>NC_136072.1:1003017875-1004217875 GCF_964261635.1 Lissotriton helveticus | reverse complement strand
ATTCTACAGCATGTGGGACCTACCATCTCCCCTTTGGCTACGGATCTCATTAATGCCTCGTTTGATCAAGGGGTGGTTCCCCCTGGTTGGAAGCAGGCAGTAGTAAAGGCGCTACTAAAAAAACCAGAACTTGATCCCCTTGACTTCGCAAATCTTCGACCAATTTCTCTGTTGCCAGGGCTTAGCAAGATCGCAGAGAAAATTGCAAATCAACAACTCTCTGTCTTCTTAGAAACCAATAGGTTGCTTCGCACCTCTCAAACTGGTTTCCGCCCTGGCCAGGGTACTGAGACCGCTCTATTAGCAGTGGTCGAGGAAGCAAGGTGCATTCTGGATTCAGAAGGATCGGCGGGGCTGATCCTCCTGGACCTAAGCGCAGCATTTGATACTGTGGACCATAAGATCTTAGTCCAGCGCCTTTCCAACTTACGGGTAAGGGGCACAGCATTGCTGTGGTTGACATCCTTCCTGAAGAACAGAACCTTCCAGGTTTGGGAAGGTAGCGCGCGTTCCAAGCCATTTCCCCTCCAGTGTGGAGTGCCTCAGGGCTCTTCATTGAGCCCTACTTTATTTAACATTTATATGGCCCCCCTGGAGGATGTGGTCACTCACTTTGGGATTAAAGTCGTTACGTACGCTGACAATTGGTCGTCTCGCTTTCCCTGGAAAAGGGCAATTCTGGAAACCTGCATAACTGCCTCTCCGAAATCTACACATGGATGTGCGACTCTCGACTTAAACTAAATGGCACAAAAACAGAACTCATGCTTCTGGGCCAGCAAATGACATCCCTTCCCACCTCCATCTGGCCCTTGTGCCTGGGGGATTTCCCTACACCGAAGAAGGAACTCAAAAGCTTAGGCGTGTGGCTTGAGCAAGACCTCTCCCTTAAGACACAGGCCAAAAAGACTGCTGGTACCTGTGTGGGCTTACTCCGCTCAGCCTGTAAGATTCTCCCCCTACTTCCGACACAATCCAGAAAGTTGCTCATTCAGGGTCTTATCTTATCCAGATTAGATTATAGCAATGCCCTCCTAATGGCCGCTCCAGAATCAACCATCAATATCCTTCAGCGCATCCAGAACTCAGCGGCTAGGCTGCTGACAGGCACCCCCCAGAGAACATCGGCTAAACCAGCACTCAAGGCCCTCCACTGGTTGCCTGTCCGGGAAAGGATCAAATTTAAGGCCCTGTGTATCACCCATAGATCCCTTCAGGGCACAGGGCCCCCTATCCTGGGAAAAATACTTTACCCTTACAAAGCCACCAGGACCCTGCGCTCCTCCCATGGTAACCTGGCCACTGTCCAAAGAGTTAGGAAGGCCCAAACTGGAGGGCGGCGCTTTTCGGTCACTGCTGCAACCCTGTGGAACTCCCTTCCGGTTAGTCTTCGATCCGAACCAATCTATTTGAAATTTCGTAAACTCCTGAAGACGCACTTGTTCCCACAAGATCCATAATCTCACCCTGCCCCCCCAGTTTGTGGTAAATAAATAATTAATTACCGGTTCTATTTTTGACTATAATCAATAAACGGGTAGCTCAATAAATAAGAGTCCAGATACGAGGTAGCTAGAGTTGACAGGCTTTAATTAAGCATAAAGGACAGGAACAGGACAGCCTGCATGGGAATGGGATGGCAGCTGCCGGGGGCAGGATCTGGGAGCATAAGGGATAGCTTTAATAACAGTGCACAACATATATATACTAAAACAATTACATTGCATTCAATACAGTAGGCGTAGCAGTAGGCGGAGTTTGTAGCAGTCGCGAAAGATAAGGCATAAAGTGGGTGGAACAAGAGGTGTGTACAGGGCGTATACATAGACATGTGATGCAAACGTAACAGAATATGTCATAAACGGGGCGGAAACATGGAGGGGGCTACCTGAGCAGCTGGGACCTCTAACCTAGTGGTGCGCGCAAGCTGGCAGTGACGTGTTACCAGGGAGAACTGGGGGCTATGACTTCTGCACTAGAAGAGGAGACGAAAGTCTGGAGGGTCAGAGCGACATGTACCCAGGCATATCTAGTATCTGATGTTTAGAGAACATGTTGATAGAATACAAAAGTTATCAGGGCAAAGGCTAACAGACACTAAGACTGGTGCATGCATTATTCTACATGTAATGCTTGTGCGAGGAATATTTTATGTATATGAATACAGTATTTCTCTTACATGGAGACATAAAGGCTAGACCATGACGGAAACTATTGATGCGATTCAGTAGCTTAGGAATGCAGAGAAGGAGGGCTGGACTGATAACTAGAAACATAACATACTCTTGGCAGACTGGGAGGCAGAGCCAGGCCGAGCCGGGCACTGCGTGGCAAGAAGTAAGCTAAGGGTCAGGGATACAGGTGGGGGCTGTATCGCTCCTCGGAGAGTGTTCAGGAGACAGGAGCTGAATCTGAGTCCGGGCCCTTTTGAGGCCTAGAAACGGGGACAATTCAATGAATTAACGTGCACACAGTAAAACGTGGCAACGTAGCTTTACATAGGCCTGATATTCGTTATATTCACGAAAACTGGAAACTGGCATACTAGAGATGGACACAACTGTAATTGCGTCTTTAATCGATCAGAGGGGAATACATGCATATCGATCATGCACATATGACATAACATGGGGAACACGTAGGCACATATAACATGGTAAAATTTACTTTTCCACATTCCCTCCTTGTGCCCTACGTTTCCATCAGGAAACATCTGTATTCATGATACCATCTATCATTTCATATAGCATCATTTGCTCGTCTCGAATTGTCTTGGAACGGGACTTAGGACTAGGAATACAAGAGGTAGCGCACATGCCGCAAATCGCAGGGCCACATTGTATACAGAGGCAGCAACTGAATATGATCATTACTGCAATACCTAGGAATGACAATACTTTCCATCCCCAGGCAGATATAATATCCCAGAGCCAACCGGACCATGTCCAGGTGCCTGGATTCTGGTGTAACTGATGGGCAATTTTATGAAGTCTGGTTATAGCTGAATAAACAGACGGCGCGTTATTAGGAATGAAAATGCAGCAACTAGATCCGATGACTCTACATGCTCCTCCTCTATCGGCCAGTATGACGTCAAGAACGAGACGATTTTGGAGCACGAAAAATCTCATAGCAGATTGCTCTTCAGTTAAGTTACCTAGAGCAGAAGTAGTCTCATTCACTACTGCTTCAAGGGTTCTGGTTAACCTACGGATTAACTTACTATTCTGGACAGGGCCTATAAAGAAGAAGAAACCTTTATTGAAGTCTTGATACTGTTCTAGAGTAGTTTCAGTTTGATCGACAATTGGGGACTCGATCTCCCTTCTATGTCTGACGTGTACTAGATGTGTGTTTCTGTGATAATCAGATGGGGCTAGAAATACTGGTGGCAGTAGAAAGGCAATGTAACATGTTCCATCCCAATCGAGGGGCAGACGAACATATGCGGTCTGACCACAAACAAAATAAGAATGACGTGAGGCTTTGAAAATAGATTTCCCACTGTCACTATACTTGACAGTAGTAATACAATCACTATGTCCTACATGTGCGGAACCATTCTTTCTGACACATAATTCGCCTTTGACTGGTAGTACTGAAATAGCAGGTAAATCTGGAGTAGTATCGGACTGAACATTCAGGACCATAAAATTCGAAGAATAATTACCTAAATTATAAACTTCATTTTCTAGATCTAACCCTGTTCTATGGGAGAGACCTTGCTTGTCTGGAAAACATGTTCTGTTCAGAAGGGACATATCATTGGAGGATGACGTTAACGTGGACCATGCTCCACACGAACCATTATGTGAAAATGGATAAGGAAAGAGTGGCAGAACTCCCTTCGGTGTCTGGAAAGGGGGGAGTCGACCACACACCCAACAATTAGTGGCATTGCTGGTCTGGTGTGAATAGTGTAACATTCTGATGAATGTATTAGTACGCATAGCAAGACGATAGGATAGCTCGTGAGGAGGCAGATCACTAAATGTGTGCTCTACTGTAGCATTAGCAAACTTATTTATATGCGAAATTGGAAAACATAAATGTAATGCATAACTTGTGCAGGTAACCATCAAACTTAGAAACAATAGGAAACTTAGAATGACGATACATCGTATAGAGTTTTGACTAACTCTCTCACTATGGGGGTCTATCTCATACATGTCAGGGACCTGTCTAACCGTTTCACCCGAGAGGGACTTAGACAATTAAACTGGCTGACTTATTTTACTAGACCGGAGTTTTAACTTATACTCCTGCTGCGGAGTTTTCTCTAACAGAGGAACTTTCAGTTCGGGATTGAGATTAATGTCTGATTTAGAGTCTTGTTTCAGGCAGTCTTTAGAAATGGAACAGTCTTTGGAATTGTCATTAAAAGTCTTTTTTCGGATTCCATGAAATTTCTTGATATGCGACAGATGGACCCAACCCTTGCGGCCTTCCAACTTCACGGCCGTACGGGTGGTCAGAAGGACTAGTCTCGGTTCCTTCCAGCGAGGCTCCAGCGGACTTGAACGATCAAAGTTCCTTACTAATACTAGATCGCCTGGAAGGACCTCGTGTGGTTTCACTTCAGTATTGTCTGGAAATGCAGCGGCAACCTGTGAACGACAAGAGTGTAGGGCAGACATCAAGGAAGCTAGGTAATCTGTCAACATATTACTGGAAACATCTGTAATACTGCGGGGTCTAGGTGTACCCCACATATTTGGGGGGCGGCCGAATACGACCTCATAAGGGGACAGACCTGATCTGGAATGTGCAACCATGCGCATAAAGAATAAAGCGACTGGCAGGGCAACTAGCCAGTCTACACCTTTCTCTTGACATGTCTTGGCAATACGGACTTTCAGAGTTTGATTATGTCTCTCTACGAGACCGGCTGCTTCAGGATGGCGCACACAATGGAACTTCCACTGGTACCCTAACAGAAGGGAAACATGTTTCATTAACTCGGATGAGAATGGCTGGCCGTTATCTGAATACATGACCCTAGGGAGTCCATAACGGGGGAAGAATTCACGAACCAACTGCTTGGCAGTGGTCGCTGCTGTATAATCTGGAACTGGATATGCTTCTGTCCACCTGGAAAAAGCGCATACAACTACGAGGACATACTTGAAACCTCGACATCGCTCCATCTGAATATAATCCATCTGGAGGACTTCAAAAGGGTGGTCAGGAGGTTGGAATCCACCTTGTTCCACCGGGACACTTTTACCTGGATTGAACTGGCAACATATCATACAAGTACGGACTTTCTGCTTAGCTGCAGCTCGTAAGTGCTTGTTGAACCAAAGGTTCTGTATACTATCTAACATGGCTTTTTCTCCTAGATGTGCTGGACTATGTGCGGTATTGATAATGACTTGAACCATGGAGTCGGGGAGAAACCATGTGGCTTTTCCCTTCGTCACCCATCCTTGATCTGTCTGGACCCCTCCTTGTTCGGACCATTTCTTGATTTCTTCGGGAGTAGCATGTAACTGTATGTCTATGACATCTTGTGTAGGGTCCTTAACTGTCATACAAGTAGTCTGTTCTGGAGTGGATGTCTGTGCCGTGTTAACTGGAATGTCTGGGGTCTGAGCTGTGAGCTTGGCTGTTCGATCTGCTAGATCGTTACCTTGGGAAATGATATCAGTAACTTTCGTATGTGCCTTGCACTTCATGATAGCGATAGCTGTCGGTAAATGTATTGCATCTAACAGAGCTTGAATGAGGAGACCATGCTGAATCTTGGTTCCATGAGAAGTCATGAAACCTCTCTCCTGCCAGAGCACTCCGAAGTCGTGTACGACTCCGAATGCGTAACGTGAATCTGTGTATATGTTTACTTTCAGGTTCTTGGCACGTATGCAGGCTTGGGTCAGAGCAACTAGCTCTGCTGCTTGAGCAGACAGGGTGTCAATACGGTGTGTTTCAATAACTTCAATGTCAGTAGTCACTGCATACGCGGCTACTAGTTCTCCTGTACTAGTTCTCATACATGAACCATCCACATAAAGTGTCAGGTCGGGATTAGGTAATGCAATGTCTGTCAGGTCTTGTCTTGGCTTGGTCATAGTGTTAACAATTTCCACACAGTCATGTGTGGCAGGATTTGAAGTAACTGACGGTAACAGAGTAGCAGGATTTAAAACGTTGCAGCGTCTGATTTCTATGTGTGGCTGGAACAATGTCAGTTCATAACCTGTTAAACGTGCAATTGTCAAGTGCTGAGTCTGTGTTCGGTTTAAAAGAACTTCCACGGAGTGTGGAACTTGTACTGTCAGGGAGTGTCCTAATACTATGGAATCACTTTGTCTGATTGCTAGAGCTGTGGCTGCAACTGACTTGAGGCACGCAGGCAAAGCCTGGGCTACTGGATCTAATGTGCTCGAAAAATAAGCACAAGGCTTGTACTGTCCGGCTTGATCTTGTGTGAGAACAGATAATGCAGTACCATCACGTTCTGTGACAAAAAGTGTAAAAGGCTTACTGTAGTTCGGTGTAGCTAGAACAGGTGCTTGGCATAAGGCTTTCTTTAATTCATTAAAACTAAGTGTATGTTCAGATGTCCAAGGGAGGACAGTCGATACGGCTGCCTCCTGTGTCGTTAACTGTATCAGTGGCTTTGCTAGAAATGCATACTGAGGAATCCATTGTCTGCAGTAAGAAGTGAGGCCAATAAAAGCACGTACCTCCTTCTGTGTCTTGGGCTGTGGAAGACTCGCTATTAACTGGATACGGTCTGGTGTCAACTGCCTACCCCACTTGGACAGTAAGTGGCCTAAGTAGATCACTTGCTGGACACAGAATTGTAATTTGGAAGGGGACACCTTGTGCCCCTGCTCGGCCAGAAAATACAGGACTGTAAGTGACGCACGCTCGCAGTCACGTTCAGAACGGGCTGTGATCAGTAGATCATCGACATACTGGAGCAGGGCAGTGTCAGTTGGCATGTGAATATTGTCTAGTTGTCTCTTAAGTGCTTGACTATAAATACTAGGACTTTCTGTGAAACCTTGAGGAGCTCGTGTGAATTTATAGCTCCTTCCATTTAAACAGAATCCGAAAAGGTACTGGCTGTCTGGATGAATGGGAACACTGAAAAATGCGTTCTTGAGGTCGATAACAGTGAAAAATGTAGCTTCGGAATCAATGGCTGTCAATAGAGATGAAATATCTGGGACTACTGGATACTGGGGTATGATACATTTATTAAGTTCTCGAAGGTCAATCACTAATCGATATACTGGAGGTGCATTTGGATCAGTACGTTTCATGACTGGAATGATAGGAGAATTACATACATTGGAGTCAGTTTCTACAACCACTCCTTGAGCAATGAGCTCGTCAATAATTTTGGATAAGGCTGCTACAGCCTCAGGTGGCAATCTGTACTGTCTGATCCGTGGCAGGACTATACCTTGCTTGAGAGTCACACGATGGGGTGTGATTTGCATAAAACCTACATCAGTTGGACCTTGCGCCCATAAATGCTGTGGTACATTTGATAATCTTGGATCAAAATCGCGTAATACATAGTGACCTTTAAAGTCCCTTAAGAACAATCGGATTCCTTCTGGGGAACAGCAAATAACTGCCCCTAATTCTTTCAATGTTTTAATGCCTAACAAATTTTCTGGACATGATTTCGTAAGTAATAAATCAGTAGTTCGGGACAATGGACCAACTTCTAGAGAAACTGGTTTTGAAATCTCGTTCACAATAGGCTTTCCTGAAAATCCAAGGGAAACATTTCTAGAGCCTGAGAGTGGAGCCCCTGGAACCTCGTCATGACTGATAGTAGTCCTACTTGCCCCTGTATCAATCAAAAACTTTCTGTCTTTCCCCAATACTTGACTGTGTACATAGGGACCCTCTTGATCTACAGGTATCTCGATGAGAGGCAAGCCTACCTCCCTCTCTAGGCTGTTTCATGAATACTGTTGATACTCTGGATACTCTGTCTGGGCATACTGGTACATCTGCTGTGTAACATGCTGTGTTGCAGCGATAGGCTGCGGTGCTGGAACTGTCTGTTGTGCATTCTGTGGTGACTGAGAAGTCTGTGATACTTGTTCTTGTCTAGGCGGACGTGGTCTTTCTTTAGTCTTACCAGTTGCTATGTTGTGTTTCAGAACTGCACACTCGTTTATAAAATGACCTGGCTGTTTACAATAATTGCATGTCCCTTTAACGGGAGCTGCAGGATGACTGGCTTGATTCGGACCCCTCTTCTGACTGTCTTGTGGAACAGATTGTGCAACTAATACTTTCATTTTCGTGTCTTTCATACGTCTCTTTTCGTGTTCTTGCTCTTCCCTGATTCTATTCTGGTGATACTGGAGCATCTGAAGCATTTGTGACGGGGTACTAGCTTGCCAACTACTTTCGACTTTCAAAACTCGATTTTTAACTTGTGGACTTGAATTCTCGACTAGTTTAGTAACAAAAAGATGAGGGTACGACTCGCTACCTGTCTTCAGACCACTGTTAATTATGAAACATTTTTCGAATCCTAGAATAAAAATCACTAGTGTCTTCATCCTGTTTCTGTTTACATGCTGAGATTGCATCCCAATCTTCCTTTTTCGTGGCTAGTAATCTTGGCAAAACCTGAATCAATAACTCGGGCAATTCTTTACATTTCTCCCCAAGACCGGTACCTGGTACTCGTATTTTATCTTCAGCTTCTAGAGCTGTCCAATCAATCTTTTTCTCTCCCACCTCCCATTCTTTTTCCTTGAGTTTTTCATATACCCCTGCGGGCAACAGGACTTTTAGCATTTTAATAATATCTGGATACGTGTATTCTCCCATACGGAGCATGTCTTTTAATTCTCGATGGAACCCTGCTGGATCTTTGTCGTGACAGGGAATTAATTTCTTCATCTCTAAGAGTTCCATCTTGGTGATAGGAGTGTAAACAAATACTCGTTGCATTTCACCACCCGCTGTCCTAACTGGGTGTACTTCTCGTAACGGATGCTGTCTATCTATGTAAAATGATTTACTTTCTGGAGGTGAGACATGAACAAAATGCGGATTCAGAAACGTTCTATATTTGTGGCGCTGTTCTAGAATGATACTAATTAAATCGGTACCTAAACCTCTCCATTTATACTGGAGTAACTCGTTCAGAACATCATGTAACGGACCTGGATCAGAATGTTGTCCCTCATACAGTGTAATGAGGTGCTGGATCATATACATACCCACCAGTCGCTGCTCGGCTGGGGGCAGTTTCAGAAACATTTGTGCCACTATTTCATCTGGAAAAGTGGTAGAATCAGTAACCCATCGGACTGCTGATCGGGCTAGTTCTTGTTCGTGCATGGTACTAAGTTCACTATAACCGATTCGTGATTTCAGAATGTAATCGGTAGCTTGAAATACTTGCTCAAGATTCTCTTGTTCTAGTGCTGGAAGGTGAAAAACTTTCTTGTGTTCTAGGCGTGAATGTCGGTCGGGAAGTCTAGTTTTACCTACATACGCTATTCTGGTAGGATTCTCGTCGTCTACCTCTTCAGTAGAAGAGTCGTTTTCCTTCTCGCTTACTTGTGCTGCTATTCGTTTCTCGTGTAACTTTATTATTTCCTTACGAATTTTCTTGTACATACTTTCTATACTACTGAGTGTCTTGTGTCTTCCCTCGGCTATATTATCACTCCACCTTGTCAGGACTTTCATTTCGGTCGGATCTTTAGTCGGATAATCTTGTTCCCTTATTAAACAATTAATTAGAAACTTTAATAGCATGAGCTGGGTCTCAGCTTTCCTTAGAGACATGATTTCGCCAATACTTTCTGGATCATCCCCTGTACGGATGAAACGATATATTCTGTCTAGATCTTCTTTCATATTCGGTAGGGTGTCCAAATACTCGGTCACCCGTCTTACACGCAATGAATATATAACCATATTATCATCGCCTGGGACTGGATCATAACGGCATTCGGTGAGAGCTCGTCTGATATCTGCAACGGACTGATATTTGGGCGTACGCTGTAACGCACGTTCATGTAACTCGACTAACGTTACACGTTTGTGTGGCGGCGGGGTACCAGGAGGACCTCCCCCCGCGGCCCCTATACTAGAATCGTCGACTGATACTCTTCGTGCTGGCAGAGTGACCGATGTAGCGGGAACTTGTACTACGGGCTGGACCGGGGGTACCGTAACAGGTGCTGTAACAGGTGCCCCGGTGGCTGGAGGAACAGGAATTACATTATGTACAGGAGCTGGCGGAACAGGATTTGCATATTCTGGGACTGTGTCGTCCAAATAGGACGAGAGAAAAATATCAGCTGCGGTCGGTTTGTGACGTAGCTTAATCGGAACCAATGTCGGCGGAAAATTACATGGTGCTTCCGGGGTTGCTTTTGGCAAGCCCTCGGCAAGAAGAGGATACATACCCTTAATAAGGGCATTTCTCTGTCTATCTGACTGTTCGGCTTTAACTCGTTCACCTATTTCGATTAATTCCCTTTCTTGGGCTCTTTCTGAGGATTCCCTACTTAATTCTAACTTTCTGATTTCTTTTTCGGTTCTTTTATGAGATTCTTTGCGCCATAACTCGATGGCATCTTTCTGGGACTGTCTGGATTTCTTTTTCCATAATGCTTCTTCTACTCGCATGATGCTCTCGGCATCCCATGTACCTGATACAGGCCATCTATATTTCTCTTCTAGATCTTTAGTATACTCGACCCATAAGTCTAGATATAATATGGCACTTATGCCATGTTTATGATACATAAAATGACCTGGACTGTCCCTAGGCGGGACAGGAACTGCTTCTTCGAGCAGACCTTTCCTGGTTTTTAACTGACGTAACTTCGAGAACAGAGGCATGACTTAGACTGGAATCTGGACACAAATACAATACACGATAAACACAATAATAACTTGAAAACAAATCACTCATACCACAACATTGAAAACACATGAAATAACTTGTAAAATAACGGTTCGGACAGAATACTACCTGGAATACTGAAAACAGAAACACATGAATTTCTCGAGAACAGAACAGAACTTACTGGAATGACTAGATGCACTGCTAAAACAGTACGAAACTTACCGGTCTCATAAAGAGACACGTCAGGACCCGCATCCACCTAGGTGGACACTTCGTGTTGGATCTGTGTACCCAAACCCACGGACCAGAGACAAATTAATTGACCCTGTCTAGATACTACCCCAGCAACGGTACTCACCGGGCAGCAAGAACGGAAGGCCTCGGACTGGACTGGACTGCTACGACGACGGACGGACGAACTTCGGACTTCAGTTACAGGTGGGCCTCCGGATACCTCGGACCTTGGACTCTCGGCTTGGGCTCTGGTCGGGACTCGCCGCGTTCCTCCACCGCCTCGTCTGGACGCTGGACCGCAACCTCCGTCTCCTCCGTGGGCCTGAGGGATACTTGAAGCAGAAATATCTGCACGTGGCCGGTATGGTTCCGTCACGGCTGCAGAGGATCAGGGGCCTGCGTGGCTTCTCCGGCGCGTGGGGAAAGGGCAAGTCCCTGTTCGGGCGCCATTATGTGGTAAATAAATAATTAATTACCGGTTCTATTTTTGACTATAATCAATAAACGGGTAGCTCAATAAATAAGAGTCAAGATACGAGGTAGCTAGAGTTGACAGGCTTTAATTAAGCATAAAGGACAGGAACAGGACAGCCTGCATGGGAATGGGATGGCAGCTGCCGGGGGCAGGATCTGGGAGCATAAGGGATAGCTTTAATAACAGTGCACAACATATATATACTAAAACAATTACATTGCATTCAATACAGTAGGCGTAGCAGTAGGCGGAGTTTGTAGCAGTCGCAAAAGATAAGGCATAAAGTGGGTGTAACAAGAGGTGTGTACAGGGCGTATACATAGACATGTGATGCAAACGTAACAGAATATGTCATAAACGGGGCGGAAACATGGAGGGGGCTACCTGAGCAGCTGGGACCTCTAACCTAGTGGTGCGCGCAAGCTGGCAGTGACGTGTTACCAGGGAGAACTGGGGGCTATGACTTCTGCACTAGAAGAGGAGACGAAAGTCTGGAGGGTCAGAGCGACATGTACCCAGGCATATCTAGTATCTGATGTTTAGAGAACATGTTGATAGAATACAAAAGTTATCAGGGCAAAGGCTAACAGACACTAAGACTGGTGCATGCATTATTCTACATGTAATGCTTGTGCGAGGAATATTTTATGTATATGAATACAGTATTTCTCTTACATGGAGACATAAAGGCTAGACCATGACGGAAACTATTGATGAGATTCAGTAGCTTAGGAATGCAGAGAAGGAGGGCTGGACTGATAACTAGAAACATAACATACTCTTGGCAGACTGGGAGGCAGAGCCAGGCCGAGCCGGGCACTGCGTGGCAAGAAGTAAGCTAAGGGTCAGGGATACAGGTGGGGGCTGTATCGCTCCTCGGAGAGTGTTCAGGAGACAGGAGCTGAATCTGAGTCCGGGCCCTTTTGAGGCCTAGAAACGGGGACAATTCAATGAATTAACGTGCACACTGTAAAACGTGGCAACGTAGCTTTACATAGGCCTGATATTCGTTATATTCACGAAAACTGGAAACTGGCATACTAGAGATGGACACAACTGTAATTGCGTCTTTAATCGATCAGAGGGGAATACATGCATATCGATCATGCACATATGACATAACATGGGGAACACGTAGGCACATATAACATGGTAAAATTTACTTTTCCACAAGTTCCCCTCAGATATCCTCTGTACTCCAGCACTGGGACGCTCCCGGGCAGCCATGCGCTTTATAAATCCTTTTTCATTTCATTCATTTCATTCAGTGTCTACGCACCCCCACGACTACAACGGCAGATGCTAGAGAAGGTGACAGAGGTTTTACTGGCTGCAGACCCCCTCTACATATAGTGGGCAGAGACTTCAATGACGTGGTGGATCCAGGCATAGACCGATCGGGAGGGTCTGGAGGGTCGAAAGGTAACACAACGCTGGCAGACTTCGCACACACATTGGGATGTCTGGCGAAGGTACCACCCGGCCGACCAGGTGTACTTATATTTCTCGGATGCCCATCGGGTGTTCTCATGACTAGACTATTGTTTAGCTCCAGATGGGGAACTGGGTAAGGTGACAGTGGTGGATTCATTAGCGAGAGGACTGTCGGCCCACTCGCCCCTGTGGCTAACGGTGGGTGGGGAAGCCTGCGGGGCTGCCTCATCCAGGAGCTGGATGAGGATCCCAGCCACGCCGCTCTCCGCCAGATAAAAGTTACCCGTGCAGAATATCGAGCGTTGGCTCAACAGGAAGCCAAACGGATGTATCTTGCTTCAAGGCCTCGCCTTTATGAAACGGGAGATAGGCCAGGGAGGCTCTTGGCATGGCTAGGTAGGAAGGAGACGGAGGCCAGATGAGTGCGAGCTATTCAGAGAGACGGGCAGAATCACACCACAGGGCTCAATGGGTTCTTCAAGGCCAATTTTGCGTTATTGGGGCCACATGTCCGTTGGGATGTTCCAGGCAGCTCGAGAAGAGGGCATCCTACCCCCGATTTGCGCAAAGCAACAGTGGTGGTGATTCATAAACCCTGGAGACCGACAGACAAGTGTGGGGCATATCAGCCGATTTCACTCCTAAACATAGAAGTGAAGGTCCTAGCTTCCATATTAGCCAACAGATTAACCCCAGTGGTTACCTCCCTTATGCACGAAGACCAGTCGGGATTCATGCTGGGGAATGCGACAAGGTTTAATCTGAGGCGCTTCGCAAATTGGCTAAGTATGGTCCAAGACAGAACCGGATCACATATTTTGCTTTCATTAGATGCAGAAAAGGCCTTTGACGCAGTCCGCTAGTCTTTCATGTGGCAAACATTTAGGACGTTCGGGTTTGGCCACAAATTCATGGAGTGGATTGAGCTGCTTATCTGATAGGCATCTAGCCGCAGATTCCTTAACTTAGAATATCCCCAGGCATCAGACTGGATCCGGAATTCATTTTGCATGAGCACCTCTGCACGCCGGGAGACGGCGCCACACGACCCTGCCCTGACGTCGTCCATGTACGTGACGTCAGCGAGGTCATATAAGTCCATCCCGGTGAGCTGATGTCAGTTTCCTTCTTTTCCGCGTGCAACGCGTATCCGGAGTAAGCTATTCCTCTGGCCTGTTTTCAGGCCTTTTTTGACGCTTCGTGTCTGGAACAGTGTGCAATGCTTTTGGGCTTTAAAACTTGCACTTCCTGTTTGCGGCAAAAGTCAGTGACGGACCCACATCTTATCTGTATGTGGTGTTTGGACGAACGTAACAGCAACAAAAGAACTTGAAGGTCTATCAAGGTGAAGAAAAAGAAATGACCACAAGAAGATGACTCACACCACTGTCACGACTAACGGTGAGAAACCATCAGTTCTAAAGAAGTCCTATCAGCCCACCCATATGGTGGAACATCGTCATCTAGGACCTTTTCAGCAGGTTCTCATGTAGCCAAGCTCACAAATACTTGCTTGGTACCAAATGAACCTATACTGAAGAAAGATGTGTCCTCACTGAGAGTGGTACTGATAGGGTGCAGTGCTCAAGAAAAAAGGTGCGTGATTAAAATGGCGGTCAGGGTAGAAAAAAATGTTTATTGGTATCTCCCTGGACGTCAAGTTAAAAGAAATGTGATGACAGTGTAACAATATCACTGTACAGTAAGCATATACGATCTAGGCCAACATGTTTCTGCCATTCATGTAATATTCTACAGGCATTCTTCAGGGCCAGGCTGGAAAAACAGCTACTGCAACATCTACTATTTTCAGTGTGAAAACATAATTAGAAAAAACTATATAACATGGTTAGGGTAAGTATAATCATGTGGCTAGATCAGCCACCCTACCGTCTCCTTGTGATTAACCATGTAGAGAGCAATCCTTTCCTATGAACATCAAGAGGAAAAAGTACAATTTTGTAACAATCAAGGACAGCTCTTTATCAACAGGTATGTAGAAAAAATTCTTGTGGTATTCAATTACTCCATAGCACAGATAAATTTATACCGGCCAGATGGAGGCTTATGCAAAGTTTTAAGTCATAATCAGGTAATCTGTATACAAAGAAATAATAAAAAAACTAAAAAACGTACCCAGCTTTGTGTGGGAAGTAAGCCTCACCTCACCCGGCAACGGCTCGGATAAAGAGGCCCCGCTCTAATGGACATATGGAGAAGGACAAGTTCAGGACATGATAGCTGTCAACTCTCCATATGAGATAATGTTTTTGGAAAAAACTTGGTTGTTCAATTATGGCTCATAGGTCCAAAAAAAGGTCCAAAAAATTCGAGTTACCACACTAAGAGGGCCGCATTCAATTGGGATATTTATATATATACTGGTAGTGCATGGTGTGTAAAATCCAATATGTTAGTTATGCGCATTAATGAAAAAAGCAGTTGTGCACAGTCTCTGTATTCTGCAGGTCGACCACTGTAAATAGGGGGCAGAGAACAGGCTGTATTTGACGCCCATCTATCTTAGCTCATGGTCAAGCGAGCTGAATAACCTACAGATGTCTAATCAAAATCTACAAGAGGTACGAGTGCCCCAACAAACAAACGCAAGAAAGCACATGAAGACACCAACAGACCCTAGGTTCTAGCGTCCTTACCTGTCCGTCGGTACCTCCAGGAATGAACCTGAACCGAAGGGGAGGTGCCGACGGACAGGAAGTGAAGCGTTTTTATACGTCCGCTAATTGGTAAGGACCCCAATTAACAATCCTCACCTGCAGTTCTGGAGGCGCGGCCGCGGGAGATATTAACGAAGGAAAGCGCCTAGCGCGAGGAGAATGTCTCAACCTCGTGCATGCGCAAAAGGCAAGGATCAGTGCCTGCGTCCGGGACCACTACCTCCACCAGGAACCGCGCATGCGTAAGTAAAAGTGGATCGGTGAAGCAAAGACCAGGGCGCCAAAATGCGGCGCTGGCCTATCAGCTGGATGTATGCGCTAAACCCACTCCTGTGTCAGGCAGACACGTACAGTCTAAATACAGTGCCGAGTAAGAATAGTTCCTGTTAGAAACTCGGCTCTGTGGTTGAAGACCTTCAATGGGGAAGCGCGCTGCTACGCTCGTATAGGAACTAGTATTCACTGACTTACAGTAAGACAGCAGGGGATGTCGTGAAAAAGGGGTGTATGATCAATAGATTTATATGCTCGAAACATCGGGCATATGTTGATAAATATCATAATTAACAAAAGAATTCCATTGAACAAAAAAGGAATTTCTTTATCTAACCTTATATAGAGTATACTGCTTCACTCGCCCAGTACTATGTACATATCAGTCGAATAGAAGACAGGGATTGGCAGTGTCGACATAAGCAATATAATGTCGGATTCAAGACTGAAGCTGTGGTCCTGCACCGTGTATGTAGGTCTTAATCATAACGAGTATAGTGTATATTAGGAACCTTGTGCATAAAATAGACCCAGGAGTGTAACAAGATGCGTGTCAAATGATGTAATGCAACTACTCAGGACATGACCCATAGTGAATCAGTGGGAAGAGGGCTATCCGAACGATGTGACTGGAATAAACTTAATTCAGAGTGACACCCAAGGTATATTGTCGTTCAACCCCTGGACATCCGTCCCAAGTTTGAAAATCCAACGTTGCTCTCTAAGAAATAGAAAACGTGACACGTCTGTCACGTGTGGTGGGATGAACGGTCGTTCCAACACAACCCATTTCATTTCATCAGCTTTGTGTTTAAGCTCCAAAAAATGATTAGTTAAGCGAGTGGATTGTTTATTGCACCTGATGGTGCTTTTATGCTCGCTTATACGGAGCTTGATCTTCCTGGTAGTGTGTCCGATGTATGTCAAGTTACAGGGGCATGTTATCATGTAGATCAATTTGTCTGAATTACAGTTGGTATGGTTTAGCTGACGCCATGGTCTTGTTGTTCCTATATCTATTGTCAGGGTTTTGCATGTCTGTGGACAGACAGCGCATCCTCCACATGGGTAGTGACCTCGTACTGGTTCGGTATTCCAAAGGGTATTGGTGCCTTCTCTTGGATGGTATCTTGGCCTGGTGTGTACCAGGTTATCCCTAATGCTGGGGCCTCGTTTGAAGGCAAATAAGGGACGTGGGATAGCACCCGTTGCTGTATTCAGTATTTTCCAGTGTCTGAGAATAATTTTCTTCACATCATTGGAGCGGGTATTGAAAGTGTGTACCATGGTCATACGATCCGTGGGTGTTTGTTTGATCTTGGGTTCCATGAGCGCCTCTCGATTGTTGTTAGCAGCTCTTTTACAGGCACGTCTCACCAGATGGTTCGGATAATGGCGTTCTCTTAGCTGTGTCGTCAGGTCTTTGGCATGTTGTTGGAATAGGGTCTTCGAGGAACAATTCCTTCTGACTCTCAAAAATTTGAATGAAATGAATTGAGCCACGTATTCCATCATTGCCAACCTGGCACATTCCATGCCAGGTTGGCAATGATGGAAAAAAAAATTCTGTACGAGGATGAACTTTTTCTGCAGGTCTCGGGGACCTCTATGGGGAGCGTGTTCGCCCCGAGCCTAGCCAACTTATACATGCATCAATTTGAGCAAGACCATGTCCTTCACCAGAGCAACCCTTTTCTCCACCAGGTGTTACTGTGGAGAAGATATATTGATGACGTGATAGTCATCTGGAGAGGTTCCACCGCTGACGCGGGATTGTTCCATACGTGGCTCAATTCACAAAATCAATATCTGAATTTCACTATGGAATCAAGCAATGAGAAACTTCCTTTTTTGGATATTATGATCCAGGTAGGAACTTGAGGCCTACAAAGTGAACTCTACCGAAAACCAATGTCACGCAACTCTTTGCTGTCCTATCACAGTTTCCACCCCCAGGCACTCCGGGACAATCTCCCAGTGGGCCAATTTTTGAGAGTCAGAAGGAATTGTTCCTCGAAGACCCTATTCCAACAACATGCCAAAGACCTGACGACACAGCTAAGAGAACGCCATTATCCGAACCATCTGGTGAGACGTGCCTGTAAAAGAGCTGCTAACAACAATCGAGAGGCGCTCATGGAACCCAAGATCAAACAAACACCCACGGATCGTATGACCATGGTACACACTTTCAATACCCGCTCCAATGATGTGAAGAAAATTATTCTCAGACACTGGAAAATACTGACTACAGCAACGGGTGCTATCCCACGTCCCTTATTTGCCTTCAAACGAGGCCCCAGCATTAGGGATAACCTGGTACACACCAGGCCAAGATACCATCCAAGAAAAGGCACCAATACCCTTTGGAATACCGAACCAGTAGGAGGTCACTACCCATGTGGAGGATGCGCTGTCTGTCCACAGACATGCAAAACCCTGACAATAGATATAGGAACAACAAGACCATGGCGTCTGCAAAACCATACCAACTGTAATTCAGACAAATTGATCTACATGATAACATGCCCCTGTAACTTGACATACATCGGACACACTACCAGGAAGATCAAGCTCCGTATAAGCGAGCATAAAAGCACCATCAGGTGCAATAAACAATCCACTCGCTTAACTAATCATTTTTTGGAGCTTAAACACAAAGCTGATGAAATGAAATGGGTTGTGTTGGAACGACCGTTCATCCCACCACACGTGACAGACGTGTCACGTTTTCTATTTCTTAGAGAGCAACGTTGGATTTTCAAACTTGGGACGGATGTCCAGGGGTTGAACGACAATATACCTTGGGTGTCACTCTGAATTAAGTTTATTCCAGTCACATCGTTCGGATAGCCCTCTTCCCACTGATTCACTATGGGTCATGTCCTGAGTAGTTGCATTACATCATTTGACACGCATCTTGTCACACTCCCGGGTCTATTTTATGCACAAGGTTCCTAATATACACTATACTCGTTATGATTAAGACCTACATACACGGTGCAGGACCACAGCTTCAGTCTTGAATCCGACATTATATTGCTTATGTCGACACTGCCAATCCCTGTCTTCTATTCGACTGATATGTACATAGTACTGGGCGAGTGAAGCAGTATACTCTATATAAGGTTAGATAAAGAAATTCCTTTTTTGTTCAATGGAATTCTTTTGTTAATTATGATATTTATCAACATATGCCCGATGTTTCGAGCATATAAATCTATTGATCATACACCCCTTTTTCACGACATCCCCTGCTGTCTTACTGTAAGTCAGTGAATACTAGTTCCTATACGAGCGTAGCAGTGCGCTTCCCCATTGAAGGTCTTCAACCACAGAGCCGAGTTTCTAACAGGAACTATTCTTACTCGGCACTGTATTTAGACTGTACGTGTCTGCCTGACACAGGAGTGGGTTTAGCGCATACATCCAGCTGATAGGCCAGCGCCGCATTTTGGCGCCCTGGTCTTTGCTTCACCGATCCACTTTTACTTACGCATGCGCGGTTCCTGGTGGAGGTAGTGGTCCCGGACGCAGGCACTGATCCTTGCCTTTTGCGCATGCACGAGGTTGAGACATTCTCCTCGCGCCAGGCGCTTTCCTTCGTTAATATATCCCGCGGCTGCGCCTCCAGAACTGCAGGTGAGGATTGTTAATTGGGGTCCTTACCAATTAGCGGACGTATAAAAACGCTTCACTTCCTGTCCGTCGGCACCTCCCCTTCGGTTCAGGTTAATTCCTGGAGGTACCGACGGACAGGTAAGGACGCTAGAACCTAGGGTCTGTTGGTGTCTTCATATGCTTTCTTGCGTTTGTTTGTTGGGGTACTCGTACCTCTTGTAGATTTTGATTAGACATCTGTAGGTTATTCAGCTCGCTTGACCATGAGCTAAGATAGATGGGCGTCAAATACAGCCTGTTCTCTGCCCCCTATTTACAGTGGTCGACCTGCAGACTACAGAGACTGTGCACAACTGCTTTTTTCATTAAAGCGCATAACTAACATATTGGATTTTACACACCATGCACTACCAGTATATATATATAAATATCCCTATTGAATGCGGCCCTCTTAGTGTGGTAACTCGCATTTTTTGGACCTATGAGCCATAATTGAACAACCAAGTTTTTTCCAAAAACATTATCTCATATGGAGAGTTGACAGCTATCATGTCCTGAACTTGTCCTTCTCCATATGTCCATTAGAGCGGGGCCTCTTTATCCGAGCCGTTGCCGGGTGAGGTGAGGCTTACTTCCCACACAAAGCTGGGTACGTTTTTTAGTTTTTTTATTATTTCTTTGTATACAGATTACCTGATTATGACTTAAAACTTTGCATAAGCCTCCATCTGGCCGGTATACATTTATCTGTGCTATGGAGTAATTGAATACCACAAGAATTTTTTCTACATACCTGTTGATAAAGAGCTGTCCTTGATTGTTACAAAATTGTACTTTTTCCTCTTGATGTTCATAGGAAAGGATTGCTCTCTACATGGTTAATCACAAGGAGACGGTAGGGTGGCTGATCTAGCCACATGATTATACTTACCCTAACCATGTTATATAGTTTTTTCTAATTATGTTTTCACACTGAAAATAGTAGATGTTGCAGTAGCTGTTTTTCCAGCCTGGCCCTGAAGAATGCCTGTAGAATATTACATGAATGGCAGAAACATGTTGGCCTAGATCGTATATGCTTACTGTACAGTGATATTGTTACACTGTCATCACATTTCTTTTAACTTGACGTCCAGGGAGATACCAATAAACATTTATTTCTACCCTGACCGCCATTTTAATCACGCACCTTTTTTCTTGAGCACTGCACCCTATCAGTACCACTCTCAGTGAGGACACATCTTTCTTCAGTATAGGTTCATTTGGTACCAAGCAAGTATTTGTGAGCTTGGCTACATGAGAACCTGCTGATAAGGTCCTAGATGACGATGTTCCGCCATATGGGTGGGCTGGTAGGACTTCTTTAGAACTGATGGTTTCTCACCGTTAGTCGTGACAGTGGTGTGAGTCATCTTCTTGTGGTCATTTCTTTTTCTTCACCTTGATAGACCTTCAAGTTCTTTTGTTGCTGTTACGTAGTTCAATGGGGGTGTGAACTTGATAGGTCGTTAAAGATTGTCCCCTAGACCCTCCTGTAATAGTTGTTTTCTCAGTGTTTGGACCAACACCACGACTCGACGGATTGCGACGCCTGCCAACACCTCAAACCGAATTCCCGGCGGGAGCGCCGGATGAAGCTTATTTCGGCTCTCCTGTCCCAGTCGGAGTCGTCTCGTCCTCCGGCCTCCTCATTGTCGGCAGACCCCTCTGGTTACCAGTTGTGGCAGTGATTGCCCTCTGGGGCCCGGGGACGTAGTTTACCCCTTATTGATAAGTCGCAGCGCATATCGCCGAGGTCCTCGACCTCACTTTCATCTGGTGTCGGGAGCACTGGTTCCCGGAACCCTCCAGACGTGCGCCCCTGGCAGTCGCCCCTACCCTATCCACCTTATCCGGGCACAGGAGCGACTCGGACCCAGATGGAGGCCTATGCCGCGGCGCTGCTGGTCTCCCTTGGGTTCTCTCCTGTCCCTGGTGGGTCAGGGCCTCCGCTACTTACGGGGTCCCCGATGGACTCGCCGGTGGGGTGCCCCGGCGCCACATAAGCCCTTTCCCTCTAGGGATGACGGAGATATGGTGTCGTCAGGGTGCGGCCCGGCTGGGTCCCGCTCTACGACCCATACCACCCCTGCCACGCCGCATAGTCCCTTGGGGCTCCCTATGGCGTCGCAGGTGGTTGCTAGCACACCTCGGCCTTCTGGGCAGGCAGCCGCCTGTCCGGAGCCAGGGTTGGCTCTGTTCTGGCGCCGTAACCTTGCCTCCCCGGCTTCGACTCCGCTTCTTACTATGGAATCGGAGCCTGTTGTAGTTGAGAATGAGTCGGCGCCGGTGCGGCGCCGGAGGCTATCCTCCCCGGCTCTGGCGTCATCTCCTTCTTTGGAAGCAGAGCTTGTCGTGGTGGACGTGGAATCGGCGCCGGACGGAGCCAACTCGACGCCGGACGGAGCCGAGTCGGCGTCGGACGAGGCACGATCGGCGCTAACCAAAGTCGTTTTAAAAGCCGCATCGACGCCGGGTTGTTGACTCTTCTCTGGAAGCTTCTGGAGAGAGTTTGGCGTCGCCCTCACGTCCGGCGACGCCCGATATATCCTTGCCTGTGCCCCCCTTAGAATTTGTGAACCCAGCAGGATCACCGCCTACTCAGGAGCCCCTGGACCCGGCAGGCCTCCTCAAGAGCCCCATCAGGACCCCCCTTCTTGTGGGCATTGGTCGCACCTACAGATGAGCTGCTCTCCTCTCCACGGAGGGCTACCGAGTCCGGTGCAGCTTTTCTAAGAGTAGTCTCCTTGGCCACTCGTGTTCTGAACATTCAGCCCCCTTCAGTCCCCTTGTCTATGGACCCTCTGCTCGATGTCCTTCACAGTGGGTCAGGGAATGTGGAGCCACTTCTGCCCTTTGAAGCTTCTCTTTATGATGCCATTTTGGGCACCTGGGTTTGGCCAGCTTCCGGTGATCCGGTGGCTCATTCTGTTTTGCACCACCATCGTCCTGCTCCACATGATCCAGTTTGCTTATTTGTCCACCCTGACGTGCGGGGGTTGTTTTGCAAACTGCCTTCCCTTCCTTGCCTCAGTTAATGCTTCCTCCCTCCCGGGAGATCAGATGGCTTGGGTCATGGGGTAGGAACATCTTTGCCTCCATTAGTGCTGCTCTATGGTCACTAAATACAGTGTGTGTCGTGGCTCGGGCTACCTCTGCCCGGTGGGACTCGGCAGAGTCTCTGCTTTCCGCCACCTCTGAAGGCGCTCGTGTTGACCTCCTTCATCTTCTCCGGGATGGTCGTGACCTTGCTTAATTTACGATCCGCTCGGCCTTGGATACTGCTGAATCCGTAGGCCGGGCTACGGCTGGTTCGGTTACCTTGCGGCGCCATGTTTGGCTGCGGGATATCGTCTTCCCGGAGAATATCCGGGAGCGACTTGTTGATCTACCCTTTGATGGGGTTTTATTGTTTGATGCCCACGCCGAATCGGCTGTTCAGCGCCTCCTTGCGGGCTTTCGCCTTCCCCCTTAGACCTGTATTCCTCAGGCGTATGTTCTGGGGGGTTACCTTTTCATTTAGCATCCTTTATGGTTTAAATCTTTTATTGAATTTTCACAGAGAACAAGACAATAGGGCCGCTTTCTGATAAACAAGATTAGCCAGGCAAGTGTCAATGCGAGAAAGATGAGTACAATCAGTGCCCGCTGGGGCTGGGCAGCAATGCAGGCCGCATATATCATCATGAACAATACAGTGTGTCCTACCCCCCTCCCTCCCCCCTTTGTCCACCCAACAAAAAGGATAATTCCATTATAGCCAAGAAATAGGGAGCATGAGAGAAGCATCAGCACTTGTGTTGTCGTGTGCCCTTGGGTGCCTTTTGTTCCGGGATTGGAGTGTCTGCCAGCCTGTGAAGGCGTAAGTATCTGGGACAGCTCAGTTCATGAAACTCCCCTGTGAGCAGCGTTAGAAAGGGACGCCACAACTCTGGGGATTCGTTTCCCCATCCGGCCTGTACCAGGGACAGCTTCTCCATGCCAAGCACCATCCATAACCTGTGCAACCAGCCTGTGTGTGGGGGGGCCTGCGGAGTTCTCCAGTGTGCTAAGAGGTTTTGTGTGGGTGCCCCCAATGCAATCGCTATGAGGCGGCCCCTCCGTGACTTCAGCGGATACATCAGGGTGTTGGGCAACCCCAGCAAGATGTAAGCAGGGAACCGGGGGAGTTGGGTATCCAGGTGGGAATCTATATCATCTATTATCGTGTCCCAGTACCCCTGTATGCGATCGCAGCTCCAGAGTAGGTGTTCCAGTGTGCCCAATGCCCCGCACCCTCTCCAACAGCGGTCGCTAATGTGCTAATGTGGGGGTCTGCTTGATGAAGGCGTGAGGTACCAAAAGGTGGCCACCTTGGTTAGGGTTTCCGTCAGCCCGGTGTGGTGTGCGGAGTGCCGTGCCCTATGATATATACCACTCCATTCTTTGTGTGTGAGGGTCCTGCCAAGTTCCTGTTCCCATCGACATCTGCCTGCGTTATATGTGTGTATGTTCGTGAGGAGGAGATGTTGGTACAGGTCCGAGATAAATTTTGTCTCGGAGGTACGAGTAACTAGCCATTTCTCGTAGGGGGTAAGATGCGTTTGCGCTCCGGTTTTAATGTCAGGGTGAAGTGCCCAGTGTCGTACCTGCAGATAAGCTAGTCTGTCTTCCTCTGGGATGCCGTCGTCCTTTTTCAGCTGTGGAAAGGAAAGAATTCCTTCCACATTGAAAAGGTGCCCCAGAGCCCTGCAGTATTAACCTTAAACTTTGTCTTTCTTAAAATTGTTTCTAATAAATAGCTATTAAATAGCATTTCCCAGTGTTGAGTTATATATTTCTTCTGGATGAGATATGGTCTTTTGAATCAAAACATCAGTATTGGCATTTCCTCCCTGTTTTATTGCTGCAGGGAGAGCGGCGCCAGTTCCCAAATGCTTTCGGGTCGAGGCCCGGGGTAAAGTTGGGGTTGTCAAAGAGCGGTGTTAGGGGGGAGGGGAAGGACGACAGTTCGTGCTTGGACGCGACGCAGTCCCACACTTCCATAACCGTGCCTGTGATGTGGGAGGCGTAGAGGTTAGGCGGCCAGTGACGCCTGGGGAGAAAGGGAATCCCTTGTAGGGGCTTACCCGCCACTGCCTGGTCTTGGAAGAGCCAGTGTTTGCCAGACTCCAGCTGATACCATTCCACCAGGCTCCGGAGTTGTGCCGCGTAGAAATAGAGTTGGAGATCTGGTACCCCTACACCGCCGTGGCCCGGTGGGAGGAATGCAATGGCCTGCTTGAAGCGCGGTCAACGACCTTGCCATATGTAGCGTGCCAGCTCGGACTGCATCTGTTGGATCCAGCCCCGTGGTGGTCGCAGGGGGAGGGTCTGGAACAGATAAAGAATCTGTGGCAGCAGGGTCATTTTAGTGGCGGCTATCCTCCCCAGCCAGGAGAGGGAATGTCGCTTCCATCTCCGGATTTCCTCGCGGAGCTGCGTGCGAAGTCTGGCATAGTTTGCTTCCACCGTAGCCGGGATGGTGCGGCCTAGGAGGATTCCTAAATAGGGGACTGTGGAGCCGGACCACTGCACATCATGATCTTCTCGTACTTCGGTTAAAGTTTCAGCTGACAGAGAGATAGTAAGGGCAATCGATTTTTCTGTATTGATTTTAAACCCGGAAGCTAGCGCAAAGCTATGGAGTTCAATAAAAAGTGCACGTAGTGATTTAACCGGTTCGGTAAGGGAAAGCAGGATGTGGTGCCTGCGTAGAGACTAATTTTGTGAGTATCTCCTCCAAACTTAATGCCCTTGATAAGGGCGTGCTGCCTGACCCTTTGTGCCAGCGGTTCCATGTAGAGGGCAAACAGAATGGGGGAGAGGGGGCACCCCTGTCTGGTCCCCCTTCCAATCGGGAAGCGCGAGGAGGTATGCCCATTGACGCGTACTGTGGCGTTAGGTTGTCTATAGCAATTCAAAATGCGGGTGCAGAGGACATCCCCGAGGTCAAAAAGATGTAGGACCTGCTCCAGGTAGGGCCAGTGCACCCTATCGAACGCTTTTTCGGCGTCAATCGTGAGTAGCATACAATCTGGACGTGTACGCGACCCTGCTTCAATGAGGTGGAGGACTCGCCTGGTATTGTCACTAGTCTGTCGCTGGGGTATAAAACCCGCCTGGTCCGGCTCCACCAGTTGTTGCATGTAGGGGGCCAATCTCCTTGCCAGAATACCCGTGTAGAGTTTGAAGTCGATATTTAATAGCGAGATCGGACGGTATGATCCGCAACGGGTCGCGTCCCTGCCCGGCTTTGGGATGACTGAAATTGACGCCTCTAGGAGTTCTGCGGGGATCGCGCCAGGCTGGTCAAAGGAATTGAAAAGGTCCCGCAGAAGAGGGGCCACTTGGTGGCAGAACGTCTTATAAAAACTCGCTGGGTAACCATCTGGGCCCGGGTATTTCCCAAGCTTCAGGCGGGAGATTGCTGACACCACCTCCTCCAAGCCAATGGGCCTGCCCAGGACATCCGCCTGGGCCGAATTCAGGGATGGGAGATGCGCCCCTTGCAGGTAAGTCTGACCTGATTGCAGGTCAAGGGTGTCCCCAGTGTAGAGAGATTCGTAAAACTCCCCAAAGGCCTCCGCTATTGCCGCATCATCTGAGACTGGGCCGCCCCTCTCCGCCTGTATGGCCTGCACCCTCTGCTTTTGGCGCTGTTAACGTAGCTTACTCGCTAATAACCGACCACAGCGGTCCCCTCCTGAGTAGTATTCCTGCTTGAGGCGTAGGGCTGCATATTCGGTGGCGTTGTGATCTAGAGCGGCTAGCATTTTCCTCTCGGTGCATAATTGCCGCCAAGCCCGTGCCGCCCCCGTGCGCTGGTGCATTTGCTCCAATTCCGACACCCGTTGTGTAATTTCGGCCCTTTTCTGCGCTCTTTCTTTATTATTGGCCGCAGCTTTAGATATAAACTTGCCGCGTAGGACCGCTTTCAGGGTTGCCCACTGGGTGGCCCGCGAGGTGTCGGTACTGTTGTTGTGGATCAAGAATTGTGTGATAGCGGTTTTAACCCGCTCTACTGTTGAGGGGGTATGTAGAAGGGCCTCTCTGAGGCGCCAATGTCGTCGGGGGGTCGGTGTTGCCGGTAAGAGGAATGTGCCCACCACTGGGGAGTGGTCAGATAGCGAGGCCGGCAAGATGTCCACCTCCAGCGCTTGCGCTATCAATGGGGAGGTGCATAGGAAGTAGTCCAGCCTGGCGTAGGACTTGTGGGCCCCAGAGTGGTAAGTATAGGCAGTGCTACATGGGTGGATACGTCTCCATAAGTCAGTAAGACCGAGATCATGGAGGTAAGCTTGTCCGGCCTTGGAGAAGGCCCCAACCTGACCCCACCGTTGGCATGAGCCGTCTGCTGTGTTATGAAAGACTAAATTAAGGTCGCCCCCTAGTAGGAGCCCACGCTCCACGTTGGCTGTAGCTGCTGCTAATGCTGCCCGGAGAAATGTTTCCTGCCCCTCGTTAGGTGCATAGACTGAACCCACTATCAATGTCTGACCTGCTATCAAGAAGCGGTGCACCAACAACCTCCCCTTGATTTCTGCCTCCCGCTGCAGAACCTTGCCTGTGAATGACCTGGACACCAATATTGCTACCCCTGCCACTTTCTTGAAGGAGGATGAAAAAAGCTGTGTGGGAAAGACACAGGATTTAAGTCGGTGTTGGTCCTTGGGCAGGAGGTGCGTCTCCTGTAGGAGGCAAATGTTGGCTGCCGAGTGCTCCAAAAGGGACAAAACCGCCCGGCGCTTAATGGGGTTGTTAAGTCCTCTCACATTCAGGGAGAGAAACTTAAGCCTGGGGTGTGGCATCGGTTATCAGGGTGACTTCTGAAGCTGTGAAAGGTGTGCAAGGAAGAAAACTGAAAGCAACTGAAATAGGTGGACAATGGGTACCCCCACAACAACCAGTTCCCCAGCCCTGACCCCCAAAACTCCCGACCCCCCTCACCCCACTTCCCCCACCCCATCCCCAACGAACCCCCCAACCATCCCCTTACTCCCCCCACCCCAACCCCCCAACTGTGTGAAGACAAAGTCCCAGTCCTGTCAGTCCAACACAGGGCTGTGGTAAAGATATCTAGTGAGGTGAAGTCCAGTGACGACCTTCGTGGCCCCCCACCCAGCTGGAAAATGTGCTGAGACGGTCCTCCCTGGCAAGGGAAATCAATCAGAGGATGATGTGTCTTTAGCCACCTCCAAGATGGCAGTGGCCCTTTCTCGTGAAATGATGTGGGCCTCGGCTTTGGAGCGCAGGTCAGGGGGACGCCTGCGGCCCACCGTCTGCCAACCTCCCCCGGGTGGGCCTAGGGAAGACCTCAATGGCGATGTGTCCTCAGCTAGGTCCATGCCTAACAAGGCACAGGTATCTTTGAGGGATCGCATCTGGTGTAGGGCGCCGTTCCATTTGAATATCAGGCGGAACGGGTGGCCCCAGGAATAAGGAATCTCTTGTTTCCGCAGAAAGTCCATGGCCACCTTGATTGCTTTCCGTTTCTGGGGAGTGATAGCCGAAAGATCCTGATATAAAGCGATGGGGTGTCTGCGGAAGTGGAGGAGTTGGTTCCGCCGGGCCTCACGGAGGATTCTTTCTATAAGCGGGAAGACGTGGAGGAACCCCAAAATGTCTGGTGGCGGGGCAGGCGAGCGCCTGGGAAGCCCCACTCTATGTGCCCTGTCTATTCTGATGACAAAATCGGATGGTTCCCCCAGAATCTCCCGAAAGAGGTCTTGTAAGTAGACTGTGATATCCGCCCCCTCCGCTTTCTGAGGGGCCCCGCGGACCCGTATGTTGTTACGACGGGACCGGTTTTCCAAGTCCTCAGCGTGGGCCTGAAGGTCTAGCTGTTGAGGACCTCCTGCTTGGGTTGCTCGATCTCTTCGCTTCTAGCGGTATCGGCGGTTTCAATGGCAACCACGCACTCCCCGAGGCCCTCTACCTCCCTCCTGAGTTCTCTAACCTCCCCAGCGACTTCCTGCTTCAGGGATTTGAAGTCGTCATGGAGAGAGTTAAACAAAGACTCCAGGAAGGATTTAGTGATGGGTACCTGATCGTCGGTGGGCATCGGCTGTGCTTTGGTGGTCTCAGGGGAGGGTGGCCCCTTATCGGTCCGTATTTGATTTTTCGCGAGCATCTCCGGGATCGTGCAGTCTCCCTTTTTCCTGAGACCCGCCATATAGTCCCCTGCGCCCCGTCCGTGGACGAGTGCTAGAACCGGGGGCGCTGTGAGTGATGTTGCGTGGATGCGGGGCCCAAGCTCAGTTGTTTCGGCGTTGTGATGAATCTCGGCGCCGCTCTATTGTGTGGGTCCGGTGCCTATAGCCCCCGGGGTCGGTGACAGACAGCCCCGGCGTGTGGCCACCAGCTCAGGGGCTGCAGACTGCAGTGGAAGCTTGACTACAGTCTGACTGGCTGGCTGTAGCAGGTAGGTCGTACTTCAGTACGGATATGGTCTCCCAGGTCCCAGCGCTGGATATCTCGCAGAGGGCCCGGTGCACGCCCCAGGACAAGCCCCTGCTGAGGCGCAGACAGAGGCCCCACTATGGCGCCCAGTGACCCCCTGCCGTGGCTCCGCAGGTGATCGCCGGATGTGTGCTGGGGCCCCTCCACTCCCGGTCTCCTACAACTTCACCCAGCCACTCTCCGCGCAGGTGTGGGGCACCTTCTTTCCGCTGTTGCCGTTGCCGCGGAGGGTGATCTTTGCATGCAGGCCCGGCTAGGCCAAATGCCGGGGGCTCGATTATGCCCCCCGAGCCTCTCGCTCCCCCCCGCACTCAGTCGCGCTCCTCACCTTGCGATGGGCCTCCGGGGTCGCTGCTCAGCTGGCACTGTTGGAAGCAGACGGAGCTTGCAGTCGGACCCCTTCCGATAGTACAGCGCAGCCGGGGGCCTCCTCCGTAGTGTTCGTGTAGGCCCAGACCGGGGCCTCTATTATCGCATCTCCCGGCCGGCTCTGCTACACGCCGCCGGGAGCGTCGCGGTGTCGGGTGCTCGCACCGAGCACTACCCGCTCTCTTCACGGGTATGCAGGTCTGTGGGCCGGGGAAGCGCACACCAGCCCGCAGCAGACACAGCAGGTGAGCGTCCGGGAACAGAGTGGTGCAGCTAGAGGACAGGTCCGGCCGCCATTACAGGCCGCTGCAAGCCCGTGCGCGTCCCACGGCCCAGAGGAGCACAGGTACCATGTAGATCAGGTCTCGGGCGTGCCGGGGCAGATGCAGGGTGCCCCCACCAGGCGTAGGGATGCCGGGGTGCCGGGGGGGGGGGGGGGGTCCAAGTGTGATGAAAAAGGGCATTAATGGGGGTCAGGACAGGGAGCCACTGAAAACTCCGTCCGCTCAGGCTGCCATCTTGGCCACGCCCCCTTTGGCATCCTTTAGATGCATTATGCGTTTTAAGCTAGCGGTAAGCCTCAGGTCTCTTTTTTGCATGTTCTGGGGTGGTTACCCTTTCATTTAGCATCCTTTACATGCATTTTGCGTTTTGAGCTGGCAGTAAGCCTACTGTGGCAGTGTTCCACTGATTATTGTGTCTGGTCCTCTGACTATGGTTTGCCCTAAGAGGTGTTCCCCGTTGGTTGGGGTGTGCCATACCCCATGTGGGGTACTTGTATGCTAATATATCGCTCTGTTTTATGTCAAGTGGGCCTGGAGGTCCTTTTGGGCTCTATGTGTCCCCTGGTGCTCTTATCTTGCAGTTGTACGGTGTTCAATGTTGTAACTTTGGCGCTATGTTCTGTATGTCATGAGTCGTCTTGCTTATATGCCTCATTCTCCTTCTCCTCTAAATGCAGCCATTTTTTAAAGTGCAGTACGTGCAATCACATGAAAACTACTAACGTGACTATTGTGGAAAACAGACTCGTAGTTTCACCATTACATTAACGTTACAATTCATATAGATTTAAATCTCTTTCAAAGTTTTAAAACTATTTCTATTTACATTGGTCACATTAACATTCCGAATTATTGTACCAATTTTCTGTATAGTACAGGTGTGCCTTGTATCACGCCCCAGTGGGCTTGACAAGAACGTTTGTGTATTTACCTAATTAGGCTCAAGTGAGCCAATCGCTATTTTAGTTCTGATCACAAACTCTTCATTATATTCATGCAACCAAACATTAATTCAATGCATTATACACATTTCTGTATCACGCCCAAGTGGGCTTAAATTGTGCAATTAGAAAAACCTTAAATTGTATAACTTCTTCCCATCTAATGTAATCTTAGATCTTACTTCTCGAGTCTGTATATTCTTATATAATTTACTTTCTTTAAAAACTTTATTTCATGAACAACTACTCTATAGGCGATGCATTTCTCTCTATTCCTTATAGATTCGTGTGCAAGTCCTCTTCCATATTCAGGCCTTCTGGTTGCATTGAATTTAACTCTATAATGTAACGGGACTCCAATCTCTTCAACTTTGTCTCTCTGTTACCTCCTCTCACATTTGCCATTACAGAGTCAATTACATAGTAAGATAAACCTTGAGTATCTTTATTGTGGGCCTTCTCAAAATGCCGAGCCACTGGATATGTTCTATCTCCATTTTTTATCGCCCTTAAATGTTGCCGAATTTGTTTATGGACTTCTAAGATCGTGCTGCTCACGTACCGCAGGCCACATGGGCACTGCAGCACGTAGACAGCAAAATCCGTCTTGCATGTATATTTGCCCTTGATCTTACACATTCTAATAGTTAGGCCTATTATATAGCTCTGCTTTATGTCAGGTGGGCCTGGAGATCCTTTTGGGCTCTATGTGTCCCCTGGTTCTCTTATCTTGCCGTTGTACGGTGTTCAATGTTGTGACTTTGGCACTATCTTCTGTACGTCATGGGTAGTCTTGCTTATATGCCTCATTCTCCTCTTTGGGATGTTTTCATGGTGTTTATCACGCTTAACATGCGGCTACAACCTGCTTTTAATGCACTGGGGTGCTTCTTTAACAACCATGCTGCATGGCCGTGGCTCGTTTAATATATGAATATATATATATATATATATATCTCATGCCCTTAGCCACGTCCTGGAGGAAAGATTCCCTGACAACATCGCCACATGGTGACGATTCATTGATGATGTCTGTGTGATTTGGCAGGGTGCGCGGATCCGTGGTACAAAAAAATACATAATAACGAAGCGTGGCCTCCTGCGCTTGTTTAAAGGTCTAAAATAATAAATTTGATGGGGGTTCAGAGGGCCCCGTAGCCTGCGGACCGCCATCCCTCCGTGCCACAAAATAAACGGTTGGGGGGGGACGACTCAAAGGCTACTCTCCCAGTAAAATACTTGGGTAGGAGAGGCTTAAAGGCCGCCTCCAGCCCCGGGGACCGCTACTCTCCCGGGCTTTCAAAAAAATGGGTGGGGGCTCATAGATCCCTCTAAGCCCCGGGGATCACCACCCTCCGGGGCTTTTTATATTGTGTGAGGGGGCCGCGTGGCCCCCATTCTGGAGCAGTCGAGGGCCGTGGGGACACCACCCCCAGGACCGGCTCCTGCTGTGTCTTGGGGTGCCTACCCCCTGGACACTAAAGTGGTGATAATGTTATCGCCGTTGTTTGATAATATAGTCGTACTTTACTACTTACTGTAAAATCGCTTGTATGCACCTGTGCACCCAGAGTGTTGCATCCCAGTCCCTACGCCGCAATGTGCTCAATTGTAGGTCTTGCACACTGAGACTTCACAGCCCACCTGCCACCACTGGTGTCCCACGATGTGTGACTTCAAAAGGCGAATATTTGTTTCATTGTATATATTCTCTGAAATTTTGTAACTGGTAAAAGTTTAATACCTGATGATGAATAAAAAAAAGTTTTTTAAAAAAAGGAAACGTTTGGAGGTAAATGAATGTTTATTTTAAGCTTAATAGAAAATAGGAGTTGTGCATCCTTCGTTTTTGAACTACGATCAATCGTTAGTGATAATCGGAGTTCAAAAAGGAGTTGGAGTGCGCGAGAAAACACAAGGTTAAACACTAATATATCATGCTAATGTTTATATACATAGGAATAGAGTGTATGCTAGAAGCTTAATGTTCGCGTGTAATGCAGTGGCAGAGGCCTGTGTGCATGTACACTCAGTAAGGAGCTAACTATAGTGTCCTAAAAGCCAACAACATGTGTCTGTAGAGCAGCGCTTGTTGCTGGCTGAGGTCTATATTACTGTGAAGGAGGTCCTTAAAATTAGATCGATGTGATTGAATGAGGTGAGAGATTACATGATTACAGACGGCAACATCACTTTTTCTCACATGCACACTGAGGGTAGTGCACCCCACACCTGCCGCAGAATCACCCTCAACAGAAGTCTATAGGGCAGTGCAGCCCATAGGCTTAGGCCTACCTTATGGTACATATGGTATTTAAAATGAGACAGAGATGTGACTTAATGAGGTCAAAGATCACACATTAACATAACTCTTGGCAATATTGGTTATTTGCATGTGTGCAGTCTGTCTTATGCATCCCACCCCCCTCTTTGCGGGCTCACGCTGAAGAGGTGTCTGTAGGTAAGTGCCCGCTGGCTGAGATCTACAGTATGGTCCAGCAGGTCTTTAAAATGATACAGAGATGAGACTGAATGAGGTGAGAGATCACATCATTATACAGGACAATATCGTTTGTTCGCACTGCATCTAATTGGAGGCCTTGTGCACATAGGCCGCTCTGCTTACCTGTTGCAAACACTACTTTTAGCACAGGTCACAACTTGAATTCTGCTTTGGATCTATACTGCGGACAGCGTTGAATTTAGCCTTGATTTATTAATTTGCACTGTGTACAGCAGGGTTCATAACTTGAAAAGTTAACGGGAAACAGTGTGAGAAAGAGGACGAGAGAGAGAAAGTGAAGAGGGGAAGAGAGAGAAAGAAAGAATGAGTGTGTTCAGATACTGAATGATATCTCTCTTTCTGGACAAGGGTTACTTTACTCCCAGTCAGAGGATTTGGTCCAGAATTCTGAGGTTCTTTCCTCCATTTCTACGCCTGTTGGTACTCTGGTGCCTCTGCTGCCACTTCCTTCGCATGTGCCCTTTCATTAGGTATCACCCTATAATATATCGGCTGTGCCTGCGAGACAGCTCTTCTGATGTCAGTCGTTCTAGGGTATACACCCTGCAGATCTATATTTCATGAGTTAGTTCTCACCTTAGTCTTCAAGCTGCCGGTCGGGCAGTCCTATGCTTATTTTAGCTACGCCACCTTGTTGTCTCTCTGGCTGTCTGCTCTGTGCATGTTTCAGTGGTGGCCTGCATCAGCATGCTTCAGATTGTTACCGTTCGCTGGTGACTGGGCGTGCATGTGGCATGTTCCTTGTTCCCTCCTGAACTTCTAAAATATTGCTCAGTTTCTACCTCTTGTTCCTTTGGTTCCTGGCTGTAGCCTCTCTGGTCTTCCTTCCGTGGGCTAGCCTGGCAGGCTCTGGTTGCATGTCTTCAGGTTTTCCTCAACCTTTGGTTGGTGTCCACATAGTGCGCCATTAAGCTGAGAGTGGTCCTTCTTCCTCTCTCTCTCTTTTGTTTTGGTATATGGCTGGTGCCGTTTCTACATCTCATGCTTATACGGGTTTGGTGTAGCACCATTCTGGCATTTTTGGGATGTCTTGCAACCCCTTATCTTTTGCTCTTTCAAGCTAATTGGGTTGCCGTCTGGCTGTCCTGCCACAGCCTCCCCCATTGTCCGTCACTCTGTTGCCGGCTCAGTGCTTGGGCACTTTCTGTTGTTCTGCCACAGACCCACCTCCCACTTGGGGTAAGGCGGTGGTAATTATTCAAAGTTAAGGAATCTGCAGCTAGATGTCTCTATCAGATGTACGAGTTACTTACCTTCAGTAACGATGTATCTGGTAGAGATGTTGTCTAGCTGCAGATTCCTTAACGCCCACCCATCCTCCCCTTTCTGTGAGGACCTTGCCAAGGGGGTTCTCCACTCACCTCTTTCAGTTGCCATTGGTTTTTCTCTCACGGGTGCTCACATTGTTGCGCCCCTTTGAGAATTGCCATATACAGCTGACTCCCTCCAAGGGGCTTCTTTCCTGTAAAATGGTGTCTTTTGATTTACCTTCATCAGGAGATTCATCTTTTTCTTCTTTTCTTCTCCTGCTGCCTTCCCTCCCTCCTGCCTTCTCTATTGACTCCGGGCTCTTTTCTCCTCTATAGTCATCTTCTTTGGGGATCTGTTGAGCTCTGTTTCAGACCACAATTACTATAGGGGAAGTGCCAGTCTTTTCATACCTTCCTACAGTGGACTGTTCTTTCTGTGCTCCGTTCTTGCTGGACGGCACAGTTCTGCATTGTAATAAAAGTCTATTTCTGTCTGTTGAGATATTCTTCCCTTGTTGCACCTGGGGAAGGGTCTTCGCTTCGCTTTGTGGGGTTCTTTCTCAGATCTTTTTCACTTATGTGTAGACCGTGTCTAATTCTGTCTTTTATGATGGTGTCTTGCACCACCCTCCTTCTTTATTCACTTTTTTTTAATCCTTTGCACACTGTTCTATACTTTCACAGTTTTTGTTGGTGGCTCCGTTGTGCCACTGAAAAGTTTCTCCTGTAGTGTAGTTCCTATTATCCCAATAGGCTCTGCGCATTGGAATAATATCTTCAATAGTATAGACCTAGGGCAGAGGTTAACTAGGTCTTCTACTGACGATATTAGACTTAAAGTTTTTGGTTTTGCCAGCTAGCTCAGAGTTCACTAGAAACTTTCTCGAATAGACAAGGAGGAGTTTAACTTCCCTGGATAGACAAGAAGGGATTTAGTTTCTGACAACCATAGAACATGACAACTTTGCTCTCCCCCAATCAAGAGTGTATCTCTAGAGTCGTGTGAAAACAAAAGACTACTTATTTTACTCAGTCAGTACGTGCATTCTTAGTTTCACCAGTTTGTAGAGAAAAGGAAGAGACGGGCGTGTTCAATAAAAGATGTTATTTATTGATCAGTCTCTTTTCTCGTACAAGAGAAATGAATCGATATTATTGCGATACTTATGGTTAAGTAAAGTGCATACAATAAAAGCAGAAGTATAAAATAATACTGCAGAAGCATTGATATGGTTTCTAAGCCATATGATAGTTAAAATTGATAAAATAGATACATACATATATACATTTGACTAACCGTACTCAACTGGTGCTTCTAACCACGCCTACCCCAGTGTACCTGACCTAAGCCTAATACGTGGGCGGGAGTAGATAAGTAGCAGTTTAAGTTAAGTTTGTTTTGCCAAGTGACTGACTCAAGAATTCTCTGCAAGGGGTTGTTCAGTTCTGTACCTGAGATCTAGAATGGTTGAGGGCTGGTATCTCTCGTCTCTGGTCTTGATATTCCAGCTGCCTGCGAGGGCTGCTTGGAAGCGCCAGAGCTGGATTTCTCGGCAGGAGAAAAACAGCGTCTCGTTCTCAGCGCGTCAGGAAGGCGGGGCAGCGCGTGTGGGCTTCGCTCTCTGCTGGGCTCCTCAGCACGTCTCGCTGCTCCGATCTCGTCACCACCGCGTGTGTTTGCTTAAGGCAATGTCGGTAATATTTATACCTGTAAGGTGTCGAGATTGACGTAAGGATGGACATGGATACGTCAATAAGGATGTCATACGAACGGGCTTGTTCGCACATTCTTTTGCTGAAGTTATCGGTGAAATCAAAACAATGGCCGCAGGGATTTTCCCAGGTTGTCATAGGTTTGATTTGTTTTGAGAACTCCGTATGCCTTATCAGGGGCTGGAGGAATAGTGCTTGTCTAATTAGATGGCATGCGTTATTACCTAATCAGATAACACGTTTCTGTGCCGTGGTGTGGCTTAATCAGATAACGGTTTTGCACCGTGGGTCGGCTGCTAGTTAAGTATTAACCAGAACAGGGCCGGGAATAGGGGAATCGATACAGAACCTATAGGAATACATCACACCCACTCCACGCTGACTATGTCCATATTTACAAGATCTAGGCATAGCAAATACACTAGTAGAGCATGTGTATACCGTACCACCCCAAAATACATCCATATGCATTTTGAAACATGAAATATACGAAACAATATATATATATACATTATATGCACTCAAGCAGTATATTAATGCTAAATATCACGCATATTCATACATCATAACTAATAAAATATGAAAATTACACATGAAATGGCTCTTTAAGACAGAAGAAAAAAATGCGAGACCATTTCATCACAATATAAAATATTTATGAACAGGCTAGAGGGCAGCTAATGATTCTAAAGTTCCTAAAATAGAAATATAGTTCTCTAAGAATAGTCTCTACTTTAAGCAGAAGATGAGTGTCCCGAAAAATTGTAAATAATTTTTGGGGCCGCTGAAAAATAATGTTCCGCTGTCCGTAAACTGGAGAAAATTGTTCATGATACTTTATTATCAAAGTTGAAGGCCAAATTCATGGTGTTGGGAACGCCGTGTGCTAGCCTGCTCAAAAGCCATTATTTCTGCTCTGGTGAGAACATCATATCATTTAGACTCTCGAAAAAGCTGTCAACAGCTTCCTGTGAAAGTTCCATTAACTCGGAAAAAGATGTTACCATGCATTCGTGAGCATGATTGCCTTCATTGTTGTTTGGATCAGCATAGCTGACAGAAGGTCGTACCTGATCGATGCTGCTTTCATCTTGAACCTCACTACCCCTTAATCGTAGTGGTGAAGTCTCCACGAATGCCGTCATCAAGATTGGTAGCCGCTGGGGACAGCACAATGCTTGAGCCGTGACCGGACCCAACAAAGTTTCTGCATCCATTGGCGCATCCGATTGTAGCGTCAGACAGGTGTCCAACACGCATTCTTCTCCGCACAGCATGCACCTTAATACAGGTAAAACACAGCTTTGCCACATTGGTCTAAATGAAAGAAACCAAGTCATGTTCAGGTCTCTAAGCCGGGATAGTCCAAGGATTTTAGATATCTGGTCCCGGTATCCAATGGCTAGGATTGTTTCTTCCCTTGTCGCAGGTGTTTTGTCTGTGACACGGTTTGCCATAGCGAAATAACAGGATCAAAAATAGGATTCCTGCCACTAGTCCCAAAAGGAGAGGAAGTCCACCAAAGACGGAATGGACAAAGTCTGGAAAAATACCCAGAATGGCTTTAAATGGTGTTAAAGCCCCCGAAAACACTGTCTTAAATACATTTGAGACTCCACTGGTATCAGAAATATTTAAGATTTCGTTCAGGATTTCTGCGAAATGTATGGGGGAATTAGTTGATAACAATGAATGAATCTCTGCCGTTGTCCTTGCAACTTGGAGATCATACGTTTCTTTTGATGACGTGAGCCTGGTCGGCGTCTGAAGGAGCACTGTTTTCATTCTGCTTAAAGTATCGACTCTAATGGAAGACATTTTCAAATTCGGCCATAACCTTGCCTCCCTGTCTGGCATTGCGCTGGGGAACAATACTCGTTCACAGCACATGACCTTCGCAGTCGTACTTATGAGATAAGCTACTCCGGGCACCAAGCTACAATATCTGCGGTCTACGATTATAATGTAACTCCCGTTCGATAGTCTCCTAAAGAATGGTTCTATTTGTGTCGCAGGTGTGCCTAGCTGGTGACATGAAAGGTTATTTGAGGACCCTTCACAGGCTCCGTGTAAACTAATACCATTACACAGAAGTGTACCGCTTAGTGACATGGCACAATTATTGCCACTAAGAAACACTTTCCGGCCTTTATTACTGACACAAGCATGTGAATAGGGCAAGTTCCATGTTGACTTAATGTACCCTTTACCCAATTTTTCGTACATGCTAGCCTGTATATATTTTTGGCAGTATTGAAACCTGAAAGTAGATATTGGAATATTAATTATTCCATGTATTATCCACTCACTGACAGGTCGTTCTGACATTGTCAATGGTAATCTCTCGAGTTTCTCAATGCTCAGGATTGTATAATCAGCACCCTTCTGTGCCATACTGATTTGTTTATCAGTAAGGTTAAAGATATTGAACAGTGACGTTGTGTTGATTAAACGCCAAGGCACATAGCCTGAACGCAGATTTTGTAACGTCCAGCCAAGTTGTACAATAGAACGCAATTGGGACTGACCGTGTTGTAACAACAGTAAGTCTTGCGATATTATGTCGATTGCTGAAGACACAATGCTGTCCAAAGAGTATATTCTGGAGGACAGAGTCATTAACCCATTGTCCACTACAGAAAGTGATTTTTCCAAATTAATACGGTCAATTTCCCGTATTCTCTCTGATGTTTCAATTTGAGTTATTTTCCAGGCTTCGTTATAAGCTGCATATACAGAGGCTGCTATGAAGCGTTTTTGACGCTGTTTGCGTGGTCCCATAATGAAATCACGCAAGTCAGCACCATCAGTAAGTAAAGTTAGGTGTTGCTTAATTTCTGCCAGTGTGGATGTTTGTAGCCATTGAAGGCAGAGCTTGCCCACACTGTACGTGGTAATTATCCCTGGGTGTTGTCTTTGGGAATATCTAGGGTCTGGCCTGGTCAATTTGAACCCCTGGATTTTGTTCAGGAATCTGTCTTGACAGTTATTAGTATCTGTGGGCCAGATCAACCACTTTTTCCAATCTGGATGTGTTCTGTTTTGGCTTAATATATGGTTTACGTCTATCTCCTCATCTGTCGAGCTATTACTGTTTATCGTTGGCTTGGGAATAGACGGTTTGTTTAAATCTTTGATTTTGGCTAGGCCAAGACAGGTAGTTTGTTGAATAGTGTCATTCAAAAATATCATTTGTTCTGGGATCATGCAGGCTCTAAACAATGATTCTATACCTTGTACTTGCCATTCCTTTGTACCCCAAACACTTTTTACTTCAACATTTTTGTCCCAGTATTCAAAACCAAACGTACTCATTTGTTCAAAAAACGAGTCTGAATATATCAATTTAGTGTTTGTAAGCATGGTTTTTGTACCAGTCTTGTTTGATAATTTGAAATAAAACGTTTCTGCATTACTTGTGTTGAACCCTGAAAAATATGAATATTTGTCATAAAAGGTTCTTGAGCTACCTTTTGGAGGGGTTGCACAGTGTTCCCATTGATTATAATTTAGAACATTTCTAGGTTGTGCAGATTTATGCAGATAATGATTACTATAGTGATTATAGCAGAACATTTTATCATAATTAGATGAACCCTGCAAATAATCATGTTTTGTAAATTTAGCAGACATCACTAGGTCAGACATCATATTATTAATGCTTTCCACGTCCCAATCATCAGCAACTGAGCTTGGTTTTACAAAGTCACTCAATGAGATCTTGATTTGGTGTGGATATTTCAGGATTTCAACCGGTTGGACGCTTTAGTTTTTATTGTTGATCAATTCTGGAGTGAAACTCCATGCTAATATACCGTTTCTCTCGCCACTGCGATCTCTATTGCAGTCTGGGCAGTTCTTTACAAAGATGTGATGATGCAGGCTCATACCTGGCCACCAGTACACTGATTGTAATTCTTCCAGAGAATCTTTTTGTTTAAGGTGTCGGAGACCCTTACCCATATGTGCGTCTGCTATTAACAAACCTCTCCTGTCCATGTTTGGAATCACTCTGTCCCCCACTCCAGGGATTCGAGCAAAAGGAACGGAGTTTGCATCGATTATGTATGTATAATTGAGTGGATAGTTGATCGGTAGTGCTGAGCAGTGGCCTTTTGATGACGTTTTCACCGCCAGCATAGTTTCACCGTCAATGTGTTTTACTGTACGCTTTTTCTTGACTACGGAAGCCGATTCAGTTGCTGCCGTTGTGGCTTTCTCAGCCAATGAATTCCCTCCAACGTGAACGCCATCACGCTGATGGCTCACTGAATGTATCACGTGAGTTTTTGGTAGTTCTTTCTGTAAAAGAGCTACTTGTTCCCAAAGCACTTTTTGCTTTATTGTTGCACCTGTGTCATCTTTGTAACCATTTTGAATTCATTTCTGTAAATCGTTATTGTATGATTTGACGCAGTAATACGAATCGCACACAATAAGTGTCGGGAATTCGCGATCGGCATTATCTAGCGGCATTTTTGACGCAATTATTTCAGTTTGTTGTTCTGAATTATTTTCCACTGAGTGTGTTTTTGTAAGTAGAGGTCTTAATTTACCTCCGCGCCACACTTCTTTTACAATTTCGCATGTGGCCTTGTAAGCCAGCTCTCCCCAAACTGAGGGTTGAGCATGCCCGTCTGTATGTATTACACAGGCGTACTGTCGTAAAGGCAGAATGTCGATTGGCAGAGGGTATTTTATTTCATATTCTAGATATTTTAATTCCTTTAATTCTGGATCAAAGTAGTATTTTACTTTGTCCGTTGCAATTGAATTCACCCATTGTATCCATTCTGGATTCAACGCTGTTTTTGGTAAATTACATGGGGTTGTTAATGCCTCAAAGGCTGACTCCGCTGTTCTGACTGTGATATGTCTACCGTCGGCGTTGTCTTTTTCTCTTGCTATAGCCGTTTGAACTGCATGAACAATGTTGTCTTTAATACTGAACTTCTTTTCAGCTTCTGCGTACAAGTGTGATTTGTATGCAATTGGTACCTTTTCTCCCTCATTAGAGGTCAGGTATGTGAATCCGCATCTTCCTGGGATGACCCGAATCACAAGATTGCGTGAGTTATCACGTGTTTCTAATTTTGTTTTAATTAGCATGTCTGTTTGTAAAGATCTCAAAATTTCTGTGTGTTTTTGAGTCCAATTGATTCTTTTAAAATCTGGTTTTATTAGATCATAAAGGGGTTTGATCCTTTCTGCGTAATTTGCAATGTATGTTCTTCCGAAATTTAGGAAGCCTAGAATTGATTGTAAGTTTTTTAGTGTTCTAGGAGCTTGGAGTACTGCACATTTCTCTAGGAAATTGTCAGCCAGGCTTTTGCCTTCACTTGATAATTCATATCCTAAAAACAGGACTGTTAGATGGGCAATTCTTGATTTTTTAAAGTTGAATTTGTAACCCTCTGCTGCGAACCCAAGTATTATGGTGTTCACTCTCTTCAAGTGAGTATCCAAGTCATCATCTGTTAGGTAAATGTCGTCGACATATGATAATGCCTCGTCATCGTATGTTTGTAGTAATTCTGTTACTCTCTTTGAGAATAATCCTGGGCTATTCTTGTGCCCCTGGGGTAAACGGCAGAAACTTTTTTGTGAGCCATTTACCGAGAACGCAGTCAAATATCTGCTTTCTGGTGCTATATTTTGACAAAAGAATCCATTAGAGATGTCTAATGTTGTTTTGTATTTTTTGCGTACTATGTTATTCATTAGTGCAGCACTATGTGAGTTTTGCACTGCAAAAGTTTTGCAACATGAGTTAAGGTGTCTGTAATCCAAAACTAGACGATATGAGTTGTCTGGTTTGGAGACAGGAAACAAAGGATTGTTCATTTGTGAAGTGCAAGTTTCAATCACCCCCTGGTATTCAAGTTGATCTAGGATCTCTTTTACCTGTTTTTTAGCTTCTTGCTTAATTGGGTACTGCCTCTGTGCAGTAGGTTGTGATTTTAACTGGATTTTGTGAGGAGGAGAGTCCTCATCCCATCCTACATGATTTTTATATAAGGCAGGAGCTTGAGCTACTGCCCACTTTCTAGCAAGTGTATATTTTTTATGAATTGGAATGTGATTTGAGAAGGCAGGCATAATTATTTCTTCGCCATGAGGGCACTCTCTGACGAACTCGGGTGGCCAGTCTTTTTCAGCTAGAAGGATGTCATAGCCCTGGGAGAGATTATCCCAAAATAGTCCCCTTATTTTTCTAGTCTTATCCCCCTCTATACGCAATGTAATTTCATATATTTTGTGAGGTTTGCTAACTCTGGTGTCGGCAGTTTCCACTTGAATATATTCATTCGTGTCCACTGTCTCCAGATGATTCATAAGGGCTTTGCGAGCTATGCTCACTTCTGCTGCGCTGTCTAGCATTGTCTGAGCCCATTCTCCGTTTTTCAGCTGTGTCCTCAGTATTCTCGGCATCTTTGATTGCTTTAATACTGGCTACCTTCTTTTTTGGAAATTTTAACTTTTTATTCGGATGAGCAGGTTCCTTGTTTTTGGACTTGACGTGCTCTTCCCTGTGTTCTGATCGTCCTCTTCTTTCCGATTTCTGCGAGGAAGTCTGAAAAGATTGAGAGGGACGTGTATCATTATCTTGATATCTATCAGGTTTCTTTATATTATCCCTATTTCTAAGGTTGTATTTTTTCCCAGAGGGCTCACTTTGGGGAGACCTGCGTCCTTGGTTCGGAGATCTTTCTCTCCGCCGAGGAGACCTTCCTCTGGACTGGAATCTTTTTTCTTTAGGATTGGATTGCTTGTTTCCATCCCAGCTCTTTTTTTGAGTGTTTAAATTATTTTTAATAAATATCTTTTCAGGACTTTCAATCAGTTGAGGTTTTACCGGTATTCCACCCAGACTATCTCTTCCTAGTTCTTCATAGGATTTCTCTATGATTCTGGCAATTTCAGTTGGTTGGTCTGCTATATCTGTCTCTTTTAACCTTTGGCGAATCGCCACGTTTGCTGCTTCTCCCTTTATGTTGGCTAATAATATAGCCGAGACCTGCTTGAAGTCTTTCAGTAATTTCATACCAAGAGTTAAAGCGGGTTCTGGACCATATTCATCTTGAATTTGTTTTAGCACATCTGGTATTACTGACATGGATGGTACACCATGTGTTTTTGTTTATATGGAAGCAAAGACTGTACCCCAAGTGTCACAGTCCTCCACGTGTGGTGCGATTCCCATTGGAAGACAGAAAGTCAGAATCCTGTGTTTATCTACAGGGGTGGTGTCTGGAAACACCGCCTCTATTTGAGTGATTTTTTGTGCTAGCCAGAAAGGTATTTGTTCCCGTTTTGCGGGTACTTTACCTAGACAGGACTGTATGTTCTGTGGTGTAATTTTATTTGTGTTACCCTGATGAGGGGTCAGCTGTGGAATTTTACTTGCTGGTTGGATTGTTGAAGTCCGCATTACATATTGGACTAATTGTCTATGTATTTTGATTAGTTGTTTTAGCTGTGCTAAAAGATCTGGTGCAGACATTTCTTCAATGTCTGGATGTGGTGTATATCCGGCTAGGACCGGCCACGTTGCTCCTGGTCTACCTAGTGGACCGAGCCTGGTGATGTGATTATTATGTTTTAGGGCGCCATTAAACAAGAGCAGGTGCTCTTGGAATTTGAGTGGTACTTCCACCTCCTCGAAAGGAGTGTAGGTATCCGGTGGTTCCTCTATTTTATAATAGTGGAACTCTTTTGTTACAGCGTTTGCTGCTGGAAAGTTCATCCATGAATAGAATACCTCTGTCTGCCGATATTCGTGTGCCTCAATTACGAATATGACTGTACCACCTCTCGATGTCAGTCCATTTTCTATAAGTTTTAAAGTTATAGATTTTCTTATGTTGACCGGGATGAGTTTTATATCCGGGTCATTTTGTAGCAGAGTATTATCAGCTGCTAGGAGTTCAGCTGCTAGTCTAACTGTCTCCCTTTCATCATCACTGTCTACCATTTTACCGACAGGAAGGTTATTCTGTTTGTTTGCAGATCAGGTTTCTATGGAAACAAAGATTAGATGCACAATATTTTGGAACAGTGTACCCTTCAACGTTGAATAAACCAAGAACCATACATAGGAGTCTCCTCCTACGAGGTTTGGCGGATATGACCTTTTACCCACTCCAGACGTCTTTGGAGTATTATGGGAAAAAAGGGGTTCTGTGTGAAAAAGCACGACTGAGTTACTCTAATGTCTTGCGTTAGTTTTATCGCCTATCCAAACGTTGGGCGCCATGTAGTGTAGTTCCTATTATCCCAATAGGCTCTGCGCATTGGAATAATATCTTCAATAGTATAGACCTAGGGCAGAGGTTAACTAGGTCTTCTACTGACGATATTAGACTTAAAGTTTTTGGTTTTGCCAGCTAGCTCAGAGTTCACTAGAAACTTTCTCGAATAGACAAGGAGGAGTTTAACTTCCCTGGATAGACAAGAAGGGATTTAGTTTCTGACAACCATAGAACATGACAACGTTGCTCTCCCCCAATCAAGAGTGTATCTCTCGAGTCGTCTGAAAACAAAAGACTACTTATTTTACTCAGTCAGTACGTGCATTCTTAGTTTCACCAGTTTGTAGAGAAAAGGAAGAGACGGGCGTGTTCAATAAAAGATGTTATTTATTGATCAGTCTCTTTTCTCGTACAAGAGAAATGAATCGATATTATTGCGATACTTATGGTTAAGTAAAGTGCATACAATAAAAGCAGAAGTATAAAATAATACTGCAGAAGCATTGATATGGTTTCTAAGCCATATGATAGTTAAAATAGATACATACATATATACATTTGACTAACCGTACTCAACTGGTGCTTCTAACCACGCCTACCCCAGTGTACCTGACCTAAGCCTAATACGTGGGCGGGAGTAGATAAGTAGCAGTTTAAGTTAAGTTTGTTTTGCCAAGTGACTGACTCAAGAATTCTCTGCAAGGGGTTGTTCAGTTCTGTACCTGAGATCTAGAATGGTTGAGGGCTGGTATCTCTCGTCTCTGGTCTTGATATTCCAGCTGCCTGCGAGGGCTGCATGGAAGCGCCGGAGCTAGATTTCTCGGCAGGAGAAAAACAGCGTCTCGTTCTCAGCGCGTCAGGAAGGCGGGGCAGCGTGTGTGGGCTTCGCTCTCTGCTGGGCTCCTCAGCGCGTCTCGCTGCTCCGATCTCGTCACCACCGCGTGTGTTTGCTTAAGGCAATGTCGGTAATATTTATACCTGTAAGGTGTCGAGATTGACGTAAGGATGGACATGGATACGTCAATAAGGATGTCATACGAACGGGCTTGTTCGCACATTCTTTTGCTGAAGTTCTCGGTGAAATCAAAACAATGGCCGCAGGGATTTTCCCAGGTTGTCATAGGTTTGATTTGTTTTGAGAACTCCGTATGCCTTATCAGGGGCTGGAGGAATAGTGCTTGTCTAATTAGATGGCATGCGTTATTACCTAATCAGATAACACGTTTTTGTGCCGTGGTGTGGCTTAATCAGATAACGGTTTTGCACCGTGGGTCGGCTGCTAGTTAAGTATTAACCAGAACAGGGCCGGGAATAGGGGAATCGATACAGAACCTATAGGAATACATCACACTCCGAGGAAAACTGACGTCAGTGGGTTGGGAGGAACTTGTATGACCTCGCTGACGTGCCGTACGTGGACGACGTCCGGTGCTGCCGCAAAAAAAATTCTGGATTCAGTCTGACGCCTGGGGATATTTTAAGTTAAGGAATCTGCGGCTAGGCAACATCTCTACCAGATAAATAGTTACCAAAGGTAAGTAACTCATACTATAGGTCACCAACGGCGACAGTGATGGTTAACGGGGAGATGTCGAAGGATTTTGCTGTAGAAAGAGGCACTAGACATGGGTGCCCACTGTCCTCGATACTCTTTGCGTTGACCCTAGAATCACTAGCGTGCCAGGTAAGAGCCCACCTGAGGGTCACGGGGTTCACAGCACAGGGGAGGGAAGAACGCATCTCGCTGTACGTAGGTGATGTCCTCCTGTATGTCACCGATCCCTCATCCACGATTCCTACCCTCTTCCAGGAGTTGGGAGAACTACGGAAAGCACAAAGGCTACAAGATTAACTGGGGCAAATAGATTATTTACCTGTTGCAGGGCCCCCCTGAGTTACAAGGTCTCCCCAGAGAATTGCAAGTAACCACTTAAGGGTTTGAGTACTTGGGTATGTACATATCAACAGACATCTCACGCTGCCTTGCACGGAACATTCGTAGGGTAATGACAGATTGTCCTGCAGACGTGGAAAGGTGGAGACGGCTGCCCCTAACATTGTTAGGTAGAATGGCAAAGTTTAAGATGATCACGTTACCCAAATTTCTATACATCTTCCAGAACACACATTACAAGATCCCGAAAGATATGTTTGGGGCAATAGATAGAGAGGTGCGCATGCTGCTGTGGGATGGGGGGCAGCCACGGATCGCGCTTTGCACATTGCAGCAAAAGTACAACGGAAGTATCGCCCTCCCAGACATCAGATTATATTACCGGGCTACACATCTGATCGCAATAAATACGTGGGGACATCATCCGAGACTGCACCCGACATACGCACTGGAGCGAAGCCAATTTGAAGTACACTCCCATTTGCATTACATCTAAGGGGGAGAGGGGGCTCGACACCTGCTACCAGCGACTCAGAGGAAACTAGAGGCATGGAAGGCTGAGCAAATGGGCGGGAGCAAGAAGATAACAAGGCAGACCCCACTATGGGAAGGTTCGCGTCTCCCTGATGTATTGGGAAACTAAAGGCGTTCAAGGAATGGGACAGGATAGGAATTTCTAAAGTGGGGGACCTGATAAAAGAAGGCTCCTTTATTTCCTTTGAGGCCTTGAAGTTAGAATTTCAGATGTGTGACAGGGAGAGGTATAAGTATCTGCAGATAAAACATGCATGTATTGCGGAAGTAATAGACATTGCAGACACCTCCAAATTCGCGCCGTTGGAGGGTAGACTCCTCCAGGAGAAAATATCGGAAAAGGCCGTCTCTTGGACTTACAGGACCCTCATTAATAATATCCCAGACTACCTGGTAGCCCTGAGGGACAGATGGGAGAGCACCCTGGGAGGCCTGTAGGACACGGACTGGGAGGCGGCTCTAATGTACCCAAGGGAGGTGGCAATCAAAATGAGGCTATGGCTGATTCAGCTTAAAATTCTTCATAGAACGTATGTGACAAGGTCCCGTCTTCACAAAATGGGACGATCAGAGTCACCTGGTTCCCTCCGATGTACGGTAGAATGTGGCACGTTCATACATACTCTATGGGATTTCACACACATACAAAGATACTGGGCCAACGTAATGGGAGAGTTGAGTAAGATACTTGGGTACCAATTACCAACAGACCTGGAGCTAAGTGACACGCAAGGGGGGGCACAGACTTTAACAGTGTTCCGAGAGGAGGCAAGCCTGAATAAGAATTCCACTGTGAGGGTGGGGAGGGGGGGAATGTCTGCCGAGAACTTAATGCCATGAATCAAAATGGAAGTAGACTGGTGCTATTAGATATATCTTTGTAATCAACGAGACATGTGTACTGTTATGTGGCCTTGTATGTGTTTAATGTCAATTTAATGCCTTTTGATAAGGGGAAAAATGTGTTAATCAAAACATTTATTTAAAATAAAAAGAGTGGCACTTATATGCACCCAAAGGCTCAGGGAGCACTGCTATGGAAAACATTTTCGGGACCTAGTCTAGCGCCTGGGGAGTTTGCTAGGTTGAGGAATCTGCGGTTAGAGTGTCCATCAGAAAGAGTGTTAACGACAGTAAGTCACTTGTTCATTGGCATCCTGCCATGTGAGTCTATAAGGCACACTTTAGGGGTTACTTAAATGAAAATAGGGTTTCCTACATGGTAATGGTACTTCTGCCTGCCATGTGTCACTGTAATGCATTTAAACTTCACCCCAGCAAGAGGACAGTGATGCTCCTTGCAGACATAATTGATTGTGATAAATGTGGATGGTGTATATACATACTAAAATTACATATGGTATTTAACCTTCCTGCTATAAATGCCTTTTAGCAAAAATAACAAACAGTGCACTTAGTTCACCTCCAATCATAGATCGGGGTTAAACCCATTGTTTTTTTGCTCACCAGGAAACATTAGTTTGGACCCAGCCATAAGCAAATCAGTCTTGACCCTATTCCCCATGGGAACAGTCGAGCCTGAACTGCCAAACTAGGTCCTTCTTGGACCGGAAACGAGCATCCTGGGACCAGTTTTGCGGTATCACCCCATATCAGCCAGGCTAGCTTGAATCCAGTGGCACAATGAGCACGGCACCCACATCTGGGTGTACCCTTCCCACTTAGGATTGATAAAAGCAATAAAAACAAATGATGGACTGAATGCTGAACAAATCAATCATTCACCCCAAGTCACACTTCTGGGTTTAATTCATCGGATTTTGCTCACCACACCACCGTAATTTGTACCCAGACATATCCAAATCACCCTTTTAGGCACCATTTATAGTGGACTTATAGGGAGGCTAAATAGGCCAAACTGTGATTTGCCGTGTACAGCATATGTTTTTGGGGAAGCACAGACTCTTTACTATTGTTTAGCAGTAATTAAGGGCACAGAGCCCTTAAGCCAGTCAGCTGAGACAGGCAAAATGGTAAGTCCACGACAAAAAGGGGTAATTTCTCTCCCATCATATTGCCTGTGGGGTGCATTTCCTGGTTGTGGTGCCTGTTCACTGACTCTTGTTGTGCCTTACTGTGCTGGCAACGGGAGTCTGCCCTCAAAACTCCTGTTGCTGCCATCATTCACCCGTGTACAGCGGCCTGTTTCAGTAGGGTTTAGCAATGAGCTGCTCTAGACTGTCTCTCCAGCCCTCAAAATTTGCTTCTTATATACCTGCCACAGTGCATGCAGTTAATGGTTTCACTGCTCACAGTCACGTGCAGATGGGTCCCATAGTGACCCGGCTCTACTTTACTAGTGGCAGCAGAAAAACTCTGGTCCCTGCATTTTGTTACTGCGCACCTGTCTAACTACATGTATGGCATAATGGTGCAGAAAACTCTACCCTGCCAAGTTGTGAAAACCTATCCTGGCTGATGAATAAGTAATGCCATCTAGAGTACATAAACAATACTTGCTAAAAATACAAACAATGCATAGATGATTTTTTAATGCAACATTCCCTGGTTGCACTGCTCACTCTCAGGTTCCAGAAGGGATGGAGTGTGAACAGGCTTGTGCAGCACAGTTAGGAACTACCTGCACCTACTGCCATTACTGTTCGCCCATTTACAGTCAGATCGTGCTTACCTACTTGTGGCAAAAAATTTGCTTCTTGCCTTTAATGATTGCTCAAATACTGACTTGCACAGTCAACACAGAGCTTGTAAATCTGTCCTATTCAGCCCCAAAACTCAACTGGCTGTAGAATAAGTTATGCCACCTAGGGTGCATAACTAGTAATATTAAATCTACAAACAGTGAACGTATAAAGTTTATGCCCAAATTGCAATGCTATAGCGCTTACCTGGATGGCTAATTACTGAAGTAGTTAACCTTGCAAGTCTCAAAATCAAAAATAAGACCAGTGCAGCTGGAGCGCTGCTTCAAATGGGATTAAGAGGCAGACATCGGTGCAGAATCCTGTCCAACATTTAAAGGCATTCCATTCTGATAGATACATCTGCCCATGTGGATTCCTCACCTTGTGAATATCCCCCTGCGTCAGCAACGTTCGGAAATTTTCTTCGTAGCACGCCGACGTGGACGACGTCACAGGAGTACGACCTCGCGCGTGACTCCATCTGACGTCACCGACTCCTTATCAGGCCCACGCCGGCGTGATGACGTCAGTTCCCTTTTTTCCGCGTCTTTGACGCTAACGGTTTTTGGGATCTTCTGCGATACTTTGTATTCTTCTACTGTTACAGTGTTGCTGTTTTTCCTTTAATTCTTCTTCTTTCATCGAAGATGTCGTCGAGGAAGACAGGCTTCAAGCAACGTGGGTCTTGCGCTCGAATGATGTCAATCACCGATCCGCATGGCGACTGCTTGTGGTGTCTTGGATCAGACCACGACGTTAAGAACTGTCGGTCTTGTTTTAAAATGAACCCTAAGGCACTACGAGAACGTGAGGCAAAACTTCTTCTTGCGAAGATAAAAGGAAGAGAGACTGGGAGATCTTCGAGGTCGACGTCGAGACGCTCGAAGTCGAGGCAAAAATCTCGTTTGAAGTCGAGGTCGGCGTCGAGGTCGAGATCCAGAGCGAGGTCGAGGTCCGGAGCGAGGTCGAGGTCCAGGGAGAGATCGAGGTCTGGATCCAAATCGGCTTCAGGTCACGCTTCGAGCTCCTCGAAGAGGAAACACAAGAGGAGGAAGCACAGCTCTAGACATCATTCGGGGAAGGAGTCCTCGGATTCGAAGAAGAAGTCTCGTAAACATCATAAGGACTTCGTTTCTCCTTCTCCTGCTCAGTCTCTCGGATGTTCTCCGGCTCCGGAACAAGAACCGGATCTGATGTCTCATCATTCTTCGGAGCATGAGGAAGAGGAGGAGGTAGTTCCTAAAACTCCAACTCCGATGGAAACTCCTGTGGATCAGGAAGGTCAGAATGAGCCTATGTCGGAACATCCTCCTTCAGATCATCCGGTAGGTTCGTACCCTCCTTTTCCTGGTCCTGGACAGGACCCCTCGCATTTCCTTAATGCAATGTTTGGAGTTTACTCCAGAGCAATGTACCCCGCTGGAGCACCTGTTGGTCCCATGGGTCCATTAGCTTTCAACTTGGGCATTCCTCAATCTTACGCCCCAGCTCCATTTGTGCCATTTATGCCGGCGCCTCTTACACCTTGGCTCGGTGCGGCTCCACCGAGGTCTTCGACTCCGCATTCGGCTTCGCCGACTCCGGATCGACCTCGTAGTTTGGATCGAGGTACCACGCCAGTCCGTGAGTCTCGTCTTCCAGTTACCCCAGCTCCTCGCTCGACGTCGGAACCGGCTCCGTCGGAGTCGTTACCGGATTCGTCGACTTCGGTTCGTGTGGAGTGGTCGAGACGCAGGGCTCAGCGTCTCTTGGAAGAGAAAAGAGGTGAAGATTCTGATGTGGAAGAGGGTGAGCTTCTTGATCATGATGATTATTTTGAAGACCTACAGAATGCTAGTGGTCTGGAGCTCTCTCCTGAGTGGGGTTTGCCTTCAGTTTCTGATGCACCATCCAAGGAAGTGGCACCCTACCATGTTGTTATTAGGAAGGCTGCAGATCTTCTCAACTTAACTTTGCCTACTGTTGAGTACAAGCCCAACATCCTTACAGAGGTTTTGCACTCTCCTTCTTCTATTGTTGAACCTACACTGCCGTTCACTGATGCCTTAACTGATCCGATAAAGGAGGTCTGGAAGAGACCATTGACTGCTCCTGCTGTTTCTAGGTCTGTTGCAAGACGCTACAGAGTGGCTCCTGGTGACCCTGAATTTCTCTCTTCGCATCCTTCTCCGGAGAGTCTGGTGGTGCAGGCTGCATGTTCTAACAGGTCTGCAGGTTCGTTTCCTCAGGTACCAGCAGACAAAGACTCAAAAAAATTGGATCAGTCTGCAAAGAAGATTTTCTCTTCCGGCAGCATGGCCCTAAAATCCACTAATGCTACTTGTCTTTTGGGTAGATATGTCCATGCACTGATGGATTCTGTGAAGCAATTGTCATCTAAGCTTCCAGAGGAGGATAGAAAGAACTTTAATGAAGTGGTCTCCGATACTCAGGCTGCGGCACGCATGGTTATTCAGAGTGGCATGGACACAGTTGATTCTGTTGCCAGGATTATGGGCTCTACTGTTGCAACCAGGAGAGCCGCATGGCTAAAATCCTCGGATTTTTCTGCAGATGTGCAATCCACGTTGCTAGACCTACCTTTTGATGGGACTGGTCTTTTTGGGAAAAAGGCGGATGTCGCACTGGAGAGATTTAAAGATAGCCGGGCTACTGCAAGGTCTTTGGGTCTCCAGATGAGAGGATCGACAACTAGGAAGTTTAGAGGCTTCGGTAGATCTTCTTTTCGTCCCTTCAGGCAGGGCCAACAGCAACAGCAACAGCAGCAGAACCCTCTATACAAGTCCTATAGAGGTAGACAGAAAGGTTGTGGACGTGGGCGTCAAGTCTCTTCCTCCTCCACTTCCTCCAATAATGCCCAACCCCCACCCGCATCAGCAAAGCAGCCCTAGATCCACCATTCTGGATCATGTGGGTCCGGTAGGGGGTCGGCTTACTCATTTTCTACGAGATTGGGAATCGGTTACATCAGATCTTTGGGTTCTCAATCTCGTAGAAAATGGGTATGCACTTCCTTTTCAGGAGTTCCCTCCCAATTACCCTCCTTGCCAAGGCTATTGTTCGGAGGACCACCTGCTTCTCCTGCAGGAAGAAGTCCTGGCTCTGTTCCGAAAGGGTGCAATAGAGGTGGTTCCAGAGCAGGAGAGGGGTCAGGGATGCTACTCCCGGTATTTCCTGATACCCAAGAAGGATGGCAGGCTTCAACCAATCCTGGATCTCAGGATTTTGAACCTCTATCTCAAACAGGAGAAGTTCAAAATGCTCACCCTTGCTCAGGTTCTTCAAGCGCTGATGGAAGAAGACTGGATGGTGTCGATCGACTTGCAGGATGCGTATTTTCACATCGCAATCCTGAAGTCGCACAGGATGTATCTCCGTTTTACGGTGGGATCGCAGCATTACCAGTTTGCGGTCCTTCCTTTTGGACTTACTACTGCGCCTCGAGTTTTCACCAAGGTGATGGCGGTGGTGGCTGCACATCTCAGAAGGTCGGGGATTCCTGTTTTCCCCTACCTGGACGACTGGCTAATCAAAGCAGAGTCGCCGGAGAAGGTGCTCCATCATCTGCAAGAAACAACTCTGTTGTTACACAGGTTGGGATTTTCAATAAATGTGCCCAAGTCTCACCTGGTGCCCTCCCAGCGCAACCTGTTCATAGGTGCGGTACTGGACACTACTGTGTGTCGTGCATTCCCTCCTCCTCAAAGGATTCGCGACATACAGGAAATGATTCCTTTATTCTACAATGGAGCGGTTGTTCCAGTCCTGAAGGTCCTTCGTCTGCTTGGTCTGATGGCTTCTTGCATTCTGTTGGTCAACCATGCACGCTGGCACATGAGGGCACTCCAGTGGTGCCTCCGCAGGCAGTGGTATCAGCACAACGGAGATCTCAGGGAGTCAGTGAGGATCTCCAGAGAAGCTGCAGCGGATCTATCTTGGTGGGGCGTGGAAGACAATCTGTCTCAAGGAAAGCCTTTCCAACTGCCTCCATCGGTTGCCACAGTGATCACGGATGCCTCCACTCTAGGGTGGGGTGCTCATCTGGGGGATCTGGAGGTCAAGGGTCTTTGGTCTCCAGAGGAAAGGTTGCTTCATATCAACCTTCTATAGTTACGGGCGATACGTTTGGCGCTCTAGGCCTTCCTCCCTTCCCTTCGCGGTCAGTCAGTTCAAGTCCTGACGGACAACACGACCGCGATGTGGTACATCAACAAACAGGGAGGAGTAGGGTCGCAGTGTCTCTGCAGAGAGGCTCTGCGTCTCTGATCCTGGGTTCAGGACCACCAGATTTGTCTAATGGCAAATCATCTGGCCGGAGTTCTGAACTTTCGTGCAGACGTTCTCAGTCGGCAGTTCTCTGCCGATCACGTGTGGAGGCTTCACCCGGAGGTTGTTCACGACATCTTTCAGATGTAGGGGACTCCTCGGGTGGACCTATTCGCCACTCACGAGAACGCTCATTGCCTGTCATTCTGCAGTCTCCAGTATCCGATGCAAGGAGCTTTGGGGGACGCGTTTCAGTTGAATTGGGGCTCTCAACTCCTTTACGCGTTTCCTCCCATACCTTTGATTCCTCGGGTTCTGAGGAAGATTCGCCAAGACCGGGCCCAAGTCATATTGATCGCCCCGGATTGGCCAAGAAGGGTGTGGTACACAGATCTTCTCCACCTCTCCTCTCACCCGCCGCTCCGTCTCCCTCACAGGGCAGACCTCCTCTCTCAGATGGAGGGGCAGGTTCTACACCCCCACCTCCAGACATTACACCTTCATGCCTGGAGATTGAGCGGGGCAACTTGAGTTCTTTTTCTCTCCCTCACGATGTGGTGGATGTCATTCTTTCTGCCAGGCGTGACTCCACTAAGTCCATTTATTCATATAGGTGGTCAAAATTTGTCTCTTGGTGTAGGGAGAGAGATGTTGACCCTTTGAAGGCTCATTTGTCTGACATTTTGCAGTTTGCTCTTTCTCTGGCGCAGCAAGGATTTGCTGTTGCCACAGTCAAGGGGTATCTTTCAGCCTTATCGGCATTTCTCTGTTTGCCGGATCAGCCCTCTCTTTTTAAGTCTCCAGTGGTTTTGAGATTTTTGAAGGGACTCATTAATAAGTTCCCTCCTACTCCTTTTGTGGTTCCTCATTGGGATTTGAATCTTGTGCTGACCTTTTTGATGGGTTCTCCCTTCGAACCTTTGCACAAGTGTCCCATGAGACTTCTTTCTTTTAAAACGGTTTTCCTCGTTGCAATCACCTCGGCAAGGAGGGTAAGTGAGCTTCAGGCTCTTAGTTCCAAGCCCCCATTCCTGTCCATTCATGCTGAAAGGATGGTTCTTAGGACCAGGGCTGCTTTTCTGCCTAAGGTGGTAACTCCCTTCCATCTTGGACAATCCATTACCCTTCCTACCTTCTATCCTCCCCCTCACCCTTCTAAGGAGGAAGAGAGACTGCATCGCCTGGACCCTAAGAGGGCGGTGTCTTTCTATCTGGACAGAACTAAAGACTTCCGGATGGATGACCAGCTGTTTGTTGGTTTTGCTGGCTGCAGGAAGGGCAGAGCGGTGCACAAGCGCACACTTTCCAGGTGGATAATCCTGTGCATCAAGATTTTCTACTCCTTGGCGGGTAAGGACCCTCCTGAGGGTATTAGAGCACATTCAACTAGAGCAAAGTCTGCACATCTGCTTTGTCTAGAGGTGTTCCTGTTGAGGACATTTGCAGGGCTGCGACTTGGCCCTCCCTCCACACTTTCGTGAAGCATTACTGCTTGGATTCCGAGATGAGGAGGGACGGCCACTTCGCGCGTTCTGTCCTCCAAGATTTCCTGGTATAGCAGAGTGGACACCCTCCTCCGGGAGTGGGGACTGCTGTGGGACTCTATTCACAAGGTGAGGAATCCACACGGCAGATGTATCTATCAGAAGAACAAGTTACTTACCTTCGGTAATGCTTTTTCTGGTAGATACAATATCTGCCTGTGGATTCCTCACATGCCCACCCGCCTCCCCGTTGTCCACTCTGTTATACCTGGTCTTTATGTATATATGTTTGCTGCTATTGTGTTATTTCTACTGCACACTTTGTGTGCGTATTTGATTTGTATGTACTGTGTACACTGTATATTTGCATATTTGCGGAAAAAAGGGCGGAACTGACGTCATCACGCCGGCGTGGGCCTGATAAGGAGTCGGTGACGTCAGACGGAGTCACGCGCGAGGTCGTACTCCTGTGACGTCGTCCACGTCGGCGTGCTACGAAGAAAATTTCCGAACGTTTCTGACGCAGGGGGATATTCACAAGGTGAGGAATCCACAGGCAGATATTGTATCTACCAGAAAAAGCGTTACCGAAGGTAAGTAACTTGTTCTTCTTGACTCTGTATCCCGAGCCCTCTTCATTCAGGGTAATCCTGAGACTCCATATTAGTCATCTGGATGTTGAACCTGTGCTTCTGTTCTTCAAGTTATTCCCCCATCCTCTGTGGAAGGCAGTGATGGCAACATTAACATCATTGTGTTCCGTGTAAAAAAGCAAGTAGATGGTAGGTCAGACCAGCTGTGTCTGAGTCAGATCGCAAATCTCTCACTTCATTGTCTTTTTACTGTAAGACACAGACTTAAAGGCAGGCATACTAAGCAAACATATTCCCTTCAAAGAAAAGAATGTTACTCAGGTTGCCAATGTTATCCCTTTGAACAGATTGAAACAATAGGATTGCTAACTCCAGGTAGGACAGAAAATGGATGACACGTTGTGATAATATTCTAGCTGTGATCAGTTCCATAATTTCAGAATACTATTTATGGAAATGTTACAGCCTAATGCAGTCTTTAACAAACTACTCTAAAAAGAGTATTATATTCTGCCTTCTCTGTTATTTTCTTAGGTTGGCATGGTGGCTTTCAAGATGAAGCTGAACACCCCAGAATACCCCAAAGGGCGGGAGATTATCGTAATCAGCAATGACATAACATATAAAATTGGATCATTTGGGCCACAGGAGGACCTCCTTTTCCTGAGGGCTTCAGAGCTGGCAAGGGCGGAAGGTATTCCACGAATCTACATTGCAGCTAATAGTGGAGCTCGCATTGGTCTTGCAGAAGAGTTGCGGCATATGTTTCAAGTGGCCTGGAATGATCCTACTGATCCCTACAAGGTTTGTTATGATTTGGCCAAAATGTCACTCATGCAATAAAAAGTGGATCTAATCTTTAGCTTACAAATCTTCCTTAATGCAGTTTAGAATTGTATTGTTTTCTAATGTAATTGCATTTACATAGTTCTTACTACCCCTGACGAGGCATCAAAGTGATTTTTCGGTGAGTAGCACGCTACTCCGGAACACATGAAGGATTAGTGGTGAATTAGTATAGTTAAATATGAAAGTAATTTGAGTGGTGGATATGTTAGTCAATTATTTGGATTCAGAAGGATAGTGGAGGGATAGAAGAGGGAAAAAGGTTTGCATTTATATAGCGCTTGCTGTATAATGATGTGGTGAAGAGATAGAAGAGTCGATAGAGAGGGATAGAAGGATAGTGAAGGGATAGAAGAGGTAAGGATTTAGAACTTTGTTCTTCTGGTTTGGTTTTGGAGCTCATAGCAGTAGGAGGAGGCTTGGGATGAGTCAAAGGGAGGTGGCGGGGAAAGAGTCAGAGGGAAGTGTTTAGAAAGACTTGTTTTGGGATATCGGAATAGTAAAAGAGGTATGAGAGTGGTAGAGGAGGGAAGATCTAGTAAGGGTAGAGGATATATTGATAGAGGTACAGGGTGAGAAATAGGGTAGTGCATTGGTTATGCTAAATTAGAAGAAAAGTAATAAATATATAGATCCATAAGTACATGGAAGGTATATAGATGCATAAAGGAAGATAGTATATGTAGATTAAAGATGCATTAAATAAACTTCAGTTTTGAAGTGTTTTTGTACTTTAAATTGATATTTATTTATTTATTTTTTGTAATTCAGTAGTGAAGCAATTCTAGATAGTTATGATCAGATATACTTATTTATGCAGTCACTTATATACATGTTCAAAACATAGATTAATGTAACTATGCGTAATGTGTGCATTTGTTAAGCAGAACTAGCGAATATCTATATTTTATAAAAAACAATTATTGTACTCATTGATACAAAACAGTACACATATATAGGTTCTATACTACAAGTAAATGCTTATATACAGAGGGATATGCTGTATATTTCTGTTTGTGTATGGTGGTTATGTGGCAAAGAGACAATTCTTGTAGTTTTCTTAAGATAAGATGTTTATCCGTGGATCTTATTTTGGGGGGTAAAGAGTTCCATCGTTTGGCTGCTTGAACAGAGAAGGGTGTGCCACCGATGTTTGTTTACAAGTACGTTGGGATTTGTAGAGCAGAGGTTCCTTTGATGAATGTGTTTGGTGATTTTATTCCTCTTGAACAGCGTTCCTATTCCATGTATCACTTTGTGAGTGATACAAAGCAGCTTGAACATGGATCGTCTGGCAACCGGTAACCAATACAGGGCTTTCAAGGCAGGGGAGATGTGGTTTTGCGGTTTTATACGTAAGAGTAGTCTGGCAGACGTTTCCTGAATCTGCTGTAGTCTTTTCCTGGTTGGTAAAGGTGATCTGTGGTTGAGGCTATTGGCGTAATCGAGTTTGGACAAAACATGGGAGATTGTAGCCCGGCCCTTGTGTGGAAATCCCAAGTGAGGGAAGATTTGTCGCAGAGTTAATGATATGTATGAAGCATCCTAAACAGGGAGAAGTGAGCTCTCTCTTTTTTTCACCGTGTTAATTGGGTTAGGAGTAATCTTTCTGTCATATACTGTTTTACAATGGAGGGTTAAGCAATTTCTGATTTTTCATTTGATAACTTTATTTCAGTCATAGACCATAAACGTGCAAGTAAAACACATACACAAACGCACAATCAATAAAACAAAAAATAAATAACAGATCAGTATTAAAATGGATTAAACTAGATGGTTATCAAGACTTAAAAAGTTAAAATTCGTATTTAAACACGAGAATTTATCCAAAACTTTTCCTTCTACGCCACATGCCAAATAGAAAGCGAGATACAGAAAAACCGATGGGGGGGGTGAGTATCGTATGTTAAAACCCTACATGCCAGACTACAATATCTGAACACTAGATTCCTGCATATCGGAATCAGCCAGCATTTCCTTATAACTTCATACGCAGGGCAAAAAAAACATTATATGGCGAACATCTTCACACTTATAGTTACATGCCGGGCAGGCAATATTTTTTGATTTTGCCCATTTGCAAGTAAATGCTCTGAGTGGTAGACTGCCGTGCCTTAGCTGGATGTAGAGCTTCCTCGCAAGGGGTGGATAGATTACATTTAAGAATTCCTCTGCTCGCAATTCAGATTTCACCAGGAGTAACTGCTGAAAGTCTTCCTAGGAAACCTGAACTCTGTAAGGCTAATGAATACTGCTGCCTCAGCTGACTTTTGAGTTCCAATTTGGATATCCCCGGGCAACACACCTCCGGGGTCTCCTAGAGCTCAGGCAAACCAATCCGAATACTAAGAGACTTGATGTGGTGCAGCCACGGAATGTTCTTGCCTTTTAGAAGAGCCCAGACCTCTATAAATTCCTCTCTGTATGGAGCTAGTTCGGGCACTGACCAAAGTCTCTTCCAATAGAGCAAGGGCCGTGCTGATACTAATTCTTCTATAGATTCCATCCCCAGGTCAAGTCGTAGAGGAATGAGTGGTGTACTAGGTGGAAACCCCAAAACGCTCCTCATAAAGCCCTGCTCGATACTCAGGAGATTAGATATATTTTTGTGACCCCAAAGTTCTGCACCGTACGTTGAGGCCATTCTTGCTTGTAGTCGGTATATTTCAATGACCGGGGCTGACCGCTTGGGATCCGAAATTCTGTGGACTTTGCTAATGCCCCCCATTACTTGGGATAACCTAAGGGCTGATTTGGAGATTTGGGAACCCCAGTCAAAATTTTCCGTCAAGGTAATGCCCAGATAAACAAAGGTCTTAACTCTCTCTAGGGCAGAACCATTGAGAATTGGGTTCGGGCGTGTCTGCTTTGGGGGATTGAAAATCATGAACTTGGTCTTGTCCAAGTTAATCTCCAGTCCCCGTGAAGCACAGAATGCTGAAAAGCCATCCAGGGTGCGCTGGATGCCCGATGATGTTTTAGATAACAACAAGGTGTCATCCGCAAGCATCAGAGCGGGCACTCGCCTGCTGGCCAGCCTAGGGGCGTCTTTGTCATTTACACCAATTAAATGGCCGACAAGGCCATTGATGTAAAGACAAAATAGCGTTGGTGCCATGAGTTTCCACAGTTTTTCCCTTGGGACTAGTTTGAAGGCGGCCCGCAGGTCAACGAAGATGAGATAGAGGCTTCCACCCTCCATTCTCACCGTCTTCCAGAATAAGACCTGTAGCCGAAATATTTGATCCAGAGTGGAAATACCCGTCCTAAACCCTGCCTGGAGTGTGGTTAGTATTTCATTTTCTTCCATCCACCCCCGGATCCTATCTAGAACGATCCTGCCCATTAGTTTCTGTGTGGTGTCTATGAGACTAAACGCCTATAGTTTGATGGTGTTAATGGGCAGCCTTTCTTAAAAATGGGAACGATCTCGGCACCGAGCCAAGTATCTGGTGGGTCGATTCCCCTAAGAATTGCATTAAATAAAACAACCAGATACGGTGCCCTTATTTCGGGTTGGGATCGGAATAAATCCCCGGGGATTTTATCTAGGCCGGGGGCATTGTTTGGTATTAGTCTTGCTATTGCAGACTCGACCTCCTTCAGGGTGATTTCTTCATTCTAGATGATACACGTCCCCAAGAAACCGGGGGTCCAGCCTCCGATCACCATCCAAAGACCCAGCCAGTCGATGCTCGTGGCTGGGTCCCGAGACAGGGATCAGGGGGCATGCCACAGTTTCCCTTGGCACCACCGGTGTATGCTCCTGGAGAGGATCGGGATTGGGAGGGAGTATAGTCTCTTCACCCGAATTGGCGTATAGCGCACCGAAGTGCGTTTCCCACACTGCGGGTGCCATTCCTCCCCCGCCCACACCAGAACTCACAATAGTCCAAAACGATTTGGAGTCCCTGCGTGAGAGTGCAGATCTAAGCTCCTCCCATCTGCTCTCCTCCCATTGCTTCTTTCCCCTGATAATAGCCTTTTTATAGTCCAGGCGGAATTTCTTAATATTAATTCTGTCTTTAGTTTTTATTGCAGAAAGCAAATCTTTTTTTGATTTCCTACAGGCAACGTCATACCAGGGATGTGTCCTGGCATGGTGGGCTTTTCCCTTCCCATGGGACTAAACACATCCACAAGCCTGACAGCCAGCTGTTTATGAATTTCCAAAGCTCTACCCTGGGAGTCTAAATCCAAATTGTTAATGGCTATATCCCCCATATCTATTAGCAACAGTATTGCTATCTGGTAGATTTCAGCAAGTTTAATGGGGGAGTCCTGGAGGTAGGGCCATTTTACCCTCCGCCTGTTATTAGAAATCAAAAGTGGCAACAATGGACCATTAGACATAGGAGCAGGGTTTTAGACATAGGAGCAGGGTTTGTTAGCCCAAAACTCCCAGGTTTGAGTGTTAGGACAAGGGCATTGTGATCGCTGTCTTGCCGTGGGTGGACCCTAAATTCCAACAATTTGTCCCAATGCCTAGCTTCCATCATAATATAATCGATGATAGAAGTTTGCCCCAGTCTATTTAACGGGACTGATCCCGGTTTGTCGTGCTCCAATCTCCCATTACACGCCCGCAAAGACGTTGAGAGGGAGAAGGATTTAATTTGAAGGACCAGTGGGGTCCATGCTCTGACAGTCGGGATTTGCGGATCGGGGACATGCCAGAACCGGTCCTCTTCGTCCGGTTCTCCCGCTTCAAAAGTCACGAGGGGCTCAAACTGGCAGTTGAAGTCGCCACCCACTATTAGGGCGACTGAAGGATCGAGAGACTGGATAACCTGCTTTAATGTTTCAATAGTATCTGATTCTTGGCTACTCCTGAGTGGTCTTGAATAGATGTTTTATATGGCCACCTGGGGCCTATCTTGAGGTGTTAAAAGCACACATTGGACATCAAGAGAGTTAGTTGGTATTTGAACTGCCTGGACACCCAAGTGCGTGCCCACCCATATTGACAAGCCACCCGAGGGTCTCCCCCTACCCCTAGTTGTCGCCAGGACATCAAAAGTGGCAAAGCCGGTCCTTGCGCACTCCTCCAGTGCCCATGTTTCCTGCAACAGGCAAATGTCATGCATTGTCAAAAGAGACTAGCTTAAATATGACCAATATTGTTAGGACTCTGATTAGATTTGTCATGGGCACCTCGTTGGTGCCCATGACAAATCTAATCAGAGTCCTAACAATATTGGTCATATTTAAGCTAGTCTCTTTTGATAACACATATAAACCACGGGGACTCGGACTAGCTTTCTAGTCGTCTCTCTCTCTCTTGAAACGCGCAAATGTCATGCATTGCCATAAAAGAGCCCCATTCAGTTAAAGCCAGTTTGTTTTTCATCCCAGCCAAATTCCAGGACAATATTTGTATACCTCTATCGACTGAGCTGGTGTTGATTGATGGTTCGCCCTTACTTTGGTCAGGCCCAGTACTACAAAATAAGATCTTGGGTTCTGGTGGCTTTTCCCTTGCCTCCCCTATTAGCATTTACTCGGGGGAAGCACAATCCTCCACTTGCATAGTACCTGCCCCTGATTCCATCCCACCATCTGTGGTGTTAATATATGTTATGTTCTCAGGGGTACTACCATCATCATTGCCCCCCAATGTCCCTATTTGGGTACCCAGACTGCTACGTATTTGGGCAAAGAACTCTGCCACACAGGGCGTCAATCAACCCGTTCCAGCATGCTATACCTATTTATTTGTGGAAATAATTAAAGTAAGGGGGTATACGGCTGACAGCCCTCCCAAGATGTTGCTCCTTGTTGGGTTCTGGATGGTAAAATGTTCCAGCCCCCCTCTTGTCACATACCTCTATTCTGTCCAGTCCTCCGAATGGGAGTAGGATAGAAATATGACAAGTGTAGGGGGAAAATTTGGGTGTTAGACCAGGATGGCGACCTGCTGCAGATATATTCTACAGAACGTGGGTCCCTAAAGTTAATCACCACACAGTTCCCCACAATAATTTTAGGTCCAGTCCCAATCCAGTCTACTCTTCTAACACACAATATTTCGCCGGAGACGTTAGGGGGGAGAGGCCTGTTGGAATTAAGCCATTGTATGCATTTGTTTTTTAATTCAAAATAATCCTCACTTTTTCCCTGGCTTAAAGGGGGAACCCCAGCAAGGACCACAGCGTATGGTGAAGACTCAGGAGGGAGATCAAGGGTGGGCAGAACAGCTAGAGAACCCTCCTCTGTACTATTTCTGCTCGCTTGGGCTTGCTGGTTCAATGGGTTTGCTCTGAATTCAGTGGTCCTCCTCGACACTGTGGTATTTCCAGCGTCTACTTTTCCAACCCTAGGCAAAGGTAAAATAGAGTCAGGGGTAGAATTACCAGTTACCCTAGCCGGTACAGCTGGTATATTTTTACTGGATGGTGGAATTTTAGGGTTGGAAGTGGAAGTGGGCTTAATAGTTGTAGGATTCCCCGATGGACTAATCGTCTGGGTTCTCCCTAGGCCTATATTATTAATGGTGGTAACTAATCTATCAAGCCTAGATGTCAGTGGTTTAAAATATGAACCAATAATCTGTTCCATATGAGCTTCGAAATCAGATAAAAGATGAGTGACCCAAACAGGAGTTCCCACATTGGGCAGAAAAGGACCAACAACATCCTATGCACAGTCAGGTAGAGTCGTGGGTCTTTTGGCTGATTTTCTTTTTTATTTTCTTACTTCTCGGTCGGGGTTTAGGGGCTTTACTTGCTACATGGTGTGAAGGGGAATTAGCAACCTCTGGGGAATCATTTACATCAAGAACAATCTGTGCACAGGGCAACTCTGCAAAAGAGCAAATAAGGGAAGAGCTAAAATCAGGGGGATTAACAGTAACAGCTGAAAAGTCCCCAATAGACTGGAGAGGCGGGATGGCTGGAGTAATCGATAATCGCATCTCCGTATTTTTAATTTCGATAACTAATGTATCATTTTCAGCATTAAAGTATTTTGGTTTTCTCAAATTGAGACAGCTAAGAGTACTGAATCTACTGAGAGAGGTGCAGATTTTCAGACAAATATGCATTCAGAAGCTACTCTGGTCTTTTGATTTCCCATGAACTGTTTACTCTATTCAAGTGATCTATGAGAGTGTGAAACATTTCATTGTTCAAAATGTAATCAGATTCGTGATTAATTTACGTTGTGCAGAAGTATTATCAAGGGTATTAAAACCTTTCCATATTGACTTTTCAATGCAACGTCACCCAAATGTATGACAGAATTCATGTCGCTATGTGTTTTATACTCTGCTTCAAACTCTACTTCTCTGTGGACATCTTATCGGTGAATAGTTTATTAGGTGTAACACTTATATAGTAAACTGATTGAAGCAGTGGGATCAAATGTTCCTCTCTGGCGGACCTCATCGATGTCACCATCAAAGGAAAATGAACAATTGATGGACAGAATGCAGAACAATGTCATACATTCACCCAATAAAAGAGATTAGGGGCTAAATCCATTCCAGTTTGAACCCATCCATATACAAATCAGTCTTGACCCTGCGCCCAATGGGAACAGTCCAGCCCGAACTAACAGGCCAGGTCCTCCCTGGACTGGAAACAAGCATCCTAGGACTGGTTTCGGGGTTTCACCCCTCATCAGCCAGGATAGCTTGACTCCAGTAGTATGGAGAGCATGGGACCCACGTACGGGAATACCCGGGTGACAAATGCAAAAAGAACAATTGATTGACAGAATGAAGAACAATCTAATACATTCACCCCAGTACAGAGATATGGGCCTAAATCCATCGTTTGTTTGCTCACCATGCCATTCCAGTTTGAACCCAGCCATATGCAAATCAGTCTTAACCCTGCGCCCAATATCAACAGTCCAGCCGAACTGCCAGGTCAGGTCCTCACTCGACTAGAAAGAAACATCCTAGGACCGGTATCCGGGTGGCATGGTGAGCAAACGAATGATGGATTTAACCCAGATCTCTTGACTGGGGTGAATGTTTAGATTGTTTCTGCATTCCGTCCATCAATTGTTTGTTTTTGCTTCCTTGCCCTAAGTGTGCCTGTTATGTCCAGACGTGGGTCCTGGGCTTTCTGTGCCACTGGATTCAAGCTATCCTGGCTGATATGGGGTGATACCCAGAAACCGGTCTTATTATGCTTGTTTCTGGTCCAGGGAAAACTTGGCTTGGTAGTTCGGGCTGGACTGTTCCCATGAGGCACAGGGTCAAGACTGATTTGCATATGGCCATGTCTAAATTGGGGTGACATGGTGAGCAAATGAATGATGGATTTAACCCAGATCTCTTGACTGGGGGTGAATGTTTTGATTTGTTCTGCATTCCGTCCATCAATTGTGTGTCTTTTGCTTCTTCACCAGAAAAGGAAACAACAAAATCTTTGCCATTGTGAAGGATTTCACCTCACGATGTCTGCCTCCAATTCAATCACCCCGTTTTAGGACCTTTGCAACAATCTCTCTGAATACTTCAGCAACATAATCCCCACCATTTACAGCATCTTCAGCCGAGAACCGGACACAAGGGACCTTGCTATGCACCTCTCGATTGTATCCAAAGAACCAATGCTAATCAAATGGCCCCACCCCAGAAGACAACCGCCGCCGCAATGAAGTTTACCCGCTTAGGGGCCTCATCGGACCCCTGTCCCCTTTACACCTACTACAGAGAACTGCAACCTATCAACGCCATGCTCACACTTATGCGGAATGTGTCCTCCTCTTCTAACCCCTTCCCAGACACTTGGAAACACTTAACTGTCCTTCCTTTTCTGTAAACACCCTCAGTGAACCCTTCTACCCTTGTAGACCACAGACTGATTTTTCTCCTACCATTACTGCTGAAGGAAGTAGAGAAAATCACCAACAGATGGCGCACCAAATACCTCAGTAACCACCAACACCTCAACACCATTCAGTCTGGTATTAGACCTAATCTCTGCCCGAAAACTGTCGTCATCGCCACCACAGATAACATCTGCATGACTCTGGACATTGAAAACACAGCGATCCTCATCCTCCTGGACATCTCCTCAGTGTTTAACACAGCTTTCCATCCCATCCTCATCCAGTGCCTGCACGACACTGGAATCAAAGTACATGCACTCCAATGGATCTGCTCTCTCCTGACAAGATGGACCCAGTCAGTTAGCCTGGCAATGTAGACCTGCGAAGTTCCACAATGATCCTCCCAGGATCCCTAGCATCATCAACGCATACATGATCCCTCAAGTCAGCATCACCCACTCACCACATCAATGTCCTCTCCTCTGCCGATGGGATGCAACTCATTCTCTCCCTCACGGACAAGACGCCCAGTTGTCGGATCAAGTTCAATGCCTTTATGACTTAAAACTCCCACTGGATGAAAACCAAGTGCCTGAAGCTGAACTCTGACAAGGCAGAAATTGTGATCTTCAATAAGAGCACTTCACCTTGGGACTCCTCCAGGTGTTAGAGCTAGAACCGACACAGCTCCCCCGACACCTGTGCCAAGAAGTTTGGGATTGTCATTGGCAGGAACTTTGACTTTTGATAAATACATCTGCTGTGTGGATTCCTCACCTTGTGAATATCCCCCTTGCGTCAGCAACATTCAGAAATTCTTTTTGTAGCTTCGCGCCGACGTGGACTTGGACGTCATAGAGACACGGCATCCCACGCCGGCGTGATGACATCAGTTCCCTTTTTTCCACATCATCGACGCTAACGGTTTCGGGATACTCAGTAGCTTTTGGTAACTCTGTTACTTTTTTCTTCGTTTCTTTATTCTCGTGCCTCTTTGTCTCCCTATAATGTCGACAAAGAAGACTGGATTTAAGCACTGCAGGGAGTGCGGGAAAATGATGTCCGTTACGGACCCACACCAGGACTGTATTTGGTGTTTAAGCTCCGACCACGACGTGGATGGATGTTCGTCGTGCCAAAAAATGAACCCAAAGGCCCTGCGAGAGAGGGAGACCAAACTTCTTGTGGCGAAGCTGAAAACCGATAAAGGAAAGAAGTCTTCAAGATCCCGCTCGAGGAAGTAGAGGTCAAGGTCAAAATCAAGATCAAGATCTCGAGAGGCATCGGCTTCGAAGTCTTCGTCGGATCATGCTTCGAGGTCGCATAAGAAGCACAAGAAAAGGAGGCATGAGTCTCGACATCATTCGGGTGAGAAGTCGGGCTCGAAGTTGAGATCGCCCAAGAAGATTAGATCGAAGGCGATCCCACCGCAAGAGACTTCGGATCGGGAAGGTGAAGCCTCGCCTTCGGAGTCACAAGTTCAATCTCCGACTCCGATTTCCAATCCGACTCCGACTCCGTCTCTGGCTCAAGAGGAGGTGGAGGAAGTTCCTAATGAGGAAGAAGAATCGGCGCCTGTGGAAGAGCCGGATTCGAATCTGCCTCGAGATCAGCCTGAGGGTGATCATCTACCTTTTCCTGCACCAGGTCAGGATCCATCAGCGTTCCTGAACGCTATGTATGGGGTGTTCTCGAGATCATGGTACCCCTCTGGTGCACCCTCGGGTCCCATGGGTCCAATGCAATTTAATTTGGGTGTTCCACACTCTTATGCCCCGGCACCTTTCATGCGGTATATGCCAGCCCCGACGCCGCTGTGGCAGTACCCAGCTCCGCCGAGGTCGACGCCGACTCGACCGAAGTCGACGACTCCGGTACCGGCGTCGCCCGCTCCAAGCAGGTCATTGGAACATCCATCTAAGCCTTCGGATTCTGTACCGACGTCGGCTCCGGCTCCGTCGGAGTCGGTGGTGGATCCGACTGCAACCCGTGTAAAAGAGAGATCCAGGAGGGAAGCACAACGCCTCCTGAAGGAACGGAGGTATTGCGAGTCTCACCCAGACTTGGAAGAAGGTGAACTGGATGAGGATTGTTTCGAAGAGCTGGCTGATGCTAGTGGCCTTGATTTTTCCCCAGAGTGGGAATTGCCATCAGGTCCGGATACGCCTTCAAAGGATGTCCAACCTTATCACGTGGTAATGGGGGAGGCAGCAGGACTTTTAGGTTTGACATTACCAACTGTTGAGTTTAAGTCAAATCTGCTTACAGAAGTACTCCATTCACCTAGCTCAGCTGTGGAACCGTTACTCCCATTTAATGAGGCATTGACTGAACCTATTATGGAGGTATGGAAAAAGCCTCTTTCTGCTCCTGCTGTCTCAAAAAGTGTCGCGAGGAGATATAGGGTGGCTCCCGAAGACCCTGCCCTTTTGTCATCTCACCCTTCTCCTGAAAGCCTGGTGATTTAGGCTGGGTGCTCTAAAAAGTCGGTTGGTGCTTTTCCCCAAGTGCCTGGTGACAAGGAGGCCAAGAAGCAGGATCAAGTGGCCAAGAAAACTTTCTCCTCCGCAAGTATGGCATTAAAGTCAACGAATGCCACTTGTCTCATGGGGAGGTATGTACACGCACTTATGGACTCAATGCGTTTGTTGATTCCAAAAGTTCCAGAGGACTGCAGGGGTGACTTTGAGGAGGTATTATCTGATACTCAAGCGGCAGCTCGTCAAGTTATCTAGAGCGGTTTAGATACTGCAGATTCTGTGGCACGGATCATGGGCACTGCAGTTGCCACAAGAAGATCAGCTTGGCTGAAATCCTCGGATTTTTCTATGGATGTGCAATCTGCATTGTTAGATCTACCATTTGATGGAGTTGGACTCTTTGGCAAGAAGGCAGATACCGCCTTAGAGAGATTTAAAGACAGCAGAGCAACTGCTAGATCTCATGGTCTTCAAGTAAGAGGTTCAACGACCAGAAAGTTCAGAGGTTTTGGACGCTCTTCTTTTCGTACCTATAGACAAGGTCATCAGCAGCAACAACAGCAGCAGCAGCAAAATACCTTGTATAGGTCATACAGGGGAAAGCAAAGGGCACGTCCTCGAGGGCGTCAAGCCTCTTCCTCCTCCACCTCCTCCAACCCCCCAGCCACAGAAAAGCAGTCCTAGATCCGCCATTCAGGATCATGTGGGTCCGGTGGGGGGTCGGCTTACCCACTTTCTACGGGATTGGGAATCGGTTACATCAGATCTTTGAGTTCTCAATCTCGTAGAAAATGGGTATGCCCTTCCCTTTCGGGAATTCCCTCCCAATTACCCTCCTTGTTAAGGTTTTTGAATCGAGGAACATATGTTATTTCTGCAGGAGGAAGTGCAGACATTGTTAAGAAAGGGTGCGATAGAGGTGGTCCCAGAGCAGGAAAGGGGTCATGGATGCTACTCCCGGTATTTCCTGATTCCCAAGAAGGATGGCAGACTTCGTCCAATCCTGGATCTCAGGATCTTGAATCTCTATCTGAAACAGGAGAAATTCAAGATGCTCACCCTTGCTCAGGTTCTTCAGGCGCTTCTGAAAGAAGACTGGATGGTGTCACTCGACTTGCAGGATGCGTATTTTCACATCCCAATCCTGAAGTCGCACAGGAAGTATCTCCGTTTTACGGTGGGATCGCAGCACTATCAGTTTGCGGTCCTTCCGTTTGGGCTTACTACTGCGCCTCGAGTCTTCACCAAGGTGATGGCAGTGGTGGCGGCACATCTCAGAAGGTCGGGGATTCCAGTATTCCCCTATCTGGACGACTGGCTGATCAAAGCAGAGTCGTCAGAGAGAGTGCTTCATCATCTGCAAGAGACAACCCAGTTGTTGTACAGGTTGGGTTTTTCAAAAAATGTACCCAAGTCTCACCTGGTGCCCTCCCAGGTCAACCTGTTCATAGGTGCTGTACTGGACACAACTGTATGTCGCGCATTCCCTCCTCCTCAAAGGATTTACGACATACAGGAAATGATTCTTTAATTTTACAATGGAGCGGTCGTTCCAGTCCTGAAGGTCCTTCGCCTGCTCGGTCTGATGTCTTCATGCATTCTGTTGGTCAACCATGCACACTGGCACATGAGGGCACTCCACTGAATCCAGAGAAGCTGCAGCGGATTTATCTTGGTGGGGCGTGGAAGGCAACCTGTCCCAGGGAAAGCCTTTTCAGTTGCCTCCTCCGGTGGCCACAGTGATAACGGATGCATCCACTCTAGGGTGGGGTGCTCATCTGGGGGATCTGGAGGTCAAGGGTCTTTGGTCTCCAGAGGAAAGGTTGCTTCACATCAACCTTCTAGAATATGGGCGATACGTTTGGCGCTCAAGGCCTTCCTCCCTTCCCTTCGCGGTCGTTCGGTCCAGGTCCTGACGGACAACACGACCACGATGTGGTACATCAACAAACAGGGAGGAGTGGGGTCTCAGTGTCTCTGCAGAGAGGCTCTGCGTCTCTGGTCCTGGGTTCAGGACCATCAGATTTGTCTGATGGCAAATCATCTGTCCGGAGTTCTGAACGTTCATGCAGACAGTCTCAGTCGGCAGTTCTCCGCCGACCACGAGTGGAGGCTTCACACGGAGGTGGTTCGGCACGTCTTTCGGATGTGGGGGACTCCTCGGGTCGACCTGTTCGCCACTCGCGAGAATGCTCACTGCCTGTCATTCTGCAGTCTCCAGTTTCTGATGCAAGGAGCCTTGGGGGATGCGTTTCAGTTGAGTTGGGGAAATCAACTCCTTTACGCGTTTCCTCCCATACCTTTGATTCCTCGGGTTCTGAGGAAGATTCGCCAAGACCGGGCCCAAGTCATATTGGTCGCCCCGGACTGGCCAAGAAGGGTGTGGTATACAGATCTTCTCCACCTCTCCTCTTACCCGCCGCTCCGTCCCCCTCTCAGGGCAGACCTCCTCTCTCAGATGGAGGGGCAGGTTCTACACCCCCACCTCCAGACATTACACCTTCATGCCTGGAGATTGAACGGGGCAACCTGAATTCCTTTTCCCTCCCGCCTGATGTGGTGGATGTCATCTTGTCGGCCAGGCGTGACTCCACTAAGTCCATCTATTCTTATAGATGGTCAAAATTTGTCACTTGGTGTGGGGGGAAATCTATTGACCCTTTGAGAGCTCATTTGTCTGATGTTCTCCAGTTTGCCCTTTCTCTGGCGCAGCAAGGGCTTGCTGTTGCCACAGTGAAGGGCTATCTTTCTGCGCTGTCAGCATTTCTCTGCTTGCCTGACCAGCCGTCTCTTTTTAAATCTCCTGTAGTTTTAATATTTTTGACGGGCCTCACAAATAAGTTCCCTCCTACTCCTTTTATTGTGCCTCAGTGGGACTTAAATCTTGTTTTGACCTTTTTGATGGGTGCTCCCTTTGAGCCTCTTCACAAATGTCCTATGAGGCTTTTGACTTTTAAGACAGTTTTCCTCGTTGCAATAACCTCGGCAAGGAGGGTAAGTGAGCTTCAAGCTCTTAGTTCCAAGCCCCCTTTCTTGACCATTCATGCTTTTCGAATGGTTCTTAGGACCAGGGCTGCTTTTCTGCTTAAGGTGGTGTCTCCTTTCCACCTTGGTCAATCCATTACCCTCCCTACCTTTTATCCTCCCCCTCACCCTTCCAAGGAGGAGGAGAGATTACACCGTCTGGACTCCAAAAGGGTGGTGTCCTTTTACCTGGACAGATCTAAAGACTGTTGGTTGGATGACCAGCTCTTCATTGAGTTTGCTGGCTGCAAGAGAGGAAGAGCGGTCCATAAAAGAACTTTGTCAAGATGGATCGTCCTCTGTATAAAGATCTGCTACTCTTTGGCGGGTAAGGAACCACCAGAGGGTATAAGGGCTCATTCTACCAGAGCTAAGTCTTCAACCTCGGCATAGGCTAGAGGTGTTCCTGTGGAGGATCTTTGTAGGGCGGCAACTTGGTCTTCCCTCCACACTTCGCGAAGCATTACTGCTTGGATTCCGAAGTGAGGAGGGACGCCACTTTGAGCGCTCTGTCCTCCAGGATTTCCTGGTTTAGAAGAGTGGACGCCCTCCTCCGGGAGTGTGGACTGCTGTGGGACTCTATTCACAAGGTGAGGAATCCACACGGCAGATGTATCTATCAGAAGAACAAGTTACTTACCTTCGGTAATGCTTTTTCTGGTAGATACAATATCTGCCTGTGAATTCCTCACTGACCCACCCGCCTCCCCGTTGTCCACTCTTCTATACCAAAGTTTCTGTAATGTATTTATTTTATTGTCAAGGAGTTGTTTATTTCAAATGTTTTATTGCATTTGCTTGACACTGTGTGTGTTACCGTGATATTTGTACTGCGTATACTGTGTATATGTCTACTGTCATTGGTCCGTCCGTGTGCCTCGAAGGCACGGAAAAAAGGGCGGAACTGATGTCATCACGCCGGCATGGGCCTATTTTAGGCGTCAGTGACGTCAGCGGAGTCGCGTGCTAAGCCGTGTCTCTATGACGTCCACGTCGGCGCGAAGCTACAAAAATAATTTCCGAATGTTGCTGACGCAAGGGGGATATTCACAAGGTGAGGAATCCACAGGCAGATATTGTATCTACCAGAAAAAGCGTTACCGAAGGTAAGTAACTTGTTCATTACTGCCCAAGTCAACGTCATCACCGCCTCATACTTCCATACCCTGAAGATGCTGATGAAGATTTTCAAATGGCTCCCAAACAACACCCAGTAAACCGTCAACACATAACCTTGTTACATGTAAACTGTATTATGAGTACACCCTCAATGCAGGGATCAACAACAAAACTCACCAGAAAGCGGCAGACCTTTTAGAACTCAACAGCCAGAATCACTCTCAACCTCCCACGCCAAACTTCCATCCCGCCACATCACTCAACACCGGAGTTATTTCTACCGGCTCCGCATACAAAAATTAGCAGAATTCAAACTCCTCACTGACATTTTCATGGCACTACATAACACTGATCTCAGCAGAGCATGAAGAGGTAACTAGGCCAGCTCTCAGTATGGCTCTCCACCCCCTAACATCTGCAGATTCCTTCCTTAAGCCTGCCATCTGGCTGGGTCAGAGGGGATGGGGGTAGATAGACCTGCCATTCCCTGCCTATCCTATTCCACCTTTGAAGCTTCATGCTTTACGACCCAATGTTGCAGAGCTCTCTCCAGCAGATAGCCTCTCCCTGAGTGAGCCATTTTTCACTGTATCAAAGCAACCTGGCTAATTCTGTTAACTCTGACCAATCAGGGAAGACTGCAGGAAGGCTGCATTTTGGCTTACAGACACTTCTTTTCTGTACAAGTTAGGATAAATTTAACAATAGCATAGTGTTGGAGTTATCAAAACCATTCTCCTAAGTCTATGAATGATATTTTATTCAAGTCCTAAAAGATTTATGCATTCATAAACTTTTACAATGTTATCCTTTGGGGCGAGGCATCTACAATGGGGAAACTGAAATGTGTACTGTCCATATTAACAGATTATATAAAACATATTTATAAGGGCCGTGCTTATATCTACATGCCCTCCACCCTAGGGACACCTAGGAGAGACCTTGGGGGTCCTGAATATGGAAGAATAGTGTAGATCTCCACTGCACAGTGCTCATAGCACGGAAGTGGATTTTTGGGAGGCACTTTACTACAATGGGGGTAGTGAAATGTGCAGTTTATCTATACCCAGGACATATATAACATTTTATAAGGACCCAGTTTATAATTACATGACTCCTCCCACACCCTCACCCCGGGACATTAGGTACACCGTGGGGTGTACCTAATATGTAAGAATAATGTAGATTATCACCTTCTAAGTGCCCCTACCAAGTCGAGGTTGGGCACAATTTTCATTAAAAAAAAATTCATTTAAAAACTGTGCTGTAATGCAGGGCTACTTTTAAAATGACCCCAGATGCTCAGCAGTGCCCACATGAAAGCGCAAAAAGGGCTGCTGGCCTCTAAACTGCAGTGCCCTATTATATGCTAGGGACTTATAGGTAGTTTTTTATACCCCTGCCCCATTATCTTCTAGGGACTTATAGAGTAGGTCTTTGCCAATCATAGGTACACCCTAATACACAGTGTACCCTACTGCATGTATGTTTTTGCTTGTGTTTTCAGCATAGCAGTGGGTTTCTGATGGATACTTCTGCCTGTGGATTCCTCACCTTTTGAATACCTCCTGCACCAGCATTCCGCGGGAAATTTCTTTCCTAGCTCTCCCCACGCCGACGAGGACGTCACAATAGACAGGCTCCGCTCGCGGCACCGCGTGACGTCATCGGAGCCACAAAAGGACCTCGTCGGCGTGCTGACGTCAGTTTCCTTTTTTCCACGCCGTCGAGGCATAACAGTTTTTTCTAGGGCTCTCCATTTTCATTGAGGTCAACTTTGTATCTCCTTATTGTTACAGAATGTCTACTTCCGGGTAGACCGGATTTAAACCCTGCAGAGAGTGTGGAGGACATGTCAATCACAGACCCACGGTGCCTATCTTCGGACCATGACATCGAGGATTGCCGAAGCTGCAGTGAAGTGAATCTGAAGGCGATTAAAGAGCGTGAGGCCAAGTTGTTTATGGCTAAAGCCATCAAGGAGAAGAGAGGTAGGAAGAGAGAGAAGTCTTTGTCTTCTCACTCTTCGAGGTCGTCATCAACTTCTGAGCCGTTGCTTCCTTTTACAGAAGCTTTAACAGATCCAATTTTAGAAGTTTGGCAGAAGCCTTTATCTGCACCGGCTGTATCTCGTTCTATCTCAAGAATGTACATGCCTGCTCCTGGTGATCCGGCGTTTTTGTCTTCACATCCGACGCTGGAGAGTTTAGTCGTCCAGGCTTCTTGTTCAAAGCAATCGTCTGATGCTTTCCCTACCATTTTAGGTGATAGAGATTCAAAAAAGATGGAGCAAGCTGCGAAGAAGGTGTTTTCTTCTGCCAATAAAGTCAACTAATGCAACTTGCCTTCTTGGGAGATACATTCATGCATTAATGGACTCTGTTGTACAATTGGCTCCGAAGTTGCCTGAGGAGGATTGTGCCAACTTCTTGGAAGTCCTTTCGGATTCACAGGCTGCAACACGTCAGGTGATTCAGTCAGGCATGGACACTGCTGACTCTGTGGCTCATGTGATGGGGTCTTCTGTGGCAACTAGGAGACAGGCATGGCTCAGGTCTTCTGGATTTTCAGCTAATGTTCAGACGACTTTGCTGGATCTGCCCTTTGATGGGTCAAAGATCTTTGGTTCAAAGGCAGACTCAGCCTTGGGACGTTTTAAAGACAGCAGGGCTACTGTAAGATCTCTAGGCCTTCAGGTGCAGTCCAGAGGTTATGGCTACAAAAGATGTTGTGTCTTTAGGAGATCTGCTTCCTTTTGTGGCCGCCAGCAGTCTCAGCAGAGCCAACAACAAAATCCCTTGTACAGATCATACAGAGGGAAGAGTAAAAGAGGCCTCAGGGTAGCAAATCGTCAGCAATCCTCTTCCTCCTCCTTTACCTCCCCTCCCGCCACCGTTGGTACAACAGAAAAGCAGTTCTAGATCCCCCATCTTAGAACATGTTGGTCCGGTTGGAGGTCAAGTGTCCCACTTTCTACAAGATTGAAGACTGATCACGTCCGATCGTTGGGTCTTGAATCTTTCAGAGAATGGGTACGCCCTTCCCTTTTTGGAGTATCCTTCTCCTTACCCTCCTCGTCAGGGTGGGTGTTCAGAGTACCACTGACTGCTTTTACAGCAGGAGGTTCTTACTTTGCTTCAAAAAGGTGCGATAGAAGTGGTTCTGGAGCAGGAAAGGGGTCAGGGTTGCTACTCCCGTTATTTTCTGATCCCCAAAAAGGATGGTCGTTTTAGACCAATCGTGGGGCCCAGGATTTTGAACCTTTACCTCAGGCAGGAGAAGTTCAAAATGTTGACCTTGGCTCAGGTTCTTCTTGCGCTGCAACAAGAGGACTGGATGGTGTCTATCGATCTACAGGATGCGTATTTTCATCTTCCCATCCTGAAGTCGCATCGGAAGTACCTCCGGGTCACGGTGGGTTAGCAACACTACCAGTTTGCGGTCCTTCAGTTCGGTCTTACTTCCGCACCTCGTGTCATTACAAAGGTGATGGCAGTGGTAGTGGCTCATCTCAGTAGGTTAGGGGTGCCTGTTTTCCCCTACCTGGACAACTGGCCGCTGAGTCTCCAGAGTTGGTTTCACGCGACTTGCAAATGACAACTCATCTGTTGTTCAAATTGGGTTTTTCAATATATGTACCCAAGTCACACCTGGTGACTTCTCAGTGCAGCCTGTTCATAGGGGCAATACTGGACACAACTGTGTCGAGCATTCCCTCCTCCACAGAGGATTCTCGACATACAGGAGATGATTCCTTTGTTTTACGATGGAGCGGTTGTTCCAGTCCTGAAGGTTCTACGCCTGTTAGGTTTGTTCGCTTCCTGCATTCTGTTGGTCAACCATGCACGCTGGCACATGAGGGCACTCCAGTGGTGCCTCCGCAAGCAGTGGTATCAGTGCAACGGAGATTCTCGGGGAAAAAATCAGAATCTCCAGAGAAGCTGCAGCGGAGCTGACTTGGTGGAGTGTGCAGGGCAACCTGTCACAAGGAAAGCCCTTTCAGTCTCCTCTGCCGGAGGCCACAGTGATCACGGATGCCTCCACTCTTGGGTGGGGTGCTCATCTGGGGGATCTGGAAGTCAAAGGTCTTTAGTCTCCAGAGGAAAGGTTGCTTCCTATCAACCCGCTAGAATTGCGGGCGATACGTTTGGCATTCAAGGCCTTTCTCCCTTCCCTTCGCGGTCAGTCAGTTCAAATTCTAACGGACAACACTACTGCGATGTGATACAACCCTGTACCTCTCTGTTTGTTGATGTATCGTCTCCGTCGAGAGGCTCTGCGACTCTGGCCCTGGGCTCAGGGCCAACGGATTTGTGTCTTTGCAAATCATCTGGCCGGTGTGCTAAATGTTTGTGCGGACAGTCTCAGTCGGCGTTACTCGGCCGATCACGAGTGGCGGCTTCATCCAGAGGTGGTCCATCACATCTTTCAGATGTGGGGGTCTCCTCGGTTGGACCTGTTTGCCACTCAGGAGAACGCGCACTGCCCGTTGTTCTGCAGTCTCCAATGTCCGATGCATAGAGCGTTGGGGGACACGTTTCAGATAGACTGGGGCTCGCAACTCCTTTACACGTTTCCTCCCATACCCTGGATTCCTCGGGTTCTGAGGAAGATTCGCCAAGACCGGGCCCAAGTCATAGTGATTGCTCCGGATTGGCCAAGAAGGGTGTGGTACACAGATCTACTTCACCTCTCATCACACTCTCCGCTCCGTCTCCCTCTCAGGGCAGACCTCCTCTTGCAGTCGCAGGGGCAGGTTCTACACCCCCACCTCCAGAGCCTGCACCTTCATACCTGGAGATTGAACGGGGCAACCTGAGTTCTTTCTCTCTCCCGCCAGATATAGTGGACGTTATTTTATCATCCAGGCGACACTCCACTAAATCTGTCTACTCTTCCCGATGGTCCAGATTTGTAAAGTAGTGCGGGGAGAGAGACATTGACACTCATAAGGGCCGTTTGTCTAATATTTTGGAGGTTTCTCTTTTCTTGGCACAGCAAGGTTGTGCTTGTGGCTACTGTCAAGGGTTATTTATCGGCTTTGTCGGCCTTTATATGTTTGCTGGACCAGCCTTCTTTATTTAGTCCCCCATTGTTATGAGGTTCATTAAGGGCCTTATAAATAAATTCCCTCCCACACCTTTCATTATGCCTCAGTGGGATCTGAATTTAGTCCTTACATTTTTTAATGGGTTTGCCATTTGAGCCTCTTCATTCTTGCCCGTTGAGGCTTCTTTCTTTTAAAACGGTTTTCTTGATTGCCATTACCTCGGCTAGGAGGGTAAGTGAGATTCAAGCTCTTAGCTCCAAACCTCCTTTCCTAACCATTCACGGGATAAGTTGGTTCTAAGGACCAGGGCTGCTTTCCTTCCCAAGGTGGTTACCCCTTTTCACATGGGACAATCCATTACTTTACCCACTTTTTATCCTCCCCACTCACCCTTCCAAGGAGGAAGAGAGGCTGCATCGTTTGGACCCTAAAAGAGCTATCAGCTTTTATTTGGATCGAACTTGTGATCTGAGGCTGGACGATCGGCTCTTCGTTGGCTATGTTGGGGAAATGAAAGGCAAGGCAGTGCACAAGAGGACGCTTTCCAGGTGGATTATCTTGTGTATCAAGATTTGCTACACCCCGGCCAAGAAGGACCCTCCAGAAGGTATCAGAGCTCATTCCACCAGAGCTAAGTCTAATTCTTCTGCTTTGGCTAGAGGTGTTCCTGTTATTGATATCTGTAAAGCGGCAACTTGGACCTCCCTCCACACCTTTGCAAAGCATTACTGCTTGGACTCTGAGGTTAGGAGGGATGGCCATTTTGCTCGTTCTGTTTTACAAGATTTTTTGGTCTAGTCAGGTGGACACCCTCCCCCGGGAGAGGTACAGCTTTGGGAGTCTATTCAAAAGGTGAGGAATCCACAGGCAGAAGTAGCCATCAGAAGAACAAGTTACTTTCCTTCGGTAACGCTTTTTCTGGTGGATACAATATCTGCCTGTGCATTCCTCACCCGCCTCCCCGTTGTCCACCTGGTTCTACCAAAAAATGTTTTATTTTAATCATGTTTATATTTTAATAATGATAAATGCTTTTCGATTGCTATTTCTCTGTATCTATATTGATTATGCAATTATGATTTTACATATGTGTATATATATTTGATATGTTTTGTACATATTTGAAAATGTGTCGGTCCGCCTGTTTGCCTCGGTGGCACAGAAAAAATGGGTGGAACTGACGTCCGCACGCCAACGAGGTCCTTTTGTGGCTCCGATGACGTCACGCGGTGCCGTGAACAGAGCCTGTCTATAGTGACGTCCTCATCGGCGTGGGGAGAGCTAGGAAAGAAATTTCCAGCGAAATGCTGGCGCAGGGGGTATTCAAAAGGTGAGGAATCCACAGGCAGATATTGTATCCACCAGAAAAAGCGTTCCTGAAGGTAAGTAACTTGTTCATTTGGAACATAGAACTGGCCCTTGGCCTGCCCAGAGCAAAGCCCAGGGCAGTCTTGGAGTTAGAAAACCAGCATCCAGGGGTCTCAAATGGGGCAAGAAGTGGGGGGGGACACTGCTAACAGGTCCTGATTTCCAACACAGTGTATTTATTGGGTTATGATGTATACATCTAACTGCAGGTTTCTTACCTTGGGAATATCCCCAGACACCATACTGGATCAGGAATACTCAAAAGCATTGCTCCTACGTGTCAGTGGGTGACAGTACAACTCTACGTTGACTCAGTTTTGTTCCAAAAGTGAAGAGTAGAACTGCATATAGATGTCACATGAGCTCTGACGGAGGTTCCTTTCTTTCCACGCCTTCAAACGCTGATCAGGAGCTCTGCTCTTCTTTTTCTTCACTCTTAGATGTGATTGTTCTCCTTCAAAATTTGCCCATGTGCAAGGAAACATGTCACCCCCTCAGACAACAGAGTTTAGGCTTTGTAGGGAATTTAGCAAACAGATGTCTGTGACAGATCCCCACGAGGTGTCTCTCTATTCCTCGTGCTTGGTGCATGACTCCAAGGCCTGCGACTACCTGCGCCTAGACAAATCTGTTGGCCATCCAAGAATGTGAAGCAAAGCCCACTCCCGCTCGAAGTCAAGAGTGCCGACCTGTTCCGGTGGCAGATCTTTTTTGCGGTCAAAGTCTTTGGGTAAGTCCATTAAAACACATAAGAAGTCCAGTGGAAGTCAGCCCATTCCTGTTACTTGTACTCTAGAGGAGGCGCGAGGGACTCGCTATGCTTACAGGTCTACTCTTGCTCTAACAACGCATTTGCGTGGTTAAGGCAAATTCGCTCTAGTATTCGGGTGGGCGGGGACCTGAAACAGGAACAGAAGTGATGGGAAGCGGGCAAGGACAGGTAAGTGGGTCTGGGTCTGGGGGTGGCTTTTGGGGGGGATCGGTGGCAAGTTTTTAGGGCTCAGAGAGGGAGTCAAGCTACTTTTAAGGAGGGGTAAGTTTTTAGGGCTTAGGGCTGGAGGAGGAGGTTGAGGTAGCTTTATGAGCAGGGTTTGGGGGAGTAATTACGTAATGGGGCGTTTTAAGGGCTCAGGGGGCAGGTAGGGGGTTTGCAATTTAGGGCTTAGGGAGGGGCCAGGTAGGGGTTTGTAATTTAGGGCTTATGGCAGGTGGGCAGGTAGTGGATTTGTAATTTTGGACTTAGGGCGGGGGGAAGTAGGGGGTTTATAATTTAAGGCTGAGGGCAGGAAGAGGGGGGCCAGAGTAGTAACAAACTTTGCCACACATACACCCTTATCATTCATGCCTTTACCACGGAATTGCGTGGTAAAGGCATGTGTGGTAAAGAAATGTGTGATTAAGTCGCATTCGTGGATTGGGCTGTGTGGTAGAGGCAAGCGTGGTTGAACCTTGCGTGCCTCCGTCATAGAGCCCTTTCAAGAGGCCAGGCTACACATCATTCCCTCTACCATGTGTCCAGGTCATTCAGGCAATGATCTAAATTTTTCAGGCCCTTTCTTGGATCACAATGAAAGCTGCTTTAAAATTTCTTGGCCTGTTAGCCTCTTCAACCTCATCAACTATGCAAAGTGGCACATGCGTGCTCTGCAATGAAATGTAAAGTTCCAGACAACCACAAACCTCCTCACATCAGTAGGGTTCATTCTCGTAGTGTTGAAGTCCCACCAGACTCCTTTGCAGATGCCCCCTGACATTGGAATTATTCTGGATGCAATTTATCAGGTTAACCCTCTGGATCATCAAGTCCAAGACATTTGGCCGCAGTTTGGACAAGTGGCAGATTCCTCTCCTTAATCCATCCAGAGCTCTTGGTGGTGACGGATGCTTCGCTACTGGGATTTAGAGGTTATCTGGGAGGGTTAGAGATCAGAGGACGCTGGTCTCCTGTAAAGACCCACCTCCACATGAACATGCTGGAGTTTTGGCATTAAAGGCCTTCCTACCATGCATCAAAAGGAGGCTGGTTTAGGTCCTAACAGCCAACAGTGTAAGGTGGGGTCCTGGAACTGGGTGGATCATCGGGGAATTTCCCTGGTCGTACACAACCTGGCGAGATCTTGAAATGCCAGTGTGGACGAAGTCAGAGGCTATTCCCAGCTGATCACGAATGGCAGCTACACTCTAAGGAGGCTCAGGGTGTCTTCCAGCAATGAGAAGAACTCCGGCTCGATATCTTGGTCACCGGCGGGAACGTGCATTGTCAACTCTTTTGCTCATTGGAGTTCCTTCAACATGCCTTCAGCCCTCCTCGGGAGATAAGTGAATGACTCCCAGGACTAGAGAGACTTCCTGCAGCTGAGTTCCTCCGGAGACCTGCAAAATCTATGGGGAGGGAATTTCAAGGTTTGGCTGCCAGGTAAATAAAAGACCCACCCTGCATCTGCTTTTATGAATTTTTAGAATCTGTGCATGCTGCTCATTAGAAGATCTTAAGGATCTTAATGGCACAAAGGGCTGAACAAGACAGTGTGGTAAGATCAGGCATGTGTTGTGGGAGGCACAATATGTGTTACCCAGCGCTTAAAATGGAACCCTTTTTTGATTGCAAACCAATTAGGTTTGGCAGGTAACTTGGAGGCGGAGTGATGCCTAGGCACCCTCATCAGCAGTCTTGCTGTAGTCCAGACAAGAGGTCACTAAAGCTTGAACCACAGTTCTTTGGGAAGTAATAGGTAGAATTCTCAATACCGTTTTGATGGTTCTCAAGATTTTAACCAGCCTGCCACTAGTTTCCTTACTTGGACTTCAAAAGACAATATCAGATGGAGACATCTGGCCCCAGATTCCTTAGCTTTTGAATCCTCTCCAGGTGCCAGTCTGTATCAGGAAACATTTCCAGCAGTCCCTCTGTGCGCTGAGGTTCAAATCTATCAAGCCAGCAGTTTGGTGTGCAGTAACTAGTGTTGTTACCTAGGATCATGACCTCTGTTTTTCCACTATTCAATTTAACCCAGCAATTGGCCACTGCAAAAAAGGCATAGTTTAAAAAGTAGTTAACTAGTCCATCGACTTAGTATAGTGTCTGCAAATAAATTAACAATATGCTTTTAATTTTTGTATTGTTTCATAATACGTCATTTACAATTCATCAACGTCTTAATCCTTTTGTTTCTCCTCCTACCAAATATGCTTAAGTTATATAATTTGCATAAAACTGCTAGTTCTTGTTTTGTGTCCGCATGAAATCTGAATGACTGGTCTTATTTCTTTTGAAGGGATTTAAGTACCTGTACCTCACTCCCCAGGATTATACCCGAATCAGTTCCATGAATTCTGTTCATTGTGAGCACGTAGAGGAAGGAGGCGAGTCCAGGTACATTTTATGGCAGGGTTTTGGGGAGGTTGTGAATACCTATTCAGGTTTATCATTATTTTCTTCAAAACAAATTGAAACTGTTCGAAATCATTGCATGATGTCATGATCACTATGAAATTAGGTAGGTGATGAGGCCATGTTGTGAAGACCAGTTGGACATGCTGGGATTGAACCCAATGCCTTCTATTTATTGCCTGTTGCACTATTATGCGAAGACATGGGAAGGCTTGTTGCCTCACATAGGTACCCGAGACTACCAATCCATCGCCAAATTATGTGAGGGTGTCTTTGCAGGTAGTAGGATGAAAGCTAAAAAGGACACCATTTCTGTATTCACAAGGACCTTTATCTACCAATACTGAATCAGTATTATGTGGCCAGAGGTGACTAGTCATATACTGCCCCTGAATTATACCAGACATCCTCCAGCTTAAACCTCGGTTGTTGTTGCGAAGAACACTTGTGTGTCTATCCAAAGTGCACTTTGTATGGGGTAGCAGTCAACCCCAGGGTGACAATGTGGGCTATGAGGGTCAGAGGGAAGGGGCACAATGTCCGTAATTGTGTTTCCTGCCAGGGTGTTGAACGTTTCTAGAAAAAGGGGCTGCCCAAATACCACCTGGAACCAGGGCATATTATCACAAGTAGAACAAAGGTTCCTTGTGGCGTGCTCAGAATGAAAGTTAATAAACATGTAATTAACAAATTCCACAAGAGATGCCACGATTCCAAAATATCAATACATTTTAATGTTAATGTTATGGGATCTTATATAGCGCACGGCTGCCCCAGTAAAGGGGCGTCCCGGCGCTTTGCAAAAAGAAGGGAAGTAAGCTACAGCGGATGGAGACCTGGGATTCATACACCTAGAGGTTTAGCAGAAAAGGTGGGTGTTGGACCTGGGACCTCCAAGTCACATAAGGTAGCTTGGCACTAAGTGGGAAGGCCTAACTCAAAGGTACATGTGTTAAGTTTGCGTCACACCCTTCAGTAACAAGACATCCACCACTCAAAAATAAGGACACTACACCAATTTGGAAAAATATGAGCTGTTTTATAAAAATACTTTGTTAGCTTTTCTCTCTCCTCCGTAGTTCAACAATTTAATACACTGTACATTTTTACCCGTTCTTCTCACACATATCCTGTAACATCAGTAGAACTCAGTTCAGTAGCCTTTTGGCTTTTCGACTCTTCACAGAGAGCTTACCTAGGATGCACTGTCTTAACGCTCAAAATTAGCACCTTCTACAACAATAGATTACCCACACAATAAGAGGTTTTCTGGTTACATAAAAGAACAATTTCAATCATTAAAATTTGACCCACTCCAGTCTAATACTATGGGAATATCCAAGCCATAGGGCCCTGGAAGGTTACCTTGATAACCACTGTGTGACACCTTTCCCACAATAGGTGAGTAACCCCAGGTTTTCAGTTGTCATGTGCAATGCTACAATCAACTCCTTTATAGCGTGTTCCAGTACTAGTACAGGGTGAAGTCACAGGTTTTCCTCCCCTTCCACCTCTGTAAGAAAATTCCACATCAGACCTCAACCCCCATCTTTATTAACCACAGTAACTCAATTCACTTCTCCAGCACTGTGGTGTCTCTCCGCTACACTTATTCCTCTGTACTTCTAACCCTGATGACTTTCAAATACGATCTTCCTCCACCTTGTCAGGGCTAGATTTAAAGGTATCCCCGGTATCAGGGGGCGTGAAAGAGCTCTTTTAGTTATCCCCGGAATCAGGGGCCGTGAGTGAGCTCCGTCAGTTAATCCCGGAATCAGGGGGGCATGAGAGTACTCCTTTCTGGCCTCACGGCTGATCCCCCAGTCACTCAACAATCTCTCCCCCTTTCCTCCACCTTACTTGGGGCTGATCAGAGCAAGGTGCGGGAACAGTCCTCCAGCTCTCCTCTCCCGGCGGCTCCTCCCACGGAAATCAGGTCGAGCGCCCACACGCCAGCACCGAGGGGAGGCCGGTCTGGGGCTGCCGGTGATCCAGTCACCCATGCTGTCTTCGCCGCTCCCTCGTCGGTCGCGCCTCTGCACAGGCGTGGGAGAGCAGCGTCTCAACAAAGCGCCGCCTCACTCGCGCTGTCAAACGAGCACCGCTCCTGGGCCTGCGCGGAGTTCAGCGCTTCCCCGCTCCACACCACTGACGGCCGCACTTCTAGACCTGCGCGAGGATCAGTGCTCCTCCGCTCATGCGCCTTGCCCGGCACCACCTCCACAGACACTCGCCTCCGCTCCAGAGGCTCCTCGGGCAGCGCAGGGCGTTTCAACTTGCTCCGGTCTTCACCGCTGGGAAACCAGTAAGGCGGACTAGAGAGGGGGTAATTTTCCCAGTCAGCAGCTAGGTTCTAGGAAAGCAGGGGCCAGAGGATCTCAAGAGGGCCAACTGTAGTTGCCGAGCCGACTCCCTCAGATGGCAAAATCTAACAAGAGGGTTTGGTCAGGGGCTAGGGGGGAAACGTCTTCACGAAGAGGCTGTCTATCTCTCTGATGAACTAACTACTTCCTGCACGTCCACCTCCCCTCACCACTGCCTCACTCCTCAAGCTCACTAGACTACACAAAATGGCTACCTTGCCCCTGTCCTTTTATAGGCTGGCCACCCAGGGTCCAGTAGGGTCCAGAAGATTCTGGAAGGTCTCTATGCTATCCTATGGGGCTTCCTCAGAGGTTGGCAGTTATGGCAGTTAAAAGCCACCATTTTAGGTATCCTCTAGTTTTTAATCAGGAAAGACACCTAGGCCTCAAGAAAAAGGACCATGAGGGCAAGAACACCTAACCCCTAGGACAACACCGTAAAAACAATCCAGTGGACACAAAAAGTTAAAAAAGGGATGAGGGGCAAAAAGGGGACAAAAATAAATAATAAATAGGAGGGACTACCCAAAGGCAGAGAGGTCTAACACGCGTCCCCCCAGCTGAAAGTGGGGAGAGCTACCCAACCCCTTGGGAGTCCTCATCACTAAGGCGGAAATACCTAGAGAGACCGTCTGCATTGGCGTGGTCCACTCCAGGCCGATGTTCCACCCGGAAGTCCATTCCCTGTAGGGAGATGGACCATCTCAACAACTTGGGATTTTCCCCCTTCATTTGCATCAGCCAACGAAGGGGTCGGTGGTCAGTCTGAACCAGGAAGTGCGAGCCAAAAAGGTATGGCCGCAACTTCTTCAGAGCCCACACCACCGCAAAAGCTCCCCTCTCAATTGCACTCCACTTCTGTTCCCGGGGAAGCAGTCTCCTGGATAGGAAGACTACAGGCTGATCCAGACCCTCTTCATTGAGTTGCGATAACACTGCCCCAATGCCATGCTCTGATGCGTCAGTCTGGACAATGAACTCCTTGGAGAAGTCTGGGGCCCTCAGGACCGGTGCTGCACACATTGCCTGCTTCAATTTTTCAAAGGCTTGCTGACAAGCCTCTGTCCAAACTACCCGTCGAGGTTGTTTCTTTGAGGTAAGCTCTGTGAGAGGTGCTACAATAGTGCCATACCCCTTCACAAAGCGACGGTAGTAACCTGTGAGGCCCAGGAAAGCTCGGACCTCAGTCTGGGTCTTGGGGGGTTCCCAGGCCATGATTGCCTCAATCTTTGCCTGGAGGGGCTGCACTGTTCCCCTACCCACCAAGTGACCTAGGTACACAACCGATCCCTGCCCAATCTGACATTTGCTGGCCTTGATTGTCAAGCCAGCTTGTTTCAGGGCCTGGAGAACTGCTTGCAAATGTTGCAAATGGTCCTCCCAACTGCTGCTGAAGACAGCAATGTCATCCAGGTAAGCAGCGGAGAAACCCTCAATTCCGGAGAGGACCTGATTCACCAGCCGCTGAAAAGTGGCAGGGGCGTTCTTGAGCCCAAAGGGCGTCACGCAGAACTGGAAGTGTCCCTCAGGCGTGGAGAAAGCTGACATTTCCTTTGCTCCATCTGTAAGGGAGATCTGCCAGTACCCGGAAGTGAGGTCAAAGGTACTCAGATATTGGGCAGCTCCCAGCCGGTCAATCAATTCATCCGCCCTAGGGATCGGATGAGCATCAGTCTTGGTTACTGAGTTCAGTCCCCGGTAATCCACACAGAATCTCAGTTCTGGAGTGGTGCCCGGTGGAGCAGCTTTTGGCACTAGAACCACCGGACTGGACCAAGGGCTACTGGAAGGTTCAATAACTCCTAGCTCCAGCATCTTGGTAACCTCACCATGGATGCTGGCCTTCACCTTGTCTGACAGCCGGTAGGTCTTTGACTTCACTGGTGGGCTGTCTCCTGTGTCCACATCATGGGTACACAGGTGGGTTCTTCCCGGGACAAGGGAGAACAACGAGGAGTACTGCTCCAATACCTGGCGGCAGTCCTCTCACTGCTCAGGAGTTAGAGATGGGGAGAGAATCACTCCCTCCACCGACCCATCCTTCTCTTGAGACGAGAAGAGATCAGGGAGAGGCTCGCTTTCTGCTTCCTCGGCACCATCAGTCACCATCATCAAGATGACCTCGGGCCTCTCATGGTGGGGTTTGAGGCGATTGACATGCAGCACCCGTAGGGGCTGTCGAGGGGTCTTAAGATCCACCAGGTAGGTGGCCTTACCCTTCTTTTCCAACACCTCAAAGGGGCCTGCCCAACGATCTTGAAGGGCACTTAGCTCTCCAGGTTCCATCACCCACACTTTCTGGCCAGGCTCCAACTCCACCGGGTGAGCGTTGTGGTCGTACCATTCTTTCATCACTGCCTGACTGGCTTCCAAGTTGTCAGAAGCTTGCTTCCACAACTTTGCCATTTGGCTCCGGAAGGCCAGCATGTAGCTCACCACATCCTGAGGAGGCTTTCTGGGAGACTTTTCCCATCCATCCTTCACCAGGCTGAGAGGTCCACGCACAGGGTGCCCGTACAACAGCTCAAAGGGGCTGAAGCCCACTCCCTTCTGCGGCACTTCTCTGTAGGAAAATAGCAAACAGGGCAGGAGGACGTCCCATTTCCTCCGCAGGCTCTCAGGCAGACTTCTTATCATGCCTTTCAAGGTCTTGTTGAACCTCTCTACCAGTCCATTGGACTGGGGGTGGTATGGAGTGGTGAACCGGTAGGTCACTCCACACTCCTTCCACATTGCCCGCATATATGCTGACATGAAGTTGGTCCCCCTGTCGGACACAACTTCCTTGGGGAAACCCACTCGGGTGAAGATCCCCATCAGGGCCCTAGCCACTACAGGTGCAGTGACAGTCCTCAGAGGAATTGCCTCTGGGTACCGCGTGGCGTGATCCACCAGAACCACGATAAACCTGTGACCAGCCGTTGTTGGTGGATCCAATGGCCCCACAATGTCGATGCCCACCCTTTCAAAGGGGGTGCTAACGACAGGTAGTGGTTCCAGGGGAGCTTTCAGCTTCACCCCTGTTTTCCCACTGGCTTGACAGGATACACATGTCCGACAGTAGGTGTCAGACGCCACTTTCATCTGAGGCCAGTAAAAGTGAGGGACAAGCCGGGCAAAGGTCTTGTCCTGACAAGGGTATTTCATGAGCCAATTCTAGAAGAAAGGCTCGGTATCGTTGAGGGACTACCAAGGCCTGTGATGAACCGGGCAAGGGTACCTTGGGTTCACTGTAGAGGAGTCCATCCTCCCAGTAAATGTGGTAGTGCCCTGCAACGTTCCCTGCCGCCTGGGCTTCGGCCTGTCGCCTCAGTCCCTCAAGGGTATGGCACTCCTTCTGGCCCTTACAAAACTCCTCCCTAGTAGGCCCTCCCTCCACATGCCACGCGGCAGGGATAGGTAAGTCCTCCAGGGAGACTACTTCCTCCTCCACGGACTCCTGGCCCACCACCGCAGGTGGCCGATCTGTCTCATGGGGCGTGGAAGCCGAAGCAGGCTTCTCCTGTCTTCGGGTCTTTCCCTTTTTGGCAGCGGGCTGGGCCATTGTTCGATCTGTCTCATGGGGCGTGGAAGCCGAAGCAGGCTTCTCCTGTCTTCGTGTCTTTCCCTTTTTGGCAGCGGGCTGGGCCATTGTTCCAGGCTCCAACCCAGGCGAACTCCCTCTGCGGGTAGTCGCAGACCTTGTGCTTGCACAGGCCCAGTCAGGTGTACCCAGCATCTCCGAATGAGTCTGGTATTCCACCTCCTTCCAGACATTGTGCTCCATGTCATTTCCCAGCAGACAATCGACTGGCACGGCAGGGCTTACGGCAACTCGAAGTGAACCTGCAACCCCTTCCCACTCAAATGGAACCTCGGCCACAGGGTAGTAGCCCAATCTGCCGTCAGCCATCGCGGCGGGGTGGAGTACATGTGGAATCACCTGCTCTGGAGACACCAGTTGACTCCTGTGTCTCTCAGAGCTTCCCCTCTTTGGCCATTGATGGTGACCCATTGCCCATACTTTACAGTATTTGAGGGCACCTGGATCTTAGGAACCATCTCCCGATCTCCCAGGGACACTAAGGTGACACCCGCCCACTCACCCCCTTATCTAAGGGCAACTCCTCCCCGAGCGCTACACTAGCTACTCCCGGGGTTTTTCCTCTGGTGGGAGGGGGTGGTCTCTTTGGGCACCTGACATCTCCCTTATAATGTCCAACACCACCACACTCGAAGCAGTGGACAACCCTTGACTGCTGGCTCTGGCCAGGATGAGGGTTTCTGGGCGGGTTAGCCTTAGGGGTGAATCCTGTTCCCTTACTCTGGAAACTGTTTTGGGGACCTTTAGAGAACTCCCGCTTTTTATCTCCCCCCTCCTTCTTCTGGGGGGCGCCCTGTCCGGCCCTTTGGGAATCCCCTCCAGTCCCATTTGAGGACACCCGGGTACTTGCCCAGATGTCCGCCTCCTCTGCAAGCTTCCGGGGGTTGGTCAGCTTGCTATCCACCAGGTGTTGACGCAGCTCGGGAAAACATTTCTCGAGTAGATGCTCTTTGAGAAAAAGGTCATATAACCCCTCATAGTCCCTCACCTCGCTGCCTTGTATCCAGCCCTCCAATGCCTTCCTTGCATAGTCCAGGAAATCCACCCAGTTTTGGGTGCTTAATTTGTGACTCCCCCTGAACTTTTGCCTGTACTTCTCAGGAGTCAGCCCAAACTTTTTAATCAGCGCCACTTTCATGGTGGGGTAGTAGGTCTGCTCATCCTGCTCTAGGGCCAATAGTGTATCCCGTCCAGTAGGGGGCATGTACTTGTATAAACCACCCCCCAGTGTTTCTCCTGGATCCCATGGGCTCTTAAGGAGACCTCATAGGCAGCCAGCCACTTGGCAATGTCATCCCCTTGGCTATAGCTGGCAACTATGTCTTTAGGTAAGTAGGGTCTGGATTCCCTGGTTGGTTCTCTGGTTTCGTTGCCACCATTCGGAGAATTGGAGGGCCCTAACTGTAGGGCCTTGAGTTCTAGCTCTCTGTTTTATCTCATGAGCCATCCTCTGTTCCTACCTCCCCTGTTCCAATTTGGCTAATTCCAACTTTAATTGTCTTTTCTCCCTCCTGTCTATTAGTTCAGCTTCGGTCAAGCTTCCTCCGGAGACACTACTACCCTTCCTTGAGTAGGTCATTGGTCCTGGAAGTAGGTTTCCCATCTCAGGATGGAACAATCCCTCTACCCCTATGACTGTGTCCCGGTCCGTCCCCTCTTCCTCCTCCTTCTCTTCTCCATGTGCTGCCACCCAAGCCCTCAAACTGGTCTGGAGTTCCCCCTTCTTGGCACCACGCTTAAAAAACACTCCCATCTTTTGAGAATAAGTTTCCAGTTCTTCCAGAGCAAATTCCATTTTGCTGAAGAGCAATGTAGGGACAAGCACACAAAAAGAATAGATTCACAGGGGGCAATTTGAAGCTACCTCCACCCACCACCAGGAATGAATTTAGAAAAAACAAAAGTAGTAATTGGGAAGTCCGCCAGGAGAAAACTCCAGATGTAGGCCTGTGGGGAAGGTTTTATTACCTCAGAGTAGACGCAAACACAGTTTAGATCCCACCGCTGGACACCAATTATGTTGGACCTGGGACCTCCAAGTCACATAAGGTAGCTTGGCACTAAGTGGGAAGGCCTAACTCAAAGGTACATGTGTTAAGTTTGCGTCACACCCTTCAGTAACAAGACATCCACCACTCAAAAATAAGGACACTACACCAATTTGGAAAAATATGAGCTGTTTTATAAAAATACTTTGTTAGCTTTTCTCTCTCCTCCGTAGTTCAACAATTTAATACACTGTACATTTTTACCCGTTCTTCTCACACATATCCTGTAACATCAGTAGAACTCAGTTCAGTAGCCTTTTGGCCTTTCGACTCTTCACAGAGAGCTTACCTAGGATGCACTGTCTTAACGCTCAAAATTAGCACCTCCTACAACAATAGATCACCCACACAATAAGAGGTTTTCTGGTTACATAAAAGAACAATTTCAATCATTAAAATTTGACCCACTCCAGTCTAATACTATGGGAATATCCAGGCCATAGGGCCCTGGAAGGTTACCTTGATAACCACTGTGTGACACCTTTCCCACAATAGGTGAGTAACCCCAGGTTTTCAGTTGTCAGGTGCAATGCTACAATCAACTCCTTTATAGCGTGTTCCAGTACTAGTACAGGGTGAAGTCACAGGTTTTCCTCCCCTTCCACCTGTAAGAAAATTCCACATCAGACCTCAACCCCCATCTTTATTAACCACAGTAACTCAATTCACTTCTCCAGCACTGTGGTGTCTCTCCGCTACACTTATTCCTCTGTACTTCTAACCCTGATGACTTTCAAATACGATCTTCCTCCACCTTGTCAGGGCTAGATTTAAAGGTATCCCCGGTATCAGGGGGCGTGAAAGAGCTCTTTTAGTTATCCCCGGAATCAGGGGCCGTGAGTGAGCTCCGTCAGTTAATCCCGAAATCAGGGGGGCATGAGAGTACTCCTTTCTGGCCTCACGGCTGATCCCCCAGTCACTCAACAATCTCTCCCCCTTTCTTCCACCTTACTTGGGGCTGATCAGAGCAAGGTGCGGGAACAGTCCTCCAGCTCTCCTCTCCCGGCGGCTCCTCCCACGGAAATCAGGTCCAGCGCCCACACGCCAGCACCGAGGGGAGGCCGGTCTGGGGCTGCCGGTGATCCAGTCACCCATGCTGTCTTCGCCGCTCCCTCGTCGGTCGCGCCTCTGCACAGGCGTGGGAGAGCAGCGTCTCAACAAAGCGCCGCCTCACTCGCGCTGTCAAACGAGCACCGCTCCTGGGCCTGCGCGGAGTTCAGCGCTTTGTGGTAAATAAATAATTAATTACCGGTACTATTTTTCTATGCATTCAATAAACAGATAGCTCAATAAATAAGAGGCAGGATCCGGGGTATCTGAGTCGAACATGCTTTAATCAGGCATAAGGGAAGGGACAGGATCGGAACAGCCTGAAATAGAATGGCCTGGAATGGCAGCTGCAACGTCTCATTGACAGTACAAGGTATATATAGTAAAACATTATAATTGCATTACATACAGTAGGCGTAACAAGTGACAAACGTAAGATAAGAACACATGGGCGTAAAAAGAAGGCGTGCACAGGGCGTGCACGTAGACATGTGATGAGAACGTCACAGAAGTGTCATAAATGGGTGGATGCATGGAGGGGGCTACCTGGGCAGCTGGAACCTTTAACCTAGTGGTGCGCGCAAACGGGCCATGACGTGTAACTGGGGAGGGCTGGGGGCTCTGACTTCTGTGCTAGAAGAGGAGACTAAAGTCTGCGATGTCAGGACGACATGTACCTATAGCATATCTGGTATCCGGTGTTTGGAGTACATGTTGATAGAATCTAAAAGTTATCAGAGCAAAGGCTACTGGACACTAAGACTGGTGTAGGCATATATTCTACATGTATTGCGTGTGCTATGAATCTTCTATGAATATTAATACAGTAATTCTCTTGCATGGAGACAGGATGACTAGACTATAACTGGAGATGTTTATGCGGTTCGTTAGCTTAGGAATGTGAAGACGGAGAGCTGAACTGATAACTAGAGGCATAACATATTCTTGGCAGACAGGCAGGCAGAGCCAGGCCGGGCACTGCGCTGCGCGGCAGGAAGTAAGCGAAGGGTCAGGGATGCAGGTGGGGGCTGCATCGCTCCTCGGAGTGGGTTCAGGAGACTGGAGCTTGAATCTGGTGTTCAGGCCCTTTTGAGGCCTGGTAACGGGGACAATTCGATGAATTAACGTGCATAATGTAAAACGTTGGCAACATAGGCCTAATACTCGTTGCTTTCACGAGAACTGGAAACTGGCATACTAACGTTGGACACAACTATAATTGCGTCTTTAATCGATCATAGGGGGATATATGCATATTGATCATGCACATATTACATAGGATGGGGAACACGTAGGCACGCATGACAAGGCAAAATTCAATTTTCCTCATTCCCTCCTTGTGCCCTACGTTTCCATCAGGAAACATCAATATTCATGATACCATCTATCTGTTCATAGCGCATCATTTGCTCGTCTCGAATTGTCTTGGGACGGGACTTAGGACTAGGAATACAGGCGGTAGCGCACAAGCCGCAAATCGCAGGGCCACATTGTAAACAGAGACAGCAACTGAATATGATCATTACTACTATACCTAGGAATGACAATACTTTCCATCCCCAGGCAGATATTATACTCCAGAGCCAACCGGACCATGTCCAGGTGCCTGGATTCTGGTGTAACTGATGGGCAATTTTATGAAGTCTGGTTATAGCTGAATAAACAGACGGTGCGTTATTTGGAATGAAAATGCAGCAACTAGATCCGATGACTCTACAAGCTCCGCCCCTATCGGCCAGTATGACGTCAAGGACGAGACGATTTTGGAGCACGACAAATCTCATAGCAGATTGTTCTTCTGTTAAGTTACCTAGAGCAGAAGTAGTCTCATTCACTACGGCTTCAAGGGTTCTGGTTAGCCTACGTATTAGCTTACTATTCTGGACAGGACCTATGAAGAAAAAGAAACCTTTATTGAAATCTTGATACTGTTCTAAGGCAGTTTCAGTCTGATCGACAATTGGGGACTCGATCTCCCTTCTATGTCTGACGTGTACTAGATGTGTATTTCTGTGATAATCGGATGGGGCTAGGAAAACTGGTGGCAGTAGGAAGGCAATGTAACATGTTCCATCCCAATCTAGGGGCAGACGTACATATGCGGTCTGACCACATACAAAATAAGAATGACGTGAGGCTTTGAAAGTAGATTTCCCACTGTCACTATACTCGACCACAGTAGTACAATCACTGTGTCCTACGTGTACTGTACCATTCTTTCGGACACATAATTCGCCTTTCACTGGTAGAACTGTAATAGCAGGCAAATCTGGAGTAGTTTCGGACTGAACATTCAAAACCATGAAATTCGAGGAATAATTACCTAGATCATATACTTCATTTTCTAGATCTAACCCTGTTCTATGGGAAAGACCTTCCTTGTCTGGGAAACATGTTCTATTCAGAAGGGACATATCGTTTGAGGATGACGTTAACGTGGACCATGCTCCACACGAACCATTGTGTGAAAACGGATAGGGAAAAAGTGGCAGAACTCCCTTCGGTGTCTGAAAAGGGGGGAGTCGACCACACACCCAACAATTTGTGGCATTGCTAGTCTGGTGTGAATAATGTAACATTCGGATAAAAGTATTATTGCGCATGGCAAGACGATAGGATAACTCATGAGGAGGCAGTTCACTGAATGTGTGCTCTACTGTAACATTAGAAGACAAATGTACATGTGAATTAATAGGAAAACATAAATGTAAGGCATAACTTATGCAGGTAACCATAAGACTCAGAAATAACAAAAATAATAGAGTCACAATGCAGCGACTTCGAAGATTCTTACAATAACGTATTCTCTTAGAGTTTTGACTAACTCTCTCACTATATTGGTCTATCTCATACATGTCAGGAACCTGTCTAACCGTTTCACCCGAGAGGGACTTAGACAATTAAACTGGCTGACTTACTAGACCTTAACTTTTCTTTATACTCCTGCTGCGGAGTTTTCTCTAACAGGGGAAGTTTAGAGTCAGTATCTGGGCAGTCCTTGAGAACGGGGCAGTCTTTGAAAACAGTTTTTGTACGGAGTCCATGAAATCGTTTCACATGACTGGAGTGCAACCACCCCTTGCGACCCTCGACCTTGATTGCAGTCCTTGTTGTTAGCAGAACGAGTCTTGGTTCTTTCCATCGGGGCTCCAGCGGACTTGAACGATCAAAGTTCCTAATCAATACGAGGTCGCCAGGTATGACCTCGTGCGGTTTCACTTGAGTGTTGTCTGGAAAAGCAGCGGCAACCTGTGAACGACAAGAGAGTAGTGCAGACATCAAGGAAGCCAGGTAATCTGTCAGCATATTACTGTCAACATCGGTAATTGTACGTGGTCTAGGTGTACCCCACATGTTTGGGGGACGACCGAAAACTACCTCGAAAGGTGACAGACCTGAACGGGAGTGAGCGACCATTCTCATGTAAAAAAGGGCGACTGGCAGTGCTACTATCCAATCTACGCCTTTCTCTGCGCATACCTTGGCAATGCGGATTTTCAGAGTCTGATTATGTCTCTCTACGAGACCAGCTGCTTCAGGATGTCGTACACAGTGGAACTTCCACTGGTACCCTAACAGAAGGGATACTTGTTTCATAAGTTCAGAGGAGAATGGCTGGCCGTTATCTGAATACACGACCCTGGGTAAACCATAGCGCGGGAAAAATTCACGAACCAACTGCCTGGCAGTGGTCGCGGCAGTGTAATCTGGGACTGGATATGCTTCTGTCCATCTGGACAAAGCGCATACAACTACGAGGACATACTTGAAACCTCGACATCGATCCATCTGAATATAATCCATCTGGAGGACTTCAAAAGGGTGGTCAGGAGGATGGAATCCACCTTGTTCCACCGGGACACCTTTACCTGGATTGAACTGACAACAAATCATGCAGGTACGCACTTTCTGCTTGGCTGCTGCTCGTAAATGCTTGTTAAACCAGAGGTTCTGAATACTGTCTAACATGGCTTTTTCTCCTAAGTGTGCTGGACTATGTGCGGTGTTAATAATGACTTGAACCATAGAGTCGGGGAGAAACCATGTGGCTTTTCCCTTCGTCAACCATCCTTGATCTGTCTGGACCCCTCCTTGTTCAGACCATTTCTTGATTTCGTCGGGAGTAGCATGTGACTGTATATCTAGTACGTCTTGTGTAGGGTCCTTAACTGTCATACAAGTAGTCTGAACGGGAATGTCTGTCCGTGCCGTGTTAACTGGAATGTCTGGAGTCTGAGCTGTAAGCTTGGCTGTTCGATCTGCCAGGTCGTTACCCTGGGAAATGATGTCAGTGACTTTCGTATGTGCTTTGCACTTCATAATGGCAATGGCTGTCGGTAAATGTATTGCATCTAACAGAGCTTGAATGAGGGGGCCATGCTGAATCTTGGTTCCATGAGAAGTCATGAAACCTCTTTCTTGCCAGAGCACTCCAAAGTCGTGTACGACTCCGAATGCATAACGTGAATCTGTGTATATGTTTACTTTCAGGTTCTTGGCTCGTATGCAGGCTTGGGTCAGAGCGACGAGCTCTGCTGCTTGAGCAGACAGGGTGTCAATACGATGTGTTTCTATAACTTCAGTTTCAGTAGTCACTGCATACGCGGCTACTAGTTCTCCTGTACTTGTCCTTATACATGAACCATCCACATAAAGTGTCAGGTCGGGATCAGGTAATGCAAGGTCTGTCAAGTCTTGTCTTGGCTTTGTCATGGTGTTAACAACTTCCACACAATCATGTGTGGCAGGATTTGAAGTAACTGAGGGTAACAGTGTAGCGGGATTTAAAATGTTGCAGCGTCTGATTTCTATGTGTGGCTGAAACAATGTCAGTTCATAACCTGTTAAACGTGCGATTGTCAAGTGTTGAGTCTGTGTTCGGTTTAAAAGAACTTCCACGGAGTGTGGAACTTGTACTGTCAGGGAGTGTCCTAACACTATGGAATCACTCTGTCTGATAGCTAGAGCTGTGGCTGCAACTGACTTGAGGCACGCAGGCAGAGCCTGGGCCACTGGACCTAATGTGCTAGAAAAATAAGCACAGGGCTTGTATTGTCCTGCTTGATCTTGTGTGAGAACAGATAATGCAGTACCATCACGTTCAGTAACAAAAAGTGTAAAAGGCTTACTGTAGTTTGGTGTCGCTAGAACAGGTGCTTGGCATAAAGCTTTCTTTAATTCATTGAAAACAAGTGTATGTTCTTGGGTCCAAGGGAGGACAGTCAATGTGGCTGCCTCCTGTGTCGTTAACTGTATCAGTGGTTTAGCTAGATATGCATACTGAGGAATCCATTGTCTGCAGTAAGAAGTGAGGCCGATAAAAGCTCGCACCTCCTTCTGAGTCTTGGACTGTGGAAGATGTGCTATTAACTGGATACGGTCAGGTGTCAACTGCCTACCCCTCTTGGACAGTAAGTGTCCAAGGTAGACCACTTGCTGGACACAGAATTGCAGCTTCGAAGGGGACACCTTGTGCCCCATCTCGGCCAGGAAATACAAAACTGTAAATGACGCACGTTCGCAGTCACGTTCAGAACGGGCTGTGATCAATAGATCATCGACATATTGGAGCAGAGCAGTGTCAGTTGGCATGTGAATATTGTCCAGTTGTCTTTTAAGTGCTTGACTGTAAATGCTAGGACTTTCTGTGAAACCTTGAGGAGCTCGTGTGAATTTATAGCTTCTTCCATTTAAACAGAAACCGAAAAGAAACTGGCTGTCCGGATGAATGGGGACACTAAAGAATGCGTTCTTGAGATCAATAACAGTAAAGAACGTAGCTTCGGAATCAATAGCTGTCAATAGGGAAGAAATATCTGGAACCACAGGGTACTGGGGTATGATACATTTATTAAGTTCTCGAAGGTCAATCACTAATCGATAAACTGGAGGTGCATTGGGATCTGTACGTTTTAGAATCGGGATGATAGGGGAATTACATACATTGGAGTCAGTTTCTACAACTACTCCTTGAGCAATGAGCTCGTCAATAATTTTCGATAAGGCTACTACGGCCTCAGGTGGCAATTTGTACTGTCGGATTCGTGGTAATACAACACCTTGCTTCAGAGTGACACGATAGGGTGTAATGTGCATACAACCTACATCAGTTGGACCTTGCGCCCATAAATGCTGAGGTACATTCAATAATCTTGGATCAAAATCACGTAATACATAATGACCTTTAAAATCTCGCAAAAACAATCTCACTCCTTCTGGGGAACAGCATATAACTGCTCCTAATTCTTTCAGGGTCTTAATACCTAGTAAATTCTCTGGACATGATTTCGTGAGTAACAAGTCTGTAGTTCGGGACAATGGACCGACTTCTAGGGAAACTGGTTTCGATATTTCATTAACAATAGGCTTTCCTGAAAATCCAAGGGAAACATTTCTAGAGCCTGAGAGTGGAGCCCCTGGAACCTCGTCATGACTGATGGTAGTCCTACTTGCCCCTGTATCAATCAGAAACTTTCTGTCTTTCCCTAATACTTGACTATGTACATAGGGACCCTCTTGATCTACAGGAATCTCGATGAGAGGCAAGCCAACCTCCCTCTCTAGGCTGTTTCATGAGTACTGCTGATAGTCTGGATATTCTGACTGTGCATACTGATACATCTGCTGTGTAACGTGTTGTGTGGCAGCTATAGGCTGCGGTACAGTAACTGTCTGTTGTGCATTCTGCGGTGGCTGAGAATTCTGCGGAACTTGTTCTTGTCTAGGAGGACGTGGTCTCTCTTTCGTTTTACCTGTAGCTATGTTGTGTTTCAGAACTGCACATTCGTTTATATAATGACCTGGCTGTTTACAGTAATTGCATGTCCCTTTAACGGGAGCTGCAGGATGACTAGCTTGATTCGTACCCCTCTTCTGACTGTCTGGTGGAACAGACTGTGCAACTAGTACTTTCATTTTCGTGTCTTTCATACGCCTCCTCTCATGTTCCTGCTCTTCCCTGATTCTGTTCTGGTGATACTGGAGCATCTGGAGCATTTGTGACGGAGTATTAGCTTGCCAGGTACTTTCGACTTTCAGTACTCGATTTTTAACTTGCGGTAAAGAATTCTCAACTAGTTTGGTAACAAAAAGATGTGGATACGATTCACTACTTGTTTTCAGACCACTATTTATAATGAAACATTTCTCAAATCTAGAATAAAAATCACTAGTGTCTTCGTCTTGTTTCTGTTTACAGGCTGAGATGGCATCCCAGTCTTCCTTTTTCGTGGCTAGTAATCTTGGCAAGACTTGTATTAACAATTCGGGCAATGCTTTAGCTTTTTCCCCAAGACCAGTACCTGGAACTCGTGTATTATCTTCAGTCTCTAATGCGGTCCAATCTATCTTTTTCTCTCCCACCTCCCATTCTTTTTCTTTGAGTTTTTCATATATGCCCGCAGGCAACAGGACCTTTAACATTTTGATGATATCAGGATACGTGTATTCTCCCATACGGAGCATGTCCTTTAATTCACGGTGGAACCCTGCTGGATCTTTATCGTGACAGGGTATTAACTTTTTCATTTCCAGAAGTTCTATTTTCGTGATAGGGGTGTAAACAAATACTCGTTCTAGATCACCCCCCTCTCCCTTAACTGGATGTACTTCTCGCAACGGATTCTGTCTGTCTATGTAGAATGACTTTCTTACTGGGGGTGGAACAGGAACAAAATGTGGATTCAGGAACGTTCTGTATTTGTGGCGCTGTTCTAGAATGACACTAATTAAATCGGTACCTAGACCTTTCCATCTGTTTAGGAGTAACTCGTTTAGTACATCATGTAAAGGACCTGGATCAGAATGCTGATCCCCATACAGTGTAATGAGGTGCTGGATCATATACATACCCACCAGACGCTGCTCGGCTGGGGGCAGTTTCAGAAACGTTTGGGCCACTATTTCATCTGAAAACGTGGTAGAATCACTAGTCCATCGGACTGCTGATCGGGCTAGTTCTTGTTCATGCATGGTACTAAGCTCACTATAACCTATTCGTAATTTCAGATTTTTATCGGTAGCCTGGAATACTTGTTCTAGAGAACACTGTTCTGGTACGGGAGGAGGAAAAACTTTCTTGTAATCTAGGCGTGAATATCTATCGGGAAGTCTAGTTCTACCTACATACGCTATTCTGGCGGGATTCTCGCTGTCTACCTCTTCACTTGAAGAGTCGTTCTCTTTCTCGGTTGCTCTTTTTGCTTCCTCCTTCTGGTGTATACTTATAATTTCCTTACGAATTTTCCTGTACATACTTTCTATACTACCTTGTGTCTTGTGTTTTCCCTCGGCTATATTGTCACTCCACCTAGTCAGGGCTTTCATCTCGTCTTTGTCTTTATCAGGATAATCTTGTTCTCTTATTAAACAGTTAATCAAGAACTGTAAAATCATATTTTGAATCTCGGCTTTCCTGTGAGCCATAGCTTCGTGAATACTTCCTGGATTCTCTCCTGTACGGATAAAATGATATATTCTGTCTAAATGTTCCTTCATCTCGGGCAGGGTGGCCAAAAAGTTGGCAACCCGTCTTAAACGTACTGAATATAATATCATGTGATCTTCGCCTGGAACTGAATCATATATGCAGTCAGTAAGATGTCGCTTGAGGTCTGCGTATGTAGTCATTTTTGGCGTACGGTGTAACGCTGCTTCTCTCAGCGTCATTCGTTTTACTTGAGGCGGGGTGATAGGAGCACCTCCCCCCGCTCCTCCTGAACTAGAATCGTCAGTTAATACTGTACGTGCTGGTAGAGTGACTGGCAAAACGGGCACACCTAATGTGGGCTGGTCCGGGGGTACTGGCACATTAACGTGGTCCCCGGGACCAGTGGCTGGAGGAACAGGAATTACATTATTAACAGGGTGCTGAGGGTGAGCAGGCGAAATAGGATTTGCATATGCTGGGACTGTGTCGTCCAAATAGGACGAAAGAAAAATTTCAGCTGCAGTCGGTTTATGACGTAGCTTAATCGGGACCAATGGTGGCGGTAAATTACAGGATGCTTCCGGGGTTGCCTTCGGCAAGCCCTCGGCAAGAAGAGGATACATACCTTTAATAAGGGCATTTCTCTGTCTATCGGACTGTTCTGCTCTAACTCGTTCACCTTCTTCGATTAATTCCCTTTCTTGGGCTTTTTCTAAGGATTCCCTACTTAACTCTGCTTTTCTGAATTCTTTTTCGGTTCTTTTATGAGATTCTTTGCGCCATAACTCGATGGCATCTTTCTGAGACTGTCTAGCTTTCTTTTTCCATAATGCTTCTTCTACTCGCATGATGCACTCGGCATCCCATGTACCTGATACAGGCCATCTATATTTCTCTTCAAGATTCTTTGTATAATCCACCCATAAATCTAGATATAATATGGCATCTAAGCCATGCTTGTGATACATAAAATGTCCAGGACTGTCCCTAGGAGGGACAGGAACTGATTCTTCGAGTAACCCTTTTCTGGTTTTTATCTGACGTAACTTTGAAAACAGAGGCATGTCTGAATTGTACTTGAACTAAACACAATACACAATAATCACAGTAATGAAATGGCAAACAAATCACTCATACCACGACATAAAAAAAACATTAATAACAGTTCGAACAGAATACTACCTGATACATTGAAAACATAATACTTGAATTTCTCGAGAACGGACTTACTAGAATTACTGGATGCACTGCTAAAACAGTACAGAACATACCGGTCTCGTAAAGAGACACGTCATACCGTATCCACCTGGATGAATACTTCGGACTGGATCTGTGTACCCTACTCATCGGACCAGGGACAAACTAATGAACCTGTCTAGATACTTCCCCCGCAACGGTACTCACCGGGAAGCAGAAACTGAAGGCCCCGGACTGGACTGGACTGCTACGACGTCTGGTTACTACGCATGCGCTTCGAACTTCGGTGCTTCGGTTACAGGTGGGCCTCCGGATACCTCGGACCTTGCTCTCTCGGCTTGGGCTCTGGTCGGGACGAACCGCATTCCTCACCGCCTCGTCTGGATGCCGGACCGCAGTCTCCGTCTCCTCCGTGGGCCTGAGGGAGACTTGATGAAGCAGAAATATCTGCACGTGCACAGTAGAGTTCCGTCACGGCTGTAGAAGGGTCAGGGGGCCTGCGTTACATCGCCGGCGCGTGGGGAAAGGGCTCGTCCCTGTTCGGGCGCCATTTTGTGGTAAATAAATAATTAATTACCGGTACTATTTTTCTATGCATTCAATAAACAGATAGCTCAATAAATAAGAGGCAGGATCCGGGGTATCTGAGTCGAACATGCTTTAATCAGGCATAAGGGAAGGGACAGGATCGGAACAGCCTGAAATAGAATGGCCTGGAATGGCAGCTGCAACGTCTCATTGACAGTACAAGGTATATATAGTAAAACATTATAATTGCATTACATACAGTAGGCGTAACAAGTGACAAACGTAAGATAAGAACACATGGGCGTAAAAAGAAGGCGTGCACAGGGCGTGCACGTAGACATGTGATGAGAACGTCACAGAAGTGTCATAAATGGGTGGATGCATGGAGGGGGCTACCTGGGCAGCTGGAACCTTTAACCTAGTGGTGCGCGCAAACGGGCCATGACGTGTAACTGGGGAGGGCTGGGGGCTCTGACTTCTGTGCTAGAAGAGGAGACTAAAGTCTGCGATGTCAGGACGACATGTACCTATAGCATATCTGGTATCCGGTGTTTGGAGTACATGTTGATAGAATCTAAAAGTTATCAGAGCAAAGGCTACTGGACACTACGACTGGTGTAGGCATATATTCTACATGTATTGCGTGTGCTATAAATCTTCTATGAATATTAATACAGTAATTCTCTTGCATGGAGACAGGATGACTAGACTATAATTGGAGATGTTTATGCGGTTCGTTAGCTTAGGAATGTGAAGACGGAGAGCTGAACTGATAACTAGAGGCATAACATATTCTTGGCAGACAGGCAGGCAGAGCCAGGCCGGGCACCGCGCTGCGCGGCAGGAAGTAAGCGAAGGGTCAGGGATGCAGGTGGGGGCTGCATCGCTCCTCGGAGTGGGTTCAGGAGACTGGAGCTTGAATCTGGTGTTCAGGCCCTTTTGAGGCCTGGTAACGGGGACAATTCGATGAATTAACGTGCATAATGTAAAACGCTGGCAACATAGGCCTAATACTCGTTGCTTTCACGAGAACTGGAAACTGGCATACTAACGTTGGACACAACTATAATTGCGTCTTTAATCGATCATAGGGGGATATATGCATATTGATCATGCACATATTACATAGGATGGGGAACACGTAGGCACACATGACAAGGCAAAATTCAATTTTCCTCAGCTTCCCCGCTCCACACCACTGACGGCCGCACTTCTAGGCCTGCGCGAGGATCAGTGCTCCTCCGCTCACGCGCTTTGCCCGGCACCACCTCCACAGACACTCGCCTCCGCTCCAGAGGCTCCTCGGGCAGCGCAGGGCGTTTCAACTTGCTCCGGTCTTCTCCTCTGGGAAACCGGTAAGGCGGACTAGAGAGGGGGTAATTTTCCCAGTCAGCAGCTAGGTTCTAGGAAAGCAGGGGCCAGAGGATCTCAAGAGGGCCAACTGTAGTTGCCGAGCCGACTCCCTCAGATGGCAACATTTAACAAGAGGGTTTGGTCAGGGGCTAGGGGGGAAACGTCTTCACGAAGAGGCTGTCTATCTCTCTGATGAACTAACTACTTCCTGCACGTCCACCTCCCCTCACCACTGCCTCACTCCTCAAGCTCACTAGACTACACAAAATGGCTACCTTGCCCCTGTCCTTTTATAGACTGGCCACCCAGGGTCCAGTAGGGTCCAGAAGATTCTGGAAGGTCTCTATGCTATCCTATGGGGCTTCCTCAGAGGTTGGCAGTTATGGCAGGTAAAAGCCACCATTTTAGGTATCCTCTAGTTTTTAATCAGGAAAGACACCTAGGCCTCAAGAAAAAGGACCATGGGGGCAAGAACACCTAACCCCTAGGACAACACCGTAAAAACAATCCAGTGGACACAAAAAGTTAAAAAAGGGATGAGGGGCAAAAAGGGGACAAAAATAAATAATAAATAGGAGGGACTACCCATAGGCAGACAGGTCTAACAGTGGGTTTTTATGGCCTTTCTGAACGACAGCAGGTCGTTAAGACCGCGAATTTGGGAGAGTAGAGCATTCTAGAGCTTAGCTGCGAGGTGCCGGAAGGAGCGGCCGCCCATCCGGGCCAGCTTGAAACGGGGGACAACTGCCAAGTTTTGGCCTTCCGAACGGAGAGCACGACGGGGTGTGTATGCTGTTAAAAGAGGGCTCAGCATAGGTGTTGAGGTAGTTTTCAAGACCTTGAATGCGAGACATAGGGTTTTAAAATGAATCCTCTTTTCTACCGGGAGCCAGTGGAGTTTAATGAGCGTGCTACTCACAGATTTAAAACGAGGGAGGCCTGTCAGGGCTCCAGACGCTGCATTCTGGACTCGTTGAAGTCTAGATTTTTCGGCCTGGTTTGCTCCTACAAGTAGAGAGTTTGCGTAGTCCAGACGTGAGAGAATGAAGAAAAATAAATCGTATAGACTTTTCATACATATATTCACAATTCATTTAAAGGTGCTCATCCTCCAGTAATCACACACTGAGTGAACAATATAGTGCAGTAGTGTGTATTATATGTGAAAACAATTAAATACTTTTTTTGTTCATTTCAAAACTAATCAGTTCCTATTATTATAGTCAGTTTTGAACTGTTATGGTACCTGGAACCCTAGGACCCAAAATATACCTAAACGCACAGCTCAGTTCAGTTCTTTAGCTTTATTCGATTTTGGTTTAAAATCATAAAAATCGGACAATTAAAAACAATCATAATAAAAGTTACATACAAAAACGCAAGAAGATAAGACAATTGTCCAAGCTGCAGGAGTAAGTTCCTTGGTTTCATAGGAGAATTTATAGTTTTCCATACCTATGGCCAATGTGCGTTGTTACGGGGTGATTGAAGGCAGGAAAACCACGGCCACACAGTACACGGATGTTTCTACCCCTCAAGTAAGTTGTCTCTGCCTTTGGTTTTAGTCTAGATGTGTATGCCTTGCTTGGATAAAAATCATGTAGATCCCAGATGGATATAGGGCCATCACCTTCACGGGGGTACAAAGTTTGCAGGTAGGGAACGATTAGACTACTTCTAAATTTTATTAGAACTAGGTCGCCGGCAATATCCTTTTGTAGGGGGCCTAGCCAGCCCACCCTTTTAACAGACGTGATTGTGCCGTCAAGATCTAGGGGCAGGGGCCTATTTCTAGTTAGCCAATACGTGACTTTATTTAGTAGGTCTTGTTTCCACTCAGTTTTTCCAGGTTTAAGTGCTGGGACTCCCGCAAGAACACACACGAAGGGTGCAGCCTCCGGAGGTAGCTGTATGTGAGTGGTATTATAAGGCTTTACTCTTGTAGCAGTGTATGGTAAAGGACCAGGTTTGGAGTGGACTTTAGGGGCGATAAGGGGTGGTAAGATAGAGACTAGAGGATGAGTTTGATTGTTACTATTTGTACCAGGTGGGTTGGAACAAATTGGTGTTACAGATTTTTCGATGGGAATTAGGTTGGCCTTAATACTTTTCTCTATTCCCAGCCGCCTATCCTCTAGGGTGGTAATTTTGTCAATCAGTGGAGAAATTAGTGATCTAACCAATTGTTCGATCTGGGACAAAAAATTCTGATGTAAAGAGGTTGCCAGTTGGTCTATTTTTCCTTCCAAATTTAGGGAGGGGTTAGTTACAGTCAATGGGGAGCTAGAACACGATTTTTGTAATTTAGGTTTGTTCCCTGTGGGATTGACCCCATCCCACTTCCTTTTGCTGGATAGGGACTGGGGAAGTACTATATTTTGGGTATTTGCGTTTTTGGGTAATGGGGGGTATTCCAGTAAGCTGGCAATTGGAGTTGATATACTGATTCGTTTCGCGGGGCAAGTAGGGGGACTTTTAATTTCATTTCTAACTTCCATAGTGGCATACCTAGTTTTGCAAATGGAATTTAACTCGTCCAACAGCGAGAGATGTTGCACTATATCATTCGTTGAGTCGGGTGATTGGTTGGTGACTGTGCTATCTATTGTCTTGCAAGGTTCATACGTAATAGCAATGGGCGGAGATGTCCTGCAAAGCTCTTGTGACCCAGAACGTAAGCCTCTTTGGCTGGTAGGTATATTGGTCACCCCCTTGCAAGTCATCATGGAGTGTGCTACTAATAGGGTATAGCAAGGCCACAAGACAATCTGGGGCCACAAGACAATCTGGGGATGTTTAGGAATTTTCGACTAATGTCCAGTGGGGTAGTCCCTTGCCAGAATTTTGGGAGGGGAGAAAAGGTTGTTACCTTAGCGAAGTAATGGAGTCAGGGGGAGTGGCCCCGTCCTGTCCTGTCCACCTCGTGCCTCTGAGGGCCACAAAGGGCCCGCCCTTTGCCCGGGCTTAGCCCGGCGCGTCCCGGCGGGACGAGGAAGTGGGCAGTGCTTTATGCGCCTCCTGGCGCTGTGTGATGAGGGGGGCGGCGTCCTGCACACGAGGCTGGTGGGAGGTGTAGTCCTGACCGGCGGAGCCAAGCCCGGCCAGTCAGGAAGTCCAGTGCAGGTTACTCAGCGGAGCAAAGCCCGGCCGCCACGCTAAACAGGAGACAGGAAACCGATGAGAACGCCTCAGCGGAGCTGAAGAGCTCGGCCGGCGTGGAGACCCCTTGACAGCCCACACTTGGTCCTCGGCAGTGGGCAGTGCTTTATGCGCCACCTGGCGCTGTGTGATGAGGGGGGCGGCGTCCTGCACACGAGGCTGGTGGGAGGTGTAGTCCTGACCGGCGGAGCCAAGCCCGGCCAGTCAGGAAGTCCAGTGCAGGTTACTCGGCAGAGCAAAGCCCGGCCGCCACGCTAGACAGGAGACAGGAGACAGATGAGAACGCCTCAGCGGAGCTGAAGAGCTTGGCCGGCATGGAGACCCCTTGACAGCCCACACTTGGTCCTCGGCAGTGGGCAGTGCTTTATGCACCTCCTGGCGCTGTGTGATGAGGGGGGCGACGTCCTGCACACGAGGCTGATGGGAGGTGTAGTCCTGACCGGCGGAGCCAAGCCCGGCCAGTCAGGAAGTCCAGTGCAGGTTACTCGGCGGAGCAAAGCCCGGCCGCCACGCTAAACAGGAGACAGGAAACCGATGAGAACGCCTCAGCGGAGCTGAAGAGCTCGGCCGGCGTGGAGACCCCTTGACAGCCCACACTTGGTCCTCGGCAGTGGGCAGTGCTTTATGCGCCACCTGGCGCTGTGTGATGAGGGGGGCGGCGTCCTGCACACGAGGCTGGTGGGAGGTGTAGTCCTGACCGGCGGAGCCAAGCCCGGCCAGTCAGGAAGTCCAGTGCAGGTTACTCGGCAGAGCAAAGCCCGGCCGCCACGCTAGACAGGAGACAGGAGACAGATGAGAACGCCTCAGCGGAGCTGAAGAGCTTGGCCGGCATGGAGACCCCTTGACAGCCCACACTTGGTCCTCGGCAGTGGGCAGTGCTTTATGCACCTCCTGGCGCTGTGTGATGAGGGGGGCGACGTCCTGCACACGAGGCTGATGGGAGGTGTAGTCCTGACCGGCGGAGCCAAGCCCGGCCAGTCAGGAAGTCCAGTGCAGGTTACTCGGCGGAGCAAAGCCCGGCTGCCACGCTAAACAGGAGACAGGAGACAGGTGAGAACGCCTCAGCGGAGCTGAAGAGCTCGGCCGGCGTGGAGACCCCTTGACAGCCCACAGTTAATCTATTGTTTTAATGTATTATATACATTGCTGCACTATGTTGTTCACTTACTGTGTAATTCGCTGAGCACCTTTCAATCAGTTGTGAATATATGTATGAAAAGTCTACATGTGGTATTTGTCTTCATTCATTGATATTTCGGATCCGCACGTTGCTTGTGTATGGGTTAATTACATATTTATTAACTTTCATATTTTAATTGAGCATGACGCAAGGAACCTTTGTTCTTCTTGCATGAATCGGTGTTCAAGCATGACTTACTTGATCCCTCACTCTTCGGAATTTTTTCCGGCTTGGAGTACTGAGGTCACTGATGATCAAGATAATTTATTAATGAAAATCAGATTTCTGCACCTAAGTTCTCTGACAGAAAAATCCAAAGAAAAAATGCAGTGACAAAGTTGTTGTTATACAGTAGCTATTCTTACATCCTAGGCCTTTCCCATTCCCAACTTGAGTACTTTTTCCCCTAGTAGTTGGAGTTAATTATGAGGTTTTTTTTCTGGCCTCATTCACATATGCACGCACATCTCCACTCTGTACATAGTCGTGTCCTCACTAGTTCCTTGTTTCCTCCAAAAGGTTTGTCTCAGTTCACTGGATATTTTTTATCTTTTGTGTGAACCTACATTTTTAGCAAATGCTCTCCTTTGGGCACAAGTCACTTTACCAAGTGTCAATATATCAGTGGGCCAGCCCATCCTCGCACTCAGATTCACCAGGCAGGCCCATCTTTTGACTTGTCCTCCAACCTGGCACTTGAGCCTGTTCCTGGATGAGGAACGGTTATTGAGGCTATGCCCCACCCAATCAACAAGATCAAGTCTTTTTCTTCCATTTCTTTATTGGTGCTTAAAGGAGAAGTTAAACAATGTTGATACATCTATATGATAGAGCGCAGTATGCATATGATGCTGGTTGTTACAACAAGAATCTCCAGAACATTGGGGGGAGGGGGGTGTTCAGACATAGGAATCGGGGACGTCAAATAAACCTAGAATATTTACAGACTACAGAAGACGTCCGCACCTAGGTCTCACGGACCCCAACGGATGATAATATAAGAAGAAATCTTGATCTTCAGATATTGAACAACCGTGGCAGGAACACAAGATCATCACAAATAGAAGAAAAAAATGTCAAAGAGGAAATAAAAAGAAAAGCGATCCCAAGAACCCTCATTGATGTAAAGGTGCATATGATTTATATTTTATTTTACAGCACCGTAGGGTAACTATCAGTAAATAAGCCGAACCGCCACCACCTGTGAGATATCAGTCAATAAGGAACAAACAAATGACCTTTATGAAGCATCAACTTAAGTAGTGGACTGCCAGCTTGTCGTCGTCAGGTGTGTCGCCAAGAGCAAGTTGTGATGTGTGAAACACTAGAGGCTCAGAGGGTAGCTGCAGTCTGGTCCCCTCTCTCATCTCACCTAAAAGTAGGGAGGCACAAGTACATTCACGGTCACCACCCCAATTGAGATGGTCCTTCCTGACAACCATCTGTAGCAGTCGTTTTGGGAGGTTAACAAGAAAAATAACAACTCTCCAGGGCAACCCAGTCACTAATTTGTATAGCCCTAGTGCCAACTAATCAAAAACACAAATATACCAAACTGTATATCATTTAATAAGAGATAAACAAATACATGTAAAAAATTTACAATAACAGTAAAATCAAATCAGAAAAAGATGGGATGGTTACATATAACCATATAGGTATTTATTTATAGGAAGTTGTATGTATGTACAGAGAGAGACACACACACACACACACACACACACACACGCGCACACACACACACACACACACACACACACACACACACACACACACACACACACACACCTACACCTACACCTACACCTACACCTCTTCCTCTTCCTCTTCCTCTTCCTCTTCCTCTTCCTCTTCCTCTTCCTCTTCCTCTTCCTCTTCCTCTTCCTCTTCCTCTTCCTCTTCCTCTTCCTCTTCCTCTTCCTCCTCTTCTTCCTCTTCTTTCGTGGACTAACCTTATCCTCTTGGCCCATAGGAATGAATGGGAAGCCATTCCTTATTTGCGAGTCGCAAATAAGGAATGCGTAGGAATTGCTGAGGAGGATTCGAGTTGGCAGGTTCCTCGGACGGAAGCACCTCCTCCCAGAGCATGGACAACTCTGGCAGTGCAGATTAACACCTTCAATCTCACACATGGGCTGAGGGCTTGTAACGGCCGTACTCGGTCCGACATCCCCTCACAATGTACTTATAATAGACAAGGGAGGGAATCTAGAACTGATTACTTCCTTGTACAGTTAAAGTCATGGAAAAGGGTGGTTGACTTTAAAATATCAATAAGACAGGATAGTGACCATAACACCCTGGAGCTAGATTATATGATCCCTTGCGAGGAAGCGATTGGCGAGGAGAAACAGACAGGAGGACTCCTTTTAGAGAACAATAGGAGACGGATAAAATGGGATACCCTCGCGTCCAGTGAAGAAAGGCTTACCTCTCTTTACGCTGGGATTATCCCCATTCTTGAGGAGGCTTTCGAACTAGGGGGCCTACCGTCCATTATGGAAAGAAATGAGGCCTTAGTTCAAAATCATACCCATTTGACCCAGAAGCTTGAATTAGTTTTTTCCACTAACGCACGCCCGAAAACACAAGGGCAGTCTAACAACTCCTGGTACAATCGCTCATGCCGTTTGGCAAAACAAGACCTTATCAGGACCATAAAAGAGGGAGGTAGTACATCGGAGATCCAATCCAAAAGGCGCGCCTATAAGTCACTCCTGCACAACGCAAGACTCGAGTGGGATACACATCACTGGGAGAATCTGGCTGAGTCCCTAGCTAGCAGGGACTCTCGCAGATTCTGGAGAATCATTAACCACGGCTGCGCAGATCTTCCATCCGCAAGTGAACCAAACATTTCAGCCAATGTTTGGCAAGATCACTACCATGGGCTATACGCCCCCGAGGCAGAGGAGCTACAACCACCTGAAGCTAGTATCATTAACACACGTAAATCACTCCCCTTCACCTTGAAAGATGTTGAGGTGGCCATAGCGAGTTTGTCACCTGGAAAAGCCCCGGGATTAGATGGGATCCCTGGCGATCTCTTCAGGTAGGAACCTGTGATCTGGGCTCCATACTTGATGGTCTTATTTAATGCAGTCCTAGAGGGAATGAGGCTACCGGATACTTGGCTGGGAGCAGAGGTGGTACCGATATACAAAAAGGGCTCTCCTCTGTTCCCCGCCAACTATCGTCCGATTAGCCTCATTGATGTCAGCCAAAAGCTATTTGGAAGGCTGATTCTGGATAGACTCCAATGTTGGATGGAAGAAACCGAGATCCTGAGCCCTCTCCAAGCAGGTTTTAGGAAGGGTGTCTCTACAGTGGACCAATTACTGAGATTAAACATCCTATTCTGGAAAACTGCATATGTAGAAGAGGGGTCACTGTATGCAGTTTTTGTGGATCTCCGTGCCGCCTTAGACCTGGTCCCTCGGGCCAGGTTGTGGGCGGTACTGGAGGACATGGGTGTCCCTGATGACATTCTACAGATTCTCGTTAGGCTCCACACCAACAACTACGCCCGGGTAAGGTATGGAAAGGGAGGCAGGCTCACAGATAGGTTCCCTGTCCAACGTGGTGTAAGGCAGGGGTGCGTGTTGGCGCCGACCCTGTTTTGCCTGTTTACAAATGGGGTGATAGAGCACCTCAGTAAAATCGCTAATATCGATGCGCCACTATTGAACAGCAGTAGGGTGCCCGCGATCATGTTTGCGGATGACACCCTGCTGCTGTCAAAAACGCCAATGGGGCTGCAAAGGATCCTGGATGGATTCTTGGACTTTTGTAATAAAAGGGGCCTAGAAATAAACCCAACAAAAACAAAATGTATGATTCTGAGCCGCAAACATAAAAATTGCCCAAATCCACGTTTAGGGCATACACCTCTGGAGAGAGTTAACGTGATTGAGTATCTGGGCATAACACTCAATCACAACTTAACTTGGCTGCCGCACAAAACAAAAGCAACCACTAAACTAATCCAGAGGGCGGGTGCAATCACTAGAATCGCTAGAAAATCCCCCTTTCGCCCGTTGGCACCGGCAATTCAAATCTACAAGGCCCAAGCGCGGGGTGGTGTTATCTATGGGGCAGAACTATGGGGCCACACACCGCTACACTCCATCCAAGTTGCTGAGAACAACTTTATTAGGCAGCTGACGGCTCTTCCTTTAAGTACTCCACTCCTTCCGCTAAGAATGGACTTGGCACTGTGCCCAATTAGCGAAGAAGTGAGCCTTAAACCACTGACTTATTGGAGGCGCCTCTGGAGTAGTCAAGATCTAAGCCATTATAGAAGCGAATTGCAAGAGCTTCTTAGAACGATATCTGTATCCAAAATTCAATGGCTTAAGTACATAAGAGACATGTGTATGACCCTCGGAGTCCCAGAGCTATGGAATGATCCACAAGCAACATCGCTAAGGCTTCCCAGGAAAGCACTTTCCAAACTCTTCTATGGTTTCATGTTCCAGAGATCTATTACTTCAATTCGGGAGGGCTCATTAAACGACATATTCATTAAAATAAAAGACACTTACAGTTTTGAATATGTCCTTGATACAATGTCTCCTGTATATGTCAGGAAAATGTATTTACAATGGAGATATGGCTCTCTTCCCTTGAGATCGCTTACTAAGAATTGGGACGATAAGAGGGCCTCACCCAACTGCCCCGCGTGCAACTACAAACTAGAAAACGATGCTCATGTGGTTCTATTTTGCAAAGCCTACCGCAACATTAGGAGCTTTTGGCTCAAGCCATATTTAAGGAACTTGGGCTTTCGAACTTATGCCCCAGCTTACAGAGTCCTTAAAACTGATCTTTCAGCGCCCACAGTATTTGCAATGGCGAAGTTTCTGGCAGCTATGTGGAGAGTACGTGCAAGGATTATAAGTGACTCCACTGTGTCTTGATCAAATTCTCCCTATTATATTTTTATGAATTTAACTGTAAAAACTCGAAATGATTGTATTTCAAAGATGCACTTTTTTTTAAAAACAGCTAGGAACCACTTTATGGACTTTAAATTGACTAACCCCTTTTACAGTTTTAAACATTGCATTGTTGTTTGCTTGTACATCTTTTATGATCGCACAGATCGAAATAAAGATTGTTATAATGTTAAAAAATATTAGCAGATGGCTACCTACATAACAGTTTGAGAGTCCTAAATAGCGGTAGGCAAAATATCACTATTAGGAGCTCGCAAACTTGTACTTTGATACATGTGCCCCTATGCAACTAGATCATATAAATAAAAGGAAAATACTGGAGTAAGCATGTATCCCTGCCTTACCCCTTTATTCATGGTGATGCATTCTGCCAGGTAACCCTGACTAGCCCTCCACACCTGAGCATAACTGTCATTGAGTAAGCAGATTAATGTTGATAATATGTTACTATGGACCCCCATCCTCCCCAAAACTGACCAGAGTTTGTTTGTGGGCCTAGCTCAAATGCAGGTTTTAGGTTCACAAACGCTACACCCCCCTATTATACTCTGCAACACATCACTCCACTGTACAACAATCCTCTTTACTCTATGGCATTCTACAGGTGTCCACTATACAACACTCTGCTCCACTGCTACACTCTACTCCATTATATGCCACTCTACTCCACTCTATGCCAATATACAAAACTATACTCCACACTACAACACTCTATACAACTCCAGCTAGGCCACTCCACACCACTTCACTACACTGTACTCAATGAGACACTACTGCACTCTACTCCATTGTACTTCACTACTCCACTCTACGCCACTATATGCCACTTTACTCAACGACACTCTATACCACTTTACTCTATCACAATGTACTACACTCTACTCCACTGCAGCCACTCCCCTCTTCAGCACTCTCCTCCAATGTATGCCACTCCATTCTACTCCACACTATACAACACTCCACTCTACAACACCACACTTTGTCACTCCACTTTATGACAGTCCATTGTATAACACTCTCCTGCATTCTACTCAACACTATTCTACTCTACAGCACTCCACCCTATGCCACTTCACTTTATGCCCCTCCACCGTATGCCATGCCACTCTATAACATGCCACTCTACTTTACTATATGGCATACCACTCTACTCTACGCAACTCCACTTTACTCTGACAGACCAATGCACTCTACTCCACTTCTCTCTATTCTACAACACACCCCTCCACTCTATCTACTCCACTCTATGTCACTCCACTCTGTGCCACCTCACTGTATACTATTCCACTCTACGCCACTCCACTCTAGTCCATACTACCACATTGTACAACACTTCATTCTATAGCACTCTACAATAGTCCACTGTATGACACTCTCCTCTAGTCCACTCTACGCCACTACACTGTACGGCACGCAACTCTATGGCCAAACACTCCACTATAATGTATGACATGCCACCCCACTCTTCTCTACAGCATGCCACCCTATGCCACTCCATTCTAAGCCTCTACGTTACACACCACTCTACTGCTCACCTCTCCACTGTATGCTATTCCACTCTAAGCCACATCACTGTATGCCACTCCACTCTATAACACTCTACTCCACTGCATGCCACTCCACTCTACAATATCCCACTCTAGGACACTCCATTGTACAACAGTCCACTGTATAACACTCTCCTCCAATCTACTCTATGCCACAGTGGCACCAGAGATGAAGGAGGTGAAAATCTTCCTGTATGGAGCATAAGAAAGCTGCTATGATTAGTGCAGCAGGTGTACAGTGGCACTGGGCAGAGTCAGCGTCATGAGCCAACAAAATCCTGATCTGGACATTAGGAATTAGGGCGCTGCTACTGTATTGTATTGTACAGTGATTCATGTGGGGTGCCGAAGCACATTTTTGGACAGGTAGCATGCTACCCCATGAGGAAGTGTGGGGCTGGCAGAGGATGTATTTATTATCATTCTATGCAGGAAGTGTTTTGATATCATGGATACGTGAGCAGGGAGGTGCTCTTTTCTTGTCTTGGGGCATAGTGCGTATGAACGGAGCAGAATTCATGAGAGATCAGCACACAAATTATAATATAGTTAGAACTAAAATAAATAGGCAGCACTCGCCTAGTCATATGGACAGCAGGGTGATGTGTGCAAATACACTATCGGGATAACCAGAGAAGGCCTAGTAATCCTTTTGGCAACGTCTGCAAGGCAGAGATCCTGTCAAGTGTTAAAATGATAGCGTGTACACAATTTGCTTAGTTTGTTTTTATTTAATTATGCAAAAGTTCAGGAAAAGTATGCGACATCACATAAAATTACGCAGAAGATTGCATTAGAAGTAAGAGACACATGATGTTATTAAGAGCTCAGTTTGTTGCCTGTCTTGTATTTGAGGGCACTATGCAGAGTTTAATAATATGGCTGATACAACAGATGCAGCGCAGCAAATGGGTGTAAAGAGCCCAATGCAACCTCCTTCCAGGACTCAGAAGGCTAAGGATCAAAGTGCAGACTGGTTAGGACAGAGCACTAGGGCAAATCTATTGTTATTGCAGCAGGCACAGTGGCACCATGGCTGAAGAAGGTAAAGAGAAGAATAAAGCCTGCTCATTGACCATGCATGGAGCATAAGCAGGGCCACTGGAATTAAGTGGCAGGGTTGAGTAAATTATGTGGCAAGAAGAGACAACTTATGCAGCAATATGTGTAACATTTTGGGATAGTATTACTTCATTATTTTGTAATTTGTAAACTTGTTAAGACTGTCTGGGCATTTTTAGTAACCTTTGAACCGTTTGAGCCAGAAACAACATTTTCTTGTTAAAATATGCAGATTATGCAACAGATGATGGATTATGTGGCAAATGCAGCAAATTTATAATTGTACGAAAATTGCTGCTGCGGCACAATTGCATAATTCCAGTGGGCCTGAGCTATCATTAGCATAGCAGGTGCAGTGGAACTGAGAAAAGGTGGGGTGAAGAGCCAAAAGCAGCCGGTACCTGACATTAATGATTGTGGAGGTGCTATTGTTTTATTTATTTATTTATTTATTTCGATTTATATAGCGCTATATAACCCAGGGGTCTCTAAGCGCTTGTCCAGTGAACACCACAGGAACCAAAAGGAACACTACAGGCGATTTATAGCCCTCCCCAAGCTTTCTGGAACAGAACCGTCTTCAGCTTCTTCCGAAAGGTCAGCAAATTGGGTTCTTTGCGCAGGTTCACCGGTAGACTGTTCCAGACCCCTGGAAGGGTGTTGGAAATGGCACGACCGCCCACCGTCGCCAATCTGAACCGGGGTTGCGTGAGCATAGTTGCTTCGGCAGATCTTAACACCCTGGACGGTGTATATGGGGTCAGGCGAGTCTTGATGTAACTAGGTGCCTTACCATAAAGGGATTTATGTGCAATACATAACCCTTTAAAAAGCACCCTCTGCCTTACTGGGAGCCAATGTAACTCACGCATGAGTGGGGACACATGCGTGCTCCTGGGTTTCTTGTGAATGAGCCTGGCGGCATCATTCATCACCAACTGCAGTTTATCCAAAAGTTTTTGAGGTAGGCCCAAATAAAGCGAGTTACCATAATCCAGTCTTGCCAGGATCATAGCAGAGACCGCCCTTCGCAGGGTAGAATGGGACAGTAATGGCGCGATCTTCCTAAGTTGACGCAACATGCCAACACAAGTTCCTACCACCGTGGTGACCTGTTTCCGCATGGAGAGCTTATCATCCACATAAATGCCAAGGCTTTTTACAGCCACTGCCGGCTCCGGGGGCGGTCCAAGTTCCCTCGGCCAGAATCCATCATGCCATGGGTTGCCGGCGATGGTAACAGGTAGAACTTCCGTTTTCTCCGGATTGATTTTTAAAGAATTCAGTGACATCCAGTTAGCTGTCTGCTTCAAGATGGCTTGCAGATTAGCTGGTGCCCCATCATCCATTTTGATAATGATTTGGGTGTCATCAGCGTAATTATATACCTGACAATCCATCTGATTCAGGAGTCCAATCAGTGGTTGAAGGTATATATTAAATAACAAGGGCGACAAAGCCGACCCCTGTGGCACTCCACAAGAGATTGGTGATGCCGTGGAGAGTAATTCTCCCAACTGAACTCTTTGTATTCTCCCTTGTAAAAAAGAAGCAAACCAGGCATGGGCTGTGCCCCGGATGCCGAAGTCTCTCATCCGCGTCAACAGTTGTTTGTGACTGACGGTGTCAAACGCCGCGGAGAGGTCTAACAGCACCAGGGCGCCGGGTATCCTCTTATCTGCCCTAGTTCGAAGCTCATCTATGATGGACAGCATGACCAATTCCGTGCTGTGGTTTGCACGGAACCCTGATTGGTTAGGTTCCAGCAGGCCATTCCCTTCTAGATGGTCCGAAAGGGCGGCCAAAACGTGCTGTTCCAACACCTTGGCCAGGAAAGGGATCTGGGAGATAGGCCTAAAATTGTTTTGCATTGTACAGTGCTTAATGTGTGGTGCCGAAGTACATTTTTGGACAGGTAGAATGTGTGGCTGGAAGAGTGTTGTATTTATTATCTTCCTTAGTGGGAATGTTTTGATTTAATAGATGTGCGACCACAGAGGTCCTCTTAATATATCTTGGGGCACAGTGCCTATGAATGCAAGCATTTGCTTTAGCGGTAAGGTGGGGCTTTGTTTCTTGATTAAAGCTGTCTCTACTACTACTCGTTCTGCCTATATTATGAAGTCTGCTAGAGCCTTTTTTTTTTTTTTTGAAAACCTTTATTGACATCAAAAGGAAAGACAAGTCGAGGCCTACAACCAAGCCGGCCGGCCGCAATGTGCAAAATAATCAGGAGTCACCAGGCAAATATTACATAATCAATCAACACAAAGCAGAGGCCGTACAATCGTAGAAGGGGAAAATTACAGAAACCAAAGGGCTAAAACACAGGAGTAAAGAAGGCTTAATTTTATAATATGGGGAGAAGACATATGACAGGCTCACTTTCAATACAGAGGCATCCGATATCCCAAACCAACCTCAACATTAATAAGGGGGCATGAAGCAAAATATCGGGGGGACAATACAATGCATTCAAGAAAATCAGGATACGTGAGACACAATCAGCCCCTGAGCATTATCCTCGTAACATGCCCGCCACCCAAGACACTACCAAGCCAGAACAGCGGGATCGGAAAAACAATGCATCAAAACCAGCCCGTCATAATAACCTCTGGGACACAGGAAGGAAAAAAAAGGGGGGGGGACGAAGTGGGGAAGGGGAAGAGGGAGGGAGAGGAAAATGGAGGGAAGACAAGACAAAACAATAAAAGGAAAATAAGAAAATATGAAAAACAAAAGGAAGAAGACACGCCGACACCGGCCCCCCGTGGCGGGAAGACAGGAGACAAAAGGAGTAGCGGCCCAAGTGGGGGTATGGCGATCGGGGAGAAAGACAGCCGAAACATAGCAGGAGGATGAACGACGCCACCCCCCCCACCCGAGGCACACCACAGGAGGTCGGGACAGACGCGGCCTCACGAAAAAGAGATACAAAAGGGCCATAGAACCAGAAGACAAACAAAAAACAGAGCCCAACCCACCCGTCCCACCCTGCACCCCTGTAGAAGGCTATGGCCCACCCTTCAAACAGCGTGCCTGTCGCCCTAAACCAGAACCCGAAATATAGCGAGAAGTAAGAAAGAAGAAAGAGACAAAAAGGCAACAAAAGCGGAGAAAAGAAGACAGGAGGGAGGAGCAGAATAACCATAATCCGAACGGGCGGCCGCAGCCCTCCGCCCAACCAGACAAACACAATCAAAAAAACAGACCAGGACGACACCCCATCACGCGCCACAAAACATTAGGAGAAAGGGACCTCCCACCTTTCTACGATTAAAAACAATTATGCTACTAAATCGTATACAGGGAATCAAACGGAAGTCGTACATTTCACCCCCAACCCTTTCGAGCGACAAACCCCACCCACCACATGGCAATGTAAAACCACATACTAAGTACTAAATCAGCATGTAATCGAGTGGAATGGTGACTAGCATAGTTGCGTGGGGGGTATAGATCCACAAGGGAGCAATAGTCCAAACAGAAAGTATCGATGCATCAAATATCGCAGCACGAGCAATGAAAAACAGGAGTTCAGTTGCGCCACTGGAGCAGGCGAGGTGGCCCCAATTATAGACACAGGCAAAGTCATCGAAGCAGGCACAGGAGGCAGTCCACCAATAGTTTCAGGCAACAATGTCGAACAGGGTTGCAGTACAGCATCCAAGTCTCCGGGGTCCGAACCTTGAAAAGCAGGGCGCCCCATAGTCACCGACACACTAGACGATCTTCGATCAGTGGCGGAGACACTCAAGTCAATCGAGGGGGGCGAGGCAATGAAGTCTTCGAAACAAGAGGGCGACAAGAAGAAATGGCCGCCCAAAATGGCGGCAGATCGTGGCGTACCCACCGAGACGCCCAGGGCCAGGGAAGCGTGTAGGGATCTCGGGGCTTCCAGGATATCTCTGACCGTCGGCTCACGTCCACCAGATCCGCTCTCCACACCAATAGGCAACACGGGCCCGCCGCCACAGGGTGATTCTCGTTTCAGAGGGTCGGCCGCCATTTCGTGAATCAGCCCAATCGCCGCTCACCAAGACCCCCTGAAAGAACAGTTCTCAAATGTAGGACTTTACAAGCTCCGGGGGTCCCAGCAAGGGCGGCCTCGATGCCAAATGGATGTCTGCCCAAGACGGGTCTCCGCCAGCACCAGCACCGGTGCCCCAATCAAGCGGAGTCCGGGCCCCGAGGACCAGGGCCGCCGGACAAAGCAGCGGCGGGGAGAGACCCCCTCACAGACTCAGGTCCCCGGGCCTCTCACCCACGTCGGCCACACGGCCACCAGGGCATGCCCGGGTAAGGATCGCCGGGATCTTCGCACATCGGCTCCCAACACTGGTTCTCGCTCTCGGCCGGGGCCGAGAGCCGTCGGATCCCACCGGCCAGGTCCCGGTCCAAGTCTCGCAGAGGCCCCGATCTCTCAGAGGCCACAACTCCGGAGCCACTGCACACCGAGACCCCGGGGTCGGATGGTAAGTACAAACAAGCCGTTATGTTTCCAATGCCCCAAAAATGTGTCGTCCCCGGACAGGATGGAAGACAGGATAGGCAATCAGGACGGAGGGCTGTGGGAGCCGAGCTAAAGGGCGACCATTACGGCCGCGAGCTAGGCTCCTCCCCCCCAAGCCTTTTAATAATATATCTTTTCCCCATGTTCCTCCGTATGTTGGCTAATACTGTTTTTTGTATTACTCTGTCTTTAATTTTGCTTGCTTTGTTTTTTATTTATTTATTTATTTTATAGTTTTATAGAGCGTGAACCAGACCTTTGAGGGTATTAGAGCACTTTACAGGATTTAAGGGTGGTATACAAAAGTCTTAGGAGGGGAGGGAACCAATTGGGGCCCCCCACCCCCCAACACCCTGGGGGCCCGCAGCGGGCCTGAAGCAAAGGTACACATGCTTTTCCACGGCGGAAAATTCACCGCGGAAAAGCATGTTTTTCTTCCAGGGTATACTCATTAATAGTCATAAGCACTGAATAATCTCCGCCCGTGAGCGGGAACCCGGAACATATAACAATATACATATATATGTGTAAACATACAATAATTAGTACATAGTACTAAACCAAAATATACACATATACATATATAAACACATAATATGCAGCCCAACATAATGTATAGGCTAATAAAACCTTATTACACACTTTCTGCAGTATGAAAATACTCCATACATCAATGCAATAAACAGGCTAGAGCCTAGAAATGCATTTCATAACATAAATACCCTTTATTTTCATCAAATAATCTGTTGTAAAAGGCAATTAGCCTAACAAGGCTGCATATGAATAAATGTCTGTGTACTGAAAATCAGGCTGGCACCTCGCCTTTAAGGCCCCAGAGAATCTGAGCACTGTGCCTTTAAGGCCTCCAGGAGCAACCCTGCTCCCATCATGCACCACAGGTGACAGTTAGGTCAGTTCTTTTTTCGGGCTTGTTCTGTGAGGAACCTGGAACTTGAGCTGGGCTAAATTTGACTTTTTTCAGTCAAAATTTGTTTTTTTCCTGTCTTTTTTGACAAGATTTAGTTCTAGTGGTGGTTTGCTTTTATTTTCTGACTAAACAGTTGGAGTTTTTTAGTCAGTTATGCCACCTTTGTTTTATAAATGCCCTTCCTGTGGGAAGAAAATGTCAAAGTCTGATCCACACGCTGTTTGTGTGGTTTGTCTTCCTTCTTCCCATAAGGTTGAAGATTGCTATCATTGCCTTAACCTTTCCAGCAGGACTTTGAGGGAAAGGGGGAAGATGCGGCTTCTGGGTCGTTTGGAGAGAGAAGGTAAGGGGCCTAAAAGCTTGATGTCATTTGGAAGGCCCTCTTCTTGTGAAAATCGTCGAAGATCTGCGTCTCCTGAAGCTTCAGCCAAGAAAAAGCGTCTTCAGGAAGCGTCGACGTCGAAAAAGGTTCATTCAGCGTCGAGATCTCCTTCAGGATTATCAACGCTGAGGCAAGACAAAGCTCCATCTGCGTCGAGGACATCACCGGTGAGGCAGAAGTCGACGCCGGTGCAATCGCCGTCGAAGAGTCTCTCGACGTCAAGACATCTGGTGTCTGTTGCGGTAAGGACGACGTCGGGGGTACGAAGTTCGACGTCGAAGGAGAAACATCACTCGACGTCGAGAGAGAGACAGCATTCGATGTCGAAGGATAAGCAGCGCCCGACGTCGAAGGAGAAGCAGCGCTCGACGTCGAAGGAGAAGCAGCGCTCGACGTCGAAGGAGAAGCAGCACTCGACGTCGAAGGAAGGTCGACGTCGAAGGAGAAACGACGGTCGAGGTCGAAGGAGAGACGACGGTCAACGTCGAAGGAACGGTCGACGTCGAAGGAAAGACGAAAGATGTTAAAGAGAAAAGTGACGTCGACAAAGAAAGTGAGATAGACGTCGAAGGATGTTGCGACGTCCAGACATGAAAAGAAGAGGAGATTGGAGTCTCCATCAAGACGTAGTTCTAAGTCTAGACATGCTTCAGGCTTGAAGCATGAAGAGAGAATATCAGTGGCTAAGTCTCCCCCACCTGCTGAAAGGTCGGCATCGAGACATTCGAGATCAGCCTCTCGGACCTCCCATAGGTCTTTGTCGAGGTCTGAAGTGATTCCACTGCCTTTGGTGGCCACTACACCTCAAGACCAGCAGGAAAAAGTTGCGCACCAGGATTCTTCGGTGGTGGCTCATTCTGGTTCGACTTCAAGGCAGTCGGTGTCAGAGGAAAGGCAAATAGTTCCCTGAGAACAAACTTCATCTGGCTCACCACGATCTGAGCGGAGTAGCTCTTAAAGGTCTTCCAAATCTTCACTGGGAATTCAGATTGTGCAAATTTCGCCGGAGGGCTCTCCTGAGCGTGCAGCACAGCCGATTAACATGTCACCGAGATAGTTGGAAAGCCTACGATACTGGAAGATGCAACCAACCGCTAATCTAACTAGTATGAGAGTTGCGGATACTCAGAAGGTTGTGGTTCCTAGGAGGTCATGTTCTAGGTCTCCAGTAAGAGGAAGATCTCGCTCTAGAGAACACAGACGGCAGAAGTCTGTTACTCCTGAAAGGCGAAATAGGTCTCCTACATCATCTTCCTCATTGTCATCTCCGAATAGAAATTCGTATAGAGACTATTCTCCTACTATATCGTCAAGTCCCCCTTCGAGGGTATCCCTAGTGGATGACTTAGGCACCTTCAATGATGTGTTATGTCGTGGAGCAAATAAGTTCAACATTGTGATGGCAGTTCCCCAAGTGACATCTTCGGTCATTTTTGAGACTTTGCATCACAAGACTTCTGCTAGACCTCTTCTACCTTTGGTTCCTGGTTTGTTGGAGCCTGCTATGAAAACTTTCTTGACTCCAGCCACGGTGGGTTCAGGCCCTTCTAGAATTTCGAAAAAATATAAGGCTCCTGACCAAGATCCTTTATTATTACGTTCTGATCCGCCTCCAGGCTCTCTTATAGTGACCGCAGCCAGGAAGGCGCATTCTGCAACTTCTGTTTCCTCTGCTCCACCTGAGAAGGAAAGTAAGAGCATGGACTCCTTAGGTCGGAGGATGTGTAACACTGCTGGGTCGGTGATGAGAGTGGCCAGTGCAGCAGCCTTACTGGGCCGTTATGATCGTCTTTTGTGGGACTCTGTGGCTCTGTTTGCAGACAAACTTCCAAAAGAAGATCAAAAAGATTTCCTGGAGATTGTAGGGGAAGGAGGTTTGGTCGCTAATCAAAGTATTAGTGCAGCTGCCGACTCTGCGGATCTTGCAGCGCATGGCTATGCGCATGGGATTTGTTCTAGGCATTCAGCTTGGCTGCGTCTTACTGAACTAAAACCTGAAGCCCAGAGGAAAATGGTCAACTTGCCGTTCAATGGGTCTACATTGTTTGGGTCTCATGCAGACGATGAGATGGCAAAAATGAAGGTGGAGTTGGATACTCTAAAGGCTGTAGGCCTAGAGAAGAAAAGAGAATTTAAACGTTGAGGAACTTTTCATCCCTACGACAAGAGGCATTTTCAACAAAAGAATCAACAAACAAGTTGGTCCTCGCAGAACCAGGGCCAGAACCAACAGAGATCGCAGTTCCAACAGCGTCGCCCTGGACGAGGTAGAGGAGGAAATAGACAGCAGTTCGCTGCTGCCAAACAACCTCAAAAACAATGAAGGGAGTCTTCCTCCTCAGCCGTGGACCACTCCGGTAGGAGGAAGCATTGTGTCATTCTTAAACGAGTGGAAGCAACTGACAAAGGACAAGTGGGTGATTGGTATCATTCAGAACGGTTACCATCTCCGTTTCAAAAAGCCACCGCCTCTCATTCCTCCAAAGAAAATGTCGCATTGGAATGTGAAGCTTTTACAAAAAGAAGCAAGTATACTTCTAGGAAAGAAAGCCATAGAGAAGGTTCCTCCTCAGCAGAGAAATCAAGGCTTGTATTCACGGTTTTTCCTAGTGAGGAAGAAGGGTTCAAATGCAGAATTCAGGCCTATTCTGGACCTAAGGCTTTTAAACAAGTACATTCGGAAAGAGAAGTTTCGGATGCTAGCGCTTCATCAGATCTTCCCCCAGTTACATCAGGGGGACTGCATGTGCTCCATCGACATGAAAGATGCCTATTTTCATGTTCCATTTCCAAACAACATCGCACATTTCTCAGGTTTCAAGTGTCTGCTCATCACTACCAGTATGCAGTGCTTCCATTCGGCCTAAAATCAGCGCCCAGAACATTTTCCAAATGTATGGCGGTAGTTGCGGCCTGTCTTCGAAGGAAAAGGATTTTCATATATCCGTACTTAGACGACTGGCTTCTGAAGAGGTTGTCCCCATCTCTCTTGGAGGAGCATTTGTCGATATGCCTCCACCTCATGCGCAGGCTGGGTCTTCAAGTCAACTTCCAGAAATCTATCATGAATCCGACACAGCGGATCCATTATCTGGGGGCCCTGCTGGACACAGAAAGAGAAAATGTGTGTCCTTCGGAGGAGAGGTGGTTATCGATCAAGTCCAAAGGTCATCTTCTTCTTCAGACCAATTACCCGACAGTTCGGCAAGTGTCCTCTCTCCTGGGGTCCATGGCCTCTTGCATCTTCATTGTTCCAAACGCAAGATTGCACATGCGTCCTCTGCAGCAGTGTCTAGAAGATCAGTGGAAGCAGAGGACGGGATGCTGGGAGGATTGGATTTGTCTCCACCAGTCTGCCAAAGATTCCATCAGGTGGTGGATGAAGAGAACACACTTGATGAGAGGGGTGCCTTTTCATCAGGACCCTCCGACGCAGACTCTGATCACGGACGCCTCACTCCAAGGCTGGGGTGCTCATATGGGCCCTCTGCAGGTACAACGGCTATGGTCAGATTTCGAGAAAGGATATCACATCAACCTGCTCGAACTCAGGGCTGTCCATCTTGCTTTAAAGTCTCTGGCTCCATCTCTACAAACTCGGTCCCTCCTGGTGCAGACAGACAATACAACAACAATGTATTATCTAAACAAGCAGGGGGGGTACCAGATCCAGGACTCTGTCCTTAGAAGCCCAAACCATCTGTAATTGGTTGCTAGCAAGAGACTTGTCAATAACAGCTGTCCACCTACCATGGTCTCTCAATTCGCAGGCGGACAATCTCAGCAGAGACTTCGTCGAAGCTCACGATTGGGTGCTCAACGAAGAAGTCGTGCACAGTATTTTCCAGTCATGGGGAACACCAGATATCGATCTGTTCGCAGACGCGGCAAACACAAAATGCCCCGTCTTCGCGTCCAGATTTCCCCAGAAAGGGTCGCAAGGGAATGCCCTTTTGATAGACTGGTGTCAGAACTTACTGTACGCTTTTCCACCAACACCGTTGATACTGACAGTAATCAACCGAATGTACAAGACCAACTCCAGGATGATTCTGATTGCTCCCGAGTGGCCTCGCCAGTGGTGGTTCCCAGATCTCCTTCAGTTGTCGGAAGTGCCACACAGGAGGTTGCCATGTCGCCCAGATCTTCTGTCCAAGCAGAAGGGGCGAGTGTTTCATCCCAATCTGTCATCTTTACGCCTGGCAGCATGGCTCCTGAAGTCGTCCAATATGGACATTTGCAGCTGAATCCGGATTGTATGCACATTCTAAAGGAGGCAAAAAGACCTTCTACAAGGAAATCCTATGGATTCAAGTGGAAACGTTTTTTCCTGTGGTGTCAAAATAATGATCTTGACCCGATTCATGGTCAGGAACAGGTGATTTTACCTTATCTGTTATACCTCGCAAGATCTGGCCTGCAGTTTAATTCCATTAAAGTCCATCTTGCTGCAATCACAGCCTACAGAAAATCGCCCACTCAGACATCCTTTTTTAGGATGCCTGTGGTGAAGGATTTTCTGGAGGGTTTACGGAAGGTGTATCCACCAGTCAGGTCTCCTTCTCCACCTTGGGAGCTTAATGTGGTGTTAACCAAGTTAATGGGTGCTCCTTTTGAACCTATACATAAAGCTTCTTTGCAACACTTAACTTGGAAGGTAGTGTTCCTTGTAGCCATTACTTCTGCTCGTAGAGTTAGCGAGATTCAGGCTCTGTGTTGTAAAGAACCGTTCACTGTCTTCCATGCAAATAGGGTGTTACTCAGGACGCATCCTGCTTTCCTTCCCAAGATAGTGTCGGATTTTCATATTAACCAAACCATAACATTGCCTACTTTTTTCCCAAAGCCTTCTAGTTCTGCTGAGAGGGCTCTGCATTCTTTGGATCTGAAGAGAGTCTTAAAGTTTTACTTAGACAGGACAAAAGCTTTAAGAAAGACAGACCGTTTATTTATCAATTATGGTCCTACTAACACTGGTTTGGCAGCATCCAAGAGATCTATCTCTAGATGGATTGTGTCATGTATTCTTCTGGCTTATCAGCTAGCACATAGGTCTTTATCAGGAAGACCTAAAGACCATTCTACGAGAGGAAAAGCTTCTACCACAGCTCTTCTTAGGAATGTGTCTGTCAGAGATATGTAAAGCAGCAACGTGGCGTTCAGTGCACACGTTTACACGCCATTATTGTCTTGATTCAGACACACAGGCTGATGCGCAAGTTGGTCAAGCATCGCTCAGAAATGTATTTGCTAGTTCTAGTTGAACACTGTGTTAGATTTGTTGCTATGCTCTTTTCTGTTCGCCCGCGTCTTGTGGGTATGAGCTTGCTACTCTATTCAGTGCTTATGACTATTAATGAGTATCCCCTGGAAGAGAAGGATTAGTTACTTTCCTGTAATCCTAGTTCTCTTTCAGGGGTATACTCATTAAAGTCATAAGCACCCTTCCGCCTCCCCGGGCGAGCAGTAGCATTGAGGTTTTTTCAATATGTATTAAGAAGTTTTTAAGTGCAGATTCCTGCTAAAGTTTACTGTACCGTACAAAAGAACTGACCTAACTGTCACCTGTGGTGCATGATGGGAGCAGGGTTGCTCCTGGAGGCCTTAAAGGCAAAGTGCTCAGATTCTCTGGCGCCTTAAAGGCGAGGTGCCAGTCTGATTTTCTGTACACAGACATTTATTCATATGCAGCCTTGTTAGGCTAATTGCCTTTTACAACAGATTCTTTGATGAAAATAAAGGGTATTTATGTTATGAAATGCATTTCTAGGCTCTAGCCTGCTTATTGCATTGATGTATGGAGTATGTTCATACTGCAGAAAGTGTGTAATAAGGTTTTATTAGCCTATACATTATGTTGGGCTGCATATTATGTGTTTATACATGTATATGTGTATATTTTGGTTTAGTACTATGTACTAATTTTTGTATATTTACACATATATATGTATATTGTTATATGTTCCGGGTTCCCGCTCACGGGCGGAGATTATTCAGTGCTTATGACTTTAATGAGTATACCCCTGAAAGAGAACTAGGATTACAGTTAAGTAACTAATCCTTCCTCACCCTTCGTAATTTGGCTGGCGGTGTCTTGCAGACTCCGCCACCAAATTGCAGACAACATCCCATAGGATCAGCGGCGGACGGACTTGCCATCCGCCGCTGATAACACCGCCATCCTAATGTGGCTGGTGGTGTTTTGGAGGTCCGCAGCGGTGAATCCGCATCCTCAGTGCCGGCGGTGGCTTCCGGCGGCCCGGAGGATGCGGATTCACCGCAATCCTAATAGGCCCCTTAGTAGGCATTCCTTTCAAGTGTGAACATAAGATTAGCTTATTTTCTAGTGACATGCTTTTCAAATTAACTCTGAGGCAGACCAAAAGAGGATGAAGTACAGAGACTGTCCTTCTTAATTCTATTCCTCGAATGCATCCAAAACAATGAACGTAGCAATAATGGCCAAACCTTTTTCCAGCAGGCACCTGGAAGGTAAGCAAACACTCAGCATTTATGCTGATAATATATGACAGAACCCATACATAAATCGTCCCCCCACTATCCCACTTGTTACGCCATTCTCCTCCACTGTGTTGCTTTGCCGTTCCCCCACCCTACCCAATGTTGCTTCTGTTCATCCTACCCGCCTTCTTTACAAAAAAATACTTGTACATGTTTTATTGTCTATACAGTTACCAAACCAACTTAGATTGTTAAGTAAAAAGACCAAAAATTGTCAGTCATTTTATAGGCTAGTGCATGCATAGTGCATCGCACATGTTATGCAGTGCAGCTAAAAAATCACTGGAAAAGTCAATAGGTTACAAATGTGAGACCTATTGACTTTGCCAATGCTTGTTATATAGTTCCACCATACCACCTTACAGAACATTCAGAGGACCTAGATACGCCTGTTTACAGGATGCAGTCAGTCCAATTTTATATGGAGCGCTTACACTCCCTTGAAAACACAGCCTGCTCAGTGTTGGGACAGAAACTCACTTTAAAGAAATACCAATGATGTTTAAAAGTTTGATTACAATAGAAATTCTATCAGCGTTGAAGAAAACTACAAGCCTGCATTTTATAAAGAAAGGGCCTCTAATAATCCAAACCGAAGCACTAAGAACAAAATAGGCCTCTTAACCTGTTATCATTGGTGTGGAACTTTATTGGTGGATTGTGTCAGGAGTTACTGTGATAGGAATGTTTTGGATGTAATAGCTCAAAATTAGCTTCCGACCGGCGAGAGACATCCTCGCTGATTGCAACATCCTGATATGGATGCAGCTGGTAGGGGACACATTCTTTATTTCCAAAATAACTTCTGCTACAGCAATAAAGTCTTCAGAACCGTTTGCTACTTGCACTTCTAAACAGATATATTGTTTTCAAAGGTAAATAACTCTGACCAGAAGCTTTGGATCAGAGAAAGCCCGTGCTTAGATGCCTCAGCCGACTCAGGCTGCTCCTCTGCAGAAAGGTGTTCTCTTTGATGAGGGGCCCATCCCCCAGGTTGGAAGAGGAATGAACCTCAACAGCCATCAGCGCACAGCTCTCCTGTACTGCTAATGCGCCTTTTGTTATGCGCAATTGCGCATTTGCAAGTCTGTGGCCGCCCATCCTGCAGCCTTGCCTTGAGTTTGTTTGCAGGCAAGCAAGGATACCTATCCCGTCTCCAGACACAGAGGAAAGGGCGAGGTACAAAAGAGACTATTCCTTTCCTGTCATGGAATTGTTTTTTCGTTTTTGCAGAGTCGTGCTCACACTTAGAGCGCCTGCATTGTTTTCAAAGGAGTAGCTATTAACAGGCCCGCTTTTAAAAGCAACAATGTCAAGTTTGAAAGAATCCTGAACATCATGCATCTCCTTTTAATGACCGGTGTGAATGTTAAAATGTTTGTTAATGAGACTCGCATTGATATAAAACGCGCATAGATGTAAAGTGTGCAATAAGGTTCTGCAGGGTTGTTTCGAAAAGATGCAGGTGCTTCCAGAGGCCCTACGGAAACCTATGCACTGATTGATATTGATGGCAAGGTTACATTACTAGGAGTATTTGTCTACAGTTACAAAATCACTGCGACTTTTTTCGGATCAGTCATACAAGTTGAAGCATATTGTCTATAGTTATTACATACTGAAGAGGTCACTGTTTTAAAATGAAATTATTGTCACACTGCAGTAACAAAATACATTTTTAACTGTTTGTTAGGCTAAAAACAAATAGTAATGTTTGCAAACATGTGGCCATGTACCTGAAAATGATCTACCTACAGCCCCCATTCTGACAGGATATATACACCTGCCAGACTTCTATGTGGAGCTCGCTTTACACCGCTCCAGAGAGGCCAAAGGCACAGGGCAGCTTCCTGTCAATGATTGTAGATTCCGGTGGGGCCTGGGGGATGGGAGCAGTTGCTCGGCAACTATAGATATGTAAATAAAATTAATTAACCTTTGTTTTGTGCTACTGCTGAAGGAAGGGGGTGCCTAGCAGCTCAGGACAGGTAAAGGAATGTGCCAGTTGCCGCAGAGTGTAGCTGCCTTGTGCTGTGACAGGGGCGCTCGGTCATAATGGGGTCACTTTCAAACCAATTGCAATTTCAAGGAATCCGAACATTTTAAAAGTCGACATACTCCAAGAAAGGCCAGCCCTATTCAGGAACATACCTGGAACATATAAAATAAGTTAACCATATTTCTTTCGACAGTATATATCATTTAAGGGATTAGAGCATCTCAACAGCTAATGATGAAAATAATTCCGGGTTATTTACATAATAAATGGGCGGGTCTCGGGCTCAAAAATTCCACGGACTCGACAATTCTCGCTCTGGTGCCTACTCAACTCACGGGGTTCACACTCTGCGACTCTGGGTAATAGCTTGCTTAATCTCCACTACGGCCCCTCGCGGCGGGATGCCTGGCTTTCACCTTGTGGACACCCTGCCGGGGTTTCGCACAGGGGAATACCAGGACGGGTTCCCTAAGCAAGCGCCGGGACGCTTACGGGCAGCCGTGCGCTCTACAAATCCAGCACATTTACATTTACATTTACATATGTGTAAACACTAGCAGAACGTTTAAGGGCACCTTATGAGAGGAGTCCATTATACTTGTAAGATTTTATATTCTGGCTTCCTACATGCAAAATCCCGCCATTATAAAGTGGGGAGTACCCAGATGAAGAGAGGTAGGATAATTATATAAAATTCATTAAAGAAATGAGAGATTAAAAAAGTCAGCCCATTTTTACCAGTTAAAATAGTGTTTACAGTATACTGTTGCACTAGTATGGGTTTATGGACACCCACTGAACTGCTGCAGAGAACATTTGATTTCATTTGTGTCTTGCAACTGATTGACATCTAAATCCGTCTATTTTATAAACTGATAATCTAGCTAAACTAAGTTTTATTTATTTTTTATAAAAGCAATAAGCTGTATTTGGTTCCCTGATTTGCTGCACTCTTTTGGGCTGACGTTGATGTGTCCCTTGAATGTGCTGCAAGCTGATGAAGATGGCGACATTGTTCGAATAGCTTTGTTCAGTGAAAAACTGAATAATCATGGATTTCCCAAAGGAGTTAAGGAGGGGATCAAATGCTTTCTATGTGCTTTGTCCGGGAGTGAAGTCACTGAAGAGGATGGCATGGTGTGTTGACTGGATGAGGTAGAGAGAAGGTCTGGTTTTTCCCTTTATCTGAGAGATCTGTAGGTGAGATAAAAGCATATGTGCCAATAGACTCGATTCGGGCGGGAGACTACCTATTTTTCAAGCCAAAAATGGCTTTATTTCAGCTGTCTCCCGCCTGAAATTGCATTTTCTACAATAGAAGTCAATGAGGAATTTTCATTCTCCCGATTTTTTATTCTAAATCTCCAACGTCCTTGTCCTAAAATGTTGGCATGTATGTAAAAGGTGCTGGATTGGGTGGTGTACACTGGGAAGTGGTGTGTTAAGTATTTCATTTTTGTTTTTTTACCAAGGTTGCCAGGACAGGCAGGGTTTGTTGATGTCCTCAAGGCCTCCATCTTTTTAATGTGCATGTTGGGTATGTTGAATATTTTAACCTCTAATTAAGAGGTTGCCTAGGATGTGTGAGAATGGGGATAGGTTTCAAGGATTAAGAATGTACTGAAAATGCGACCTGCGAAAAGGTCTACAATGGCTGGAGCTTGGTGGGAAACACAATGTGCCTTTATGAGCATGACTTAAGATGTGGGTTTGGTAGTCTGTGGGTCCGTGGTGTTTAGTATGATGTATATGTGGTTGGACTTGTGTGCTGTGTGGGTGTCGCATGTCTATGATGTCTTGATCTGGATGTGATAGAGGGGATAAGTAGTGTAAGCGCTGGGTGAGGCACATCAGGTAGGCGCTGGGCGCTGTTGAGTTTGGGGCAGTGACTTTGGCCCTAGGGTACACCAGAATGCCTGGTTGAAGGCAGACTGGGAAGTGTTTATGGTTTCAGTGTACCTATGAATGGCATTCTAATGCCAAACATATGACACATTGAATGATAACACTTTCTAGTGAGTGAAACCAACCAATGAAGTGCATAGAAATAGATACATATCAGAAATGAACCACTTTTGAGCATTGAAAAGCTCTGAAAGGACGTTGCAATTACTGAACCTCCCCCAAAAACAGGTCATTAAGATCATACTGAAAACAATTTTCCATGTTGCCAACAAACACTGAGAATTTTACACAAATTCTTTCTCACCTACAGCTTTTGACCTGGCAGAACGGTAAAACTTGATACAAATGTCCGCTATTTTTTTCTGCTAAACCTGGGTGGCAGTGAACCCTAGTGTTGACCACTGGTGTATTTCAACATTTCACAAGTCAGTGACGGGGCCCTAGCTGGTTGTACTAAAACAACTTTACTTCTTGTCTTTTCTATAAAATCTGTGCAAATCTGTGCATGATTCAGTTAGCTGTGAGTATGAGACCACCTCGGTACATGGGTCTCTGGGGGATATAGCTGGATGTCAGTGTCCTTACTGCTAAAGTTGACCGCCTCTGCAATCTCTAGAGATACTGTGTGTACTGGTAAGTGTCGGGCTTGCCTGGCGGTGCTGATGTTAATCAAACTGGCCTCTGCAGGACATGAAAGTTGCTGTCTTGAGTGCTGCTGAAATTGCTATTCAAAAGTTGTTTAGGCTGCAGCTTTATAACAAGCATTGGAAATGCAATAGGTCTCGCAGCATTAGAGTTAGTGCTTTTAGAATTGTTTATGGGTTTTTTTTGTAAATCTTTAGCATTTTTGTTTCCTGTAGCCAATGCTAAAGAATTACAAATAAAAAAAGCCATAAACAATTCTAAAAGCTCTAACTCAAATGCTCCGAGACCTATTGCACTGTGTGAGGGTGAGGGGTTGAGGGTGAGTGAGGGTGAGGGTGGGTGAGGGTGAGTGAGGGGTTGAGGGTGAGTGAGGGGTTGAGGGTGAGTGAGAGTGAGGGTGAGTGAGGGTGAGGGTGAGTGAGGGTGAGTGTGAGTTAGGGTGAGGGGTTGAGGGTGGGTGAGGGTGAGGGGTTGAGGGTGAGTGAGGGTGAGTGAGTGAGGGTGAGTGAGGGTGAGTGAGGGAGGGTGAGTGAGGGTGAGTGAGGGTGAGTGAGAGTGAGTGAGAGTGAGGGTGAGTGAGGGTGAGTGAGGGGTTGAGGGTGAGTGAGTGAGGGTGAGGAGGTGTGAGGGTGAGGAGGTGTGAGGGTGAGGAGGTGTGAGGGTGTGTGAGGGTGAGGGTGTGTGAGGGTCCGAAGTAAATGGTGGCAGGGCAGACATCATAAGACAGAGAGAAACACAAATGTTAAGATAACAGTGCTCGAATCGGTTGTGAGAAGGTGGAAATGGGATTAAAGGAGAAAGGATGAAAAGTTAAGTAGGAAGAGGCCGGAAAGGAGACACAAAGGAGTGGATATTGCAGCACGGGGAAGCAGCTTGGAGTGCAGCACTGCAGAGCAGTTTACAATGGAGCACTGCGCACGTGGCAGTAGATTAGAGTGCTGCTGCGCATACTGGGCAGCAGCTTAGATTGGAACACAGGACACAGGGCAGCTTATACTGCAGCGCCGCACACAAGGCAGCAGCTTGGAGTGCAGCACCGCGCATGGGGCTACAGTTTAAGAGTGGAGCACAGCGCACGGGAATTGCTTGAGGACCTTGGCAGGGAGAGAGCCGCAGTAGCCTCACATGCTGCTCTCTAGGATCGGCCTCATTGATGCACTACTCTTTATGAGAGCTGTGGCATGCCCGAAAGCTGCTGGGTGACACCAGTCTAACTGCGCTGACAGAAACACTCAAGTGCGCAGCTTCCAAGGAACGCATGTTAGTCTCCCAACAAAGAGTCAGACTAGCGGCCATTTGCTATCTTTTCTGCTGCCATTGTCATGCTCTGTTGCTTGCAGATAGTCAGATGGCAATAGAGGCACTGTGAGAGCTGGGGTTGGCGATTAGGGAGGTGGTGGGGGAGGGGTTAATTTGCAAAGCGTGATGGTTTTGGAAGACGGAACGGGGGCCCCCAGAAAACAGCGTGGTGCCTACACAAATGCACAACTAGTATTGTCTGAAGCTGCACTGGCGAAATATAACTCACACCACGTGACTGGCAGCTGGCAGAACAGAGTTGACATGTTACAGGGGACCGTACCGTGGACTAGACGATAAACAAGCCGTCTTAATGTCTGTGGATATGGGAAAAATTATTCAAAAAACACACGTGAACATCTTCAAAATGATGTCACATTTCGGGCGTAAAAAGGAAGCAGGAAGAAATAAACGACGTTAAACACGGGGAATTGTGGAACTGTTAGTCTACACTCCAGCTCCATGAAGTCCTGTCCGGCGTATTTTTCACCCAAATGTGTGAATTACTTGATACTCCCAAAATAATAATGTTAAAAAACACATGAAATTGTACGAAAACAAAAGAATTTACAACGAGCATTAGATATAAATGATTGACAGTCATGATCACGGAAGGTCTACAAAATCGGGGGAGCACTTTTTGATGCGCATTCGCTCCAAGGGATTGCTCGACCAATTGATGAAACTGTCCCATTTCAGACTACTTTACACTTGGAACATGCTTCTCTTTGATCTTTCGACTCACTGTTTACTATTATCAGTGTAAGGATGAAACGCGACGTCTTCAAGATGGAAATACTGTATAAATCGTATTTGTGCAGAGTGACTGAATATTATCACTACGAGGAAAGACGAAAACGTGTTTGAGAAGGCAACAGGAAAGAACAAGACGGAGGGAAGAGAGGGGAGGGGGGAGGAGAAATGCGTCTCGGCCGGAGCAGGGGGCGGAGCAGGGAGAGCGGGCTTTGGAATGTAATTGACACGGCCGGCCGGTCGTGAAACTGAAAGCATGGCCGGCCGGCCGTGAAAGCCTTTGATGCGGCAGGGGAAATGCGAGACGGCGGGAAGGGGAGGGGGCGGAGCGGGTAAACAAAGACGGACGTGCACGCGCTTTTAAGCTCAATGCGCATGCGCATTGAGCTTAAAAGTCACGGGCACTGCAAGGAATCGCCACGATTCCTTGCAGTGTGGATAAAGAGTGGATAAGTCCCAATACTCTCGCTTGCTCGATGCGCATGCGCATCGACAGGCGAGACCTAAAAACCAAAGCTGGCCTTGCCAGCCCTAGGCCTAAGTGTAAATGTGCCAGCCATAGTAACTGGGAAAGACTCTTACCTGTCTGGATGAAGAGCTGAAGGCCACACACAATCTCACGGTCAGGCCACCAGTAATAAATCTGTAACACAAATATCCTGCACGTGGTGACGGCCCTGACTGCATGATCAAGTGTTCTGCAGCAGGGGGCTATGGCTGTCTGTATGGAATTACTGTCCCAATGTTTGTTATTATGATCCAATGGCTGTGTCGCAACGTCCCATGGGTGGCAAAAATGCTGTACTGCGCCGCGTTGCATGACACAAAAGGAGCAGGAGAGCACCATATCTACAGAGCTGTGGCTCTCTCCTCCACTCTACCTAGCGCAGGCACAGAATTTTGCTGTTGTGCGCCATCTCTGCACCAAAATGCAAGGGTGCATAGACAATCTAGTATAAGCTTTGTACTGTAAGGGTTCCCTTCCAGTACAAAATACTATACTCAGACCAGTTTTAAAACTTTTCCTGTCTTGTATGTGCACTGTACACTGCAGCACACCTGAAGAGTCGGAAAAGAGATTAGAAAGGAAAATATTTCCCCTTTTAGCACCTGCTTTCAAATAATGTTAATTTTTTATGCCCAACCCTGTCTCACATTTTTGGTGGATAGGGTTTTTGTCAAAAAGCATGGCTGGTAGCATAGGAGCGTATATGTAATACCCACTTTACGCTAAGTAATGCAATGCAGTGCTTCACATTACTTTTAGGAAATTTCGAGCACAACACTTAAAAGTAAATATTAATAAAAACATTGTGCTGGTTTGCGTCACTTTTGTGATGAAAACACATTGCAAAATGTTGGTAACTCTGCTCCTAAGTGTGCACAGTAGCAAGTGCAAGACATTAAGGTCCTCATTTCTGGGGATTTGGTGTCTGGCAGCAAAGCAAGTCAGCTTGCTGCACTGCGCTACGCCAAAGTGAAAGGGCAGGAATGTACTGTATGTATGCAATACAGTGTATTCCTGTCCTTCCCACCCGCACTGGCACAGTTTCGGCAGTCTATCTCCAATGTATGCACCCTTGCACCATGGTGCAGGTTGCTTGTGTTGTCAGCAGGAATCTTTTTCTGCAGGACGGGGCACAATTCTGCACAGAAATAATCTTAAGTGGAAAAATACGCTCTTGTAAATCTGGGGGAAATTCCATAAAACCAATGGAACGCCTCCTGAGTGCAGAGTAAGACAACTCAACGATTTGTGCTGCCTTGCAATACTCCATAGCTATGAGGCCATTCAAGGCCATGTATTGTGAGTTTGGAAGGCCTCATAAATATGAATTTGCACCACAAGAATATCACAAAAAGTGACACTCTGGTGACGCAAAGGGGCTCGTAAATATGCCCCTAAGTAAACTAGTTCAGGCCTATGCTGACAGGGCTGTACTCATAGCAGCCAGTCAACTCTCCTCCACTGGGCCTGGTTCAGATATGTAACCTTTACCATGAGTTTTATTTTTCCCTGCATGACATTTACCTGTCAGTATTTACCACCCAAATAAGTAATGTGCAGGTAAATTATGCCAATAGATTTTTACTATTACCATAGATCCTTTACCACTCGGTACTTTACTTCACAGGTAAGTATATATTTTTTAATATATTATGTTATTTTAAAGAACGAAACAGGGTAAAGGTGTAAGTAGAGGTAAAGGGAGATTTATTTGGTTACAAGGTGTATAGTGGAAAAGGAGGCTGAGGGTGTTTTTAGGGTTACTGAGTAGGTAGAGGGATTTTGGGCTAAAGGTGATGTTAGGGTTAATGTGTCAGTGGAGGTAAGGGTGATTTTAGAGTTAATGGGTAAGTCTAGTGTGAAGAGGTTGGAAGAGGTAAAGGGAGTTAAGGGATATATTAAGGTTAGGGTTGGTAGAGGTAAATGGAGGTAAGGGTAAGATTAGGGTGAATAGGTTGGAAGAGGTAAAGTGGGGTAAGGGTGATTTTAGAGTTAAGGGATAAGGTAAAGTGAGATAAGGGTGATTTTAGGGTCAAGGAATGGATAGAGGTAAGGGAAGAAAAGGGGGATTTTAGGATTCAGGCGCAGGTAGGGGTAAAGGTAGGTTTTTTTATTAAAAAGAGGGACTTGGGATTAGCCCCAGAACAGGCCAAAAAAGGAAAGAGGTATAGGCCCTAACCTCCCCAAAAAAAATGTGATAGATATAGATTTATACATATAGATATAAATTTCAGAGTGCCATTAGCCACTTTGTAGTACTAGTTAGGAATCCCAAAGATAGGAATTCCTTTGTGTTTTGCTTTCTAATAACTTTGCTCCCATTTGACAAATCTCCACAATACTTTCCTAGCCTATAGCTTAATTGACTGCTGATGGCAAGTTTTGTGGTAATTCGTTAAGGGGGTGCAGAGAAAAAAACAAGCTCCCAAAACAGAATTTTCCACCAATGCATTTTCCATAGACTTTTGTGTTGCATGTACACCAAAAACATCTGCACTGATCTGGCTGGAGTAAAGATTATGGTGTGAAGATGATCCTTTTGCATAGTACAGATAAGTAGGGTAAGTATTTCTCAAAGTTATAAGGCATTTTAACTTAGTGACAACTGTGGCTGCTGTAGTTACGTGAAAGTTTGCAAAAGTACTGTGGTACATGCTAATGAGGGATTGATTGGATAATGTCTGCCTCTACATAATTTAAAGGCAACCATGCTGTTTTTTAATTTTTGTTTATAAAGGGGTTGTTTATTGATTATATCAAATTGTTTCCCAACTGTAGTAATTAACTATTATATTTTTTTAAGTAATCTAAGCAGACCATTATAACATGCGTATTGGTGTTTATATTCAAAACACCTTTCTTGATAACCTTCCATTCTTGTGAAATTACCGAGTATGCTTTAAGATGCAGTTCATCAAGGCTAGCAATAGGAATTTATAAACTAAATAGGACACCAATAAAAAGAGGCACTGCGATTGAAGTCAACTATCTAGTTCAGATCTCTTCTTCACTGCATTTTCTTATTCAGGATCAAAGATTCCTGGTTGGTCTGAAATCCAGCCATGAGCTTGTTAGAAGGGGCGATGAGATCCTGGTTGTATGGCTATAGGGAGAAATTGGAAAGGGTGCAGCAGATCTAATTAAAATCTGCATTAATCATTAAACGTTGTTCATTTATTTATTTTATTCCATGTCCAATTCAGGATGCTGTGTTGCCTGTGGGGGCTCACAAATATTCCCTCTTTATTCGTTCCATTTACCCCAGACATGTGACCATTACTTGGGACAGCCTCGTGACTCATATACAGTTTTTTCCATTACTGTGCACCAGTCCATGTCCTTCTTCAATGCACCAAGTGTTGGTGTATCACAAGCTGTCCACAGTTTTGCCGTATTTCGCTTGGCCTCTGTCATCCCTAGCGTCACCCAGGTTTTCTCTTTCCCGGTCAAGTCAGTGGGATCCCACACATTTAAAAGAAATAATTTTATCTTGGGCTCTACATGTTTTGCCATCACTCTTGCCATACACTGGCTCACCTCAGCCCAATATCGTTGGATGTTAGCACATTCCCAGATGGTATGAATAAAGGTGCCTTCCTGGCCACACCCTCTACTACACCTAGGGTCCTCTCTGTAGCCCCTCTTCACCAGGGCGGCACTTGACAAGTGAGCTCTCTGTAGTATTTTGAGTTGTAGTAGCCTCAACCGAGACAAAATTGCTATCTCTGCTAATCGTCATCCTATAGATCTAACACATCTTTCTCCCAGTGTCTACAGAGCTGTAGGAGGGGGTCAGGCATGTCATTGACTAATTTTCAATATGTCATTGAAATCGCTTTTTTGGACATGTATGTGTCCAGGAGCCTTACTTTAAGTGGGGAGGAATCAGGGAGTGACAGACCTTTTGCAATGGCCGATTGTAGTGCATGTTTAACCTGAAAGTAACAAAATGTTTCTCTCTCAGCCATTTCGTACTCTTTTTGTAACTGTGCAAAGAGAATCACCCCACCTTTTTTCCATAAATCACCCACTCAGGAGATCCCAATTAAGTCACAGGTCTCAAAGCCCTTTGATTTTCTCAAAATGCCTAATTTCTCTGCATCCCACAGGGGTGTCAGTCAGCCATGGGCCCTATACTCTCTGTCACTATAAGCAACATGAAAGTTCCCTCTTATCTTCTTGTGAGAGGATGTACCTTCGTCATAGCTTGCTTCATCACAGTCTTATGCTACCTGTATATGGACACCAATCAAGACTTGACTGTCTCCTTTCTCATCACTACCTTCCATGCTGTATCAGTGTTTAAGGGCTGCCTGTCCCAGTCAGCAGATTTCCTATGTGTGCCTGCAGGCATCCTATCTGCCTCCCTCAGGATGGCAAAGACTCCAAAGATGAGAGCAACCGTAACCCATAGATATCCATAGGTTCTCAGTTATGGGACCTGAGTTGCCTCTAAGTCTTCCGTTCTGCCTTTTCCACCAAGGGCCATTAGCACTTATCACCAGGAACTACCACCATATTAAGGTGAAGGGTCTCCCTACATTGGACCTCCTCCGTTTTCCTCCTCCCACAGGCAGTGGGAAACACCTAGAGGGGTTCTACTATGTTAGGTCCCGGAATTATGCCGGAGGCCCTACTCCTCCTCAGTAAAGGTGAATGGTGACCCACAATTGCTGGTAGCTATCTTACTCAGTCAGTAGCTGCCTGGCCAGAAGGTTTCTTGTCCCAGCATTTCCAGCTCTTTGGTCAATCATCAATGAATGGCAGTTCACCACAGTCACCCTCCTCTACCATCCAACACCATTCTGACGATCGTATCAAATTCAAGTGAGGCAGTGCCTGACACTTGCGGACCCACACACAGGAGATTCACTTCAATCCTCACTCCATGCTCACCTTTTTGAAAGGCAACAGAATCAATAGAGGAAGTGCTGAGGGACTTGAAAAAGGTGAGTGCTATTAAACGAAGCATTGTGATAGTTGAGTATATGGCATATTTTTGGGCTGCATAAGAATTTTGTTAGCTACTTAGTGTGTATTGGCTGTTTTTGGTAATGTGTTGCAGTGCATTTATAAAGTGTTTCAACCCATATTTCCGATGCTGAACAGTAACTTCAACTGTAGATCCCATCAGAATTAATTAGCCTAATTAATTCTGATGGGATCTACAATTGAAGTTACTGTTCAGCATCGGAAATATGGGTTCTGCCATACCTCCAAAGAACTGGATTTTCCCCCCCACAGCTACTTACAATGGACTATGTAAAATGAAATGTTTATTTTATCTGCACCTTTTATGATATTTTATCGAAATAAAGGACATATAAATAAATAAATAAAGCATTTATTGGGACTTTGTTCATATAGGAAACATGGGAAAGGCTGTAATTGATAGTCACTCCAAGGTTTCTCACTTTTGTCAATATGGGTGGTGCTGCACTAAATTCCTGATTTCAAATGCTTGTAGACCAGTAGTTCTACCAATTGCTTCATGTTAGGATAGAATCTCTGTTTTGGACCAGTTTAGTTTAAGGTGAATACTCCGTATTGGTATTGACTTAAGTCAGTGGTCTAGTCCTGATGTTTCCAGGTCCCCCTGTTGTTTCAACTTTAAGATGACCTACATGGGGTCAGTGCACTTTTAGCACATTAGGTTGAGGATATTGAGGAATTTAGGTACTCGTCTGAGGTAGGCATTAAAAGGTAATAATGTGATGAATGAGTTTTAAGGAACAGCATAATTAATGTTGACATATGGTGATGTGAATTGAGCAGCAAGATTATGCCCGGTTTAATGGAAAGGTAGGATGAGAATCAGTCAGAGGCTAAGTTCATCTTGGCTTACTATGAGGGAGTGGTGGTGAACTCTGTCAAAAGAAGCAGTTAGAACCAGCAGTGAGAATTCAGCAACTCTGGTCCTGTCCAAAGCGGTCTTCACATTATCTGAAATGGAAATCAGAATTCAGTTGGTGCCTCCCAAATGGTGGCCAACCCTGGCATTGTGGTTGTCCCCAGCATCATAATGGCTACAATCAACACATTTTGTGTCTTCTTGGCCAGCCACTGCATTATTGCACAGTGCTATATTTTGAGCATCCTTGTTATTGTGCTGGATATCACTAAGATGTAATGGCAGTATCTGAAAGAAACAGGTTAGTATTAGATTCCTTACCTTAGAATATCCCCAGGCGTCAGTCTGGATCCGGAAACTTTTGCGTAGCAGTACCCCTGCGCGTCGGTAGGCGTCGTCTGCAGGCGTCCCCTGCGGCTCCGCGTCGTCGGCGTCGTGCGCCGTGATGACGTCGCTGGAGTATATAGACGCCGCCTCCGCGCGCTGACGTCAGTTCTTCTTTTTTCCGCGCCAGTTAGCGCAGATCCGAAGAGCAGTACTCCGGTCTTTTGACCAAGTTTTTTGTTAACTGATTGATCTTTACGGTGCCGGTAGGATGCCCGGTTTCAAGAGTTGTGACGAGTGCGACCGCATGATGTCGGTCACCGACCACCATCGACTCTGCCTCCGGTGTCTGGGCGCGGACCACGACGTGGAGTCCTGCGTCGACTGTCGGGCCTTGACTGGAAAAGCTAGGCGGGAGCGGTCCCGCAAGCTTCTCGAACTCCGGTTGTCGGCCCCGCGTCGAGAGCGGTCCCGGTCCGGTCGGAGGTCGAGGGAGCGGTCGAGGGAGCGGTCGCGGAGCCGCCATGGGCGCTCCGGGAGTCGCCACCATTCCTCCGGCTCGTCAGGTAAGCACAAGAAGTCGGGGCGTCGCCATCGCACCCCCGACTCCCCCCGACGCCCGCGTGCTGCGGCCGGGGGCTCGGGTGACCCCACCCCCGCGGTCCCGCATGGGTCGCCGACGCCGTCTGCCCCACACCTGTCGGTCCCTGGGGAAGGCGCGTCGCGTGAGGAGATCGAGGCCTTCCTCATTGCTATGAGGGCGAGGTCTTCTCCGGCGGGGCCTTCGGCGCCTGCGGGCCCGTCGGTCCCGTCTGGGGGCCCGAGCGGTTCGGGTGCTCCTGCCCCGGCGCCGCCGGTGGCTCCGGCCCCGGCGCCGCTGGTTCCCTCTGGTTCGTCGCCGGCTGGTCTCCCGGCCTCTCCGGCGTCGGTTCCTGTGGGCCAGCCCATGGTACCGCCCCCGCGTGGTGCAGCGACTCCGCCGTCGGCTCCGGCCGGCGTCGGGTCCCCGGCACCGACGCCGCGCGGCGCCACCCCCCTTTCCTCCCCGACTCCGGACTCGGAGCCGGACCGGCGTCGGCCGACGCCGGACCCGACGCCGATGGGGCCTGTTGACCCCGATGTCTATATCGTCGACCCAGAATATGGGTATGACGAGGAGGAGTATGGAGAGGGTTGGGAGGGGTCTGAGGACCCTCTCTCCCGTGCCTGCCAGTACGATGTGGACTGGGTAGGTGATCTGGGTGATGCCAGTGGCCTGGACGAGTCGCCCAACCCTGGGTTTGTCTCTCCGTCCCCTGTGGCGTCCGAGGCGGGTGCTGCCTATTCGGTGGTCCTGATGAGGGCTGCCAAGGCCTTACACCTTGAGCTCCCCGTCGCGAAGGTCAAACCGAATATCCTGACGGAAGTTTTTAAACCGCAGTCATGCCCCCAGGAGCCTCTGCTGCCGTTTAATGAGGCCCTGACGGATGTCCTTCTGGGCACCTGGTCCAGGCCCGCCTCTGGTGCGCCGGTTGACCGGAACGTTGCCAGGCGTCACCGTCCCTGCGCGGACGACCCTGCCTTCCTGTCCACCCATCCCTCCCCGGAGAGTCTGGTGATCCAGGCCTCCACTTCGCAGTCCGCATTTCCGTCGGCTCCGCCCGACCGGGAATCAAAGAGGTACGACCAATTCGGAAAGAAAGTGTTTTCCTCTTTGAGTGCTGGGCTGCGGTCTTGTAACACCGCGTGCCTCTTGGGCCGCTACACCCACTCCCTGTGGGATACGGTCGAGGAGTGTTTGCCGCAATGCCCCCAGGAAGTGCGGGACAAGCTCACCCGGGCCTTTGTTGAAGGCCGGGATGCGGCGCGGTACTCGATCCGTTGTGGTCTGGACACCACGGACTCACTGGGACGGGCCATGTCCACTACGGTGGCGATTCGTCGCCATGCCTGGCTGAGATCTGCCAACTTCTCACCAGACGTCCAAAATACGCTTATGGACATGCCATTTGATGGCAGTCGCCTATTTGGTGACAAAGCGGACCACGCGCTGGAGCGCTTCAAGGACTCCAGGGTCACGGCCAAGTCCTTGGGTCTCTCGACCCAGACCCAGCGCCAGCAGACGGGTTCGTTTCGGCCCTTTCGTGGCCAAGGGAGAGGAGGTCCCACACGTGCTGCCAGCCACGCGGCGCAGAGCGCTCCCCAGCGCGGTGGCGCCCGTGGTTTCCGCCGTGGTGGCGGTAGAGGCCAGCGTCGTGGTCAGTCCACGCCTCCCTCCGCTGCGGCATCCAAGCCTTCCTAGTCCGAGCTTTCGGGCTCACGTGACGCCAGTGGGTGGCAGGGTTCGCCATCACCACTCCCGCTGGCGCGCGATAACATCGGACAGGTGGGTGCTGCAGCTTGTCCGAAGGGGCTATGCCCTCCCCTTCGAGTCCACTCCTCCAGCCATGCCACCGCAGAACCACCGTGTGTCGGGGGACCACTTGACACTTCTGCAGGAGGAAGTTACGGCCCTCTTGGCCAAGGGGGCCATCGAGCGCGTTCCTGGGCCAGAAGTAGGGTGTGGTTGCTACTCCCACTACTTTCTGGTACCCAAGAAGGACAAGGGAGGCCTGCGTCCTATCTTGGATCTACGGAACGTCAACGGCTTCCTCCGGAAGGAGAAGTTCAAGATGTTGACTTTGGCTCAGGTCTTGGCTGCTCTAGACCCACAAGACTGGATGGTAGCGTTGGACTTGCAGGATGCGTACTTTCACATCCCCGTCCTGCCGGCCCACCGGCGTTACCTGCGGTTCACGGTAGGCCACGAGCATTTTCAGTTTATCGTGCTCCCATTCGGCCTTACCAGCGCCCCACGGGTGTTCACGAAAGTGATGGCGGTGGTCGCAGCTCATCTGCGCCGGTTAGGGGTTTCAGTCTTCCCCTACCTCGACGACTGGCTGTTGAAGGCGGGCTCGCCCCAGACAGTCGTCCACCACCTTCAGATGACGGCAGACCTCCTGCACGAGTTGGGGTTTTCCATCAATGTGCCGAAATCACACCTGTGTCCCTCTCAAAAGCTCCTTTTCATCGGAGCGGTTCTCGACTCGGCGCAGTTTCGGGTTTATCCCCCGGAACGGCGGGTCCGGGATATTCAGGCTCTGATTCCCATCTTTCAGCCGTTATCCCGGGTTTCGGTCAGGTTGACGCTGCGGCTTCTGGGGCTGATGGCCTCCTGCATCCTTCTGGTGCATCACGCCAGATGGCGGATGCGGGCTCTGCAGTGGGACCTGAAGTTTCAGTGGGCCCAGCATCAGGGCAACCTATCCGACCATGTCCTGATCTCGGAGGGCACTGCGAGACAGCTGCAGTGGTGGCTTACAGACCGCGATTGGGTCAGGGGCAGATCCCTCTCCCTTCCCCAGCCGGAGCACGTGGTTGTGACGGACGCGTCCCTCCAAGGCTGGGGTGGCCACTTGGGAGAGGCGGAGATCAGAGGCCTCTGGTCTCCGGCGGAGTCCCGGCTCCATATCAACATGTTGGAGCTGCGGGCGATTCGCCTGGCACTGAAGGCATTCCTCCCCTTTGTCAACGGGAGTGTAGTGCAGGTGTTCACGGACAACACCACCGCCATGTGGTACTGCAACAAACAGGGCGGTGTGGGGTCGTGGACCCTTTGCCAAGAGGCTCTGCGCCTCTGGCAATGGCTGGAACGTCAGGGCGTGACTCTGACGGTTCAACACCTGGCAGGTTCTCTGAACGCCAGGGCGGACGAACTCAGCCGTCGGTGCTCGGTGGATCACGAATGGCGTCTGAACTCGGATGTGGCGAGAGGCCTCTTTCAGCAATGGGGAGAGCCTTGGTTAGATCTATTCGCCACAGAAGAGAACGCGCAATGTCATCAGTTCTGCGCGTTGGAGTTTCCAAGACGGCACTCGCTCGGCGACGCCTTTCGGCGCGAGTGGAGTTGCGGTCTGTTGTACGCCTTTCCGCCTATACCACTTCTGCCCAGAGTGCTGAAGAAGATCAGGCGCGACCGGGCCCAAGTTATCCTTGTGGCTCCGGACTGGGCTCGAAGGTACTGGTATCCCGAGCTACTCAGCATGACAGTCGGTCCCTCGATCCGCCTGCCCCTTCAGGAGGACCTTCTGTCGCAGCAGCAGGGGACGGTCCTCCACCCGAACCTGTCCAGTCTCCACCTCCATGCGTGGAGATTGAGCGGCGACAGTTGAGGCCATTTGACTTGCCTCCTGAAGTCTGTGATGTCATTCTGGCAGCCAGGCGTCCCTCCACAAAGTCGGTATACGCCTGCCGGTGGAACAGATTTGTGGCATGGTGCACAGCAAAGGCTGTGGATCCCCTTTCTGCCCCTCTATCTGAGGTTCTCCTCTTCCTCCTTTCCCTTGCCCAGCAGGGCTCTGCTCTGGGCACTATCAAGGGCTATCTTTCTGCCCTTTCCGCCTTCTTGAGGCTACCTGATCAGCCATCTTTGTTCAAGTCCCCTATTGTGTTAAGATTCTTAAAGGGCATCACGCACATGTATCCTCCAGCTCCGTTCGTGATGCCTCAGTGGGACTTGAACCTGGTTTTGACTTTCCTGATGTGCGCTCCCTTTGAGCCCCTTCATTCCTGTCCTCTCCGTCTTCTCACCTTAAAGACGGCCTTCCTGGTAGCCATCACCTCTGCCAGGAGAGTGAGTGAGCTCCAGGCTCTTTCTGTTCAACCTCCTTTCTTGTCTGTTCATCCTGATAAGGTGGTTCTTCGGACCAGACCTTCTTTCCTGCCCAAGGTAGTCTCTGCTTTTCACATTGGGCAGTCCATCACCTTGCCCTCCTTCTTCCCGCCTCCGCATCCTTCAAAGGATGAAGAGCGGCTCCATCGTCTGGACCCAAAACGTGCGCTTTCATTCTATATGGATCGCACACGCCAGTTCCGGGTGGATGACCAACTGTTTGTTGGCTACGTGGGTGAGAAGAAGGGGAGGGCGGTACAGAAACGGACCATCTCTCGGTGGGTCGTCCTGTGCATCAAAGCATGCTACTCTTTGGCTCGGAAGGAGCCTCCTGTTGGGCTGAGGGCCCATTCCACTCGGGCCACGGCGGCTACTACTGCCCTGGGCCGGGGAGTCCCTTTGCAGGACATTTGCCAGGCGGCCACGTGGGCCTCGCTGCACACCTTTGCGAGGCACTACTGCCTGGACAGTCAAGTCCGGAGGGATGGCTTCTTTGGCCGTTCGGTCCTCCAGGACTTTCTGGTGTAGGTTGTATTGGTTCGCAGACCCACCACCGGGGTTGGTATTGCTGGGGTATCTATTCTAAGGTAAGGAATCTAATACTAACCTGTTTCTTTCAGATGAACAAGTTACTTACCTTCGGTAACGATATATCTGTAAGAAACAGTAGTTAGTATTAGATTCCTTACCGCCCCGCCCATCCTCCCCGTTCTGCGAACTGATACCTAGGGTTAGGGACATCCCTTTCAGGGCCCTAGTTTCAAATGGCACCAGTGTTGGTTCTCACATGGCTCTGCGTGTTCTGGCGCGGAAAAGCTGTGTGCAAAGAACTGACGTCAGCGCGCGGAGGCGGCGTCTATATACTCCAGCGACGTCATCACGGCGCACGACGCCGACGACGCGGAGCCGCAGGGGACGCCTGCAGACGACGCCTACCGACGCGCAGGGGTACTGCTACGCAAAAGTTTCCGGATCCAGACTGACGCCTGGGGATATTCTAAGGTAAGGAATCTAATACTAACTACTGTTTCTTACAGATATATCGTTACCGAAGGTAAGTAACTTGTTCACCTGGGCACTTAAGGAATAATCTGTTCATGCATGGGGTTTGTACATTTGAGTAACTAAAGGATATTCCTGTCCCCTGACAATGCGCTTAATGGCCCATCCTGAATTGTAGAGGAAGAGAACGGAGCAATCCGAATTTTGAGAATAATTATAACTCCAATTGGAGCCCTTGTTAGTTGTGGAGCGGAGCGGAGCACTGAGCACTTTGTCCTTCAACGGGACCACAGTCACCAGCAATCTTTGCGCCAGGAGGCGCCTACGTATATCTGCCACGCCAGGTGGCGCTTAAGAGCGGTTGCAAGCTCCCACAGGGTGGGATCCCTTGTTTGTAGTGGAGCGGAGCACTGAGCACTTTGTCCTTCAACGGGACCACAGTAACCAGCAATCTTTGCGCCAGGAGGCGCCTACGTAGGACGTGTGCGGGCTTACCCGGGCGAAGCCCTGGCCAAGGGCGTGCCCGTCCTCGCCCGTCGTAGGCTGGGCTGGGCCACCCCTCGGACACTGATTCTACAGATTGGAAGGGGCATCTTCTAGCTTTCCAGGTACTGTAGTCTCATGTTATGTTATCCCATTGAACAAGCCCTACCCCTTTTATATTCAATCTGTTCCTACCTTGACATTTACTTCACGGTCATTTGATTCTGGAATGAACAAGCGCAAGGCAGTAGCGGGTACTTTGGACGCCTTCCTTACCAGGGCTGAATCAATGCTTACCCATGAGATTCAGCTCTTTGGATCCAGTCTATTGCACCATCATTCTTTATTTGCAAATAAGGATACAATGGCAACAGTGAGGTATTCTGGGTTTCAAAACTGACCACAATTGCTTTTAGCAATGTTATGAAACCGCTAACATATAGACCCAAAATGTCAAAATTCAAAAGCCTCATGTCAATAAAGGTTTATTTTATTAAATAGAGAAACGGTTCATTTGAATGTAAAATACTTTGATAAATATAGTGCTATGCAGCTTTTACTTTAAAAAGTCTGTTTTTATGCTGCTAATATGTGTTTCTGTTGAGCAAAGCGTATTTAAATGGAAAATGTGGCTAGGACTATGGCTTGGCGTCTTTGTATGAATGTCATCATGACAAAGCAGTGCATTTTTTAAGTCTGGCTGAACATACATGTGGTATACTCAGCCAATCAACATCATGTAGTCAAATTTTGTTTAAGTCCACAAAATCAAATCGGTTCCTACAAAAGAATTCCATAATTGTCACCATTCTAACATAATACTTGTAAAGGCACACATTCAAAAACTCTGTTTAACTCTGTAGTCCTAAAAAAGATGCTCGGGTGCTCTGACCTACTGCAAAGGTATCAAACAACTTGGCACGATGGCAATTTGCGCATCCCACACTATCCTATGTCACAAATTCCTGGTGCTTGCTCTATTCTATGCATATTGTTCTGCTCATTAAATCACTCAAAATGAATATTATTGTGATATTCGAATATATCTTTTAATAAGTCAATATTTTTATAAGACATCCCTTGTCTGTTAAACATATACTTCCCCATGCTGCGGGTATAACATTGCTTCCGTTCACTGTATGCAAGAACGTAGCCCATAGCGCAATATAGCTCTAGTCACTCACACACCTCCATCCATTATCTAAAAGAACATTTTCCACAGTGCATATTAGTATGTGAACAAAGGCAAAGCAACACAAAAACTCTGAATTCCTGATACAAGCATTGAAATGCAACAATAGGCATTGATGCCGCAAGGTTATTTGCAAAAAAAGATCAGATCAGTTTTTTATCCTATTTCAGTGCAGTGCACCATCATTCTTTAATTGCAGTTACAGATCAAAAGGCAATTGTGAAGTATTTTGGGCTTAGATATTGACCTAATTGCTTTTAGCTATATTTATAATACCACAAACTATTTTCAGGCTCTAAAAGTCTAAATTAAAATAGCTTCATGCAAATAAAAAAATAATTTTAATAAATAGAAAGGTTAATTTTCATGAAAGTATTTGAATAATTACAGGACTGTGCAGCTTTCCCTTTGAAATGTCCCTTGTGCTGCTAGCATGAGATTCTGGTGAGCAAAGTGTGTTTAAAATGTTAAGTGTGTTTAAGACTGCAGTACCATCACCGGCCTACGGGGGCAGAGCTGAGCACAAATATAAACACACTTGATGTAACACAGGTCCCCACAAGGCAATTTTTTTTAAAGTTGTAAAAATTGACACAGATGTTCCTTACGCCATTTTTTATCATTTAGAAGACATTGCCTTGTGGGGACTTGGGTTCAAGTCCCCACAGTGCACTCAAGTCCCCACAGCGTGAGTGTGCTATCACACCCAAGTCCCCACAAGGATAGTCACACACACACAGTCACACACACACAGTCACACAGTCACACACACGCGCACACGCGCACACACACACACACACACACACACACACACACACACACACACACACACACACACACACACACACACACACACACACACACACACACACACACACACACACACACACACACACACACACACACACACACACACACACACACACACACACACACACACACACACACACACACACACACACACACCCTCCCCCCCCCCCCCCCCCGAGAGTCCGCCATCTTGTGACTCGGTAGAATCGAGACACAAGAGGTGAAAAAGAAAGGGGGAAATTATTAAAAGGGGGCAGGGTAGACACCCCCTGGCCCCCTAGGTTTTGTGAGGGGGGCCTAGAAGGGCAAAAAAACTTTTTTTTTTTTTTTAAATTTTCGCTGGGTGCGTTCCCGGGTACGCTCTCCGGTACGCGCACCCTGAGCGCACCACAGGGAAAAACAGTGTAAAAAAAATAGAGTAAAAAAATAAAGTAGAGTGTTTAGAGGAAAGTGATGCATTGCTGGAGTGTCACAAAAGTGACGCAACCCCAGCAATGCATCCTTTCAGATGGGGCCAGCCCCATGTGAAAATGCCTGCGTCAGTCTTACGCCTGCTGTGAGGCAGGCGCAAGATTTTGACGCAACGGCGTCCTAAAAGTGATGCAGTGAAATCTAATAGATTTCACTGCGTCACTTCTACGACCCTTCCTTGCGTCAATACGCCCCCTTTGCATACATTACACCTGGCGCAGGTATAATTTGGCGCAGGGGTTTACAAAGTGACGCATCTACCTAGATGCGTCACTTTGTAAATGTGACTCAACAAGGTGCATTTTTTACAACACTGGTGCGTCACAAAAAGTGACGCACCGGCGGCATAAAAGTGACGCATGGCCTCATAAATGAGGCCCTCAGTCTTCTACTCTCACTTTTTCTTTCACTTTCTCTGTCGCTTCACTCCCTTACTCACCTTGTCTCACACTCACTTGTCTTTATCCAGTCTGTATCTCCACTCTTTCCTAAACATCACTGCTCTTTTCTTACCCTTCCACAACCCTGTTCCTTTACTACATTTTCTTCACTTATCCTCATTCCCCATGTTCACTCTCCTTCTCCTCACTCTCCTTCCCCACACTCACCTTCTTTCAGTCCCCCTACTTCACTTCCCTTCCCCTCTCGTCCCTTTCTTTGCTTTCTCACTCATTTTCCTCTCCTCTCTCACTGCACTCCTTTCAGTTACTCTTTTTCATTTTTTTAAGAATACAGCCCTTTTTTGAGAATTGGAGGTAGTTCTAAAAAGAACTTTTTTTTTTCTTCTTTTTTCTTTTTCAACAACAACAAAAACAGGGAATGGCAAATTGCTCAACAGGAGCAAAAAAATGAATAAACAAAATTAGGGCTGGGGACGGCAGCAGTGGTTCTCTAATGCACGAACAATGTTCAAAATACTTTGTTCCCCGTAACAAAGTAGAGCATCACAATGTTTGCATTTAATTGTGGCCTCATTAAAAAACAGGCTGAATATTTGGTATGAGCTGTTCTGGTCGCCCCCTCACCGAAACAGTTGCTCCTCCAGTTGAAGTAGAAGCACCATCCTTTGGTGCTTCTCGTGCCAGAGCCCTGACACTCTCCCGGGCATAGTTCTGGGGGTGCCTCCTCTGGACATGACGAATCATAGTTGAATTACCAAAACTGTACTTCTTTCGGGGGTCTCCACGGGAAAGTACAGTTTGGCAGATTTTGCATTCAACTTTTGGTGCATTTACTTTTTTATGCCCCTGAGGTATAGAAAAAAAATTCCAGATAAAATGTTCTTTCACCTTCGGCTGAGGAGGCTCTGTATCGATGAAACCATCTGACTCCTCACTGCTGCTGGATGCTCTGGCAGCCATTCTCTCCACAAATTCTTAGCACAGAAAAAAAGAGGTCTTGCTCTCACCAAAGTGAAAGAAGAAGTGAATGAAAAGGGTGGGGTTTTCATTAGTTGTAAAAAAAAAAACTGTTAACAACCAATGAAAAGAGTTATTTTAAGGTCACATGACTTGACACGCTTACGTTGCGCACACCGGAGCGCTTCCGGGGGCGCTTACGCGGCGCGAACGTAGGCGCTTACGCGGCACGCCTGAGTGACGTTTTGGTACCTTTACGGAAATACAAAATCATTTTCATTTCGTAAATCAAAAATACTGCTTTTATAAGTATAGTACTGAATGTCTTGCATTATTATTTACTTTTCATACATTTTTTTTTACGAACGCAGAAATAGCGCTCTCGCTGCGCTCTCGGGTGAGCTTACCGGTGCGCACACCCTGAGCGCTCCAAGACAAAATGATACGGATAAGCTTACCGGTGTGCGCATCCTGAGCGCACCAGGAAAAAATGATTAAAAAAAATATACATTGAACAAATTATTATTTTAAAAAAAAATATAATTAATAGTTATAAAAAACAGCTAATAAAAAAAATCGTAGGTTAAAAAGTCGATATACGATATACAAAGGAATTGGCTTTTAAAAAAACTATGAAATTCACTGAAAAAACCATAGGTTTTACAAACGTTATAGTTAGGAATTAGCTTTTAAAAAACCTTTGAAATTCACTAAAAAAACATAGGTTTCACAATCGTTTTAGTTAGGAATTAGCATTTAAAAAACCTTTGAAATTCACTGAAAAAACCATAGGTTTCACATTCGTTATAGTTAGGAATTAGCATTTAAAAAACCTTTCAAATTCACTGAAAAAACCATAGGTTTTACACCAGTTATAGTTAGCTGAACATTTTACTCATACAAAACCATTGAAATTCCCACGTTATAGTTAGTTGGACTCACTATAACTCGCGCGCCCGCAATCCACTGCTGATGATGTCACATATTACATCATTCATGACATGGTCAGTGACATCACTGATGACATCACTGATGACATCACTGATGGCATCACTGATGACATCATCCATGTGATATTATGATGCACCTCCTCACACTCTAATCCAACCTTTGATACACCCAGTGTTAAATACAAACTACCATTCCTGAAATTATTGACACACCAATACCAGTAACTACATACGTACTCACTGATATCTAGGTCTACACACACATCTACTCATTCACCCATAGAATCACTCATACATACAGTCACTCATCATTAGAACACTATCATATCCACTCATACACCTGTACAGACACGCACACGCTGACACTCATCCACAGAGTTACTCACACACCTAGTCAGTTATGCAAAGAATCAATCACACTCCCATTTCCTCAACTACACAGTTATACACACTAAACCTTACTTATTCAAACATATACTAATTAACACATACTTACTCTCTTTTACAATCCCTGATACAAGTACACATTGATCCATACAGTCACTTACGCAATCACAGGCTCTCATGTATAGTCATTTATATATGCCAACTCTCACATGCACTGTGTTTTACATATGTACTTACTTGGACATGGAGCACTGAGATAGCCATTCACTCACCAACACACCCATGCAGACAGTCAACCACCCATACAGCTCTTTCCACATGCACTCTTAAACTCATACACCTAGTGAATCAACTGCTCACACATCTATGCACAGAGTCACACACCTCCCAGCCACCCAAACACACACTCACCCTCACATACAAATACTTGGACAACCAATCAATAACCCATATAGCCACTCATATAGCTACTGATCAACACATGCAGCAGCTTACACAACAACAGACATACTGATGCACACATTCAGATAGTTTAGTCAATAACCAATGCATTCAGTAAGACACATGTAATCCCTCACTCATACAGTCAGTCACACACCTACTAAATCCTTCATCCAGACACTCATACATCCACTCATTCTTCAATATATAAAACATATTTTTACTTTTCAGAAACACACATTCACTGGATGATGTCATCAGTGATGTCATTTGAGATGTCATTTGAGATGTCATCAGTGATGTCATTTGAGATGCCATCAGTGACCGCGTCACGTGACCGCACCCAGAACTGAAACACAAGCACTGGAAAGAGTGGACGCCGTATTATCCCCGCACTCCGGGGACTCATCTCCAGGCAAGTCTATACTGTTATCACGATCTAAACACAACTACCAAGTGACCATCATCAATATCCGAAGAATAATACCTATAGCTAGTTTTTCTACAACGTATTTCTGAAGAAATTCAAGATTTACACTGGTACAATCCTTTTTGGATCTCCATCATTACCCGGTCTTGAGCGGAGCCGGGTCGGAATTATCACCGGCACGGCGACCTGTAGTCCTATACCATCCACCTACAGCCCTGAGGAGTCGCGGAAATATTGTGATTTCTTGCGACGAAACACGTGTCGGCTGGCTCATGTATGAACAATAAAAGAAGGAACAATACTATGATGGACTACTCCTTCAATTATGAACTTTGAACTATATGTCCATTGAGACATCACCTGTATTTAAAAAAAACTTTTTCTATAAGTGTGCTGCGGAACCTTGTTTTTCCTGTTACTTAATGTGTCCTCAAAACACATTTTGAGGGGTTACAGGGATTTGCCTCTCATCTGCACGCACCTTATGATGAAGCATTCATTGTACGTTAACCAAGTAGTGCGCCCAGAATTTCCCTCACGCCTGAAACCCTGTTCTTTTGGATTATACCAAACGCCATAGGTTTCAGTAGAGACATCATGTAGCTGGGGAACTCGTAATCAAGTTACGATGGCTTCACTGTTAACTTGTACTGGACCACTGTTTCCTTCTATCGGTATGTGAATGTTGTAGATCAATGGAGGATGTTCACAAATTAGTTCGCCACTTCAAGTGGAGTGGTGTGGCTCACTGGTTAGAGGCGGCAGACCCGGAAGCAGAGAACGGCCCGGGACCAGGGTTCAATTCCCGACGCGGCAGGGTCGTGGACCAGGGTCAACGGACTCGATAATTCTCGCCTCGGTGCCTACTCTAACCAGGGATCACACTCGGCAACTCTGGGCATTAAGCTTGCCTCATCTCTACAACGGCCCCACACAGACGCCGGGGATGCCTGGTTTCACCTTGGAGATACCCAGAAGGGACCATCTCACAGGGAAAGCCAGGACGGGTTCCCCAGCGGTCTTCAGCGCCAGGACGCTCCCGGGCAGCAGTGCGCTTTACAAGTCCAACACATTTACATTTACATTTTACTATCCAGTAATTGACCTAGACAGCATAGGGTATACATGGTCATGCAGATATGCCCTCACATTTAATATAATGCACCCACCTTAGGGCTATAAGGCCTGCTGTAGGGGTGAATTACATATATTGCATGCAGTGTCTGTGGGCATGTCACACAGGGTGTGTGTCATGTTGTGTTTTCACATTTGTTTGTACCATTTCACCATCCTGCAATGGCAGTCTGTATGAGTTTGGTGGTGAGTTCCTTAAGGTGGCACAATACATGCTGCAGCCCTTAGAGATCCTCTTTAGAACCCATGCCCTAGGTACAAGGGTACCATTTACTAGGGACCTAAAGATGTGCTAAAGATCTTGCCAGTTGGGGTACAATTGAACAGTTACCTTGTTTTAGGGAATGAGCACTGGCACTGGTGACCTTGTTAGCAGGAACCCTGTGCACTTCAGTCAAAATTGCATCAAATACCAGGCTAAAAGTGGGAGTGGCCATGTCAAAAAGGGGCAGTTTCCTATGCGTGCCATATAGTAGTAAAGCATAAATGGTTTACTGCTCTAAAACTCTCCTAAAATGGTAGTTATCTCAAAATTGTTCTATTCCAATAGATCTTGCGTTGACTGGTTTATCTGAAAGAAACACATAGTGATAAATTCCTTACCTTAGAATTACCCCCAGGTGTCAGACTGGATCCGGAAAGTTTTCGTCAGCAGTACCCCTGCCTGTTGGAAGATGGCGTTGTGCGACTCCGCGTCCATCGTTGGCGTCGTGGTCGTCGAGATGACGTTGCAGCAGCTACTTTGATGCCGACCTCGCGCGCTGACGTCAGTTCTGTACACTACTTTCCGCGCCAGAAAATGCAGGACCAGAGAGAGTAGTACCCCAGGGCTCGGCTGAATGCGCGGAAGCGCGTCTCCGCCGAAGCTCTTTTGTCGGCATGTGTGCTTCCCAGGAGACAATCCTGGCCGCGCACATCGCCTTGGAGGCGATTTCAAACTGACACGCGAACGAGCGCTGCGGCCTGGCGCTGTCTCCTGGGAAGCACACACGCATGCGCATACACACACACACAAGCGCCCACGCACATACATACAGAGACACCCACCCCCCCTCCGCAGACATACACACACGCGCGCGCACACACACGAGTGCACCCCCCCTCTCCCCCGCCGTCGCACACATGCATACACACACAGGCACACACACAACGAGGGAACCGAGCCCCCCCAGCCCTTTGTAACTTACCAGATCAATTCTGAGGGACTCCGCTCTCCTTCTGGCGTCGCGAGACGCTTTCACTCCGCCTTCTCTTCCGGTTACGTATGCAGCCCCGCCCCCGTCACAGGCGACTTTGCCTGACTTCCCGTCCTACCTGCGCTCACTGAGTTCGGGATCTCCTGCCTCGCCTGCTTGTCCCTACCAGCGTGCGGCTTCACGTCATCTCTCTGTGGACCTTTTATGTTGGAATCGGCCCTTTAATACCTGCACTGTCCCGGCAGCCGGTGGCTCTGTCCACCTCGTCTGCGTCTTCCCTCGAGTCCACCAAAACATTTGTGTACTTGACCCCCATGATCCCTCATCGTCCTTGGAGAGCTTCTCTTTACCTCGACCCAAGCTTTTAACTTCAGGCACTCATGGTCTTTAACACAACAGCACTTTGCATGCTGATATTTCTGGGCCTCTACTTGCAACAATAACATAGAAACTCCAAGTCCCAGAATGCAAGCTGCTGTTGGGTAAAACGCCAGCACTGACTGAAGGCGTCACACCTATGAAAGATCACGCCAGCTGTGCTTCACACCCGACTCAAGGCGGTTTGAAGTTGTGCTTAATTTGTGAGGTGCCCAAAGCTCTTCTCAGCTGTTCGTAGCCAACTCAATTAAACGTCAGCGCGCCGAATGCCAACACCTCTGAACCATTACCCGCCGATATTCTGCCTTTGTTATGCCTCTGTTTTAGCCCACTTAATCTGTCTTGAATCCATTACCTACCACTCGCGTACCCTTCATCTAACTATTGCAGGTTGCAGCATTCTCACGTTGTGGCAGTTTGTCCGCCTTTCAGATCCGCCCCTGCGTATGTTCGTATCAAATGGGGAAAATAAGCACTCCGGCTGAAATTAAGCACAGGTTAGATGACTGGGTGCCAGTCAGTGTGCTTCTCTGCAGTGCACCGGGAGCAGCACTGCAGCTTTGTATTCAATGTAACAATGCATAGAGACAGCTCCAGCTTTTCAGCGCTATAATTTGGCCCATTGGTGCTTCCAGGGCTGCCTGGTGACAACGGGGACTACACATAATGTAAAGGGCTGAATCGCTCGTGGGTTGTGGTAGGAGGTTGACGACCTTATCGCGTGCGTGGTCTAAACTCAACCCAGCCTGAACAACACAAGCTACTTCGGGGAAGTGGCAAGTCAAAAAGCGTACAGCAAATACAACAATAACTAGTCGACGTTCAGGCGCCCAGCGTGCTGCCTGTCCACCAAAGGCGCCTACGCGCATCGCCGTAGCTATGAAGCGCTACAGAAAGACTACTCACTCTCTACTACTCTACTACTCACTCTCCACTACTCTCTACTCATTCTCTACTACTCACTACTACTCTACTCATTCTCTACTACTCACTGCACTACTCACTACTACTCACTCTATTGGTATTGTAAATGACAATGCCATTTATTTATCTGTTTTCAAAACCAACACATAAATAAAATGTTTGTCATTTACAATGCCAATAGCTCTAACTTTTGCAAAGGCGAGACCGTTGCATTGTAAATGCTTGTTTAACTGTGTTTTTGAGGCTTTTTGTCTCAGTTTTTTTTATTCGATCGACTCCTGGAGTCCCTTCTGGTACTTTTTCTATTTGACCCTCAATTACTGTGACGTTACTCCCTAGATATCCTCCCTTGAGGATTATCTTACTCCATGGTAGACAGACTCATCTGACAAAATGCTGCTGGAATAGGAGTTGCTGAGTACGTACCAGATCACCCTCACACCAAGTTCAGGTTTTGCCTCCATGCTGTCTCCAGCTTGGTTTCTTCTTTTCGATGTGTCACGCTAAAGGAGTGCCACACTAAAAGCCAAAGATAATGCCCTAATCCCTAAATTCTGCATACCGCTGAGGCTTTCCAACACTTTAGTGAAGCTTCCACAGCCTTGCAGCTGTAAATACATTCAACCCCTCCCTTCCTGCAAACATCTGGGTCTACTGCCAGGCCTTATCTGCTGTCCCTGCCATTCCAAGCTACACCTTCAGGAATGATGGATTCACCTGTATATCAATCTCCCATATTTTCTCCTTACAAACAGTCTCATTTGATTGAGCCAAAGAATAATTCCTTCATGAACTCTTGCAACTATCTAGGCTCTACCACAGTGTCACAGAGAAAGCTTTGGAAAAACTGTATCATGGGACCCTAGTGCCTCTGCCAAAGAAGATAAGCGTTTGCCTGCTGGTGGGAATAACTCCTCAACCAAAAGCCTGTCTTTGCATTAAATCAACTGTTATCAGACAGGCTCAGGAGATTTAAAGAAACCATTTCTCTGAGTCTCCAGGTCTATGATCTCAGTTTTTAGACTAAACCGTTTACCAAGGGTTAATCAATATCCTTCCTTATTAACAAGGAGGCAAATTATCTTGAGACATATAGTAAGGAAAAGTAGCAGTCCGCTGTTCGATCCCTCAACTGAAGGCTTTCTAAGCCATTAAATATGGGCACAGTCACAGCCAAATCACACAGTGCCTTTGGAGCATAACTACCAAGACCTCTCCTTTTCTTCCAGCTGCTTAGGCGTTATATACTAGGAGGTTTTGTGACATTAGGCTCTAGATAAGAAAGTCAGCCTTCTCCCCTGTTCAGTTGATAATGTTGTATTTCTCCTATCATCTGATTGAGACACAGTGGACATGGGCAATGGCAAAACTAAACTTGTACCATTGGAGCCTACCAGAACAGGCGAGGCGGGGTCCTTCTTCATGACCGAAGACACCAAATAACACCAGTTTTCTCCAGATGAGCACTCCATGGACACTTGAGTTACAAGCCTGATCCCAACATGGATGATATTCCAGTCTTTTGAGCCAATTGCCTCCTGTAACATAAAGTTTATGTTGTAGAAGACATCCTGATTGGCAGCAATAACATCAGTCAGACTCTATTATAATATTCTTCTGGAAAGTGTTGTTTTCAAAACATATTTCTGATTTGTTCCAAAGGTCTCTCTCAAGTTCCATCTCAATGAAAAGTTTGTTCTCCTGATAGTTCCTCTTTTCCTTGTCATTTGTTTGGTAAGGATGCATAACACAAGGCATGTTTGTATTTGGACAGAATGAGGGACATGCATTTTATTTGAACTACTCTCTTATATTTGGAAAAACAACAGTTGATGGACAGAATGCAGAACAATGTCATACATTCACCCCAGTACATGGATTTGGGCCTAAATCCATCGTTGTTTTGCTCACCACACCACCCCTGTTCAGACATGGCCATATGCAAATCAGCCTTGACACTGTGCCTCCAGGGAACAGCCCAGCCCGAACTGCCAAGCCATGTCTTCCCTGGACCGGAATCAAGCATCCTAGGACCAGTTTCTGGCTATCAGCCGTCATCAGCCAGGATAGCTTGACTCCAGTGGCGTGGAGAGCACGGAACTCATGTCTGAGCACACCCGTCCCACTCGGGGTGACAAATGCAGAAACAACAGTTGATGGACAGAATGCAGAACAATGTCATACATTCACCCCAGTACAGAGATCTGGGCCTAAATCCATCGTTTTTTTGCTCACCACACCACCCCAGTTCAGACATGGCCATATGCACATCAGCCTTGAACCTGTGCCTCATGGGAACAGTCCAGCCCAAATGTCCAAGCCATGTCTTCCCCCCTGGACCAGAATCCAGCATCCTAGGACCGGTTTCTGGCTATCAGCCGTCATCAGCCAGGATAGCTTGACTCCAGTGGCGTGGAGAGCACGGGACTCACGTCTGAGCATACCCGTCCCACTCGGGGTGAGCAAAATAACGATGGATTAAACCCAGATCTGTGACTTGGGTTAAATGTTTTGCCATGGTGCAACATTCCGTCCATCATCTTGTGTGTTTTGCTGTTCACCCTATGTGGGAAGGGTATGCCCAGACGTGGGTCCCGCGCTCACTACGCCTTTGGAGTCAAGCTATCCTGCCTAGGATGCTTGATTCTGGTCCAGGGAAGACATGGCTTCGCAGTTCGGTCTGGACTGTTCCCATGAGGCACAGGGTCAAGACTGATTTGCATATGGCCATGTCTGAACTGGGGTGGCTTGGTGAGCAAAATAACGATGCATTAAACCCAGATCTGTGACTGGGGGTGAATGTTTTGCCATTGTGCAACATTCCGTCCATCATCTTGTGTGTTTTGCTGTTCACCCTATGTGGGAAGGGTATGTCCAGACGTGGGTCCCGTGCTCACTACGCCACTGGAGTCAAGCTATCCTGGCTGAAGACGGCTGATAGCCAGAAACCGGTCCTAGGATGCTTGATTCCGGTCCAGGAAAGACATGGCTTCGCAGTTCGGTCTGGACTGTTCCCATGAGGCACAGTGTCAAGACTGATTTGCATATGGCCATGTCTGAACTGGGGTTGCTTGGTGAGCAAAATAACGATGGATTAAACCCAGATCTGTGACTGGGGGTAAATATTTTGCCATTGTGCAACCTTCCGTCCATCATCTTGTGTGTTTTGCTGTTATATTTGGAGGCAGTTATGTCAGTCTTCTGCCTGCACAGAGCTTGTGAACATTCCACGTGAGCACTCATAAATTTGGACTGAAGTTCTCCACATCCTAGATCCTTGTCTAGTCCTGTACTGCTGTTCTACATTCTAAGTGGCAGTGGAATTTTCCCATAAGTTGACAATGGGTAATAGCCTCAATTTAAAGAGTAGCATACATCTGTGGTTACTCAGTTATTGTTAACCCCTAGGTTCTTTCCCATTGTCATTGTCCTGCTGCTACTGACCCCTTAACACTAGGTGTATAAAGGTCTACTTTTGTCAAAAAGTAATCTTGCAAGTTGCACATAAGCAAAGATATTGGTTCTTGATATGTTTAATATTTGCATGTATGTGCAGTATTGGCATAGAGAGCCCTGAATGGCCAGTTATCGAAGCATTTCCCAGTCTTGCAAGTATGTGGAATGAGCCAAAGAACTAAGAGTAAGGGGTAAGATTAAGGTTAACTTGTAACTTTTTTGACAAGAATGAAAATTATACATGTCTGTTTGATAAAACCCAAATTGGCACTGTTGTTGAATCTTCTGTAAATATGTGGCAAATGCCACTAAGGACATTTTCCCTTGCTAGAGTCTCGCCACATAGTACAAGCCACAGCTGATCTTTACTGCCTTGTATAGACTGTGTGCATGGACTTAGCAGCAACAGAATTCCCCCTAACGAAAATCACAGTAGATAAAAATTCACTGGCTATTCTCCTGTCTCTTAAACTCTCCAATCCCATTACCCCAGCTCTGAAGAGAGTCCCAGAGTTGCAGTTTAATGTCAGATCTCCTGTAAGGCAATATGCATAATTCACCAAAAATTCAATGAAAGCAACCAGGATTCTTCTGCCGGATAGGATGCGCTCACCAACCTAGACGCAACCCCCACCCATGGCTGTAAACCACTATCTGATCTTTAACAAATCTACAAGAGAACACTGATTAATCCCTTATACACAGGGACCTCCTTCCCAGTAAGCTCGTGGTCGGACGGGTGTGTGTGTGTGTGTGTGTGTGTTTGTGTGTGTAGTCACGGAAACAAAAACAACATTTACAGGGACGTCATAGTTAGGAACACAGAAACAGAGGGTGGGACTAGGAGCAATTATAAAGAAAAAGAACAGGTCCAGTACCAGTGTTCCCAAGGATACATGTAATAACAATGGATGGTGACTGTTCCTAGAACAAAAGCAATCTCTCCAACCTATTCTGGTTAAGATATGGTGTCTCCAAGACAAAAGCTGAGATCAGTGGGACCAAGGAAAAGAGATAGTTGGGGGAATTCCTCCTTTTAGAATTGGTGCCCTCACACACCCTTTCGGGTGTCATGCTTCATCATCGGGCGTTTCTCCTCGTGGGGGTGGCGCTGCAGTCCCCCATGGGCCCCGCGAGAGGGCTCTTTATCGGAGATCTTTGTTAGTTGGTGCCGCAGTTGTGAGTGCGGGTGTGTGGGCCTTGTGAAAGTCTATGTTATGAAGATAAAATTATCTCGCCAGATCCCCAATACAAGTTTATTAAGGGGTCCGGGAAATAAGTTAAAACATTGGGGGCTGGAGCTAAACCTAGATTGCAAATATATAGGGGTGGTAAGTATGCTCCCGCTGCTCTCAGGCCTTGAAAGTGGTGCAAAGGTGAGGTGGGGTCAACATGTTTTGCGCATAAAAACGGGTCCCTAATGGATCCTCTGTGCTCTTCGTCAGGACCTTTGAAAACGGGAGATTAAAAATCATAGGAGTCAAGAAAAAACTCCTTATACTCCCACCATACCTATAATGAGGTCTTCATGCGTCTTAGCGCTAAAAGATACGTCAGTATCTTCATGATCTCCGTCGATTCTGACGGGAAGGGCAGGTTTGAACGCTGTCTCGATTATGGGACACACTTCGGTCTCCTTTCCCCCAGCCTCTGCCGACGTGGCCAACCTGCACTGAGAGAAGGGTTGGGATCACGAAGATACTGACAATACGTATCTCTTCGCGCTAAGACGCATGCTGACCACACGTTATAGTTAGGCTTAGGTTTCACTCATACAAAACCGGAGAAATTCAGCAGTTATAGTTAGCTGCCCCTCGCAATGCCCTGCTTATGACCTCGCATATTACATCACTCATGATACAGTAATTTGTTCATTTAAAAATACTAAGGGGAGGGGGGCTAACGTGTGATTATGGCCCCGGGGGCATCATCACTCTGGTTCTTCCCATTTTTTAAAAACTTTATTTTGAAAAAAGGGAGGGGGGGCCATCTCCCCGGGGCCTGCCCTTTTTAAATTAAAGCTTTTTTTAAAAAAAAGATGGTGGGCACGCGTCCCGGTCTTGGGCCAGGGATCCCATCCCTGTGGCTGGGGCTCTACTCTGGGTGCCCTTATCTCGCCCAGGGCATCCACTCTTATCTGTTGAGGGCAGTTGGACGATTCACAAGGCCTTGTGCTACCTTTCGGCTCCCTGCAACCTGCGGGAGCCGGCGTTGCTTTTGGACAGGGATCTGCCAACATGCAGAACCCTCTGTCCAAAAGCAATTCTGCTCCGCTTTCAGCAAGCAATAGCATTTTTAATGCTCTTGATTTCTGAAAGTGGAGCAGTGTTTGCCATGCAATTTCAAACTGCAGTGTCCTGGGGGTAAGCACCCCTGGACATTTCTGGAGCTGGCCCTGGGAGGGTGGTGGTTCCCAGACCATCTAGGGCTCCATGAGGGGGGCCGCAAAGCCCCCCTCCTTTGTTCTAATTTGTCCTGCAGACGTCGTAGTCCTGGGGGCCGGGGACCACCCTGGGACCCCCGCCCTTTAGGGACGTAGGGGTTCAGGATTTTTCTACCCAGTCCCTGTTTCTCTTTTTAAAAAAAAAAAAATATTTTTTCTGTGACTCCGTTGAACCTAGCCTCAAGATGGCTGCCAACACTTCCTGGTTTGAAGTGTTGGAAGCCAATCACATCTCAACACAAGATCGGGAGGGGCCACGGATTCACTGTGCCCCTACTTATACAACTGGGAATTTCTGTAAATAACTCAAACTACATAACGGATTGTCACCAAATAACAAACAGGCTCATCCCTGAACCAACATCTACCTTCCTGCCAAATTTGGTGTAATTCCATTGCGAAGGTCAGGCTTTAGCCGTGTCTAAAGATCCTATGGGAATTATCATGGGGAATACGCACTTTTAAGCACCCCCTTATTCTCTGCCTCTGCTTGGCTGATCACCCCGAAACTTTCACGACAGCAGTTGAAGTGACCGTCATATTTGTTTTGAAAGGTTTGTGAAGATTCGTCAAACGGCTCCAAAGTTATTGCCAAATTAAAAACCGCCCTTCCTATGGAAACAAGGTTGTAATTATAGCTACCTACTGTCGACCGCCAGTAAAGGGGTGGGGGGGAGAGGGAGAGAAAGAGAGAGAGAGTGAGAGAGGGAATTTTCGCACATACCAAAGATTTCATGCATTGCACAGTCTTATCATTACATGTCATTACAGATGTTGCAGTGATGCTATCAATAATGTTGTACAACATATCATGAGTGATGTAATATGCGGGGTTATTAGCTATGCATGGCAAAGGCGTGAGATAAAATTAGCTAAGGGCAGGAGTTCTAGTTATTATAGGTAACTATAATTGGTTAATGTCTGTGTTTTTTTAAGTTTCAAACATTGTTGTCACTGAAATTAATATACCGTCACTTTAACCTTTATTTTTTTCAGTACATTTCTAGTTTTTTTAATGTAAAGTAATATGTATTGCCATACGTACAACCAACCCGTGCAGCCTAAAGCTGTGTGGGGGTGGCGGGCAGACCCCATCTCCTCATTTAGAAAGAAAAAAAAATTGGGAAGGGCAGCACGGCCCTCCACCCGGAGCTTTTGCAGGCTCAGGGGTCACCTTTCCCCGGGGCCAATTACTATATTTTTAAATAAAGGGAAGGTTGGTGCGCATACCCTGAAAACTACCCCTCGCAGGCATGCATCTGCACTCCGCGTAGGGAAACAGTCGGAATAACAGGGGCAGATCCACATGTGTTTCAACATCGCAAGCGCTACCACGCTTGCCTTAACCACGCATATGCCTTTGGTTAAGCCAGTCCCAGTGCCTGGCTGCTTCCTGGAATGGGCAGACGCAGAAAGGATCAGGAGTTGAGGTAGGACGCTGTGGGGTAAGTTGGGCTGGGGCTGGGTTTTGAGGGGTGAGGCGTAGTTTTGAAAAGTTGGGGCAAGTTTTCAGGTCTGGGGGTGGGGTTGTTTTTAGGACTGGGGGGTCGGGTAGTTTTTAGGGCTTAGGGGATGGCGGGTAGTTTTTAGGGCTTAGGGGAGGGCGGGTACTTTTTTGGGCTTAGGGGGGCATGGAAGTTTTTAGGGCTCGGGGTTGGTTTTCAGAAGGGAGGAGGTTAGTTTTAGGTCTATGGGGATGGCGTTTGTGGGGACGTTTAAGGGCTCATGGTGTGGGCCAGGGTTCGGAATACTTTTTAGGGCTTTGTAGGGGCAGGATAGTACTTAGGGCTTAGGGAGGGTCGGGTTCGTTTTTAGGGCTTGATGGGAGAGGCTGGTTAGGTTTCAGGAGGGATGGAGTAGTTTTAAGTCTCAGAGCGGGGGCAGGGGTCGGGGAGTAGCACTTACCTGATAAGTTTTAACCAAGCATATTTCTTTGCCACACATGCCTTAACAACGCATGTTTCGTTGTAAAGGCATGCGTGATAAAGGCACATGTGTGGTTAAGACTTGCGTAGTTCAGACTGCATGGAACCCACATGCGTGGTAAACGCATGCTTGGTTCCGTCACACAACCCTCCGCATATGGCCTTATGCAGCTGTGGTTGGCCTAAGGGTCTGACTGGACTCAGACAGACCCCATATCCTGTGGCCAGTTTGTCAAAAAAAGGGTATGGGATGCGCAGCCCCCTCCTCAAGCCTTTGTCAGGCCCTGGGGACCCCATCCCCAAGGCCTGTATTTTTTTTATGAAGGGGAGGTGGGCGAGCAGCATGAAGCATCATCTATGACCCTCTTGGTCCCCTAGGGATCCCATCAGCCCCAGGGCTTTTTTTTTTAAGGGAAGGCAGAACGTGCCCCCTTCCCAGGCCTTTACATCCCCAGGGACAATTCATTTAGAGGTGAGGAGAACACACAGCCCTCCTCCTGAATCCACTATGGGCCCGGGTGACCCTATCCCCCGGGACCTTCATTTTTTAAAATTGGGAGGTGGCGTGTTGACCCGCTCCACGAGTTTAGAGTTACCTGGGGCCCCACCTCCATGGCTTTATGTGCTCCTGAATGGGTGGCCGGTGCCTACTCATGGCACTAACAGTATATTTTGGGCCGCAAGGGAGCCCCAGGGCCGCTGAGGCTCCTCTCATGCACCCATCTTGTATGCTAAGGAGAGCCACTGTTTCTTCTTATTTTGGCCCAGAGTGGATGTGGCTTCTGGGACCCCCATTAGGTTCTAAAGGGACAGGGTACCACTACCCTGCCCCATATTTTATTTTTTCAATTTAAGCTTAGAACAGGGGATTAAGTCTCAGAGTAGAACAGGGGATTAAGTCTCAGAGTCCTGTAATGCACTTGAGGCAGACAATCATAGTACTCGCTCTCACAGGAGTATGTATTCTCATGCACTCAAATTGGCTCAAGTGGGGAAAACCCCTCTTGGCCAATCAGAATGCTCTCATTTTTAAATTTGGGGTCAAGGAACTCTCTTGAGTGGCTGGAACCCAACAGTCCATATATAAAAATATTGTTTGAGCCTTAATATCTCAAAAAGAAGTGAACGGAGGTACACCCAATCACAAAAGCATGCTTTCTAAACCAAGAGTTAGCTTCCCACCAAATTTGGTGTAATTCCATTCAGCAGTTTTTAAGGTAACGCTGTTCATAAAGGTCTATGGAAAATGCATATGTCGGAAGCTGGCTCTCTATATAGTGTACTAAAACGAAGTACACTATGCAGAGAGTCCAGTGGATCCCCTATTAGTATACAGAGGCAAAAGTAGATAATGCTAATGCTCTATTTGTGGTAGGGTGGGCGAGCAGTTAGGCTTATGAGAGGGTACTGCTAAGCATTTGTTGTACTTACAGAGGCAATAAATGAGACACACACTCAGGAATAAATCTGGGTCTCATTTGTAACAATAACATTGATTTGTATATAATTTTTCAGACCAAGAACTTCTTTCTAAGGTAAGTACTTTTTGAATTTTTAAAGTTTGCAAAAGAAATCACTGTTGTGTGCAATTACGCACATTAGAGGTCAATGGGGGAAAATAGGAAAAGGCTTAGAAAGTCGCATAGTGAGTTCTCGAGGTTCACCTTCTAATTTCGGGTAATTAGCATGGCCAGGTCCACTGTTCCAGCAGCAGACATTCGTGAGCGTTTGGATTAAGCCGCGAGCAAGATACTGAGGTCATTGGTAGAAGGCGCTACGAAGAAGGGGTCCACCGAAAACACACGTGGACAGAAGGACTTGGGGGTAAATCCCTGCGGGGTCCCACTCGAGGGAGTAGTTCGCAAGGGCCTCAGGAGCGCAGCTGATTTGTTGTTCCCCTGGCCGGGCGGACTGGGAGCAGGGCAGATATAGGCAACCAAGTGTTTGGGTCAAGACTGTCCTCACGGTTAGGGGCAGGGAGGTTGCAGAGGTGAATCTGATAGACATCTAGCCTCAGATTCCTAACCTTTGAACTTCCAGACGTCAGGCTGGATGCGAAAGATTTTTCTCAACAGTGCCCCTGTGCGCCGGTAGGTGGCGTTGGTAGACTCCACAAGACGTTGTCGTGTTCGTCCTTGTTGTGATATCCGCGTCATCAATATAACCGCCACTCTGGCGTGCTGACGTCAGTTCTTTTCTTTCCACACCATCAGCGACGATCCATTAAAGAGAGCTATCCCCTTTCATTTTGTTGGCAGACTTTTCTCGACTTTTTGTCAACTTCGTTGGTGTGTTGGGTATATCATGTCAAGCTTGAAGACTTTGGGGTTCTAGCCGTGCGGCACCTGTCACCGCGCCATGTCGTCACGGACTCCCATTTGGTCTGTCTTTGGTGCTTGAAGCTCGACCACGACTCCAAGTTGCACTCCAACTGCCGGGCCAAGGCACCGAAGACTTTGAGGTAGCGGTCCCTAAAGCTTCTTGCAGCATGGTGTCTTGCACTGCGTATGTCGCATCGTCACTCTCAGTCCGGTCTCGGAAGAGATGAAGGTCCGAGCACCGCTCCGGCAAATCGAAATCCTCCTAATCGAAATCAGGTAAGAGGCACCACAAAAAGCACAAGATGTCAAATCGTGCCCCGACTTCGCCCCGCCCATCAACATAAAATTCTTTCAGTTGGGCGGGGGTCACTCCCTGCCCGTCTCATGGAGTATCCTCGGTGTTCGAGGCCTTGATCCACGGAGCGCTGCCTGGGTCGGCTCCGCGTTTCTTTCCATTTCCGGCAGAGAGCCCCGCCCAACTGAAAGAATTTTATGACACCATGTGCATCCTAACCCATAGGATGTGTCTATATAAACATGTTGTACATATTGATTCATGCCTGAATTACTTTGCTCACACTCTTCTCATAATATCACAAATAGGTTTGATTATGGGAGTTTTCTGACATACACTGGAGGGTGACATATAGCTATGCACAATCATTAGGATGGTTCCCACATTGTAAGATTTTGGAGCATCTGCATAGTTATGCCCATTGAATATACTCTGAGGCCACTCATGGCACACTACTCAGAGCACTTGCGTTCCCAAAAACAACATTGGAATATCACGGACCAATAGGTTGCAGTCATTGCACTACAAAGATGTCCGAAATGACATCATTGGGCAGCTGTGATTGCCCAATGACTGGTACTTTTTTAAAAAACAACACATGGTCAATCGTGATTCTATGATATACAGGTTGGAGCCTTCAGAACTACAAAGATGGCCGATATGTTGTCATCGGGTAGTTCTGAGCGCATCTTCCCACGTGATTTCGAGCGCTAAGTAGTGCGCTCTTGTTCCTAAGAAAACAAGCTCAACTAGGCTTACTTTGTAGAAAAATAGGCAGTGACTCACAACACTGGGGGCATTCTAACATCATATGCACGTGAGGAATAATCATGGTCTAATGATTACCAGATTCTAGTGTTAGGAACTACAAAGATGGCCGATATGACATCATATGGTAGTTCTGAGCACGTCCTCTCGCGAGATCTCGCGAGATTTCGAGCGTAAAGTAGTGCGCTTAGTTTTCTTATGAAAATAAAGACCAATAAGGCTTACTTCACAATAAATGTCTGATAATAGTGTCCTTGCCACTAATATATACCAATTGAAGGGACACATGATAAGATTGCCACTATCTAGTATACATCTTAAAGGTGGAGGGATACTTCACTAACAAACCCTCACTAGACTACTTATACTAGCATCTCCTACAGATCGGTGCCTCCCCCAAGTCTCAGATGGGAGCTTGAGGTACCGACGGAAAGGTGAGCAGCTACCACAGAATACTTTTAGCTATACTATGTTGTAAACTTTAGCAAATCACAGGTTTTGAAGATCAGAATGTTGTAAAATTCCTGAATAAGCATACAAAGGAGTTTTAATCTTCCTTAAAGTTTGGTGTCTTAATCGAGTTTCTGGGTCATTTTGAGGCTTAGTACACTGAGTTTGGGGTGTTTATCTACCTCACATGTTTTGCCTCTAGATATAGGGCATTTGGTTATAGGAATGATTATAGGCAGGGTGTAAAGCGGAAAAATTTCTTTACAGTACTTTGCCACATTCTTTTGTTTTCCCTATATCTTTGTAGTGCGGGCCTCTTAGTACCTGAGCAGTGTCCAGGTGAGGTGAGGTCTATTGTCCTACCACAAAGGGTATGCATAAAAAAAAAAATTCTGACACACATTATTGGTTGGCTTGGTGACACACTATGCACATGAGACTGATGCATCGAATACAGTACTAATGATATAACGTTTTCCTTCACAGAATTCACAGTAACCATTGTGAATCGGAGGGTTAATGTCCATGGTTGTTACAGGTTGTACCGTTTCTAACCAGTTTTACTACAATTTGTTTTGGTGATGGTGGTGAATTCTATATTTCACTATTAGGAGTGCAACTATTATACGAGCAGAGGCCCTGACGAATGCCAAGGTATTAAATACCCGTTAGGCAGAAACATGTTCGCCCTTATGTAGACAGATAATTGTCACTGTCTTCTCATGCACTGTTCTATTTTTTAATTAGGAGGCGTGTCCAGTCCGCAGAATAAAGTATTTAGAAGGAGGACATTCCATCCTATTTTAAATCACTTTCTTGTTCGTTGCACTATTTCTTCTTACTTTACCATCAAAAGATCAGTCATCATGGACGGTTTGTGTATTTGGTGGACCAAATCCTGATACAACAATAAGGTGCGGAGCTGAGTGTCCCACTGATCAGGGGACCAGCCTCATTTGCACATGGGTTTGGCCAAATGATAGGACTGATCATTGAGTCTAATTTGATGGAAACCCTTTACAATCTGTTGTGGATTAATCAGCCATTTTACGAATAATCGATGATGTACCGGTCTCCTCTATGCATGTAGTGTTAGCCTTTTTTCCTTCTTTATCCTTATTAATACGTTATGTGTGTGCGATAAAGATATTTTGAGATCTTGTTGACTCAGTATCGACAGTGTAGCCTCTCAATTTGGCTGTTAGACCCCCTGTGTTTTGTGTGTTATACATCCTAACCCTGCCAGCTTGCCTTCAGGCCCCGCAGGTTCAGAAGACGGTGGGGCCCCCATGGTTCACATGGCTCTGGCCCCATCCCCGGCCTCCGAGTGGACCCGTTCGTGGGTCTGGACCGATGCAGGTCATACCTCCACAGTAACCTTCCCCAGTGTTGCTTCCGGCGCCCGCCGGCGGCGCCTCCCTGATCCTCATTCCCGACGTCACGGAGCCAGTCTGTCGTCCTCCGACATCGAGACCGGCGCCGACTAAGCCGTACTGCTCCAGGCTGTTTTTCCTGCCCTATTCTGAAGGGTTAGGAATGGAAGAAGAGGATTAGGAGTGGAAGCAGGATTCCTTGGAAATCCTGCAACAAGATCTGGACTGATAGGAGGAATTGGGTAAAGCCAGTTGCCTGGACACCTCTGCAGACTCTGGCATGCTTTCCTCTCCTACCCTGGCTACGGAGGAGGGAGAATCTTTGCCGTGGTGGTGCGTAGGGCAGCAGAGGTCCTTGACCTGCAGCTTCCTACAGTGGCGGTCAAGGCGAATGTCTTGACAGAGGTCCTGCAGCCTGGGGTCTCGAGTTCGGAACCCCTACTGCCTTTCAATGAGGCCTTGACAGACGTCCTTCTGGGGACATGGTCCAAACCCAGCATAGGAGCTCCTGTGAATAGAACGATCGCCTGCCGCCATCGCCCCGCACCGGGCGACCCATTTTTCCTCACCACCCACCCGCCAAAGCTTGGTGGCCCAAGCTCCCACTTCTCGTTTTTTAACACACCATGGTTAGTCACTTCATGGCTTCTCGCTTCTAGCGTGGAAAGTCGTAAAAAGTACGCTGGAGTGGTGGTTATATTGACGAGAACAGCACAACGCCGACGACGTCACGCGGAGTCGACCAACGCCACCTATCGGCACGCAGGGGTACTCCTAAGACCAATCTTATGGTTTGCAGATTTTTGTGGCGCTTTCCTGAGGCTCAGCCGGGAAAGCTAGGCGTGCTAATATTTTAATCGTTCACTTCAACATCTGTGTTAATGTGAGTTGCTTTCCTGAGGCTCAGCCGGGAGAGTTGGGGTGATTAACTTTTAAAGTGTCTTGATTTTACAAATTCACTTACTTAATTGTAACACCTTTGGCATTTCGCGCTGTGTCTCTTCCATACCCACAGTGCCACCGCGATCCCGTACAGCCGATAAAGAGCTGATCGGGGACTGGCGCGGGCGCCATCTTAGAAGGATTGTGGGGTGGCGGTATAGTCGATTACAGACTCCCACCCTCTGGAATACTTAAACAGCTTTGTATCACGCGCGCTCAGCAGATCTTTGTGGCGCTTTCCTGAGGCTCAGCCGGGAAAGCTGGGCGTGCTAATATTTTAATCGTTCACTTCAACATCTGTGTTAATGTGAGTTGCTTTCCTGAGGCTCAGCCGGGAGAGTTGGGGTGATTAACTTTTAAAGTGTCTTGATTTTACAAATTCACTTACTTAATTGTAACACCTTTGGCATTTCGCGCTGTGTCTCTTCCATACCCACAGTGCCACCGCGATCCCGTACAGCCGATGAGGAGCTGATCGGGGACTGGTGCGGGCGCCATCTTAGAAGGATTGTGGGGTTGCGGTATAGTCGATTACAGACTCCCGCCCTCTGGAATACTTAAACAGCTTTGTATCACGCGCGCTCAGCAGATCTTTGTGGCGCTTTCCTGAGGCTCAGCCGGGAAAGCTGGGCGTGCTAATATTTTAATCGTTCACTTCAACATCTGTGTTAATGTGAGTTGCTTTCCTGAGGCTCAGCCGGGAGAGTTGGGGTGATTAACTTTTAAAGTGTCTTGATTTTACAAATTCACTTACTTAATTGTAACACCTTTGACATTTCGCGCTGTCTCTTCCATACCCACAGTGCCACCTCGATCCCGTACAGCCGATGAGGAGCTGATCCTAAGCCCGTCTGCGCCCGTCATCGCCAAGACATCGCCTTTTGCCACCCCCCCTGGTCGGATTCGTCTGTTACGATAGGAAGATGCTTATCGCAATCAATCAAAGTCATGAAAGTTGTGGGGTCTCTCTAACTCAGCTGGGAGAGACCGCCTTGAGCGTGTGGATTTGCTGCTCCAACACCGTGTCGGGTGGGACAGGGAAAAGGGAAAGGTAATGGAGGTAAACCTAGGCTCAGGGTATGTCAATTAAATGTTAGGTCTCTTGTTAAGCACCATATAGAGGTGCAGTTGCTCCTCAGCAAGGAGAGGCCAGATGTTCATTTCCTCTGTGAGACATGGCTACGGGAGGATATGGCGGGGATTCTCAATCTTACCCTTCCCACTGGATATCTGATTAACACCATTAACAGAGACTCTAGGGGTGGTGGCATAGCCATAATTTAATTTATAAAGCCCAGTACCCCTGCTCCTTTATTAAGGAAGATATCTGGGGGTGCGAAAGTGCTCGGTTCAGGGTTGAAATAAGTGCACATTTTTCCTTCTCAGGGCTGTATGTTTACCGTCCTCCAGGGCCAGTAACCAAGTTTATCGAGGCACTATTAGAGACAGTTAGCTGCTTGGTAGTGGGATCGGCATATTTTACTATTCTGGAAGATTTGAACCTCCACTTTGATCAAACCCAAGAGTCGACCGTTCAGAATTTGCTGGCGGATCTGGCTGCTCTTCAGCTTGATCAACTTGTACTAGAGGCTACTCATACTGCTGGACATATACTGGACCCGTTTTTTTCTAATATACCGGTTGCGAGTATAACTCCGCCTAAGCCCATGGGATGGACAGACCATTATTTAATTGAATTTAAACTTGACATCACTGAGCCTTTCAGGCCAGGTGGGGAGAACCTGGTCTTTAAGAGGCCCTGGCACAAATTGAAATCAGAAGATCTTCAAGTGGCCTTGGGTGCCTTTCCCTTACGAAACATGGCTGACCCGGAGTCGGCATATAGTGCCTTTTGTAATTAGATCTCAGGAGGACTAGATACTCTCATACCAGCCAAATGGTCAAAGGGGCGCACGTCTAAGTCCAGCCCATGGTATAGTGAGTCATTGCGAGTTATGAGGAAGGAATGTAAGAGGGCAGAGCGGAAATGGAGAAGGGAGTATAATAGTGAAGATAAAATAAAATACTTGATCAAAATAAAGCAATACCACAAAGCCATTTGCTCTGCACGTGCTACATTTTATGCGGAAGAGATTAAAAACAGTTGAAACCCTACAAAATGACCTTAAGAGTGATAGAGCCACTTCTTCTATTATTACATCTGCTCAGCAATGCGAGGAACTCGCCACCTTTTTTATTGATAAAGTTCAAAAAATCTATCAAACTATCCCGCAGTCTCATCATTCCTCATTTGCCCCTGTTGGGGAAAAGGCTGAGGGCCCTACTCTTGCCCTTATACCAGAAATGTCTAATGACAACCTCACCAGGCTATGTGGCAAGATCAAATCTGGGTCTCCGCTAGATCCTATGAAACCGGCACAATTTATCGATTCACTAGTGTTTTTCCAACAGCCGCTAGTTGAGATAATTAATCTGTCCTTCTCCATGGCCGTGGTTCCAGAGACCTGGAAGCAGGCCTGGGTCTCGCCTATCATCAAGAAACCCACGTTGGACCCTCCAAAAAACCAGAGAATTTTCGACCTATTTCTCTCCTCCCGTGGGTGGCGAAGATTGCTGAGGCTCATGTAAATAATGTGTTATCTGAATATATGAGCCTCCATAATATTCTGGATCCATCTCAGAATGGCTTTAGACCTGGCCATAGCACCAAATCCGCCCTATTAGCCACATCTGAACATCTGCGAACGATTCTGGATGCCGGTCAGAGTGCAGCGCTGATCCTTTTGGATCTCAGCGCTGCCTTTGACACGTTATCACATGCCATTCTCTTACATCGCCTAGAGGCAATAGGGATTACCGGATCTGCATTGGAATGGTTCAGGTCATTTCTGAGGGACAGATCCTTCCTGGTATCGGCTCCGCCATTCCTTCCTCAAATACATCCCATAGGCCAGGGGGTTCCGCAGGGCTCAGCGCTGAGCCCGTCTCTGTTTAACTTGTATGTCCAGCCACTGTCGGCGGTGGCAAAGAACTGGGACTTAATGATGGTATCATATGCTGACGATACCCAACTTGTGATCACTCTAGCTGAGGGGCCATCTTCATTGGCCACTAAGTTCAGAGACGGGCTGACAGCTGTGGCCCAATGGATGGCAGAGATAACTGCCTTCAGCTTAATGGGACAAAGACTGAGGTCCTGCTACTGGGGAAAAACATCACCCTCTGGAATGCGCATTGGTGGCCGGACTCCTTAGGGACTATGCCTATACCTAAGTCCTTAGTTAAGAATTTAGGAGTCTGGATGGACTCCTCGCTTAACTTCCAGATCCACACTAAGCGAGTAGCTGCCACTGGTATGGGCCTACTACGAGGCCTTAGCCCTCTTCTTAATTTTTTTTTAACCAGAAGTGCGACAGCTTATTGTTCAATCTACCATCCTGTCTCGATTGGACTACGCTAGTGTGTTGCTCCTAGGGGCCAATAAAGCGGAGATTCAACGACTCCAACGAGTCAAAAATCTGGCAGCCAGAATTTTGGTGGGACTGCCCCGCCGATGTTCGGCCAGGTCTACCATCAGGGGACTTCATTGGCTTCCTATTTCGGCCCGGATTCATTTTAAAGCACTGTGTCTGGTGTTTAAGATCGTCAAATTTGGAAGCCCAGAACTGTTATGTACCCTTCTGACCCCATACGTCCCTCACCGTAACCTGCGCTCACTGGGACAACATCTGGTGACGGTCCCACGGATCAAACTCTGCCGCATTGGTGGTTGTTCATTTAGATTCATGGCGGCCAAGTTATGGAACTGCTTGCCGACCCATATTCGGAGAATGGAGGATGTGTTAGTCTTCAGGAAAGCAATTAAAACCCTCCTTTTCCTTTCAACATAGCCTTGGATGTTGTTTGGTGAGCTCTCTGGGGATCCTGTTCCAGTTAGATTTGTCAGCGCCGGGACGCCTCTTGGCTGGGGCAGCTGCGCGCTTTAAAAAACGTATAACATAACATAACATATGGATCCAGCCTGATCCTGGAAGTTCAAAGGTAAGAATTCTGCAGCTAGATCATGCCTCTACCAGATAAGGCGTTACCGAAGGTAAGTAACTTGTCCGATAATAACGTCCCGTTATTGTCATTTTATATTTTGCACTACTGAAATAGCAGTGCGGCAACCCTCCTCCTCCTTAGTGGAGGAGGCACCACTGCTCTACACTCTCTTGATGTATAAAGAGTTTTGAAATTCTGTTTAGACAAAACTGAAGACATAAGACTATCTGTTATTCTCTTCATAAATTATGGGCCAACAAGAACTGGTTTGCCTTCTGCAAACCAGTCCATTTCACTGTGGATAGTTTCTTGTATAGTGTTTGCCTACCTTTTGGCTAAGAATCCCTTACCTGGTAGACCTAAAGCTCACTCTAGTCGTGGTAAAGTGGCTACAATAGTCCTTCTTAGAAAATGTCCCACTTTCAGGATTTGTAAGGCTGCAGCCTGGAGATCGATCCACACATTTACATGGCATTATTGTCTAGATTCAGATGTCCCTATTTAGTGTCTGCTCTTTTGTTGCTATTCTTCGGTGTTTAAGACTTTTGATGAGGAACCCCTGGAAGAGAAGGAACAGTAGCTTACATATGATCTTTGTTCTCTTCCAAGGGAATCCTCATCATAGTCCTAAGCAACCCTCTCTCATCCCGAAGAAGAAATACTACAGTTTTCATCAATTGTTTACCGAGGATGACCCATTATTACATAAAAATTACTTGACCTAACTGCCTCCTGTGTGGCAAGATGGGATGCTGGGTGTGCTATGAGGTTGTTAAGGTCACAGTGCTAGTTTTGTTAGCTAAGCTTTTTCTTGGAGCCTATTGGCTAATTATGCTCTTAATTCCTTTTTTCCTTTTAAAAAAGGTTTTTGAAAGATTGTCTATGATAACTTATCTTTTTATAGTGACATTGGTGTTTTATAAAAAATGAAAATAAAATTAAATCTGGCCTTCTTACGGCTGCAAATATTTGTTTATGAGTGTAAATTAATATATTTTAAAGAGCTCCGGGATTCCTGCGAGTTGGTGTAAATATTAAGTGCATATAACTATGGTCAGGATTCCTCTGGAAGAAAACTAGGATTACAGGTACGCAAAGTTTCCTTCTCCTCTGCCTGCCTCACCCTCAGGCCAATTAGGCAGGTACTCACACACGTTGTGAGACAGAGTGACTGACATCTTACCAGTTGTCTCAGAGGTAATGCGACCAACATCGTCATGTTTGATTTTGGATGAGCAGGGAAGCACTGTATTCGCTTGAGCCTGGATATCACGACTGCCTGGTAGTAGAGTAGAGTGCAGGTTGAATCACCTTTCACCTCCACAGATGGAGAAGCATTATGTCTGACCAATGAGTGCTCAAGATCATGCAACACGGCTACTTACTACCTTTCCTGACCCATCCCCGGATATGCTTCCAACACCACCACCTCCAGAACACAGTCGGCCTGTTGACAACATTTGGATTTTCCATCAACGTGCAGAAGTCACACCTGACCCCTTAACAACAGCTCGCCCTCATTGGACCAATCCTTGAGATAATGTTCGACCAAGTCTTTTCTACACCTCAATGAGCTCAGGACTTTTGAGTAATGATCTTGATCTTTCAATTCTTGACCTGGATCTTTGTTAAAGCTGTTCTGAGGTTTCTGCGCCTCTTGGCCTCCTGTATCCTGCTTGTGAACCACACCAGTTGCCACACGTAAGTTGGACAGCGGGATCTGAAAGAAACACGTTAGTTAGATTCCTTACCTTAGAATAACCCCCATGCGTCAGACTGGATACGGAAAGTTTTCGTCAGCAGTACCCCTGCACGTCGGTAGGCGGCGTCTGCAGCTCCACATCTATCGTCGGTGTCGTGATCCGGGAAGAGTGTACCCTTAGTCATTTTTTCACTAACTTTTTGGACAATTTTGTTTATCATTTTCAAGTCGACTTCGACTCCTGGTGCCATTAGGGATGCCCGGTTTCAAGCTGTGTGACGCCTGTCACTGACTGATGTCAGTTACCGACCCCCACCGCCGGTGTCTCTACTGTCTGGGGGGCGACCACGATGACAAGTCGTGCCCAGACTGCCAGGACTTGATGTCGAAAGCTAGACGGGAGTGGTCCCACAAGCTCCTCGAGATCCGGCAGTCTGCTCCACACCGCTCGAGGTCCATGTCGAGGAGGAAGTCGAGGGGCCGGTCACAGAGCCGCAGTCCTCACCGTTCATCAGGATCCAAGTCCTCGCACTCAGGTAAGTCAAGGCATGGTAAAAAGAAGTCGAAGAGACGACATTGCTCTTCTGACTCCCCTCGCCAGTCGCGCGACTCGGCTGAGTGTTCAGGTGGCACCACCCGTGCGGCCCCGCCGGAGCCACAGGAGTCGCATCCGGTCCCTGGACTCAATGCGACTCCGGGCGAGATTCGAGACTTCCTCGTGGCCATGAGGACTCTCTTCCTGCCGTCGAGGCCTGCCGGCGCGCCTTTGGGTCCCGCAGGTCCAACTAGGGGTCCTAGCGAGCCGGTGGCTTCGGCCCCGGCGCCGTTGTCGACTTCGGTCCCGACGCCGCAGGCCCCTGTGGGATCCAGGCCTAGATCCTGGTCGACGCTAGTTGACCTTACGACTCCTCCGCTGACGCCAACCCCCATGGTGCCGCCTCCGGCGCCGCCCTTGCAGGACGCCGGTCCTGGGCCGGTGTCGGAGCTGTGCCACTCGGCGCCTTCGGCGGCGATGGGTGAGCCCTTCGCTTATGACCCGGCTCTGTCATTTTTGCGTGTTTATCAGGACACGGATGAAGGGGAGGACTGGGAGGGGTCTGAGGACCCTCTGGCACGGCAGTGCCAGTTAAGTCAGGACTGGGCAGATGAGCTAGGGGAGGCCAGTGGTCTAGACACTTTGCCTGACACTGGTTTTATCTCTCCTCCCTCTGTGGCTACGGAGGAGGGAGCTACTTATTCTGTGGTGCTGGGCAGGGTGGCCACAGCCTTGGGCCTTGAGCTCCCTTCAGCAGCCGTGAGGACTAACCTCCTCACCGAGGTGCTTCAACTGCCAGTAAGCTCTTCGGGGCCTCTGCTGCAGTTTAATGAGGCCCTCACTGATGTTCTGATGGGCACTTGGTCCAAGCCCACCACAGTCCCTCCTGTGGATCGGAACGAGGCCCAGCGCCACCGCCCAGCCCCGGGCGACCCCTGCTTTCCGTCCGTACATTCCACCCCTGAGAGTCTGGTTATCCAGGCCTCCACCTTCCCAATCTCACCACCGGACCGGGAATCCAAAAGGATGGAACAGTTTGGCAAGAAACTGTTTTCCTCCCTCAGTTTGGGATTGCGAAGCATTAATACCGCATGCCTTTTGGACCGTTCCACCCATTCTCTGTGGGATACGGTGGCGGACGTGCTCTTCCAGTGCCCGGAGGAGGCCAGGGCACGGCTCACCCAAGCTCTTGCTGAGGGGCGGGATGCAGCACGGTATTCCATCCGATGTGGACTTGACACCACGGACTCACTGGGTAGAGCAATGGCAACGACGGTGGCGATTCGTCGTCACACCTGGCTGAGATCCATGAACTTTTCAGGGGATGTCCAGAGCACTCTCATGGACATGCCTTTTGATGGCCGTTGCCTCTTTGGCGACAGGGCGAATAGTGCGCTGGAGTGCTTTAAGGACTCCAGGGCTATGGCCAAGTCCTTGGGTCTGTCGGCCCAGCGCCTGCAAACTGCTGCTTTTCGCTCCTTTCGTAGCCATGGAAGGGGCACCGCCGCACAGTCGTCCAGCCACAAGCCGCAGAACCAACCTCAACGAAGACGTGCATTCCGCTGTGGCGGAGCAGGGGTACAGAGAGCCGGTCAGTCCACATCCGCTCCCGCAGCATCTGCCTCAAAGTCTTCCTAGTCCAATCTTTCAGGCCCATTCCACGCCAGTGGGAGGCAGAGTTCGCCATCACCTGCTCCACTGGCGTACCATCAACTTGGACAGGTGGATGCTGCAAATCGTCCGAAGGGGCTACTCCCTCCCATTCGAGGCAACACCTCCAGCCATGCTACCACAGTACCACCGCATGTCGGCGGATCACCTGCAACTTCTACGGGAGGAAGTTACGGCCCTCTTGGCCAAGGGGGCCATCGAGCACGTTCCTTGCCCAGAAGTGGGACAGGGTTGTTACTCCCAATAAGGCCAAAGGGGGCCTACGCCCTATCTTGGACCTCAGGAGCGTCAACGGCTTCCTCTGGAAGGAGAAGTTCAAGATGCTGACGTTAGCTCATGTTTTGGCTGCCCTAGACCCTGGAGACTGGATGGTAGCATTGGACTTGCAGGACGCTTATTTCCACATTCCCGTCCTGCCGGCCCACCGGCGTTACCTGCGGTTCACGGTAGGCCACAAGCACTTTCAGACAACACTTCGACATCACCAGTGCCCCTCGGGTGTTCACGAAAGTGATGGCGGTGGTCGCAGCTCATCTGCGCAGAGTAAGGGTTGCAGTCTTCCCCTATCTCCACGACTGGTTGTTGAAGGCGGGCTCGCCCCAAGCAGTCCTCTCCCACCTCCAGACTACGGCCGAACTCCTGCATTCGCTGGGGTTCTCCATCAACGTGCCGAAGTCACACCTGAGTCCCTCCCAAGAGCTCCCCTTCATCGGAGCGGTTCTGGACTCAGCACAGTTCTGGGTTTATCCTCCCGAGCAGCGGGTTCGGGATATTCAGGCTCTGATTCCGATCTTTCTGCCTTCATCCCGAGTTTCGGTTTGGTTGACTCTACGGCTGCTGGGTCTGATGGCCTCCTGCATCCTGCTGGTACATCACGCCAGGTGGCAGATGCGGGCTCTTAGTGGGACCTGAATTTCCAGTGGGCACAACATCAGGGCAACCTGTCCAACCATGTCCTGATCTCAGAGGGCACTGCGAGACAGTTGCAGTGGTGGCTCACGGACCGTGATTGGGTCAGTGGCAGATCCCTCTCCTTACCGCAACCGGAGCACACAGTGGTGAAGGACGCGTCCCCCCTGGGATGGGGGGGGCCACATGGGAGAGGCGGAGATCAGAGGCCTCTGGTCTCCGGCGGAGTCCCTGCTCCATATCAACCTTCTGGAGCTGCGGGCGATCCGACGTGCACTGAAATCATTCCTTCCCTCTATCCAGGGAAGTGTAGTGCAGGTGTTCACGGACAACACCACCGCCATGTGGTACTGCAACAAACAGGGCGAGGTGGGGTCCTGGACCCTTTGTCAGGAGGCTCTGCGCCTCTGGACGTGGCTGGAACATCAGGGCATCACCCTGGTGGTTCAACACCTGGCAGGTTCTCTGAATGCCAGGGTGGACGAAGTCAGCCGTCGGTGCATGATGGATCACGAGTGGCGTCCGAACTCGGACGTGGCGCAAGGTCTCTTTCAGCAGTGGGGAGAGCCTTGGTTAGATCTATTCGCCACCGAAGAGAACGTGCAATGTCATCAGTTCTGCGCGTTGGAGTTTCCAAGGCGGCACTCGCTCGGAGACGCTTTTCGTCACGAGTGGAGTTGTGGTCTGTTATACGCCTTTCCACCTATACCACTTCTGCCCAAAGTGCTGAAGAAGATCAGGCGCGACCAGGCCCAAGAAATCCTTGTGGCTCCGGATTAGGCACGAAGATACTGGAATCCCGCACTACTCAGTCTGTCAATCGATCTCCTGATTAGACTGCCTCTTCAGGAGGACCTTCTGTCACAGCAGCAGGGGATGGTCCGCCACTCGAACCCGTCCAGCCTCCACCTCCATGCGTGGAGATTGAGCGGGGGCAGTTGATGCCATTTGAATTTCCTCCTGAAGTTTGTGATGTCATTCTGGCAGCCAGGCGTCCCTCCACAAAAACGGTATACGCCTGCAGGTGGAACAAATTTGTGGCATGGTGTACAGCAAAAGCTGTGGATCTGCTTTCAGCCCCTCTTTCTGAGATTCTTCTCTTTCTTCATTCCCTGGCCCAGTAGGGCTCTGCTCTGGGCACCATCAAGGGATATCTTTCAGCTGTTTCAGCCTTCTTGAGGCTTCCTGATCAGCCTTCTCTCTTTAAGTCCCCTGTTGTAAATAGATTCTTGAAAGGCATTACCCATATGTTTCCTCCTGTTCCTTTCGTAATGCCTCAGTGGGTCTTGAATCTGGTCTTAACCTATCTGATGTGTGCTCCGTTTGAGCCACTCCACAACTGTCCTCTTCATCTTCTCACTCTTAAAACTGCTTTCCTGGTTGCCATCACCTCTGCCAGAAGAGTGAGTGAGCTCCAGGCTCTTTCCTCTAAGCCTCCTTTCCTCTCTGTCCATCCGGACAAAGTTGTTCTGAGGACTCGTCCTTCATTTCTACCCAAGGTGGTTACTGCCTTTCACATCAGCCAGACCATTACGTTGCCCACCTTCTTTCTGCCCTTCGCATCCTTCGAAAGAGGAAGAGAGGCTCCACCGTCTTTACCCAAAACGTGTGCTTTCTTTTTACCTGAACCGCCATAACATTTCCGGGTGGACGACCAACTTTTTGTTGGCTACATGGGCGCTAAGAAGGGACGGGCGGTGCACAAACGGACCATCACTCGGTGGGTCGTTTTGTGCATCAAGGTCTGTTATTCCTTGGCGAAAAAGGAGCCTCCTGTGGGGCTGTGCACACATTCCACTCTGGCCACGGCGGCTACTACTGCCCTGGGACGGGGAGTCCCTTTGAAGGACATCTGTCAGGCAGCTACATGGGCCTCCCTGCACAGGTTTGCTAAGCACTACTGCCTGGACAGCCAAGTCCGGAGAGATTGCTTTTTCAGCTGTTCCTTTCTCCAGGACTTCCGGGTGTGATCTTGGTTCGCAGACCCACCACCGGGGTTGGTATTGCTGGGGTATCTATTCTAAGGTAAGGAATCTATCTAACGTGTTTCTTTCAGATGCACAAGTTACTTACCTTCGGTAACGATATATCTGTAAGAAACATTAGTTAGTTAGATTCCTTACCGCCCCACCCATCCTCACTGTTCTACAAACCGATATCTAGGGTTAACGTCATCCCTTTCAGGGCCCTAGTTTCAAGGCACCAGTGTCGGTTTCTTGCATGGCTCTGCGTTCCTGGCGCGGAAAGCTATGTACAGAACTGACGTCAGCGCACGAGGGCGGCGTCTAAGTACTCCAACGTCATTCCGGCGATCACGACGCCGACGACGGACGCGGAGCCACAGAAGACGCCTACCGACGTGCAGGGGTACTGCTGACGAAAACTTTCCGGATCCAGTCTGACGCCTGTGGGTTGTTATAAGGTAAGGAATCTAACTAACTAATGTTTCTTACAGATATATCGTTACCGAAGGTAAGTAACTTGTGCATCTGACTCCTCCTTGGACTGAGAACCCAGAGAACTTGTCCATTCATTTCTAAAAGGAGACTGCAAAAGAATTACAGTGGTGGCTTCTCATTTGCAATTGGACCAGCAGCTCTACCTGCCTCACCCAGTGCTGATGGTTGTGACGGATACATTTTTGTTGGGTTAGGAGAGATCATCTGGGAGATATGAAGATCAAAGGACTCTAGTCTTTGCTAGACTCGCCTCCACATAAACTCGGATTTGAGAATAATCTGCCTGGTGCTTAGGATCTTCCTTCCAAACCATTAAGAGCGAACGGGTGCAGGTTTTCACAGACAGCACGACTGCCATACGGTACTGCAACATAAAGGAATGAGTGGCGTTGTGGGCCCTGCTCCAAGAGGCTCTGCACCTCTGGCTTTGGATGAATGCTCAGGACATCTCCCTGATTGCACAGAATCTGTCAGGATCTTTACACTCCAGGGTGGACAAACTGAGCTGACAATGCCAAGCCGATCACAAATGACAGTTACATTTGGAGGTTGCACAGGGAATCTTTCAGCCTTGGGGATAACCCTGGCTTGATCTGTTTGCCACCACAGAGATTGTGCAATCCAAGCTTTTGTGCTTTAGAGTTCCCTAGGCAGTTCTCCCTTGGATATTGTTCCGCCTGCATTGGGGATTGAGACCCCTATACACATTTCGACCCCCACCTTTCCTGCCCAAAAGATCAAGAAAGATTGGGCCCAAGTCATCTTAGTTGTCTGGGCGGGGTGAGTAGTGTGTGATAGCCAGAACTACTGGCATGACAAGCCCATGTCCTTCCGCTGCCCCTTCGGGTGGACCTGACGCAGCAGCAAGGCAGAGTCCTCCAGCCAGACCTACACAATCTGTACCTCCATGCATGGAAATTAAGCAGTGAAAGTTGGCGGCTTTCAACCTCCCTTCCGAAGTGGCTTGTGTTATCTTGGTAGCCAAGCATCCATCCACCAAGACTGTATATGCCAGATGCTGGATATGTTTGTTGTTGTTTGGTATTCCTCCTGTACCATTTGACCTTTAAATACAAAACTATTCGATGTTCTCATGTTCTGTGTTTTATCAGAAAGAATCAGTTAGTTATAGATTCCTCACCTTAGAATTACCCCCAAGCTTCAGACTAGATCCGGAAAGTTTTTCGTCAGCAGTACCCCTGCCCGTCGAAAGGTGGCGTCGGTCGGCTACGTGTTCGTCGTTGGCGTTGTGGTCGCCGGGATGACGTTGCGGTAGCTACATAGATGCCGCCCTCACACGCTGACGTCAGTTCTTTCTTTTTCCGCACCAGCCAGCGCAGATCCGGAGAGACTTTTTGACTGACTTTTTGCCGACTTATGTCGACATCATTTTCGAGTCTTCGACTCCTGGTGCACATCAGGGATGCCCGGCTTCAAAGCTTGCGGTTCCTGTAGCCGACTGATGTTGGTGACGGGTCCGCACCGCGTGTGTCTGTTCTGCCTGGCACGCAACCATGACCACAAGTCATGCTCTGACTGCCGGACCATGAATCCGAAGTCTTTGTGGGAGTGGTCCCGAAAGCTTCTCGAAGCCCAGCAGTTGGCTCCACATCATTCGAGGTCCTGATCGCGTGGGAGGTCGAGGGCCAGTCGCGGAGTCATCATCATTCTTCTTCCAAGTCTTCGCACTCGAGGTCAGGTAAGTCAAAACACAAAAAGAAGTCGCAGAAGCATCGCCGCTCTTCGACTTCTCCCCTTCCGTCGGCCGATGCGACGAGGAATGCAGGTGGTGCCCCTACCGTGGCTACACGAGCAGAGCCCGAAGTGTCGACTCCGGGCTTCCCTCCCTTCCCGGGGACCTGGAGCGACCCCTGCCCAGCTTCGCTAATTTTATGAAGCGATGCATGCCATCTTTGGCCAGCCCGACTCCGCCGGGGCGCCTTCGGGTCCCACGCACTCGGCCGGGGGCCCTGGGCCTTTGACGCTGGCGGCTTTGACCTCACTGCTGCAGGGTCCCCTTGGGTCCAGGCCTGGATCTGGATCAGCACTGGTCGACCAAGTTACAGCCCCCTTGCGCCGATTCCACCTGCACCACGTCCGCAGCCGGCATCGGCTGTGTCCCCAGCTGATATCGACCACGGCCTCCACCTCGATGTAGACTCAGAGGCAGATCCGGCGCCGACGCGTACTTTTGTGCCCTTGTTCTTCCCTGGCTTTTTTAGACCAGATTAGCAGCCAGAAGAAGGTGAGGAGGACTGGGATGACCTGGAGACCCTTTAAGTGACCAGTCGGGCTACAAACCGGACTGGAGAGAGGAACTGAGGGAAGCCAGTGGTCTGGATACCTCACCAGATCTTGGCATGTTGTTTCCTCCTACCGTGGCTACGGAGGAGGCAGTGTCTTACACTGTGGTGTTGCGTAGGGCGGCCGAGGCTCTCCACATCAAGCTACCTATGGTGGCAGTCAGGACTAACCTCCTGACAGTGGTGCTTCAACCGGCAGCGAGCTCTTCGGAGCCCCTGCTACCCTCTAATGAAGCCCTCACTGACATTCTTTTGGGCACCTGGTCCAGGCCCAAAACGGGGGCACCTGTGTATAGGATGATTGCCCGACGCCACCGCCCAGCCCCGGGTGACCCCTCTTTCCTCTCCCAACACCCTACCCCAGAGAGCTTGGTGGTCCAAGCCTCCACTTTCAAAGGCGCATTCTCCAACACTCCACCTGATAGGGAATGCAAAAAGCTGGACCATCTTGGGAAGAAGATGTTTTCTTCCTCCAGCTTGGGACTGCGGTCGGTAAACACTGCATGTCTGTTGGCTGTTACACCCACTCCATGTGGGATACGGTGGCGCAAGTGCTGTCGCAGTGCCCGGAGGAGGCCGGGCTGTACTCTCTCATGCATTTCCCAAAGGGAGGGATGCAGCAAAGTTTACCATCCACTGTGGGGTGGATACTGCCGACTCGCTAGACAGGACTATTTCCACTCGGTAGCCCTTCGACGCTACGCCTGGTTGAGGTCAACTGGTTTTTCAGGGGGATGTCCAATCCACTCTAGTAGGCATGCCCTTTGATGGCTGTCGCCTATTCGGCAGGCTGGAGCGCTTTAAGGACTTTAAGGACTTTCGGGCTACGACCAGGTCCTTGGGCCTCTCCACCACCCGCCCAGTGCAGTCTGCTTTTTGCCCCTTTCGTGGCTACGTCCTCCCAGGGCCACAGGCCAGCGCAATCTGTTCAGCCCCTGCGCGGCCTGGGATGTGGCAACCACTGCTGTGGTTCTGGGAGACAGCGGGCGGGCGGGCCAGTCCACCACAACCCACTCTGCTGCAGCCTCCAAACCCTCCTAGTCTGGCCTTCCAGGCCCACCAATTGCCAGTGGGCGGCAGGATTCGCCATCACCTCCCCCACTGGTGCACCATCACGTCAGGAAGGTGGGTTTTGATAATAGTCCAATGGGGCTACTTCCTCCCCTTCGAGACTACCCCTCCATCCATGCCACCTCAGTACCATCACATGTCGGAGGATCATTTGGCCCTGCTCCAACAGGAAGTTTCGGCACTCTTGGCCAAGGGAGGAAGTTCTTTTCACAGAAATAGGTTGTGGTTGCTTCCCACTACTTTCTGGTGTCCAAGAAGGACAAGGGCCAGTGTCCAATCTTGGATCTCAGGAACATCAACTGCTACCTCCGGAAGGAGAAGTTCAAAATGTTGATACTAGCTCAGGTCCTGGCTGCCCTCGACCCTGGAGACTCGATGGTATCGTTGGACATGCAGGACGCTTATTTTCACATCCCCGTCCTGCCGGCCTACCGGCGTTACCTGTGATTCACGGTAGACATCGAGCACTGTCAGTTTACTGTGCTCCCCTTTGGCCTTACCAGCGCCCCTCGGGGTTCACAAAAGTGATGGCGGTGGTCGCAGCTCATTTGCGCAGATCAGGGGTTCCAGTCTTCCCCTATCTCAACGACTGGCTGTTGAAGGCGGGCTCACCCCAGGCTGTCGCCTCCCACCTCCAGACTAGGGCTGACCTCCTACATTCGCTGGAGTTCTCCATCAACTTGCCAAAGTCACACCTGACTCCCTTTCAGACGCTCCTCTTCATGGGAGCGGTTCTGGACATGATCCAGTTTCGGGTCTATCCTCCTGAACAGGGAGTCTGGGATATTCGGGCTAAGATTCAGATTTCTTTCCGCCTTTATCCTGGGTTTCGGCAGAATGACTCTCCGGCTACTGGGCCAGATGGCATCCTGCATCCTGCTTGTGGACCATGCCAGATGGCATATGCGGGCTCTGCAGTGGGACCTGAAGTTGCAGTGGGCACAACATCAGGAAAACCTTTCCAATTGTGTCCATATCTTGGAGGGCACTGCACACCAATGGCAGTGGTGGCTATTGAACTAGGATTGGGTTAACGGTAGATCCCTCTCCCTTCCCCAACCAGAGTTCACAGTGGTGACCTATGCATCACTTCTGGGATGGGGCGGCCACATGGGGGAGGCAGAGATCAGAGGTCTCTGGTCTCCGGCGGAGTCCTGGCTCCACATCAACCTTCTGGAGCTTCGGGCGATTTGTCTTGCACTCAAAGCATTCCTTCCCTCTGTCCGGGGAAGAGTAGTGCAGGTGTTCACGGACAACACCACTGTCGTGTGGTACTGCAACAAACAAGTCGGGGTGGGGTCGTGGCCCTATGTCAAGCGGCCCTCCGCCTCTGGACATGGCTGGAACATCAGGGCATTTCCCTAGTGGTTCAACACCTGACAGGTACACTGAACTCCAGAGAGGACGAAATCAGCTGCAGGTGCATGATGGATCATAAATGGCGTCTTCACTCGGAGGGACTGCAAGGTCTCTTACAACAGTGGGGAGAGCCTTAGTTAGATCTATTCGCCACAGAGGAGAACGCGCAATGTCAGCAATTCTGTGCATTGGAATTTCCAAGCAAACCTAAAGGGGATGATGGACGGAGTGTTGAACATTGTAAGCACTCGCCTCCAGTCAACTGATCTGGATTGAATCCATCATCATTCTTTTTTTTTTTTTTTTTATTCTTTTTATTGATAACAAAGAAATAAGTGGTGGTCGTCCCAATCAAGGCATAGACTATTACAGAAAAGTGCAGGAAACTATGGCATACTCTCAGTGATCATGGTACAGAGGCATTGGTAACATCACATCATTTTAAATTCACAGCACAAGAGATTCGTCAATTGGGAAAACCTGGGGGGGTTCACAGATAGTACCTCTGTATTCATTCCAATTAGTCCATATTGCTGTCCATTTCCGTGGGCACCCCCGCGCCTCGTACACCGTTTTTTCTTGGAGCATGCACCAATCCATATCAGTTTTCCACAGTCCCACTCGAGGAGGTCTGTCCGCCCCCCACTGTCTAGCAATGTTTCTTTTGGCTATTACAAACCCTAGTGTGGCCCATAACCTCCCACTAGGTGACAGGTCGGTCGGTTCCCATATGTTTAACAGGCACCTTTTTGCTTCCAATCTGAGCCCAACCCCCCAGACCTCTTGCATACAGCGGGTCACCAGAGTCCAATAGTGATTCAGCCGTGGACACTCCCACAAAATATGAAAGTAAGTCCCCATCTCTCCACACCCCTGCCTACAGAGCCCATCTGCACTCCGACCCATTTGCTGCAATCTAGTCTCTGACAGGTAAGTACGATGTAGCATTTTTAGCTGAATGAGTCGGAGTCTGGCTGATATGGCGACCTCCTTAGGGGAGGCAAGTGCCATTTTCCATTCTTCCGCGTCTATTTCAAGGCCGTCAGCTTCCCATTTCTCTTTGAGGGGGAGAACTAGGTCCGGGGAATTGTTAATGATTTTCTTATAGGTGAGTGAAATGGCGTGTTCGGGGAGGTGGCCGTCCAGGAGTCTGTCCTCCAGCGGGGAGGATGCCGGGGGCTGTGGTCCTACGGGAATGTTAGTCTGAAGGGAGTGCCTAACCTGCATGTACCTGAAGTGTTCAGAGTGGGCGAGTTCGTAGGTCTGTTGGAGCGATGCAAACAGCACCATCACCTTCGGGCCCCACAGGTCTCGGATGTGGGAGATGCCTATGAGGTACCAGTTTCGGAACCCTTTGGTTTGACCGAGTGTACCTAGCTTCTCCGACACCCACAAAGGGGTGGCCTTCGTAAGAGTGTCGGCCCATCCTAACTTGCGCTGCACAATATGCCACAGCTGCACTGAATGTTGCGTGGGCCCTGTCAGTAGATAGCGTCCCGGCTTAGAGTAGAGTGCCGCTTCAAAGTTCCTGCCCGGCAAGATCCATCGCCCCATACCGTAAGCCGGATCATTCCCGTCGCTGTATGTGCCCTGGTTAATGGCGGAAAGGTGTGCAGCCCAGTAGTATTTGCGAATGTCAGGGAGCGTTATACCGCCGTCGAACCATCCCAAAGTCACTTTCTGAAGGGATATGCGAGGCGTTCCTGACCATAACAGCTCCCTCTGTGTGGCCTCAATGGAGGCAAAGTAGGGTGATGGTACCAGGTCTGGGTGGTTCTGAAGGGCGTAGAGAAACCTCGGCAGTGCCATCATTTTAAAAAGCGCCGCCTGTCCGAGGAGGGAGAGTGGGAGCCGGCGCCAGGAGGCAGCGTCCCTCTTGAATCTCTGCAAAGGCGGGAGAAGGTTCCTTTCGTACCTGGTCGACGCGTCTGTGGAGATAAAGATCCCCAGGTAGAGAAACCCCTCCGTGACAATCGCGATCGGACAATTTCTAGGGAGCGCGGGGGCATCGCCCGGAGTACATAGAGGATGGACTTGCCCAAGTTGATGCTGTAGCCAGAGTTTTTCCCAAAGCTGGTAAAGATATCCATGGCCGCAATTAGGGGCCTGCGAGGTCTCGTGAGGTAAAGGAGAACGTCGTCCGCATAAAGTGAGATCCTGTCCTCCCACCCGTCAGTCCATCGTATCCCTTTCATGGACAGGTCCTGCCTGATCCATGCTGCCAAGGGCTCCAGTGAAAGGGCAAAGAGGAGGGGCGAGAGGGGGCACCCCTGACGTGTTCCTCGTCCGAGTACAAATACCTCAGACACTTTGTTGTTGACAGAGATCTGAGCCAAGGGTGCCGAGTAAAGGAGGCGCACCCACCCGATGAAACTCGGGCTGAAGCACAGTTTGCGGAGGACCGCCATCATGTATGGCCACTCGAGCGTATCGAACGCCATTGCTGTGTCTAGGGACACCACCACCGCATCTTCCTGGATGGTGTGACATCTCCCCAACACACCGTGCAACCTGCGGAGGTTGAGCGCCGTGTTGCGGTGGCGCATGAAGCCCGGCTGGTCCGGGTGGACCAGGGTTGGCAGGACGAGTTTGAGCCTGTTAGCGAGGACTTTGGCTAAAATTTTGGGTTCTGCATTGAGCAGGGATATGGGCCTGTAGGAGGCACAGGAGTCCCTTGGCTTTCCTTCCTTGAGGATGGCCACAATTGTGGCAATACGCTGGTCACGAGGTAAAATGCCTCGATCCCTGCTCTCCTCAAACATCCGTTTTAGGTGAGGGCCAAGGCCACCGGGTGGCAGCTTGTATAGTTCTATTGGAAGACCATTTGGCCCCAATGCTTTTCCGGGCCGGAGATCTCCGATCGCTCGATTCAGTTCTTCCACGATAAGTGGAGTCTCAAGGCCTTCGCGCTCCGCGTCCGAAAGGATGGGCATTCGGATGTCAGTAAGCAAGGAGACCGAGTCCTCCTCAGGTCTGTCCGAGTCTCTGCTATATACCTTCCGGTAATGTGACGCAAATTCCGTGACTGTCACGAGGTTCCGTGAGTATGGCTCCAGACTCAGTCTTGAGTTCTGCGACTATCCTTTGGGCCTGCTGTTTTTTGTCCAGCCAGGCTATGAGTTTGCCCGCCTTGTCCCCTTGGTCATAGAGCCTACCCTGTTTATCTCTGGCTGTAGTCCTAGCAGTGTCAGTAGCCAGGGCCCTGTATTCCGCCGCCTTAAGTTCCATCAGGTGAACCGCACCCGGCTCACCCCCAGCATGAGCCACTGTTTCCAGCTCCAGGAGGCCCCTTTCCACATTAGCGATTTGTTCTTCCCGCTCCTTACGACGACCAGAGATCGCTGAGAGGGCCTCCCCTCTTAGAACGGTTTTAAAAGCCTCCCATAGCACCGTGGACGAGGCCACCGTGCCATCATTTTCTACAAAGTATTGATCTATCGAGAGAATACGTTTCTGTCTAATGGTTGCACAGCGCAGATACCATGCGTTGATTGGCGCAATTCAGCCCTCTTGTATGTCCCCAATTGTGAGGTGGGCTAGTAGCGGCGAGTGATCTGAGATCCCTCTTGCTAGGTGTGTAACCTCCTGGATTATTGTGTCGTGGTATTGTGGCGCTAGTATGTAATCAATACGAGAAAATGAACGGTGTGGGCCAGAGAAAAATGTATATTGCGTGTCTCGAGGGTGGCAGGTGCGCCAGAGATCCACAAGGCCGAAAGCCTCGAGAAAGTCTGTAAGCCATCTGTGTCCCGTCGGTATGTCTCTGGGCGGACGTCTATCTAGGGTCCCTGATACTACGGCATTGAAATCACCCCCTATCAGGAGGCGTCCCTCTGGGAGCAAAAGGAGCATCTTACCTAGATCCTGGTAGGATTGTGTTTGGAGACCAGACGGGACGTATACCGTAACTAAGTTTATCTTGCGGCCCTCCCATGTACCCAACACCCATGCAAAGCGTCCTAGGGGGTCAGAATCTGTGTGTTCAATGATAAAGGGGAAGTTGCGACGGAGCAGGATGCCCACCCCCCGGGATCCGGAAGTGAAGCCAGCATGTGCTGCGAGGGAGTAGCCCAAACGGTTAAGTGTGTGACAGTTGTTGCCCAGTAAGTGTCTCTCCTGCAGGAGTACCACGTCAGGAAGGTGCCTCTTGACAAACTGTAGGACGATAGTTCTTTTTAGCTTATCCCCCAGCCCGTTGACATTCCAACTTAATAACTTTATACTCTTATCCCACTTCATGATAGTGCGTACCTCTTCTCGAGTTAACCTCCCTATATTTCTGAACCTCCTGCAAGTGCATGAAACAACATTTCTGTATTGAAGCCCTGCGCAAAGTGATCAAAGTTTTAGCAAAACGATAGCATCCTTGGTGTGACAATACCAAAATCCCACAACTGACCTCAACTGCTCCCCGCCCCTCCCCACCCGCGCCCCCAACTCTTCCCGCTCCCACCCCCACCCTGCTCCCCTTCTCCGCAGGTTTAAAGCTACCCACATCCCCAATTAGCAGAGTGCCTTTCACCCAATACTCACCCCGGAAAAGGAAGAAACTAAAACTCTAGGTAACCCGTCTTCCTTCCCGAGTGGACCTTTCGCTCGGAGCGTGCGCTGGCCCCGGCCCCACCCGCCGCCCGAGTCCCCTCCCCCCCCAACATTACAGGAGTGTGAAGTGTCTACCAGTCCTGCAGAGTAGGTCGCCCAACAGCTATATACGTCAGTGTCACTTTAGCTGTTTCAGTTCCCCCTATAGGCGGACATATTGGGACCAGATGCAATACCTTACTTCAAGTGGAGGAGTGTGGCTCACTGATTAGAGCGGCAGACCCTGATGCAGAGGTCTGGCCTGGGACCAGGGTTCAATTCCCGACGTGGCAGGGTCCTGAGCCCAAAATGTCCACGGACTCGACAATTCTCGCCTCGGTGCCTATTCTAATCATGGGGTCCCACGCTGCAACTCTGGGCAATAGTTGCTTAATCTCCACTACGGCGGCCCACCCGCTGCGGGATGCCTGGCTTTCACCCTGGGGATACCCAGTAGGTGTTATCTCACAGGGAAAAGCCAGGACGGGTTCCCAAGGCAAGCGCCTTGATGCCTTCGGGTGATACGTGCGCTATATAAGTCGCAATACATGGTTCAGCATTTATCAGATTATTTGGGTCCCTCGTTCTCCGAGCCCAGCCGCTTCACGCAGAGTGTCTCATCTCGGGCTTGCAGAGCGGGATCTCCATGAACGCTGACTCTGACCGTCTAGTTCTGATCTCCCAGGAGCAGATGCTGGGGAAGCCATCCGAGTGTCTCTCCAGTTTTGGCCCTCTGCTCCCTCACCATCGGTGGGCGACGTCCTGTCGATCCAGTCCTGCACCTCCGCGGGTGAAGTAAAGAAGAAGGATTTTCCCCCTGCGAGGACCTTGAGCTTGGCAGGGAAAAACATCATGTACTTAATGCCTTTTTCTCTGAGCGCCGCTTTCACACCTGCAAAGGATCTCCTCTCCCTTTGGACCTGAAGGGTAAAGTCAGGGAAGAACCGAATATTGGCATTCTCGTAGGGTAGGTCCCTAGCCCGTCTGGCTGCCTACAAGACTGCGTCTCTATCCCTGTAATTGAGGATTACAGGGAGCCCCCGGTTTCGGCTTTGGGATGGGCACCCGGTGTGCTCGTTCAACAGTGAATATCTTGGACAGGCGTTTGGGCTTGAGGTGGTTAAGGATCAAGTCCTCAACGAAGAGTTCCGTATTGGGCCCCTCGAGATCTTCCGGCACTTCCACTAGGCAGATGTTGCTTCTTCGTGCCCTTCCCTCCTGATCCTCGAGCCGGAGTGCCAACTGGCAGTGTTGATGGACTAGATCGTTTACCCGCTGTTTCAGCTGTTTCGTCGACGCCTGCAGTACCGCGATTTCTGCCTCGTTGGCTTTTGTCTTTTCCGATGTTTTATTAAGTTCCGTTCGGAGGAGGTTTACTTCTATGGAGATCTTATCTATTTTGGTCTCAGGGGTCGCGCCCAGCGATTGAATGGCCGTCATGATGCTGGCCAATGATGGTTCTTTTGGGCTCTGTTGGTCACCTGCTGGCATCTCCGTCCGTTTCACGCCCTTCTGGACCGTATATTTATCGAGATTATTTGTCTGGGTGGAGGTACCCTGCTTGGGCCTCATGCTTGCGCGGGGTCTCCAACCCGGGCCCGTAGAAGCGCGCTCAGCCCCCGCATCAGCGACCCCGGACACCCAGGAGGGGGAAGCAGGCTGGAATCGTCGCTTGGGATGCTCTATCCTTGAGGGAACGGAACGCCCCCGGTCAGTAGCAGCAGTCAGCTGCCGCGGCGGCCAGACCGGCACAGTCCACCTGAGCCGCAGGAGGCAGCAGCCGCGGGTCGTTCAGGAGGCACGGGGACCGAACGCCCGGCCCAACCACAGCCGTCAGCCTCGGCGTGTACCTCCACACTCCCCAGGGCCGGGTCACGCCGGACGCGGGGGCAGGGAGAAGGCCCAGTGATGTGTAGGGCAGGCCGCCGACCCCCGCCGCTCCGCTGCGCCACCACGTGCGGCCCGGGTCAGCCAGCAGCTCACAGGGGGTCCCTCCACCAGCCAAGTTCACGGGGCTCGAAGAAGGCGTCCCACTGCTCTCGGCCAGTATCGCCGTCCCCCGCCGTGCGGGAGCACCGCTCCCACGCCTCCTGCTCCTTCCAGGCCAATGCGCCTCACCTTGTGTCTGTGCGGCCGATGCGGGGGTCTCCTCAGCTAGGCACCAGGGAGTACGGCTCAGATGATGCGTCCCAGTTCCTCTGAGGGCCTACGGGTCTCGCTCCGGCCAGGTCGCAAAGCCGGGGACTCGCCCACTAAGACAGGCCGCCCGCAAAGCACTCTCTCCCTGGGCCCGCCTCCGGGCCGAAGACCCAGGGGCCGCCTCTCAATGACGGATGAGCGCAGCGGGGCCGGAGTTAGATCGCTGGGTGTAGCTCTGTGAGGGGAATCAAGCGCCGAAGGCCATCCGCAGGACTAGACGGATTTCTGCCGGATTTAGGGCTGTTGGGGGATCGGTCGCCCGGAGCACTCTGTTTAGGCGGCCATCTTAGCCGGCGCCTGGGGGGGTTGTCCATCATCATTCTTTAGCTCACTCCGCCACCCCAGTTCAGACATGCAAATCAGTATGACTCTGTGCCACATGTCCAGCCCGATCTGCCAAGCCATGTCTTCCCTGGACCGGAAACAAGCATCCTGGGACTTGTTTCTGGCTAATCAGTCATCATCAGCCAGGCTAGCTTGAATCCAGTGGCAAAGTGAACAAGGGACTCACGTCTGGGCATACCTGCCAACTTAGGGCGAACAGAGCAAAACCAAAGGGGATGATGGACGGAGTGTTGAAAATTGCAAGCACTCACACCCCAGTCAACTGATCTGGGTTTAATCTCTCATCATTCTTTAGCTCACTCTGCCACCCTAGTTCAGACATGGCCATATGCAAATCAGTCGGACCCTGTGCCTCATGAGAACAGTCCAGCCCCAACTGCCAAGCCATGTCTTCCATGGACCGGAAACAAACATCCTGGGACCCGTTTCTGGCTAATCAGCCATCATCAGCCAGGCTAGCTTGTGCTGCAGTACTAAAAATAAAACAAGCCAAAATAATCAACATGAACTTAAAATGATTATTAAAACATAAATGTGACAAAACATCAATCCTGTACTAACGGTGTTTCAAATATTTTGATGATGTAAAAAAAAAAAAGTCTCTCTCCGAAAATCCCATGAACCTTCTGAGTTATATTTTCCAGGTGGTAGTTTGTCTTGTAGTCATGTCCTCTATTTGGGTGCAAACAATCCGCGAGGGACAGTAATGCATCCTGTCAATAGTAAGTAATGGAATGCAATGCAAGTTACTTCAGACATTCCTCAAGAAACCACAAGCCGCTCCTGGCTGGTTTTGACCTTGTATTTTTACCAATGTTCTCCTTATGCTGAGTTTTTCCTTTTACACTGATGATAGCGCAGTGTGCCACACGCTTGGTCTTGAAATAGTAGGTAGGAGACCAGCACTTTCACAGTAGAAAGAGGGGAAAGTGTGTGGAATCCTATAATTTCTGTTTTGTTTGCGGGCACAAGGGATATCAGTTGAGTAATAGTGTATTGTTTAAGTCTCATATTGATTTGTTCAAGCATTCATTGCCTCTAAATTTGTAATGTTTGCTAGATCATTCTCTGTGAATCATATCTTCATTTGTTTGATTCTGTACCTTTGGAAATAGCAATTGGTCTGCATCTTCTATTTACTTTTCGCATGCTGGCTTTGGAGCTACCTTATGTTTTTTTAATGACCCTCAGATTCTTTATGGTATGTATCTTTTCACCAGAGTATCAAATCATCAATGTGTCTTTCTCTTCCACCTACATAAATTCTCAATGGTTTAAAACTGGTTAGGCATACATTGTTTTCTCTTTTGAGAGTTTTCAGTCCAAAACATGATTTATACTTTGCCGCTCAGACTGTCAGTAACCGGTAAACATATCTGCTTTGTTTTCATCTTATACAAAACAGTATCAGGTTAATGTGTCTGTGCTGGTGAAATTGTTTTCTTATGCTTTTCTGTTTTTGGAATAGGTATGTCATAACTGACATTCTTGGAAAGGAAGACGGGCTTGGAGTGGAAAATCTAAGGGGGTCCGGTACTATTGCTGGGGAGTCTTCTCTCGCCTATGAGGAAATTATTACCATCAGCATGGTAGGCCTATTCTACTTTATACATGTGTCAAGATGTCCTTTTCCTCCACAATGCCTTGTTTTTAAAACTATTAAAAGCAAAGCCATTATAGTAAGATTTATTGCAGATACGGTGTTGTAAGAAAGGTCTATTTTTAGTACAGTGCAGCCAAATATTTCTTGGCCTTGTATAAGCAATGTTGAAAATGTGTAAGCCAAAGAGAAAAAAGAAAGTATTTGGCTACTTTTGCTTTTGATGGATTTTAGTAAGAGGGTGTGGCCACACCTCGTGACAGGAGCTACACAGTGGTGCAGTTGACTGAGCAATAAGAACTTAATCCAATTTAAAAGCTTAAATTTACCTCCTTTTCCCACAAGCATATAATGAAAATGTTATTCAATTAAAGAAAATGTACATATAAATGTTTTCTAATCTACATAGTATATACAGACAACTACTATATTATGTCTGCTAAAAACGACTTCTTTACTATTGTACTTCCCCATATTTTTCAGTTTTTTACACCATTATTAGCTTGGGTAGGGGTTCCTGTCCTCAACCACCATTTTCACTGGTTTGTTTTGACTGTATGGTAGGTGTATGGGCATGACTGAAGTATGATTCATCTAATGAGAGAGTTGTGTTGTGGAATTTGATATGTTTTTGATGGTTTTTAATGTTCTTGGTTTTATCAACTTTGGATGGGGTTCCCTTTTGTGTTGCATTATTGTGTATGTGGTCTCATTCTGAAAAAGAAAATGCATGTCAACTCAAAACTGATTTGTTCTATGATATTTTCAAAATAATTTAAAATACCTTAAAATATATATATTTTTTCACCTTTAAAACAATATACTTTTATAAAGCATCTTTGATTTTCTAGTAACTTAGTATTATTGTGGGTTCTGCAGCACATCTCTTGTTTTTTCCCACTCTTGGGATATTTTCTTGTCATTTGCTTATTCAGAGATGCAACACGCTCACTTTGTAACGTAGGCAGGTGACATAATAATAATAATAATCCACATTTGTAAAGCGCACAATCACCCGTAAGGGTCTCTAGGCGCTGGGGGCCGTCGGGAAGATTAAGCAAGCTATTGCCCTGAGTCACATGGTGCTGGGCTAATCTGCTGCCGGTGCCGGGGATCGAACCGTGATCCCCAGATTCCGGAGTCAGTCACCCTGGCCGCGGCGCCACACCTCTTCTTGGCATTTATTTCCTTCTTGTGTAGGGCTTGATAGATTGTCGGATTTTAGTAAGAAACCCAAAAACTTGTTAGTGTGGACCTTACAATATGTGTCTCTTGGGCAGAGATCTAAATTACATAATCTCCAGTGTGGGTCAGCCAAGTATCAAACTATACATAATATATAGTTTGATACCACCTCGTTTGACAAGACTGTGACTAAGGCAATGAAAGGCATGGCCGTTCCGATAAAGCGCTTTCAATTGTGTTCACTATTGGACAAGAAGCCAGTGAAGGGACCTAAGGTTTGATAATATGTGACCAAATTGCTCAAGTATGCGAAGTAAATGACCATCAGTTAAACAGTTGTTCTGGTCTGAAGGCCATGTTAAACCTCTCTTTAGAGAATGTGAAAGTAGAGATAGAGTAGTTTTAATATCTTTTTAGAGCAGAAATGATAGTGGATCCTTCATTAGAAAAGCACCTAACCAAAGTAACCAAATAGTAGAATTTCACCCCTTCAATTTGAACAACGGAATTTGTGTGCACACCGATGAGCACCCACCATCACAGTACCAGTTCAAAAGAGAACTTAATGCAATACAATACAAAAGCACAGGTGCACCATATAGCAGACTCCAAAATTATTTCCAAGACTTATTAAAATGATCACAGGAAATGGCGTCCAATGTTTTTGATCTTTTTTATTCCAATGCGCAAGAAAGAACAGCCGACGCGTTTCGTCCCCCTTGGGACTTCTTCAGGGCAGAAAAATGTATGTTTTCCAGAATAAATCGGCAAATCATGTAGAAGCATTGACGTAGGAGTGGATGCAGATAAGCACCCAGAGGTCCATATGCAGCAAGGATGTATATGTTGGAGTAAGTGTGATCCCTCATAGATTCGTCAGCAAATAAGAATTGAAAAAATTAGAAACTTGATCAGGAAACGGAAAAAGAAAGAGATAGGACCTGGGCACCAAATCAGGTTTGAGACTTCCCTGTATGTCCCAATGGATGTGATTCCGAACGGTCGAGTACAGCTTACATAGACATATATTTCTCCAAGTCCCCAATCTGTCCCAATGGTTGCGGTGACGGTAGTTCTGTAGTAGTATCGATCCTTCTAACCGTGGCTGGCTCGCGAAACAATAATTCACGGCCCGACCGATCTCCTTCCACACACGTCTCCACTCCCACCAGTACGTATAGCACCTGGTGTAGTTTTAATGTCTTTAATCAAATGTTGTAGAAACAACTCCTTGTCACTGATCTAGTTCGAGAGTCAAGCTTGAAAGGACCATCAGTTCCAGATTTTTCATAACAAGCGTTGGTTGGTGCATGGTCTCATATTGGCAAGCCAAAGTTTGGTATCATGATTAGTCATTGAATCAATAGAAAAAGCTCAGATTTTGTTTGGTTAAATTCTAGAAAGTTTGCCAACACCACTGAGGCATCATCCCTAATACTTGGATGATCGCCAGTGATGCTCTGTCATTGCTAAAAGGATCTTCTATACATCTGCTTACATAGAAAAACTAATTTTATGTGCCCTGAGGAGAGCCGCCTGGGGTTGTAAGTAATAGTTAAACAAAAGTAGCGCCATTGCAGAAGCCTGTGGAATGGCATGTTTTACTTTCTTGGCTGATGATTTAAGTGGTAGAAGGCCAAATAACTGTTGATGGGTAGAAAGTAACAACTCTGTCCAATACAAACCGTCAAGTTTATGCTGTACTCCATGAGGCATCAGTAAAGGAGTAGAAGATCAAAAATAGTGTTGAAGACAGCAGACAAGTACAGCAGTATTTCCACCTATGAAGGTTGCTCTTGATAATTGGCTCCACCACTGTACTTAGTGCTTATAGCTTGCCGTAAGTCTCCCTGGTTTAAGCAAAGATTGTCAGCGCCTACAGCTTGGCCATAACTGCTGCCACCTCCAGTACCTTGTAGAGGGAAGTAAGATAGATTGATAGATTTTTTTGATTTTTTTATTAACCGTTTTCAAATACGCTCACATTACCTTATGTTACACATAAGTACACAATAGAGGTACGGGTATGCCACTTGCAGGCATGCTGCGTACATACAGCAGGAACATTGGGGGTGTTAGTCCACCCATCGTTGTGGTAGTGCAAGTCCAGAGGGGGAACTGGGGAAGATGAAACTGGGGACGTCGTGTGGGGGGGGGGGTGGAAGAGGGGGGACATGGTCAGGGACTGAGAATCGTGGAGGATGTTCGGGTCGCATCAGCTACTATCTGTCGGTGGGGTGTCATATTGTGAATAGAGGCCGTCCGATAGAGAAAGTCAGCAGGCGTAGCAGGAAGAATCGCATGCAATTGTGTGTCCATACCACTTCAGGTTGCCTGGGAGCACGGGGGCTGCCGCACATGAACTCTAGTGTGATGTTTGCGCCGCCGGGACTGCAGGATCACTTTGAGAAGCGTTAGGAGCTGTGTGCGCGTGCGTCTCTGTGAACAGGTGGGACAACATGGCCCACTCCAGTGATATGGGATGTTTTCACTGTCCCTTTGCTTCCTCCTCCCTCAGGGTTTCCTCCTCAGCTGCTCCCACGCATGCCTCCAACTGAGGTCCCAATGCTGCCTGCCAATGCATGACGATGTTTCTTTTGGCTAGGAGTAGGGCAGAGCCGCGAAGCGGACCTACACCTTGTGTGTTTTCGGCCTTTGGAATATTCCAAGAGCGACCGCTTCCCACGTGTGTAGGTCTGTGAGGCCTGTGAGTGTTCGGACTATGTCAAGGATGGTAGACCAGTATTGTCTCAGGATGGGGCAGCTCCAGAACATGTGTTGAAAGTGCGCGTCCTTCGAATGACATCTGGGGCAGAGTAATTGTGTGTCTGGAAAAAAACGCTGAAGGCGCGCCGGTGTCTGATACGCTCTGTGCAAGATGTAGAATTGGATGTTTTTGAACCGTGCATTTCTGGATACTTTTTTGGGAAATTCCAAAGCCCTGACCCATTCCCCATCATGAAACTGTCGTACGATTTCGTCCTCTCAGGTGGTTCGTAGATTATGCAATGGCCTGTTTGCAAGGTCTCGTATGGACTTATACAGCCAAGTAACCAAGTGCCGGCCAATGGCCATGTACAGAATGGTGTGGACGACCGGGTGTGTTGCCGGCTCGCCGATAGTGAGGTCACAGTGTGGGCGAAAGTTATCTATGAGCTGACGGTGCATTAAAAACTGTCCCGGGGGGAGGTCCTAATCCTCCATGAGTTGCTCGTAGGGGCGAAGTTGCCCCTCCGCGAATAATCCTTCCGCCTCCGTTATCTCGCGGTGTGTCCATGCGCGGAGCATGGTGTGTGTGAAGTAAGTTTCCCACTGCGGCCAGCCGACCAGCGGCAGCCGAGGGGAGTAACACGGGGTCCCCGCCACTATGCGGTGTATCCTTTGCATACACCGGCGAGCTACCGACACTTGCAGTGGATAAGTCCGACGAGGCTTGGTACCTGGAAATAACAGACGGCGAAGTTCGGGAGTAGGGACTGGGCCCTTTGCTGTGTAGGTTTTCCCGGTATACCTACCCGCCGTCCAGTACGACAGCCACTGGAGCTGCACCGCCAGGAAATATGACTCGAAGGCTGGCACGCCTAGACCCCCTTGCGTGGTGGGTAGCTGCAATTTGGTGAGAGCTATTCGGTGGCAGCCAGCCCCCCACACGAGTGCACGAAGGAGCGCATCTAGTTCCTGAAAAAAGGCCCTGGGCGGAATAACGGGTACATTTGTGAAGTAGTATAATAGGCGGGGTACAATGATCATCTTGGCTATAGCTACTCGACCGATCGGGACGAGCGGGAGACCTCTCCAAAAGCCCACTGACGATATAATGCCAGCCAGCACTCTACGATGATTGCCCTCGTAGATGTCAGCGGGGGAGTGGCACAGACAGACACCAAGATATCGAGTGGCGCCCATGTTCCAGGACAGGCTCTGCGTACCCACTCGTATCTCCCGTGGCTCAAGGGACTGGTGCAATGAGTAAATCGTGGATTTATCCCAGTTCACCTGGAGGCCAGACGCCTTCGCGAACTCCGTCAAAGCTGTCCATATAGGCATCAGATCCGCAGTAATATCCCGAATGTACAGAAGGAGGTCATCCGCGTATAGGGAAACGCAGTGGACTGTGTCCGCTATGGGTATACCCCATGCGGCCCCTTCCCGCCACAGACGTTTCGCCAGGGGCTCCACTGTCAGGGCAAGGACCAGGGGTGACAGGGGGCAGCCCTGTCTAGTGCCCCTCACGACCCGGAATGGAGACGAGATGTAGCGACCCAGCCTGACACGAGACGTAAGGTTGGTGTAAAGGAGCTGCGTATATTGCAGAAGAGTTGGACCTATTCCTCCCCTTCGCAGGACAGCGAAGAGGTAAGGCCACGTTACAGTATCAAGGGCCTTTTCAAGATCTAAGATTATGCAGGCCGCCTGGGGGAATAAGTACCCCACTTGATCTTGGACGTGGAACATTCGCCATATGTTTTGGGACGTGTTCCTGCCGGGGACGAATCGGCATTGGTCCGGATGAATCAAGGGGCGCAAAATTTGCTCGTATCAAGCTGCCAGAATTCTCCCCAAGATTTTGCAGTCCGCGGAGAGGAGGGTGATGGGGCGGTAGGAGGACAGTTGTTGAGGGTCTCGGTGCGGTTTGAGAAACGTTACTATGACGGACTCGCGGAGAGAGCCCGGGAGTTCTCTCCTCTCAAGTGCATCTGCAAATGTTTCCGTCAGCCGAGGGACCAAAAGAGTAGAAAAGGTACTGTAATATTCTAGGGGCAGACCGTCTAGTCCCGGTGCCTTGTTCCGGGCCAGCATGCGAATCGCACAGGAGACGTCAGCCGCCGATATGTTAGTATCCAGCGCGGTCTTGTCTGCATCCGCGATATTTGGGATCGGCAGGGGATCCAGGAAGTGGTTCAGCACCTCCTTTCGGAGATGTGTCGGGGTGTGATAAATCGTGGTGTAGTGTTGCTGGAAAGCGTGTAAAATGTCTATCTGTGAGCGCACTAGGTCATCCGAGGGAGTCACAATCTCGGTGATGGGTTTGGTGTCCGCGTTCTGTTTCGCTAGCCATGCCAGGAGTGTGCCTGTTTTATCCCGCTCCCTGTGCATCCGTGCGGCATAGGCCCTGAAATTATATTTGCGCAAGTCAGCCAGGGCGGTGGAGTATTGTGTTTTGGCCTCTGCTACCTGGGCTACCGTTGCGGCCTTTGCATCCTCTTGTTTCGTGAGTTTTGCTAGCTTGCATTCAGTGTCAACGAGTGTTGTTCCAGTGTGCGACGCACCCCCACTATTTGTTTGATGCATGCCCCTGCGCCACTATTTTAAAAGCGTCCCATTCCATCAGTCTAGAGGTACGGACCCCGCATTTTGTGTGAAATAGTCTTGTATACTTTGTGCGTGTTCGTGCCGGAATACCTGGTCTGTCAGACAGTCACACGGGAGGCGCCATGTGGGTATCGGGGGATGAGAAGGTCGCCATTGAACGCGTAATATATGCGCATCGTGGTCTGAGATTACCCGACCTAGATAATCTGTGTATTGGACTTTAGGGATCAGTGACGGGGAGCATAAAAACCTATCTAAGCAGATCCGGAAGTTGTGGGGAATGGAATGAAACGAGTAAAGCCTGGTCTGGGGGTGATGAGCTCTCCATGCGTCCACTAACGCCCAGTGACTGACCCAGCAGCGGAAGCGCTCTGATCGCGTGAGGGCGTGGGAGCGTGGCGGTGGTGGGTGTGATCTGTCGAGTGCTACATCGAGCTCGCAATTGTAGTTGCCCCCTAAGATCCATGGAAGAGATGCAAATTGGGCCAGAGTGCCTGTAAGGGAGTTCCAGAACTTATCCTGCTCTATATTCGGCGCGTATATGCTGCCTAGCAATATGGATTGTCCGTCCAGTATTCCCTCCAAAGGGCATATCTACCCTCCCTGTCCACTACTCTGCGTGTTTCCTGGAATGGGGTGCCCGGGCGGACCCAAATCAGCGCACCCCGCGCGTATGCCGAGTATGACGTGGCACATATTGTTCCCCGCCATCGGGTCCGCAGTTTGTCAATCTCCGGCGAAGATAGATTGATAGATAGATAGATAGATAGATAGATAGATAGATACATTTTATTGTTTCAAGTTATTAAAAACTGTCACAATGTAACAAACAGGGTAGAATAATTAGACATTGTAAAAACGACAGATAAAAAGTATAACAAATGACTCAAAAAATAAGAAAAGGCATGTGTAGTGTATAAAAAAATAATGAACATTCCACTGTACCCATTGGCCCCCCTTAGGAGTGCCTGGACAGATGACCTGAGCAACATGGAGGATGATGATTGGGTGGAGGCGCTGCAGAGTCCTAGAGAAATAGCAATTAGGGCCGATTTAGGCTGGTACAACTAAGGGTCTCGCACCACTCCTATCCCCCCCACGTGGCTCCTACTGATGATCAAGGGAGATCAAGACTGGCCCGACATAATAGACTCTGGCTGGCCCTAGCGGCAGGGGTGGGGAAACGCAATATAGCGCAACTGTGGAGGACATCCCTCCCCGTCGGTGGCAGAGTGGGATGCCAATCGGGACTGGTGTCCGCGAGCAGAAAAGGTGAAATATGAAAGTAGGGTCTGTAACAAGAAATGCAAAAAATATGGTCTCCCTGGAGGATATACAGGGCATGTGAGGGGGACTGAAAATCTTAGCACCCTCCTTTTCACCCTTTCCCATTAATGAGAAAGTCGATTCCGATGTGACCCCCACTGCGTACATGGTCGTACTATGAGGGAACGTATCTTATAAAAATCACAGTGACAATTGTTAGTCTACTCCATCTTGGGGAAATATGTTGTTTTGTATAGAACTAATGACATACATGTGAACGCTTTCAGTATTGTTATGTCTAATGAGCTGGTTTAATAAAAAGAGTTTAAAGAATAAAATAAGAAACGGAGATTTCCATAAAGTAGAATAATGAAACGTTATTGGGTTTACTTGTCGTTTTTATAATAAGTGACTCGAAAAAAAAGCCAGTTTCCGTTAAGTGCCAGTGCTTCGATTATGAATAAATTAAAACCAATTATAAATGACAAAATAAGGTTCTTAAGATTTCCCACAATTAAAAAAACATCAATGCTTAGGAATTTGATGGTGCGAGGGCCAAAGGTTTCTGAGTTTTTTAATGAAATGTCATGTAATTGTGGCTTCAGACCGCTTAGGAAAGCAAGAACAGCAGTGTTGCAATCCCTTGTGCCGAGATTGCGAAACAGTGGTTTTAGCAAGAAGTCTCTCAGATTTTTTTATGTGTGCCAGAGTTCTCCTCAGGAAGTTACATAGCCGACATTGTAGATCAAAGAGCCCAGTTAGTTTTCTGAAATTGTAGCCTTTAAAGGGATGAGCCCACATTTCAGTCTCATTAACTCTCTCTTGATTAATATTTTCATGTGGGAGGCTAGATATGCGGCTCTCCCTGGTTCTTGATATAGGGGGTCGCATAAATTAGTGTGAGCCTTCAGGGACAGTTTATAGATATCTGAGACCCTTGATTGGATCCTTGCCGATTTTAGCAATAATTTTGCTGAAACCTTTGCGGACAAGTTAGGAAATGAATTAATAATCGGTGTCTCCAAGGCTTTCATTGTATCCCTCAAATAACGTTTCCATGGTAGCGATTTATGAAGGATGCCTCGAAGGATCATTTCCTTTAGTGACCCTGGGTCTGCCGTGCTCAACTTTATATAGTATCCCAGGAATTTTGCTTTTGATGTTAATACCTGTTTGCAAGAAGTTGTCCTAAAATCTTGTGGATCTACTGGATAAAAGTTCTCAAGTGAAGTTAGTATGGCAAACTTAGGTCTCTGCGTTCCATGCTAGTTGATGGAGAGCCGTTAAACAGTGTCAGAAACTCTGTATCAACCAAAGAAGTCATTAGAGGCTGCTCAGCTAGAAGGAAAGGAAATGCAGCAGAGAGGTGCTCTTATAGATCTCTAACAGCAACTGAATATAAGCAAATTTTTTTCCTCGGGTAAGACGTAAAGTTTGGAGGCAAATGGATATCCGACAGTAAACAGTGCATGAAAAAGTGCTCCATTGTAATCTCAAATCATCCTATTTCTATCTTACTGCAAAACAATTTAACAGATTTTCACAAAGGGATGGTGAAGGAGTAATGTAAGTTCCTACTTTATTTGGTGAGTTACGTTTGCTAATCACATTGAACAATTCTTTAGATTTATTTATTTTATTTTTTATTTTGAAAGTTTTATATAGCGAGAACAAGATCCTTGCAGATATCAGAGCACTTTACACATATATGGGATCAGAAAAACAAGAGGGTGATTAACAAAGGTTTTGTGCAAAGAGGAGCAGAAGGTTATCAGTGGAGAGCAAAGTAAGGTAAGGTTACAACGTACATAGTAGATCAGCCCAGACATGTAGTAAAAGGAAAGATGGAGAGTCTCGAGAGTTCCACAGCTTATATTCAGGTGAATTTAGCCATGTAGATCGATTTTACTTCTTTTTTGAAAGATGCCATGGAGGAGATAAGTCTGGTTTCTGGAGGGAGGGCATTCCAGATCCTGGGTGCCATCCCTGAGAAGGAGCGTTTATACGTTTTTTTCCTTGTGGAATCTTTGTGGTTTCAGAAGAAGATTTTATGTGCTTCTTGTGGCTCTTGAACCTCCTGAGATTGTCAATTTCTGAGTGAGGTAGCTGGGCGAGTTGTGGTGTATAGCCTTGTGTGTCATGCAAGTGATTTTCAGATGAATTCTTGCTTCGTAAGGCAGCCAGTTCAAGGATTTTAAGTCAGGAGAAATGTGCGAGTGCTTTTTTGATCCAGTGATAAGTCTCGCTGCGGCATTCATAGAGGCTCTTAGTGGTGCGGTGGTTGATATGGGGAGACCACAGAGGGCGACACTTCCATATTCTATCCGAGGAATAACTAGGGCTTGTACTGTGGTTTGGAAGTCCTTGGCTGGGAGGAAGGGTTTAAGCTTCCTCAAAGTATTGATTTGGAAATTAGCTCCCTTAGTTGCCTTGCTGATATGATGTTGCATATTGAGATTGGCGTCAAGGGTTACGCCTAAGATTTCGCTGAGTCCACGATGGTAGGTTGGCTGTTGAGTGCAGTTAGGTGTTTAAGCCAAGCCTGAGTGATGGGAATTTTAGCAGGAGGTGCTATTAGAAGGAATTCCGTTTTTAGAGCGTTAAGTTTGAGATGATTCTCGGCCAGCCATGTCTGTGTGTTCCTGAGCATTGTGTTGAGTAGTTTGATGTCTTCAGGGGATTGTATTTTGAGGTAGAGTTTGGTGTAGTCTGCGTCTGCGTACATGGGAAATTGTACATTAGAAGCTTGCAGCAGTGTGGTGAGTGGCTCCATGACTAGATTGAACAATGTTGGGGATAAGGAGGATCCTTGTGGGACACATAGTGTTACAGGAACGGGAGAGGACATCGTGTTGCAGAAAGGAGGTAAACCACTTGAATACAGTCCCTGATAGACCCATTCTGATATTCAACAACTCGAGTAAGTTCTCGTGATTGACAGTGTCAAAGGCTGATGAGAGGTCGAGTAGGATGAGGAGGCAGGTATCGTTCTGATCTAAGATTTGAAGTGCGTCATCAATTATGTGTGTCATGGCTGATTCCGTGCTGTGTCCTGCTCGGAAGCCTGATTGGTGTGAGTTGAGGAGGTCAAACTGATCGATGTGTTTTGTCAATTGGAGGTGTACACATTTTTCCAGCAATTTGGCCAGGGTAGGAATATTGGATATAGGACGGTAGTTGTTTAGGTCCGTAGGGTCTGCTATGGGTTTCTTAAGTATGGGCGAAACTTGTCCTACTTTGAGGGAGTCGGAGATGAGTCCTTGTTGAAGTGAGCTGTTAATAATTTTGGTCCAAGCAGTGGGATGAAGTCCTTTACAGCGTTTGCAGGTAGGGGGTCCGTGAGATGATTAGAGGGTTACAGGGTACTGAGCATTTTGCCTATCGTTTCTTCTGTGTAGGTAACAAAGGACGACCATGTAGCATTGTTTTTTGATTCAATGGGTGTTATGCTGAAGGGGCTGGAGTAAAGGCGTAGATCATTGAAGAGATCGTTCCTGATGTTATCTGTCTTTAGGTTAAGGAAAGTAGAGAATTCTTCACATGACGGCAGACTGCTAGTCGTGTTATGTGATTGTTGAGGGTTTTCCTTGGATGGGTTTTGATTAACTCAAACAGTTTTTTTGGCCGTTTTTTTTGCTTGGTCAAGCTGGTGGCTAAAGAAATCTGCTTTTGTGCATTTGATTTTCCTAAAGTAGGCGTTTCTCTTTTTCTTAAGTGTTTTAAGGTGCATAGCCGAGGGGGCTGATCTCCAATTGCGTTCTGCCAGTCTCATGGCTCGTCTATCTTCGTTAAGCATACCATCGTACCATGGTTTTGAGTTCTTAGCGGAGACTCTCTTAAGTTGCAGGGGGGTGACCTCATTGATTATTGAGGTTATTGAGTTGAGGTAGTGGTCGGTGAGAGCCTGAACGTCTGAGACACCGGTAGGGGGTTGGAGAAGATTGTAGCTGGGGGAAGGTAATGAGTTGGGGTTGAGTTTCTTCAGGTCTATTTTCCAGACCTTAAGTTTGGTGAATTGAACCGGGTTGAGATTAACATTTTCATTGATGAAGAATGTGATAATGTGGTGGTCAGACCAGTCACAAGGTTGGATTGACCCAAGTTGGGTAGATTCCTCTTTGGAGATGATGAGATCAAGGATAGAGCCTTTGTCATGAGTGGGGCTGTTGCAGATTTGGGTGAGGTCTAGAGCATTAAGGATGTTTTTGAGACTATTTACCACCGCGTCATTGTGATCATTCCAGTGAAGGTTGAAATCACCAGGGATTATTTGAGTGTTTTGACGACCGGAGTTAGTTGTGATCATGTCCATGAGTTGTTGGGTGAAGGTGAGGTTGTCCCCTGGTGGGTGGTAAATAATATGTAGAGAGCATACTGGTTTGCCCTCGCTACTGACGTCGAGACACATGTGTTCACAAGAGGAGAATGTAGGGGAAGTGGCTCTAGTAACTGAAAGGTTGCTCCGATAAATGCATGCGATTCCACCGCCTGTCTTGCCAGTCCTATCCAATCTGATGATGTGGTAGTTGGGGCGTACTAGAATGTCAACGAGTGGCGATGAGGATTCTGTTAACCAGGTTTCAGTGAGAATGGTCAGGTTAAGCTCCAGTGCGTTGATGAGGTCACCTATGTCAGAAGCATGTCTAGGGGCAGATCTGCAGTTGAGTAGTGTGCACTTGAGCCGCGGGGTGACGAGGGAGGAGGAGGGCTCTAGAGTGAGGGCGACTTTTTTAAGGTTATTGGGGACGGTACCTCTATTGTTATGTGTGGGGGACCTATGTGGGTTGAAGTGTATAGTGGGGATGGGAAGGTGTGTGGTGGCTATTTGGGTCAGGAGGCCGGGATCATAAGAACGTAGGAGGGAGCGAATGTCGAACCCCGAGAGTGGATTGATGGTTCGTCGAGGACGGGTAGCGGAATTACGGGCGGAGATTGAGGTCCAGTATGGAGAGTTTGGTTTGCGAGGGTGTGTAGGATGGGTGGGGGACTTGTTAGGTGACAGGGTACTGATGGGTGAGGGGTGTCTGGGTTGATTAGAGAACAACTATTTGAAGGTATGAAGATCCTCTTTGATTTGGAGAAGGGTGGACATAATCTTGTCCAAAGTGGTGTTAGGAATGGTGGTGTTGGGGATGGGAGCATAGACCGGTATTAATCCAAATGTTGTTTCCTTCATTCTGGCTTATTCACACTTCCATTTCTTTTCCTGTTGAGATGTTTCAAGGTTTGTGGCTGTCAGCTCTTTTGTGAGTCCTTAGTTGTGTTTCACACTGGGGGCTAGGAGATGGACTTCTCGAGATTCAGATTCATTAACCTCTACAAAAAAAAAGACTTGGTTGAAGATGTGGCTTAAACAGCAATCAATACAGATGCGTTTTGCTAGTGATCTGGTCTGTGCCCTCACATCCTGCATTCTCCTGCTCGCAGCTTTCACGAGTGATGCTGAAAATGAGTCACATGGCTTCTAAACTGTGAAACCATCAAAATTGGTGTGCAAAGTGCTGAACTGGCTTAGTGTATAGAACTCTGGGTAGGAGTGGACTGAGAGCAACAAGATGGCAGCGGAGATATTGACTTCAGGGATGGCGGGAACCTGATATGCTGGAGCGTCCTACAGAGCCAGGAAGTGGCAATTTCCACAATGTGGGAGGGAGATTGTCTCCCATTATCGATTATCTAAAGTGGTTGGAGCACCTAAATCGCTGTGACTGTGTGCGGCAACGGCATGATTCAACCCATTGAATGCTGTTGCTGTCGGCCAGCGATATAGGGGGAAAGACCTAGCTGAGAAATCTGAGTCTCCCCATGATCTCTTGAAGTGTGCCTGGCTCCCCCGTCTATGCAAAAGCTATTGTGAGTGATTTTCCTTATAGAAGCATTTTGAGGTGGGCTCCTTGCCAACCTACTCTCCCCAATGGGGATGCTCATGCTGCCTTTAAAGATACCTGGATGTAAGCGATCCTGGAGGGGGATCGCATTGACTAGTGCTATAGAGTAGGAGAAATGGCCCCCCAGGGGAGTTTGAACAAAGGCCCTCAGTCACCACTCCTTTATAACAACCTGCTGCTGACTTCATTCACGCACTTTCTCGGTTCTTTTGATACATTAAATTGTGTCATGTAGTCTTCCCAAATGTAATTTGCAATACAGAAAAGCCTGGAATATAACTCTCTGAAGGCTAAACTCACCATTTCCTAGCTGCTTTCCTGGGGTAGAATATTGTCACTATATAAATCCTTCTAATAAATACATGTAACATGTTTCCAAAATTAAGGGGAAAACTGGAAAAAGGTCTCAGTTTTCTAAGGGAGGATGAATGGTTGTTTTCTTTGATTGCCCACAGGCAGTCTGCAATGCCCACTTGTTATCCTTTAGTGCAATTTAAATACCCACACAAAATTGACTTGACCCTACCAACATGTGTGGTGGATGCAGAGAAGCCCCAAACCATCCTGTCTCCAATGCATTACAAAGGTCGGGGATTTTCTACATTTCAACCCGGTCATGCAGAATGGTCCAACTTTTTTGGGAGGGTTTAACACAAACAGTCAGGGGTCACCGAATACACCTCACTCCAAACATAGCTCTAGTAAACCTGGTTAAGAGGGATTGATGCATGATGAAAAATTTCTTGTGCAGTTCTGTCTAGAAGTTGGGAAGAGAGACATTGCCCCGACCTTGAGGAACCTTAATCACCCCAGTATTTCCAGATGTAAGCCCAGTATGCAAATGTGCTGTGCACTGCAAAAGCCAATATACAAAGCAGCCAGAAACGTGACCATATATCAGTTAAATAGTGTGCATACAGAGATGAAGATATTATGTGACAATGAAAATGTCAAATCCTGCTCTGTTGGACAGCTTAACGTTTATGTGGGGGGGATATGAACGTGGTGTGGATTGACCAATGATAATTGATGCAAAGGGTGACCTGAACCCAGGATTGTCTTTTGGGGATGTTGCTGTTTTTGGTGTTTTGGTTCTATTTTACTCTGAAGAAACTTACAAATAAAGTACATAAAATCGGCATGGTTCTGGTTATTAATATGACTAATAGTGTTGAATGGCAATTCTACTGACATGATGGTACTCGAACATGCGGTACTCGGAAAGTGGTCCTGTAGTGAACATTCTGTGTCATTGCTTTAGAACCACTAGAAAAATGACAGCAATTTTGAGCAACACACAGATTTGGTAATGCACAAAAAGATATACGGGGGGGGCATGGCCAACCAAGATGACCGGTGGACGTAATCCTCGAGGGCTCTTCTCTACCACCAACGATCCTTTGAGTCACCAACAGATCTAAACCTTCTACATAATCTACATACCCTCCAATCACTCTCATATCCAGAAATAAAACTTGTTTCTTTCCCATGTAAGTTTGATGCGGCTACTGCAAGAGTAGAGTTCTGGTCTAATGCGATTCCACCAATAGTGTTAAAAGAAAGTGAAATGGTGCATACAAATGGATTTGACGTTATTGAAGTCAATCCTAAAAGAACATCAGTGGTCTCTGTAAGCTCTACGGAGTTACATAGGGGACAATTACATCAATTACAAAGTAATCATCAGAAAGTCCATCCATGCTCTGCAACCGTAGATGCATTAGCAATTTGTCTTGAAGATGGAGACATGCAGATCTGGAACTGTACCACCCTAATACTGTAAAATCATCTAAAAGTAATTCTTGGTCCTGGATCGCAAGTACTCGAAATGGTAATAGACAGGGAAGAGGATCCAAACTCTCTTTTTAGCAAGATTCTTGATATTGTTTCCTGGAATATGGCAGGGTTGGAATCTTCAAAATTATCGAGTTTGTTCGAAACTTCTCCTGCAATTGCCTGCCTTTAAGAGACCTGGGTCTCAAATAAATTCGATCAAAAGGACTACTTTGTCTTCGAAATTCCAGCAGCTATGGTAAGACGTGGCCATTCATAGGGTGGATTATCAATTCTGTTATCAGAGAAAATCAAGTGGACTTGGAAATATCCAGTGTCAAGTGCATCAAGTTGAAAATTCCAAAGGAAAGTCCCTTCTGTGCAGATACACTATTCCTGTTTAACATCTACGTTCCTCCCAGCTTGGAATCCAATTCTCTATTGATAAATGTCTTCAAGTTAGTTGAATCAACTAAAGAAACAGGTGGTAATCTGCAAATCATTCTCATGTGGGACTTTAATGCGAAAATCTCTAACAGCATGATAACAGCATTCAGGAGAAAAGATCCTGTCAAATACGGTCCCTTTCAAATCCAATCTCCAGCAAGTCCATAAAAGGCAAGGGGAAATGCTATTAGAATTAGTTAACGGAATTAATGGAGTAATCCTAAACTTTAGAACAGAAGGTGACGTCTCAGAAAAGTTTACAAGAATGGGAGTATTTGGCCCACCTATCTTAGATTGTTATCTGCAGCTATGATTTAATTCGGAAATCTCAGTACCTGAGTACCCAGTTTACTCAAAGTAGCAACCATGCAATACTGAATTTAATTAGACAGCAATTCTTAAGCTACTCAAATCCCCACTCTACGGAAGAAATGGAAGAGACTCAATTAGAGTAGAAAACATTATAGACACAAATTGAGTAGATCGGCAGGTGGCAGTTTCGCAAAAAGTTAACCAGCTATTCTGGCGCTTAAACACCAATGCAAATGGAAGCAGAAAATCTCTAAACGCATCTCTCGTTTCCCAAAACAAATGGGGGAAGTATCTTCTTGAGTTACACAGAGCGAATCCGGATGAATTTTGTAAATGAGAATCATCCGATTTTAAGCATAAACATGAAACTGAACATGGGATAATTGCACCTACTGAGGAACAAATTGAAATATATATTAAGAGGGCTAGAGCCTCTGCAGCGATGGGCAAGACAAGATCCCTGTAATAGTTCTAAAAAGTAACCCTGGAGGATGGTGCAAAGTTCTAGCTTCACTTTTCTGATAGATACATCTGCCGTGTGGATTCCTCACCTTGTGAATACCCCCTTGCGTCAGCAACATTCGGAAATTCTTTTTTCGTAGCCTCGCGCCGACGTGGACTCCTGACGTCATAGAGACATGACCTCGCTCGCGACTCCGCTGACGTCACCGACGCCTATAATAGGCCCACGCCGGCGTGATGACATCAGTTCCCTTTTTCCGCGTCGTCGACGCTAACGGTTATCGGGAATCTCTGTAGCCAACAGATACTTTGTTGTCTTTATTATTAACATTTTCTGCATCTCTGTATCCTGTCTCTTCGACAATGTCTTCAAAAAAGACCGGCTTCAAGCCCTGCAGAGAATGCGGCAAAATGATGTCCATTACCGACCCACACAGCGACTGCATCTGGTGCTTGAGCTCGGACCATGATGTGGAGGACTGCTCTTCGTGTAAGAAGATGAACCCGAAGGCCCTGAGAGAGAGAGAGGCGAAGCTCCTGGTGGCTAAAATGAAAGCTGGAAAAGGAAAATCGTCGAAGTCTCGTTCTCGAAGGGCGAGGTCGAAGTCGAGATCGAGGTCCAGGTCTAGATCTAGAGGAAGGTCGTCTTCGAAGTCGGCTTCGGACCATGTTTCGAAGAAGAGGAAACATAAAAAGAGGAGACATGAGTCCCGACGTCGTTCTGGTAAGGAGTCGGGGTCGAGGTCACCGAAGGTTCGTTCGAAGGTGGTGACCATTGAAGTTTCGGATCCAGAACCTGGAGGTGAGGCTTCCCCTTCTGAGTCACGGGCGCCGTCTCCGGCTCCGTCTCCGACTCCGAATCCGGCTCCGAATCCATCTCCGGCGCCGTCCCCGGTCCGAGATGAGGAGGAGCCTCATGAGGATGAGGGTTCCGAGCCCTTAAGCGAGCCGAATCCGAACGCTCCTCGAGACAGGCCTGAAGGTTTTCATCCACCATTTCCTGCCCCAGGCCAGGACCCTTCTGCGTTTCTCAACGCGATGTATGGAGTCTTTTCGAGGTCATGGTACCCCTCTGGTGCACCTTCGGGTCCCATGGGTCCTTTGGCGTTTAACTTAGGAGTCCCTCACTCCTACCCTCCGGCTCCGTTTATGCCTTACATGCCGGCTCCGACGCCACCGTGGCATTTTCCGGCTCCACCGAAGCCGTCGACGCCGGTTCCGGCTTCGCCAGCTCCGGGTCGACCTAGAACACATCCCGCTGAGCCTGCGGATTCGATCCCGACGTCGATTCCGAATCCGTCGGAGCCGATGGTGGATCCGAGGGCAAAACGGGTCAAGATGAGATCCAGAAGAGAGGCTCAGCGCCTTCTGGAGGAAAGGAGGTTTTTGGACTCACAATCTGATCTCGAGGAGGGTGAGTTGGATGAAGATACTTTTGAAGATTTGGCAGAAGCAGGAAGCCTGGATTTCTCTCCAGAGTGGGAGTTACCATCAGGTTCTAGTACTCCTTCTAAGGACATTCAACCCTACCATTTGATTATGAGAAAGGCTGCCAGTCTGCTTAAGTTGACTTTGCCTACAGCAGAATTCAAATCTAATATTCTGACTGAAGTACTCCACTCTCCGAGTTCAGTGGTGGAACCTCTTCTTCCTTTCAATGAGGCTCTAACAGAGCCCATTCTGGAGGTGTGGAAAAAGCCTTTGTCTGCTCCAGCTGTCTCTAAAAGTGTAGCCAGAAGATACAGGGTTGCCCCTGATGATCCTGCCTTTTTAACCTCTCACCCTTCACCGGAGAGTTTGATCATTCAGGCTGCATGCTCCAAAAAGAACATTAGTGCTTTCCCTCAGGTTCCTTTTGAGAAGGAAGCAAAGAAGCAGGATCAGGTGGCAAAGAAGTCCTTCTCCTCTGCCAGTATGGCATTGAAGTCATCAAATGCCACTTGCTTGATGGGGAGATATTTACACGCTCTGATGGACTCTTTACATGTTCTGGCTCCAAAAGTTCCTGATGACAGCAGGAAGGATTTTGAGGAAGTCATCTCTGACGCTCAGGCAGCGGCTCGCCAGGTCATTCAGAGCGGTTTGGATACTGTAGACTCTGTGGCGCGCATTATGGGCACTGCTGTCGCTACTAGGAGGTCTGCCTGGTTGAAATCCTCTGACTTTTCGGCTGATGTTCAGGCGACATTATTAGATCTTCCTTTCGATGGTTCAGGCCTTTTTGGGAAGAAGGCTGATGCGGCCCTTGAGAGGTTTAAAGATTGCAAGGCGACTGCTAAATCCCTGGGTCTCCAAATGAGAGGTTCTTCAACTGGCAGAAGATTCAGAGGTTTTAGCCGTCCTGCCTTTCGGAATTCCCGGCAAGGCCAGCAGCAGCAGCAGCAACAACAGCAGCAGCAAAACTCCTTATACAGGTCCTACAGGGGAAAGCAAAGAGTGCGTCCTCGTGGACGTCAGATCTCTTCCTCCTCCACTTCCTCCAACCCTCCTGCCCCTGAGAAGCAGCCCTAGATCCGACATTCAGGATCATGTGGGTCCGGTTGGGGGCCGGCTTACCCATTTTCTACAGGATTGGGAATCGGTTACGTCAGATCTTTGGGTTCTCAATCTTGTAGAAAATGGGTATGCCCTTCCCTTTCGGGAATTCCCTCCCAATTTCCCTCCTTGCCAAGGGTATTGCTCCGAGGAGCATCTGTCTCTTCTGCAAGAGGAAGTTTTAACTCTGATAAGAAAGGGTGCGATAGAGGTGGTCCCAGAGCAGGAAAGGGGTCAGGGATGCTACTCCCGGTATTTCCTGATTCCGAAGAAGGATGGCAGGCTTCGTCCAATCCTGGATCTCAGGATCTTGAATCTCTATCTGAAACAGGAGAAATTCAAGATGCTCACCCTTGCTCAGGTTCTTCAAGCGCTGCAAGAAGAAGACTGGATGGTGTCACTCGACTTGCAGGATGCTTACTTTCACATCCCAATCCTGAAGTCGCACAGGAGGTATCTCCGTTTTACGGTGGGATCGCAGCACTACCAGTTTGCGGTCCTTCCGTTTGGACTTACTACTGCGCCTCGAGTCTTCACCAAGGTGATGGCAGTGGTGGCGGCACATCTCAGAAGGTCAGGGATTCCGGTATTCCCTTATTTAGACGACTGGCTGATCAAAGCGGAGTCGTCAGAGAGAGTGCTCCATCATTTGCGGGAGACAACCCAGTTGTTGTACAGGTTGGGTTTTTCAATAAATGTACCCAAGTCTCACCTGGTGCCCTCCCAGCGCAACCTGTTCATAGGTGCGGTACTGGACACAACCGTATGTCGTGCATTCCCTCCCCCTCAAAGGATTCGCGACATACGGGAGATGATTCCTTTGTTTTACAATGGAGCGGTCGTTCCAGTCCTGAAGGTCCTTCGCCTGCTCGGTCTGATGGCTTCATGCATTCTGTTGGTCAACCATGCACGCTGGCACATGAGGGCGCTCCAGTGGTGTCTCCGCAGGCAGTGGTATCAGCACAGCGGAGACCTCAGGGAGTCAGTGAGGATCTCCAGAGAAGCTGCAGCGGATCTGTCTTGGTGGGGCGTGGAAGGCAATCTGTCCCAAGGAAAGCCTTTTCAACTTCCCCCATCGGTGGCCACGGTGATAACGGATGCATCCACTCTCGGGTGGGGTGCTCATCTGGGGGATCTGGAGGTCAAAGGCCTTTGGTCTCCAGAGGAAAGGTTGCTTCACATCAACCTTCTAGAATTGCGGGTGATACGTTTGGCGCTCAAGGCCTTCCTCCCTTCCCTTCGCAGTCAGTCTGTTCAAGTCCTGACGGACAACACGACTGCGATGTGGTACATCAACAAGCAGGGAGGAGTAGGGTCGCAGTGTCTCTGCAGAGAGGCTCTGCGTCTCTGGTCCTGGGTTCAGGACCATCAGATTTGCCTGATGGCAAATCATCTGGCCGGTGTTCTGAACGTTCGTGCAGACAGTCTCAGTCGGCAGTTCTCTGCCGACCACGAGTGGAGGCTGCACCCGGAGGTGGTTCACGACATCTTTCAGATGTGGGGGACTCCTCGGGTGGACCTGTTTGCCACTCGCGAGAATGCGCACTGCCTGTCGTTCTGCAGTCTCCAGTATCCGATGCAAGGAGCCTTGGGGGACGCGTTTCAGTTGAGTTGGAAAGATCAACTCCTTTACGCGTTTCCCCCCATACCCTTGATTCCTCGGGTTCTGAGGAAGATTCGCCAAGACCGGGCCCAAGTCATATTGGTCGCTCCGGATTGGCCAAGAAGGGTGTGGTATACAGATCTACTCCACCTCTCCTCTCACCCGCCGCTCCGTCTCCCTCTCAGGGCAGACCTCCTCTCTTTGATGGAGGGGCAGGTTTTACACCCCCACCTCCAGACATTGCACCTTCATGCCTGGAGATTGAGCGGGGCAACCTGAATTCCTTTTCCCTCCCGCCTGACGTTGTGGATGTCATCTTGTCAGCCAGGCGTGACTCCACTAAGTCCATCTATTCTTATAGATGGGCGAAATTTGTCACGTGGTGTGGGGAAAGGTCTGTTGATCCTTTGAGGGCCCATTTGTCTAATGTTCTACAATTTGCTCTTTCTTTGGCGCGGCAGGGTCTGGCGGTTGCCACGGTAAAGGGTTACCTGTCGGCGCTGTCGGCTTTTCTCTGTTTGCCTGACCAGCCCTCTCTTTTTAAGTCTCCTGTGGTCTTAAGGTTTTTGAAGGGTCTTACTAATATGTTCCCTCCTTCACCTTTCATTGTGCCTCAGTGGGATTTAAATCTTGTATTGACCTTTTTGATGGGGGCTCCCTTTGAGCCTCTCCACAAATGTCCCATGAGGCTTCTTACCCTTAAGACAGTCTTCCTGGTGGCAATAACCTCGGCAAGGAGGGTTAGTGAGCTTCAAGCTCTTAGCTCCAAGCCCCCATTCCTGACCATTCATGTTGATAGAATGGTTCTTAGGACCAGGGCTGCTTTTCTGCCTAAGGTGGTAACTCCCTTCCATCTAGGACAGTCCATTACCCTACCTACCTTCTATCCTCCCCCTCACCCTTCCAAGGAGGAGGAGAGACTGCACCGTCTGGACCCTAAGAGGGCGGTGTCCTTTTACTTGGACAGATCCAAGGACTTTCGCTTGGAGGACCAGCTCTTCGTCGGATTTGCTGGCTGCAAGAAAGGAAGGGCGGTCCATAAAAGGACTTTATCGAGATGGATCGTCCTCTGCATAAAGATCTGCTACTCTTTGGCCGGTAAGGAACCACCAGAGGGTATAAGGGCTCATTCAACTAGAGCTAAGTCTTCGACCTCAGCATTGGCTAGAGGTGTGCCTGTGGAGGATATTTGTAGGGCGGCGACTTGGTCTTCCCTCCACACTTTCGCGAAGCATTACTGCTTGGATTCCGAAGTGAGGAGGGACGGCCATTTTGCGCGCTCTGTCCTTCAGGATTTCCTGGTTTAGAAGAGTGGACACCCTCCTCCGGGAGTGGGGACTGCTGTGGGACTCTATTCACAAGGTGAGGAATCCACACGGCAGATGTATCTATCAGAAGAACAAGTTACTTACCTTCGGTAACGCTTTTTCTGGTAGATACTATATCTGCCTGTGGATTCCTCACCGACCCACCCGCCTCCCCGTTGTCCACTCTTCTATGCCAGAGTTACTGTAGTGTAATATATATATATATTTTATTGTCAAGGAAATGTTTCAGTTGCTTTCCTGCTTTTGCTTAACACTGTGTGTTTTGCCTTGAGTACTGTGTACTGTGTATACTTGTATATTTCTACTGTCATTGGTCCGTCCGTGTGCCTCGATGGCACGGAAAAAAGGGCGGAACTGATGTCATCACGCCGGCGTGGGCCTATTATAGGCGTCGGTGACGTCAGCGGAGTCGCGAGCGAGGTCGTGTCTCTATGACGTCAGGAGTCCACGTCGGCGCGAGGCTACGAAAAAAGAATTTCCGAATGTTGCTGACGCAAGGGGGTATTCACAAGGTGAGGAATCCACAGGCAGATATAGTATCTACCAGAAAAAGCGTTACCGAAGGTAAGTAACTTGTTCTTTAGTTACAGCTATAATACTGACCAAATCCCTAAATCATAGACCGGGAGCATTGTCAAGTTTTCGTACTGAACACTCTGTCATTGATAACATTGAACTTTTGCAAACAATAATTGACAAGTATTTTATAACAAAGTCGCAGATAGTCTACAACCTGTGTCTTGACTTTTCAACAGCCTTTGACAAAGTCGATAGACCTACCCTTTGGACGAAATTGGAGAAAATGTGAATCCCTGATGACTTAAGATTAATTGCAGCTTTGCATACAAAAACATGGTGCAGAGTCCAGTTAGGAGGAGAAAAGAGCTTAACCCACAAGCTACCTACTTCGAATGGCCTGAAGCAGTGATGCCTGCTTGTTCCTATATTGTTCTCCTTCTTTGTAAGTGAGTGCTTAGTAGGAATAAATAATTTCCCCCCTAAAATAGCCTCCCATGACATACACACTTTAACCGCATGCGTGCGGCGGTTATTTTTGCGCTGTGCGGCTTTTTTCTAAAAGCCGCGTTACATGACGAGCTGAGCTCGTCATGAGCATGCGAGCGGCGCAACTCATGACGAGCTCAGCTCGTCATGAGCACGGAAGTGGTTAATATATGCAGACAATGTAATCGTATTTGACTTAACACCGATCGGCTTACAACGTAACCTAGATGCTCTTTTCAGATACACCGAAGAACATTTTCTGAAAGTAAATAGGTCTAAAACAAAAGTGGTTTCATTCAGGGGAAGGAAACATCACATCCATTTTAATTGGAAATTAGGAAGGAAAACAGTAGAAGTAGTAAAGGCGTGACACTTACGTAGGGAGAGTATTCGCACAGACGATTGAAAATAAAATTAATCTTCGGCACTTGGAATTTAAGGCTACTGCCCTTGTAAGTGCATTAAAGAGCTTTTATTCTTCCTCAGGAAAGAGACATTTTTATCCACTCTTGGAACAATACCAAGCTAAAATCCCCCCACTTTAAAGTACACACTAGAATATCTACCAATAAATAAATGGCATAATCTGAATAAAAGCGAAGTTAAATTACTACGGAAAATAACCGCTACAAATCCGGCTACTCCGGTTCTGGCACTTCGATTACATTTGCCGCTGTGCCTATAGAAATGCCTTCGTCAACAGAATCAGATGGGCTTATAATATGTTACACGCAGAAAAAGATGCTATGAAAGGTCTACGAAAGTATGTAACCTTTGAGGTTGGGTTGGGTTGTGTAATTACACATTTAATGAAAATCTTGCAGTAGCTTTAATACACTTCAGTTGCAATACATCACTTTCACAGTCTTGGTTGAGGGCACATCTAAACCTATTTAAAAAAATTAAGACACCACACCTTAGCATTGACCTAGACTCTGCTTACTGCTGTCAACTATCCCATTCAAGGTCTTATTCAGCTTCTCTTGAGTTCAAGACCTATCGTACGTATTTGAGATTTACTCTTGAACTCAGTGTTCGACGTATCATCATGTTTCGTTGAGAGATCTTGCCTTTAGACGGCTATATTAAGTATTGGCATAAAACAAGCGACAAATCAGGATCATGTAAGCTCTGTAATGGAGGAGACCAAGATCTAGCCCACATGTTATATATTTGCCTGAATAAAGTTTTAGTAGAAGCTAGACTTCGTTTTTAAAATCCTACATGTTTTAGACATAAGGTTTTTTCCGTTAAGGATTTGTCTGCCGTAATCAATTCACCTCCAAATGAATTCATCTGCCACAATCTGTTTAGATTTTTTAAATCTTCTTTATCATTGTTTTAGAGAGAAATTGTACTTATTGTTATTAAGTTTTACAACAATGTATTGCCTCATATGTATTCTAATGGTTGACCTCGGTAGAGCTCTAAACAAATCAATAAAACTTAAAATGTGAAATGAACTAGGGCTCTGCAGCACTGCTAAAGATTAGTCAAGATATAGACCTAACCCAACAAAATTACTGATGATTTCATGCAGCACTCATGTCTGCAAGTCTCCCGACACCTGAATAAGCCGAAAGGGGGCTCGCTAGGTTAGGAGATGCTGGAGGATTGGAGGCCACCTGGAGCCTGAGAAAGGGACGCGTGTAGGCCGCAGGCCTCCCGTCTGCTTGAAATGAGTGAAGACCTTGGGGACTCTCGACGCCAGTGGAGCGGTGATCTAGAGTACCTCCCCGCCCGACTCTCGATCAGCTCGCAGTCCCGGGAAAAGGGGCTACATGGAGTATGAGCCGAGCCCATGCTTGGTGGCTGGAGCTTGCCATTAGGGGGGGACCCCTCTGGAGAGAGATGACCCAGATCCAGAGGTGTGTTGGACCTCAGTGGCCCTGGATTGTAGACATCCCCCAGTGAGTCCTTGGAAGTGGTAGGAGTGAGGAGACTGGCCATAATCGGATAACACCGGTCACCAAGTAATACCTGACCTTAAGATGGCAGCCCCCCAGGGATCCAGTTCGGGCTTTGTGGCCAGCGGTACTCCAATGGTAGAAACTGCGGCAATGGGAGTTGCGGCTGGTGAAGCTCGGAGGAGGAGGCCTAGAGAGGCAGTGGCTGAGAACCCGGCGGTAACTTTTTGAGGGCCTGACTACAATCCCCCATGGTGAGGTGGGCCTGCAAGATCATCTCCTCCCTAGGGGGACTATGATTGTGCAGGAACTGCAGTGTTGATGAGCATTCACAAATATCCATAGAGCCTTCTCCCTGCAACGTGTATTATTAGAACTGCCATAGGGAAAGCATGCACCCCTCTGACTTTTGAACCAAGCCAGCGGCAGCATTTGGCACATTCTGCCTGTGGCATCAAACTACACTCTTGGTCTTTAGGCCGCCAAAGAAAGCGCAGAACAACAGCTTCTCTGGCTATTTCACTCCAGTGGAGGCACGGCATAGTCCCACTGAGCCACACACATGGCTCTCACGAAGGAGGACCTTCCTTCTCACTTCACTAAGAAACTTTAAGTAAGTGCTTCGCAGAAGAGCTGAAGTCTGACATTGCCGCCTCCCTGGAGTCACCATGGGCTAACATCATTGGCCGTCTACTGACCATACAACAGTATGTGAAATCAGTAGGGACGCGTACTCTGGACTCTGAATCTAAAGTACAGGAACTGGAGCAATGTATGAGTCAGATGGACCACAATACCGTTCTCCTGCATACACGGCTTCAAACCAACCTTCTTAAATGCGAGGGCCTTAAAAACAGATCGCAAAGGGATAATGTACGACTTCGGAATCTGGTCGAAGGAGCAAAGGAGTCAGATCTGGAGTTCCTTGTTGTTGGACTTTTCGCAAAATTAAACAAACAACTTAAAATCAAAGTAGACAGAATGTGTTCCCTGTCAGCTGCCACAGGGAGACGTTGTAGAGATGTTCTGGCCAAACTTCATTCTTTTAGAATGAAAGAAGCAATAATTCAGATGGAACGACGAACAGGGGAGGTGTGCTTCCTAGGGTCATCTTGCTCTGTCATTCAAGACATTGCACCGGCCACTCTGGCACGGTGTCTGCAATTTTGCCCCGTGACTGATAAGTTGTGGCAATATCGCATCAAATATAGATGGACATATCCCTTTGGTCTGACATTTGAACTCCTTAATAAATCCCATGTCATCGCAGACCTCAAGGAAGTGACACAGATCTTGGCACTCTCTCTCCCGGGTGACTGTATGGAGGAGTGAGGTGCAGCGGAGCCGGCGGACACTTCCACAGAGGGAAGACACATTAAACAGTGGCTGACACAAATTGCCAATAATTCCAGTGTTCTCAAGAAATGCAGGCTACCATATAGGAGTAGGTGACTCCAAAATCTTTGGAAGGATATAAGAGGAGCCTGTGACTCTGGGTGGACTATCCTGTGACTCGCTTGCCAGCTCCTCTGCGGAGATCCGACAATCAGTATGATTAGAAGTGGTTGCTCCCACCTTGCGCTTCATTATGCTGGTTTGTATACACAGTACTGATACATACCATGATTACATTCAGCTATGTTTAGATTGCCTTAGCGGACATGGATTGTTACGCCCATAAGAAAACTATCTGACCAGAATGTGTGAAAGGATAGGGACTTTCTTTCTACTTGTTACTATTGTTATTGATTGTTTTTGCAGACTTGCTAAATGGTTGCCATGATATTCTTCCATATGCTCTTCTGTCTCGAGGGGGGATAGCTCCGTACTTTGCATTGTTGCTGTTCAGAGCGGAGCTCTGCTCTTTCGCACACTTTCCCATACTCTCACAGTTTTGTTTCTGATGGCTCCGTGTTATGGTACGGAAAAGTTCTCCGAAGAAAACTGACGTAGGCGCACTAGGATGGGACTTATGTGACCTCGCTGACATCACGTACGCGGACAACGTCAGGGCGGAGTCACGTGGTGCCATCCACCCGGCGCACAGGGATGCTGTGGCAAAAGTATTCCAGATCCAGTCTCACTCCTGGGGATAATTCTACGTTAAGGAATCAGCGTCTAGAATCGTCTCTACCAGATACATCGTTACCGAAGGTAATTAACTTGTTCATTTAGGTGATTACTACACTCATGTGGAATGAGAGGGAACTTAATTCCCCCTCCAAGCAGCAAAAAATGTGAAAATACTTATTAGACTAAAGACATGATGTAGTGGCCTTGCAGGAGATTCATCTCAAGTGCGCCGAGGAACACAGGTCATGGCACAGAGAGTATCCTGTGATGTATACATCCTCAGCATCCACCAAGAACAATAGGGTACCACTTTTCTTTCACTCCTCTTTCAAATTTCAACGTAAGGGATGCAAGGCGGATAGAGAGGGGAGACTTGTTATGGTAAAGGGCCAGATTCATGGCCGTCCTTGCACTTTTGTTTCACTCTATGCCCCCAACACCAATCAACCCCAATTTCTACATGCTATTTTGGCTCAGTTGGGAGGATTTGCAGAGGTAGAGATTATAGTTATGGGAGATTTCAACCTCACATGGGACGCAGTAGTGGGCAGCACACTGCCCCATCGATCTGCCCTGGGGAGTTTTTCAAAGACCTTTTAAGCTCGCATTCCAGGAACTGGTTCTCCCGGATGCTTTGCGCACCCTCTATCTAAATGACCAAGACAACACTTTCTTTTCCCATCGCAGCTACTCAAGACTAAATTGTGTTCTTTAGTCACTCCTTAACCTGGGCACACTACTCAGTCACATTTGCACTATCAGATCAAGCCCCGGTAGTAACCTTAGTACTGGAATGGGATGCCCCACCACCCAGATACCGATGCTGGTATTTGGTAGGATAACTGGTGAGAGATAGACTCTTGCAAGATGACTTAAGGAAAACGATTAAGGAAGTCTTTCAAGTGAATGATCTGCAGGATACCAATCCTATAAATAAATGGGACGCTTCAAGGCTATAATGAGAGGACATTGTAAAGCATTGAATTCCTCATTAAATAAACAGATGGCTAATAAGAGAATGACATACGAAACAGAGCTCCACGCAGCTGAACAGCTGCATAAGGAAAACCCAACATTACCGCGCTACACTGGTGACTTTTCTTAGAGGGAAACTTAATGCTATTCGCACCAGGTGTGCAGAGCTCACTTTATTCCAGTTGCAGCGTATGACTTATGAGCAGGGTAACAAAGTGGGCTCCCACCTAGCAAGAGAATTGAGAGTTAAAAGTGAAAATGAATACATAGGTGACATACATAGAGATATGGGGCGCAGCTACCTCAGATACAGAGAAAGCAAAGATCTTTGGGCATTTGTTAATAAAAAATCTGTACACCGTGGAGAGAACAGAAGGGCAGGCAGAATTATATTATTTGAATGAGGAACGCTTACCTCAGATGACGGAGGGACAAAACGAAATATTAGGGAACCCAATTACATCAAAAGAAATTTGTAAGGCGATCTCACAATTAAAGCTATTCAAAGCTATTCAAATCACCAGGTCCTGATGGGCTGACTGCCCAATTTTATAAGATGTTCAGTTCTGATCCAATCCCTCTGTTTATTCATTTGACGAATTCGGGTACTGTCACATGTCCGTGAGTGGGGCACTTCGGTCATCCCAAGACAAGGCAAAGACCCAAAAGCATGTGGCTCCTATCAACCCATAGCATTGCTAATCCTAGATGCCAATTATACTCTAAAATATCAGCAGCGAGGCTAGACGACATATTACCCAACCTGATTCACCTGGATCAATTGGATTTATAAAAGGTAAACAAATGCATGACAACATCCGAAGAGTGATCCACCTTGTCGAAAAAGGTGACTAAAAAATTCATACCAGCCGAAAAATCTTTCGACCTGGTGGACTGGCCTTTTCTGCTTCATACCCTACAAAGGTTTGGTTTTAGTGAGCAGTTTATCAATATGATTATGACCAACTGCATGCCCAGAGCCAGTGTCCTAGTGAACGGAGTGAGCAGTGACCTCATTCAATTGGAGAGGGCGACTAGACAGGGATGCCCTCTGTCACATTTGTTATTTGCATTAAGCTTTGAACCACTTGCTCCCAAAATATGTCTGACCTCTGGGATTCAGCGTATTAGTTTTGGTGACTCGGAGCATAAAATATCCCTGTTCGCTGTTGATGTGCTGCTGTCTCTGTTTTCTCGCCGGATGTCATTAGAGGTCCTCCCGAGTGAGCTGCAGCAGTCTGAACAGGTAGCGAGGTTCCATGTTAACTTAATCAAATCTTTCTTGCTGAACCTCACTTTTCCACCCACAGAAGTGGGATCTCTTGGGGAGTTAACGCCTTTTCAATGGGCCAAGAATAGGATGACCTATTTAGGCATTAGGATTACCCCCAAACTCTCAGATCTCTACTGTGCTTATTATCCACTGTTACTCCAAAAATTGAAAGTTGACTTTAAAAGATGAGCACCTTTGTATATCTCCTGGCTTGTAAGAATCCAAGTGATTGAAATGACTGTTTTACCCAAACTACTGTACCTATTTCAGGGGCTCCCCATCGAGCTGCAGCCTGGGTTCCTCTCAGCAATACAAAAGTAAAATAGTAATTTATTTCATCTGGCAAAATTGTAGAGCTCGTCTCCATTAAATCTTATTACGTACACCAAAATTGGCAGGTGGCTTAGTCCTACCAGACTTTCAGCTCTATTACAGAGCAGCAGAGTTGAGGGTGATTCCTGAGTGGTCATCACAGGAGTCAGATAAGCATGGCTAGGGCGGTGATGGTAAGGTATGTCTGGGATCTGTTATGGAAACCCAAAGTGGACCGTCCGCTGATGTGTATCTGAGCACTCCCATTAGGACTACACTCACGGTCTGGAATGAAGTAAAATAGAGCTGCCTCATTGACAACATTCCCCTCTCCATTTACTCCCATTCGTTACAGCCCAGCCTTCACTTCAGCATTACAAGCGGGTCCTTTGACGTGTGGAGGGCTGGGAGCTATCTGGTGATTTCTGACCTCTTCCACAATTGGGACATTCTAACATTTGAAAATTGTCGACGAGACTTCCACTTACCCCCTACAGAGGTTTTCAGCTATAATCAATTGAAACACTGTGTACTTCAACTAGAGGTACTGGTGGCTGCGACTAGCAAACTTTCCCCCATTGAGAACTTTGCTAGGAGGGAGACTGGTACTAAAGGGACAATCTTATTTATATATACGCTCTTACTAGAGACTACATACACCCCCCACCCTGCCCCCCGTCCATGACATATGGAGTTCTGGGAGCAGGTCCTGGACAGCCCCATCCCAGATACAACGTGGGTCAAACTGTGGAGAGATATCCCCCTTGTTTACTCATTCAATAGGAATGTGGGAGGCCCATTACAAGCTCTTAAATGAATGATTTGATTGCACGCTTGAAGCCCCCCAACTGGGGGTATCTCTGCGCCCCAGTTAGTACAAGATACTAGAACAGAGTCTGGTACCTAAAACAGTGCCGATTTTAAAGCTTTCCTGAATTTATTGTTAATCGGGCTGGTTCAAACTGGGAGATGTAATTTTGTTCCAAAAGGAGGGTGCCAGGTAGGAAAAGGATCTGCCACCCCATCTAACATGTCGAATACGAGGGGTTACCAATAGCTCCTTCCCACTGGAACGCAAATTCATAGTGGGGAGATATTATTTCAGTCTCTGGCTAAGGTATATGGGATCCTTACCCTGCAACGCTTTAAAGGTTAAACAGCACACTTTGAATACCACTCTTTTCTTTATCGGGAGCCAATTTAAAGATTTTAAAAGAGGAGCAGAGGCTGTACCGGGTTATTGGTTGCAAATCAACTGTGCTGCTGTGTTTTGTACGACCTGCAGTTTTGACAGTAATGACTCATTGGTAGCATCCAGAAGAGCATTTCTATAGTCCAGCCACCTCACAGCAAGAGCCTGAACCAGGGTCTTTCTGGCCTCCAGGTGGAGGAATGGCAACGTCTTCTTCAGTAAGCGTAGCATGTGGAAACAAGTGCTGGTTGTAGGTAGAACTTGTGCTTTCATATTAGGTTCAAAGTCGATCTTATTTCCACGTTTTTTTCCAAGTTTGCTAGGAGATGGAGTTTTACCTAGATCTGGTGGCCTCCAATCTGGAGTGCATAGGATTTGAACTTTCCCAAATAAGACCATCTCAGGTTTCCCTGGATTCAGCTGGAGAAAGCTGTCCACCATCCACTCGGCAATAACCTCCATTCTGGCTGCAAAGCGTTTTTTCATTTTGTCAAGATCCTCATCGACGGAATTAACCAATTGAGTGTCATCAGCATATGGTAACATTTCGAAAACGTGTGCTCTGATGATTTTAGCCAGAGGTGCCACATATGACTGGTATTTGTACCCGACCAAGCTTGAGAAAATCGTCTTGAGCTCATCCGAACAATGCTGGCGAGGATGAGGCATGCTGGGCGATTTCAGGCACATTTGGTGGCACTGCCCAACTATTAGTCCTTTTTGGACCGTAATTTTAGCCCAAGTTAAAGTTATCATGGGGTACCCGGTCCCAGACAATCCAGGCTTTACCCTTCTAGGGCTTTGAGAGGATACCCCTACATGCCAGATGACTGGTGACCGAATGGTAATGTGGCTTTGCCTAAGGGTGGCAAAAATGGCAGTGGCAACTTGCTGGAAACATAAAAAGGCACCTTTACTCTCCCAGTGGGATGTACAGCTATGGCACACAGTTACGATTGAACACATGGGCCAAATCCTCTCTGATACATATTTAAAAAATATATATATCTGGGGACCCTTGGTGTCCTACCTTTCTAAGGGCCTACCTCTCTGCATGCCCCACTTGAATGAGAGTTCTACACCTCTTTCGTTTTGAGGACCCTCTCCATTGGTGACCTTAGGAGGAGGGAGTGTTTTAGACTCACTTCTTCATACATACTCAATGATCCGTTTGAGAGCGATAGTGAGCCCTCATACGTCATCTTCACAATACTTGTGTACCACACGTTAGTTCGTTCTTAGAATTTGTTTTGGGGAGGGTTTTATCTTGAGCCTCTTTTTTTGTATGTTCTCTTCTTTTACTTGGTTTTATTCATATTGCAGAGATGATGCAGACCAATTATGTAGGGCTGCTCCCTTTCTTTGTAATTACTGTATACTTCAGTGGCGTTATTGTTTTCTGTAATGGGGAATGCTACATATGGCTGTGGGCTGCATGATTATTTTGACAAACGCAATAAAAACTTTTGACAAAAAAAAATATAATGGAATCTTTGATACATTAGAAAGCCTTTCTTCTAAACCAGTGTGAAACAACTGCTCATATATATTCTATATTAAAAACTTGAAAGATAGCCACGCTGGAGATGAAAGTTGAAACCGGTGTCTTGTCGGAAGACCGAAAAAAATTGACCTGGAATCTGGAAAATTTTATGATTTAGCAGGATTCATGGAACAGGAATTAAACAAGGTATGGCCTAATTCATAGGTTACCTTACATACCATACAGAAATTGAAAGACAATACACGAAGTATTGAACAATCAATTACAAAAACCTCTTACTGAAGGGAGGAGAAAGTTATTTATTTATTACATTCATTTACATCCTGCCGAAACGCCCTATTTTGCAACTTGGTGACATCGATCTGTCTCATGATTCAGAAAACCTGGGCCATTGTTAGAGAATAGAGCCAGGACGTCCGCTGAGACCCATGGCTTGCCCCTTAAGACCACTAATACTGCTTTTGTGACCCCTGGCCTCAGGTGGCAAAAGCAGTGCCAAGCACAGAAGATAGTGTTCTTATGAACACTGTTTACTTTCTGCAATCCTACTGGAAGATTTTACTTGTTAAAAATAAATACATTAAGCAATTGAGTTCTCACTCTTGATAATACGAAATAAATTTAAACTAATCTTAAATATGCAATTTTATGAGTTGTTTACACAGTCCATTTTTGTGAATGTGAAAAAATATGTTTCTCAACAGGTGTGATAGTTCCTTACAAGTGATGTCAAAACCTATTACTAATACCAAGAAGTAAATCAGGCCAACAACACGGTTTTTATGCAGTTTATAGTCCTTATGAATTAGTACTAGTAGCTCTGGCAACTACAGTTTTTTAATCCCTTTTTTGTGCATCTCCCTGTGATCTAGCTATACTTTTTTCTCTTTGAGGTATGCACTAATCTTCAGTGATGTAAATAGTTATGATTTCTTTAGTCTCATCAGTATAAAGGTCTTGTGACATTATTTCGTGGGATTTAAGGTCAAACCTCATATGAAGTCTATGAGGTCAAAAAGAGTGTGTGAGGTCACTTCTGCTACTCCTGACATTTTGGTGAATAATCGTTCATGGAGTAAAGGAGCATAAAGGAGCAACAAGCTCACAAACTGGTGGCTGCTTTATTGGATAAACATGTGGCTGAAGAGCTCCAGATCCTCCTGTATTTGAGTTGACTGATGCATCCTGTGTTGCTGTACCTAATGTTCGGACAAGAATTTACTGGGGTCAGATTTCGGAGGAGATAGTCTCTGGTTCTACCAATCTGCCCCCCCCCCCAATCCCTCCACATAGTGATTTTTTAATAGTGTACAGAACTATGAAAACAATCCTTGAGTATCACTCGAGTGCTTTCAGAGCTTTTAGGTATATTTCTGTACTTCAGCAGTAGCCACAGTCTAGTTGCTTCGTTCTATATCTTCCGTAGTTTTAAAATGTCCTTTTTTAAGGGCTCCAATGTAGACTGAATTGAAATAATCTGTATGTGGGAACCCTGTTCCTGTGGCTACTGAGGGGAACTGTTTGAAGGAAAATTGTTAGTCGACCCATAGTCTCTGAGTTTTATACTGTTCTTACTGGCATAGAGGCTTCACCAAGCGTAATCGATTATGCAAACTGAAGGCAGCTTCAACTGAATAGTCTCATCCGGAAGTAGATGTGCTTTAGGAACTTTGAGATCCAAGTACTCTGCTCTTAATTGTTTCCTGGTTGGGTGTGGATTGGTGTATTGTTAGCATACATTTGGAATTATAGTTGATCAGTGTGATTCCAGGAAGAGATCTTTTCTGTTGTGTTTTGGCACTATGAAACCTGAGGTATCTCATTAAATGTTATTACACTCCCCAGCACACGTCACATTTCCAAAAAGGTTTCCCTATTATGGTTGAAAACAGTTCAAATAATCATGCTCAACAGGTAAATAATTTTTTGAAGATTCCAAATGAATATTCGTTGTTTTATTCCATCATTCTTGTCTTTATAGTAGTCAGAACAGCCGAACAGCCAACACGTGTTTTGTCGCAACTGGGGGTTTGTCCCGCGACTTCCTCAAGCCTAATGCTTCACATCGTGCAGTTGCATTCTGAACTCAGGAGCAAAGTGGAGCAGCGCGCTGGGCACAAGGAGATACACATGAGAGATACCTGCACTTAAAACATAAGACGGAGATACTTGATTGGTATAGAGTTGGCACATCGCAAGGACTGAAAACCCAATGTGGGTTGGAATTATCACCACATTTCAAAAATTACGGATGTGAAGCATTAGCCTTGAGGAAGTCGCGGGACAAACCCCCAGTTATTTACCTGTTGAGCATGATTATTTGAACTGTTTTCAACCATAATAGGGAAACCTTTATGAAAATTTGACGTGTGCTGGGGAGTGTAATAATATGTATTTTGAGTTTCGGCTCAAGCTTTATAGAGTTTGGTGGTTCACTATACCTTTCAGCACCGTCCCAAATAAGTATCTTTACCGAATATATATGTGTAAATTCCACCTGTAAGCGCCAATACCCTAGGATTAATACCACATTTCGAGATTTATCTCATTAGATGGTTTGGTTCACATGAGTTTTAAGTTCTGTTTTGAGCAAGGTCAGGTCATCAATTATTCTATTATCAAAGGGTAGTTGGTACCACAATTTAAAATAAGAAGCTGCTATGGTTTGCCTAACAAAAGCTGATGATTAAAGCGGCATCCAGTGGTCAGATTTGTTCCTAAAAGATCACATGTGTTTGGAATGGATGAACCAATGATCTGTGCTTGTTAAGTCAGAGTGCAATATTATATTTTAGATCTGATAGGAAGCCAGTGTAAGGATAAAATCATGGGAGTCACATGGGCAAAGTTAGGAGACTGTAAACTGCCCTGGCAGTCTAGTTGAGAGTTTTCATTAACTGGTTTATTAACTTGCCTGTTGCACTGAACAACAAGGCTTCACCCTAGTCAAGTCAATAATTGCCCCACCTACTAGTGCTCTTGCTTTTTCATCCTGCTCATAATTGTCTAATAAAGAGACATACAGTTGTGTATATTCAGTATAAACGTGGATGCCCTTCATTCGCCATTTCCTCCAGCAGTTGATGTACATGTATATTATACATGTTAAGGGAAAGGGGGCAGCCTTGAAATAGTTCAGGTGCTACGGAGTCTCTGTGTTTAACCCTTGTGAAACCAGCTGATAGAAAGGTCTGACTCACTGGTCACCCTCGATAAACATTCAACCAAGATTCCATGATCTATAGTGTTGAATGCAGCTTAAAAAATTGAGATTATTGAATTTTCTACCAAAATATTAAATATAGTTTCATTTTCTGAATAAGGGTGTCCTGGATTGTTATGGTATTTTGTCTGCTCTGAGTTTCCCACTATTTTGGGTTGCATACAGGGTTTTAAAGGAGACATTTTTTATTTTTCTGAAATACTGTGAAGGAGAAAGTTGCGTTTAAAAACCTTTGCAAGCCCACAGTCAGTTTGCGAATCAATGTGAAAATGATTTTCGATATTTAACCTTGCTTAAACTTATTGGTTTTGGAGGGCTCTAAGGCAAGTAATAACATTGGTATCTTGGTAAAAAATGTTCAGGTGTGGTGGTAATATTGTGCTGTTATATTCCTACCATCTGCCTTGTTAATGAGGAGACTGTTCAATCTTCTTGGACTAGACTTTCATTTTGTACAACAAGGTTATACTTTTTGTAAGCCTTCTCTTCAGTTCAACCTTGCAATGCCTACTACACTGTGAAATAAAGTGAATTAAAGTGAACTAATACAATTTTTTCAGAAAGTAAAATATCATGGACTAAATTGGGTTTGCATTGTGTTTTTCAGGTGACATGTAGGGCTATTGGAATTGGAGCATACCTGGTAAGACTTGGTCAGCGTGTGATACAGGTGGAGAATTCTCACATTATTCTTACTGGAGCCAACGCTTTGAATAAGGTAATTGTTTAACAGTACTACTTTCCTGCTATGCAGAGATGCTCACTTTGTTTGCTGTACATTTTTATGAGATTTTACAATACATAATACTTTGGTTGCAATGATAACTTTGAAACTCCTTCAGCTATGATAATTATGCCTATGAATGAGAGCATGATAGCATGATGATGGCGAAACATATGCCTTACCACCAGTGACCCCCATGCAATCCAAGATTGTTCAGTTTGCTCCTCTTTACTGTTCCTAAGACACTTCCATAACTGTGAAACTAAAGAGTTGTGCATGGTATGAATTAACTATCTGGCATAAATTAAATGAGGAGATGGACATTACAAAGAAAAGCAACCATAACCTCCTTTCTGATGGATACTTCTGACCACATTTCCGCACCTTTTGAATATCCCCAGGCGCCAGACTGGATCCCAAAGACTTTTCAGAGTAGCCCCTGTAACGCCGGTAGGTGGTGTCATGCGGCTCTGCATCGATTCTGCTCCAGAAGTGACATCTGGATTATCATATAAGTGCTACTCAAGAGCATTGTCTCCTGATCTGTTCTTTTTGCGCCTTTATATGTGGATTTGGATCAAGCTCCCAACTTTTTCTCACCAGTTGATGAGTCCCCCTCCCCCAACCCCCAATCTTCTCCAGTGTGCAAAGGAGAATTTCCATACCCCTTCATAAGACTACAGAGTTTAAACCTTGTAGGCACTGTCATAAGCGGAAATTGCTTCCAGGTATATCTCTGGTGTTTGGGTTCAGTCCAAGTTGTGTGAGGGGTGTGCTCATCCACCAGACAATATCCCAAACAATTGTGCCCCCTTTGGTGGCATCGCCACAATGCCAAGGCCCACCACCCCAGGAACAAGCACCTCAGTCATTTTGGAATCTGTGTCGGGGATCCAGCAGACGTCCTCCAGGCCCTCAGGGCATCATACTTCCCCCTTGGAGACATGCTACCCCTCAGGCAGCATCCTCCAAGCAGCTTTAGTTTGCCCTTAGCCAAACCTTGACGATGGTGTGAGAGACAGAATCAGTCATTGTTTCCACATTTGGCAGGCCATATCATCTGAAAGGTGGGTCCTGCAGATAGCTCAAAGGAGCTACTGTCTGCCTTTCTTTTCCGATCTGCCAGATTTTCCATCTACACCAGAGCAGCTTTCAGAGTAGCACTTATCCATTTTGCTGCCGGAAGCTCAGGTTGTTTTTAGGTAAGAGTCCTGGCATCAGAAACTATTTCTTAGGGTAGAAGAAGGGAAAAGGCCTTTGTCCTATGTTTGATTTCCTACCTCTGAATTTCTTACTGCAGTGGACCTGCAAGATGCCTATTTCCCTGTACTTGCCCTAATTGTCCAAGGCTGGGGCTTAGATTAGACCCCTTGTTCAAGATTGGATGGCTTTGTTAACTAATGCAGTTGTCTGCCCTTGATTTAGTTTTCTCTCTGTTCATGTTTTTGTCCCGCCCAGGAGCATTTCATTCTCACTCTTTTAATTAGATCTGTTGTGTCCTTCCACTGCATTGTTTTGGGTACTCTTTTTTTATTTTATATTCAGCACTCTATTGGAGTTAAAGCATTTCTTTGGTCTCAGATCCGGCTTTTTCTTCTTTCCCAGTGCGCTCCTTTCATTCCCCCTTCCCTTGCCCTCTGATATTCCCAAAACCACTACCCATGCTGTTCCTCACCCGGCTCCTCATCCTACTCCCCATGATTTATTCACTCTTCATATTTTCCTTTTTACAAGAACCTGGCTGCTGCAAAGTGCTCCCAGGCCTCGTGATTAATTTTTTGCATTATCCCCCATACTCCTTTTGTTTCCCCATCCTCTCCCCCGGTCCACTCATTTATGTATTTTATTTTAACAAGAGGCTGGAAGCTGCAAAGTGTTCCTCGCCAGTCGCGTGTTTTAGGTCACATATTGGCTAAGACCTTTTGTTTTTAATGAAAGCACATGTATATTATACTTCGATATCACAGCTTTTAGTCTACTCTTACTATCCATTGGTCTGCTAAATTGGCATTTACATTTAGCTTGCTTCCAACACCTCACACTACCTGGGACAGAGGTTCAGCTCACTTTCTTGACTGTGAGTAACGGCATTCTGCTCTTGAACAATGTGCACATTTACACAGTGCCATAGTCACTAGTGGAACATGTGCTTTCACGTATAAAAGACTGTAATTGTTTTAGTTCGGTGATGGTCCTGCAACTCCCCCAGCACTGCTACCTAGGTGCTTGTCTGCATACAAAACAATTAAAACATTAAATAAACACTGGCAAAGCCAAATGGTCAACTGCCAACAACAGACCTGTTGCTTTTGGAAATGTTTGTTTTTCCTACCTTTTAATTTACCATTTTAACATGGCTGTCCTGCAAGTTAGAAAGAGAAATTAAAACTCCCTGCCTGCGTTATAACGCCATAGTGCACATACATCAAGACACACACATTCATTATATCGAATCTACGTACATTGGTGACCATCTTGGAATGGGTATTTCTTTAAAAGAACACTCAATCCAAGATTACTAGCTATGCATGCCCTTGTGTCTTGTTCAATAGCTTGCCCAGTGTTTGTTAAATAATGGGTATGGAATCTTATGAGATCAGAAACTACTTACCAGTCTTTAACCGGTTATAATGTGAAGCTCTCTTGTTTGATTTTATGTCTTATACATAAAAAAAATCACAAAAGATAGCAGAACACATTAATAAAAACTCAGTTCATAATTACAACATACTGAAATGTATTTGGATAGCATGTTGTAGTCTGCCAACATGGAATTGTTTGCATTGACATTTGCTTAAAATGCACAATTTCAATAAATAAAACAATCTACATCTTTTCTAGGGCTATTAATTGTTTACTAATAACTTCTGATCAGTAGCATACAATCCTTCATAGAGGTCTGTACTGTAAAGTGCATGGGACATCTTGTGTTCATTTGTGGAAAATGGTTGGCTTTTTCTATCTTTACTTCCCCATGGCTTTCCTTCTCCCAGCTTGACTGCTGTGTTCCTTTGATTCTCCCACCTTATCCATAACAATTTTATAGTGCGTGCTGCCTTCATATAGTCAATCTATCTAACCCTAAACCTAACCATAATGCTAGACATTTCCATTATTTTCTTTTTTTATGTAGTTTTATTATAATAAACTATATTAATAAAGAACATTATAATAATCATGAAATGAATTGAATTACCTCATATTTTTCTTTATTTAAATGCATTACCTCATTCTAATGCTAATTATTTCCACAATGCAAAATAAATGAAACCAATAGAAATGTGTTTCATTCTATTAAATTATTGCTGATTCTAGCAGTAACCCCGTTTAATTAAAATGTAAACCTTATTGGGATACCAATGCCAACACAAGTCCTATAATTAAATATATTAAAGTAGTTCAGTTCATTAGTCTTTATTTCGATTGTAAAAACCATAAAAGACATTACAGTCAATTAAAAGTTAAACAGATTAAAGATACAAAATTGAAAAAGATCAAGTCAAGGCAAAAATGACAATATTATAAAACGACCACAATAGGATGTTTGAGATGAAATAATAATACAACAGATCCACATACCCTGGTATACTGTAAAAACAATTATTTAAAAAATGTAATTTGAGATATGTCTGCCCAGCATTGGTTTGATGGCAAAAAGGAAGTTATAAAACTAGACACGTATGGCAGTCAATTAGACAACCGGCTACCCCGGTCTTTGGTGAAATCACTAAACCCTACCTCAAGACTCGACAGGATAGCAAATTAAAACTACCAACCATCCCATAAAATTAGTACAAAGAGAAATAAAACTGGTCAGTGATCCCTTAATTTGTTAGCCCGAATCGCCCATGCCAAACTCAAAAATGTTGTCATGGCAACAATGATAGATTCCTGGGTACGTGTCTACAGGATCCTAAGGACCTCCTTAGTAGATTTCGTGCCCAGAATGGTACAGATGGGTTTTAGCCATTTCATCCTAGGTGACGTGTAGACCGGGCAAACGAATAGGATATGAGCGATTGATTCGGTCTGTGCTGGACACAACGGGCACAATTCTGACATTGGCTTAAGCCATCGGCTGGTAAAAGCTCTAATCGGTAGGGAACTTACCCTAACCTGATGGTATAGCTTCCTATCCAACGGTTTTAAAATAAAATCACAATATGGTTCAAACCCATGCTCATGTTTAAACAACAGAAAATCCCTGGTCAAAGTTGGCCTATATTAAAGTAATTTAAATCAAATGGGAATAATTTATATTGCATATATTAATTCCGACCTAACCCTAAATTTAAATAAGATAACTATGACCTTTATTTTAACCCTAATGTTAACCTATCTTTGTAGCATATTAAACATTTGTAAGATTAATGTTAAATTCATTTTATTCATTCATTTTGTTCTCTAACTGTACATTGCATATTGAATTGAACCAAATTATACAAACAGGTGTAATATTAAACGTAAATTATACACAATACCATAACATTGTTGTAATTGATTTATAAATAACGTAATGATTTTTTTCAACCTGACACTAAATTCTACTTATCTTGAAGGTCATTTTTCTGATTATTCGTGCTAAATGATTTTGTAACTTCGTAAATGCGAACAGTGCAAGAGTTCTATCAAAGTAATGGCAGGGAGGTACATGCGAGATAAATTAAAAGGGGAGTGGGAACATTTCAGTCACTTTGAAAAATACATATTTTTGAAAGAACCAATGTTGCTAAGTAACTCACTTATTCTTGTAGTCCTTATCCCAACGTGAACAACCACCTCAAAATAGCTGGAAAACCTTTTACCTTTCAGTTAACTTTTAAAATGAATCGCAAATAACTCAAATTATTGGTAAAAGAGAGTGATGGTGGTTCACTGTACTCTGTGCTTTCCTTTTTAGGTCAAAACCTACCAGACAGCGCAGCTGTCAGGGTTGCTAAAGACATCTTTGGGACATTCGGAAAGGTTCCCCAAGAATGCATTCCACCTGTTACTGTAGGCTTTCTGGTTTGTAGCTCAAATCTACAGATGTTCTTTTCTGTTAACAGGCTTGAAAATGTTGTTATCTTGTCACATTTACTGTGCATTCAAAGACAGAGGTCAACATTTCAGGCTCTGTCTTCTGAGGGAGCTTGGTGTTTGCTTTTCTTTCTCTGGCTTCAAAGTGAGAAGATTTATGTAACAATCTTACTGAATACTAGGGGTAGGAAAGGGTTTTATTCTAGCACACAACAACATTTAAATGAACTGTGCAAGTATTTCAGAGTATATCAGAATTAGGAAAGCACAAATAAAGCACTTTTTAAAAACACATTCTGTAGTGTGTTGTACTCAAATACCTTAAAATTATCAATATACATCAATACATTAGGTGATGCCATTGCCACACATTATCGTATTTTATAACTGTATGTCTGTGCAAATGTAATTAAAAATGTGTTGTCTGCAATGGCTGTGTACTACCACACCATGCATACTCCACTCTTTGCCATTCTACTATGCACCACTTAATGTTACGCCTCTCCATCCCACTGCCCTCTATGCCACTTCATTCTGCACCTCTCGACTCTTAACCACTCTACTTTATGCCAGTGTACTGTTCCCCACTCTGCTGTTCACCACTGCACTCTACACCACTGCAGTCTAGGCTGCCCCACTCTACTCTGCACAACACCACTGTATGCAACTGCACGCTGCGTCACTGCACTCTACACCACTGCACTCTATGCCAATCAACTGTACACCACTCTATTCTACTCTGCACCATTGCACTCTATGCCACTGCATTCTATACCAATTTACTCTGCCATTCCACTCTACTCCACTGCACTCTACCCTGCACCACTCCACTCTACTATGAAACAATCTACTCTACACCACTGTATTCTACCTCACTCCACTCTATGCCACTCTGCTCTACTCAAATGCACTCTACTCAAATGCACTCTGCACAACTACACTCTACATAACTACACTCTACACAACTGCACTCTACACAACTGCACTCTACACAACTGCACTCTACACAACTGCACTCTACACAACTGCACTCTACACAACTGCACTCTACACAACTGCACTCTACACAACTGCACTCTACGTCACTGTACACCACTGCACTCTTTTCTGCACCACTGCACTCTACACCAGTGCACGTTATGCCATTTTACACCTCTGCACTCTACGACACTCTACGCAACTGCACTCTGCGTCACTGTACACCACTGACCTCTTTTCTACGACACTGCTCTCTACACCACTGCTCTCTACACCAGTGCACATTATGCCACTTTGCACCACTGCACTCTACGACACTCTACTCTGTAACACTGAACTCTATGCCAGTGCACTCTACGAAACTCCGCTCTGCAACCCTCCACTCTGCGCCACTGCACTCTACAACACTCCATTCTACACATCTGCATCACCCTACTCTGTGCCACTGCACTCTGCACCACTCTACGCCACAGCACTCTGAAACACTCCTCTCTAGGCCACTGCATTCTGCATCCCCCTTCTCTGCGCCACTGCAATCTGCAACACTGCACTCTGTCACTCCACTCTGTGCTCATCTCTACGCCATTGCACTCTGCCACTCTACTCTGCCCCTCCAACCACTGCACTTTATGCCACCGCACTGTACTATGCTGCAACACTCTATGCCAATGTTTCAAGAACCACTGTAACAATAAATATTACAAATTGGTGAAGGGTCCAAAAAAAACACATAATAGCACTTTTCAAATTAAAGAAAAATTAAATGTATTTCTTGAACATATCAATACAATATTAAGTGCATTAGTTCATCATTCTCATTTTGCAAGTTTGTATCTTTACATGCGTAACATTACTTCCAAAATTCAGTGTTGCTTATTTAAATGTTATTGATGTAGTACAGTTAAATAATTTCAAATTTCAATAGAGTTGCTTTACATTCAAATCAAGTGCAATAATTGGTTTCTTTGATGTTTGTACAACCAACACATGTTTTGGGGCTTAAAGGGAACTGCTGCTTCTTCAGGGCTGTTTGTAAAATAACTAGAAAACTCACATTAACTGATAAAATCAAAAACAAGCCCATTCTCAAAAATAGGCAGCAATCAATCAATCAATCAATCAATCAATGCATTTATATAGCGCACTACTCACCCGGAGGGTCTCAAGGCGCTGGGGGGAGGGGGTCCGCTACTGCTCGAACAGCCAGGTCTTGAGCTGCTTCCTGAAGGCGAGGTGGTCCTGGGTCAGGCGGAGGTGGGTAGGAAGGGAGTTCCAAGTCTTGGCGGCCAGGTAGGAGAAGGACCTTCCTCCTGTGGTGGCTCTTCGGATGCGGGGGACGGCGGCGAGGGCGTGGCTGATCGATCGAAGCTGGCGTTTGGGAGCGTAGAAGTTGAGGCGGCTGTTGAGGTATCCTGGTCCTTGGTTGTGTAGGGCTTCGTGTGCGTGGGTGAGGAGCCGGAAGGTGATTCTCTTGTTGACCGGGAGCCAGTGCAGGTCTCTCAGGTGTCCGGAGATGTGGCTGCAGCGGGGGATGTCCAGGATGAGTCGTGCTCAGGTGTTCTGGATCCGCTGGAGTCTCTTCTGGAGTTTGGCGGTGGTTCCGGTGTAGAGGGAGTTGCCATAGTCCAGACGGCTGGTGACGAGGGCCTGGGTGACCGTCTTCCTGGTCTCGGTGGGGATCCATCGGAAGATCTTACGTAGCATGCGCAGGATGTTGAAGCACGACGAGGAGACGGCGTTGACTTGTCTGGTCATGGAGAGGGAGGAGTCCAGGATGAAGCCCAGGTTGCGTGCGTGGTCTGTTGGTTTGGGTGCGCTGCCCAGGGCGGGGGGCCACCAGGAGTCGTCCCAGGCGGAGGGTGAGGATCCCAGGATGAGGACTTCCGTCTTGTCCGAGTTCAGTTTCAGGCGGCTGTTCGACATCCATGTGGCTACGTCTGTCATCCCTTCGTGCAGGTTGGCTCTGGCGGTGGCGGGGTCGTTAGTGAGGGAGAGGATCAGCTGGGTGTCGTCGGCGTAGGAGATGATGTTCAGGTTGTGCTGGCGTGCGATGGCTGCGAGGGGGCTCATGTATACGTTGAAGAGTGTTGGGCTGAGCGAGGAGCCTTGAGGAACGCCTCAGATGACTTCGGTGGCCTCCGATCTGAACGGGGGGAGGCGGACTCTCTGTGTCCTTCCGGCGAGGAAGGAGGTGATCCACTCCAGTGCCTTCTCCTGGATTCTGACGTTGCTGAGGCGCTGTACTAGGGTACGGTGGCAGACAGTGTCGAAGGCCGCGGAGAGGTCCAGGAGGATGAGGGCCGCTGTTTCTCCGTTGTCAAGCAGGGCTCGGATGTCATCGGTAGCTGCGATCAGGGCAGTCTCGGTGCTGTGGTTGGCCCGGAAGCCAGACTGCGAGAGGTCGAGGGAGCCGTTCGTCTCGAGGAAGGCGGCCAGTTGCTTGTTGACGGTCTTCTCGATGACTTTTGCCGGAAACGGGAGCAGCGAGATGGGGCGGTAGTTCTTGAGGTCGGTTGGGTCTGCTGATGGTTTCTTGAGTAGAGCGCTGAGTTCGGCGTGCTTCCAGCTCTCCGGGAAGGTGGCGATGTCGAAGGAGGTGTTGATGATGTCCCGCAGGTGGGGTGCGATGACAGCGTCGGCCTTGTTGAAGACGTGGTGAGGGCAGGGGTCTGTCGGGGATCCGGAGTGGATGGAGTTCATCGTGCGGATGGTGTCTTCGGTGCTGATCGGGGTCCAGGCGCGGAGGGTGGTGGTGGGGGGCGGTGGTTCGGTCGTGGCGTGCATCGGTTGAGTGCTGAAGCTGTTGTGTATGTCCGCGATCTTGTTGTGGAAGTAGGAGGCGAGGGAGTTGCAGAGGTCTTGCGAAGGGGTGATGTCGTTGTTTCCGGCGTTGGGGTTGGAGAGCTCTTTCACGATGTTGAAGAGTTCCTTGCTGTTGTGTGCCTTGTTGTCCAGTCGTTCCTTGAATGCGGTTTTCTTGGTGGCGTGGATCAGCTGGTGGTGTTTTCGGGTGGCGAGCTTGAGGGCAGTCATGTTGTCCGGTGTTGGGTCTCTGCGCCAGGTTTTCTCAAGTGCTCTGCAGTTCTTCTTGGAGCTCTTGAGTTCGTCGTTAAACCATGGGGCTTTCTTGCTGCCGGGTCTGCTCGGCGGGGTCTTCAGGTGGGCGAGGTCGTCTGCGCAGTCGCTGATCCATTTCGTGAGGTTGGTGGCTGCTTGGCTGGGGTTGGTTGTGCTGGTGGGAGGGTTCTTGCTCAGGGAAGTAGCGAGCTGGTCTGTAGTGATCTTGTTCCAGCTTCTGCGGGGAGCCTGTTGCTGGTGATGGTGGAGCGTGGTCCTTCTGAAGCTGAAGTGGACGCAGCTGTGGTCCGTCCAGTGGAGTCCCGTGGCGTGGCTGAAGGCGATGTCCTTGCTGGAAGAGAAGATCGGGTCGAGTGTGTGTCCGGCGTAGTGGGTGGGGTTGGTCACCAGTTGCTTGAGTCCGAGGTTGGCGAGGTTGTCCAGCAGGGTGGTGGTGTTGCGGCCGTTGTTGTTCTCTAGGTGGAAGTTGAGGTCCCCGAGGAGGATGTAGTCGGCGGAGGGGAGGGCGTGTGGGCTGATGAAGTCGGCGATGTCCTCGCTGAATTGTGTGCGTGGTCCCGGGGGTCTGTAGATGAGGGTGCCTCTGAGGGAGGTCTTGGGGTTGGCGTGGATCTGGAAGTGCAGGTGCTCGGCGGGTGCGAGGGTGTCGTCGGTGTTGGTCGTGATGCGGATGGTGTTCCTGTGGATGATGGCGATGCCTCCTCCTGTCTGGTTGACGCGGTCTCTCCGGATGATCTTGTAGCCTTCTGGGATGGCGATGGCGATGTCGGGCGCTGAGGAGGCGTTCATCCAGGTTTCCGTGATGAAGGCGACGTCTGGGTCTGTGGTGTCGAGCAGGTTCCATAGCTCAACGGCGTGTCTGTGGACGGAGCGGGTGTTGAGCAGGATGCACTTCAGGTGGGTGCTGCTGGTGTTCGGCTTGGTGGGTGCTGGTGTGGCGTGGGTCCGGTTGCAGGTGAACTTGCAGGAGTGGCAACTGAAGGGTCCGTGGGTGCGTCTCGGTGTGGCTCGGTAGCAGCCCGGTGTTCGGCCGGTGTTGAGTGCGTTGAGGTCGGTGGCGTCGTTGGTCCGTCGGGACGGCTTCCGGCGGTGGGGACCAGGGGTCCTGGCACTGGGCGCGGTCCAGGCGCGGACGGGCGCAGACGGGCTTACCTTTGGCGCACCTTCGGTACTCAATCGGTGCTCCCGCTGCACGCGTCCGCTGCGCGGTCGCTCTGGGGGCGTCATAAGAAGGGAGCCGGGAGGGAGGGTCAGCTGGGAGGCGGGGAGCGCGTGGGCCAATCGGTAAGCGGGGGGGCGGGGTCGCGGCAGGAACGGCGGGAAAAAACGGCGGGCTTGGTGGGCGGCCCTGCGGCGGCTGGGGCGCCGGATCGGCGTCTGGCAGGCAGCAGGTAGAGGTAGGCAGGCAGAGCAGGCGGGGAGCGTGGAGGCGACCAGGCCGTGGAGGGCGCAGTGGTCGCTCCTGAATCGTGGTCTGGGTCCCCTTAAGAAGGGAGCCGGGAGGGAGGGTCAGCTGGGAGGCGGGGAGCGCGTGGGCCAATCGGCAAGCGGGGGGGCGGGGTCGCGGCAGGAACGGCGGGAAAAAACGGCGGGCTTGGTGGGCGGCCCTGCGGCCGCTGGGGCGCCGGATCGGCGTCTTGCAGGCAGCAGGTAGAGGTAGGCAGGCAGAGCAGGCGGGGAGCGTGGGGGACACCAGGCCGTGGAGGGCGCATTGGTCGCTCCTGAATCGTGGTCTGGGTCCCCTTAAGAAGGGAGCCGGGAGGGAGGGTCAGCTGGGAGGCGGGGATCGCGTGGGCCAATCGGCAAGCGGGGGGGCGGGGTCGCGGCCGGAACGGCGGGAAAAAACGGCGGGCTTGGTGGGCGGCCCTGCGGCGGCTGGGGCGCCGGATCGGCGTCTGGCAGGCAGCAGGTAGAGGTAGGCAGGCAGAGCAGGCGGGGAGCGTGGGGGCGACCAGGCCGTGGAGGGCGCAGTGGTCGCTCCTGAATCGTGGTCTGGGTCCCCTTATGAAGGGAGCCGGGAGGGAGGGTCAGCTGGGAGGCGGGGAGCGCGTGGGCCAATCGGCAAGCGGGGGGGCGGGGTCGCGGCCGGAACGGCGGGAAAAAACGGCGGGCTTGGTGGGCAGCCCTGCGGCGGCTGGGGTGCCGGATCGGCGTCTGGCAGGCAGCAGTTAGAGGTAGGCAGGCAGAGCAGGCGGGGAGCGTGGGGGCGACCAGGCCGTGGAGGGCGCAGTGGTCGCCCTCCACGGCCTGTTCTCAAATTCATGTACATGTATTTACTTAATATTCAAAATGCAATGGAGCTCATAAAAGCAGAGGAGATTGAACAACAAAGGCATCATTACAAATAAGCATTCGCTGAATTACCATCTAGCTAAAAGAATCGCCATTTTGTCAGGATGTATATTTCAAAAGAGTCTCTAAATTCTGGCTTTAGAGCGCTCACATATTTTCTGACTACTCCAAGTGAATCCGCTTGCCTTAATCAAATGTTCTCAAATAAGTTACCTGGATTAGTAGGGAATCCAACTTCCTATTCATTCAATCCGGAGAACTTTCCTGTGTTTAACTATTTTGCTATTTGCTCAAATGCATTTCTGCTAACACGAAATGACTATCTAACTCACCAAATTCTGGGTTTGAGATTTTGCCAGCATATGGAGTCTTTTTATAGTCTGCTCTTTTTGGAAGGATTAATGTGATGGTGGAACTATAGGAGAAGATATGCAGTGCATTCTATGACATTGCATTGTACGCTGCCTTATTCTGTGTCGTAACACTCGCCACTATATGCTACTACACTCTATGCCAGTGCAGTCTACACCAGTCAACTCTACTACACTCCAGTACACTACACTGTCACTTCACTCTACAACACTCTCACAACTTTTAGCCGTACTGAAGAGCAGCCACGCTGGTGTACAACATGGCTAAAACACATTGGCAAAGCCAATAGCTCTCGCATAGGTGTGACAGTTTGATTTTGCCAATGCTTGTTGGTTCTATGCATACTCATCATTTAAAGCGGCTGATCTCTAAAATGCGCTCTGTAATGCAATTGTAACGATGACCCTAACAATGTTTATATTTGAGTAACTATATGATTAATTGGATTACTATATTTTAAACAGGTGCTCGGTCGTGAAGTTTACACATCCAATAACCAGCTAGGAGGGGTGCAAGTCATGCATAATAACGGAGTTTCCCACACAACGGTTCCTGATGATTTTGATGGAGTATATACCATTTTAGAGTGGCTATCATACATGCCAAAGGTACTGTGCAGTGATAATCTGTTAATGCTTCAGTACAACATGGATAGGTTACCTAGCAAACAAATAATAGACTGTGTAGTGTATATGTGTACAGTATGCCATACCATTAGCAGAAGTACATTTATTTTTCTCTCTAATTAGTTCATCATTGTATATGCAGATGTATTTAGATGTATTTACTTGTGTGCGATAAGCTGATGTCTTTCCATACAATTTGAGAGTACACAATATTAACATGAACATAAAATGGTTTGTTTTCTTCAGTAGCTCCAGATGCAGTGTGAACAAAACCGTCCACCTAATGCCTCTCAAACCGGTTCTATTTCTTATTAAGGAGGATGTTTTCTTTATAATGCGCTACACCGACAAAGAAGCCACACTGGTACCATACAGCCAGTCTCAAGATGGTTTCAGTGCCTTTGGTGGGTCTCATCCTTGACTGTGATGTAGTTTGAGACTGCATGCTTGGTTGAGCAAGTAAATAGCAAGTCTTTCACTATTTGTAATAACCATATCTGAAAGAGACACGTTAGTGATAGATTCCTTACCTTAGAATATCTCCAGACGTCAGACTGGATCCGTAAATTTTTGCATAGCAGTACCCTTGCGTGTCGGTAGGCATCTTCTGCGGCTCCGCGTCAGTCGTCTGCGTCGTGATGACGTTGTCGGAGTACTTAGACGCCGCCTCCGCGTGCTGACGTCAGTTCTTCTTTTTTCCGCGCCAGCAGCGCTGATCTGGAAAAAGTGGTACCTCTGTCAATTTTTGACTAAACTTTTTACGATCCTGTTTGATCATCTTTCGAGTCTTCGACTCCGTACGGTGCCGGTAGGGATGCCATGTTTTAAACCCTGTGAGGACTGCGACCGACTGATGTCGGTCACCGACCCTCACCGCCGATGTCTCCACTGTCTCGGCGTCGACCACGACGACAAGACCTGCTCCGACTGCCGGGCCCTAACTTCGAAAGCTAGGCGGGAGCGGTCCCGAAAGCGACTCGAACTCCAGCAGTCGGCCCCGCGCCGCGAAAGCTCCCGGTCCGGACGGAGGTCGAGGGACAGGCTTAGGGAGCGGAGTCATCATAGCTCTGGGAGTCGACATCACTCCTCAGGTTCGAAGTCGTCAGGTAAGCACAAGAAGTTGAAGAGACGTCATCGCTCTTCCTACTCCCCCCCGACGCTCGCGCGACGCGGCCGGGGGTTCCGGTGACACCGCTCACGCGGCTCCGTCGGAGTCGCGGGCGTCGCGTCCGGTCCCACACCCTCCGGTCCCTGAACCGCACGCGACGCCGGAGGAGATCGAGCGTTTCCTCATGGCCATGAGGTCCCTCACGCCTCCGGCCCCGACGCCGGCGGGTGCTTCGGCCCGACGCCGCCGATGCCTTCGGGCCCGGCACCGCAGGGCCCCGCTGGATCCGCTTCTGGATCCGGGTCGTCGCCGGTTGACCTGACAACCTCACCGGTGCCGGTCCCTCAGGTGTCCCCTCCGGCGCCGCCCGTCCCCGATGCCTCCCTCGATCCGACGCAGGAGCGGGGCCGCTGGGCACCGCTTTTGACGCCATTTGGAGAGTTTTACTTCAATTAACCGGCCCCATCCTTTGACACCCCTGAATTTCAGGAGATGGGTGATGAGGAGTATTGGGAGGGGTCTGAGGACCCTCTGACACGTGAGTGTCAGTCCCATGAGGACTGGACAGGTGGACTTGGGGATGCCAGTGGTCTGGACACCTCGCCAGACACTGGTTTTGTCTCACCTCCTACCGTGGCTACGGAGGAGGGGGCAACCTACAGTGTGGTGTTGACGCGGGCAGCCAAGGCCTTGGGCCTTGAGCTCCCCGTCGCGGCCGTGAGGACTAACCTCCTCACTGAGGTCCTTAAACCGCAGTCAAGCTCGGCTGAGCCTCTGCTGCCGTTTAATGAGGCCTTAACCGACGTTCTTTTGGGCACTTGGTCCCGGCCCGCTACAGGTTCGCCTGTAGATAGGAACGTGGCCAGACGCCACCGCCCGGCCCCGGGCGACCCTTGTTTCCTCTCCACCCACCCCACCCCTGTTATCCAGGCTTCAAATTCCCAGACCGCATTCCCGTCGGCTCTGCCTGACACGGAATCCAAGAGGTATGAGCAATACGGCAAAAGGGTATTCTCATCCCTAAGTCTGGGACTGCGGTCTTCCAACACCGCATGCCTCTTGGGCCGCTACACCCACTCTCTGTGGGATAGGGTCGCGGACGTGCTGACAGAATGCCCGTTGGAGGTACGGGCTAAACTCGGCCAGGCCCTTGTGTAGGGCAGAGATGCAGCGCGGTATTCTATCCGGTGTGGGCTGGACACCACCGACTCACTGGGCAGAGCGATGGCAGCGACGGTGGCGATTCGTCGCCACGCCTGGTTGAGGTCCGCCAACTTCTCGGCCGATGTCCAGAATACACTCATGGACATGCCGTTTGATGGCCGTCGCCTTTTTGGCGACAAGGCAGACCATGCGCTTGCGCGCTTTAAGGACTCCAGGGCTACGGCCAGGTGCTTGGGCCTCTCGGCCCCGCGCCAGCAAACGGGTGCCTTTCGCTCCTTTCGTGGCCATGGAAGGGGCGCCCCCACAGGTGCTGCCAGCCACGCCCCGCAGACTAACGTCCAACGCGGTGGCGGCCGTGGAAACCGCCGTGGAGGCGGTCGGGGACAACAGCGAGGCCAGTCCGCACCCTCCCCGCAGCATCTGCCTCAAAACCCTCCTAGTCCGTGCTTTCAGGCCCATGTGACGCCAGTGGGGGGGCAGGGTTCGCCATCACCTCCTCCACTGGGGCACTGTCACATCGGACAGGTGGGTGCTGCAAATCGTCCGAAGGGGCTACTCCCTCCCCTTCGAGGCGACTCCTCCAGCCATGCCACCGCAATACCACCGCGTATCGGGGGATCATTTGCGACTTCTGCAGGAGGAAGTTACGGCCCTCTTGGCCAAGGGGGCCATCAAGCACGTTCCCGGGCCAGAAGTAGGGTGTGGTTGCTACTCCCACTACTTTCTGGTACCCAAGAAGGGCAAAGGGGGCCTGCGCCCTATCTTGGACCTCCGGAACGTCAACGGCTTCTTCCGGAAGGAGAAGTTCAAAATGCTGACACTGGCTCAGGTCTTAGCTGCCCTGGACCCAGGAGACTGGATGGTAGCGTTGGACTTGCAGGATGCTTATTTCCACATCCCCGTCCTGCCGGCCCACCGGCGCTACCTGCGGTTCACGGTTGGCCACGAGCACTTTCAGTTTACCGTGCTCCCCTTCGGCCTTTTCCAGCGCCCCACGGGTGTTCACAAAGGTGATGGCGGTGGTCGCAGCTCATCTGCGCAGGTTAGGGGTTTCAGTCTTCCCCTACCTCGACGACTGGTTGTTGAAGGCGGGCTCGCCCCAGACAGTCGTCAGCCACCTCCAGACAACGACAACAGACCTCCTGCACCAGCTGGGGTTCTCCATCAATGTGCCGAAGTCACACCTGTGCCCCTCTCGGAAGCTCCTCTTCATCGGAGCGGTTCTCAACTCGGCGCAGTTTCGGGTTTATCCACCCGAACAGCGGGTTCGGGATATTCAGGCTCTGATTCCACTCTTTCAGCCTTTATCCCGGATCTCGGTCAGGTTGACGCTGCGGCTTCTGGGGCGGATGGCCTCCTGCATCCTTCTGGTGCATCACGCCTGGTGGCGGATGCGGGCTCTGCGGAAAACGGCCATTACAACGAAGCCGTTTCCACGAAATCGTTAACCACGCATGCAATACAACGCATGCGTGGTTACCACGAAAACCTTTACCACGCATACCTTTACTACGAGGTTTGTAGTAAAGGTATATGTGGTAAAGGTAAAAAGAAAAAAAAAGGGGGCTTGGGGGGGCCCCCCCCCCCCCAAAAAAAACTCACCTGATGTCACGTCGGGTTATGTATTTAATCAGCGTCGTTTAAGAGAAATCGGAAAATAAACTTCCGCTTTCTCTTAACGACGTATGACGTCACCACGCAAGCAATCGAGGTAAATGTTATGCGTGGTAAACGAATTCCGTTGTAACGCATGCGTGGTAAAGGCATGCGTTGCAACGGAATTCGTTGTAACGTCATACATTCGGGCTCTGCAGTGGGGCCTGAAGTTTCAGTGGGCCCAGCATCTGGGCAACCTCTCCGACTATGTCCTGATCTCGGAGGGCACTGCGAGACAGCTGCAGTGGGGGCTCACAGGCCGCGATTGGGTCAGCGGCAGATCCCTCTCCCTTCCCCAACCGGAGCACGTAGTTTTGACGGACGCGTCCCTCCAGGGCTGGAGAGGCGGAGATCAGAGGCCTCTGGTCTCCGGCGGAGTCCCGGCTCCATATCAACCTTTTGGAGCTGCGGGCGATTCGTCTAGCACTGAAGGCATTCCTCCCCTCTCTCCAGGGGAGTGTAGTGCAGGTGTTCACAGACAACACCACCGCCATGTGGTACTGCAACAAACGGGGCGGGGTGGGGTCGTGGACCCTTTGCCAGGAGGCTGTACGCCTCTGGCAGTGGCTGGAACATCAGGGCGTGACCCTGGTGGTTCAACACCTGGCAGGTTCTCTGAACGCCAGGGCGGACGAGCTCAGCCGTCGGTGCATGATGGATCACGAATGGCGTCTGAACTCGGACGTGTCGCAAGGCCTCTTTCAGCAGTGGGAGAGCCTTGGTTAGATCTATTCGCCACAGAAGAGAACACGCAATGTCATCAGTTCTGCGCGTTGGAATTTCCAAGGCTGCACTCGCTCGGAGACGCTTTTCGTCGCGAGTGGAGTTGCGGTCTGTTGTACGCCTTTCCGCCTATACCACTTCTACCCAGAGTGCTGAAGAAGATCAAGCGCGACCGGGCCCAAGTCATCCTAGTGGCTCCGGACTGGGCACGAAGGTACTGGTATCCCGAGCTACTTAGTATGTCAGTCGATCCCTCGGTTCGTCTGCCTCTTCAGGAGGACCTTCTGTCGCAGCAGCAGGGGACGGTCCTCCACCCAAACCTGTCCAGTCTCCACCTCCATGCTTGGAGATTGAGCGGCGACAGTTGAGGCCATTTGACTTGCCTCTGAAGTCTGTAATGTCATTCTGGCGACCAGGCGGCCCTCCACAAAATCGATATACGCCTGCAGGTGGAATAAGTTTGTGGCATGGTGCACAGCAAAGGCTGTGGATCCACTTTCTGCCCCTCTTTCTGAGGTTCTTCTCTTCCTTCTTTCTCTTGCCCAGCAGGGCTCTGCTCTGGGCACTATCAAGGGCTACCTTTCTGCGCCCTTTCAGCCTTTCTAAGGCTGCCTGATCAACCTTCTTTGTTCAAGTCCCCTATTGTAACTCGTTTTCTGAAGGGCATCACTCACATGTTTCCTCCTGTACCTTTCGTGATGCCCCAGTGGGACTTGAACCTTGTACTTACTTACCTAATGTGTGCTCCCTTTAAACCGCTCCATAACTGTCCTCTCCGTCTTCTTACTCTAAATACTGCTTTCCTAGTTGCCATCACCTCTGCCAGGAGAGTGAGTGAGCTCCAGGCTCTTTCTTCCACACCTCCTTTCCTCTCTGTCCATCCGGACAAGGTTGTGTTGCGAACAAGACCCTCTTTCCTGCCCAAGGTTGTAACGGCCTTCCACATCGGGCAGTCTATTACCTTGCCCACCTTCTTTCCGCCTCCGCATCCCTCGAAAGAGGAAGAGAGGCTCCGCCGTCTGGACCCAAAACGTGCGCTCTCTTACTATCTGGATCGCACACGCCAGTTCCGGGTGTATGACCAACTCTTTGTTGGTTACGTGGGCGCTAAGAAGGGTAAAGCAGTGCACAAGCGGACCATCTCTCGGTGGATCATCTTGTGTATCCAGGCATGCTACTCCTTGGCTAAAAAAGAGCCCTCTGTTGGATTAAGGGCTCATTCCAATCGGGCCACGGCGACTACAACTGCCCTGGGCCGGGGAGTGCCCTTGCAGGACATTTGCCAGCAGGCCCGGACTGGCCGTTGTGGGCACCGGGCAATCCCCCGGTCGGCCGCAAGGGTGGGGGCCGGTTTTGGGCCCTGGGGGCCGTTTTTGTTGCAGAGCCGTTTTTGCAGCATAGCTGCAAAATCGGCCCTGTAACAAAATCGGCCGAAAACCGGCCCTGGCAAAGAGCTCGACCCCCCTCCCTCCCCCGGGGAGGGTGAGCCGGCCGAGCACTTTGCCAGGGCCGGTTTTCGTTCCCAGTCCGGCCCTGTTTGCCAGACAGCTACGTAGGCCTCGCTGCACACGTTTGCAAGACACTATTGCCTGGACAGGCAAGTCCGGAGGGATGGCTTCTTTGGCCGTTCCGTCCTCCGGGACTTTCTGGTGTGATTATTGGTTCGCAGAGCTACCACCGGGGTTGGTATTGCTGGGGTATCTATTCTGAGGTAAGGAATCTATCACTAACGTGTCTCTTTCAGATGCACAAGTTACTACTTGTGTAACGATATATCTGTAAGAGACATTAGTTAGTGATAGATTCCTTACCGACCCACCCATCCTCCCCGTTCTGCGAACCGATATCTAGGGTTAAGGTCATCCCCTTCAGGGCCCTAGTTTCAATGGCACCAGTGTTGGTTTTTATCATGGCTCTGCATTTCTGGCGCGGAAAAGCTGTGTCTAAGAACTGACGTCAGCACGCGGAGGCGGCGTCTAAGTACTCCGACAACGTCATCACGGCGCCCACGACGCCGATGACGGACGCGGAGCCGCAGACGACACCTACTGACGCGCAAGGGTACTGCTACGCAAAAATTTCCGGATCCAGTCTGACGCCTGGGGATATTCTAAGGTAAGGAATCTATCACTAACTAATGTCTCTTACAGATATATCGTTACACAAGTAGTAACTTGTGCGTTTGTGTCATGATCATTACTTTGTAACTGATTGATGATTATTTTTAATGTAGGATAAATATAGCCCCGTGCCTGTTATTACTCCAAAGGATCCAATTGAAAGGGAAATTGATTTTGTGCCTTGCAAAGCCCCTTATGATCCACGGTGGATGCTTGCTGGAAGACCTCATCCAAGTACGTAATTAGGTTTCATTACATGGTTTTTATATATAATCATTTAAAGACTGCAGAAATTGGTTGACAATTGTATTAACAAGTGTTTTACATTGTTTTGCTTTTTTTGATGGTCTAAGATGCAGTAGATTTAATTTTCATGACTTTCTGAAGTATTTTGTGTCAAAATCTTTTTATTGGTCTTTTACAAGCATACAAAAGAAAAGTAGTTCAATCAAGCACAGTGCAGGAGCCACATTTTACAACGCAGCATTTCCACAAGTTCTCAGCGTACATTTTACACATAGGCAGAGCTCAGGTACAATAAAGACAGCTCCTTGGATATACTGCTTATAAGAACCAATTGTAGTCTGTGCTTGTAGGTCCACAGAAGCTAGACAGATAAAAGAAAAATCATTACATTAAAAAAGAGAAAAAATACATAAACAAAGAAAATCTAACACCCAAAAAATTGGAAAAATAAAACATTTGCATGACGTCTTATTATCTCAGAGCAACTGGAATAGATATAGAACAGGAGCCACCAAAGAGCCTGAGGGCCCCCGGGGTCTCCCGTATCAGTCCGGGAAGGGGGGGCGGAGTCAATCCGAGGAGCACGACCCTGGCCCCACAAGCCACCCTCGGCCAACAGGATCATGGGGGTCCTTGTCTATTATATTTGAAAGAGATGGAGAGCTCGCAGTCTGGGCCCCCAGGCAAACAGGGGCGCACTGATGGATTGCCATTATGAGAGACGAATGCAGATTGAACAGAGGGAACTAGAGCACTAACATTGTGCGGACCCGGGCGTCACGTCGGGAGGCACTGTTGTGACAAGGTGAATAAACCAAGATTAAGCGGACCTTAGACCACGCTATAAACCTAAAGTCAAAGGCTCCAGTGTAACCAGCGGGGCTCCCCTATACACAAGGGGAGAACCATAAATTCAATTTTGGAAGGAAACGGGATCACTCGAAGATATCGCGACGGGGAATCTTATAGCACATACTGAACCCCACCCACCAGTGACGTTTTGTATAAGGATAGAGTCATCACGCCCTGACGAGAACACGCAAAGTAAAATAGCGAGTTCGAAACGCGTCGGCCAATTGGAGACAAGCATCCGACAACTGCTTAAAATAACTAGCTTTGTGTTGGACTGATGTTTTGATTAATTCTTTCAGTCTAACTGGTATTGTTTTGTACATAGATTGCTCTCTCCATTTGATTTTTCCTTATTTTGAGCATAAAGAACTTTTCTTGTTAAGGAAAGTTAGTGCAATAATGATTAATGATGTTGATGCACAAGCTCTTGTGCTAATGTATATATGAAATTCAGATATATGTTCTGTTTGTTATATGTAACGTTCTTTATATGTTCTTGAACAAAGTGTATGATAAATGTATTTGGGTATGTCTTTTTTGTATAATGAATTTTTTGAATTTTGAAAACAAAAAGTAAAAGGGTATAAAATAAATAATACCAGACAAATTTTGAAGTAAAACTTTATTTGTCACTCTAAAAGAAGGAGATCCAAAAACTTCCTGTATGGCCGGTACTTGCTTTTTCACACATTTTACAACGCAGCATTTCCACAAGTTCTCAGCGTACATTTTACACATAGGCAGAGCTCAGGTACAATAAAGACAGCTCCTTGGATATACTGCTTATAAGAACCAATTGTAGTCTGTGCTTGTAGGTCCACAGAAGCTAGACAGATAAAAGAAAAATCATTACATTAAAAAAGAGAAAAAATACATAAACAAAGAAAATCTAACACCCAAAAAATTGGAAAAATAAAACATTTGCATGACGTCTTATTATCTCAGAGCAACTGGAATAGATATAGAACAGGAGCCACCCAAGAGCCTGAGGGCCCCCGGGGTCTCCCGTATCAGTCCGGGAAGGGGGGGCGGAGTCAATCCGAGGAGCACGACCCTGGCCCCACAAGCCACCCTCGGCCAACAGGATCATGGGGGTCCTTGTCTATTATATTTGAAAGAGATGGAGAGCTCGCAGTCTGGGCCCCCAGGCAAACAGGGGTACTCTACTAAGGGGCTCCAGATATAATCAAAACTTTTACGTGAGTCCTCAATCACATCTGCCAAGGCCCTCCGTAGCTGGGCAAATCATTGAGAGAAGGAGGAAGCCTCCGGCTTCTTCCATGCTGCAGCTATTGCCATCTTGGCTGCTTCCAGACAGAGCCACATGATAGAACGATGATCCCCCTGAGTTTGGTGTTTCAGACTAGGGTCCCTAACCCCCAAGAGTGTGTGCTCAATGATTTCAGGGACTGGATAGCGAATAATCTGCTTAATTTGTGCCAGGATTTCCTTCCAGAAGGGTTGGATGGAGGGGCAATCCCATCAGATGTGCCGAACATTTCCCAGAAGTCCACAGCCTCACCAAAATTTGTCTGAAGTGTTTGGAAATATGGTGTGCAATCTCTGGGGGTGTAAGTACCCATCATGCATAATTTTGTAGTGGACTTCCCTGATATGCATAGAGCGGTTGTATTTAGCAATATCCTTGTACAAGGATCCCCATTGCTTTTTCCCTATGGGAGTGGACACCATGGAATCCCAGACTCTTCTACGTTGTAGTGTCGACCGGGGGCCCGCCTTAATAGCAGGGAGTAGAAGAACAAAATACATCCCTTGCCCATAATGCCAAACTGCACGAATTTCTCAAGTGGGAGCAATTCCATTATAGCTGTCATACACTCCTGCTATTATTGCAACGGACAGATAGGACACCGATCCTCCGTCCCACCCGACCCCCCCATCACGACGGAGCAACCTGACTCCAAAGCCTGCAGTAACAGGAATTAAATGTTACCGCAATCAACACGGAACATGGACATAATTTCCAGTTCCATATGAGCACCAGAATCCAATCGGACCCATGGCACACTCGTCACTCCGATCCAGCTTCAATTGCTAATCGGCAATCTAACGCAGACCGCCCACTTGCAGACACTGCAGCCGAGCGTAAACCACTGAACCCTGCTGGCAACCAGTCGCACGGTCTACACCCTTGCTCCCATTAAGATTAGCGGAGCACATTAGAACCACTTACAAATAAGCGGTCATATTTTAAATATAAACAGGCAAATGTTTTCTAAATGTTGTCCTGATGATGATCCCATATAATTAGAGCTTTAAGGGATCGAAACGTCGACTTTACCTAGTACTTCCGCAACAAAGCCATTGTGTTGAACCCTGTTGTTTGTTAGTACTAACTGGAGAGCTTTAATATAACACTGATGTATAAGTGCCCAGTATTGCTCTTCTTTGCCTGTGCAAACCTTTTCATGTGTTACTTGTCCTTCTAGAGTAAGGTACAGGACTGTGCCTTGTACTATCCGCATATCTGTTTTTGACTTTGGTTAAAATAAATACCCTGTCCGGCTGGACAGTGGACGAATATAGTTTCCTATTATGGCCTATATTTTATCGACATTCTTTATCCCGATATACTTAGGACCCTTGTCTTCGAAAACATACACTCCTGGGGCTGCTGCACCCAATGTTTGAGTTGAGGGTAATGATTCGCTTCCGTGGGCGACATTTTAAAAAGGTCTGTGCAGTCCGCAAATGTTCGTACCTCTCCCAGCTTAAACAGATCGGATAACATAAGGCATCCCCCTTCCCTCCATTTGTCAAAAGGGCCCACTGAGACTGCTGGCTGGAAAGCTGGATTAAAATAGATGGGAGTGTAAGTAGATGGACCAGTTACCACGAGACACATCTTCAGAGTAACCCATTGGCCAGGATGGGAGGCTCCTCTGTGCTGCCCCTGATGTTCCTCTGCATCCTTTTCACTCACTCAGCATCCAGCTCAGATCAAGCGGCAGCCAGTCCACGCTCAGAGCTCACGGGGAGCCCGGGCTAGGGTTGTGCATTCCTGGGTAGGAGGGGTTTCCTTGACTGCTGTGTGTGCTCCGTTTCAACAATGTTTGTAGAACAGGAAAAAGGCGGCCTGCCCGAGAAATGAGGAACGCCCTCGAATGAATCAGCTTCCTTCAGCATGAAGTCTGACTGTGTCAAATGTAATTCTTCATTTATGGCATCTTTAAAGATATGGAACACGTTTGATCGTCCACATTGCAAAGCTTGTTGACCTTTTCTGCCAGATCGGTGCCAACATTAAATACAACTTAAGTTCGGTAGTGGAGGCATGATACTGCCTTTAGATTGTCTGTTTTAAAAACACACTTTAAATAAGATGGACTCTGATGATTAGCGTCTGTGGTTTTGTACTGTCTAATGTCAAGATTGCAGGGGTGTGCCCGCCTTTACTAAACAAGAAGCAACGGGTGCAGGGAGCTGCCTGGCACAGCAGCAGGAAGAGAGGGGCGGCCATTCTAAAACAAGCATTTCAATTGGGAATAAAGGACTCTTCTTAAGTTATTTGTGTCAAGTGTTTCAAAAGGCCTTTCCGCAACAATCACCCCCTCCTCTCTCTTCCTTGATGTGTAGCATTTCACTTTTGGTTAACAACAAGAGAGGGAGGATTAGTAAAGGATCACTCCTATATCCCAATCATAAATATAAGAAACAACTAAGGAGTGACTTAATGGTGCTGTAGACTGAGAATTAGAGTCAAACACTCCATAGGGTAGAAAATTCTTCCACCTCCAGTGAAAAGGCGATCTTGGAACCAACACAGGAAAAAGGGTGAATACACATACAAAAGAAAAAGGCAACAATTTGTATTTATTTAAAAAGAACCCTCACTCACCCTAGTGATGACATGCTTCATCATGGGGTTCCCACTGGAGGTAGGTCCTACCTTTGATGGGATACAAGTGGCCAATAATATTACCACTAACGATATCCCACACACTGTTTTTAATAATATTAGCTGACCACCAAATAAAATTGTTTTGGGTACAACTAATATTTCTTAATTCACTATCACTTGCACTTCAACACATACATCAAGTTTATTTCACAAGAACCTGCTCCGCTGTAAACCAGGCGTTGAAGCACACTGGAGGGACATTCGGTTCCTCCAGTGGGAACCCCATGATGAAGCATGTCATCACTAGGGTGAGTGAGGGTTATTTTCTAATAAATACAAATTGTTGCCTTTTTCTTTTGTATGTGTATTCACCCTTTTTCCTGTGTTGGTTCCAAGATCGCCTTTTCACTGGAGGTGGAAGAATGTTCTACCCTATGGAGTGTTTGACTCTAATTCTCTGTCTACAGCACCATTAAGTCACTCCTTAGTTGTTTCTTATAGTTCGAGGCATGTGGGCTGCTAAATTCATATCTTAGCATTAGATCGCCGCCTAGTGTTGGGCTCGGATGATTGCACATTGTTGTCCTGGAAGAGTCTTCGAAGTATCCTGAGATAGGTGGCTCCTCCCCTGGACTACAGTGCGCATGGGCATCGGCTCCATCCCCAGATTGTTTTTTTCCGCCATTGGGTTCGGATTTTGTGGTCTCGACGTCTTACTGTCGGAACCAAGAAAAACTAACTTTTAGCGGCCAAAAGGCCTCGATTTTCTTGCGTCGGTATTGTCTGCGCACGGTCTCGAGTCTTCCGCCTCTTGGAGTCGGAATAAGCGGAGTTTTCTTCGCTCTCTGAACTTTGAGGCCTTCTCATCGCGACACGACTGCATGCCTTTTCGGACATGGAGCGGAGCCCGTTTAAGTACTGCCCGCTCTGTGGGTCCAAGTACCCACACATTGATCTACACCCCGTCTGTAACAAGTGCCTTTCGCCTGACCACGACGACGGCAAGTGCAAGGCCTGTGCACAGTTACGCTCAAAGAAAACTCTCAAGCTTCGGCGCGCGGTGCGCTTGGAAGCTAGGCAAGCGGCCCCGGATCCGGAGAACATCTTCGGCGACCAGGACGAAGAGGTCCAGGGTCACCATCTACAAATCTCCCCACCTGAGACGGAGGTCGAGGCGGATCCGGGAGACGACGACGGAGTCGCGGGTCAAGACCTTGAATACGTCGAAGAGGTAGGAGACGACGAAGAGATTTATGGGGCCGCGGCAGACAGCTCGGGGGACGAGCTCTGCCCCGAAGGTTACGAAGATGCCGACCGGGACACGGGATCGCCTGTCGGCCTTACCCAAGACCCGTTGCCGCAAGCCACAGCCCCGCCTTCAGGCCCGGCTACGGACTTACTTGCTGAGCACACTGTTTCGAAATCGAAACTGAAACCATCGGGATCGACGACACCTAAAATGGCCGACCCGAAAACGAAACTGAAACCTAAGGACTCGAGTGTCCCTAAGATGGCTGCCGTGCCGGTGAAGAAGACGGTGCCCGCTACCCCATCGGCTCCGTCGACCTCCGGTCCGCAGAAGCCGAAGAAGTCTGTCGATTCCGATGCTGCAAAATCGAAACCGACGCCCGAGGATGGGTCCTCCAAGAAAGATGGTCGGCACGGGTCAGCGGCTACGACGCCATCCAAGCCCGCCAAGGTCGGCTCCAAGGAGGCTACGCACAAGAAGTCTGCGCCCCGGCCTCAAGAATCGGAGGCGCCGAAGACGGGTTCCGCGCCCAAAGCGCACAAGGCCCACAAGGACGTCGGATCCGAGGGACCGAGCGGACCTTCCTCGTCAGCGACGAAACCCACTGGGATTGAGCCGTCCCTCATTGCAGAGTCACTGCACAGAATCAGGGAGAAAGCCTTTGCCCCGTCGGCTCCGATACCATCGCCGCAGCCGCAAAAGGACACTCCGGCTAAGCCTTCTGGGAAACTCCTCTTTCTCTTGCCACCTAAGGAGGCGCCGAAAGCGTTTTCAACGAAATCGGCTCCGAAACAGGTTTCTTCACCGGCTGGCCCGCTTCCACGTCGGGTACTCGAATCAGAAGACGATTCAGAGCATTTCATCGACGCTGCAACAGGCAAGCTGACCCTCTATAAGAGGAAAATCACTTCGGAGCCAGTGGACTCCTATGTCATCCCACTGAAAAAGAAGAAGGTTCCCCTTGACGCCTCAGGCCTCACGGAACCAATCCAGCCTCCTCCAAGACGGAGCCCTACTCCCTCCCCAGAACACTCTGCGGGTGAGGGGTATATCTGAAAGAAACAGGTTAGTATTAGATTCCTTACCTTAGAATATCCCCAGGCGTCAGTCTGGATCCGGAAACTTTTGCGTAGCAGTACCCCTGCGCGTCGGTAGGCGTCGTCTGCAGGCGTCCCCTGCGGCTCCGCGTCGTCGGCGTCGTGCGCCGTGATGACGTCGCTGGAGTATATAGACGCCGCCTCCGCGCGCTGACGTCAGTTCTTCTTTTTTCCGCGCCAGTTAGCGCAGATCCGAAGAGCAGTACTCCGGTCTTTGACCAAGTTTTTTGTTAACTGATTGATCTTTACGGTGCCGGTAGGATGCCCGGTTTCAAGAGTTGTGACGAGTGCGACCGCATGATGTCGGTCACCGACCACCATCGACTCTGCCTCCGGTGTCTGGGCGCGGACCACGACGTGGAGTCCTGCGTCGACTGTCGGGCCTTGACTGGAAAAGCTAGGCGGGAGCGGTCCCGCAAGCTTCTCGAGCTCCGGTTGTCGGCCCCGCGTCGAGAGCGGTCCCGGTCCGGTCGGAGGTCGAGGGAGCGGTCGAGGGAACGGTCGCGGAGCCGCCATGGGCGCTCCGGGAGTCGCCACCATTCCTCCGGCTCGTCAGGTAAGCACAAGAAGTCGGGGCGTCGCCATCGCACCCCCGACTCCCCCCGACGCCCGCGTGCTGCGGCCGGGGGCTCGGGTGACCCCACCCCCGCGGTCCCGCATGGGTCGCCGACGCCGTCTACCCCACACCTGTCGGTCCCTGGGGAAGGCGCGTCGCGTGAGGAGATCGAGGCCTTCCTCATTGCTATGAGGGCGAGGTCTTCTCCGGCGGGGCCTTCGGCGCCTGCGGGCCCGTCGGTCCCGTCTGGGGGCCCGAGCGGTTCGGGTGCTCCTGCCCCGGCGCCGCCGGTGGCTCCGGCCCCGGCGCCGCTGGTTCCCTCTGGTTCGTCGCCGGCTGGTCTCCCGGCCTCTCCGGCGTCGGTTCCTGTGGGCCAACCCGTGGTACCGCCCCCGCGTGGTGCAGCGACTCCGCCGTCGGCTCCGGCCGGCGTCGGGTCCCCGGCACCGACGCCGCGCGGCGCCACCCCCCTTTCCTCCCCGACTCCGGACTCGGAGCCGGACCGGCGTCGGCCGACGCCGGACCCGACGCCGATGGGGCCCGTTGACCCCGATGTCTATATCGTCGACCCAGAATATGGGTATGACGAGGAGGAGTATGGAGAGGGTTGGGAGGGGTCTGAGGACCCTCTATCCCGTGCCTGCCAGTACGATGTGGACTGGGTAGGTGATCTGGGTGATGCCAGTGGCCTGGACGAGTCGCCCAACCCTGGGTTTGTCTCTCCGTCCCCTGTGGCGTCCGAGGCGGGTGCTGCCTATTCGGTGGTCCTGATGAGGGCTGCCAAGGCCTTACACCTTGAGCTTCCCGTCGCGAAGGTCAAACCGAATATTCTGACGGAAGTTTTTAAACCGCAGTCATGCCCCCAGGAGCCTCTGCTGCCGTTTAATGAGGCCCTGACGGATGTCCTTCTGGGCACCTGGTCCAGGCCCGCTTCTGGTGCGCCGGTTGACCGGAACGTTGCCAGGCGTCACCGTCCCTGCTCGGACGACCCTGCCTTCCTGTCCACCCATCCCTCCCCGGAGAGTCTGGTGATCCAGGCCTCCACTTCACAGTCCGCATTTCCGTCGGCTCCGCCCGACCGGGAATCAAAGAGGTACGACCAATTTGGAAAAAAAGTGTTTTCCTCTTTGAGCGCTGGACTGCGGTCTTGTAACACCGCGTGCCTCTTGGGCCGCTACACCCACTCCCTGTGGGATACGGTCGAGGAGTGTTTGCCGCAATGCCCCCAGGAAGTGCGGGACAAGCTCACCCGGGCCTTTGTTGAAGGCCGGGATGCGGCGCGGTACTCGATCCGTTGTGGTCTGGACACCACGGACTCACTGGGACGGGCCATGTCCACTACGGTGGCGATTCGTCGCCATGCCTGGCTGAGATCTGCCAACTTCTCACCAGACGTCCAAAATACACTAATGGACATGCCATTTGATGGCAGTCGCCTATTTGGTGACAAAGCGGACCACGCGCTGGAGCGCTTCAAGGACTCCAGGGTCACGGCCAAGTCCTTGGGTCTCTCGACCCAGCGCCAGCAGACGGGTTCGTTTCGGCCCTTTCGTGGCCAAGGGAGGGGAGGTCCCACACGTGCTGCCAGCCACGCGGCGCAGAGCGCTCCCCAGCGCGGTGGCGCCCGTGGTTTCCGCCGTGGTGGCGGTAGAGGCCAGCGTCGTGGTCAGTCCACGCCTCCCTCCGCTGCGGCATCCAAGCCTTCCTAGTCCGAGCTTTCGGGCTCACGTGACGCCAGTGGGTGGCAGGGTTCGCCATCACCACTCCCGCTGGCGCGCGATAACATCGGACAGGTGGGTGCTGCAGCTTGTCCGAAGGGGCTATGCCCTCCCCTTCGAGTCCACTCCTCCAGCCATGCCACCGCAGAACCACCGTGTGTCGGGGGACCACTTGACACTTCTGCAGGAGGAAGTTACGGCCCTCTTGGCCAAGGGGGCCATCGAGCGCGTTCCTGGGCCAGAAGTAGGGTGTGGTTGCTACTCCCACTACTTTCTGGTACCCAAGAAGGACAAGGGAGGCCTGCGTCCTATCTTGGATCTACGGAACGTCAACGGCTTCCTCCGGAAGGAGAAGTTCAAGATGTTGACTTTGGCTCAGGTCTTGGCTGCTCTAGACCCACAAGACTGGATGGTAGCGTTGGACTTGCAGGATGCGTACTTTCACATCCCCGTCCTGCCGGCCCACCGGCGTTACCTGCGGTTCACGGTAGGCCACGAGCACTTTCAGTTTATCGTGCTCCCATTCGGCCTTACCAGCGCCCCACGGGTGTTCACGAAAGTGATGGCGGTGGTCGCAGCTCATCTGCGCCGGTTAGGGGTTTCAGTCTTCCCCTACCTCGACGACTGGCTGTTGAAGGCGGGCTCGCCCCAGACAGTCGTCCACCACCTTCAGATGACGGCAGACCTCCTGCACGAGCTGGGGTTTTCCATCAATGTGCCGAAATCACACCTGTGTCCCTCTCAAAAGCTCCTTTTCATCGGAGCGGTTCTCGACTCGGCGCAGTTTCGGGTTTATCCTCCGGAACGGCGGGTCCGGGATATTCAGGCTCTGATTCCCATCTTTCAGCCGTTATCCCGGGTTTCGGTCAGGTTGACGCTGCGGCTTCTGGGGCTGATGGCCTCCTGCATCCTTCTGGTGCATCACGCCAGATGGCGGATGCGGGCTCTGCAGTGGGACCTGAAGTTTCAGTGGGCCCAGCATCAGGGCAACCTATCCGACCATGTCCTGATCTCGGAGGGCACTGCGAGACAGTTGCAGTGGTGGCTTACGGACCGCGATTGGGTCAGGGGCAGATCCCTCTCCCTTCCCCAACCGGAGCACGTGGTTGTGACGGACGCGTCCCTCCAAGGCTGGGGTGGCCACTTGGGAGAGGCGGAGATCAGAGGCCTCTGGTCTCCGGCGGAGTCCCGGCTCCATATCAACATGTTGGAGCTGCGGGCGATCCGCCTAGCACTGAAGGCATTCCTCCCCTTTGTCGACGGGAGTGTAGTGCAGGTGTTCACGGACAACACCACCGCCATGTGGTACTGCAACAAACAGGGCGGTGTGGGGTCGTGGACCCTTTGCCAAGAGGCTCTGCGCCTCTGGCAATGGCTGGAACGTCAGGGCGTGACTCTGACGGTTCAACACCTGGCAGGTTCTCTGAACGCCAGGGCGGACGAACTCAGCCGTCGGTGCTCGGTGGATCACGAATGGCGTCTGAACTCGGATGTGGCGAGAGGCCTCTTTCAGCAATGGGGAGAGCCTTGGTTAGATCTATTCGCCACAGAAGAGAACGCGCAATGTCATCAGTTCTGCGCGTTGGAGTTTCCAGGACGGCACTCGCTCGGCGACGCCTTTCGGCGCGAGTGGAGTTGCGGTCTGTTGTACGCCTTTCCGCCTATACCACTTCTGCCCAGAGTGCTGAAGAAGATCAGGCGCGACCGGGCCCAAGTTATCCTTGTGGCTCCGGACTGGGCTCGAAGATACTGGTATCCCGAGCTACTCAGCATGACAGTCGGTCCCTCGATCCGCCTGCCCCTTCAGGAGGACCTTCTGTCGCAGCAGCAGGGGACGGTCCTCCACCCGAACCTGTCCAGTCTCCACCTCCATGCGTGGAGATTGAGCGGCGACAGTTGAGGCCATTTGACTTGCCTCCTGAAGTCTGTGATGTTATTCTGGCAGCCAGGCGTCCCTCCACAAAGTCGGTATACGCCTGCCGGTGGAACAGATTTGTGGCATGGTGCACAGCAAAGGCTGTGGATCCCCTTTCTGCCCCTCTGTCTGAGGTTCTCCTCTTCCTCCTTTCCCTTGCCCAGCAGGGCTCTGCTCTGGGCACTATCAAGGGCTATCTTTCTGCCCTTTCCGCCTTCTTGAGGCTACCTGATCAGCCATCTTTGTTCAAGTCCCCTATTGTGTTAAGATTCTTGAAGGGCATCACGCACATGTATCCTCCAACTCCGTTCGTGATGCCTCAGTGGGACTTGAACTTGGTTTTGACTTTCCTGATGTGCGCTCCCTTTGAGCCCCTTCATTCCTGTCCTCTCCGTCTTCTCACCTTAAAGACGGCCTTCCTGGTAGCCATCACCTCTGCCAGGAGAGTGAGTGAGCTCCAGGCTCTTTCTATTCAACCTCCTTTCTTGTCTGTTCATCCTGATAAGGTGGTTCTTCGGACTAGACCTTCTTTCCTGCCCAAGGTAGTCTCTGCTTTTCACATTGGGCAGTCCATCACCTTGCCCTCCTTCTTCCCGCCTCCGCATCCTTCAAAGGATGAAGAGCGGCTCCATCGTCTGGACCCAAAACGTGCGCTTTCATTCTATATGGATCGCACACGCCAGTTCCGGGTGGATGACCAACTGTTTGTTGGCTACGTGGGTGAGAAGAAGGGAAGGGCGGTACAGAAACGGACCATCTCTCGGTGGGTCGTCTTGTGCATCAAAGCATGCTACTCTTTGGCTCGGAAGGAGCCTCCTGTTGGGCTGAGGGCCCATTCCACTCGGGCTACGGCGGCTACTACTGCCCTGGGCCGGGGAGTCCCTTTGCAGGACATTTGCCAGGCGGCTACGTGGGCCTCGCTGCACGCCTTTGCGAGGCACTACTGCCTGGACAGTCAAGTCCGGAGGGATGGCTTCTTTGGCCGTTCGGTCCTCCAGGACTTTCTGGTGTAGGTTGTATTGGTTCGCAGACCCACCACCGGGGTTGGTATTGCTGGGGTATCTATTCTAAGGTAAGGAATCTAATACTAACCTGTTTCTTTCAGATGAACAAGTTACTTACCTTCGGTAACGATATATCTGTAAGAAACAGTAGTTAGTATTAGATTCCTTACCGCCCCACCCGTCCTCCCCGTTCTGCGAACTGATACCTAGGGTTAAGGACATCCCTTTCAGGGCCCTAGTTTCAAATGGCACCAGTGTTGGTTCTCACATGGCTCTGCGTGTTCTGGCGCGGAAAAGCTGTGTGCAAAGAACTGACGTCAGCGCGCGGAGGCGGCGTCTATATACTCCAGCGACGTCATCACGGCGCACGACGCCGACGACGCGGAGCCGCAGGGGACGCCTGCAGACGACGCCTACCGACGCGCAGGGGTACTGCTACGCAAAAGTTTCCGGATCCAGACTGACGCCTGGGGATATTCTAAGGTAAGGAATCTAATACTAACTACTGTTTCTTACAGATATATCGTTACCGAAGGTAAGTAACTTGTTCGATGAGGACGAGCAGTACAATTTCCCTATCGATGAACCTGATGTACAACCGGATTCATACGATGACACTGGTGACCAGAACACCCAAGGTGTGGGCCAGGACCCGCAGCTCTTTAATGCACGTGCATCCCCGACTGAGGACTCAGCAGGCTTTCATGCACTACTTGAAAGGGCGGCAGCCAATCATGATGTGGACATGCATGCCGACCCGGTTGAGGAAGACTTCCTTTTCGACACCTTTTCAGTCTCTGAAAGGACAGTAAAGACACTTCCCATGCTAAAAGGAGTCCTCAAACATGCCGGGGACATTTTTAAGGAGCCTACAAGAGCGAGAGTGGTCAACCCTCGCATTGAAAAGAAGTACAGGCCTGCACCTGCGGACCCCGCCTACATCCGGGGACAATTGCCACTGGACTCTCTTGTGGTCGCCAATGCCAGGAAACGTGCCAACTCCCAGACAACGGGTGAAGCTCCTCCCCCGGATAAGGAGTCCAAAGTGCTAGAGGCAGGGGGCAAAAGAGTAGCTGCACAGGCATCAAACTTTTGGCGCATCGCCAATACACAGGCGCTCTTGGCGCGTTACGATAGGGCGCACTACGACACCCTAGAACAGGTTGTACAACACCTGCCTCCACAGTTCCAAGAAGCCACACAACTGCTCATTAACGAGGGGAAGCTAATCTCAAACGCAGCCATCAAATGTGCGCTTGACGCTGCAGATACAGCTGCTAGGGCTGTCAACACTAGCGTTATGCTGAGACGACAGGCGTGGCTACGCATCTCAGGCTTTAAACCGGATATTCAGACAACAATTCTTAATCAGCCGGTCAATCCTGATAGTCTGTTTGGTCCAGATGTTGACACCACCCTAGAGAAAATAAAAAAGGACACGGAAACTGCTAAATCCATGGGGGCCCTGCAGTCACAACAGTTTCGTGGCAGCAATTTTCGTCGCTCAGGTGCACGTGGGGTCACCAGAGGACAAATGGGTCAACAGTCCCAGTTCTCAAAAGGTGGGGCACAATCCTCGTTCACGAAACAGAACAAGGGAGGTTACAGGAATAACAGCAACAGAGGTCGCGGCAGAGGTAACAACAACCCCCGCTCCTCTACTCCAAGCAAACAGTGACTCTCTGTCACTACCCCCCGACCACCTAACACCTGTCGGGGGGAGACTGCAGCAGTTCCTGCCCGTCTGGAAAAACATCACCACAGACAGGTGGGTGCGACAACTAGTCCAGTATGGTTATTGCCTAGAATTGAAGTCCACTCCACCCAACATCCCGCCAAGGCAAAGGCCTATGTCCGCAGAGCACTTGCTCTTATTGCAGCAGGAAGTAGTGGTGATGCTGCAAAAGGGAGCAATCGAGCAAGTGCCGGTGGGAGAGGAAGGCACAGAGGTATATTCCCTGTACTTCCTTATTCCAAAGAAGGACGGATCTCTCAGACCCATTCTAGATCTGCGCCCCCTCAACCTGTACATACTATCAGAACATTTCCACATGCTTACGCTGCAACAGATTCTTCCCTTGCTAAACCAAGGGGACTTCCTAGCAACCTTGGATCTCAAGGATGCGTATTTCCACATTCCACTACACCCGTCACACAGGAAATACCTCAGGTTCACTATTCTAGGCAGACACTACCAGTTCAAGGTCCTACCCTTCGGAGTCACAACAGCCCCGAGGGTGTTCACCAAGTGTCTGGCGACAGTAGCGGCGCACCTCAGGAGGCAGAACATCCATGTCTACCCCTACCTAGACGACTGGCTCGTACAAGCCAAGTCAGAGCAGCAGTGCGCCGCGGACATGTCAACTACAATTCACCTTCTTCACGATCTGGGTTTCTCACTAAACTACCCAAAATCGCATCTTCAGCCGGCACATGTCCGGCAGTTCCTAGGTGCAACGATCAACACCCTGACGGCCATGGCTCAGCCAAACAAAGTCAGGATAGACAGCATGCAGGCCCTGATCCAAAGGTTCAGGCCACAGCACTCGCTTCCAGCGAGGGTGTTCATGCAGTTGATAGGCATGATGGCCTCCTGCATCTTCATTGTCCCTCACGCACGGCTACACATGCGCCCGCTCCAGGAGTGCTTAGCGAATCAGTGGACACAGGCTCGTGGCCAATTGACAGACCTAGTGTTGGTTACCAGTCGGGCATACGACTCTCTGCATTGGTGGACTCCACACAACCTTTGCAAGGGCCGACTGTTCCAAGAGCCCGTGCCGCAGATTGTCCTGACAACGGACGCATCTCTCCAGGGATGGGGAGCTCATGTGCTCAACTACACGGTGCAGGGACTATGGACAACGCAGCAACAGAAGATGCACATCAACTATCTGGAACTGATGGCAATCTTCATGGCGCTCAAGTCCTTCATTGTACATCTGTGCAACAAGGTTGTGCTAGTCCGGACGGACAACATGACCGCGATGTACTACATTCAAAAGCAGGGAGGCACCCACTCGCCACAGCTGTCTCATCTGGCTCAGAGCATGTGGAAGTGGGCCATCCAGAGGAACATTTTCCTCATGGCAGAACACCTCCCAGGAAAGGACAATCAGATGGCGGATCTGCTCAGCAGGTACAGCCATCAAATGCACGAGTGGGAGTTACACCCATCTGTCCTCCACCCGTACTTCCAACGGTGGGGTCATCCGGAGATAGACCTGTTTGCCACAAAAGAGAACGCAAAATGCCTACACTTTGCCGCCAGGTTCCCTCACCCACAGTCGCAGGGGAATGCGATATGGATGAACTGGTCAGGCAAATTTGCGTACGCTTTTCCGCCAGCCCCTCTAATACCGCTGGTCGCAAGAAAGCTAAGGCAACACGAGATGACCCTCATCCTAGTTGCTCCAACGTGGGCGCGCCAAGCTTGGTACACCACGTTCCTCGAACTCTCAGTGGTACCGCATCAAAGACTGCGCCTCACGCCCAGTCTTTTGACGCAGAACCATGGAGAAATTCAGCATCCAGATCCGCAACAGCTCAACCTGGCGATCTGGCTCCTGAAGTCCTAGAGTTTGGGTACCTTAACCTACCTCCAGAATGCATGAGCATCATCAAGGAGGCGAGGAAACCAACTACTAGAGCATGCTATGCTGCAAAATGGAAGCGTTTTGTCATCTACTGTACATCCAATGACATCAACCCACTAGATGCATCTATCCCCAACATCATCTGCTATCTGTTGCATCTTTACAAGTGCAATCTGGCGTACACTTCCATTCGGATACATCTATCCGCCATAGCGGCTTATCTTCAGAACAGGCAGCACCTCTCTGTCTTCAGAGTGCCCGCCATTAAAGCCTTCCTTGAAGGTCTGAAAAGAGTCATTCCCCCAAGGACACCGCCAGCTCCGGTGTGGAACCTCAACGTCGTTCTCACCAGACTGATGGGACCACCATTTGAGCCACTGCACTCGTGTGAACTCCAATTCCTTACATGGAAAGTGGCTTTTCTTATAGCTATTACGTCTCTAAGGCGTGTCAGTGAGCTGCAAGCGCTCACAATCCAAGAGCCATTCATTCAAATTCACCCAAATAGGGTAGTGCTACGCACTAACCCTAAATTCCTTCCTAAGGTGGTGTCACAGTTTCATCTAAACCAGACTATTGACTTACCAGCATTCTTTCAAAACCCGCAAACGGTGGCGGAAAGGATGCTCCATACCTTAGATGTACGGAGGGCGTTGATGTACTACATAGACAGAACACAACACTTTCGAAAAACAAAACAACTCTTTGTTGCCTTCGCACCACAACACAAAGGCAACCCAATTTCCAAGGCAGGGATAGCCAGGTGGATTGTTAAGTGCATCCAGATATGTTATCAAAAAGCAAAGCGCACTTTAACAATACCCCCCAGAGCGCACTCCACACGCAAACTGGGGGCATCCATGGCTTTCCTGGGGAACATTCCTTTAGAGGACATTTGCAGAGCAGCCACGTGGGTCACACCACATACCTTTACAAAACACTACTGTGTTGATGTACATTCCAAGCAGCAAGCTGCTGTAGGACAGGCTGTTCTCAAAACACTTTTTCAGGTTTCTGCAGCTGGCACGGGCAACCGCCGCTGATGGAGGGACTGCTATGTATTCTATGCTAAGATATGAATTTAGCAGCCCACATGCCTCGAACTGAATATGCTACTTACCAGTATGCATCTGTTCTTGGCATGTAGGGCTGCTAACATTCATATCGCCCGCCCTCCTCCCCGGTGCCTGTCGCAGCTGCAGATATACTATTGTATTTATTCATTAGCATGGACATCCTTTACACTTTTCACTCCATCTTCTGCCACAATGGCGAAAAACAATCTGGGGATGGAGCCGATGCCCATGCGCACTGTAGTCCAGGGGAGGAGCCACCTATCTCAGGATACTTCGAAGACTCTTCCAGGACAACAATGTGCGATCATCCGGACCCAACACTAGGCGGCGATCTAATGCTAAGATATGAATGTTAGCAGCCCTACATGCCAAGAACAGATGCATACTGGTAAGTAGCATATTCATTATATAGCATTTCACTTTGCCTGCATTTCTAGCTAAAAAACAGAAAAGATGGGTAATTGTTTTTTTTTTCTTCGATGAAGAAAATATTAGCTCCTTCCCCCCTCCCCTGAATCTTTCCCCTTGCCTGGTTTTCCCCTTACGTATTTGTGCTTATTGTTTATCTTGACCTTACAAGTAACTATTTTGCCATGTTCTAATAACTGTGTAACCTTTGTAACAATGTAACCTGTAACTGATCTGATGCTCATGTAAAGCGCTCTGATACCTCCGGGTCTAGCCAGCGCTATATAAAACCTTTACAATAAATAAATAAATAAATAAGAGTGGTTGCTGTGGGGGTGCTGAGATAAACATTAGACACCCTATGTTGTTTTGGCCTTCATGGCAAGTCCCATATGTTCCTGCCTGCAATCTGTCAGTCCATATGAAGCCAATGTTTATTAGAGGCTTTGAGAGATCATTCAGCCAGAACCCTAAATTGAGCAGCATTGTAATATGTATAAAAATCAGGCAGAGAAAGCGCCCCCCTAAGCGAGGTCTTGTCAATAGGCGGTAAGATAACTGGGCCCTTCGTCCCTGCCATACAAATTTAGTGACCACCGTCCTTTGCTCAGGACGATGGGCATCTAACATCTTACCACCAGTAGTTCGGATAGGACCAAGTTCTGACATGCCCCACCAGGCGGTGGGGATTCCGCCACTGTCGATTCTAGTCTCTAGTGGCAGTCGCCTAGTGAGGCAGTGCCACAGAGTCTTCCTTGTAGGCTATCTGCCCACTCGGAGGTGCAAAATAGGGCCAGTCCTGGGCCATTAGGCTGCGTCTCTGCGTGGATCAGGTCTTCCCCTTCTTGCCCCCCTCTCTTGGAAGTCTGCCAAGGAGTGGGTGAGCGACGCACTGATGAGGTATCTAAGTGATCTTCTCCCTGTGTTATTGCCTGACGCGGTGGGTCAATCTTGAGACCAAGTAGGGCTGCTGCGTCCTCTAATTCTGTGAAGTGATATTGTTTGTTGTCAAGAAGAAAGGCTATGCCAAAGGTAAAGGTCCACCAATATTTGAGTTGGCGTTCCCTCTGTGATCGGGCGGGATTATTGTCTGCGGGCGAACGATGCCTGGGCCACATCTTGGAACAATGAGCACGTCACACCATGGAAGGAGACCTTATTAGTGTTCCTAGCTTTCTGTAGGACCATTTATTTGACCTTGTAGGAGCGGAATTTCGCAAGAACGTCTCTTGGTCGCCTATTTTCTCCAGGGAGACTTGGGCCCACTCTGTGCACTCGCTCCAGCTGGACCTCTGGACTCTCATCTCCCAGGACTGTTGAGAAGAGCCCCACCATGAATGACTCTTGGTCTGGACCCTCGCAGCCCTCTTCCAGGCCCCTCACCCTTATTTTGTCTCTTCGTGAGCGGTTCTCAAGGTCCACATATTCAAGCATGGTGGCACTTAGTTGAGTGCCTAGAGTGGCGGTTCCTTCCTCCAAAGGATTTAAACAACCCTCCAATTCTTGGCATTTCATTTCCAAATCCATGGTATGGGTGCCCACTGAGTTTATATCCGCCTGTAGCGGCACCAATTTTGTCCCAACCTCCGTCCGGAATGCCTCAGATGATACACTGATATCCGCTTTGATGTCCTCTCTCAGTTCCTTTTTGAATTCTTTTATTGATGCCAGCAGATCTTCTCGGATGAGAGCTGTTCCGTCTGTCTCCTGTGAGCCCCCTTCCTTTTCCGCCCTCGCCTCAGCAGGCGTCAAATAGCTAGAAACCCTGTTGGCTTGGCTGTTCTTCGGTAGCATAGGGTTGGGGGATCTCGGTCAGGGCATGGCCGCCTCCAACCTAGGCAGGTGTGAGCCCAGAGTGAGAGCCTCTGGGATGTGTCGAATCTTCAGAAGGGCCGGTAAGAGCAGGCGAGCTAACCTCTGGTCCCCACCCGAGACAGACGGAACGCCATGGTATCAGTGGGCCCCTTCCAGTCACAAATGCGTCCCCCCCGCACAACCAGCGAAGTCTCATTCCCAGGGGCTTCAATAATACCTGGCCCGGTGACCCCCGCCGGGTGGCATTTTAAGATCAGGCAACGTGAGTACATGCAGCTTCGGAGGCCCGAGGAGCATGGACCCCGGTGTCTTCACTAGTTCAGGTGGTGGCGATCGGGAATGCCAGGGAGTTCCTCCGCCCCCTTTGTGGCAAATGCATGCGTCTTCCCCAAGGGGCCGAGTCTCCTCACCTAATGCCTCGTGTAGCTGGGAGATATCCAGTGGGCTCGGCCTCCCTTCCGCGACACGCAACGCTCCAGGTTCTGGAGGGCCGGGTCCCATTTCCGACCCATGTTCTCTGCTCGACCACTCCCGTAGTCTCGGGGAGTCAACGCCTGCCACGGTGCTTCGTTTAACATTCGGCTGTGGCCGCCACCATCTTGAGGTCTGCACGGTGAACAGGGCCGCTGGGATTCAGCTAGTGCAGATGCCTTCCTGAAAGTAAAAACGCTTGCCGCGCCGTCTTAAGTGTTCAGCGCATCCTATATTCACAGCACCTGTGCATTTTGCAGTAGCTCCTGCGCCCGTGATGTGGTGTTCCCGGGGCTCAGAGCGGAGCCGAACAGAATCACGTCTGCGTGGCCATGATGGTTGATCCCCCCCCCCCCCAATTGTGAAGTATTTTGTAGATAATGTTTCTCTTTGTGAAAAGTTGAAGGAATTTAGTCAGCCATTGGTTATAGTTGTGTTCGGACGTTTTCTGCAAATTATAAGATTTCTGTGTGAGAATCTGAAAAAAACACAAAATTCTTTGTAACGAATAGAAAATACCTCTATAACTGTTGAACATCATAGAAATAAGCTTCTGTTAGGGAACTCCACACTTTTACTGAAGATTTGCCCCTCTTGAGTGAGAGAACAGTGTTTTATGGTTTTAGTAGCCAGGCACAATGTGGGAAGAACTTGCGTCTCATCTGCTCCACAATTACCTTCAAAATCCTACTTGTAAAGCAGCAGCAGTCCACTCTTAAATGCTATTATTGTTCATGCAATGGTTTTCTGACTTGAATGGTACCTGAAAAGTGAGAACAGTCATTGATATTTGTAAAATAATTGTCACTGAAACAATAACTCAGTTTTTGGGGCGTCCCTGATGCACTGTAAGAAATTACCCTACTGCAAGCTTACTAGTGCTTCAGGGTCTTAGCATCTGCTTGTGGCTGGTTAAACGCAGGGTGTCTAAAGGTTTTCAGGATGTGGAAAGTATTGCTCTAAATGCAGTAGTGAAGCGAACTCCAAGCTGATCTGTGTGGTCTCCCTTCAGCTTTTGAGTGCTGTTAAAGGGGCTCAGGTTGGGCAAACCCGCACAGTAATAGTATACTCCGAGGCATACTCTGCACTGAGAATAGAGAGAAATGCTGCCATGCTGAGTAGGTGTGATTTCCTGCATACATTCTACTATGTGAACATCTAGCCAGATGGACCCCCTGTAGGACAGAAATACATGGCAGTGATGCGGGGGAGAGGAATGCTTTGGTGCCCCATAGACCTGGGTATTGGCCCTATTCGATATGATGCCATGCTAAGGCTTGCATCTGATATCATTGTAGGGGTCATTAGTGCCTCCTCACAGGAGGAAACAGAGTCTCCAAGCAAATATAACTTCTGTTTCGGACCCCACTGATATATAGCTAATGTCCTTTTCCCCTGCCATTGTCGGATCAAGGCAGCAATACCATCCGCACACAAGACTGCTGGTCCACTGCCTCAGAGCTCAACTTTGGGACACCTCATGGGGACCCAGTAACTGGGTCCTGGGCACATATCACACTGAAAAATATTGCAACTCATACCTCCTGTATCACAGACTTTCTGCCCACTGGATATTACTAATCCTTGAATAGTAGTGAAGTGTTTCTTCTCCTCTTATATGCATTGCTGAGCCAACTATATAAAATGTTTCTGATGGGGACTTCTTCCCGCAGATTCCTTACCTTAGTATATTCCCCAGGTGTCAGACTTGATCTGGAAATTTTCAAGCAGCACCTCGGCTCAACATCTGCCTCGTCTGTTACAGAAGGGACATGTGTGGGTCCTATATCGGTACCACCTCAGCATGCTGACGTCAGTTCTTTTCTTTCTGTGCCATTAACACAGATCTGAAGAGGGATACCTCTGGACAACTTTTTTTGACATTATGTCAAATTCTGTTGAGCTTTGTCTCCCAGTTTACTAGGGATATCCTCCCAAAACCCTGTAATGTCTGTGACAAGCCTTGTTTCTGGTACCTAGAGGCGGGCCATGACGCCAAGGCCTGTGAAGACTGCCGAACCATAAATCCTAATGTACTGCTGGAGCAGTCACTGAAGCTCCTGGTCACACAACACCAGTCAACTGCTCAACTCTCCTGGTCGCTTGGAAGTTCTAGGGCCCATTTGCGCCAGGCGCTCAACATCATGCTGAAAGTCTTCTGATGGATACATCTGCCTGTTGGTTCCTCGCCTTTTGAATTACCACTTGCGCAGCATTCCATGAAAACATTTTTCATATATTTCTCCCTGGTCGACAAGGATGTCACAATGGAACACCTCCACACGCGACTCCGTGTGGTGGCATCGGAGCCATAAGAATGCCTCGTCGGCGTGCTGACATCAGTTGCCTTTTTTCCACGCCGTCACACCCTTAATCTGAAAGCTTGGTGGTTCAAGCTTCATGTTCCTCAGACCAATCCGCAGGTTCCTTTCCCTCCACTCCACGGGATAGAGATTCCAAGAAGTTAGAACAGTTGGCTAAAAAGGTGTTTTCATCGGCCAGTATGGCTTTGAAGTCAACTAATGCCACAAGCCTGTTGGGGCGCTACATCCATGCATTGATTGACTCAGCTAAGGAGGTGATACCTAAGCTGCCAGAGGATGTCCGGGGTCAATTTATTGATGTGCTGTTGACGATCCAGTCTGGGCTCGATACGGCTGACTCTGTTGCCAGGGTGATGGGCTCTTTGGTGGCAACTAGGAGGCACCCCTGTTTGAGAGGATCAGGATTCTCTCTGGATGTTCAGGCCACGCTGTTGGATCTTCCCTTCGATGGCTCTAGACTCTTTGAGACCAAGGCGGACTCAGCTCACCCAAAAATAGCAGAGATACCGCTAGATCCTTAGTCTTGCTCTCCCAGCCTAGGGGTTTTGGGTACCGGAGATTGGGGGCTTTGGGAAGGCTGCTCCATTTCCGGCCCGACAGCAGCAGCAACAACAGAACCCATTGTATAGATCATACAGAGGGAATCAAAGAGGTCGTCAGCTCGGGTCGTCGTTCCCCTCCCCCCCTTCCCCCTCAAATTTAGGAGAGAAAGCACAGAGGCTGGGGTCCTGGTTAGCAGGATCCCAGTCAGACTAGTCAGAAACAGCTTAACACCAGACAAAAGTGGGGGGTAACTATAAAAGCAGATCCTACTTTCCTACACAGATGAACAGATTCCTTACCTTCGGTAGCGCCTTATTTAGTAGAGACCCTCCCATCCTCCCCACTCTGCAAAAAAATGTCTCCATCTAGTCTGACCCTTGTAGGTCTTTAGTATCTTCACACTGGTCCAGCAGCATTCTGTCGTGGCACTTCTCTTCTGCTGTGGAAATGTCCCAAAAAGAAACTGATGTCAGCGTACTTGGGTAACACCTACATAGGCACACCGGTCATGTCATTTCAGACGGAAAAGGAGAGCCAAACAGTGCCACCTACCGGCGTGCAGAGGTTGCTGCTCAAAATTTCTTATTCTTACCATCCTAATGCTGTGTGTGATCTACCTTCACTAAAAGTCCTGGTTACATGTGCCAGGAGCACAGCCCTGCATCCCCTCTGCCATACCACCTACATCTCTTTGAGCACTCGCACAATAAGGGAGGTCGGGGATAAATAAAGCAAACAGTTTCAACTGAGCAAAATGGACCACCACACTGTAGAGTTCCCTTGATTCAGGCACAGTGGATCTCAACCTCAACCTTGCAGCAGCTTATTTATATAAAGCATTGGAAATTGTCACATAGGTGGAGACCACAGCTAAATGAATTGTCAACCTTTCCCTAATGCATACAATGGGTTCAGAGTCAACTACTAGAGTGGAACCCGAAACTGAGGTTGTGGGGAAAGGTCCTGCAGTGACACTGTAAGGCTTGTGAGCTGGATGAAGAAACAGAGTGGGGAAGTCTTTGTTGAGCAGTGGGTAAAAAAATCTCCTCTGACCAAGGTGCTTTTCATCCTATTTCTCCAAGAAATAGGCTCACAGAAAACAGTGTCGCCCACCTTCCTTCTGGATCATCCTTAGAGCCATGATCTACTGATTACTAAACTGCAGAGATAGAGCTACTATCCTCTGGGTAGTCAGGCTCATGTGTACACTAAGATTAGGAACCTGTCCTGACGTAACCTGAATGTGAGAGACATGGGTGAAGAAGCACACATGAGGACTGGACTGCAGAGTCATTTTCTCATTGACTCAGAAAACATTTAGGATACGCTGGGAATGCATTGAAATGGCAATCTGGGAGCTGATAAAGAAAGCTTCGAACATTGGTGTTTACCTAGAAAGAAACAAACTGGCACAGCCTGTCCCCATCAAACTAACGTAGTGGTAAAATGGACAATCTGAAAGATACAATTAGTTATAGATTCCTTACCTTAGAATTACCCCCAGGCGCCAGTAAGGATCCGGAAAGTTTCTTCGGCAGAAGTACCCCTGCGCGTTGGAAGTTGGCGTTGATCGACTCCGCGTTCGTCATCGGCGTCGTGGTCACCGGGATGCCGTCATAGCAGCTACATAGACGCCACCCTCACGCGCTGACGTCTGTTCTTTCTTTTTCTGCGCCAGCAAGCGCAGATCCGGAGAAAGCAGCATCTCCAGTCCCTTTTTGACTGACTTTTTTGCAACTTTTGTCGACTTTGTTTTTTGAGTATATCGACTCCTTGTGCACGAGGGCTGTCCGGCTTCAAGGCATGTGGTTCCTGTAACCGACTTATGTCGGTGATGGATCCGCACCGCGTGTGCCTCTTCCACCTGGAGCGCGACCATGACCCAAAGTCGTGCTCCGACTGCTGAACCATTGCCCCAAAGTCTTTGCAGGAGCGGTCCCGAAAAACTACTCGAGGCCCGGCAGTCAGCTCTGCGTCACGTGGGAAGTCGAGGGACCAATCGCGGAGCCATCATCACTCCTCTTCCAAGTCTTCACACTCTGGGTCAGGTAAGTCGAAGCATAAGAAGTCGAAGAAGCATCGTCGCTCTTCGACTTTCCCTCATCCATCGGTCAACGCGACGAAGGGTGTGGGTGGTGCACTTCCCAGGGCTCCGCGTGCAGAGCCTACATGGTCGACTCCAGCCTTGCCTCCTTTCCCGGGACCAGGAGCGACCCCTACCCAGCTTCGTCAATTCTACGAAGTGATGCATGCCATCTTTGGGCAGCCCGCCGGCGCGCCTTCAGTCCCCGCGGACTCAGCTGGGGGGGGGCCCTGGGCCTTCGATGCCGGCATCTTCGGCACCGCAGGGCCCCCTTCTGGATCGGCGCTGGTGGACCTCGTAACACCTCCACCGGCACCACGTCCGCAGTCGGCGCCAGCTGGTCCCCCAGCTGGCGTCGACCCCGGCTTCCGTCCCAATGTGGACACGTAGCCGGACTGGCGCCGACCGACGCCAGATCCGGCACCGATGTGTATTTTGTGCGTGTGTTCCTCCCTGGCAATTTTCAGCCAGATTGGCAGCCAGAGGAGGGTGAGGAAGACTGGGAGGGGCCTGGAGACCCTTTAACCAACCAGTTGGAATATGATCCGGACTGGAGAGAGGAACTAGGGATTGCCAGTGCTCTGGATACGTCCCCAGACCCAGGCATGTTGTCTTCTCCTACCGTGGCTACAGAGGAGGGAGCATCATACACAGTGGTGTTGCGTAGGGGGGCCAAGGCTCTCCACCTCGAGCTACCTACGGTGGCGGTCAGGACTAACCTCCTGACAGAGGTGCTTCAGCCGGCAGCAAGGTCTTTGAAGCCCCTGCTGCTGTTCAATGAAGCCCTGACAGACATCCTTTTGGGCACCTGGTCCAGGCCCAACACAGGGGCTCCTGTGGATAGGATGATTGCCCGACACCACCGCTTGGCCCGGGCGACCTCACTTTCCTCTCCCCACACCCCACCCCTGAGAGCTTGGTGGTCCAAGCCTCCACGTCCAAAGTGGCATTCCCTAACGCTCCACCTGATAGGGAATCCAAAAAGCTGGACCAACTTGAGAAGAAGATGTTTTCTTCCTCCAGCTTGTGACTGCGGTCGGTAAAGACTGCATCAGTGGCGGTGAGTCCATTAGTGACCCACAAGCCGCTCGCGCCCACAACTGTCTCGGCAGCTGTGACTTAAGTAAACTGACAATGCATGTCAGTCAGCATGAGGCCGGACTGCCCACCCCCTCCACGGGGGACAAAGTATCACATCAGACAGATAGGTACTTCAGATCGTCCAAGATAGATATACCCTACCTTTCCGGTTCAACCTACCTAATTCTTTTGTTCAAATATCTTTATTGGTATTTTCTGTTTTTAACATAACTATCATCACAAATGTATACAAAGTATTCAGGTGTTTAGAGCATAAATACAGAACACATGTATAGGATAGCATTTCCCAATACAGCAACATAAAAATGACATTAGTGTGCTATTCTCAATTACATATACTTGCATCTTGTGAGCATGTGTTCTGGGGTCCCTGCGTGCCATGGCTTACATTTTTGCTACATCATGTTTTACAGAATGTAATCATCACTGTCCGCATCGTACTTATGACACACCTGATCTGGACTGCTATGACAGGATCTCATTGTTATATATCATGTGCATACAAAGTCTGTCGGTCGGGCATAATCGGTAATTCACTGCGAGAGAAAGGATAGGAATTATATGATGCTAGGACGCAGGCAATAGTTACTGAACAGTACAAATAAGACTTATTTTCTAGAATATACAACCCAAACTAAAACTTATAATATAAAAGGAAATGGAAAATCTGTCATCTATGAAATTCAAACAAAATCAATGGGTATGAAGGTGCATTGTCGGTACTTAACCACTGAACAATGTAGCTAATCAGGAATTGAATCAGTGCGCATAGCGAGGCGTAATAACTAACCAGCAAAGAAGACCTCTATGCCTGAAGGTGGAGGGGGTGTAAGTGATCATTCACAACGGTCTAGGGGTGCAGTAGTGTACTATTCTATGTGTGTTGAAGTGTATCTCCGGTACTAAACTAAGTAGTGAGGAATTAGTGTACCTGGCTCGAATCACCAGCTTGGGTATTATTTGCTTCCGTTGCGTGGCCTGTCTGTAATGCAGTGAGTAAGGCGTCCCAGCTTTGCGCTATGGGAAATTTGTGGAGCCCCGCTGTTTCCTCTCTATGCAGTGCCGTACTTTCCGCTTGCGCCCATATTGTCGGTGAACACTTCCAGCTAAGTGTCTCTGGGGGTCCGCATTGTTCCATTTTTTAGGTATTAAATGTTTTGCAGTAATTAGACCTAAATCTCGGAACCTCGAGGTGACCTTATTGTTTTTGGACCTGATATAGAGCCCTAGAATGCAAACTTTCCATGACAACGGTAGCAACGTATCTGTGCATAAAGCTAGGACTGTGACTACCTCCTGCCAATAATGTTGAAGGGATGCGCAAGCCCACAGCATATGGAGCGTCAGGGTGTTGGAAGCGTGGGCATGCAGAGGTGGCGGTACGGAAATATCTATTTATCATGTCAGGCGAGAGGTATGCTCTCTGTTTGATGTATGTTTGTATAAGCTTGAATCTAGAGTTCCTTGGTATGTTTTTAGCACCTGCTAATATGATATCTTTGGCTGATATAGTGCACTCGTTCGGCCTTGACATAGTGACATACGCCGATGATACGCAATTAGTCGTATCTATGAATCAGGCGGACTCCTCTTCTTCAAACTTAAGCAACTGTCTAGTAGCGGTTGCTCACTGGATGGCTATCTCGCACTTAAAATTAAATGGCGAGAAAACGGAGCTCCTGATGTTAGGTAACTCAGCCATTCCCAGCCTTCTCATGGATTGGCCCCTGTGTATGGGGCCCCCGCCACAACCCAAGCCCCATATAAAGAGCCTAGGCATTTGGCTGGACACTAACCTTAACTTTCTGCAGCAAGCTACTACTTTGTCCGCCATATGCTTTGGGCTCATGCGTATGCTGAGAAAGGTGTTACCACTTCTCCCTTTCGAAGCCCGCAGAATAATGGTACAAGCCATTATTCTGTCCCGCCTGGACTACGGGAACTCCTTATACTTAGGGGCTCCTACCTCCACAATAAGGAAGTTGCAGGTGACTCAAAATGCTGCAGCCCGCCTTCTATTGGGTCTCAACAAACGGCAATCAGGTACCATGGCCCTGAGGAAACTGCACTGGCTTCCTATAAAAGCCAGAGTGCTGTTTAAATCCCTGTGTCTCATGCACAAAGCCATGCGGAAGACCGCCCCCACTATGATCTGCTCTCTAGCGGAACCCTACCTCCCTCACAGATCTCTGCGTTCAAGCACTGCCTTTCTAGCTACTGTCAATAAGATCAGACGCACTAGATGGGGTGGACGCTCCTTTTCCTGGAATGCTGCTAGGGAATGGAACTCTTTGCCCACTCTCCTTCGCAGTGAACCGAACCTTTTAAAATTTCGGAAGGATCTGAAAACCTATCTGTTCATCTAATTCTCCTCCTCTCTCTTTAGTATGACGGTACTTAGCGCTACGAGGCCTCCGGGTTGTTTGCGCTTTATAAAACCCGGTTAATAATAATAATAATAATAATATCCCATTCCTGATCAGTCTAAGGCCGGCCTCTATCTGCCTCCCTTCTTACTCAGAGACATTGCATCGGCTTCAAAGTATGTGTTAGCAGTGCATCTACCAGCCAATGCACCACATGTGATCCCTGTCCACCCTGCCTCATATGCCAACTACACCACAGCTACTTCCAGTGGACCACCTGTACATCCTAAAAGGGGGAAGTCCAGGCTCTGTTCAACAAAAGAGCCATCAAGAAGGTGTTGGCCTCAGAAATAAGGACTTGATGATGCGTTTGTTATTTTCTGGTCCCAAAGAAGTACAGAAGACTTTGTCCTGTTTTAGACCTTTGTCCTCTAAACCGCTTCCTCAAAAAGTACAAGTTCAAGATGCTCACCTTGGCTTAATGTCTGTGTGTCTGGTTCCAGGCGTCTGCACAGTGGTGTTGAAATAGCAGGGCGCCTATTTCCACTTCCCCATCTTCCATTCCCACAGGCGTTACCTGAGGTTCCAAGAGGGCCACAAGTATTTTCAGTTCTCTGTGTTCCACTTCAGGCTCCCCAGTGCCACTCAAGTGTTCACGAATGTGATGATGGTGGTTGCTGCACTTCTTCGGACATTGGGAATGCTTTTCTTGAAATAACTCAACATCTGGCTGTTGAAAGTCAGTCGTGGACCACCTCCAGACAATGGCAAACCTCCTGACTGCTTTGGAGTTTCCAAAGTCACATCTGACTCCTTAGGAGAGGTTTGCTTTCATCAGAGTCATCTTGAATATTGGACAGTTTTGTGGCCCTTCACCTCAACAAGTCTGGCACATTCGGCCTATGATCCCGAATTTTTTTTCTTCTTATCTTTGGCTTGGGTCTCACTGAGAGTGGTTCTGAGACTTCTTGGCCTCTTGGCTTAATTTATTCTGCTAGTGGACTATGCCAAGGGGCACATGCGGGCGCTGCACTAGGATCTGAAGTCTAAGTGGGCTCAGCACCAAAGAAACCTGTTGAGTTCCATCCACGTATTGGAAGAGTCTGCAAAAGATCTGCAGTGCTGGTTGCACTAATGCAGTTGAGCCAGTGGAAGACCCATCTCATTACCCAATCCAGATACAACGGTTGTGATGGATGCATCATTGCTGGGTTGTGGAGGGTCCCCGGGAGAGATGGAGATCAAAGGACTCTGGTCTCTGGCAGAGACTCTGCTCCACATTTGCTGGATTTGCGGGTGATTTTTCTGATAGATACATCTGCCAGTGGATTCCTCACCTTGTGAATATCCCCCTTGCGTCAGCAACATTTGGAAATTATTTTTGTAGCTTCACACCGACGTGGACGACGTCAAAGAGGCACGGCATCGCTTGCGACTCCGATTACGTCACTGACACCATAATAGGCTCATGCCGGTGTGATGACGTCTGTTCCCTTTTTTCCGCATCGTCGACGCTAACGGTTTCGTGGAATCTCTGTAGCTGTTGGTAACTTTGTTACTGTTTTTCTCTGTTTTCTTGCTTCTTTGTTTCGCTGAAGATGTCGACTAAGAAGACCGGATTCAAGCCATGTAGAGAGTGCGGCAAAATGATGTCGATCATGGACCCGCACAAGGACTGTATCTGGTGCCTGAGTACGGACCATGATGTCGATAGCTTCGGAGTCGCAGGTTCAATCGCCGACTCCGGTTGTGAATCCGTCTCCAGGGCCGTCTCCGGCTCGAGGGGGATGAAGAAGTCCCTTTGGATGAGGGTCCAATGACACGACCACCTGTGGAAGAGGAGGCGAATCCGGAACCTCTGAAGGGTCACTCTGTGGGTTCTTATCCACCTTTCCCTGCTCCAGGTCAGGACCCTACTGCGTTTTTAAACGCTATGTATGGTGTCTATTCCAGAGCGTGATACCCCTCTGATGCACCTTCGGGTCCTATGGGTCCTCTGGCGTTTAATTTAGGAGTTCCCCACTCCTATGCTGCAGCTCCTTTTATGCCTTTTGTGCCGGCTCCGACGCCACCTTGGCATTATTCAGCGCCACCGAAGTCGTCGACGCAGATACCGACGTCGCCGGCTCCGAGACGACCTCAAGAGCAGCGCCCTGGGCCTGCGGATTCGATCTCGACGTCGATACCGGCTCAGTCGGAGTCGTTCACGGATCCGACGGCTCGGCTATTGAAAGAGAGATCCAGAAGAGATGCTCAGCGCCTCATAGAAGAGCAAAGATATAGAGAGGCTGAGGTTGAGATGGAAGAAGGACAGCTTCAGGAGGATTGTTTTGAAGATCTAGGAGAAGCTAGTGGTTTGGAACTTTCTCCAGAATGGGAGCTACCTTCTGTGTCTAATGCCCCTTCAAAGGATGTTAAGCCATACCCAGTGGCTTAGCTAAGGGGGTGCGGGGGGTGCGGTCCGCCCCAGGCGGCACTCTTTTTGAGGCGGCCGCCTGTTGCGGCCTCCTTTATAATTTATTTGGGAACGAACACAGTGTCCCCAAAGAAATTATAAAGGCGGCCGCGCCTACGCCAGGTGCTAGCACACTCCGGCGCCACCTTTGTGCGCCCCAGGCCGCAGAAGACTTCACTTGCGACTCGAGCAGCAGCAGCTCAACAGTTAAATATCTGCTCTAGTCCTACAATGTTACATTATCTGCACTGCCTTCTGCGAAATTCCCGCCGGCGCACCTTTAGCCACTCTGACTGCCGCCCAAATAATGAGACCACGCAGTAATCATATTTTTTCAAAATTTGAGCGGAGAGCAGTGATTAAGTGAACAACCCTCCGCCGCCCCAGGGGCCCACAGCTGAGCCGAGTCTAACAATCAGCATATACCTCCTGGCCGGGGCCCGGGGGGACACAGGGTGCTTCAACATGGTAAACAGCGGGAGACTCACACTGAAGAGAAGACAGGAGCCGCGGTCTTGCCCGATTTTTGCAAAAGCGGCCGGCACTAGCAGCAGCAAACTTTACCTACTAACCTCAAGCACAGGAACGGCGCCGTGACTTCTAGATCCCAGAACACACTCGGCTGTTGAATTTTCATGCCGCTGGAGTGGTTGTGTTCACGAGGAGGCCGGGCCCGTCCTAGTTTTCAGCCGCTGAAGCTCACCTCTCAAAGTAAGTAGAGTGAGATATCCTCACTCTTTACAAATGTGGTTTCATTTATATTATTTATCATGTGGGTTATCTTCGCCTGCCTGCCCTGCGTTTACAGCTGAAGACTTTCTTTGTGCAAGTACTTCATTTTCAGCTGCGTGCGACATCATCTGTACCATGCTGGTGGCTGTGGGGCTGGGCTGGTAGCTGCGCGTTGACCGGGACGATCGCAGCTCTCGGGGTGACTGATTTAGTGTCGAGTCATTATTTAAATAAAGATTGACATAGCGTGCACCTTGGTTGTGACCCATGTATGTTTTGCGCCTCAGCCTGAGGCTTCGATGCTCAGCTGTTGAGTCCGATAGTCAGCAGACTGTTGACTATTTCATTTTAATTACTTCAGCAGCTGACGAAGAACATCCATGTTGTGGGGGCCTCACATCCTATTTTGGACGGGTCTCACGTGGGACAGCCCAAGTCAAACAGGAAGATCATCCTGGAGTGATTCTGAAGTCATTCGATGACTTCAGCCAGGCAATTCCTGCAATTAACTGGGGATGTCATCCGAAGCCATCCTGAAGTCTGCCCACAGGGCAGAATATTTAAATGTGATGACGTCATCAGAGAAACTACTCCAGGATTAAGGTCCGATTACTTCAGTGGAAAACATGTGATGAGCTTGAACTACTGCCGAATGATTCCATGCTGATTACAGGATTAGGGAGGATTACTCCAGGATGGGTCCCTGATTACTTCAGTGGAAAACATGTGATGACTTTGTACTACGCCAGAATGATCCCATGATGATTTCAGATTAGGTTGGATTACTCCAGGATGATCTTTTGAGTATTTCAGGATGGGGCTGTATTATTACAGAATCATTTTGTGATGACTTCAGAATGAGGCTGCATTACTCATGGATGATCCAAGGATAACTTTAGAATGAGACTGGAACCGTACTAGTTGATTAATTAATAATGGGGATGTATTACCGCAGGATGGGTTCTGGCTGTATTACTGCATGGCGGTGTCAATATGCAGACGTATTATTCTAGGATGACCTCCAGTAGTAATACTAGTTTGCCATTCACAAGATGTTAAGAAATACAGTTTTATTACTTTGTTAGCAGAGCAAATAATGGTTACAAAAACAAGCATTGGCAAAGCCAATAGGTTTTGCCTTTTTGACCATGTGACTGCAATTGTGGCTGCCTTTCTAGTAGTAAAATATAGCATAGTTCTTATGTATTAACTTTATTTTTAACATCCAGTGTTTATTACATTATTTAGAATATGATCATAATGATCAAATAGGTTAAGATGAAAAAAAATCAATCACATAATGCCTACGAAGTGCAAAGAAAAGCACTGGGGGCATGAATAGGAAATGCCACGAACGTTCTAAGGATGAAGCATCTGGTTTACACAACTAAATAATAACAAGCATTGGCATAGCCAATAGGTCTCGCCTTTGGAAACTTTTAAGTGTTTAGCGAGATATATTGACTTTACCAACGTCTTTAAGCTGTTCTGTACAGATTCTGCTGCATGCTGAAAAGTTATAATAAAGAAGTGGCAGAAGCATTTTTGTTACCTTAGATATGACCACAAAAACATTATGTACAACTGAACGACCATATTAAAAAAGTATCAAAAATAACGCCTGGAGGTTTTTTTTTGTCCTTTCAATGCTGGCAACTTGTATCTGCCTGTCCCAATGGTTGCTTGTTGTGGGTTTTTTTCTTTATGGAGGGGGCATAAATAACAGGAGGCTAGTGAGAGAGTCAGTGAGTGAGTGAGTCAGTCAGTGAGTGAGTGAGAGAGAGCGAGTCAGTCAGTGAGAGAGAACGAGTCAGTCAGTGAGAGAGCGAGTCAGTCAGTGAGAGAGCGAGTCAGTCAGTGAGAGAGAGAGAGAGCTAGTCAGTGAGAGAGAGAGAGCGAGTCAGTCAGTGAGAGAGAGCGAGCGAGCCAGTCAGTGAGAGAGAGCGAGCGAGCCAGTCAGTGAGAGAGAGAGAGCGAGTCAGTCAGTGAGAGAGAGAGAGCGAGTCAGTCAGTGAGAGAGAGAGAGCCAGTCAGTGAGAGAGTGAGAGAGAGAGAGTCAGTCAGTGAGAGAGCGAGTCAGTCAGTGAGAGCGAGTGAGTCAGTCAGTGAGAGAGAGAGCGAGTCAGTCAGTCAGAGAGAGAGAGCGAGTCAGTCAGTGAGAGAGAGAGAGCGAGCCAGTCAGTGAGAGCGAGCGAGCGAGCCAGTCAGTGAGAGAGAGAGAGCGAGCGAGTCAGTCAGTGAGAGAGAGCGAGCGAGCGAGTCAGTCAGTGAGAGAGAGCGAGCGAGTCAGTCAGTGAGAGAGAGAGAGCGAGTCAGTCAGTGAGAGAGAGAGAGCCAGTCAGTGAGAGAGTGAGAGAGAGAGAGTCAGTCAGTGAGAGAGCGAGTCAGTCAGTGAGAGCGAGTGAGTCAGTCAGTGAGAGAGAGAGAGCGAGCGAGTCAGTCAGTGAGAGAGAGAGAGCGATTCAGTCAGTGAGAGAGAGCGATTCAGTCAGTGAGAGAGAGAGAGCGATTCAGTCAGTGAGAGCGAGCGAGTCAGTCAGAGAGAGAGAGAGAGAGTCAGTCAGAGAGAGAGAGTCAGTCAGAGAGAGTGAGTCAGTCAGTCATTGAGAGAGAGTGAGTCAGTCAGCAAAGGTGTCTGCGAGAGTCTAGCTTAGGTTTTGTACTGGAAGGGTCCTCTTTCAGTACAAAAAATACTATGCCTAGAAAAAAAAGTGAAAACTTTACCCATTTTGGAGGAGTGTTGTACCAAATACCAATTTGCTTTGTAAATCCTGGAAAGATTTTGAATCAAGTCTGCATTAGAAAACTTAAGCACACCAAAAGCAAAACATCCATAAATCTGGTCCCAACTATCAGATCGATATTCTCCTGCTCTGGAAAGATACTTTTTAAACTCTATCGCGAGATGCGGGCACTGTATGAAATAAATCTCAGAAACATTCTTTTTGGCTAGCTTTGTGCTATAGAAATACCATATGTGCACAAAAGTAGTGGTCTGCAACAATGTTATGCTTTGCATTCAGATGAGCTTAACAACTCCCATGCTCCAGACTCACTGGGACTTGCCTTACTTTGAGCTACAGAGAATTACCTAGAGCTGTTTAACTTGATGACCAGTAACAAAAGACTGAAATAAATAATGGTTAAATGAAAAAGCATCAAAGGGGATGTGTCCACATGTAATTTTATTGATCCAAAACACTTTTGGTTCCATAGGAGCCAGGATACCGAACAATAGAACAAAAAAAGTCTAGGACACTGTTCTAGAGGGGAAAAAATGCCAGAATACTACAAGAAGAACAAAAGGCTGAATGAAAGCCAGCAACTTCGTTATTTGTTTCTAGATTCAGAGTTTTCTTTAGTCCTCTTCCGGCATTGCATACTTTATAGCCAGCTTCCTTCTCATAGTTTCGTTGTCCAGTGTTGGCCAGCCGCCATCCCTGCACATAGACTTCATAAATTCTGGGAAAAAAGAAATTAACATAAATCAGTATCATGTTACCACCACTTTTTTAGGTTTTTAATAGGGTTGGGCTGCCCCGTCCAAGTGAAGAAACTGCCGTTCACCAGACGTTGTCCCACTTCCTATGCAAACAGAAAGCAACCAATACCAGATTTAACTTACAAAACCATCATGAAGGCAGCCATGTTGAGCCTGAACCCTACTTACAATATTCTTATTTGCAAAACAGTCTAAGAAATTACCATACTGACCAGAAATCCAAAAAGAAGCTTACGGCCAAGTGCTTGGAACAGGGCAACTGATCTAATTATTGGGAGAGCTGATCAGGTCTAAATAAAAGCTGTGAGCACAGTGTTTTATAAGTGTAGTTTGCTATCACCCATTCATCCAGTTTGAGCTCCTCACCTGGACCTACACATTCTGAAATTAAACTCCAACTCAAGGCTTTGCGCCAGATTTGCATGCCATTTGTAGCGCAAACTCTCAATGAGTTACAACCCCTCCCCTATTGCTCTTTTGCAGACGTCTGTTAGTTAGGTGTGAAGGAGTCCTTGTACAATAATATGATCCAGGACCACATATGCAAATATATATTTTAACACTGTATGTATATTCAAGTATTTTTATAGTTCAAGATCAATCAGAGTGGAAATTGTGCCAGTAGAGGCTGAGTGTGGATCTGCTTGGGCAACAGACTCCCCCAATACCAGTTGACAAGTGCAAACAGAGTCATGAGGCCACGCTTAGTAATAGCAAAGCAAGGCAAGTTTGCCCCACGCCACTGATCACTGCCATGTGGAATGGGGCACTGACCACATAACTTGATGAACTCACGATTATAAGGTACAGGGCACAACTCTGTGTTCCAGACCATGGAAAATGGATACACTGCCAGGTCGCAATTTGCTGCTACTTTTTTCAGTTTGTAAGTTGCTACGTCTTATTGGCTGAGACAAACTTGGATAAACTAAATGTTGACTATATATATATATATATAAGCACATGGACATACTTTAATATTTTTGCCAAGGTAGCATGTGAAAGGTAATATTATCGGTGCAAGGGTTCTAACATTTTAGTTAGACTGATCCTCAATGCATAGCCACCGTTACAGTGGCTTTCACATGGCCAAGGGATGGTGCAGGTCAGAAATAAACGTCTTAGACATCTAGAGACAGGAGAGAGATACCATGTGTGTTCTTTTCCAGCTTGGGCAAGTGACAAGTTTGGCATTTAACAGTTGACTGATTCAATGTTGGCCCTTTACAGGTGCATGACTATGGCACCAAGGCCCTTTACCACTCATTCAAACAAATATGCCTCTGGAAATACAATCAGGGCAGACTGATAGCTTTTCCAGGATACCAGTGATCTATCTGTTCCATAACTATCAAAGTGTTTCAAATTAGTTGAACAAGGATCCATTCTACTTCCTCCTTTCAACATCTAAAACAGGTAATACTGAAGATGGCCATAATCTATGACACAAAAGCTGATTCACAAAAAACAAGGTCCTAAACACCCAGCATTAGACAGAACAAGGCTCAAGGAGAGCAGGATGCGGGCATTGTCAGTCAAACCCGCTCCTATGGCAGACAGGGAGCTGGGTGGAGTCAAGTGTGGATAAATTGGTCAGTCCGTGACAAGAACGTGGTTCGCGTTCAGTCACAGATCTGCCTAGCATTTCCCGCACTCCCTTTGTGTTGTCCACTTGCCTGCTCGGGTCCTGTTGTCCCGCAGTCGGATTTCATGGTACCTTGATTGGACGTCTCTGACATGTTACGGCTCTTCACGCGGGTCTTCCTCTTACAGGTCGTTGATCTCTTCTTCCGGGTTCCTGTCCGCTCGCTGGAGATACCTGCTTGTGTAGTAGCTCTGTTTCTTCGCACCAGTTTCTTCAGCCTCTCGTCCTGTACAGAATACAATGAGAGTAGAAAGATATATTTAACCAAAGAATCCTTGTCTATCAGGTATATGGTAGGATGATGATGTTATAGATGGTTAGAAGGACATAGTTACTTATCTGATTTATCTGATCCACGAAGAGTGGAAAAACTGTTATTCTTTCGTTTCCCTTGTTTAACACAGGCTGGATATAAAGAGGAAAGGAAGTGAGGCATTGGCTGTGAACACAAGACAGGAGGCGGCAAAGAAGTTAAACACTGGAATAAACCAATTGTAGGCAGAAATAAAGCAGTTGTATCGGGTACAGAAGGTCTTGCTTGCAGCAACGCTTGCGCACTGCCAAAGCCCAACCAAAAATGCATATTTATTAACCATACGAAATAAAAACAAACACTTTATAAAAACATATACAAATGATTTAATTATGCAGAAATATATTGCAGGATCTCCCAAAACCATTGAATATAACCATTGTGTCGATTTTGCTGGGGTTTGTCACAGCAGTTAAGTAGATGATGAAGCAAAATGGGGAGATGAACGGTAAGGGTATGTGAAGCACAGAAAGGGAGAAGAGGTGAGGCTGAAGAAGACTGGATGTATTAACAAGCATTTGCAATGCAATAGGTCTCATATCTTCCGGAGTTTGAGCTATTGGCATTGTAAATGAAAATGCCTTTTATTTATGTCTTGTTTTTAAAACAGATCAATAAAAGGCATTGTCATTAACAATGCCAATAGCTTAAACTGCCGCAAATGCGAGACCTATTGCATTCCAATGCCAGAGCCCATGCTATAAAAAAAGTTGAGAGCATGTCGAAAATACTGTTTGGAGACTGTAATTAAAGCCTACGGAGTAACAACACATATAACAGGGAAGATTGGGAGGGACTACGATGCATATTGACCAATGAACAGCCACATTTAACAGTAAATAATGACACAAACCAATTAAAAATGTGTGGAGCTTCCAGTCCCTGAATACAGCATGCCTCACAGAGCAGCGCATGCACTGCCCAGGCTCGACTCATAAATGACGAAATAATTAAGTAATACTGTTACAAAATGTGCCCCATTAAGCTTCAGTTTGCCTTTTCTTTCTGCACAAGTTACTCAACCCTGTTGCATAATTTGACCCTCCTCTTCCGCATAATTCCAGTGGCCCTAGATACAGTCCAGGTATTGTGGACAGGAGGTTTGTGCGCGAGGCTAGTGAGGGGTCATGGTAGTGACATGTCACTGGGTGGGAAGACGTGTTTATCGGTGTTGCTGAGCACATATGTTTTGGGGTGCAGGCTGCAACACAGATGTTTCTGGGATTCAGGCTGCCGCATATATGTTTAGTACTGTGGGTGGGACTCTGGAGGTTTATTAGAGCAGGCATCCAGTTTGGGGGGGTTGTGTGGTGCAGTAACTGGATGGGTGCTCATTGCACTCATGCTTATACATTTCTATTTATCTAACATACATTTCATCCATCATATATGTTAAGCATTTCAGTAATACTGGAAAGATAAAAGGCAGAGTGCTTCTCACCAGGATTAAAACTGTTCCTAAAGCTGTGGGCCTCAACTCACTGAGCTATCGGTACAGGTTTCATGTCCAATAGGATGAAAAACTTTCTATAAGAACACAGTAGGTTAATGTGCCTTGTGCGAATAGCCTTTTCCAACATGCAATTCAGGGTTTGCATTCTGGGATGTTTTATTGAGACTTTACACATAGATGAAAGTTGGAACCTTTATATTTAAGAATCATTGTGTACTGAAGGGCTGAGAGGACACTCTGTGGGGAAAAAAGTTGGCAAGAATTATGGTCGAAGGAAACATGGTAACTGTCCATATCTCTGCTAATATATATTAGGCAGTTTTTCATAGCCTGATCTCAACCCAAGGGTATGTGAGCGTTTAGAGTTGTAGTTATGAATGACATTCCAACGACTGAGTGACACTTTTTCGCAAGCAAAATAAAGTTTTGAATGCGAAAGAAACATAAGTCCTCAGGAGAGTGAGGATGAGGCACACATTGATCACAGCCAGGCTGTATTATTTCAAAAAAACTTCAGCTTGCTCAACCCGCTGATCGCAACACAACACACCAGCTGCAGCCTGTCACAGAGCTACATTACACAGGATGGAATGAAATGGGAAAATTCTCGTCATTATTATACCCAGACAGTGTCATGTTAGTCGCTTTCAATATCTGTATGTGTTTCATCTCACAGATACCCCTCTATCAGAGCCTTCTGCTTGAGCACCTCAGCAAATACAAAAGTGTAGTGAAACATCACCATAAGTGTAGGAATGTGCCCCTTGCATGCTTACCGCCTAACGTTTTGTCTGATACTAATTCAACACAATTCCGTTAATGGGTTCCAGAGTAGTGTGCTACTTGCCCAAAAAAGGAAGCGCTTCAACGCCCCATCAGGGGTAACAAGCGCTATATAAATGCAAACCTTTTCCCTCTTCTATCCTTCTGAATCCAAATAACTGACTAACCTATCCACCACTCAAATTACTTTCATATTTCACTATACTAACTCAACATTAATCATGTACGGGTTCTGGAGTAGCGTGCCACTTGCTGAAAAAAGCGATTTGACGCCTCGTGGGTAGTAAGCGCTATATAAATGCAATTACAATACAGGCTCTGCTGACTTAATTACCTGTGCGCTCTGGTCCATGTACCATGGATGTGAGGCCTTACTGAAACACCCTTCGCTCACTGCTCTCTAGTGACTCACGTTTCAGGATTAGCATATTCCTGTATTTTCATCCAGCCTGACAAAAGTATCTTAATTAAAGGTTCCAATTTGACTAGGATTGCATTATCAGACAGCGTGACAATACATAACGTCATGCCTCACTGAGTTTTTCCAAGCGCTGTAAATTTAGAGTGGTAGCATTATCCAGGTTCATGATTCTTAATTTACAGACATCTGAAAGACATAAGGATAAGTGAGCCTCACAAGGATTCAGGCTCATGAGCTGAAGGTCACTGATGTACCACTGAGCACTTTATTTTATAAGTAGATTTAATAACACTTTGTTCTAAAAACTTGATTCTTTTGTATTTTTTTATCTTGACTATTCCTGGGTTGTTGTTTTTTCCCCGTGGCATACATGTTCATTCAGTCATTGTATACTCAAGTCAACTGTATGTTTTATTCGTAAAAAATAAAAAAAAGTTTATAAAATATATCTTACAAGCCGTAGGAATATAATAAACAATAGATTGTAATCTGCGTTGCTGAACTTTTAACATTTAGGCCTTGGTTTCGATTAAATTGTTATTTTGCATCCACCTCTGAAGAATGGACGGCTGGTTAGGCCCAGCAGGATGAAAAACAGAATTCAGTATTCAAGAGGGCTTGCATTAAAGTATTTTGCCGCCCAGAAGTCATGGCTATGGAACAGAAACCTGGTTCCCTGCCAGACAAAGAGGCCTAACCCTCGCGCAGTGATCACTCCTCCCACGAGATAGCACTATCAGCAGGCAAAACTGCATCAATGCAGGTACTAGAATTGCACATCAGGCGTCGATAACACCTTGCGCTATGGATGGAAATCCGGGTGAGGCACCTTCCTATTCATACCGCACTGGGGGTTAGCTAGCTATAATTTGCCACGACGCAGCCAATAGGTGTGGTATCGAATCTGTGACACGTCTTTCAGGCTAGTTAGTGCGGCTTTTGCATCACTTCCCACGGCTATCTCACTCTCCTATGTAGAGCGGCTTTGGCTATCCCTGTACCCACGCCGTAGTTGTGGGTGCGAAAGGAGGGTGCTGACGACAATCCTTTCGTGGAGCATTAATGAGGGACTCCCCAATACAGGCTTGGGTGAGGACATGTTCCATTAGGCCGCTACCGCATGTGCCCTCACAAAGAAAGTGCAGTACCAGGGACGGTTAGTGCAGGGGGTGGCTCAGTCAGGCAGTGAGCGTGGGTGCTCTGTCTTCCCCCAGGGAAGGACGAGCAGGGAACAGGATCTCGCCCACCACTGCACATTCTTCTTGATCTAGAACGAAATGTCTATAGCACTGGGCCCTTTGGGAGATGCAGAGCGCTCATCCTCAATTTGAGGGATGGCAGCTGGGGAGCAAAGGGTGCCAGCAGTCTGCAGCTTTATTAGTTCCAGGACCCGGCGATGGTGCAAGTCAGCTGCTTGGTGCTACTCTGGGACCTCGGTGTAGCGAGAATACATGTATAAGTAAATCAGCAGTTGGGGTAAGAAAGCAACCCTTCTCACCACAAAGTGAATCTGAGCCATTCCCTCATTTAGGAGGTCAGGCTCACCTTTTTGAAATGTTGCCCGCACAACCAGTCGAGTAGAAGCACACATGAACCCCAGACCCAATTTTCCCAAAACCGGCACCGCATGCCCAAGCTTACCTGAGATGCGGGAATTAATGCAGTTTCCCGTTGCCAGCAAATGTGCGCAAACCCCTGGAAAACAGAGACCGAGTACGCGCCATCATGCACCATTGCACCCTCACGGCATTCCGATGGAGCCGCAGTACAATGACGTCACTTCCGGCGCTACCGGATGTGCGTTGAGTTTCTGAGAGTCCACCTACGATTTATTCAGGTATACCTGCTTAAAAGTGAGTGGGAAGCAGAGAATGGAATTTGGAAAATAAAACATTTAGGCTATTTCTAGTTGTGTAGTGACGGGGCTAATTAGCTGAGCGACAAGACCTGCTCTTTTAATTGCAAGGACCCGGGTTCGAGTCCCAGCGCCGCACTTGTGCTGTTTGTCGCTCAAAAAACAGATAGGACTGTTTAATTCTTTAAAAAAATACCTGTGACCTTTTATGCTTTCCTTCTCCCATAAGGCACAATGAAAGCTAGAGACTAGCGTTTCTAGCTTGTAAGTACCCCAATGGGCCTTGATAACTCTTTAACAGGTCGCATTGCGTTTCATTTAAGGGATTAGATTGGGCAGCAGTAGCCAGGTCGCCGGGGCGTTCACTTTCATGCAATAAAACCAGCATAGTCTTTCCACTTTTAGGTGATTAACATTTCATTTGCAACCATTGGCACGGAATACATTTTTTGCTACTCATGCATCGCTACTGACCTTTTTGTTGATTAAAAATCGCAAAGCAATATTTCACATTTGTAAAAATTCACAACCAAAATACATCACAATTTAAAAGATAAAATCCGCGCATTTAGGGCTGATGTAGTAATTATATTGTAAGTAAACCGGGCCTCATCAGGAGAAAATTAATGACGTCTGATCAGCACGATGTTTATCATGTCTCTTGCCAACAGTGTTTGTGTTCCGCATTCGGAGAACATTGGTTGTATATTTGGGGGGACGGCCTGTCTTACTTTGTTATCAGTATACTGATTCTTGCCCTATTTACATTTAGAGATAACGTGGGCAACACTATCATGGTGCCAGGTAGTGCCGCCCCGCCTCCTTTTGTAAATGTGTACAATGTTATTTTGAAAAAAAAACTACGTTCTGATGAATGCAAATGTACGTTATCCCCCCTCACTCCCACAAATGAAATCCTTCATTCTGAAAAACGGAGTCAACATGTTTCTCATGTAACGTAACTGGTGCTATGTAAAGCGCCCTGATACCCGATTCGGGTCAAGTTCGCGCTGTATAAAACTGCAAAAAAAAAAAACACGATAATGCTCTGGGCACAGTACCTAGTGTTTGGTTTGGAGTACTCTGCCCGCAGTTACCTACTCAATTTCATTTATTAGACTATAATGTTGATCTAATCAAAATAATCTGGAACATGTACAGGGTTCATATGACAACTGTTCACTTTTAAGAAGTACTTCTCAGTGCAACACTATAATGTGGATGTATCATTGTCCAAGCTTCCACATGTTAAAGAAATTAACTTTTTTGAATTTTGAAGGGACTTTATCATATTTTATGTGATTTTTTTAGTTTGATTAAATGGCAAGCAGTTGCTGGGCTTGGCTTGTACACGGGCATTAAGAGAAGACCAGTCATCAGATAATCATTTTCAAGTCCCCTTAAATCATCATGAATAATGACACCTTCTGAGGTCATCAAATACTAATTTTTAAGTCATCCTCAAATCATCAGGCTGAGCCTTTGAGCTTTGCTGATGACTTGAAGAGCTTGATGATGTCTTATGATGTGAAAATTACCTCTAATGTAGTTGGAAGATCATCAAATGAATCTAGGATAGCTTCTAAAGTAATCCTGTTTGACCTGGGAGAGTGGCCTGCAGTGCACATTTGCTCTGCATCTGATTGATTGCCAGGGAGTACCCAGAGGGGCCCAGTTGGCAAGGGCTGGCTAAAGCAGGGTCTGTTACTTAATTGTCTGCCGGCCGCTCTGCTGGCCTGGGGCACACCTGTCCGGTCACGCTGTGACCAGGTACCAGAGTTGTCATTATAAGACAGCATTGCGCTACTGCACTCTGCTCTGCACCACAGACCATGTCGATTTAAGGCTCAAGCATGAGCGAGTTATAAAAAAAATGTCTTTCTAAAGTGTATATAGGGGCTTTACTTTCTGTCTTTACTTTATTTATGAGACAGTTATTAACTTCGCAGCTCCAGAACACTGCAACTTGTTTTTGTTTTTACTGTTTAAAATATGCGCTTATGAGGGGAAAAATATCGACTTTCAGGGCTTCTCAGAATTTTTGTAACAGCCAGGACAATAAAATACTGGTCATGCCAATAAAACAGAGCCTAATGGTAACCCTGAAAGATTGTGACTGGTACAGTAGGAACTACATGTGATCTGCTGCAGAATAGAGAGCAATAGTGAAGGCAGTAATCCTTGTTATTGGCAGGAGGGTAAATGTGCTCACTGAGCAGCATCTGCTGCTGCATTTGGGCCAGTCCAGGCCTGGTTGTATCTTTTTGTTATTATGGTGGGGAGAAGGGTTTATATTACTTATCAGGTTACATTTGTGTCAAAGGGTGGATGGCTCTCAGTGTCACATGACACCAAGTACTATAATGTGACCTATCCGTAGCTGCTTCCTGTTGTGTGCTTCATGCGAATTGTAACACCGTGAATCCTGATTTGTTAATCCTAAATACTTTGGAATCTGAGATTAATAGTTTTCTCCTTTCCTATAATAATGCATGGGCATACAAACCCCAGAATACAAAGAACACCTAGGTTTAAAAAGCAGACATTTGGTGATCAATAAGAAACTTTAATTTCAGGTGCTCTGCAGCAGTTTCAAGATCTTTTTAGAGTTTCTCACAGCTCAAAAGAGTATAATTTGTAATATTTATCCGTTCCCATGGACTTCATTGCTTGGTTCACTCTGAACAGCTAATGGGGCAGGGAACCCGGTATTACTAATGCCTTAACCCTAAGGTCTCAATTTTCGCACAGTTAATGGAACTCAGAGGCCCTAATCAACAGCCCCTTAACCAAAATAGCAGCAGACTACTTACTTCTTGTAGACGCTGACCTACCCAAAGACTAGCTCACCTCACACCCCGTGAGCAGCAACCCCGATCGCTTCAGACAACACCGGTTTTTATACTATCACCTGGCTTCTCTCTCCTAGGGCCACCTGTCTCCTACATAAACTCATCGCCACGCCAGATTTCAGCTAAACTCAGCACGCCCCGCGGCATGCTGACCACCACCCTTTCCAGAACTGACCTCTTCTGAACCACAATGCCCATCCTAGAACCTCGGCGCTAACCTCCTTTATCTCCAATAACACTCCCCCACCCTCACGTGAACTCCGACCACACCCAACGCGATACGCTATCCCCACAGCACATACCCCGTTACACACCTACCTCCCCACCGGAAGGACACCCCTTTCCTCTGCACCGATCCTGTCAACCCTGCACCCCTCCGTCCTCCCCCCCCCCTTCCTACGCCAGAGGTCTTGCCTCCCCACTGCCCAGCAAGGATGCCACCGGCCGCACAACTGGTCACTCATCAATGCCCCTCTCCCAACCACCTATACCCTCTAGGGCAGAACACCTTCACTATAACATTCCCACCCAACCTCTCCTTCAAAGCTAAAAAACGCTTCAAACAGAATATAATTAGACAACACCCCGAAACGCTAGTTGTTGACTCCTACCACTGCACAACTAGAGGTCTGAAGAAAATGGACTTCATTTTCCACACCAACAGACCTTACGTATAGGCCACCATCTTCAACTCATCCCTCCCCGTCTCCAAAACCACCTTCAGTGATCACAACTGCAAACTAACTATCGCCCCCTTGAACCATCAATCTCTGACCGGAGACATCTACATCACCATTTATGAGAATGGCACCGTCCTAATCCAGGCGAAAGACGAGAACCTCGAGTTCTTCGACTCTCTCTTCCCCACACTTAAGATGGCTACCACCCTCTACCCTCACAAAACAACCCCCTCCACACCGACTGGCTCCTCACAAACTCCCAATCTACGAAACTTGTCCTTGCCACCCCAGCGTCCCCTCACTACTCTACCTAGTCACTCCACCAATCAGATGCCTCCATCAGCCCCAGCCCCCCCATTTCGCAACTCCCGTCCTCCACCCCTCACACCCAACCTCCCACCATTCAGCCCCCATCAAACCCCCTTAGCACCCTCAACTCCCCTCCCCCCGAAACACCCCCTGCTCTCAGTGCTCCGTCCTCAAAGATCCACCCCAGCGTCCCCACCCTGCCTTGCTCTTACAATCTGCCATTTCCAGGCCCTCACCAGCTCCAACTCCCCTTTTCTCCCTACCCTCGTCCTCCCCCCCACTGCTCCCAAACGCCCCAAAGCCCCTCACCCCCAGGGCTCAGCCCCGCCCACCCTCCCCTCTGCTCCCCTCCACCCGAGCTGTCGCGCCGCCTCGACTTTATTGAAGCACAAATCACGACCCTGATCCTTGGCCTGAAGGAAACCCGATCTGCCCTTGGGAATCTCCAGCTACCCTCCCCCCCTCCGCTCCATCCCACATCCCTCCGCCTCTCCCTAGGAATGATTATCCCCCCACCAACCGGGCTTATCCCCACCTTGATTCCCTGCCTCCTCACACTAAAGACCTGACGAATTCGCGAACAGTCAACCCCAGAAGAAATGTAATCTCCCTCTCCCCCCAGGAAGTGAGCGCACTCGTCGCCTCATACGATCTCCACCCGAACCAACCAGCCCAGGCCCCTCTCCTGAACTCGACTCTCACCTCCTCGATCCAAGTCATCACCGGAGTGGGTAGGAACCTGCCCCCATGTAGACAATCTAGACCCCCATTGTTTCTTTCAGCCATTCCCAGAGCCAAGCCTGACAATTTGAATCCAAAAGAAGACCCCCCCCCTTGAACTGTATGCTTATTAACAGCCGGTCTGCAGTCAAACATGCTACAGAGATAGCTGAATCGATCCTCTCTCATGACCTTGATGTAGCCTTCATCACGGAAACTTGGCTAAACACCCTATCCCACCCCATTCTGGACATGCTGATGCCACCCGGTTTCTCAATTATCCGCAAAGACAGGCCCATACACAAAGGTGGCGGCATAGCTATTATCCACAAAAGTGACCTCCACATCTCTGAAGCCCCCTCCTGCCTGTACAGCTCCTTCGAATGCCTGTCGGTCAACATCAATTGTCACGGTCATAGTTCACGTCAATGCCATCTCTTCTACCATCCCCCAGGCAACTCCAACGAATTTAGAGCACAGTTGTCAGATCTGATCACCCAATCAGCACTTAACAGCGGCAACAGCTTAATTTTGGGCGACCTCAACCTAAGATGGAACGATTCCAATAACCCGCTGATTCAATCTCTCAACACCCTTCTGCAAGACAACGATTTGATCCAACACTGCTCAGAGGAAACGCATTACAGAGGAGCGACCCTGGATGCCATCATTGCGAACAGAAATGCAGTCTCGATTGACCACATCATCCCGGTGGACTGGTCAGACCACCACATCATTCTCTTTCATATCATCCAGCCGACCCTATCCGTCCCACCCACTCAAGCCCCCCCTAAGTGGCTCAGGAACACCTCCAGAGTCCCCCGAGACAAGCTTGAAGAAGGACTCAGCACTCTCCTCCCGAACACGTCAGAGTCCCTCTCAACCTCGGAACTCACCTCGCTCTACCACTCCAACCTTGAGCTTGCCCTGGATCAGCTGGCACCTCTGAAACTAAAAAAAAACAGAAGCATTCCCTCTAGGTCATGGTTCTCTACTGACATTAATGATGAAAGAAGGGTGAAGCAATATTGGGAAAAAGTTGTGGAGCATCTGGGGAGGATGGTATCATGTACTCTAGAGTGTACCCCGAGACTGTGCTTACTGGGCCTCGACATACCCTTACGATCCATGGCAAAATAATTGGTGGCTATAATGTTATTGCTTGCAAAGAGACGAGTGTCTATACACTGGGACAGCAGAAAGTCACCTGCATTCAGAGACTGGATAATGGATGCTGTATACTGTAGGGACAATTTTGCATTGTACGTGGAAGAATTACCTGCCGCTTCGAAACCTTCGGATATTTGGGCCCCCCTCACTGATTATCTGCGAGATCACCCTGACTTGCTTAAGGACCCCCCCTTAAATGTTTAATTTGACTCCTTATTTGGTTTTTGATTGCTATGTAACATGTCACATGTATTATGTATGTTAGGTTAAGTGTCATTTTGTTGCTATATGTTATGGATCCCCAACACTGTATCAGGCCCTATGCGCATTGTATGATTGTGACTGATGTTGATTTTGATTGTTCCTCTCTGTATTGTTATGTCTTTTAATGCAAAATTGATAAATAAAATTAAAAAAAATAAAAATGATGAAAGAAGACATCTAAGATCCTTGGAAAGAACCTAGAGACACAACCCCTCCGCCATCCATCGGGCCCAACTCAAGGCAGCACGCAAAAACTACTTTACCCACATCAAAAGCAAAAAATCTTCCTTCTTCTGCTCTGCATTAGATAATGCCAAAAACCGCCCCAAAGAACTCTTCAACGTCATTAGGAACCAAACCTCCATTCCTAACGCAGCCAACTAAGGGGCGTCCAAGACACAGTGCGACAACTTCGCAAGCTTTTTCAATGTTGATCGTTCCTTCAGCTCGAGTCCTGCAACCAACTCCACCCCCACAATAACCCCGTCTATCCGCTGGTCTTCCTTCCAGCCGGTCAAGGAAGAAATGATAAGCAATCTTATCGCCACTGCGAAACCCTCATCTCACTCCCTCGATCAACTTCCCTCGAGACTGACCAAGGATTTGAAGCTCACTCTAGCCCCAATCTGGAGCAAGATCTTCAATAGCTCCTTGAGCGAGGGACACATCCCTGACTGCCTTAAACTAGGACAAGTCACACCTCTGCTGGCCTTGACCTCAGGGACATGAACAACTTCAGGCCAGTCTCGAACCTTCCGTTCCTAGCCAAAATTCTGGAAAGATGTGTGCTTTCACAATTAAACCAACATCTAGAGAATTCTAACCTACTGGATCCTCTACAATCAGGGTTCAGGAAAGGCTGCAGTACTGAAACCGCAATCCTAAATGTTCTTGATGATCTGCACATGTCACTTGACTCCAACCACTGTAGCCTTCTCATTCTCCTTGATCTCTCGCTGCGTTCGACACAGTAGATCATACCCTCCTACTTAATGTCCTCCGAGAGAGAGCGGGCATCGAAAAGACAGTCCTAAAATGGTTCTCCTCCTTTCTTAACAACCGCACTCAAAGAATAAAGATCAACAGCTTTGAATCAGACTCCCTCCCCCTCAGCAGAGGAGTCCCTCAAGGATCAGTACTCTCCCCACAACTCTTCAACATTTACATGGAACCCCTCACCTCACTTCTCAGGAAATCCAACATCCCCTTCCACCTTTACGCGGATGACACTCAACTCTATTTAGAAACCACTTCGATCGCAGACATCCACAGATTAAATGCTACACTCTTGGAGGTCCAACACTGGCTCTCAGCCAACCACCTCAAACTGAACGAAGAGAAAACGGAAGTACTCCTAATCTCGAACTAAGATGAAAACCCACAAATAGTGGAATGGCTCAAAGCCTTAAATGCCCTCAATGTCTCTATAACGCCAACGGACTCCGCAAAATCCCTAGGAATTACTCTCGAACCGAAACTGGTCATGAATAAACACATCTCTAAAACCGCCAAAAGCGCGTTCATGAACCTGAAACTTCTCTATAAAATTAAACCCTTCCTCCCCCCCAAAGATCTGAAACAGCCCACGCAGGCACTTGTGCTCTCCAGAATTGACTATGGCATCGCTGTACTGACCGGAACAGCCAAGTCGCACTTGGGTCCTCTCTCCTCCACCCTCAACGCAGCAGCAAGAATGGTCACAGGAACAAAGAAATATGACCACATCTCTCCGGCACTCAAAGAACTGAAATGGCTCCCAATCGACCAACGAGCCAGTTTCCGCACAGCCTGCCTCACACATAAAGCCCTGCATACAGGCAAACCAGAATACCTGGCCTCCAAACTCAAAAGGGCGGGTCAAACCAGGAACTTCAGAAGCTCCAACACACTACTACTCATCCCTCTGAAATCACAGAAACGCAATACCTCAAATAAATCCTTTGCGGGGAATGCTCCCAGGATCTGGAACGCCATCCCCCCCACATCAGAATGACCGCCTCCTTCCCGCAATTCAAATCGCTACTCAAAGCCCTCTTCCTTGAACGCTCCACTGCTTAACGAGAACTCCACGCCTGTTGGTGAAGTCCGATATCTCTCTTGATCCAGAGCGGATTGTTTCGCTCTTGAACTCCGTCCCATTTTGCGCCCAAGTTGTTGTTTTACAGACTCTATTTCCTACCTGTTGTTCCTGATTCCGGTTTTTCTATGTTTATTTTTCCTGTTGCATTTCTCTATTTGCTGTGAAGCGCTCTGATACCCTCGGTTCCAGCTAGCGCTATACAAAACTTCAATAAAGTAACTCATAAATTATTGAATGTCACTCATAATTGCACTGAAATTTTAAAAAATGTCACACATAGCAATCTGAAACCTTGGCAGCTATGACGGCCCTGTTGTGACATTTTGGCCAGCCCTTGTAATTAGAACGTAGCAGTGACGCGTTATACGCTTCACCGCTACGCTGTCGTGAGGAGTCAATTCTGGCCTGGTGCTTGCAGCTTTTGGCGTCATTTTGCTGGCTCTCTGGACTGAGAGTATGGCTGCTACACTGCAGACTCAGTACAGCAGAAGTCATTAGGGGATCAAAGTTCGAACCGAACCACCCCCGCCTGCCATAGAGACCCTGCCTGGATCGAGTGAGGTAAGAGGAGAGCAGCAGCAGGTTCAGAGGGGTGGGTGGCTGAGTCTGTGGCTCATCCATAGCTGCCAAGGTTTCAGATTGCTATGTGTGGCACTTTCAGAATTTCATTGTAATTATGAGTGACATTTCAATGTCTAGGAGTCACATTTTCTCATGGGCAAACATTAAAATCACTCAATAAAGATGAAGGAAAGTCATATGAATACCAGAAATTACACCCATCTTTCAAGTGCTCGCCGTCCTTTTTCCCCAGCACCCCTCCCAACCTCCCCCCCCCCCCCCCAAGGGGCGGCAATCTGAGGGATAGCCCCGGGCGCCACAAGCTCTAGCTACTCCCCTGGCCATACCACATGGTCATGAGGAAGGCTGCAGAACTTTTGCATTTGACATTGCCTACGGTGGAATATAAGTCCAATCTCTTGACTGAGGTACTCTATTCACCAAGTTCTGTTGTTGAACTGTTGCTTCCCTTTAATGAAGCATTAAATGAACCTATTTTGGAGATTTGGAGCAAACCTCTTAGCACCTGCTGTGGCTAAAAGTGTTACAAGGAGGTATAGAGTTGCACCTGGGGATCTGGAGTTTTTATCCTCGCATCCTTCACCTGAAAGTCTGGTTATTCAGGCAGCCTGTTCAAAAAAGACTGTGGGTGCTTTCCCTCAAGTGCCTGGGGATAAGGAATCCAAGAAACAAGATCAGACTGCGAAGAAGTCTTTCTCATCAGCAAGTATGGCTTTAAAAGCAACTAATGCCACTTGCCTTATGGGTAGATACATACATGCCATGATGGATTCTTTGCGTTTGTTGGCTCCTAAAATTCCTGATGACAACAGGAAGGAATTTGATGAAGTATTGGCTGATGTGCAGGCGGCTGCACGTCAAGTGATCCAGAGTGAACTTGGCACCGCTGATTCCGTTGCTCGCATCATGGGAACTGTGGTTGCCTTCAGAAGGGCTGCTTGGCTGAAGTCATCAGACTTTTCGGTGGATGTTCAGGCTGCGTTGTTGGATTTGCCCTTTGTGACGGTGTTGGTCTTTTTGGTAAAAAAGCTGATGCAGCCTTAGAAAGATTTAAGGACAGTAGGGCTACTGCCAAATCTTTGGGGCTGCAGACAAGAGGTTCATCTACCAAAAGATGTAGAGGTTTTGGACGTTCTTCCTTTCGTCCCTACCGTCAAGGTCAACAGCAGCAGCAGCAGCAACAGCAGAATCCACTGTATAAATCATACAGGGGTAGGCAAAGAGCTCGTCCTCGAGGACCTCAAGCCTCCTCCTCCACCACTTCTTCCAACCCCCCAGCCACAGAAAAGCAGCCCTAGATCCATCATTCCGGATCATGTCGGCCCAGTGGGGGGCCGGCTTACCCATTTTCTACGGGATTGGGAATAGGTTACATCAGATCTTTGGGATCTCAATCTTGTAGAAAATGGGTATGCTCTTCCCTTTCGGGAATTCCCTCCGAATTACCCTCCTTGCCAAGGTTTCTGCACGGTGGAACACCTGTTACTCCTGCAGGAGGAAGTCCAGATGTTGTTAAGAAAGGGTGCGATAGAGATGGTTCCAGAGCAGGAAAGGGGTCAGGGATGCTACTCCCGGTATTTCCTGATTCCCAAGAAGGATGGCAGACTTCGTCCAATCCTGGATCTCAGGATCTTGAACCTTTATCTAAAACAGGAGAAGTTCAAGATGCTCACCCTTGCACAGGTTCTTCAGGCACTGATGGAAGAAGACTGGATGGTGTCAATAGACTTGCAGGATGAATATTTTCACATCCCTATCCTGCAGTCTCACAGGAAGTATCTCCGTTTTATGGTGGGATCGCAACATTACCAGTATGTGGTTCTACCGTTTGGTCTTACTACTGCGCCTCGAGTCTTCACCAAGGTGATGGCTGTGGTGGCAGCACATCTCAGAAGATCGGGGATACCAGTATTCCCGTATCTAGACGATTGGATGAGGCAAGCAGAATCTCCAGAGAAGGTGCTCCATCATCTGCAAGTGACAACTCAGTTGTTGTACAGGTTGGGTTTTTCAATAAATGTACCCAAATCTCACCTGGTGCCCTCCCAGCGCAACCTGTTCATAGGTGCGGTACTGGATACAACTGTGTGTCGTGCATTCCCTCCTCCTCAAAGGATTCACGACATACAGGAGTTGATTCCTTTATTTCACAATGGAGCGATCGTTCCAGTCCTGAAGGTCCTTCGCCTGCTCGGTATGATGGCTTCCTGCATTCCGTTGGTCAACAATGCACGCTGGCACATGAGGGCACTCCAGTGGTGCCTCCACAGGCAGTGGTTTCAACACAACGGGGATCTTAGGGAGTCTGTGAGGATCTCCAGAGAAACTGCAGCGGATCTGACTTGGTGGGGAGTGGAAGGCAACCTGTCTCAAGGGAAGCCTTATCAACTGCCTCCAACTGTGGCCACAGTGATAACAGATGCATCCACTCTAGGGTGGGGTGCTCATCTGGGTGATCTGGAGGTCAAGGGTCTTTGGTCTCCGGAGGAAATGTTGCTTCATATCAACCTGCTGGAATTGCGGGTGATATGTCTGGCGCTCAAGGCCTTCCTCTCTTCCCTTCGCGGTCGGTCGGTTCAGGTCCTGACGGACAACACCACCGCGATGTGGTATGTCAACAAGCAGGGATGAGTAGGGTCGCAGTGTCTCTGCAGAGAGGCTCTGCGTCTCTGGGTTCAGGATCATCAGATTTGTCTGATGGCAAATCATCTGGCCGGAGTTCGGAACGTGCGTGCAGACAGCCTCAGTCGGCAGTTCTCAGCCGACCACGAGTGGAGGCTTCATCCAGAGGTAGTTTGTCACGTCTTTCGGACGTGGGGGACTCCTCAGGTGGACCTGTTCGCCACTCACGAGAATGCTCACTGCCCGTCATTCTGCAGCCTCCAGTTTCCGATGCAGGAAGCCTTGGGGGACGCGTTTCAGTTGAGTTGGGACTCGCATCTCCTTTACGCGTTTCCTCCCATACCCTTGATTCCTCGGGTTCTGAGGAAGATTCGTCAAGATCGGGCCCAAGTTATATTGGTCGCCACGGATTGGCCAAGAAGGGTGTGGTACACAGATCTTCTCCACCTCTCCTCGTGCCCGCCTCTCCGTCGCCCTTTCAAGGCAGATCTCCTCTCTCAGATGGAGGGGCAGGTTCTACACCCCCACCTCCAGACCTTACACCTTCATGCCTGGAGATTGAACGGGGCAACCTGAATTCCTTTTCTCTCCCACATGATGTGGTGGATGTCATTCTTTCGGCCAGGCGTGACTCCACTAAATCAATATATTCATACAGATGGTCTAAATTTGTCACTTGGTGTGGAGAGAAATCTGTTGACCCTTTGAATGCTTGTTTGTCTGATATTTTGCAGTGTGCTCTTTCTTTGGCGCAGCAAGGGGTTGCTGTTGCCACAGTTAAGGGTTATCTTTAGGCTTTGTCGGCATTTCTCTGTTTGCCAGATCAGCCGTCATTGTTCAAATCTCCTGTGGTTTTAAGATTTTTGAAGGGCCTTACAAATACATTTCCTCCTACTCCCTTTATTGTGCCTCAAGGGACTTAAATCTGGTGCTTACTTTTCTGATGGGTGCTCCTTTCGGACCTTTGCACAAGTGTCCCATGAGACTTTTGTCTTTTAAGACAGTCTTCCATGTTGCAATTACTTCGGCAAGGAGGGTAAGTGAGCTTCAAGCTCTTAGTTCAAAGCCCCCATTCTTGACCATTCATGCTGAACGAATGGTTCTTAGGACCAGGCCTGCTTTTCTGCCTAAGGTGGTAACTCCCTTCCATCTAGGACAGTCTATTATCCTTCCTATCTTCTATCCTCCCCCACACCCTTCCAAGGAGGAGGAAAGACTTCACTGCTTGGACCCGAAGAGGGCAGTGAGCTTCTACCTGGACAGGACAAGAGAGTTCAGGGTGGATGAGCAGCTGTTTGTTGGATTTGCTGGTTGCAAGAAAGAAAAAGCTGTGCACAAGCGCACACTTTCAAGATGGATCATACTATGCATCAAGATCTGCTACTCCCTGGCGGGTAAGGAACCTCCAGAGGGTATTAGGGCTCATTCTACTAGAGCAAAGTCTTCAACATCTGCGTTGTCTAGGGGTGTGCCTGTTGAGGATATTTGTAGAGCGGCAACTTGGGCCTCCCTCCACACTTTCGCGAAGCATTACTGCTTGGAAACCGAGGTGAGGAGGGACGGCCACTTTGCGCGTTATGTCCTCCAGGATTTTCTGGTTTAGGAGAGTGGACACCCTCCTCCGGGAGTGCGGACTGCTGTGGGACTCTATTCACAAGGTGAGGAATCCACTGGCAGATGTATCTATCAGAAGAACAAGGGACAAAGTCTATGATAGCTAGTAAAGTTAAAGTTAGTGTTCACGGGCGAACCCGACCTGGTAGGGAGAAAACGACAGTGGATCCTGACCCTTGGATAGTGAGGCTATGCTGGGGCACCGAAATGCCGAAGTTACCTAGCCCAGGGGCTGCAGCTGCATATGTCTCAAAAGACGTCGGGAATCCTCGTAGACGAACCAGGAGCCTGGAAGAAAGATGCTGGCAGGCGACCAGTGAAGAGAGTTCGAAGTGATCCAAGCCTGGATCTTGAAGATGGACGATACCTGAAAGCAGAGGGGACCAAGTTCGTGACTACTAGCCAGTAGTCAGGGGGCACCAGGAGGGCACCAGATGGTAGTCACCTCGGCTAGGTGAGTGGGCGACGCTGTGCTCTGCAGATCTCACGGACCAGGAGGCGTTGTCGGCGACCAGGATGGAGGGGCGAGCTGTCCCACGATGGATGAAGCTGTCGGCGTCGAAGAACCCAGGATTGGGCAACAAAGCCTTGGCTAATTCAAGCCCACGCGGTGGACTCAAAATGGCGTCTTGAGTGGACCAGGAGGGTCCGGGGTGCTCCTCTTCTGGAAGGGAGCAAGAGCCAGTCTGGAGCAACCAGACCAGCAGCAGTGATGTCGTCGGGCGTCGTTCAGAAGGCCACAAGCCAGCGGGCTAGTAGCCAAACAACGCGGTGACCAGCAAAAAGCAGAAGGGCCCCACGCCGATCATGGAGATGCTGGGGGGCTGCTCTTCGGTGCTGGAGCTGCTCAGGGTTGGGGCTTCTCGGACCCCAAAGCACTCGCCAGGAGATTACTCGGCGGGCTTGCTGTGAAGAAGTCGTGCAGTCTTGGCAATAGTCGGTCCCTTGAGGTCTCGTCGCACTCACGGTTCTCAGCTTGGCTGTAGAGGTCGGAGGTGCCAGGGAAGCCGGGTCTTGTCGAGCTGGGCAGTCGGATTCCGGAGGAAGGACTTACAGCAGACCGCAGTGTTCTTAGGATGGTGCCTGCGGATGCAGGGTGACTACTCCTTAGTCACAAGGGAGAATCTTGAAGAAGAAATCTTGAAGTCCTTTCGCAGAAAGTCGTGTCTTGATTCCAAAGATGATCTAATTTGGAAGGGGGCCTGCTCCTACCTTTATCTGGGAAAAGGGGGCTGGCACGCGACTAAGTCCTGCCCTATGGGTGGGACCAGGAGGGGGGTGGTTACACCCCTCTCCTTTGGCGGGCTTTCCCCAGGCCAGGGGCTGGAGTGCCCCTGGAACTGGTTTCAGCCGGCCTATGCACAGTGAGCACCGGGGTGCCACTTGCAGTCACCTTCCTCTGTAGCCCTGCCTACCTGGAATACACAAAACCCTGTCTGGGACGGTGCTGGCACCGCCCCTGGCAGGAAACCCTTTGTCCTTGCCTCCTGCTCTGGGAGGACTCCCAGCAGCAGGAGGGCAGACTTGTGTCTCGGTGGCAGCATCCATTTTGTGGATGCTAAGGCTCTGTCTGACTTTAACCGGGGTTACAGGTTACATACATGTCGTGTCCCTCTAGAAGGGTGGAATGCTAACCCCGTCGCCAGAATTGGCGAGGGGTTAGTATTCCAATTCGTATGACACCTTACTCGACATGTTTTGATAAAGCGATACCAGAGTTGGCATATAACCGCGAGGATTATAATGCACTTAAGAGTATATGGTATGCGATATCATGGAAACGGCTAAGGGATGGATCCCGAAAGCCGCAGACAGTCTCAGCTCATGCCAGAGCACCATCTCACACGATTCCAAGCACTCTGCCTTCAGGATTGTCAAGGCCTGCCATAGGAGTGACTGATAGGAGATCTGTGTGTCCATTTTAGGGTTAGATATAGGTATACTATATCTAAAGCAAAGGGTGATTACACCACCTTGCCCCAGCTGTCGTGCAGCCAGTTGTGTCAGATTTGGATGGCCAGCCAGGGGTGGCATAATACATGCTGCAGCCCCTGGTAGGCCCTGGGTACTATATCAAGAGGGGGGAACAGAACGTGGACAATTTTTACCGGGGTCCAATGTACATGTCCTATGACGTAGAAATCAACAAGTTGTACAAAGTTCCCCACAGTGGATTAACTAGAGTAACTCAATAGAACCTCTCTCTCAAGGAGTGTAACAGAACAGGGAAGGTGATAATCCCTTTGCGAAATTGAGGATGCCTCACACAAGACAAAGGTTGGATGACTGTTGTCATCCCACCCGATGATTGTCCAGTGTCATCATTGGCTTCCTGCTCCTGCGGCAGGCTGGCGATGCAATGCCCGTCGGGCAGCACAAGGTGCTGCACTTTAGCGGAGGTCTTTTATTCCTTTGCCAATGGGTGCATGTGTGTGAGGGACCTAGGAAGAAAAGTGCAATAGTGAGCGTGAGTGAGGTTTAAAAAAGGTCAGTAGAGTCCATTAGGGAAAACTTTAATGATATGGCTCACTGCCTTATTAAAATGTGTGAAAAAATGAGGGGTATTGAGGCGTGACGGTAAGGGTAATCAAGCCTCATTCAACCCTCAGTCCAGGTGTGGTCGACATGTTTCATGCCTCTAAGTCAATTCATCAGGACCAAAATGCTCATCAAATTGCTAGTGGATTCCCCAGTACTTAAAGGAATCGAATATACGACCTGTATTGTGTCGCAGGATCAGCCCTTCATTGAGGCCCTCCCTGGGACTAGAGAAGGAGATAAAAGAAGGGTACAATCAATAGTATATTTGTTACTAAAGACATTGTTGCATGTGACAATAGCATGCTAGTAATTATGTGTTGGGAGGGGTCACAGCCCCTGTCAAATGATAACACTCGTGTCAGAGAGGGTAAAAGGGAGTGTGAAACAAATGGGAGTGAACTATGTCCTGCAAAATACCGCCATTGGTGATCAGCAATTGGCATGCATTGTATATTCATCACATATAAGTGGCGTGCCACACCATGCTAAATAACATGTGTGTGTCATGCAGGCATCGGTAGGTGTGTGCATACACACCAACAATTGAACTGTAAAGAAGTACCACTAAAACGCACTGATTATTTAAAACTAGGCATAGCTAGCACTCATATAGTGAAAACTTTCGTGGTGAATTAACCCGGGTAGGTGGTAAACATGAGGATTGTAGCGGACACGAAGATCTTACCCGCAGTCCCTGGTCGGTAATCCCACCGGCTGACCTGGTGGGGCCAGAGCTACGTGGATAACACCTGAAAGGAAGCAAGTTCACCGCTTATCATGGAGTTGGGGAGCGGTAGAGCTTACCATCATTTAGGGTTCCAATCGGTGTAAAGTCATGGCGATCGTGAAATCGATGCCTAGGGTGAGCTTTGCGTAGGTTCAACGCACCTTACCTTACTTGCTTCTGGCAACAGGCATGTAGTCACCTACCCCGCCCACATCGGTGCAGCAGCAGGACAGCCGGTACAAACGTTATGCGACCCAGCCGCTAAACATAGCGGGTTACGCGGGCGCCGTGAGGGGCGTGTCCAGCGGGTGTTGCTAGGACACGCGGCGCAGTGGGACATAGAAAGAAAGGATTACCATGCGTGTGTGGGCTGGTAACGACGGGCGCCATCTTGGAACTGGTTTAGGGCATAGTTGAATCAATGCTACAGTTAATGTTCTAGCTAGATAAGGATAGTGAACTCCTGGGTACACCTATGCCCTGGGTACCTAAGGTACACTGTACAGGGACTGATAAGGTGACTCAGTATCCAATTAGATATGTACCTAAGGTACATGGAATCCATTTTACAGAGAGAGCAGTAGGCCTGGGGTCCTGAATAGCAGGGCCCCAGGTCAACTAAGTCAGAAAACCAGCAAAACACCAGGCAAAAAGTTGGGGGCAACCATAGTCCGGGATCTACCTTCCTACACCTGGGTTCACGTCCGAAAGGACAAACACATTTAGTACTGTACAGTCTGGCATGAATACCGATTACATTCAAAAGTGGTGCACAGCGTTTTCCAGCAACAGGAAGAACAATGGGTCGATCTTACGTAATGTCCAACCTTTTGCATATTAGAGTTCCTTGGGCAGTTCTCCCTTAGAGACTCCTTTCGACTGGAAAGGAGCTCGGGACTCCTGTACATCTTCCTGCCTCTACCTCTCCTGCCCAGAGTTCTGGAGAAGATCAGGAAGAACCATGCTTAAGTCAACCTATTGGCTCCAGATTGGGACAGGACAGTGTGGTACCCTGAACTTCTGGAACTGATCATCTGTCTCCAATCTGGCTGCCTCTTTGAGACAGTCTACAGCAGGGAGGATCCTGCACCCGAGCTTGCACAACTTACACCTCCTTGCATGAAGATTGAGCGGCAACAGCAAACTGCTTTTGATCTTCTTCCTACGGTAGTAAATGTCATTCTGGAGATTAGGTGGCTCTCCAACAAAGCTTGAACGTCCTATGCAGGATGCTGAGAGAAGTTTGTGTGGTGTGCTTCTAGGCATATCCAGTCCTTGAAAACCCAGTTATCTGATGTTCTTCTTTTTTTTCTCTTTTATTGGGCCATCAAGGCACTGCTGTGGCGACAGTTGAAAGTTATTTGTTGGTCATATCAGACTTTCTGTGGGTACTTCATTAACAATCGCTGTTTAAATCACCTGTTAACTGTTTTCTAAAAGGGCGGTACACATGTTTCCACCAAACCCACCAAAACCTTTTTAATGCCCTAATGGAATCTGAATTTGGTTCTCACATTTCTAATGTGCACTCCATTTAACCGAAGGATTGTTGGCACTCTGAGACTACCAATCCTCTACACAGTGTTCCTCATAGTGATCACGTCAACTTGTTGCATGAGTGAGCTGGAGGCTCTTTCTGTCCAACAACCTTACACCTTCTATTTCCTGGGCAAGGAAGAGCTATGAACAAAGGTGGTGTTCTTTCTGAAAGTTGTAACACCCATCCTTGTAGGCAGTCTATCACCTTGCCCGTGTTCTTTGCCTCTCCTGGTCCATCCAAGGAGGAGGAAAAGACTCCATCACTTAGTCCCTAAGGGAGCTGTGAGCTTCTACATTGATCGTACAAGGGATCATCGGGTAGACGATCAACTCTTAATTGAGTTCTCTGGAGCAAACAAAGGAAAGGCAATACATAATGGATTATCTTGAGAAGGATGTCCTTTGTATAATGATAAGCTACTGACTGGTTATAAAACAGCTTCTGAAAGGCATACGGACTCATTCCGCCAATGCTGCTACCACCACATTGGTGTTCAGAGTGACTGTTCTGGATATCTGTCAGGATGTGGCTTAGGCGGCAGTTCTCACAGTAACAAAACACTGCTGCCTGGATAGAATTTTTTTGATTGAGTGTTCCCGTGTCCCTCCTGAGGCGGAAGCCGGGAGGTTGTGCTGCTGTATTTTAATTTAATTGAAATCTATTTCACTGTTAAAACTGCGTTTTTAAATTTACCAGCAACACTGCCTTATTTGCTTGATTTAAAAAGCTTCCATTGCTGATTCCATCCCCCTTCTCCCTGTTGCCCTGTGCCACTCCCAGCCGAGCGTTGACGCTGTGGAGTTGGTCCCAGGTTCTGACGAGCGGCGGCCATATTGGGTGTAGCTCTAATCCCCCGCGCTCTAGTTGCGCATAAAAAGGAACGTTCATACTACCGCGCAGCGGACGCGGAAGCGGACGCGCCGGACCTGCGCCGGAGTTGTGCCAGAGTCCTGCCCGTCTGCGCCCGTCCGCGACAGGACGCGGCCAGGGTCCATGGCGACTGTTATAACAGACTCACAAAGACCTCTTCCTAAATGTATAACGTATACTCCTCAGGTATTGCTGGGACTCAACACAGATCCGCTACTGGGCTGTGGGGATTTTCCTGAGGTCAAAGGACCTTTTTCCTGCCTCTATTGCCACACTCAGTTTTCCACACATATGAGGGAGGCTTGCAATACTAGATGTCCAAAACCCATGATTTCTAACAATAATAATGTTGTTGAAAATAAACACGCTCCCATGGGGAGGAAAAACATCCTTTGTAATATCAGGTCACTCTCCAAACATTATGCGGAGGTTTGGGACTTGATTTCTTATGGTTGAATATAGGCACTGAGATATTCTATTCGAAGGACTATAGAAGATTAGCACACATATCACTTGAGAAAACCAGCTTCAATAATGTGGTGCTATCCGCTCTGGACAGCATGTTAAGCATCTGATTACACGAGCTGCGCACCCTACAGCAGCTGTACCACACTACATATCCCAGCATACAACTCTTCAAAGCAGCTGTGATTCAGACAGATGTTTTCATCAGCATCTCCTTCTGAGGACCGATCTCATTCCTTTCACAGCCGGTGCTGCAAGCACAGCCAGCCACCGATGTGGCGACTAGTAAGGGGACAAAGCTGACCCTCATTCAGCTCCTTACACGTCAAGAGAGGTCTGTGCTCGCGAAGCAGTGAGGGGGCCTGACTTGTGCTCCACCAGCACAATGGGTCCTGGTTGTCTGGAGACAGACGGCTGTCCGCTCGGGTCTGTGATTTCAGGCGGCGCACAGCTGAGCCGAGGCAGGAGACCACGCTTCACTGTGAGGGGCACGTTCTTCAAACACATGCCAGATAAATGCGCATGCCTACATCTTCTCAGACAGCAGTGGTGAGCATAACCAGGTAACATTTATCCACTGTGATGGTGAAAGGAATGTGCTGTAACAGTGCACTAGACATGCACTCTGAAGAGCATGCATCCTGGTGTGACACTGAATGCCTCAGGCACACCGGTAACGGTGCACACACACACACACACTGTTCTTCTTGTTAGAGCGCACACACAGCCGCATCCCAGCACTTCACAGGTCTTTAAAAGACCATTTGCATGTTAATGAGGCCTTGCTGTTGTTTCACCCCTTCCAAGAGCCGCTGCAGCCCACCCTTTCTTTCCATTCCTGTTTCCTTAAAGCGGCGGATTTGACACAATTATGCAGGTGTCATTTCTAAATTTCTAGCGCTGCCACTGCAATTTCCCACATCGTGCCGCGGCGCCCCTGGTAACTGATAACGGTGCACCGGGGTGCCGCGGCGCACAGTTTGGGAACCATGGCTTTATGCAATAGTCGCAATTGTTAAAGCACACCTACATAGCATTTAAGGAATCGCAAAATTGCGATTCCTTAAATGCTTGAGCAAAATAAGGAATCGCAATTTTTGCGATTCCTTATTTTGCTAATGTGCACCTACATGGCAAAGCACCGTTAACGATTCGCAAACGCCGAAATTCGCCGAATTTCGGCGTTTGCGAATCGCAAAAGGCTACCTACATATGCCCCAATGTGAGGAATCTGTGGTTCGAAGTATCCATCTGAATAACAAGTTACTAACCTTTGGTAACACTAGTTCTGTTGGTTACTCTAACCACAGATTCCTAGCCAACCCACTGTCCTTCCTGTTCTATTGAATGGACGCTCTTAGTCCATGTAAAAGGATTCCAATTAGAGATCTGCACACTGTCTCAATATGATTATGAAAGGTTCTGTGTCCGATATTGCTGATTGATATCTGTTACAAACTGATGTTGACGTGTGGAGACGGGAGTTACATTGTGTCCACAGCGTCACTCCTGGGGCAGGACAGATCTGATGTAGAGTTGCACAATGCCATCTACTGGCGTGCAAGGGAATTGATAAATTTCTGGATCCAGTCTGGTGCCTCAGAGTATTCATGAGGTGAGGAATCTCCTGTTAGAGTATCCACCAGAAAGAGCGTTACCAGAGGTTAGTAGCTATTGTTATTCAATAGGTCCCTCCTTTTCCCCTTCTTCTATCCGGCCAACTGACCAGCTTCGAATCCTTCAAAAAGAGATAAGGATCTTACTGCAAGAAGGGGTATTGGAGATAATGCCAGAGCAGGTTGCAACTCCCGGTGCCTCTGGGACCTGAAGAAGGATGGCATCCTTCATCCCTTTCTAGACTATATGGTCTTGAACTGGTTCCAGGTGTTACCTACGCTGTAAGCAGAAGACTGGATGGTGTCTGTCGATTTTGGCGGATGCGTATTTCCACATACCAATTTTGCTGCTGCACAGAAAGAATCTGAGCTTCACGGTCATTTCAGCACATTATCAGTTTGCTGTATTTTCGTTGCGTCTATCTTCAGCCCTATGAATCTTCACAAAGGTGATGGTGGTGGCTGCTGCCGCTCTCGATGGTCAGGAATCCCAGTGTTCCCTTATTTGGACCACTGGCTCCTCAAAGCCAAATATCCAGAGATATTTCACCAACTGCAGATCATGGCTGCTCTGCTGCTCGATATGGGCGGTTCCATCAAACAGCATAAATCTCACCTGGTGCCTTCTCAGCGAGTCCTGCTCATTGGAGCAGTACTGGACACCACATCAAATTGAGCTTTTCTACAGAGGGTTCAGGACATTCAGGTTGTGATTTCGATGTTTCAGAAAGGAGTGCAGGTCCCAGTCCTGAAGGTCTTACACTTGTGATGTTTGCTAGCTTCCTGCGTTCTGCTAGTCACTCATTTGTCTTGGCACATGAGTGCTCTCCAGTGGTGACCCCACAAGTGTGTTACCAACATGGCTGAGATCTTCGGTGTTACATTTTGATCTCCAAGGGCTGAACAACAGACTTAATGTGATGAAGCATGGATGGCAGTCTGGCTCAAGGAAAGACTTTCCAACCCCCACAGGCAGTGGCTATAGTGATAATCGATGCTTCTACTCTAGGGTGGGTAGCCCATCTGGAGAAACTGGAGAGCAGAGGCCTTTAATCTCCAGGGGAGCTGATGTTGCATATCAATCTGCTGGAGCTCAGGGTGAATTGAATAGTGCTCAAATACCTTCCTGCCGTCCCTTTGCAGCCAGTCTGTACGAATTTAGATACACTTGGACACAGCTGCGATATGCTACAACATGAAGAAGGGCGGCACAGATTTGCATCTTCTATGTCGAGGGGCTGTGCAGTTTTCCGCATAGTTGTGAGAACATCACATCTGGTTGGTAGCCGACCACCGGTTCGAAGTGCTGATTTCTTCATCCAGAGGTAGTCCAGTACATCATCAGCCTTTGGGGCTCTCCTCTGGAAATCAATCAGTCATTTGTTAAGCGCACTACATACCGGCGAGGGTCTCAAGGCGCTGGGGGGGATGTGGGGGCTACTACTGTATGAACAGACAGGTCTTTAGTGTCCTCCTGAAGGTCAGCAGGTCTTGGGCCTGTCGTAGGCTCAGTGGGAGGGTGTTCCATGTCTTGGCGGCGAGGTGGGAGAAGTATCGCCCGCCGGTGGTTGTTCTTCGGATGTGCGGGATGGTGGCGAGTGAGAGGTCGGCGGAGCGTAGCTGGCGGTTGGGGGTGTAGGAGAGCCGTCTGTTTAGGTAGGCTGGGGGAGGCAGACGCTCTGGGTTCTGCTGGAGAGGAAGGGGGTGGTCCATTCCAGAGCCTTGTCTCGGATCCCTGCAGCGTGGAGGTGTGCGCGTAGTGTGCGGTGGCAGACGGTGTCGAAGGCGGCAGAGAGGTCTAGGAGGATGAGTGCTGCAGTCTCCCTGTTGTCTAGCAGGGTCCTGATGTCGGTGGCGGCGATGAGGGCGGTCTCGGTGCTGTGGTTGCTGCGGAAACCTGACTGGGAAGGGTCCAGGATTCTGTTCTCTTCGAGGTATCGGGTTAGCTGTCTGTTAACGATTTTCTCGATGACCTTGGCCGGGAAGGGGAGCAGAGAGATGGGTCGGACGTTCTTGAGGTCTCCTGGGTCTGCCTTTGGTATTTTGAGTAGGGCGTTGATCTTGGCATGTTTCCAGCTCTCTGGGAAGGTCGCGGTCTCAAGGGAGAGATTGATGACGTTGCGTAGGTGGGGTGCAATGGAGCTGCATGCTTTGTGGTGCGGGAATGGGTCTGATGGAAAGCCGGAGTGGATTGTGCTCATGGTCTTGTTGGTGTCATTGCGCTCACGCTGGTCCAGGCTAGCAAGGGGACGTGTTCGATAGTGTACGGAGGGTCTGTTGTATTGCTGTCTGTTGGAGCTGTCTGGGTGTTGAAGTTGTCGTGGATATCTGCTATCTTGTAGTGGAAGAAGATGGCGAGGGAGTCTCTTTGCCGCTTGCGGCAATGATCACAGGTCATTATAGGGAGTATTGGGGGGCGCATTTCGCTTTAGGTGAAACTTTCTGCTTGACTACCTGTTTCCTACCTTGTCCTTGATTCTGCAGGTTCTGAGGAGGATTTGTCTCAACTAGGCCTATGTCATCTCAATAGCCCCAGTTTGGCAAAGAAGCATGTGGTATTTGGACCGGATACACCTTTCCCTGTGCCTCCGCTCCCTCTCATTCAGGGTAGATCTCTTCTTGCAGGACAGGTTCTGCTCCTTAACCGCTAGACTCTACCTTCATGCCTTGAGATTGATCGGCCCCTAAATGCTTTTTCCATGCCTCCTGAAATGGCGGATGTTATCTTATATGCCTTTCGACATACAACCAAAATGATGCATTTGTGGAGGTGGAGTAGGTTCATCAAGTGTTGTACAGACAATTCAGTACTCTGTTCAGGCCCACTTGTCTGATATCTTGCTTTTTTCCCTGTGTTGGTACAACACAAATGTGCACCAGGCACAGTTAAGGGCCACTTATCATTGTTGGCCTTTCTTACTCCGAAGCCAACAGTTCCACTTAAAGCTACCAATAGTCATGAGGGTTCTAAAGATTCTCGGCAACAAGGTTCCTCCTTTTCCCTTCATAATGTAGCAATGGTACTTCAGACTCTTTCTCATGTTTTAATGTGTTCCCTATTCACACCCTCACCAGTTGCAACTGTTCGCAGAACCAGGGATGCTTTCCTACCCAAGCTGGTTTTATTCTTTTATTTAGGCCAATCTATCTCCTCGTTGCCTTCCTTTCCTTCCCTGCATTCCACAAAAGAGGAAGAGAGGTTTTAGAGACTCAACCCCAAGAGAGCGGTCAGCTTCTACATTGACAGACTCGAGGAGTTCAGAGTTGGTGGCTAGCTGTTCATCAGCTATCTGAGCTTATGAAGGTCAAAGCAGGCCACAAGAGGACGCTGTCAAGGTGGTTCATCTACGCCTGGCTCGCAAGGAGCCTCCGGAAGGTCTCAGGGCCCAATCCACAAAGGCAAAATCTAATACCTCCGCCCTGGCAGGGCGAGTCCCAGTTGCAGAGATCTGTAAAGCAGTTACTTGGGCTTCCCTCCAAACGTCTGCTGGACTCAGGTGTGTGGATTGAAGGTCACTTTGCATGCTTAGTCCTTCAGGATGTCTCAGTTTAACAAGCCATTCAACCCACCTCCTAATTGGGTATTGCTTGGGACTTTTATTCAAAAGGTGAGGAGTGTACAGGTAAAAGTATCCATCAGTAGAAAAAGTTACTTACCTTTGGTAACCATCTTTCTAATGGATACTATTTTCTATCTTGTGATTCCCCACTGACCTGCTTCTTTCACGTTTTATGGCTGGTTACTAAATTCACCAATTCTAGAAATAGTATTGCACCTTGCTTAGCTGATTAGATTCTAATCTCATTCATTAGGAAGGTGCGTAAACAGTGGGTAAGAAACTGAAGTCAGAGGCCCTGTGGGGTGCTATATGGCTCCAGTGACGTCACAATGGCTTCGCTACTGACGCTGAAGTGCAGCCAGCATCACCTATCAGCGTGGCGCGCTATTAAAAAGTTTACAAATTCAGTCTGATGTCTGGAATATACCAAAGGTGAGGAATCTGTAGGTAGATAGAGTATCCACCAGAAAGAGCATTACTGAATGTTTGTTACTTTTTCCTCTGGCTCAGATTGTGCTATTGTGAGACCCAGAAGACTGAATGGCATCCTTGGACTTCCAGGGTGTGTATTTCCACACACTTGCCTGTAGTTCCACAGTCAATACTTATGGGTCCAAGTGCTCTAGAAACACTTTCAATTGACCATGCTCCCCTTCGGTCTTAACCCAGCCTTGAAGGTGTTCACACAGGGGTGATTGAGATGGGTGCTGGACATCATCAGAGGTTACGGTTCACATTTTCCATCACCTAAATAACTATCAGCTAAAGGTGGACCCGCCACACTCAATCATAGACCACCTTCGGACAATGGCCGAACTCCTGACAACGTTAGTTTTCATCATCAACGAGTCTAAGTCCCACCTGAGCCCCACGCAGAGACTTCCATTCATTGGGGCAATTCTGGATAGAGTGTCATTCAGGGCCTTTCCTTCGCCGCATCATATCTGAGACATTTAGGATATTATTCCAGTGTTCCAGGACCAGTCCTGGGTTTTGATAAGGATGGTTGTGAGGCTTCTAGGTCTACTAGCGTTGTGCATTCTCCCCATCCTGAATGCCAGGCAGCTCATTAGGCCTTTCATGGGAACCTCGGATCCAAAGTGGATCCAGTATCAGACGGACATGTGGCAGGCCATTCTTCCTCCCCCATCCAGAGTTTACAATGGTGGCATGAGTGTCTGCTGGTTGGTGCCCACTTGGAAAGGTGGATATCGGAGGTCTCTGGTCTCCAGCAGAGAGCAAGCTCCATGTTAGTCTTGTGGAGCTTCAAGTGATCTATCTGGAAAGCATTACCGTCATCTGTCAAAATGATGCTGGTGCAGGTCCAGAGGGACAACACGATTGCATTGTTGATATTGCAGCAGGTGGGGCAGAGTGGGATCCTGAAGCTGGCTGGACCAAAAGAACTTCTTCCTGGCCGTCAACCATCTGGTGGAGTCTCTAAAAGCCAGAGTGAATGAACTGAACGGATGTAGTCTGGTAAAGTGTGAGTAGCGTCTTCATCCCGAGTTGGTGCAGAGTGTCTTTGAGCAGTGTGGTCTCACCTGGCTAAATCTATTCACCACCATCGAAAATACACAGTGTTAACAATGCTATATGCTGCAGTTTCCTCTAAGATACTTGTTTGGAGAAGCATGCAAGTGGGGGTTAAAGAGGTGGTAGCTAAATGCTTTTCACTTGCTGATTGAGGGGGTTGATTACATCCTTGCAGCAAAATGTTCTTCCAGAAGGTGCATGTATGCTTGGTGCTAGGACAAACTTGTTGCTTGGTGACATACCTGAAACATAGACCCCTTGCAAACTGACCATTCCGATGTCCTTTAATTTGGTCTTTCATTGTCCCAGCAATGACTTTTTATGTGCACAGTAAAAGTTATCTATTGACCCTTTCTGTCCACACCTGACCAACCAGTCTTTGAGTCACTGGTTGTGATGCATTTTATAAAGGGTTTATCTCACATGTTTCCACCAAACCATTTGTTATGTTGCTGTGGGATCTTGCTCTTGACATTTCTCATGTGCACGTCCTTTGAGTCTATGCACTACTGTTCTTTAAGGCTTTTAACACCTAAATTTGTCTTCCTCATTGCTAGTACTTCAGCACGATGGATGAGTAAGCGGCAGGCGTTTTTGGTGCTTCTGCACTTTACCAACGTCTTTCTGGTAACTGAGGACCAAGGCAGTCTTCCTTCTGTAGGTCAGGAATCTATGTTGGAGTTTCTGGTGCTGAGAAAGGCATTTTGAAGCAAAAAAGGACTGCAAAGGCTTTGGCTAGAGGAGTACCTGTTCTAGATATCTATTACGCTGTCATGTGGGTGTGTGTGCATATGTACAAGAAACACTACTGCCTTGACAGTCAGATCCATCACGAAGTTAACTTTACCCTCTGGGTTCTGCGGGTCTTGACACCATTCACCAGACCTTCCACCTTCGGGAGAGACTAATCTGGTACTTATAGTAAAGGTGAGGAATCTGAGTTAAGAAGTATCCATAAAAAAAACAAGTTACTTGCCTTCAGTATTGCTTTTTGTGTTGGATAGTCGTATCTAACTGCAGATTCCACACTGTCCTGTCACCTTCCTGCTCCGTGAAATGGCCTCCTTAACATCTAAAAATGTTCCAAGTTAGGATACTAGCACACCAGTCTCACTTGGTTTGTTTTACTCTCTATGTCTGTATTGCTTCAGATTTGAAACACTTGGACACACAAAAAAGGAACTCAGCACTCTCCCAAATGAGGCAAATAAACTCACCAAGGTGCTTTCAAAATGAAACATATATTTATTAATTCATCACTTTTTAAAAGAAGACAACATATTCTTATTGATGCACCTTTCCAGATGTCAAATGAAATAAGTCAAATATAAGGAACATGACTACAAAGCAGGAAAACATATGACATATGTACACAGAGCAAAGAAATTTACAGAATATATACACAAGGTAAGTAATAGAAACAATATGTCACCAATAGATTATCTTTCAACATTCTGGCCATCACGACTGGGGAGCCTGTTACAATCAGGATCACAAAAGGTCCCTGCGGCAATGCCTCCTCTCCACAACTAGCTCCTGTCCGAGAGCCATGGTACCCCTTCTTTTATACCTTTACTCAACCCAAGGAGAGATTTCTAGAAACCTCTCCCCCCTTTCTTCTGTTGTGAAAACAAGGCTGTCCATACCGGTCTGTGTTGAGGTTATTCACAGAAGATAGCTAGGCCCTGTGTTTGCTCTGAGACAGAGCTGTATATTCCGCACATTTCTCTGGCAATAACAAAATTTCAACCCTGTGAACGGTACCAAGTGCGCATCCCACACGATATGTCACAGCTTATTCTGCACGGTGAAGAGCTAAAACTTCCTCTCCCCACTCTGTAACTGTGTGAGAGCACAGAAATGAAATTGTATATTCAAAATGGAGTCAATGGTCACCATCTTACTCATTGTATTACGTCATCTGAGTACATGAAAGGAGAAAGATAGACGAAATAGATATTAGTGAGCAGGTGTGGCTCTAATATGTGGATCCTCTTCTTAAGTCCTAGGGCAGCATGGAGTCCCTGTGAATACAACCAGAGCCACCTACTTGCATGCAAGAGCATTGTTGAAAAATTCTTCTGATCCAGTCAGACACTTCGGTATATTTGAAAGTTGAGAAATCCACGCCTACAGTATCAATCAGAATGAGCATTACTGAAGGCAAATCACTTGTTACTTTATAGCAGTGTAGCACAATGTGCTTTTTTGTTTGCAGATAGTAGCAATGTCACAACTAGAAGGTAATAATAAAAGAGACCGCTTTCTGTACATGGATTGCAAACCTCTATGTATATTATATGTACTTGTTTGTAATTGCTTGCTAAAATGAAAAATCTCAGCCCAAACCTAATATACAAGCAATATCAATGGTTTTATACCTCTACAGCTGTTAAGGGAGCCTGGCAGAGTGGATTCTTTGATCATGGAAGCTTCATGGAAATCATGCATCTTTGGGCACAGACTGTTGTGGTTGGAAGAGCAAGGTGAGAACACATGTAAATACATTAAAGTAAAGAAGGGTTTACATTTTATTTGGTTTAAATCATTTCTGTTTTTCGCAAGTCCTGCCTACACATTGTGTGCCTTTGATTTCTGATAGATACATCTGCCGTGTGGATTCCTCACCTTGTGAATATCCCCTTGCGTCAGCAACATTAAAAAATTCTTTTTGTAGCTTCGCGCCGACGTGGACTTGGATGTCATAGAGGCACGGCATCGCTCGCGACTCCGCTGACGTCACCGACGCCTACAATAGGCCCACGCCGGCGTGATGACATCAGTTCCCTTTTTTCCGCGTCGTCGACGCTAACGGTTTCGGGAATCTACAGTTACAATACTGTGACTTTGTTTAGTTTTTTTGTATTTTCTGCTTCTTTGTTTCGATAAGATGTCTAAGAAGACCTGTTTCAAGCCCTGCAGGGAGTGTGGTAAAATTATGTCCATCACGGATCCACACGAGGACTGTATTTGGTGCTTAAGCTCCGATCACGACGTGGATGGATGTTCATCATGTCGCAAGATGAATCCGAAGGCCCTGCGAGACAGAAAAACCAAGCTACTTGTGGCAAAACTTAAGGCCGACAATGGTAAGAAGACATCAAGATCTCGCTCGAGGAAAAATAAGTCGAGGTCGAAGTCGAGGTCCAGATCTAGTGAGGGTTCGGCCTCGAAGTCTTCTTCGGATCATGCTTCTAGATCAAGGAAGAAGCATAGGAAGAGGAAACATGAGTCTCAACGTCACTCGGGTGAGAAGTCGGACTCGAGGTCGCCCAGGAAGGTTCGTTCGAAGGTAGTACCTCCGCAGGAGTCTCCGGTTCAGGAAGGTGAGGCTTCGCCTTCGAGGTCGCAAGTTCCCTCCCCGGCTCCGGAGTCCAATCCATCTCCGGCGCCTTCTCCGGCTCATGAGGAGGAAGAGGTGGTTCCTGTGGAAGTTGAGGAATCTGCGCATTTTGTTGAGCCGGATTCGATCCCACCTCGAGGTCAGTCCGAGGGTGTTCAACCACCTTTTACAGCACCGGGCCAAGACCCTTCAGCGTTCTTAAACGCTATGTATGGTGTGTTCTCAAGGGCGTGGTACCCCTCTGGTGCACCTTCGGGTCCCATGGGTCCTCTGGCTTTTAATTTAGGGGTTCCTCATTCATATGCCCCGGCTCCATCCATGCCGTTTATGCCAGCCCCATCGACGCTGTGGCAGTTTCCGGCTCCACCGAGGTCGTCACCGACTCGTCCGAAGTCGACGACTCCAATGCCGACGTCGCCTGCTCCGAGTAGACATCAGGAGCATACACCTCGGCCATTGAAGTCGGTACCGACGTCGGTTCCAACTCCATCGGAGTCGTTGATGGATCCGGTACCGAGGCGTGTTAAGGAGAGATCCAGAAGAGAAGCTCAGCGTCTCTTGGAGGAACGAAGTTATGCCGACTCTCACCCTGACTTAGAAGAAGGTGGGCTGGGAGAAGATTGTTTTGACGAGCTGGCTGATGCCAGTGGCCTTGATTTTTCCCCAGAGTGGGAATTACCTTCAGGACATGATGCAACTTCAAAAGATGTCCAGCCATATCATGTGGTAATGAAGAAGGCTGAAGGACTTTTAAATTTAACTTTACCAACAGCTGAATTTAAGTCAAACCTTCTGACAGAAGTTCTTCATTCTCCGAGTTCGGCTGTGGAGCCTTTACTTCCTTTTAATGAAGCATTAACTGAGCCCATTTTGGAGGTGTGGAAGAAGCCGCTCTCCGCTCCTGCTGTTTCCAAGAGTGTGGCTAGGAGATATAGAGTGGCTCCAGAGGACCCTGCTTTCTTAACATCTCACCCTTCTCCAGAGAGCCTAGTGATTCAGGCTGCATGCTCTAAGAAATCTATAAGTGCTTTTCCCCAAGTTCCTGGGGACAAGGAGGCTAAAAAACAAGATCAGGTGGCCAAGAAAAGTTTCTCATCTGCTAGTATGGCCTTGAAGTCTACAAATGGCACATGTCTCATGGGGAGGTATGTGCACGCACTTATGGATTCAATGCGTGCTTTGGCTCCTAAGATCCCTGAGGAGAACCGGAGTGATTTCGAGGAGGTATTGTCTGACACCCAAGCAGCGGCACGCCAAGTAATTCAGAGCGGTCTTGACATGGCTGATTCTGTGGCTCGGATTATGGGTACTGCAGTTGCTACATGAAGATCAGCTTGGCTAAAGTCCTCGGACTTTTCTGCTGATGTTCAGGCGGCGCTTTTGGATCTGCCTTTTGACGGTGAAGGACTATTTGGCAAGAAAGCAGATACATCCCTCGAAAGGTTTAAAGATAGCAGGGCTACTGCCAGATCTTTGGGCCTTCGGATTAGAGGTGCTTCGACCAAAAAGTTCAGAGGGTTTGGACGCTCTTCCTTTCGGAACTTTAGACAAGGTCAGCAGCAGCAACACCAACAGCAGCAGCAGAACACCTTGTACAGGTCATACAGGGGAAAGCAAAGGGGTCGTCTTCGAGGACGTCAAACCTCTTCCTCCTCCACCTCCTCTAACCCCCCAGCCACAGAAAAGCAGCCCTAGATCCGCTATTCAAGATCATGTGGGTCCGGTGGGAGGTCGGCTTACCCACTTTCTACGGGATTGGGAATCGGTTACATCAGATCTTTGGGTTCTCAATCTCGTAGAAAATGGGTATGCCCTTCCCTTTCGGGAATTCCCTCCCAATTACCCTCCTTGCCAGGGATATTGCTCAGAGGAACATCTGTTGCTTCTACAGGAGGAAGTACAGACTTGGTTAAGAAAGGGTGCGATAGAGGTGGTCCCAGAGCAGGAAAGGGGTCAGGGATGCTACTCCCGGTATTTCCTGATTCCCAAAAAGGATGGCAGGCTTCGTCCAATCCTGGATCTCAGGATCTTGAATTTGTATCTGAAACAAGAGAAATTCAAGATGCTCACCCTTGCTCAGGTTTTTCAAGCACTGCTGGAAGAAGACTGGATGGTGTCGCTCGACTTGCAGGATGCGTACTTTCACATCCCCATCCTGAAGTCACACAGGAAGTAGCTTCGTTTAACGGTGGGATCGCAGCACTATCGGTTTGCGGTCTTTTCGTTTGGACTTACTACTGCGCCTCGAGTCTTCACCAAGGTGATGGCAGTGGTGGCGGCGCATCTCAGAAGGTCAGGGATTCCTGTATTCCCTTATTTGGACGACTGGCTGATCAAAGCAGAGTCGTCAGAGAGAGTGCTCCATCATCTGCGAGAGACAACCCAGTTGTTGTACAGGTTGGGTTTTTCGATAAATGTACCCAAGTCTCACCTGGTGCCCTCCCAGCGCAACCTGTTCATAGGTGCTGTACTGGACACAACTGTATGTCGTGCATTCCCTCCTCCTCAAAGGATTCACAACATACAGGAAATGATTCCTTTATTTTACAATGGAGCGGTCGTTCCAGTCCTGAAAGTCTTTCGCCTGCTCGGTCTGATGGCTTCATGCATTCTGTTGGTCAACCATGCACGCTGGCACATGAGGGCGCTACAGTGGTGCCTCCGCAGGCAGTGGTATCAGCACAACGGAGATCTCGGGGAGTCAGTGAGGATCTCCAGAGAAGCTGCGGCAGATCTGTCTTGGTGGGGCGTGGAAGGCAACCTGTCTCAGGGGACGCCTTTTCAGTTGCCTCCTCCGGTGGCCACAGTGATAACGGATGCATCCACTCTAGGGTGGGGTGCTCATCTGGGGGATCTGGAGGTCTAGGGTCTTTGGTCTCCAGAGGAAAGGTTGCTTCACATCAACCTTCTAGAATTGCGGGCGATACGTTTGGCGCTCAAGGCCTTCCTTCCTTCCCTTCGTGATCGTTCGGTCCAGGTCCTGACGGACAACACGACCGCGATGTGGTACATCAACAAACAGGGAGGAGTGGGATCTCAGTGTCTCTACAGAGAGGCTCTGCGTCTCTGGTCCTGGATTCAGGACCATCTGATTTATCTGAGGGCAAATCATCTGGCCGGAGTTCTGAACGTTCGTGCAGACAGTCTCAGTCGGCATTTCTCTGCCGACCACGAGTGGAGGCTTCACCCGGAGGTGGTTCACGACATCTTTCAGATGTGGGGGACTCCTCGGGTGGACCTGTTCGCCACTCGCGAGAATGCTCACTGCCTGTCGTTCTCCAGTATCCGTTGCAAGGAGCCTTGAGGGACGCGTTTCAGTTGAGTTGGAGAAATCAACTCCTTTACGCGTTTCCTCCCATACCTTTGATTCCTCGGGTTCTGAGGAAGATTCGCCAAGACCGGGCCCAAGTCATATTGGTCGCCCCGGACTTGCCAAGAAGGGTGTGGTATACAGATCTTCTTCACCTCTCCTCTCACCCGCCACTCCGTCTCCCTCTCAGGGCAGACCTCCTCTCTCAGATGGAGGGGCAGGTTCTACACCCCCACTTCCAGACATTCCACCTTCATGCCTGGAGATTGAACGGGGCAACCTGAATTCCTTTTCTCTCCCGCCTGACGTGGTGGATGTCATCTTGTCAGCCAGGCGTGACTCCATTAAGTCCATCTATTCATATAGATGGTCTAAATTTGTCACTTGGTGTGGGGAGAAATCTATTGACCCTTTGAGAGCCCATTTGTCTGATGTTCTCCAGTTTGCCCTTTCTCTGGCGCAGCAAGGGCTTGCTGTTGCCACAGTTAAGGGCTAGCTTTCTACGCTGTCGGCATTTCTCTGCTTGCCTGACCAGCCATCTCTTTTTAAATCTCCTGTGGTTTTAAGGTTTTTGAAGGGCCTCACAAATAAGTTCCCTCCTGCTCCTTTTATTGTGCCTCAGTGGGACTTAAATCTTGTATTGACCTTTTTGATGGGTGCTCCCTTCGAGCCTCTTCACAAATGTCCTATGAGGCTTCTGACTCTTAAGACAGTCTTCCTTGTTGCAATAACCTCAGCAAAGAGGGTAAGTGAGCTTCAAGCTCTTAGTTACAAGCCCCCTTTCTTGACCATTCATGCTGATTGAATGGTTCTTAGGACCAGGGCTGCTTTTCTGCCTAAGGTGGTAACTCCCTTCCATCTAGGACAGTCCATTACACTTCCTACCTTCTATCCTCCCCCTCACCCTTCTAAGGAGGAAGAGAGACTGCACCGTCTGGACCCCAAAAGGGCGGTGTCCTTTTACTTGGACAGATCTAAAGACTTTCGTTTGGATGAGCAGCTCTTCATTGGGTTTGCTGGCTTTCCTGGTTTAGATGAGTGGACACCCTCTTCCGGGAGTGGGGACTGCTGTGGGACTCTATTCACAAGGTGAGGAATCCACACTGCAGATGTATCTATCAGAAGAACAAGTTACTTACCTTCGGTAACGCTTTTTCTGGTAGATACAATGATTAATATAATGTACAATGACAATCCGAAAATGCTTTTTTTTGTAAAAAAAAATGTGTGTGTCGTAATTCACCTCCAGCTCAAACCCCACATTTTCCATTACTTTGCCCTTTTTGTGGGGATGGCCTCACCACAGTGCCATTTAACTTTCTTTGGGTTATCCCGCTCCAAGAGCTGCATTTTGTAAACCAAAAAGTGATAGGTGTAATCATCGGACAAGTGAGATCGCTTTACCTTTCCACCAGATTTACCTACTCATTTCCCGGTCTGCCATTCATACCGTTCCACCATTTCAAGGGTTGCAAAAATGTATTCTTCTTAGTAATCGCATCTGCAGAATCTATTTGGGAAGTGTAGAATACTGCATTAAGCCAATCAGTACATGTCGGGGGACACCATTTTCCCACTTCCTGCATATTTCTCTTCAAGCATGAAGATTCATATAGAATAGCAGTATGCTGTTATCATTGCTCAACCTCACCTGCCACTCTTCTTCCCCAAAGATAATTCGACTGAGGCTTATCTTGATATTTAACCCCAAAATGCTTGTGGTGCGCTTACCCAAGCTTTCCCGAAATCGCTGAATCACAGGGTTTCATAAACATCTAGATATCATTTGCCTTCTCTAGCCCACATTTCATACACTTAGTTGTGCCCCACCTTCGAGATACTGTAGGGCGTCCAGTATGCTCTGTGAAGGGAAACGAGATGATTCTGCCTTAAAAATGCAGGTTTTGTGGGGCGTGGCCAACTGCTGAGGGAAATGACTGCACGGTAGCCAAGCTCTGTCGCGCCACTAGCGATTAATCCGTAAATAATCATCGTGCCCTGGCCAGTATCGCCTGCGGTGGAGCCTGACTGTTTCTTACATCTTGCCCACGGCAGGGTAAAGTACGGCCTCAGTTGTAGGCGCCTTTGAGGGGAGGCATTCTCCAGTGTGTTTCGGCGGCTCCGGCGGTCCTGTGTGCGCCCGGTTCCTCCCTGAGCTTGCGCCCAAATCGATGCAGCAGCTTCAGTGTGGTATACGAGCCTGTGGCTGTGCCAACGGGGGCTGCGCTGTGATTCCTGACTTGGTAGTTCCGGCGGAGAGGGTGCCGTCCCTGCTGCCACCTCTGTTCCCTGCAACCTGATTTCCTCCTCGTCCCGAGAGCCGCTGTCCTCTGGCAAAATCCAGCGGCAGCCACACTTTGTCAATGTGGCCTGTGGAGCCTCACGGACGGTATTGTGGCGCGTTGCGCCCGGCCCTAATCATCAAGTAGCACCTCCATGGAGGGTTGCCGTGCACTGCTGTTGCGGTAAGCCCAGCGACATGGATTATTCCGACTGCGTGTGATCTGAGCCAGTATTCACCCTGATGCCTAGAGGTGGAGGTGAGATCTTGTGGGCTCCATTCACTCCTTGTCTCCGGTGGCGGGGACAGTGACACTGCTTCATCCTGACCCGACTGTGGTGCATCCCCTCAGCGAGTGGCTGCCACAAGATCCTGCGGTGTTTGCCGGTGTGGTGCTTTTTGGAACTCCTCTTAACGGATGGTCGGGGCCCTGCCGGCGGAAACCGACAGGCTGGTGTGGACTTATACCACAGGCGGCGGTGAGTAGCAGGCGCAGCTCGAAACACCCCCCCCCCGTCCTCCCTCCCCGGCACCTCGGGCACACGATTGCCACGATTCAAGCGAAATTGGAGAAATTTGCGTGGCAGAAGGGCCATGAGGGGGAGCAATCGGACACCAAGCCAACAGGGAAGCAGTTGTAACCCACGTTGCAGGACATACTAACGGCTATAACAAAGGTGCGTCTTTCACTTGAAGTCTGTATCGACAGTCACCACAGACTTTCCTTTGATAAGAGCGGACAATTCGAGGACGCCACAAAAGAAATGAAGAATGATACAGACCTTCTCAAATGTTAAGTGTTTGAACTCCAAAATGCGCAGGAGACGCTGACACTGCAACTTGATGCCTACGAAGGCCGCAAGAGATGCAACAATGTCCGAATCTTGGGTGTGCCGGAATGGCCAGAGGGTCAATCGGCTGACCTCTTCGTCGAGGAATTGATTCTCCAGCCTCTTCAGCCAAGGGGCGTCTCCAAATGCTTTTCAATTGAGCGTGCACATCGTGTACCTGGGGGCAGACCCCAGCCTGGGGCGCCCTCCCGGCCTCTCCTGGCAAGGGTGTTTAACTTCCGTGATGGAGATGCCATTCTCCAGATGGCGAGGGCGGCCCCACCGCTAGTGATTGATTACAGCAGAGTCACCTTCTTTCCCGATTTCACCATGCGAGTTCAGAAACAGCGGCGTAGCTTTCTGGACGTGAAGCGCGCGCTGAGGGACCAAGAAATCAAGTACGCCTTGTTGTTTATGGCCAAGCTGCGGATCGAGTCAGATGGTAAACTGTGGTTCTTCACTAGACCAGACGAAGCATGGGACTGGCTCGATGGCTGGAGAACTGTCGGTAAGCGTCCCCATAGGCCCGTGGGTGGCTCTAAGGCTACCGGCGGACGACAACAGCGGCAGGGATCTCCGCCCGGACGTGAATATATGGCTTGGAGCCCGGAAGGATAGCGTTTACAGAACAGCAAGTATAAAAGACTGCCTATGGAGCCGGTGGGCTCCATGAGCATGCATTACGTAGATACAGACTGTCTTGGAATGCATCACCATTTGTAAGGTCCCGGCATGTCGTACACTGTATATGCACGCTTTCTTTTGGTTACTGATTTGCTGCGAGTGTGTTGCTATTGTTGTCAGGTCATTTCAGCAGGTCCTTTAATGATGTTGGACTTATTTTATTTATTTATTTATTGCATTTGTAAAGCGCATCTATCACCTAAAAGGCATCCTGGCGCTGACTTATACGTTACGGGTTCAAAGGCCGGGGTTGTTATTGCCATTACGTACAGATGCAAGTTGGGCGTGGCGGGTGGTTTTGTGCCCGTTATTCAGGGAGGCAGGGCGGGGGGTGGGTGTTGGGGATGAGGTGGGGGGAGTGTTTATTGTGTTTTGTTCTTGGTACTTGTGCGATGATGCTTCTTGTTTTCCTTTATGTTTCTGGCTCCACTCGATTTACGCAACCATACATCTTCACTGTGGTTCGACAACTCCATACTCTGACTCTATTCACAGCGCCATGGAATAGACGTGTGGTGTTTATAGTTAGGTTCGCTTGTCCGCGGGTGGATCCTGTCACTGGGTGTGCTTACTTCTTTCCACACTGCATGCCCGCCTGGCTTCTTGGCCACCATGACCCTGTCCCGAGCCCGTTACCTGACCCTAGCCACGATACTGTCCGCGCTTACCCGCACACATGGGATCACACTTAAAACTAAAACTCCTTACATGAACGTTAACGGCCTAGGCGATCAGATTAAACGGGTGGTTCTGCAGTGCCTGAAACACCAGGTGCCGGACATAGTCCTACTTCAGGAGACACACCTAATTGGCAACTCATGCGGGGCATTATATAGATGGGGTTATTGTCTGGTCGGTCGCTCGGGTTCACTTGGGGCGGGTGTGTTCATATGTAGGGATGTCCATATATTATAAGCAAGACTTGGTCGGTTGACCAGGGTACATATGTAGCTCTCTCGGGCACTTGAGCGAGGCAGGTACTCAGTGTTGTGTCTGTTTATGCCCCCCCTGGACTACAGCATCCAGTGTTGCGAGACATTGGAGCGCTCCTACTGGACCTACCAGTGGGATTACTGGTGTTGGGGAGAGACTTTAATCTGGCAATGAACGGCTCCAGAGATCACCTCCCTCCTTGGAGTGACCCCCCAAGGGGATCTCCACTGTCTGAGTCCTTATCTGCGCTGGGCTTAATGGATATATGGCGTTGGCTTAACCCTACCACCACCCAATTTACTTTTTATTCTGGGGCCCACAATAGTCAATCACGTATTGACCACATGTTCACACTTGCTCAAGATATTTAGGTCTTCTCTGACTCCAGGTGTCTTGCGCGTGGAATCTCAGATCATTCCCCGATTCTCACGACACTAACCCTGGGGCAACCTAAGCGCCGCTCTACTCTCACCATAAACCCCTGGGCACTTAAGGTACCCCACATTAGGGAGGCACTGCTCAAAGACGCAGATTACTATTTTACTGAAAATGTGGGGTCGGTCACTTCAGCATGTGTGCTGGGGGGGTCGTTCGGCGCTGTTATGGAGGGCCGGGCCGTGGCGCTGATAGTGAGGCATAGAAGAGAACTCAGCTGAGGAGGAAATCCTTGCTAAGGAAAAAGTCCTGGTGGCTGCCCCTGATTTGGAAGCACAACACTCGCTTGACATGGTGCGACTTGATTATCACCAGCTTCTGACTGAAGCGGCCAAGGCTAGACACACCGCCACCCGGCATAAAATATATGAGCATGGGCAGGCTTTAGGCCTGTTTGGAGAGAAGTGAAAGAACACCTAGGGGGGTGCACTCGATCCTTGGAGATGGGGAGGAACTGCTCACTGACCCCCGGAAGATCACCGACACGTTTGCCTCTTATTTCTCCCTGGTGTACACACCCGCTGAGTCGTCCCAGTCTGCCATGGCTATGGAACTTCTGTCGACTATTAAAGTCGCCTGCTTGTCCGAACATGATAGAGACTCCCTTGAGAGCGACATCACGGAGACTTAAATTCAGAAAGCTATTCAGAATGTGCGATCTGGCAAAGCCATGGGACCTAACGGGCTCCCAATTGAATTCTTTAAACCAATGGCATCCAAGCTCTCTCCCACCTGCTGCAAATGTACACTCAAAGTTTTGATGCAGGGGTTCTACCACCTGAAGTGGCCTCAATTGTGGTTATACATAAACCTGGCAAACCAGTGGAGGACTGTAAGTCATATTGTCCTTTTTCCCTCCTCACGCTAGAGCCAAAAATTCTGCCAAAACTACTGGCCAATAGGCTTATCCCTAACATCACTGAGCTGGTTCACCCGGACCAATCCAGGTTTATGCCAGGAAGAAACACAGCCTTGAATTTACTGCGCGTAAATGGGGTCCTGGGCCGAATAGGCACGATCAGGGAAGATGCGATCCTGTTGTCTCTGGACGCATCCATGGCGTTTGATACCATTGAGCTGGACTTTCTCTTTGCAGTTCTGATTAGGATGGGGTTCGGCCCCTAGTTTGGTATGTAGATCCGGCTACTTTATTCAAAACCCACCGCGCAGGTGACTGTCAATAACCATGTATCTGGACCATTTCCACTGTGGCGAAGCACCAGGCAGGGGTGCCCCCTGTCATCCCTTCTCTTTGCACTGGTGTTGGAGCCCTTAGCGGTCTGGATCAGGGGGGATCCGGTGATCAGAGGCCTGAAATGGACAGAGGACCACGAGGACCGCATCTCCTTATATGTGGATGGCATCCTCCTTTATTTGGGCTCGCCTTCGCGGTCCCTCAGTCAAGTTCTCCATATTTTCCGCATATTTGGTGCCCACTCGGGCTATACCATTAACTGGGCCAAGCCCCAGCTTTACATCCAGTGGGGTGACCCGCCACGTAACCCTTGGGAATACAGTATACCAGTGGCTTCATTGGGATACAAATATCTCAGTATCTTTATCACCCAGGATACAACTTTATTCTACGAGTCCAACCTGCTCATGCCCTTGAGCCGTCTTCGATCTGACGCCAAGCATTGGCGATCTCTCCCCCTTACTCTCCTGGGAGGGGCCGCACTTTTTAAGAAGTTAGCGCTACGGCGTTTGCTTTATGTGCTGCAGAACTCCCCCAATGTGATGCCCTACACCTATTTCGCCGCTAAAGATGCCACTGTGCGAGAGCTGCTGTGGGAGGGACGGGCCTCACGCATAGCTATGAAAAAGTTAACGATGGGGTGATACGATGGAGGTATTTCAATGCCTGATATATGGCTTTATTATCAAGTTTCTCAATTAACGGCAAACAATAAGTGGGTGCACGGGGAGCATGACGACCCAAACTTTCGCACAGACCATTGGCTCTTGGGAAGAGGCGGTTACAATAGGGCACTTTACACAAATGCCCGTAAACTTCACCTCACGGGGCCCACAGCATGCACAGTGGAGATTAGGCATGGAGTCAATAAGAAATGGGATTGGCATCAAAAGGAAGGAACAAAACTCCCATCCACCAGAGCCCTGGTGGAGAACTTCCCAAAGGTTGTCTGTAGGAAATGGAGTGACAGGTTCACCCATCCTTAGAATACCAGCAGCCGTGGAAATAGCCCAAACAAAGGCAACCGATGGTGAAAGCTGCAGACTGAGCCGCCCATTCCCAAGTCCAGGGGGGAGCGGCCAGCCCCGGAATAGTGGGGGATCTACAGATGAATGGGGAACCTGAGGGGCATCAGGGGAAGGCGGAGAGGCTGGTGGAAAAGCCAGCCGCGAGCCACGGAAAGAAGGGTTCGTGGATTTAGGCTGTGGGGACTGCGAGGAGCCCTCCCTGGAAAATGCCGGTGAAAAGGCAACAATACGGCGCCCTGTCTCCAGGAAGGAACACATCAACAGATGACAGAACTCTGGAGAAGAAGGGACTTCAGAAAACGAATCAGGAACCCAACGCGGCTCCGTGGAGTCCACCATCGGCGCCTGATCGACGTTGACCGGTGCCGCAGTGGGTATTTGTGGTGCCGGGTCGACTTCTGCACACACGTGCTCTCCAGGAGAATGGTGCGGGGTGGACGGTGGGGGAGCTTGGCCTCAAACGGGCAGCCGCCCACGTCAAGGACCAAGAGGGACTCGGGAAAGCGCCTCAGGTCCCGGACTCCACCAGAGCCGGGGAAGAAGGTTCCCGGCGCCGGCTCGACCTCTGGCGAGGCAGTCGCCTGCCCAGAGGACCGAGGGGGACTCGGGGCCAAGCCCGGGGTCCCGGCGATCTCCTGCTCTTGCCTTAGTAATTCTCTTATGGGGGCTTGGGGGCACCCTGCCACAGGCGATCCGGTACCTCAGGTGCTACTGCATCCTCACCGCCCTGCTTCCCACGACCCTGTCTGTCTTTCTTTACACCCTTCTACTCAAGGCGCTCTTCTGCAGAATGCCTTTCCGTATTTGCCTGTGGTGTTTCCTCTGTCTTGGAAGGCCCGGTGGTTGGATTCATGGGGGCGTAATGTCTTCGCGTCTTCCAGCGCTGCCTTGCGGGCGCTTAACACTTTGTGTGTTTTGACCAGGGCTACTTCCAGTCTGTGGGACTCTGTGGAGTCTCTTCTTTCTCATGTCTCCCATGCGGGTTGCCCGTGCTGATCTGCGGGGCCATGTGTTGGATGGTAGGGAGTTGGCTGCGTTTATTCTTCGTGCTGCCTTGGATGTTGCCGATGCTCTCTGCCGTGCTAAGGCCACTTCTGTGGCTCTCCGTCGCCGTGCTTGGCTACGTGATGCTGTTGTTCCTGAAAATATTAGAGCGTGTCTGGTTGACCTGCCTTTTGACGGGGTCCTTCTGTTTAATGCTCATGCAGACTCCGCCATTCAGCGTCTTCTTGCGTGGCTCCGTCCTCCTCCTCCTCAGTAGACGATTTTCTTAATCTTCCAGGACTTGGTGGTAGGTGTTATCCCACTTGCTCCTGGTATTTAGTGTTTGGAGTGGCTGTTACATTTTCTGTGAGGTTTGCTGTGTCCTCAGGGTCCCTTGGTTGCCCCCCCCACCCCTCCTTCCGTTGGCTGCTGGTTCAGCCCCTTTTGGGCAAGGATGTGTTTTTTGGCTGATTTCTATGCCTTCTGTGGTTTCTGCGTTGGGTTTATGATTTTGTTCTCTGATGCGGGATTTCTTCCGTAAGAGTGGTTCCCATGACTTCTTGGGACGTGTCCTAACCTATGTGGGGTACTTGTAGCTATCATATAGCCCTGGGAGGGTGTGGACTCCCCCTTGCGGGTTCCTCGCCTTTCCTGGTGTTGTTGTATTCCGCTGGTGCGGACCCTCTTCACCTGGGCGTGGCTTGGCCATCTACGGTGTTGTGCTGCAGTGTTTTTGCCCTTGTCCACCGTTTGGTCTGGTCCTCCGTCTGGTGTTCAAGGGGGGATAATTTCCTCTGTTGATGGCTTGGTCTCCTCTTATTTTCTGGCTGATAGCACTTCTTAGTGGATCGACTCTGTTCGGAGCGGTCTCCTTTAAGTGGTCGTTCAGGGTTTTTTGCTGGGCTTGGCCTTGTCTGGAGCCTGACTTGCTCTGGGCGTTTAGTTTCATGGCGTTTGTCAGCGGCTGGCTGCGCCCGCCTGCTCTTCTGTTCTGTGGTCGGGTGCCTTGCCATGAGCCCTGGAACTCCTGCTTCTTGTTCTGCGGGAGCCTTGTGGGTTTACGTCCTCCTTCTCCCGCCTTCCTTATTGCTGAGGCGCTGTTGGGTCTTGTCTGTTGACTTCCAGCTGTGATAGGCTTGGCTGCCCTCTTCACTGGGTGTGTTCCCGGTGGGGGCGGTGGCTTTGTCCTCTTTCTACTTCTTCTTTTTAGAGTCTCTGGGTAACTCTTATTCCTTGGTGCTCCTCTGCGTTGCCTGTACCTCTGGGACTTCTGGTGGAGATCCTTGGTACCTTGACTGGGCTTGGGGTGCTCTGGCCTCCTTTCGCCTTGTCCTTGTTTCCTCCTGCTGGGTGACGGCAGGTCGCCTCATTTGTCGTCTTGATTCATCCCCCTTGGGGCTGGTGGTCTTCTAGATGGCGAGGTTCTCTTTTACGTGAGGGGACGGGACTGTTCTCCCTGTCTGTGTGACTCATCTTCTGTTGGGGCCCTGTGTTACGTCCAGGCTGGAGAGGTCCTCTCGCAGACCCTTTGGGTATGGATAGGGTATCTGTTCTACGTTAAGGAATCTGCGGCTAGTAGTCTCTATCAGATGTATGAGTTACTCACCTTTGGTAACGATGTATCTGGTAGAGACGATTCTAGCCACAGATTCCTTCACGACCCTCCCTTCCTCCCCGTTCTGCGAGGACTCTTCTTTGGTCTTCAGCATTTGTCTACCTCCGGGTGGTTGTCCTCTGCGAGTGCCTTTTCTACTCCTTCCCTAAGGGGATGCTCGTCTTGTGGTTTTCTTCATTCCTTCCTTTCTGTTGATTGATAGAGGGTGTCGTGGGTGCTTCTGCGCCTCTACACCCTGGTCTCCAGTGGGAGGTTGATCGTGTTCTTCTTCTTCCTTTCGTCGCTTGCACTTCTGCTTTTTTTGTAGTCCTTTGGGTTGAGGTCCCTTGGCGGGATCTTGACCCTTAGTTCTTTTCAGAAGCTGTCTCTCCTTGCTGGGGTTGTCGGGGATAAATTGTCGTTCCTCTTCCGTTCTGTCCTTGGTACCCTTCCTTGTTCCGGGTAAAGGGGTTGCAGACTTCTTCGTCTGCTGCGCAATTTTCATATGCTTCTGCCTCTGGAGGGGTGGTTGCTGTTGTGTTTGTTTGCAGGCTTGCTTACAGTAGCTGTGCTCTGTCCTTTCATTCCATGTCTTTTGGTGTCACAGTGCCTGGCACTGTTCTGGGTGTTGCTGCTCCTAACCATTTGTTTCTTCCCTTTTTGTTTAGCTGTTTTTTCACACACTGTTCCAGTATTCTTAAATGTTTTTGTTTGTGATGGCTCCGTGCTGTGGCGTGGAAAAGTTCTCAGAAGAAAACTGACGTAGGCGCGCCGGGGTGAGACTTATGTATCCTCGCTGAAGTCACGTACACGGACGACGTCAGGGCGGAGTCACGTTGTCAGACTTTGCTCCACGGAATCCGAATGATGCTTATAATGGTCCACCTCCAAACATCAGAACGCCTCTGGTTTTGCATACACAGAGGAGTTGAGCCATTAGGCGAGGGATAAAGAGAACAGGGAAGGGAAAGGGAAGGGTCAGCAGGGAAGGGACATACCTGTAACGACAGAGACAATTTACTTAGACATGTATACATGTACACAGACTACTCTCATATGATCTCGCTAAGGGCTGTTGCATACCTTGGGATACGAAAGGTAAGGGTTCTGACAATGCGTCTCCTCTATCGCCTCTTTATCACCAAAAACAGCCTGTCAGGACACAAACACAGGTCAGAAACCAACATTGCCTTATAACACTAAACTCCATTCCACTAGACCCTGGAGCCCCAACATACCATGACAAAAGGCGAGAGACACACTAGCTGGATTCTAGGTAAGCACAGCAACAGGACTGTACTATGTAAGAGACCAATGGTATCCACAAGGAAAGGGGATGTGCACTGTAACCTTATTGACAGATAACGGCAGTGTGTGGGAAGCAAGAACCACTACACTCCGCTCTGTGTTTGCATAAGGTATGGTTCCAATCAATTACCCTTCTCCTCAGGGTCACAACAAGAATATCGTATTGTTTGTGATCAATTAAATGTTTTATCCAAACTACCAGTAGAAATGTCTTTTGACAGCAAAGGATATGTCACGGTGACGCGTAGATTCGGCCACCACAGCGCCCCGCACATACACTATCATAACATTTCCTCCCAGACGATACGAAAACAAAGTTTGCAGTTCCAGTCCCTGCCGAAGTTGGAAATCACTCCGGGGCTGAGAAAACGGTAGTGCGTGGCAGACAACCACCGCGCTCCGCTCCTAACATCCAAAGAACCGAGTGACACTCTGTAGACAGCCGCCCGCTATCGCGTCACTCAGAACGAAAGTCTACCTGACACAGCAGCCGCTGTTGCCGGCCCAATCGTCACCCTCCGACACTCGCCGAACCAAAACGCGACGTGCAGCGTCCTCCAACCACCTCCTCTGAACTCCGGAAACATGAATTACACGCAACAGGATGCGTGCGGGCAATTCTCTTGTACTTCCTCCATACCGAGGATTCTGGGGGATGTAGTCTTTTGGTCCCGGCTCCACTCCGACCATTCTATACTGACGCATCTGCCTTCAATGCCCGTACAATGCAGGCGCCAGTCAGTTGAAACCTGACACACGTGGTGCTGTCCACCCTGCACACAGGGATGCTGCGGCAGAAAAGTTTTCCGGATCCAGTCTCACACCTGGGGATAATTCTACGTTAAGGAGTCTGTGGCTAGAATCGTCTCTACCAGATACATTGTTACCGAAGGTAACTAACTCGTACGACTGTGCCGGTCCTTGCATTTCTGTGTGGGTTTGGGGAAGTGAACTGTGCATACAGTGCACTCTGTGTCCCAATTGGTAAATCTTTATTGTGGACCCAAATATTGTTTTATCACTGCCTTGTACCTTTTCTTTTCTTAATCAACATTGATTACAAAAAAATATGCTGGTTTGACAGTGCTATATAATGTACACATCGAAAATTGCCAGAGCTCCTCCAGTAGACTAAAATCACCACCCGCAATATGGAATAATGCCCAGTACCATAATAATACTTCCTTCTTCCCTGGCGATTTTTGTATAAGCAATTCTTCAAATTGGTTAATTGTCCCAACTTCAAAACCCAAGCTCTAGGACCAACTTTTTAACTTCAAGAACTTAAATCTAAACTTTTTTGCATCCACAGCCACATCTAACATTATCCCATGGGAGTAGCTTTCCATCCACTATAACTTGGCCCCATCTTTGAATGTCGGCCAAGTTAATCAGAAGGGCCAGTTCATTTTTAATACGCTCAGGGGTGCCTGGTGAATCCCAAATAGGGGCAAAACTACTGTAAGGCTCCCGCTTCATAACCCTTGTACTACGGAACCACATCCCAGCCATTGCTTGTTGCACTTTCAACCTCACTTTCTTGTAGTACTTCATGTCCCCAAATTTAAACAAGAAATGGGTATTACCACCCTTGACAAGAGACCCAATCGCCAAAATGTCTGGGCTGGAACCATTCTAGCATTTTTTAACTGAAATACCCAAGTACAGTACTGCATGTCAGGGAGCGTTAGGCCCCCCTTATTCCTCCTTCTGGGAAGCTTCTTCCACGATATCCTCACACCTCTAACGGCACAGGTAAAGGAATTAATTATCTGTTGTACCTTGTCCTACCACTCCTTCATAAAATGTAAGGGGATTGTATTAAAAAGAAAGGTAAATTTGGGCAGGGTGAACATTTTAACAACATTTGTTCTACTAAAAACAGTCAGGGGGCGGTGGGACAAACTCTTATTCAATTTGCTTGTCTCTGCAAGAGCTTTGGAAAAGTTTGTGTTTGTGTTTGTCCCTCGCGAGGTTCCAGACCATAATCTCAGTTTTTACTGCTTTGACTGAATACCCTGAAACCTTTCCAAAATCCAGTGTCAACTGATTAATGACTAGGAGAGTAGTTTGTAGATTAGAGGTATATACCATGAGATCGTCTGCATACAGAGATACTTTTTTTCTCCCAGCAATTGCGAACAAAGGGGGAATTGGACGCATCGTTTCTGAGTTTACATGCTAAAGGCTCAGTATAAAGGTTAAATAATAATGGGAAAAGCAGGCACCCTTGCCTCATGCCTTTAGATATTTTAAAGTGGAGGTCAGACTTCCATTTACCAATATTCTTGCTGAGGGAGCCTGGTAAGTCAGATGAACAACTTTACCAAAATTTGCTCCCAAATTATAATGTTATAGCCTGGTTCACAAATATGCCCAGTTAACCTTCTCGAAAGTGTTTGTGGCAACTAAAGTTAGAACTGGAACTGGAAATGGGGTAGTGGCTAGTGCTATGAGACCTATGGGTGATATATGCGCTTAACAAATACTAAAATACATACATACATACATACATACTATACATATTTTAATTCATGTAAGGAGTTTCCCCTTAAAAAGCCCTTCTGATCCTTATGCAACGGCCCACCAATCACTCTGTCAGAATGCCTGGCCAGATGTCCTGGCAGAAGAGCTATGGCACACATTGATAAAAGTGGCCTGAGGGAACACCATTGGGGGAACAAGTGATACTTTGCGCTCGGGTCCGCTCTGGGGAGCCTGCCTGCTAGCAGAAGGGAGTTACGGTCCTGGAGGTTGCCCGCTATTATAAGTCCCAGTGCCCACCTGTGGGGGTGCAGGTTTGGACACCCAGCTCTGCCTTGACTGGCATATACCTGACTTGTAAATTGGCAAGTCTCCATTCCTTTCACCAGTATGGGCAAAACGGATGCTAGACAGTCAAGGTTGCCCTTTGAGCAGCAGAGGCTGCCACGTGACCCAGAGACCCAGCTGGAAGAGCCATTCACTGATCCAGCGGCTGGTGGGGGCACTTCCCAACCTGATATACGGGCTATGTTTAGCACACACAGTGCTGGAGCATGATCATGCTGTACCATATCCACCTAATATGGTCTTATACAGGGCGCAGTCACATCTGTGGGCAGAAATAGATACGATTAGTTGTACGGGTTGGGTTTGGCATGAGCTGTGCTGGTGTGCTTGACTGGAGATCGTTTGCTCCTTCAGTCCCATTGATCAGGCATCCTGCTTTTCCCTTTACCCAGGATGCAGGCGTGTGCGATAGGCTAAGGCATCTCCAGCTTACCACTATGGGAGTAGCGTTCCCAGATTGTTTGCACAGCAAGCTTTGGGAGAGGGCGTGGTGACCCTGCTTAACCGGTTCACCTACTACCACCTTAGGGCTGCTATGTGCGCCTCTTATGCCTCATTTCCTGTGTCACACCCCACACTGCAGGCTCTTGAGAGTTTTATTGTGAAACCCTCCTGCACAAGCTGATTACTAGACTGTATTCCGAAATGCAGCGCACAGCCTCTGTTTGAACCCCTACTGCCTGTCTAGACTGGGAAGTCTTGCTGTTAGTGCCTATCCCGGAAGATAAGTGGACTTTCTGCTGCGCCCCAGGCAAGGGCACTATCTGCCAATTATAGGCAGCAACTGATTCACTTTAAATTTTTGCATAGGCTGTATCGAACGCCAGAGTGGCTGTGTAGGCGGGGACTCTTGGATGTGGTGTGCTGCATCAGGTGCTCAGCCCCTATGTGAACTTTCTCAACCTATTGTGGGACTGCCTCGGGGTTAAGCAATATTGGGAATCCATATTGGATGCTATTGATGAGATGACAGGACTGCGACTAGAACGCACTTCTCTTACAACCATATTGGAGTATGTCAAAGATGTCCCTCCAGAATTTCGTACGCTGGTCGCCCTGCTGTTGCTCCTGAGTAATTGGCGAGTGGCAATGTGTTGGGGCCATCGCCTTTGCCCTTGCCTAGAGGCTTGGTTGAGAGATGATGTGTATTGCTAGAGCTAACTAGTGACCTATTGGGACTTAATGCCGCTTTGTTCTTGTCCCAGGGATATAGGGGAACTCTTTCAGGCCTAGATGTGATTGCATGAGTCTGCTGATGGTACTGCTGATTAGCTTTGAGAAATGGTGGCACGATGAGCTTTCTCTCTTAGCAGGCAACACCTGCCAACTGCCCGAGGATATGAGGTGGCTCCCTGCTGGTTGAAGTTTTGCCAAGGGTACGTCTCTACCCCCCCCCCCTCTCCCCTCCCCCCACGGCATAAATTCATGAGCCTGTGTGATACTGTGTCAGCCCTCTTCCTTCCCCTCTTCTCTTTCGTCCTGTACTTACCTTTCCTCACAATTTTCTTGTTGTTGTTCTGAGATGATTATTGAAGGAAGTGGCCCAGTGAGACTAATGTGTGCTGTAACTGCACTTCACTGATTGGGTGGATATGCTGCTTAAACTAGTCCCTTTCAGATGCACGTCTTTTAATTGTGTATGCATGACTTCTTTATATGGGCCTTGTATCTTTGTGTTATAAAACTAATAAACAGATTCCCCCCCCCCAAAAAAGATCGAGTAACAGCACTAATTATAACACCAAGGGTCAACAAAAAATACAAGTCAGTACCATCTGACACAATTTACATTAGAGGCCAGTTAACCTCGACTCATTAGTGGTGGCCCATGCAAGTAAAAGAGCTAGTTTCCAGAGAACAGGAGATGCACCCCTCCCAGATATAGAATCAAAACTGATGGACACATCTGGAAAACGGGTTGCTGCCCAGTGAGCTAATCACTGGCGAATTGCCAACAGCCAAGCCTTATTAGCACAATATGACAGAGCACAATGGGACGAAAGGGGGGCAGGCTCCTCCAGATCTCCCAGAGGAGAACAAAAAGCGCAGGATATGAATTAGTTAATGAGGTTAAATTAATTGCAAATAATTCAACCAGATATGTTCTAGACTCTGCTAACACAGCAGCAAGAGGAATAAACGCAAGCATTCTCCTGCACAGACACGCTTGGCTCTGTGTCTCTGGGTTTAAAACGGAGGTCCAGCAACCTCCCTCCACTCTCCCTCCTTTCATGGGTCCTTTTGTTGCCTCAACTTCAAACCTGGCGACAAATCTGCATCAACGGACACCTCAGGGTCCTCATAGAAAAATCAAGGTCAAACATCACCCTCTAGAGGTATATGTGCAACCCTCAATTCCAGTGCTCACAAAACTAACTAGGCACACAGTATCTAGTCTTCACAATCCAGTCCCTCTCCTTAGTATTTAGTTTTTTTTTTATAAGGACCCGTCAGCAGGGGTGGTGGGAGGGGAGTTTAAAATGTTGAGTACTTGTTTCATTCTCATCCAGTAACGTAGTACTATTGATGTATTAGCAGGGAGGATAGCTAATGTGCACTGGGTCATGGTCAGAATGGGCATGTTCCAAACACTATGCAACTCTTACTGAGGCAGGACTAAACATTATGTATAAACGCAATTCTGATGGATACATCTGCCTGTGGATTCCTCACCTTATGAATATCCCATGAGCCAGCATTCCGCTGAAATTTTTCCTAGCTCTCCACGCCGATGAGGTCGTCACAATGCCTTTGCTCCACACGCGGCCCCGCATGACGTCACTGGAGCCATAAGAAGACCATGTCGACGTGATGACGTCAGTTCCCTAATCTTGATTGTATCTTTCTCTGTTTTGGCATGTGCGCCCCGAGGCTTTAGGCCCTGTAAAGAATGCGGGGGTTATATGTCGATTGCTGACCCTCATGAGGACTGTCTTTGGCGTTTGTCATCTGACCACGACGTCGAGGGCTGTTCTTCTTGCAGGAAGATGAATCCGAAGGCTCTGAAGGAACGGGAGGCCAAGCTGTGTATTGCTTAGCAAGAAAAGAAAAAAGGGGTCGTAAAAGATCGCAGTCAAAGTCATCGAAGTCGCATGAGTCCAAGTGGAGGCATACGAAGAAGAAGCATGCATCTCAGTGCCGGTCATTGAAGGCTGTGGTGTCGAGGTCGCCTTCTCCAGCTCCTTGACATTGAGAAAAGGACTTTGTCTCTCCTTCTCCTAAAGTGTATCCTCCGGTGACTCCGGTCCATTCTCCGTCTTACAAGGGGACTTCGTAGCAGTCACCGATGCCGAGATTTTCACCGACTCCAGAGGGTGTGTCGAATCCGGCTGATGCTGAGGTTCCTTCGGCTACTGCGGCTCCGCCTGTGGCTCCGGCGGCTCCGACTCCAGAGGTGTCTCGTTTGGATCTTGAACCGGCTCAGTATCCACAATTTCCGGCGCCAGGTTCGGATCCATCGCATTTTTTAAATGCGATGTATGGCGTTTTTGCCAGGGCCTCGTACCCTTCTGGAGCACCTTCGTGTCCCATGGGTCCTGTGGCATTTAATTTGGTGTGTGCCTCATCAGTATCCTCAGGCCCCTTTTGTGTCATATATGCCGAAGACGCCGCCCTGACATTTTCCCGCTCTGAGGATGTCAACGCCGTATGAGCAGTCCCCTGCTCCATCCCGTGAAGCTTCTCGGATTCGATCGGCGCCAGTTACTACAGCGAATCCTCCTTCGACGCCGCTCCCTGAACCTTCGACGCCGCGTGTAGCGCCGCCGATGCCGAAGATGCGCTCGAGGAGAGAAGCGCAGAGGTTGTTGGGGGAGGAGCAGTACCAAGCTGAAGAGATGGAGGAAGGAGAAGTGTATGATAAGGAAGATATGTTTGAGTGTTTGTGTGAGGCAAGTGGACTTGGTAATTCCCCAGAGTGGGACTTTGCTTCTCAGAAGGCTTCCCCCTCGAAAGAGGTTGCACCTTACCATACTGTAATAAGGAAGGCTGCGGAACTTTTAGATTTGCAGCTCCCTATGGCTGAGTATAAGCCTAATTTACTCACAGAGGTGCTTCATTTTCCGTCCTCTGTGGTTGAACCACTCTTGCCATTCAATGATGCATTGACTGAGCCAATCCTTGATGTGTGGTGCAACCCTCTTTCTGCTCCTGCAGTTTTAACCCCTTCCAGGCTGATGACGAGCTCAGCTCGTCATGAGCGTAACCTGCCGTACGCTCATGACGAGCTGAGCTCGTCATGTAACGCGGTAATTTTAAAATTGCCGCGTACAGCAGAAAAAGCCGCCGCAGCGATGCAGTTAAGTTCGGTGTCCAGAAGATATAGGCCTGCTCCAGGGGATCCGGTGTTCCTTTCATCTCACCCTTCTCCTGAGAGCTTAGTGATGCAGGCTTCTTGTTCCAAGCAGTCTACAGGTGCTTTTTTCGCAGCCCCCTGGTGACAGGTATTCCAAGAAGTTGGAACAATCTACAAAGAAGGTCTTTTCATCGGCTAGCATGACTCTGAAGTCTACGTGTCTGTTGGGTAGATACATGAATGCCCTAATGGACTCTGCCAAATAACTTCTTCCTAAGTTGTCTGAGGAAGATAGGGGAAATCTAAGTGAGGTGTCGGCAGACTCGCAAGCTGCAGCTCGCCAAGTCATTCAGTCTGGGCTGGACACGGCGGATTCGGTTGCCATAGTGATGGGTTCATCCATTGCAACTAGAAGACATGCGTGGTTGAGGTCTTCTGGATTTTCTCCCGATGTACAGGCTGCCCTTCATGATCTGCCTTTTGATGGGTCTAGACTGTTTGGGGAGAAAACTGATTTTGCCCTGCAAAGATTTAAGGACAGTAAGGCTACAGCGAAGTCTTTGGGTCTGCAGATGCAGGCGAGGGGTTATGGCTATAAAAGATACAGTGGGTTCGGGAAGTCTTCCTTTCGAAGTTTCAGACGCCAACGTGGTCTTCTTATGGCTCCAGTGACGTCATGTGGAGCCACGTGCGGAACCAGGGCATTGTGACGACCTTGTCGGGGTGGAGAGCTAGTAAAAAGTTTCCGCGGAATGCTGGCGCAGGCAATTTTTATTAGGTGAGGAATCCACAGGCAGAGACTTTATCCACCAGAAAAAGTGTTACAGAAGGTAAGTAACTTGTTCATCTGCACCACTCTCATGTGCATATTCTTGGTCCTGCTATACAAAGTAATTATTTTCCTTTTTTGCAATCTGAAGAAAATGAATAAAATTTGTTAAAAACAATATGTCTATTCTTTATAAGATTAGAGCTCGTTTGGGAGGATCCAGGGTGCGGGGAGGGTGGTGGAATCCCAGTGGATAGCTCTACTGTAAATATTCGAATGGTTCTGTCTAGAGTGGGTGTATAGTGCGATCGGGGGGAGGAGTTGGGAGGGGGCAAGTTCGATTTTTATTGTATTACCTTCCTTTTTTCATGGGTATCATTATGAAGAATGTCAAAGTTAATATTACATGCTCTGATTATGCAGACGCCTCTGGGTTACAGAGCACTGCTGGTATATGTGCCGCTTGAAAAATAAAATGTGTTTTTAAATAAACAAAGAAAATCAAACTCTAGAGTTTTCTGCAGAGGAGCTTATAGAGGAAATTGTTTCAAAGGTGGCGGACGAGGAAATCCTACCGTACCACAAACACTACCTCCAAACAATGACTCCCTCAACATTCCCCCCAACCATCTAACACCTGTTGGGGAACATCTGCAAAACAACTTCCCAGAATGGCAATCCATTACAACAGATCAATAGGTGTTGGACATTATCCAATATGGTTACTGTCTGGTGCCCATCACAACACCTCAAGATATTTTCCACTTTGCAAGCACTAACATTCCATACAACACCAAGTTCTGCTCAAGGAAGAGATAACAGTTCTTTTACTCAAAGGAGCCATAGAGCCAGTCAAACATCAACATCAAGGAACAGGAGTATATTCACTATGCTTTCTCATTCCCAAAAAAGACGGCTTACTTTGACCCATTCTAGACCTCAGGCCCCAAAATCACCACATTCGGTCTGAACACTTCCACAAGGCCACCCTTTAGGAAGTAATACCACTTCTACAAAAAAGAAGACTTTGTGTCTTCAATAGACCTGAAAGACGCCTACTTTCATATACCCATCCATCCTGCTCATTGCAAAAACCTATGGTAGGTCTTCCAGGTGCAACACTATAAATTAAAAGTGCTCCCCTTCGGTATCGCCACCGTCCCGCAGGTATTCACAAAATGCCTAGCAGTAGTAGCAGCACATCTGTACAGAGAAAGCACTTGGGGTTAGCATACCCAAATACAACTAAAATACAAAACATTCAAACACTAGCCCAACAGGTTCAAACCGGGTTCCAAGTTACAGTCAGGACAGTCATGTGCCTTTTAGGCATGAAGGCATTCTGCTTCGCAGTGAGTCCATATGCCCGCCTTCAAATGAGACCACTGCAAGAATGCCTCTTGCGTCAATGGAATGAATCACTGGGTAAAATGCACTGTCTATTGTTGGTAGACAGCCATTCTTATCACTCTCTGCAGTGGTGAAACTCACAAAACCGGACAATTCAGGGTCTACGGGTTCCCAAACACTAGGGTCGCCATATCAGTTACCTAGAGCTTCAACCTGTTTACCTAGCATTGAAAGCGTTCCGAACTCACCTGATAAATAAGGTTGTACTGATCTGGACGGACAACATGACAACCATGTACTGTCTACAGAAACAGGGAGGGATCCACTCCTTACAAGATCCCACTTCGCACCACAACATTTATCTCCTAGCAAAACACGTTCCAGGGACAGGCAATCAAGTTGCAGACCTCCTCGGCAGGCTGCAGCAACAAGTCTACGAATGGGAAATCCACCCCAGAGTCCTCCTACCATACTTTCACTAGAGGGGGTGCCCAAACTTTGCGTCCAGGTTTGGTCGACGGACCAGGGATCACGAAGGGACCTCGAGAGGACTCACAAAACATCAGCCCACGGAACACTCGTGGAGTGTAGGCTGGTAATCTTCGGTGGAATCACTGCTCGGGGTCTGGACTACAAGTAGCCCAAAGCACAGCTTCAGGGGTCGCCGGAAAGCAGATGCTTCTGCAAATGGACACGGTGCCCAGGGGTTCGGGTTGCACCCCCACGAGGGATACGGGTCTCAGGTTTGCTGAGCACACTAGTCGACCTCGGGGACGCTTGGGAACCCACCTCCTGTGTTGCAAAAGTCTTCGGAGTCCTCAGGAGCTTCGAAGTTGCAAACCGGTCAGATGCGTCTTTGGTGCCTGCTTAGCAGGGAAGTAACTCCTTTACTCCAAGGGAGATTCTTCAGTCATCTAGCGCAGTGTAGATCGTCAAAGTACTTGGTTTCTGTAGCAGAGTTTCGTCCAGGTAAATCTAAAGTCCTGTAGCCAGGGGTTCCTTCTTTATACCCAAGGAAAGGGTGGGACAAACTCAGGACAGAGGGGTGGTTACACCCATGTCCTTTGTCCAGTTTCGTGCCAGAGCAGGAGCTGATTGTGAGAAGTTGGCCTGATATATGATGCTCACTAGTTCTAGTGATCACCTTGTATCAGTCCAAACAACCCTTATGGTGATTGGTTGTAAGTCAACCTTATAGACCAGCTATCCTAATAGTAGCATGGACAAAGCAGTCTTAGGCTAAACTCTTTTGGCATGTGAAGCCAGCTGTTTTACCACAATATAACCCCTTGAATACCAGATGAAAGGACACCACACAGGTTGTTATGAAAATAAACAATATATTTATTAATAACAAACACCTCTGGACTCTTTATGAGGTCAGAGGGCTAAGCACATGACAATCTCTTAGGAAAAATACGTTTAAGTTGCACAAATTACAATGGTGCCCTAGGGGCACGACAAACCATATACTAAGTAAGTAGAATGTGAAAGTCGATAGAAGAAATGGAGCTGTCCAGAGGCTGGAGGTTTGCTAGGACTACGCTATCTTCACCTTAGGTAAGTAATAGGAGGCCCACGGGACGCGTGTGCAGAGTGTGAACTCACACGCGAGATGCATAACAACGTCTATGGACAGTACAGTTCAAGTAAAAGGTGAGTACGGACAATCCTGACTATTTAGGACAAAAACGACTGTGGAACTGGACACTAGGACAGTTAAACTACCCTTGAGCACCGAAATGCTCTCGTTCCCTCACCCACGGGCTGCGGGTGCATAGGTGTCAAAGTGTGTCGGGTTCTCCCGTTGAAGTCTATGGAGCCTGGAAGAAAAGATGCTGCAGGCGACCAGGAGGAAGATGTCCGGTGCGATCCAAGAGTCGATCGGTGAAGAAGAGGACCTGAAAGCAGAGGGGACAATGTTCAAAGTCACTAGCCAGTGACTGGAGTGGAACCAGGAAGGAACCAGATGTCGTCGTCGCGATCAGGTGAAGAGTGGACCCTTGTCTCTGCAGCCACGTGGCCCAGGAGGTGTCTTCGACGACCAGGATGGAGGCACGAGCTGTCCCACGCAGGTTCTCGCTGTCGGCGGTGTTGGATCCGGAATCGGCGTCAACAGGCCTTGGCAAAGGCAACCCACGCGGTGAGTGGAAACGGCGTCTGGAGTGGACCAGGAGGGTCCGGGTTGCTCCTCTTTTGGAAGGGAGCAAGGGCCAGTCTGGAGCAACCAGACCAGCAGTGAAGAGTTCAAAGTTCGTCGTCTAGGAGGCCACTAGCCAGTCGGCAAGTGACCAGACAACGCGTCAAGCAGCAAACAAGCAGAAGGGCCCCACGCAGATCTCGTGGATGCTGGAGGGCTGGTCTTCGGTGCAGGAGCAGCTCGGGGCTGGGGCTTCTCAGTCCCCAAAGCACTTGGTCGAGTTTACCTCGGGAGTCGTGCTGAAAGCGAAGTGCAGGTTCTTCCAAGATGGCCGGTCCCACGTGTCTCGTCACACCCACGGATCTCAGCTGTGCTGCAGATGTAGGTAGAGGTCGGAGAGGTCTGGGAATCCGGGTCTCGTCGGGCTCTGAAGTCTGGATCCTCGAGGGAAGACGACAAAGTGAAGCCGATTGACGCTTGATGGTTCCTGCTTGTGCAGGGTGGACACTCCTTACCCACAAGGGAGATTCTTCAGTCTTCTGTGGAGCAGAACCTCGAAGGCCAGAGTTTCTTCTTGTTGAATAGTTCAGGATAATCTAATTTGGAATGGGACCAGCTCCTACCTTTATTCTCCTAAAGGAGGCTGCACTACTGACTAGGTCCCTCCCCTGGGTGGGACCAGGAAGGGGGTGGCTACACCCCCTATCCTCTGTCCGGTTTCGTGCCAGATCTGGGGCAGGGACACCTTGTGTGCCCCGGGCATGTCTCATTCCTTTCAGGCCTGTCCTACCCAATACACAAAATCCTGTCTGGGGTGGTGCTAGCACTTCCCAAGGCAGGAAATCCTTTGTCCAAGCCTCCCTCGCTGGAAGGACTCCCAGCAGCAGGAGGTCAGACTTGTGTCTGTGGTGGTGGCATCCATTTTGTGATGCCAAGGCTCGAGTTAACTTTAACCGGGGTTCTCAGTTACATACATGTCGTGTCCCTCTAGAAGGGTGGAATGCTACTCTGGTCGCCAGAATTGGCGAGGGGGTAGTATTCCAATTCGTATGACACCTTACTCGACATGTTTTGATAATGTTATACCAAAGTTAGCATTTAACCGCGAGGATTATAATGCACTTAAGAGTATATGGTATAGCGTTATCATGGAACAGCTATTAGGACTTGATTCCGCAAGCTGCAAACGGGCTCAGCTCATGCCAGAGCACCATCTCACATAATTCCAAGCACTCTGCCTTCAGGATTGATAAGGCCTGCCATAGGAGTGACTGATAGGAATATATGTGTCCATTTTAGGGTTAGATATAGGTATACTATATCTACAGCAAAGGGTGATTACACCACCTTGCCCCAGCTGTCGTGCAGCCAGTTGTGTCTGTTTAGATGGCCAGCCAGGGGTGGCATAATACATGCTTCAGCCCCTGGTAGGTCCTGGGTACACCTATGCCCTGGATACCTAAGGTATACTGTACAGGGACTGATAAGGTGGCCCAGTACCAATTATTAAATGCACCTAAGGTACATGGAGTCCATTTTAACAGAGAGAGCAGGAAGCCTGGGGTCCTGAATAGCAGGATCCCAGGCCAACTAAGTCAAAAACCAGCAAAACACTAGGCAAAAAGTTGGGGGTAACCATAGTCAGATTCCTACACTGATAGCCCCTGCAACCAGTTTGAGCTGGACTATGCACAGGGACATCAAATGTGCCCCCAGTGCAGACATCAAAGCACTCTTGGAGTGCACCCACCCAGCCCCAATACACTAAAGCATGTCTGGGAGGTGGTTACACCTCCCTGTGGCAGGAAACCTATTGTCCAACCTTCCCCTGCTGGAGTTTCGTCCAGCAGGAGGGCAGACTCGTGTCTGTGGCTGGCAGCATCCATTTGTGATGCCAGGGTTGAGAAAGCTGGTACCGGGTGTACCGGTGCTGTCATATTTCTCCCTCTCGAAGGGTGGAATCGTACCTCCCACACCGGTTACTGATGGAGGTATGATTTCAAGGTGTTGAACACGACAGTTTTCTGTGCAACCGTTTTAAAGTTCACATTTACCACGAGGTTATAACGCACTTGAGTATATGGTAGGGCTGCATCACAGAACAACCCCTGAGAATAGATTCCTAAGGCTGCATAGGGGCCCTGCTCATGCATGAGCACCCTCTCACATATAACCCAGCATCCTGCATTCAGGATTGATAAGGCCTGCCAGTTTATATATGCAGTGATAAGGTAGATATAGTGAACCTATATCTAAGTAAGGGGTGCATGCAACACCTTACACAGTTGGTCTGGTCTGGTACTTGCAGTACCAGACCTGTTATGTCAATTTGAGTGGCCTCTCAGGGGTGGCATAATACATGCTGCAGACCCTGGCAGGCCTCTGGGGTACCTATGGCCTAGGTACATAGTATACCATATACTAGGGACTTATAAAGGTACCCCAGAATCCAATCTGGAGTGTACCTAAAGTACATGCAATCAGTTTAGGGAGAAAGCAGCTAGGCCGGGGTCCTGAATAGCAGGATCCCAGCCAGACAAGTCGAAAACAGTGAAACATCAGCAAGAAGTGGGGGTAACTATAAGAAGCAGTTCCTACTCTCCTACAGTGTAAGCCACACAAGGGGCTCAGGTTTTGGCGTGGTTTACCTAACATGTGTATAATATAATGGATAAAGCGGGATCATGTGCGGCATGTGGCTGTCTCGAAGGTTCTATAAGACTCCTGAAGGAAACAAGTGTTAGCACACTGCTTTGACCTTACAGAAAGAGCAGGTGCAATCTAACAGATGGAATCAATTAACAGGAAACTAATGTTTTGTTTTGTCTAAACGCGCACAAGGGAAAACACTCCAAGACTCTAGTAAAAGTGGGAGCATGGTAAGCCATTGGTTCACATGTTCAGGGAATGCCTGCAAGCTCAGGTGTAATGGAATCCGGGATGGGGGAAGACTGAGACGTTAAATCATGGCGTACCATAATGCGCCACAAAGGTTTTAACATGAGCCCTGCACGCTAGACCCACTACACAGAGGGCGCATGAGGGAGTCGTAACAATACTGCTGAAAACAGATGAGGGTCACTGACCTCACATTTGCCTTTGGTGCTTCAACACAAAACATGACCAAATGTCATGTGGCAAATGCTAAGACAACAAGAGAGATGACTGGGCTGTTCCTAGGGGGAGAAAGAAAGAAGGAGAAGGTCACTAAGGTATAAGGGCTAGTGCTCAATGGAGGACCACCCCTGGGTATCCAATTTGTTGGATATAATGGCCTCACACACCCTTGCGAGTGTCATGCTTCATCATAGGCAATGCTCCTCATCGGGCAGGCGGTGCAATGCCCAATGGGCTCACCTCAAAGAGGGGCTCTTTATCGGAGATCTTTTATCCAACTGCCTATGGGTGAAGTGGGGGTGAGGGGCCAGGACAGAGTAGATAGTGCGGGTGAGGATAAAATGTGGTACAAGGTACCGGAAAACAATTTTATTCTGGTGGTCCTCTACCACAATTAAAATCAAGGGCAGCCGGTGTTCATGGGAACTTTGGTTTCCCAGATTGGACCGGGCAAATGCTCCCTGAAGCACCCAAAGGCCAACTCTTCATCGCTGAACTGAAGGGGGCCTGCCTGCTTGAAATCCTAGGGTAATTTATGGTCCCTATCCAATTTTCTTTGATTGGGTAAGTCTAAGACAAGGTCAGAACACAAGTTGAGGCCTAAACACAAGAAATCCAAGTGGATTCTACAGACATTCCCTTCCCCAATCTGTCACGCCCATTCAAGAATTTGCACACATTTAACCCTTCATAGAGGGCATGCTGCATTTGTTCTAGGTAGTTCTCTTACCCTCTAATATGTCTTTGTCCCATGGATCCTTTGAGAGGTCTAATAGAATCCTGCCACTGAGTCATTCATTGGCGCTGTCTGACCTCACTTCACCCTGCTACTAGTACCATGCTGTGCTTTGATGTCTCTGCTGCTGGCCTCACCTGTTGTCCCTGGCTTGATGCCAGTATTGACTCCAGTTCCGGATTGCACACCGGATCTGATGTGATATGGAGCAGATTCCCGCTCAGTGCCATCCCATGATGTGCTGTGAGATAATGAAAGTGAAGCCTGTGGTTTAGGATGTCTACCCTGCTGCCCTGTATCGAGGCGGGTATTGTTAATGGTTGGGGTATTGTTTAGATTTGAATCTTGACACCATCCAGATGCTTAAATCAGAAACTCAGAAAATCAGAATGTTAAGGAAATGGACAAGCGTGTCTCCTCTCATTACTCTAATAAGTATCTGACTGGCAGTGCAGTGCCATTGGCACTGTTAAAGGTTATTTACTCTTTATGCAGTCTTTCTTATTGCAAATATTTCTGCACATCTATCAGTGAGCTGCAGCTGCTTTCTGGGTAACCACTGTATACCACCTTTTTTGGGACAACTTTGAGCTTAGGGCCAAGACATTTCTGCCAAAGGTGGTGTTGCCCTTCCATGTGGGTCGACGTATCATATTGTCCATTTTTTTCTCTCCACCATATACCTCTCCTCACGTTTTTATCTCCACCACACCCCTCTGAGGAGGAAAAACTATACTAGTTGTATTCTAAGCTTGCCCTTAATTTCTATATTAACCCCTTAGCTGCGGCGGCTATTCCGCCGCAGCACCAAGGGGGAGGCGGGGTCGCGGCGGAACAGCTCCGTCACGGCCCTCGGGTGAGCTGTGCTTGTGACAGAACGGTTCCGTCACGGCCCCGCCCGCTCTTTAGAAAGCTCAGCGCAGGCACAGAATTCGCGCCGCGCAGGCGCGGCGAGCGGGCCGTGACGGAACCGTTCCGTCACCAGCACAGTTCACCCGAGGCTCGTGACGGAACGGTTCCGTCATGAGCACGCAATAGGTTAATAGGACTGGGGAGACCCTCAACTCTTTGTTGGATGTGCAGTTGCGAAGAAATGTATGGTTGTACAAGGACCTTATTGCAGTTGATTGTCCTTTGGATCAAGTTCTCTTATCTATTGGCTGGGAAGGAGCCTCCTTTGGACTTATTCCACCCAGAGGGAAAGGTTCCTTTAAGGCCTTGGCTAGGGTCGTACCAGTATTGCACATCTACTTGGGTTCTGAACGCCACCTGCACCAATCACTACTGTATTGATTTCTCAAGTCCTCAGGCAGTCCTGTTTTGTCTGCTCAGGACTTCTTTTTTTTTCTTCTTTTTTTTTAAACATCTTTTTATTATAGCGAAGGCACAGAGAAAAGTAGCACAGAGCATAACGGCATTAGTATCAGCAATGAACGATCAATAAGACATATGCAACCCCAACAGCACTACACAGCCATATACGGCCCACATCCCAGAGGCTGGGCGGCGACAGGTCAACTCATAGTCATAAGCAGGGGGTTTTGCGGTCGTGCTCCACTAATACAGAACCCAATAGTGACTTCGCAATTTCTTTGTCATCACACATAATCATAAACCCAAACAGTTCAATAACAACTATCAACCCCTCTAATGGCATCGCTAGTACTAATTCAATAGAGTAGGACATTTGTGTGAGGGCCAGGTATGGTCCATGCAACGGACGGCGGTATCTACCTATGGGGATCAGATCAATATACATACAAACATATCAAGGTCTCTTAGCGTGGCAACGTGGGACACCTACACCGTCTCACAGCCCTCCTCTCCATCACCCTCCCCTCCACAGTCAGACTCCGAGGCATCAGATGAAAACAACTCCTCACTGGTGGCATCAGAATCATCCTCCGCCAATCCCTCCAAACACAGCGTCCTCCAGGCAAGTAAATCATCATGCAATTTGTCGTCCTTGCGGGTGCGCTGCATATGAGTCTCCTCCGCCAATGCCCACTCTCTTGCATCCCTCAACCACATTAGAATATCAGGCGCCCTCTGACCCATCCAAGTGATAGCCACTCGTCTCCTTGCCAAGACCAGTAGGAGTTGCAGAAACTTATACGATAGTTTCTTTTTCCTAGGTCTGGGCACCAAGGCAAGGAGGCATTGGAGTGGGTCCAGTAGGAGCCTAAGGTGCGTAGCCCGAACGATATACCGCACCACCTGTCGCCAGAAATCCTGCACAAGAGGACACTCCCATGCTAAATGCAAGAAGCCCGCCCTCCCCAGTCCACATCTAGGACAATTGTGGCTTCTATCCGACGATATGCGATGAAGGGAGACTGGTGTCATGTATGTACGATGGAGGAAATTAAAGTGAATAAGTTTAAACCGAGCATTACAGGAGACCTTATGGGTCAATAGACCAATTCGCGTCCTCTGTTCTGGCTCCAGCTCCACCCCCAGGTCCGCCTCCCATGCCCCCCATGCCGGGGCTACCGGGGGAGCCGAATCCCGGCGCATGGCCGAGTAGAGGAGGGAAATCAGGCGTTTACTTCTCCCACAGGACATAATGACGTCAAGGGTATTGGTGAGCGAGGGTGCTTCCGGGAATTGGGGCCACGTTATCCTGGCCACCTCCTGGAGGCTACCGTAATGAAGGTATTGTCCCCCAGACAATCCAAACGACTCCCTGGCACCTTCAAATGTCACAAAGGAGTCATTCGGGTAGAGGTCTGCGAGAGTCGTACAACCACCAGACCGCCACTCCCGGAAGGACATAGTTTCCTCCAATCGGAGTATCGGGGCCAGGGACCAAACCGGGAGCTCTCTGTGAAACGGAGCTCGCCGGAGCACCCTCTCAACAAATCGCTGCCAGATATTATCCGTATGACGCACCACGAAGGGCAAAGCGGCGGCGGCTCCACGCCCCTGCATTAGAGCCTCCTGCAGGGTCGCATCAGTAGCTGCACCAGCTAGCAGTTCCAGCTCCCAATTCACTCCCGCGGCGAACCATCTGGCGGCAGGAAGGAGCTGCGCCGCATAATAGTATAATTCAAATCGCGGGGCCTCGAGGCCACCTTCGTCCCAACATCTCGTCACTGTGCGCAGGGCGACCCTACTGCGTCCACCCGCCCAAAGGAGTGAAGTGAGGAGAGAGTTCAACGTGCGGAACACTCGGGGAGGTAACGGACATAGAGAGTTCTGCAGAACATATAAGACCCTAGGGAGCATCACCATTTTGGCAATAGCCAATCGCCCCATGAGAGAAAGGGGGAGCGTGTTCCAGAAGGTAATAGATTTGCGGAGGGCCGCGAGTATTCTGTCGACGTTGTGAGCCAGCAGGACCTCCGTAGACGCGGCCACCTGGATGCCCAAGTATCGGAAAGCCGTGCGCTCACACCGGAGACCCAAATGCTGAAGCTCCGCATCCAAGTTCGGGACAGCGTTTGTCAGCGGGAAGACTAGGGATTTGGTAACATTTATACGCAACCCAGAGGCTGCGCCAAATCGATCCAAGAGTCGTAATAGTTCGGGGAGGGCCTCAGCCGGGGAGGTCAAATAAAAAAGCGCATTGTCCGCATAGAGGGAGAGCACATTGGTAGTGTCATGCACCTCGATACCCCAAGCCCGCAGGTCAACGCGAGCGGAAACGGCAAGGGGCTCAATCGCAAGGGCAAATAGGAGAGGGGAGAGAGGGCAGCCCTGTCGGGTGCCTCTCCCCAGTGACCACTCCGCTGAGCGGGCCGATCCCAGCCGCACCCTGGCGCCTTGTAGATCGCCCAGATCCAGTCCCGAAATCGCGGTCCAAACCCCATTTTTTGGAGTACTTGCAACAGATATCCCCAGTGCACCGTGTCAAATGCCTTGGCCAAATCAATGGCAACCAACACGTGAGGATCCTCCCGTCCCTGCACCTCATGCAGTATATAATTGAGACAACGCAAATTCATCGCCGTGTTACGACGCGGGATGAATCCACACTGGTCAGGGTGGACTAGGCGCGTCATGAGTGGAGCGAGTCGCGTGGCCAACAATTTTGTGAGGATTTTCGCATCCGTATTCAGCAATGTGATAGGACGATATGCCGCGGGATCAGTGTTGTCACCGCCAGGCTTCAGGATCATGCACACGTCTCCCTGGGTCATGGTAGGTGGAAGGGTGCCAGCTTGCAGAGCCTCATTGTAGACCTGCAATAGGAGGGGGGCCAGGACATCTCCAAAGGACTGATAGAACTCAGCCGGATAACCATCACTCCCAGGGGTCTTAGAACAGGGGAGGGCAGCGATCGCCGCCGTAATCTCCCCTAACGTCAGATCCGCGTCGAGTACCTTCGCCACATCCTCCGGCAACTTCTGAAGTTGGAGGCCCTCAAGATACGACTGACCAGCCTCCTCCGATATCAATGGGTCAGCCTCATAGACAGTCTGTAAGTGGCCACGGAGAACTTCAAGAACCTCCGCCTCAGAGTGGACCATAGTGCCAGCTGAGTCCCGTAAGGCAACAACCCTCTCAGGTGCAAATTCTCGCCGCAAGATCCAGGCCAACAAGCGGCCGGACTTATCCCCCTCCCGATGGAGGCGCTGCCTGTACTGGCCCAGCGTGAATTTGTCAAGACGTGTAAGTATGTCATGGATCGACACTAGGGCCTCCCTTTCCATTCGGTGGCCCAGGACCTCAGGATTAGCACAGGACTGTGCGCATTGAAGCACCAGTTCCGCAGCTTGCAAGTCAGACAACAACTGTTTCCGGACCCCATACGAAAGGCCCATACATGCGCCTCGTACCACCGCCTTCAACGCCTCCCATTTGGTGGAGTAGGGCAAGTCCCCCCCCCCCCAGTTGAGGTCCAAGTAACCTGACAGTGACTCCGCTACATGCTCCCTAGCCACTGGGTCCTGTAATAAGTCAACCGGCAACCTCCACGTACGCGCGGCCCGATCAGGCCACTTCGCCACACACGTCACCGGAGCGTGATCCGACAAGTATCGCGCCTGATGTGTAACCGATAAAGTAAGGGAGGTGGTTAAGTTTGCCGCAAGTATGCGGTCCAGTCTGCTATGCGTACCGTGGGTCGGAGTGTAGCAGGTATAGAGCCTCTGAGTGGGGTGGCAGGTTCGCCACACGTCACTCGCCCCCAGATTGTGCATCACATCCCGCAGACGCGCTGTCATACGGGGCTTGGTGCCCGCCCTAGGCGGATGACGGTCCAGCTCGTGGTCCAGTATGCAATTGAAATCCCCGAACCAGAGGAGGGGCGCATCTAAACTTGGAGCCAAAAGATCCTGTATCTGAGAGAAAAAGGTCGGGTCATCAGTATTCGGGGCATATGTGTTCAGTAGCAGGAATTCCTTGTCGTCCAGTCTAAGCCTCACTAATAAATACCTGCCTTCCACATCTGCCTCTACATATTGTACGGCACACGGAATCCCCGGGGCCACCCAGATAAGGACCCCCCTAGCATACGTAGAGAAAGAGGAATGAAAGAACTGGCCCCTCCATTTCCTAGACAATCGCTGCGCGCCTTCATCATCTAGATGGGTCTCCTGCAAGCAGGCCACCGAGACCCCATGTCGTTTGAGAAAGGAGAGGACCCTGTGTCTTTTGGTGCAGGTGCCCAGGCCACGCACATTCCACGTCAAAAACCTGAAACCCACGGCATAGGAGTACACCCTACCGGGCTACATCTTGTATACAACGCAAACCTGACCCCCCCGACCCCCACAACGTGTAGATCCAGAGGAGTAGCCCAAAAATCAAGCCCCCCAAAAGTCTGAATCAGTATGTACATGATGCCATTACAACTTCTGTCATGAACCCCGCCCCACCCCCCAACATCCCCAAAACCCAAAACCTTTGCAAAATCCCAACTCCAACCCCACGAGCAATAGGACAGCAACACAAAACAACGCCACCTCGCTCTTCCCCCGCCAGTGCCAGGACGTGCACAGCCACCCCATACCACTCAATCAACCCACACTCACACACACCAAGTCAACCCCCCCCACCACCCTCCCTCCCAGCTCCCCGAAAGACCCAACAAACCCAGGAAAGAAATACCCGGGCATGTCTTCGTAATATTGCCAGTAATGAGGGTACGACAACACTCTGACCAATGGTCCGATCCCCACACCCTACACCCCCCCTCTCCAAGGACAGCAGGGCGCCAGTCATATGGCACGGTCCAACAACCAGGAAAGTTCCAGCAGCCCGCATGATGAGCGGGAACCCAGCACACCATGAGCAAATAGCACCCAGCCAAAGGACAGTCGTACATATAGGCACTTTAAGGGCAAAGCGAATAAACAGAGGAGGCCAACCCAATACAAGGGAAAAGTCATTCCAACCTTGATGCAGTTAGGGCCGTCTCTGGGACCACAGGAGCCTCTGAGCCCTCACCCAGGGACAGTTCTTGCAAGGTGTCTGGTACCAAGACATCTCCAGGTGCGGCTGCCTCAGGTAACCCCGAACCCGCCCCCCCCCCTGCGAGGATTCCATATGTATAGCTCCATCCGCCCCCACCGTGGGTCGAGATTCAGGAGAACCCCGGGACCTGGATCGGCGTCCTCTCCTACCACGGCGCCTCCTCTGTGGCCTGGTCCCCCAAGTCTCTCTCGGGCCCCCCCGCTCACCAGGGGGCAAGTCGTCTCCTCGAATCTCCAGCCATTCCCAGACCTCCGCCGGCGTCTCAAAGAAGTGCGCGCGGCCTTGGGACAGAACTTTAAGCTTGGCAGGGTATAACAGCATATACTGAAGCTGCATTTCACGTGGCTTTTGCTTGACCCCCAAGTAGGATTTTCTCTGCTCCTGCACTTGTTGGGTATAGTCCGGGTAGATCGATATTCGACTGTTCTCAATCATGAGGGACTCCGATTCTCTAGCAGCCTTAAGGATACAGTCACGGTCCTTGTAATTAAGGATCTTCGCGATGAGGGCTCTGGGAGACTCACCCGGCCGTGGAGGGGCAACCAGGGCCCGGTGCGCTCGCTCCACTACGAAGACACTTGATAGTCCATTCGGGCACAGGCGGTCACGGATCCATGTTTCCAGGAAACGCTCAGGGTTCCCTGCCTCCAGTCGCTCCGGAACCCCAAGTACTCTGATATTACTCCGACGCGCCCTCCCTTCCGCGTCTTCAGCCCGTCGTTCCAACGCACAGGTAGTAGTAGAGGTAAGTTGGGCCAGCGACTTCTGCAAAGAAGCTACCTCTCCCTGCAGTTGAGTGATGTTGCCCTCCGCGTCCGATACCTTATCCGCTAATTTGCGAAGGTCCGTCCGCAGCAGGTTGACATCGATAGATACCGTCTCTATCTGGCGCTCCAGAGCAGAGTGGGACCCCTGAATGGCTTTGAGGATTTCAGCCCTGGACGGCTCCGCAGCCCCGTCTCCGCAACCCCCGACTGACGTGTGATCCTCTGCGGCGGGAGGCGCGGGGTGGTATACTGTACAATCGTGTTCGGCTGGGAGGCCTTCGAGGAACGGCCTGCACGGCCCGCCATGCTGAAGAGTGCAGCAGCACGCGGGAAGGTCCAAGGCGTCTATGACGATCCAGGGGTTCAGAGGGAGCCGCCCGATCAAATCCAGGACAAGCGCTACAGGAGGTATGAAGCCATCATCGGGCTCGCAGGCAGCTCGGTGCGGGCGGCGCCCAAGAGGAGGAAGCCAACCCCTCACAACCCCAGCAGTGCGGAGGAGACCAGGGCCCGGGAGCGCCTCGAGGAAGCAATGAACAGGACTGGCGGCAGCCAGGCGTCAAGAATCCGCAGGGGTCGCCTCCCCCCAACAGGGGTCCACCGTCACAGGCCAGGTCAAGGGACAGGCGCACCTCGCCCCCGACTCCGCGGCCCCCCCCCAGGGATAGTCAAAATGGCGGCCGCGTGGGGGAGGGGGCGAGGGATTACCGCAGGCAAAGGATCGCCAGTGACCGGGCCCCCCCCGAAAGTAGTATGTTGGAGAAAGTCAGGACCTACTCGGGGGGGCCGATGAAAGCAGGCGCACAGTTTCTGCGGATCACCGCAGGAGGATCCGGCGATGACGAGCACCGGGCAATCGGGACCCCCACTCCAAATCTCTGGGCAGCAGTACTCGCGTCCTCCGCCTACTGACTGCAGGCCCTCTGGCGGCTCTCCGGGCCGGTCACGTCCGCGGCAGCTGCAGGAGTAAAGCTCCTCCCCGAGAGCACAGTCAAAATGGACGGCGCCTCCACCTCGTCAGGCTCCGCACGCCGGCCCCGAGGCGCAGAACCGCCACTCTCCGCTGCGTCAATTCACCTCCGGGGGGCACAGATAGAACACCGGGACCCGGCAGGGGCTCGGCCAACTCGGCAGCCGCAGACGGAGCGCCCGCAGTCCGGCGTCTCCCAACAGGCCCAGTCCACGGCGTCACGTGAAACAGGACGCCGGCGCCACCCCCGACAGTGTTGTCACCTCCTAGCACGAGGGATTCCGGTACCGCTTAGCCGGATCAGTGTCCCCAGTCGGGTCAGGGCAGGTTCCGACACAGGTTTCAGAGAGCGGGACAGCCCGGGCAGGATTTAAGACAGGATTTCGTCGGTCTTCGGGACGGAGCTGGAGGAGCTCACGTCCTGTCGGCCATGCTGCTTGGCCACGCCCCCCTGCTCAGGACTTCTTGATATACAGTCCACTTGTAAGAAGCTGCACCCTTTGTCGGTAGCACTTTAGTATCAATATATTCAGTGATGAATCTGCATTTGCATGGATTGTGGTATGTACTGTATCCCTGCTCTCAACTCTGTGGTGTAGCCTTTCAATATTTGTCCCTAAAATGCTCCATGAGGATTTCTACTATTGTTAGTCTGTTTTTTGTATCTGAAAGATACACGTTAGTGATAGATTCCTTACCTTAGAATATCCCCAGGCGTCAGACTGGATCCGGAAAATTTTGCGTAGCAATACCCCTGCGCGCCGGCAGGCGTCGTCCGTCGTCGGCGTCGTTAGCGCCGGTATGATGTCGTCGGAGTACTTAGATGCCGCCCTCGCGCACTGACGTCAGTTATTCTTTTTTCCGCGCCAGCTAGCGCAGATCCGGAGAAGCTCTACCCCTCAGTCACTTTTCGACTAAACTTTTTAATCTTTTTGATCATCTCTTTCTCGAGTTTCTCGACTCCTACGGTGCCGGTAGGGATGCCGGTTTCAAACCTTGCTCCAGGTGCGACCGACTGATGTCGGTTACTGACCCCCATCGCCGGTGCCTTCAGTGTCTAGGCCTCGACCACGACGACCGCACCTGCCCCGACTGCCGGGCCCTGACGTCGAAGGCTAGGCGGGAGCGGTCCCGCAAGCGACTAGAGCTCCGGCAGTCGGCCCGTGCCGTTCCAGTTCCCGGTCCCACAGGAAGTCGAAAGAACGGTCGCGGGGTCGGAGTCCTTGTAGCTCCGGGAGTCGGCATCGGTCGTCGGGATCTTCCTCAGGTAAGAGGCATGAGAGGTCGGAGCGACGTCATCGTTCCTCCGACCCACCCCAATGCTCGCACGACGCGGCCGGGGGTCCGGGTGACACCACCCACGCGGATCCGACGGAGTCGCAGGCGCCACATCCTGCCCCACACCTGCAGGTCCCTGGGCACGATGCAACGCCGGAGGAGGTCGAGCGGTACCTCATGGCCATGAGGTCCCTCCCTCCTCAGCCGGATTCCGTGGCGCCTTTGGGCCCAACGGTCCAGGCTGGCGGGTTGGGTGCTTCGGCTCCGACGCCGTGGGGTGCCTCGGCCCCAGCGCCGCCGGCGACTTCGTTCCCGACGCCGCAGGCCCTCACTGGATCCACTTCCGGGTCGTCGCCGGTCGACCTCACGACCTCGCCGGCGCCGGCCCAGCATGCGCCACGCCGCCCCCAATCCTCCCCTCGATTCGGTTCCGGTGCCGGAGCGGCGCCGCTGGGCGCCACTCTCGACGTCGTTTGGAGATTTCTATTTCCACGAACCGGCCCCATCCGTTGACCCTGAGCTTCAGGAGATGGGTGATGAGGGTGATTGGGAGGGGTGTATGGACACTCTAGCACAAGAGTGCCAGTCTCAACAGGACTGGACATATGAGCTTGGGGAGGCCAGTGGTATTGACACTTCGCCAGACACTGGATTTGTCTCCCCTCCCACCGTGGCTACGGAGGAGGGGGCTGCCTACAGTGTAGTGTTGACGCGGGCAGCCAAGGCCTTTGGCCTGACGCTCCCCGTCACGGCCATGAGGACTAACCTCCTCACTGAGGTCCTTAAACCGCAGGCATGCTCAACTGAGCCTCTGCTGCCGTTTAATGAGGTCCTGTGTGACGTTCTTGTGGGCACTTGGTCCAAGCCCGCTACAGGTCAGCCTGTGGATAGGAACGTGTCCAGACGCTACCGCCCGGCCCCGGGCGACCCTTGCTTTTTGTCCACCCATCCCACCCCCGAGAGCCTGGTCATCCAGGCCTCCACTTCCCAGACCGCATTCCCGACGGCTCCTCCCGATCGGGAATCCAACAGGTACGAGCAATTCGGAAAGAAAGTGTTCTCGTCCCTGAGTTTGGGACTGCGGTCTGTCAATACCGCATGCCTCTTGGGCCGCTACACCCACACCCTGTGGGACACGGTCGCGGACGTGCTGCCACAATGCCTGGAGGAGGTCCAGGCTAAACTCGCCCAAGCCCTTGCGGAGGGTCGAGATACAGCGCGCTACTCCATCCGGTGTGGGCTGGATACCACGGACTCACTGGGCAGAGCGATGGCAACGACGGTGGCGGTTCAACGCCATGCCTGGTTGAGGTCCGCCAACTTTTCGGCCGATGTCCAGGCCACCCTCCTGGACATGCCGTTTGATGGCCGTCGCTTATTTGGCGACAAGGCAGATCATGCGCTTGAGCGTTTTAAGGACTCCTGGGCTACGCCCAAGTCCTTGGGCCTCTCGGTCCCACGCCAGCAAACGGGTGCCTTTCGCTCCTTTCGTGGCCAAGGAAGGGGCGCTCCCACACGTGCTGCCAGCCACGCGCCGCAGACTTCTACACAGCGCGGTGGCGGCCGTGGAAACCACAGTGGCGGCGGTCGGGGACAACAGCGAGGCCAGTCCACACCTTCCCCTGCAGCACCCGCCTCAAAACCCTCCTAGTCCATGCTTTCAGGCCCATGTGACGCCAGTGGGAGGCAGAGTCCGCCATCACCCCTTCTACTGGCGCACTGTCACGTCGGACAGGTGGGTGCTGCAAATCATCCCCTTCGAGGCGACCCCTCCAGCCATGCCACCGCAGTACCACCGCGTGTCGGGGGATCACTTACAACTTCTGCAAGAGGAAGTGTCGGCCCTCTTGGCCAAGGGGGCCATCGAGCGCGTTCCGGGGCCAGAAGTAGGGTGTGGTTGTTACTCCCACTACTTTCTGGTACCCAAGAAGGGAAAAGGGGGCCTACGCCCTATCTTGGACCTACGGAACGTCAACGGCTTCCTCCGGAAGGAGACGTTCAATATGCTGCCCTAGACCCTGGAGACTGGATGGTAGTGTTGGACTTGCAGGACGCTTATTTTCACATCCTAGTCCTGCCGGCCCACCGGCGTTACCTGCGATTCACGGTAGGCCACGAGCACTTTCAGTTTACCGTGCTCCCCTTCGGCCTTACCAGCGCCCCACGGGTGTTCACGAAAGTGATGGCGGTGGTCGCAGCTCATCTGCGCAGGTTAGGGGTTTCAGTCTTCCCCTACCTCGACAACTGGTTGTTGAAGGCAGGCTCGCCCCAGACAGTCATCAGCCACCTCCAGACTACGGCCGACCTCCTGCACCTGCTGGGGTTCTCCATCAATGTGCCGAAGTCACACCTGTGTCCCTCTCAGAAGCTCCTCTTCATCGGAGCGGTTCTCGACTCTGCGCAGTTTCGGGTTTATCCTCCCGAACAGCGGGTTCAGGATATTCAGGCTCTGATTCCGATCTTTCAGCCTTTATCCCGAGTCTCGGTCAGGTTGACGCTGCGGCTTCTGGGGCTGATGGCCTCCTGCATCCTTCTGGTGCATCACGCCCGGTGGCGGATGCGGGCTCTGCAGTGGGACCTGAAGTTTCAGTGGGCCCAGCATCAGGGCAACTTGTCCGACCATGTCTTGATCTCGGAGGGCACTGCAAGACAGTTGCAGTGGTCGCTCACGGACCACGATTGGGTCAGCGGCAGATCCCTCTCCCTACCCCAACCGGACCACGTAGCTGTGACGGACGCGTCCCTCCAGGGCTGGGGGGGGGCACATGGTAGAGGCAGGGATCAGAGGCCTCTGGTCTCCGGCGGAGTCCCGGCTCCACATCAACCTTCTGGAGCTGCGAGCGATCCGGCTTGCACTGAAGGCATTCCTCCCCTCTGTCCGGGGGAGTGTAGTGCAGGTGTTCACGGACAACACCACCGCCATGTGGTACTGCAACAAACAGGGCGGGGTGGGGTCGTGGACCCTATGCCAGGAGGCTCTGCACCTCTGGCAGTGGCTGGAACATCAGGGCGTGACCCTGGTGTTTCAACACCTGGCAGGTTCTCTGAACGCCAGGGCGGACGAACTCGAATCTCGAATGACGTCTGAACTCGGACGTGGCGCAAGGCCTCTTTCAGCAGTGCGGAGAGCCTTGGTTAGATCTATTCGCCACAGAAGAGAACGCGCAATGTCATCAGTTCTGCGCGTTGGAATTTCCAAGGCGGCACTCGCTCGGAGATGCTTTTCGTCGCGAGTGGAATTGCGGTCTTATGTATGCCTTTCCGCCTATACCACTTCTGCCCAGAGTGCTGAAGAAGATCAGGCGCGACCGGGCCCAGGTTATCCTTTTGGCTCCGGACTGGGCACGAAGGTATTGGTATCCAGAGCTACTCAGCATGTCTGTCGATCCCCCGATTCGTCTGCCTCTTCAGGAGGACCTTCTGTCGCAGCAGCAGGGGACGGTCCTCCACCCGAACCTGTCCAGTCTCCACCTACAAGCTTGGAGATTGAGCCGCGATAGTTGAGGCCATTTGACTTGCCTCCTGAAGTCTGTAATGTCATTCTGGCAGCCAGGCGTCCCTCCACAAAGTCGGTATACGCCTGCAGGTGGAACAGATTTGTGGCATGGTGCACAGCAAAGGTTGTGGATCCTCTCTCTGCACCCCTTTCTGAGGTTCTCCTCTTCCTTCTTCCTCTGGGCACTATCAAGGGCAACCTTTCTGCCCTTTCCGCCTTCTTAAGGCTACCTGATCAGCCATCTTTGTTCAAGTCCCCAATTGTAAATAGGTTTTTGAAGGGCATCACACACATGTTCCCTCCTGTTCCATTCGTGATGCCTCAGTGGGACTTGAACCTTGTACTTACCTTTCTGATGTGTGCTCCCTTCGAGCCACTTCATAACTGTCCTCTCCGTCTTCTTACTCTAAATACTGCTTTCCTGGTTGCCTTCACCTCTGCCAGGAGGGTGAGTGAGCTCCAGGCTCTTTCCTCTAAACCGCCTTTCCTTTCTGTCCATCCGGACAAGGTTGTGTTGCGGACAAGACCCTCTTTCCTGCCCAAGGTAGTCACAACCTTCCACATCGGGCAGTCCATCATCTTGCCCACCTTCTTTCCGCCTCCGCACCCCTCTAAAGAGGAAGAGCGGCTCCATCATCTGGATCCAAAACGTGCACTGTCATTCTATCAGGACCGCACACGCCAGTTCCGGGTGGATGACTAACTCTTTGTTGGTTACGTGGGCGCTAAGAAGGGACGGGCGGTGCACAAGCGGACCATCTCTCGGTGGATCATCTTGTGCATCCAGGCGTGTTACTCCTTGGCTAAGAAGGAACCCCCTGTTGGGCTGAGGGCTCATTCCACTCTGGCCACGGCGACTACGACTGCCTTTGGCCGAGGAGTGCCCTTGCAGGACATTTGTTAGGCAGCTACGTGGGCCTCGCTGCACACGTTTGCGAGACACTACTGCCTGGACAGCCAAGTCCGGAGGGATGGCTTCTTTGGCCGTTCCATCCTCCAGGACTTTCTGGTGTGATTATTGGTTCGCAGACCCACCACCGGGGTTGGTATTGCTGGGGTATCTATTCTAAGGTAAGGAATCTATCACTAACGTGTCTCTTTCAGATGCACAAGTTACTACTTGTGTAACGATATATCTGTAAGAGACATTAGTTAGTGATAGATTCCTTAACGACCCACCCATCCTCCCCGTTCTGCGAACCGATATCTAGGGTTAAGGTCATCCTCTTTCAGGGCCCTAGTTTCATGGCACCAGTGTTGGTTCTATCATGGCTCTGCGTATCTGGCGTGGAAAAGCTGTGTATCAGAACTGACGTCAGCGCGCGAGGGCGGCGTCTAAGTACTCCGACGTCATACCGGCAGTGCCGACGACGGACGCGGACGACACCTGCCGGCGCACAGGGGTATTGCTACGCAAAATTTTCCGGATCCAGTCTGACGCCTGGGGATATTCTAAGGTAAGGAATCTATCACTAACTAATGTCTATATCGTTACACAAGTAGTAACTAGTGCTTCTTGCTGAGTGTTCAGCAGATGCAGGATGCCCTTTGGGGGTCGCTGCTGCACACAGTTTACTTCAGTTGTCAGTTGCTCCGTGCCTGATGATGCAGAATGTGTGCAAGAGAAAAGTGACATCACTTCACAAGGTGGTCTTTAGATGCTAATCATGATGTCACATCCGGAGGCCATGTGGCTTCGACTTGGAGACTGAAGGTGCCACTTTGTATGCTGGACGTATTACAGATTTTTTCCAGATTCAGTCTGATGTGTGGGAAGATTCAAGAGGTGACATCTTTGATGGTAAGTACATGTTTTGCCAGTGGCTCGAACTTAAAGAAAGTGGTCTGTAACCCTTGCCTGAAAACTTAAAGGTCACAAACAAAAAAAATCCACTTTTAGAAGAAGTGCCGTATGAGCCAGGGAAATGGTTAGGGCTCTCTGCACATCCAGAGAATTATATCTTTCCTGTTCATCTAAACGGGGAGATGAGGAAAACGTGGCAATACTGGGTCTTGAGAACAATGGAACTTAGGTGAGACCTTAGGCTACAGTGGTGGTCTGGGTTGAAGAACCGATTTGTCTAAAAAACAAATTAAATAAGATTAAAGACTATTTCCATCTTCCCGATGAATTGGGCACCAAAAATATTGTGGCAGATGGAAATTTCAGGTTAATGGAAAGCAAAGGCTGAGGGACTCTGAAGACTTTGAAGAGTCAAAAGTAATTCCCAATGGCTATTCGACAATGAATTTTTGGACGTCTGATGAAAAAACCTCTAAGAAGTGAGGAAGCCATATTTGAAATAGTTTGCATTTCTGGAGTTCTGAAAGACTTGGGTAGCACTCATTGGCTACACAAAGTTGAAACTACCAAACACAGTACAAAATATCCTCTAAAAAATTAAAAATCACTTGGGGATCTCAAGAGGGAGCTTCGAAACCTGTCAGTATACACTAAGCATCGAAGTTTCAGCAATGCAAAGTGTATACCTTAAGGATTGTGGGATGTATGGGTTGTTCGATGCTGAAAATAACTTTATCTGAAAGAAACCCGTAAGTTATAGATTCCTTACCTTAGAATTCCCCCCAGGCGTCAGACTGAATCCGAAAAGTTTTTTCATCAGCAATACCTCTGCGCATCGAAAGGTGGCGTCCGGTCCGCGTACATCATTGGTGTTGTGTAGCCGGGATGACGTCGCAGTAGCTACTTAGTGCCGCCCTCGCGCGCTGACGTCAGTTCTTTCTATTTCCACGCCAGCCAGCACAGATCCGGAGAGAGCGGTTTTTCCAGTCACTTTTTGACTGACTTTTTCTTGACTTCTTTTTTTAGTCCATCGACTCCTGGCGCACGAGGGATGACCGGCTTCAAGGCATGCGGTTCCTGTAACCGACTGATGTCGGTGACGGATTCGCACCGCATGTGCCTCTTTTGCCTGGAGCGCTGCCACAACCCCAAGTCGTGCTCCGACTGCCGGTCGATGGCACCAAAGGCTTTGCGGGAGCGGTCCCGAAAGCTGCTTGAGCGCCAGTAGTTGGCTCCGCGCCGTTCAAGGTCCTGGTTACGAGGGAGGTTGAGGAGCCATCTCCATTCGTCCAAGTCATCGAAGTCTTCGCACTCGGGTAAGTCAAAGCACAAAAAGAAGTCGAAGAAGCATCATCGGTCTTCGACTTCTCCCCGTCGGTCGGCTGACCTATGGCTCGCGCACGGAGCCTGAAGAGTTGACTCTGGGCTTCACTCCCTTCCCGGGACCCGGAGCGACTCACACCCAACTTCGTAAGTTGACGAGGTGATGCATGCCATCTTTGGGCGGCCCAAACCCTACGGGCCCCGCGCACTTGGTTGGGGGGCCTAGGCCTTCTCCGCCATCGGCGCCGGCCACCGTGCCGCAGGCCCCTCCTGGATCCAGGCCTGAATCGGGATCGGCTCCCGTTGACCTTATTACACTTCCACCAGTTCCGCTTCCTCCGGCACCGTAACTGGCCCTGGTCGTGTCCCTGGCCGGCGTCGACCCCGGCCTCCATCCCGATGTTGACACGGAGCCAGACTGGCATCGCCCGACGCCGGATCCGACACAGAGATGGGTATTTATTCCCCTGTTGACTCCTGGGCTCCCTTTTCGACAAGATTGTTAACCTGAGGAGGAGGACTATAAGGGGTCAGGTGACCCTTTAACTGATCAGATGGAGTCTGAGCAGGACTGGAGCGAGGACCTGCGGGATGCCAGTGGTCTTAACACATCTCCGGAGCTTGGCATGTTGACTATCCTACCGTGGCTAAGGAGGAGGGAGTGTCATACGCAATGGTGTTGCGTAGGGTGGCCGAGGCCCTCAACCTAGAGCTTCCTACGGTGTCGGTCAGGACTAACCTCCTGACAGAGGTGCTTCACCCGGCAGCGAGCTCTTCGGAGCCTTTGCTGCCATTTATTGAGACCCTTACTGACGTCCTTTTGGGCACTTGGTCCAGGCCCAACACGGAGGCACCCGTGGATAGGATGATTATCCGACTCCACCGCCCGGCTCCGGGCAACCCCACTTTCCTCTCCCAACACCCTACCCCAGAGAGCTTTGTAGTCTAAACCTTCACTTCCAAGGGCGCGTTCCCTATTGCTCCACTAAAAAGGGAATCCAAGAAGCTGGAACATCTTGGGAAGAGAAAATGTTCTCTCTTGCCAGCTTGGGACTGCGGTCGGTAAACACTGCATGTCTATTGGGCTGTTTTCCCACTGTGTGGGATATGGTTGCGCAGGTGCTGCCTCAGTCTCCGGAGGAGGCCCGGACAGTGCTCTTCCCAGGCTGTCCCCGCCGGGAGGGATGCAGCTTAGTTTACCATCCGTTGTGGGCTGGATACCGCCAACTCTCTAGGCAGGACGATTTCCACGTCTGTAGCCCTTCGTCGCTACTCCTGGATGAGATCGACTGGCTTTTCGGGGGATGTCCAGAACACCTTGATGGACATACCCTTTGATGGCCGTCGCCTTTTTGGCGACAAAGCAGACAACACTCTAGAACGTTTCAAGGACTCACTGGCTACGGCCAAGTACTTGGGCTTCTCCAGCCTCCCAGTGCAGTCAGCTCTTTGACCCTTTCGGGTCTACAGAAGGGGTGCTCTGCCACATCCTGCCGTAGCAAGTTACCCAACCTTCGCGCTGCAGGGGACATGGAAACAACCGTCGTGGTCCCGGGGGCAGCAGGCGGGCTAGTCCACCAACCCCCTCTGCAGCAGCCTCCAAACCTTCCTAGACCTACAATTTAGGCTCATCAAATGCCAGTGGGCAGCAGGATCCGCCATCACCTCCCCCACTGGCGCACCATCACATCAGACAGATGGGTTTTGCAGATAGTCCGAAGGGGCTACTCCCTCCTCCCCTTCGAAGCTACCCCTCCAGCCATGCCACCGCAATACCACCGCATGTCGGAGGATCATCTGGCCCTTCTCCAGCAGGAAGTTACAGCTCTCTTGGCCAAGGAAGCCATTGAGCGCGCTCCTATCCCAGAGGTAGGTTGTGGTTGTTATTCCCACTAATTTCTGGTTCCCAAGAAGGACAATGGCCCGCGTCCTATCTTGGATCTCATGAACGTCAACCACTTCCTCCGGAAGGAGAAGTTCAAGATGTTGACGCTTGCTCAGGTCTTGTCATTCCTCGACCCGGAAGACTGGATGGTAGCGCTGGACTTGCAGGACGCTTATTTTCACATCCCCGTCTTGCCGGCCCACCGGCTTTACCTGAGGTTCACGGTAGGCCACGAGCATTTTCAGTTTACTGTACTCCCCTTTGGCCTTACCAGCGCCCCCCTGGTGTTCACGAAAGTGATGATGGTGGTCGTAGCTCAGCAACGCAGATCAGGGGTTTCAGTCTTCCCCCATCTCGACGACTGGTTGTTGAAGGAGGGCTCGCCCCAGGCTGTCGTCTCCTATCTTCAGACTACGGCCGACCTCCTGCATTCGCTGGGGATCTCCATCAATGTGCCGAAGTCACACCTGATTCCCGCTCAGAAGCTCCTCTGGACAAGCAGCGGTTTCGGGTCTATCCTCCCTAACAGCGAGTCTGGGATATTCGGGTTATGACTCCGATCTTTCAGCCTCTATCCCGGATTTCGGTCAGACTGACCCTGAGGCTGCTGGGCCTCATGCCTCCTGCATCCTGCTGGTCAGGTGGCATATGCAGGCTCTGCAGTGGGGCCTGAAGTTCCAGTGGTCGCAGCATCACTGGGAATCTGTCCGATTGCATTCAGATCTCGGAGGGCACTGCACGACAACTGCAGTGGTGGCTTACGAACCAGGATTGAGTCAATGGCAGATCCCTCTCCCTTCCCCAACCAGAACACACAGTGGTGACCGACGCATCCCTTCTGGGATGGGTCGGCCACATGGGAGAGGCGGAGATTTGAAGCCTCTGGTCTCCGGCGGAGTCCGTGCTCCATATCAATCTTCTGGAGCTTCTGGCGATCCGTCTTGCACTCAAGGCATTCCTTCCCTCTGTTCGAGGAAGAGTAGTGCAGGTGTTCACGGACAACACCACCGCCATGTGGTACTGCAACAAACAGGGCGGGCGGGGTCGTGGACCCTATAGCAGGAGGCCCTCCGCCTCTGGACATGGCTGGAACATCGGGGCATATCCCTGGTGGTTTAACACCTGGCGGGTTCACTGAACGCCAGGGCTGACGAACTCAGCCGCAGGTGCATGATGGATCACGAATGGCGTATTCACTCGTAGGTGGTGCAAGGTCCCTTTTGACAGTGGGGAGAGCCTTTGTTAGATCTATTTGCCACCGAAGAGAACGCGCAATTTCAACAATTCTATGCGTTCGATTTTCCACTCGCACTCGCTCTGTGACGCTTTTCGAGGCAAGTGGAGTTGCAGTCTGTTGTACGCCTTTCCGCCTACACCACTTCTTCCCAGAGTGCTGAAGAAGATCAGGCGTGACCGGGCCCAAGTCATTCTTGTTGCCTAGGACTGGGCTCGAAGAGTTTGGTATCCCGAGCTACTCAGTATGAGCATGGATCCCCTGATCCGACTGCCTCTTCGGGAGGATCTTCTGTCGCAGCAGCCGGGGACGGTCCTCCACCCGAACCTGTCCAGCCTCCACCTACATGCATGGAGATTAAGCTGCGACAGTTGATTATATTTGACTTGCCTCCTGAAGTCTGTGATATGATTCTGGCAGCCAGGCATCCCTCCATTAAATCGGTATACGCCTGCAGGAGGAACAAATTTGTGGCATGGTGCACAGCAAAGGCTGTTGATCCCCTTCCTGCACCTCTTTCAGACATCCTTTTGTTCTTTCTCTCTCTGGCCCAGCAGGGCTCTGCTCTGGGCACTATTAAGGGCTAACTTTCTGCAACTTCGGCTTTTCTCAGGCTCCCTGATCAGCCCTCTCTTTTGAAGTGTCCTTTTGTAAATGGATTCCTCAAAGGCATTACCCACCTTTTCCCTCCTATTCCGTTTGTAATGCCGCAGTGGGACTTTAATCTGGTTCTTACTTATTTGATGTGCTCTCCTTTTGAGCTGTTTCACAACTGTCCTCTTCGTTTATTGACTTTGAAGACTGCTTTCCTGGTTGCCATTACCTCCGGTAGGCGCATGAGTGAGCTCCAGGCTCTTTCCTCTAAGCCTCCTTTTGGACCCAAAACGTGCACTCATTTTACCTGAATCGCACACAACAGTTCCGGGTAGATGACCGGCTCTTTGTTGGCTACGTAGGCGCCAAGAAAGGCCAGGCTCTACACAAGAGGACTATCTCCCGCTGGGTCGTCTTGTGTATCAAGGCCTGTTATTCTCTGGCTAAAAAGAAACCTCCGGTGGGGTTGCGAGCCTATTCTACCAGGGCGAAAGCAGTTACTACTGCATTAGTGTAGGAGAGTGGGGTCTGCAATCCTATGGTCACCCCAGATTTTTGCTTTTTGCTTCACTGGTTTACAACTTTCCCTGGCTGTGGGCCTGCTAATCAGACCCACAGCCTAGCTGTTCTCTCTCTAAATTGACAACCATGTACTTTAGGTGCATTTACCAATTGGTACTGGGCCACCTTATCAGTCCCTGTACAGTATACCTTAGGTATCCAGGGCATAGGTGTACCCAGGGCCTACCAGGGGCTGAAGCATGTATTATGCCACCCCTGGATGGCCATCTAAAACTGACACAACTGGCTGCACGACAGCTGGGGCAAGGTGGTGTAATCACCCTTTGCTGTAGATATAGTATACCTATATCTAACCCTAAAATGGACACATATCCTCCTATCAGTCACTCCTATGGCAGGCCTTAACAATCCTGAAGGCAGAGTGCTTGGAATTGTGTGAGATGGTGCTCTGGCATGAGCTGAGCCCGTCTGCAGCTTGCGGAACCAAGTCCTAATAGTTGTTCCATGATAACGCTATACCATATACTCTTAAGTGCATTATCGACCTCGCGGTTGAATGCTAACTCTGGTATAACATTATCAAACCATGTCGAGTAAGGTGTCATACGAATTGGAATACTACCCCCTTGCCAATTCTGGCGATGGGGATAGCATTCCACCCTTCTAGAGGGACACGACATGTATGTAACTGTGAACCACGGTTAAAGTTAACTCGAGCCTTGGCATCACAAAATGGATGCTGCCACCACAGACACAAGTCTGACCTCCTGCTGCTGGGAGTCCTTCCAGCGAGGGCAGCGTGGACAAAGGGTTTCCTGCCTTGGGAGGTGCTAGCACCACCCCAGACAGGGTTTTGTGTATTGGGTAGGATAGGCCTGAAAGGAATGAGACATGCCTGGGGCACACAAGGTGCCCTGTGCATACACCGGTTCAAACCAGTTGCTGGGGCACTCCAGCCCCAGCTCTGGCGGGAAACCGGACAAAGGATAGGGGGTGTAACCACCCCCCTTCCTGGTCCCACCCAGGGGAGGGACCTAGTCAGTAGTGCAGCCCCCTTTAGCAGGATAAAGGTAGGAGCTGGTCCCATTCCAAATTAGATTAATCCTGAACTACTCTACAAGAAGAAACTCTGGACTTCGACGTTCTGCTCCACAGAAGACTGAAGAAATCTCCCTTGTGGGCAAGGAGTGTCCACCCTGCATCCGCAGGCACCATCAAGCGTCCAGCGGCTTCACTTTGTCGTCTTCCCTCGAGGATCCAGATTTCAGAGCCCGACGAGACCCGGATTCCCAGACCTCTCCGACCTCAACTCACATCTACAGCAAAGCTGAGACCCGTGGGTGCGACGAGACACGTGGGACCGGCCATCTTGAACGAACCTGCACTTAGCTTCCAGCACGACTCCCGAGGTAAACTCGACCAAGTGCTTTGGGGACTGAGAAGCCCGAGCAGCCCCTGCACCGAAGATCAGCCCTCCAGCATCCACGAGATCTGCGTGGGGCCCTTCTGCTTGTTTGCTGCTCGACGCGTTGTCTGGTCACTTGCCGGCTGGCTAGTGGCCTCCTAGACGACGAACCTTTGAATCTTTGCCGCTGGTCTGGTTGCTCCAGACTGGCCCTTGCTCCCTTCCAAAAGAGGGGCACCCCGGACTCTCCTAGTCCGCACCAGACGCTTCTTTCACTCACCGCGTGGGTTGCCTTTGCCAAGGCCTGTTGACGCCGATTCCGGATCCAACACCGCCGACAGCGAGAGCCTGCGTGGGACAGCTCGTGCCTCCATCCTGGTTGTCGAAGACACCTCCTGGTCCACGTGGCTGCAGAGTCAAGCGTCCACTCTTCACCTGATCGCGACGACGACATCTGGTTCCTTCCTGGTTCCACTCCAGTCACTGGCTAGTGACTGTGAACATTGTCCCCTCTGCTTTCAGGTCTCCTTCTTCACCGATCCACCCTTGGATCGCACCGGACATCTTCCTCCTGGTCGCCTGCAGCATCTTTTCTTTCAGGCTCCATAGACTTCGACGCGAGAACCCGACGCACTTTGACACCTGTGCACCGGCAGTCCGTGGGTGAGGTAACAAGAGAATTTTGGTGCTCAAGGGTAGTTTAACTGTCCTAGTGTCCAGTTCCACAGTCGTTTTAGTCCTATCTAGTCAGGATTGTCCGTACTCACCTTTAACTTGAACTGTACTGTCCATAGACGTTGTTACGCATCTCGCGTGTGAGTTCACACTCTGCACACGCGTCCCGTGGGCCTCCTATTACTTACCTAAGGTGAAGATAGCGTAGTCCTAGCGAACCTCCAGCCTCTGGACAGCTCCATTCCTTTTATCGACTCTCACATTCCACTTACTTAGTATATGGTTTGTCGTGCCTCTAAGGCACCATTGTAATTTTGTGCAACTTGTCGTATTTTTCGTAAGAGATTGTCATGTGCTTAGCCCTCTGACCTCATAAAGAGTTCAGAGGTGTTGTTATTAATAAATATACTGTTTATTTTCATAACAACCTGTGTGGTGTCCTTTCATTTGGTATTCAAGGGGTTATATTGTGGTAAAACAGCTGGCTTCACATGCCAAAAGAGTTTAGCCTAAGACTGCTTTGTCCATGCTATCATTAGGATAGCTGGTCTATAAGGTTGACTTACAACCAATCACCATAAGGGTTGTTTGGACTGATACAAGGTGGTCACTAGAACTAGTGAACATCATATATCAGGCCAACTTACCACAATTAGGACGTGCTGTTCCCCTGCAAGACATCTCTCAGGCAGCCACGTGGGCCTCGCTGCACTCTTTTACTAAGCATTATTGCCTTGACAGTCAAGTCCGGAGAGACGGCTTCTTTGGCCGTTCTGTTCTCTGTGACTTTACGGTGTGATCTTGGTTCACAGACCCACCACCTGGATTGGTATTGCTGGGGTATCTATTCTGAGGTAAGGAATCTATCACGAACTTGTTTCTTTCAGATGAACAAGTTACTTACCTTCAATAACGATATATCTGTAAAAAACATTTGTTAGTGATAAATTCCTTACCGCCCCACCCATCCTCCCCGTTCTGCGAACTGATTTCTAGGGTTAAGGTCATCCCTTTCAATGCACCAGTGGTCAGTATCTTGCATGGCTCTGCGTTCCTGGCACGGAAAGTCGTGTCTAGAACGGACGTCCACACGCATTGGTGCGTCTAAGTAGCTCCAGTGACGTCATCTCGGCGACTACGACGCCAACGACGTATGTGGAGCCGTACGACGACGCCTACCGACGCGCAGGGGTACTGCTGACGAAAGCTTTCCGGATCCAGTCTGACGTCTGGGTGTTATTCTAAGTTAAGTAATCTTTGGATAGACACTGTCTCAACCAGATACATTGTTACCTTAGGTAAGTAACTTATTCTTCTTGCAGCTTATGAGTTATATCTTTTGGGTTGAGAGAACGTGAGAGAGTACCTCTCAATGTTATGGTTGTTCGCCTTGTCCTAGGGGAATTACCACTTAAGATGGCTGCCACCTTTTCTTCTTGATGTTCTATCAAAAGGCTGGAGTAGGCCATGGTTCCACAGGCTGATACCTGAATGTAGGTAGTTGGGGTTGATTGGTAGATATGGGCACTTCTATCTGACCTGTAATAAGTACAGGTGTTCAGAAACCTTAGTTCATCTTGATGACGTCTGGTATACTTGTCTGCGTCAAAACTCTGCTGTGTAACTGGTATTCGATTTTTCAACATTGGGGCAGGCCTTTGCTTGACCTACACAGCTTTGGCCCTTCTCACACTCAAGTTGAAGGACATGTGCTCTTTTGTTGCTGCAAGAGACACGGTGAGAGGTGACATGCAGTCCTACTGTTTCTATGTCTGTTGTCATTTTCCACACTTCCATCACCTTGGATTAACCCCTGTTCATATGGTCCCCCTGGTTTTATTGTCCGGTTTTCTTACTAGGTAGGGGTGGTGGTGACAAACGATGCTTATGATACCTTTTTAAATTTGAGTGTCACTCAAGTGCTGGCTATGCTAAAAGCGTGTATATTTTGATGTATTGCTCCTGTTAGATGTCACGGTGGGGGTATTTTTACATTGAGACACGGTTATTGGTTGGGCCATCCTGTAGGTTGTCCTTACCTTTATGTTTGCTTGGGTGTGTTTTCAACTTTCAAATGTAGTATTTTCTTCCTCTTTTGATCCTGGATCAACTCTGTTGAGTATCAAGGTACTTATTCTTTTCTGTTCTCTCCTGGCAATTGGTTTGGGCTTCAGCCTGTTTTTTCACCTGAGTGTGACAGTGCTGCTGTACTGTCAGTTTTCTTCTTATTCCAGATAACAGTCTCCACCTCTTGTGGGTACGGAATCCAGGGGCTAATGGTCTGCCAGCATTACCCATTGTTGCGCATGGCATTGTTAATTTTCTTGGAGATTCAGTTTGCCTATGTTGTTGCTTAACTTTGAGCCCTTCACTGATAGTTTCCCTCTACCAAGCTTTTTTCCTTCTGCATCATTTAAAAAAAGAAAAACCTTTATGGCATATTTTAATGTAATGGATACACTTCTCATTATATTTTGTTCAGTGTTCTAGGCCACGGGGTCACTTGTTGTAAATTGTAAATTGATACTTGTATAGCGCACTACTCACCCGCAAGGGTCTCAAGGCGCTTGTACGAATACCGCTGTGGAACCCATCCTGGCTTTCCCTTTGAGGTGTCCACTCCTGGGCACCCCCAAGGTGGAGGCCAGGCATCCTTAGCGTTGTGGGGGCCGTTGTGGAGATTAAGCAAGCTATTGCCCAGAGTTGCAGAGTGGGACTCCATGGTTAGAATAGGCACCGAGGCGAGAATGATCAGGTCCGTGGAAGTTTGAGCCCAAGACCCGCCGAGGCGGGGAATTGAACCCTGGTCCCGGGCCAGACCTCTGCATCAGGGTCTGCCGCTCTAACCATTGAGCCACACTTGTTGTGGCGATGTAGTTGCTTTGCGCATCTCCTTCTCGCTCCCAACCAGAGCGAGCATTTGATTGCTGCATTAGTTTCATTTTGTTTATTCCCATAGTACATTGTTTCCAGTTTGGACTTGCAGGGCTGTTTGCCTTCATTGGTCCATATTGCAATATTCTTTCCTATGTTTTTCCGCAGACCCTCCACCTGGGATTTATTGTTTCAGTATTTATTTTGAGGTGAAGAATCTGCAGGCAGAAGTACCCGTCAGAACAATAAGATTATTTTCTACGATAATGTTGTTTCAAGTGGTTATTCTGTTTACCTGTAGATTTCTCACTAACCCATTTGCCTCCCTAGTCTGAGGAGTATTGTGTATTTCATAGTTTTCCAAGGTTCATCATCTCAGTAGATATCCTGAACATCTAAAATTAAACCCGCTGTCCTGCACTTAAGGTGGCCAATACTTGTCCAAACCATGTATTGTTTACCTCTTTTAATATTGGTAAACATGTTTCCTAAATTGGTTTGTGCCATTTAATGTCACTTTTATTGGGAGAGATCTGAATTTGTAGAGGAGAGTTTGATTGGTAGATCTCCTCCTTAGAGCATGTAGTGGAATTTGCAGAGAGAGGTAAGTATCAATGGTAACTAACATAAGGAAAGATGCATATTGTTTTCTTTTGATGAAATACATGCAACTTTGTGGGCATTGAGATTAGAAGATTTTAAAAATGGTACGCTGCCAAAAATCTGACAATCTATTGATACAGATAGCTAACATTTTCTGATTGTGATCCTACTTCACTTATACAGTCAGGAGTACTGACAGCATCCCTAGATGAACTTCTGTGTATGATCATCAGTGTGGTTCTTGGACAACTAAATGAGAATACAGTTGAGGGACAGATTTGTAACTTTGGTTGTGTGGAGTGTGATAACTATTTAACTTTTTTTTATATATCAAATATCTTGTTATTTACAAAAAGTGCAAATAAGACCTACTTGAAATGGAAACTGAAGCACCAAATTAGCTACTGATTGGTATTTGTATTTAATTCTTACTTTATCTTAAATGATCTGTATTCTGTGTGTGTTACTGCTTATGTGTAGGTTAGGAGGCATACCTGTTGGTGTGATAGCTGTGGAGACGCGGTCTGTGGAAATGGTAATACCTGCTGATCCAGCCAATCTTGATTCAGAAGCAAAGGTATGTAGCCAGAGTATGATCGTAAGAAAGCTCTTAATAAGCAGGGGGACTTCTATTGAACATTCTTTATATTTGAGAAAATAAGTATTTTCACTTGCCTCGTGTATGCTCGACATATGTTAACATTGTTTTTACTTTACTATTTCTGTAAATCATTGCTTTGATTTGCTTAAATTATGTATTTGATTTTGTTTCTTTGAGCTGTGCCTGGATCAGCACAGTTTATTTTTCAGCGCTTTAAGAATAATGATAAGTCTATTTCCCTGCTCCAGCCAAAGATGATTCTGCGTTTAGCTGCATTCATTATAGCTTAGTTCCAATTAAGCCATTGCTGACATCCAAAAGACAAGGGTGGTGCAGAAGTAGGAGACTTGGGATTTAGGAAGAGGTTGATGAGAGGAATATAGTATGAATGAATGGAGGCTGTATAAAATAAAACAGATAAAGCAATAATGCTTTAATACATGAATGTACCACGTCAATGTGTAGGTTATGGTAGTCCCAGTGTCACAATAGACGTTTTACCTAATTAGTTAAATGTGTCGGAAATTGTCATGGATACTTACTTCTAACTGCAAATACCTCACATTGTGAATTTTCCTAAGCCATCAGACTGGATTAAGTTCTCCTGCATTCCGGTGGGTGACGTCGTACAACAAATTTGTTCCGCTCTGAAAGCAATGAATGGAGACCAATGTAAGCGCCACCCATGCACGCTGTCATCAGTTCCTTTCTTTCCACACCTCCAGATACAGCTCAGGAGCTGCCCCTTGGTCTTTTGCGACAGGTCCAGTATGCAAGGACCTGTCGCAAACAGATGTCTGTGACAGACCCTCACGAAGTCTGTTTGTGGTGCCTGGGGTCAGACCATGACTCCAATACCTGCGACGACTGCGCCCCGATGAACCGGAAGGCCATTCAGGACTGTGAGGCCAATCTTTACATTCCAAGCACCAGAATACTCCATGCTGCAATGGAAAAGAGGATTGCGTTCCCATTCCTAAAATTGTTCCAGCAGCAGATTGTCATTATGACGGAAGTCTTCAGGTAAGTCCAAGAAAAAGCACAAGACGTCGAATGGGGAATCAGACTCTTCCTGCCACTCTTAGACTCAAGTGAGGGTGCAAGGGCGTCAACATGCCATTCAGTCTTACGATCTTCATCAGAGAACATTAAGAGTTTGGCACCCTGTATTCCCAGGTGTCTCTGCAATGTTGCATATTTGGTACTTTAACACCTCCCTCTGGCATGCGTGTGGGCCAAAGCATCCACAGGGTTCTCCAGTTGGACTGCCACTGGCAGTTCTGCCCTCAGCACAGTCTTTCCCCCCTGGACCCACATCAGGTTCCAGTGCCAACTGGTTTGTTGCATTTTTATAATAATAGTAACACTATCTGATAGAGACTTCTAGCTGCAGATTCCTTACCTTTGATTTTCAGAGGCGTAAGGCTGGATCCGGAAACTTTTGCTGAGCCAGGTGGCTTCATTCAGCTCTGCGTGATGTCGTCGGTGCCGGTTGTGACGTCGAGATGCCTATATAGGCGCCACCAGGCGCGTGGACGCCAGTTCTTTTCTTTCCGCGCCATTTAAGCGCAGATCCGGGAAGAGCTACCCCTCTGCTTCTTTTTGGCAGGCCTTTTTCTCGACTTTTGTCAAAATGTTTGTGATACAACTGCGTGTGCAAGGGATGTCTGGTAGAAAGACCGTTCTAAACCTTGAGGGACTTGTTCCCACATGAGGTCGGTCACCGATCCCCACTGCGTATGTCTGTGGTGTCTTGAACGAGACCACGATTCAAAGTCGTGTTCAGACTTTCGAGCGATGCCCCCAAAGACCTTGAGAGTTGCTCGCGGCCCGGCAGTCGACACCATCAAGCGAGACTCCGAGGAGGTCACGGTCCCATTCAAGGAAGAGGAGGTTGCGGGACCGCTCAGGGAGCCCTAAGTCCTCTTCCTCCCATTCGAGGTCATTTGAACTCTCAGGGAAGAGGCACAAGAAGAAGAAGTGCAAGCGGACTTCGTCTTCACCTCAGTTGGCGTCCGTCGTCGAGAAAGGAAAGGCGCACCGACACTCTTGGCACTGTTCTGCGGAGCCAGAGCCGACTCCGGGCCCCCCCCCCTTTCCAGGAGTCGGAGCGACTCTCGCTCAAATAAAAGTTTTACGAGGCCATGTGCTGAGTATTTGAATGGAACGACCGCGCTAGTGAGCCCTCGGGCTCTGCGGGGTCGGATGGGGCCCTAGTGGGTCTGACACCGTTGGCTCCGGCCACAGCGCTGGTGGTGTATAAATAAGGGGGTTTACCCAAACATAGTCACTGGGACCTGGGTTCTAAAGGTACTAGGAGGAAGGGGTCCCAGTGTGAACATAAAATAATGTATACAAATCACAAAATTATTCTCCAAAACACTGAATGGATCCACACTGTTTAATTCACAATGGGATAAAGTATATTGAATATACAAAACAATTTATCAAACGATGTTGGCGGTTGTACAGTGCCCCAAAGAAGGCGAAGGGAGGGAAGTGGTGATAAAGTGAGGATGAAAGGTATTAGTGACAGTAAAATCAGTCAATTAGAAAAACTATATTGACAATTTAATACAAAACAAAATGACCAAAAATTCGGCGTTTAAATCAAGACGGCAATCTTCACAAAATACAATCAATGTTATAATGTTGGCGTGAAGTTGACACAAGAAAGGTGGTTGTCGACGTTTCGACCCTCTAATCAACGCAGGGATTAGTTGTGCCCTTGCTGTGGGGTCTTCTTCAGGACCAGAGAGGAAGGGGCAGGCAACCTAATTAAAATGTGTAAATGGAAATATTATTGTTCAAAGGGGTATTATTCTACCCTAGATAGGACCAATATAGTTACACAATAGTTACACAATGGTTAATTAGAGGATGTCTATATATATCAATTAATCCACAGGCGTGGAAGTGTGGTGCCACAATAAAACAAGGTTAGTGTGGCACATTAGTACAATTTAAGTGAAAAAATCGATATACATCCAAGTGGCAAGCTTAAAATAGAGACCGGAGCGTTATGATCAGAAAACTGGCACGTGGGGAGGTGGGGGTCACCTTCAAGACCAAGACATAGAGTAGTAAGTTATTCAAGGATACCTGAATTTTAGACTGTTAAAGGGACAGGCGATGTCATCACGCAGAGTTTTAGTGCGTGTCTGTAACGAAACTTGAAAAAATTAAAAAATACGAATTACATGGGCCGTGTGCGATGTGGAAGTCACATCGGCAATTGGTGAAACAGGCTTACCTGCTATGTGAATTTTCAAAGACGCTAGTTGACAAGGATGTAAAGGGGCCGGTCGAGCAATCGCGCCTAAAAATAAACCAGGCGTACTAATTACTGTGGGTTATGACGGGTGGAAAAACAGAGAGCACTGTGCAACCTTAACATAATTACATCATGTCAAGGGCTTACCGTCGGTGAAGCGGTATCAGAACGTATCCGCCTCAGGATTGCGGGTAATGAAACTCCGTAATTCTGTTAGGGAAAAGTACGGGAAACTATCATTAATGCCGTGAGTGAAACTCAGATTATGGAGGGGTAAAGTAGGCGAGGGGGTTTTGACTACTCACTCGTGCCGAATGAATCGGGACTGGAAACGCCACTCGAACTCGCAGTATCGAGCCCGATTTCCTGATAGTAAAATACCCTAGGCAACGGTACCACGTGACGCTGGACAGGCGTATGGAACTCGAGGAAAGACTGAGATGGAACTCTGGTCCCGCTACGAACATTCAATAGCAAATGAGTAGGGACATATTGCAGTGCAAATCCTAAATATTATGCAATTAATGCATATCAAGGATAAAGAAATTATAAAAATTGTATATATATGGTACATCATAGTATGAACAGTACAGTCTCAGTATTGCGAAACAAATCACCAGTATAGGAATGCTGCATGTCGTAACCTCATCAGAAATGGGATTCCACCTCGGCGGAACATTACATAGTCAATACACAACAACGAAATGTTATACATGATGTAAATAAAGACACCAAAATTATGGCGTACCTCCCGAGCATGGGGGTAAAGGCCATATCACACAGTTATGGTTACCTTGGCATACCTCTCAAATGAGGGTAAAGGCCGGTAAGGTTGATGCTGATAGATGTATGAAACCCAACAGTTATCTAAAATGGCATATAGCTACCAGTGTGGAAAGGCCAATCTAAATACAGTATATTGCATGTAGGGTACAGGACCTCAAGGTAATGTGGCCAGTTGTGAAAAGGAACTATCATGCTCATTGAGGCCAGTGTCGATGGAATCTAAGAAGTACATCCACTTAAGTTCCCGTGTGTTGAGGATACTGGAGATGTTGCCCCCACGGGGTCCCAGGACAGCCTTTTCAATTACCACCCATCTCAAGCTATCTGGGGAATGGGATGCCAACTTAAAGTGGTCCACTAAAGGTGCGCCCTGTACCTCACATCTGATCCTGTTCATATGCTGTAAAATCCTTGCTTTGGCTTTTTGTTGAGTTTGCCCAATATAGATCTTGTGGCACGGGCAAATTATAGCATAGATAATGTTGATCGAATTACAGTTACTGTGAGTCTTTAGCTTGATTTTATGATGACGGTATTGGAATTCTTTGGTCTGAATTGCAGAGTCGCAGGCTTTGCAATGACCACATTTGAAATGGCCAACAACTGGTGGCAGATCCCACATTGAGGTGATAGTGGGCTGGTCCGGTGTCGGTAGTAGTGATCGTACAACATAGTTCTTAATGCTCTTGGCTTTTTTAAAAGCATGTAAGGGTTTGTCGGGCTGGTTGACATCATCTGATATCAAATGCCAGTGTTGGTTGATGATGCTCTTAATCTTGTTGCTCTTAGTATTAAAAGTGGTGACGCACACAATGCGTTTCTCTTGTTGGATATTTTTGTCTCTGGGTGAGAGTAATTCCTCTCTGGGATAGAACCAGGCACGTTTGCGTGCTTTCTTTACCAGACGTCTTGGGTATCCTCGTTGTTGCAATCGGGTGGCAAGATCTTCCGATTCAGAGAAGTAATGTTCTTTGTTGGAGCAATTCCTACGGATTCGTAGGAATTGCCCGAAGGGCAAGTTGTCACGAAGAGCTCGTGGATGGTGACTGTTGTATTCCAATAGAGAGTTTCTTTCAGCAGGTTTTCGATATAGTTTGGTAAGTAGTGTTCCTGATTGATGATAGATGGTGATGTCCAAGAAGTTGATGGTTTGATTATCAGATTGGATTGTGAATTTCAAATGGGCAGATTGGTGGTTAAGCCATGTGAAAAAGGAGCATATTTCATCCTGGTTGCCATTCCAAATCAGAAGAATATCATCAATGTAACGCATCCAGAGACCAACATGGTCTCTGAATGGGTTCACCTGATTGAGGACAGTATCTTCCCCGAAGGCCGCCATGTACAGAATGGCCACATCTGGAGCAAATGGAGCCCCCATTGCTACCCCGGATATCTGGAGATAGAATTTGGTATTGAATAAAAAGAAATTCTTGGTCATCGCTATTCTAAGTAGGGCCACAATGAATTCCGACGGAACTTGTACTGGGGCAGGACGTCGTTGAAGACAATGTGTGATCACCGTTAGAGCTTCTTGCTGGGGGATGCATGTATATAAAGATACCACATCACATGTGGCTAATCTTTGGTGATGCGGGTCAAAAGAAGCATTCTCAATAATGTTAATGGTATGCATGGTATCCCGTAAATACGATGGCGTGGATTCAGCCAAGGGCTTCAGGAAAAAGTCAATATATTTCCCCAAAGGTTCGAGGATAGAGCCACACCCAGACACAATTGGGCGTCCAGGAGGGTTGATCATACTTTTGTGGATTTTGGGTATGGTGTATATCGTAGCCAAACGGGGGTGTTTTTGGTTGAGGAATTGGAATTCATTTTCAGACAGAAAGCCTTGGTCGAGGCCGGCTTGAGTTAACTCCAAAATTTCAAGAGCAATGGCTTTGGAAGGATCGGACCTCAGTAGTTGGTAACTTGTGTCGTCATTCAATTGGCGGAGGATTTCAGATTCGTAGGTGGATGCATCTTGGACAACAATTGCCCCGCCCCTATCAGCGGGCTTTATCACAACTTTGGTGTTCAGGGCTAGTGACTGTAGTGCTACCTTTTCAGTTTTACTGGTATTGTACCTAATGTAGGATTTGTCCTGGAGGAGTTGTTGCACATCTCTCCATACCACCGCTTCGTAGGCTAGGATTTTATTTGACATAGTATTAGCATAAGGGACGAAAGTAGAAGGTGTTCTTAGCCCGGTTACTGATGGATTGAGTTGTGGTTCGGAGTTTCGGAAAAAATATTTGTCGGATCTTCCGAAAGAACTTAAAAAGTTCAGTACGTACAATAAAGTCGTCTGGTTTGTGCGTAGGGACATAGGAAAGTCCTTTGCTCAATACTCTCAGTTCATCATTATTTAGAGACTGTTGGGATATATTCACCACAGGATTGAGGGTCTCTGTTGTCTCTACCAACGGTAAGTTTTGTTGCGAGTTACCCTCTCGCCGTGTTGTTCGGGTTGAAAATGTACTTGTTTCGGGGCTTGGCCACGTCCTCCATCCCACTTGTTCGGGTTGTGTTGAGGGCCGCATTGTTGGCCTCTGGACCAATTGGATTCTCTGCCGCGAGGGGGTCGCCATGATCCTTGACGTTGTCCTAAAAAAGGATTGTATTGGTGTTGTTGATAACTGTAGTCAGGATAATTGTAAAGATTACTCGGGCCAGCTTGCTCTTGTTCACCTTCAGAACTGTACGATGAGTCTGAAAAGGTTTGAAAGTTTCGTCCGCCTCGGTAGGATCCACGTCCTCTGTTGGTGAATCTGCCCTGATTATCTTGGCGGAAATAATCCTCCTGCAAGTATGGATATGTCTTTTTCTTATCATACAACCGTATATCCCGGGCTAGTTTTTCAAGTTTACGATTCTGAGTGGTTAGGTCAAAGTCCTTAAGTGATGCCTCCAAGTTGTTTAATGTATCTCTTGCGCTAGCAAAGTTGGCGTCGGCAGCGATCTCAGCTTTAAGTGCCTTGATTTCCGCAGCGATCAGCTGGACTTGTTCAGCGGCGGTTTCTACACCTAAAACCATCCAAAGACGGGAGCAGTTATTGGAAATATGACTAAATCCTTCTTTGAATTTTGGTACTTCGATGAAGATAGCTGGTTCTGTTTTAATTTGTAATCCCACAGGGATAATGTTTTCCTTGAGATACCTTGTAAGAAGATGGCCGTGCCACCGAGTCCGGACCAGTTTCTTCTCTAAACGCTCAAGACGTGAGATCTTATCTTTCAGGGTGAAATCGATGGATGGAATGTTAGTGGAAAAGAAGATGTTATCAGGATTTTCCAAAAGTTTATCTATGTAGTCCTCAGAATAAGAAATAAGTTCTCTTTCTACCATTGTGTGCAGGAAGTAATTGAATTAGACAGGACAGTGAAACCTCGCAGACCAGCGTCTGCTCGACGTAATGTATAAATAAGGGGGTTTACCCAAACATAGTCACTGGGACCTGGGTTCTAAAGGTACTAGGAGGAAGGGGTCCCAGTGTGAACGTAAAATAATGTATACAAATCACAAAATTATTCTCCAAAACTGAATGAATCCACACTGTTTAATTCACAATGGGATAAAGTATATTGAATATACAAAACAATTTATCGAACAATGTTGGCGGTTGTACAGTGCCCCAAAGAAGGCGAAGGGAGGGAAGTGGTGATAAAGTGAGGATGTGATGATGAAAGGTATTAGTGACAGTAAAATCAGTCAATTAGAAAAACTATATTGACAATTTAATACAAAACAAAATGAAATGACCAAAAATTCGGAGTTTAAATCAAGACTGCATACTTCACAAAATACAATCAATGTTATAATGTTGGCGTGAAGTTGACACAAGAAAGGTGGTTGTCGACGTTTCGACCCTCTAATCAACGCAGGGATTAGTCGTGCCCTTGCTGTGGGGTCTTCTTCAGGACCAGAGAGGAAGGGGCAGGCAACTAATTAAAATGTGTAAATGGAAATATTATTGTTCAAAGGGGTATTATTCTACCCTAGATAGGACCAATATAGTTACACAATGGTTAATTAGAGGATGTCTATATATATCAATTAATCCACAGGCGTGGACGTGTGGTGCCACAATAAAACATGGTTAGTGTGGCACATTAGTACAATTTAAGTGAAAAAATCGATATACATCCAAGTGGCGAGCTTAAAATAGTGACAGGAGCGTTATGATCAGAAAACTGGCACGTGGGGAGGTGGGGGTCACCTTCAAGACCAAGACATAGAGTAGTAAGTTATTCAAGGATACCCGAATTTTAGGCTGTTAAAGGGACAGGCGATGTCATCACGCAGAGTTTTAGTGCGTGTCTGTAACGAAACATGAAAAAATAAAAAATACGAATTACATGGGCCGTGTGCGATGTGGAAGTCACATCGGCAATTGGTGAAACAGGCTTACCTGCTATGTGAATTTTCAAAGACGCTAGTTGACAAGGATGTAAAGGGGCCGGTCGAGCAATCGCGCCTAAAAATAAACCAGGCGTACTAATTACTGTGGGTTATGACGGGTGGAAAAACAGAGAGCACTGTGCAACCTTAACATAATTACATCATGTCAAGGGCTTACCGTCGGTGATGCGGTATCAGAACGTATCCGCCTCAGGATCGCGGGTAATGAAACTCCGTAATACTGTTAGGGAAAAGTACGGGAAACTATCATTAATGCCCGTGAGTGAAACTCAGATTATGGAGGGGTAGAGTAGGCGAGGGGGTTTTGACTACTCACTCGTGCCGAATGAATCGGGACTGGAAACGCCACTCGAACTCGCAGTACCGAGCCCGATTTCTTGATAGTAAAATAACCTAGGCAACGGTACCACGTGACGCTTCGGGCAATTCCTACGAATCCGTAGGAATTGCTCCAACAAAGAACATTACTTCTCTGAATCGGAAGATCTTGCCACCCTTCTTGAATAACTTACTACTCTGTCTTGGTCTTGAAGGTGACCCCCACCTCCCCACGTGCCAGTTTTCTGATCATAACGCTCCGGTCACTATTTTAAGCTCGCCACTTGGATGTATATCGAATTTTCACTTAAATTGTACTAATGTGCCACACTAACCATGTTTTATTGTGGCACCACACGTCCACGCCTGTGGATTAATTAATATATATAGACATCCTCTAATTAACCATTGTGTAACTATATTGGTCCTATCTAGGGTAGAATATTACCCCTTTGAACAATAATATTTCCATTTACACATTTTAATTAGGTTGCCTGCCCCTTCCTCTCTGGTCCTGAAGAAGACCCCACAGCAAGGGCACGACTAATCCCTGCGTTGATTAGAGGGTCGAAACGTCGACAACCACCTTTCTTGTGTCAACTTCACGCCAACATTATAACATTGATTGTATTTTGTGAAGTACGCCGTCTTGATTTAAACGCCGAATTTTTGGTCATTTTGTTTTGTATTAAATTGTCAATATAGTTTTTCTAATTGACTGATTTTACTGTCACTAATACCTTTCATCATCACATCCTCACTTTATCACCACTTCCCTCCCTTCGCCTTCTTTGGGGCACTGTACAACCGCCAACATCGTTTGATAAATTGTTTTGTATATTCAATATACTTTATCCCATTGTGAATTAAACAGTGTGGGTCCATTCAGTGTTTTGGAGAATAATTTTGTGATTTGTATACATTATTTTACGTTCACAACAGCGCTGGTGGGGCCTCAGGGATCTGATCACAGATCCGGGCCGACACCGGTCATTCCAATGCGACCTCCCCTGGCGTTGCATCCGAACTTGGTGCCTGTGACATCGCCGATGCCTTTTGGCGGCGCAAGCCCCATCTTTATCCCTGACGACACGGAGCCGGAACGGCATTGAGCAACGCTGACAGAACCTAGGTGTTTTACGTTATCGCCTGAACACTTTGTGGACGTGCTGGGCTCAGGAGAGAAATGGGAGGAGTCTGGAGACCCACTTGAGAACCAGGATGTCTCTGAGGAGACAATGGACTGGGGTATGGAGAACTTGGGGAAGCCAGTCGTTTGGATACTTCCCCAGACACTGGCATGCTCTCTCCGCCTAAAGTGGCTATGGAGGATGAGGCATCCTATTCCATGGTTGGTAAGAGGGCAGCCTAGATACTTGGACTTGAGCTGCCCTCAGTGCAGCTCAGGAGTAATCTCCTGACAGAAGTGCTTCAACCAGGGGCTTCCACCTCTGAACCCCGATTGCCCTTTACTCTGGCACTTACAGATGTCCTTCTAGGAACATGGTCCAAGCCAAGCACAGGGGCTCCTGTGAATAGGACGATTGCACGCCGCCATCGCCCAGCTCAAACAAACCCAAAGTTCCTCAGCCAACAACCCACTCCAGAAAGTTTGGTGGTGCAGGGCTCTACTTCTAGGGCACATTCCCTTCAGCATCCGGTTAGGGAATCCAAGAGACTGGAATCATTTTGGAAGAAGATGTTTTCTTCTTCCAGTCTGGCATTGCGGTTGGTGAATACCACATACTTATTGGGCTGTTTCTCCCACTCTCTTTGGGAGGGAAACTGTTGCGCAGGTGCTGCCACAAGTCCCGGAGGAGGCCTGGGCTGTGCTCTCCCAAGCTGTCAAGGATGGGAGGGATGCAGCAAAATTCGCCATAAGGTATGGATTAGACACGACTGATTCGCTGGGCAGTTCGATTTCAACGACGGTGGCCTTGAGGCGCCACGTCTGGCTTCATACAACTGGCTTCTAAGGGGGTGTCCAAGCCACTTTGATGGACCTGCCCTTTGATGGAACCGACCTTTTTGGGGAAATGGCAGACTCTGCCCTGGTCAGGTTCAAGGACTCTCGAGCTACGGACAGATCCTTGGGCCTCTCCTCCACTCCTCGTGGCCAGTCTTTCTTTTAGCTACTTTCGTGGCAACAGAAGGGGTTTCCAACTGCGTCAGCCCTATCCTAGCCACCGTCCTGCTCAACCTACCCAAGCTGTACGTGGACACTGAACAATCCGTTCTAGGAATGGAGGCCAGAAGTCGTCTGCCACACTGTCCCCGCAGCCACAGCCTCCAAACACTCCTAGGGTGATTCTGCAGGACCACACTACGCCAGTGGTGGGAGAATTCGTCATTATCTCCCACCCGAGATCTATAACATCAATCTGAAAGAGACACGTTAGTGATAGATTCCTTACCTTATAATATCCCCAGGCGTCGTGCGGCTCCGAGTCCGTCGCTGGCGTCGTATGCGCTGACATGACATCACAGAGACTACTTAGGCACCACCCATGCACGGTGACGTCAGTTCTTTCTTTTTCCGGGCCAGTAAGCTTAGATCTGGTTAGAGCACGTACCCTAGTCACTTTTTGAGTATCTTTTTTTGGACTTTTTGTCTCTTGTTGGTTTTCTCTGGTGCATATGGAAGCCTGGTTTTAAGTCCTGTGGGGCCTGCCGTCGCAATATGTCGGTGGCGAACCCCCACGACATTTGTCTCTACTGCCTGGAGCGTGACCATGACTCCCGGTCCTGTCTGGACTGTCGGGCCATGGCCCCGAAGGCCTTGAGGGAGCGGCGCCGGAAGTTGCTTGAAGTTCGGCACTCGTTCCAGCGCCGCTCATGGTCATGGGGCCTCTCTTGTGAACGCTAGCAGGGCCACCATCATCGCTCCTCGGGCTCCAAGTCTTCACGCTTGGATTCGGGTAAGAGACAACACAGAAAAAAGTCAAAGAAGCGTTGTCGCTCTCTGACGTTCCCCCGTCTGTCCTCGGATGCGGATGAGGGGGACAGGGGTTCCACCCCCGCTGCCCCTTCGGAGCCTGGGAGTCCCACAGCCTACCCCCGGGTCCGTCAGCGACTCCCGCACAGGTGCAAGAGTTTCTTTCTGCCATGGACCGCCTGTTTAGGCCTCGGGCTCACGCCGGTGTGCCTTTGGACCCCGCGGTCCCGTGTCAAAATCCTGCTGGGCCGTCGACTCCACCGGCGGCTCCGCCCTGGCGCCGCAGGATCCTGCGCAGTTGGCTCAGGCCCCGGCGCCAAGAGGTCCTACGGTGCCGGCTCTGGTCCCAGCGCCGCCTGTGGCACCGCAGTGGATGCCGTTAGTTCCGCCTCTACCCCTGTTCCCGGATGGTTTTGTCCCCACCTGAGATCCGAATTGGGACATGGCGCCGGTTTCGGCCCAGGCCGGCGCCGTTCCCGACGCCTTTCCCAATGCCGTGTGTTCCTGCCCCGGTCACCGCCCTGCCGCCGTGGTCTGCACCACACACGGCGGAGGCTGAGGACGTCTGGGAGGGGTCCGAGGACCCTCTCGCTCGTCAGTGCGACTCCGAGCAGAAATGGGCGGACGACTTGGAGGAGGCCGGCGGCCTCAAAGTCTCCTCTGACCCGGGGTTTGCCTCTCCCCCATCTATGGAGGAAGGTGCCTCGCACACAATGTGCTCCATCGGGCAGCTGAGGTCCTTAACCTTGATCTCCCTACGGTGGCCCTGAAAACTAATCTCCTCACTGAAGTGCTTCAGTCGGCTTCCACTTCATGGGAGCCACTGTTGCTGTTCAATGACGCCGTCACTAATGTTTAGTTGGGCACTTGGTTGCGGCCGGCGACAGGGGCGCCTGTGGATAAGAACGTTGCCAGGCGTCATCGCCCGGTGCCGGGTGATCCTGCCTTTCTCACCACAGCACCACCAAGACCTCCAGGACACGAAAATAGACTTATTGAGCACTACCCCCTCAGGCCAAATTTCAGAAGGACATCAAATAATCTCAACGCCAAAGCGTTCAAACAGTGAGCGGAAGGAAACTCCAGATAAACACGAGGAGACCTATAGCCATCAATGCAGGAAAAAATCCTCTCACAACGGAAGAATGAGTAAAACTGGTCAATACATACATCCTGGAATTAAGAGACAAACCGCTCCTTAATGAGGAGTCCGCCACAAAACAGAACATAGAGGAAACACCAACAGAACAGAATAAGTTCTGGGAGTCCCTATTAAATACTATGCAACTATCTACAAAAGCTATGGAATACCACTCAGATAAGATGGATATCGAGCTAGCGCTTCTCAATTGCTTAGCAACAAACGTTGCAAGCTTCAACAACAAACTCTTGGAACCGAACAATTTGATCAAGAGTGTTCAATCCGAAACAACAATAAACCCCCCAAGTTGCGCATGCTTCTCAATAGTTGACAAAATTGCCATGTTACCAACAGTAATGCGAGATCTCCTAATTGAAATAAAGGAAGCAAATAACATCAAAAACAACAATGGTATTCAAAAAGACGATCCTAAAAGAGAAGGAAGAGGAGAGGGTAGTACTCCAGGGAAGGAACCTAACAACAATCTGTCCAAAGAGTTATTGTACAACCCCAAATTAATTAAGGGAAGTAAGCACACAAACGCATTGCCCGAAAAAGGAAAAAATGAGAACCTCAGACAAGGAAAAACAAGTTTAGATACGCCGCAAACAACACCAATGCAACAAGGAAGTCCTGAGGTGTGGAAACGTCAGGGACCGAATCAAAATGAACTCGAGGGAAATCACCAAAAAGATGAGCAGCACTTGCGCAGCCCCATTGAGCCATCAAGTAAGCCCGAAGACGACGACGACACAGCTATTCAAAAAGCGGAAAACAGGGAGGGAGCACACTCCTGACCTCTCAGCCGGGTCCCCCCTTCGCATTCTGGTAAATGCAGTTCACACGATTCAGGACAAAGTTCGTAAGTATTACACCAAGGTTGGTACAAGCAGGTGCTTATTAACAGGTGTCTCTAGACACGAGACATGGCTCGTGTTTCTGGATAGTATCCTTCATCAGTAGAGATCAGTTTGGGGTGGCTAAGAGGCTGCCAAACAATCCAGGCTTCGTTGCCTCTTGGAAACAGGGAGGGAGCACACTCCTGACCTCTCAGCCGGGTCGCCCCTTCGCATTCTGGTAAATGCAGTTCACACGATTCAGGACAAAGTTTGTAAGTATTATACCAAGGTTGGTGCAAGCAGGTGCTTAGTAACAGGTGTCTCTAGACACGAGACATGGCTCGTGTTTCTGGATAGTATCCTTCATCAGTAGAGATCAGTTTGGGGTAGCTAAGAGGCTGCCAAACAATCCAGGCTTCGTTGCCTCTCGGGCGCGGAGGTGCTTTGCCTACAGCTCGTCAGCTATGGAGGCTCACGGGAACCCTAAACAGGAAACAGGGAGGGAGCACACTCCTGACCTCTCAGCCGGGTCACCCCTTCGCATTCTGGTAAATGCAGTTCACACGATTCAGGACAAAGTTCGTAAGTATTACACCAAGGTTGGTGCAAGCAGGTGCTTAGTAACAGGTGTCTCTAGACACGAGACATGGCTCGTGTTTCTAGATAGTATCCTTCATCAGTAGAGATCAGCTATTCAAAAAGCAATCCTCGAAACGACGACGCAAAGTGAGAAGAAAAGGGAGGAATAAAACAACCTCCATTCAGACTTTCTTCCATCCGATGGGGCACTACCCAAAGGGATCTCTAGAACATAGTAGCGTCAATGAACCTCCATCTCAACAAGGGAAAACAACTACATCTAACGATCCTTCACAAGGGGATCCTTAAGATAAAGAAAGACCACCCTTATGTGAAAGCCAAGTGACCCTAACGGAAAGTGAGTCCAAACAAACTGAACATCTTCCAGCAACTGCTCAGGGTAAAGTAAAGGATGAAAAAACGACGAGTAGCAACTACAAAGAGGAAGTGGGGAAAAAAGTCCGGACAGACAATACAATTCAAACAATAAAAACACCAACTGCCCAAGCTAGATCGGGCTCGGCAAAGACAAAAAATACAAAAACAAAAACGATTACGCAGGATCCTATAGTGGAAATAGCTGCAAAAGGGCAGGCAGACGAGGCTAACCCCATCTTCATACGGGAATATGGAAATTAGGCGCTTACCCCCAGCCACTTAGATACCCACAAGAGTGGGAAACACAGCCAAGAAGGAAAACACCCCACGAAACCACAGAGCGGAAAGAATCAAAAACAATCTTGTTTATCCCAGAGTTTAAATCCCAAAGGCCAGGGTGACATCCTAAATAGAGGCAACATTCTCCGACTGCTAAACTCTATTAACAACCTAGCTGGCGTTGTGGCTCAAGATCTGGACTCTGTAAAATTTGTGCGACTCAATCACCTATCAGAGCAAGAAATATCAAAAACCACTTGGACGACAGGGAAGACAGTGGAGAAGATTCTGAAAAAGAGAAGTGCCAACTAGAAGCATGGGGGATCCCTATAAAACCAGAGTACAATGTTGGCTACCCAGAACAACTACTCCACAAAGACAAAGAACATAACTGGGACCCCTTCAAAAGAATTAGGACCGGCGGATCTACAAAATCTGTGCTGAAAGGGGCTCGGAGCACTACAGTAGAAGCTAGGCACAGTGCTAGCCCACATAATCGGGGAAATAATGAGAACATAACATCAGAAGACTGGTCCTGGCTAGCAAAAACGATCAATAACAGGCGCACCGACCCATGACAGGCCATTAAACAAGGAGAAGATACTCCGCAACTAAAAATCTGCTCCTGGAATATAAATGGACTAGAGTCAAAAATAATGCTTACAGAACTACTAACGTACTTTCAACAGTAGGACCTAATCCTACTTCAAGAAACGTGGGTGGCAAAACCCCTCGACCTTCAAGGCTATAAGCCATATCACCTACCAGCTAGTAGAAGCTCAAAGTATGGACGTCTGGAAGGTGGTTTAACCACGTACGCCTCAATGAAAACAGTAAGCTCATCTAAAGAACTGACGATGAAACACACATCTAATAATGGGATCAATGCATTCAGATGGAGATAGCAGGACCCAAGAAAATGAAACAACAAGTGGTATTGGTAAATACATATATTCACCCCAGAGAGAAAAAAATAGGTGCAAAATCCCTAGTGTCAGAATTGACGAGGATCATGACAGCAGCATCGACACCACATTACATCATCTTAGGTGACTTCAACATGTCCCTCTCTGGGAAAAACGGTAATGATAAATCAGCAGAAGAACAACTACTAGAATGGGGGTTCTCTCTGCTGGATTAAAGTAAGTGGGGTAAACAAACCATGGTATCTAAAACCCTACTGATGGAACTAACTAGTCTGGGGCTGATAGCATTAAATGGCAGACTCCCGGGTGATTGCCCTCAAGCAGCAACCTACCACAACATGGTGGCAAGCTCAGCAATAGATTATACCTTTATATCTCTTTCACTCCTCAATCTAGTAAGCAGGTTTAAGATTAGAATAATAGACTGTAGGGATCATTTGCCACAAGAGCTTAAACTGGAGGTTCAGGGTACAGCGCAAACCTTCTTAACTGAAAATCAGGATTTAACAGTAACCTCAAACCAAAAGAGAATAAAGTACAAAATAAAGGATCTGGAAAAATTTGAGGAGATAGCAAAAAATTGCTGGGAAGAAAATAGAATGAATAAAGGAGATAACATCAAGGCCTGGGAGAGCGTCTTAGAAAACCTCAGCTAATACTAAATTAAACACAAGAGTATCCATAAGCGGAACTAAGAACCATCAAGGTCTACCCATTGGAGACAAGAGCGGACAAAGAAAGAACCCTCGAACAAATCAAGCCCATGACCTGAGGCAAATAAAAAGGGAAATCAACAGAGTATTTCGCAAATTGCATCAGAGAGGCCCCGACATCAGCTTACAGGTAGAACTAAGGAAGCTAAAGTGCAGAAAGAACAAAACTGCTTGGCTAATAAGTCATGAATCTACAGAGGAGACATGGGCCAAACTGTTATACTACGTCAAATGTAATAACAGCTCGAGATTCTGGCGCACAGTGAACAACCTAGAGCACCCAAGGGCTTATGAAATAAACTCACAGATAACAGAAGAAGATTGGTTAAAGTTCCTGCAGCACCATTTTAACAAAAATACAGACTAAATTACCCAAGTCACCACGGCCTTCAATTGCGATCTCCAATCACAAAAGAACTTAGGAGAAGAGAATCTCATGTTATTTACAATCAAACAGATCAAAAATCGAATTTCTAAGGGCAAGAAAGAGGGCACTCCGGGGCCCAACGGAATTCCTCCAAGTCTATACAAACAAGACCCAGACTATTGGGCCGAACACCTTCGTCCCCTCTTTAAAAACATCCTGGATGGGGGGAGAATCCCAAACTCCTGGAAAGGATCTATTATTTCCCCTATTTTCAAAAAAGTCAGTAAAAGTCAAGCAAAGAATTACAGATTAATAGCCCTAATTGACATAGATGCAAAATATTTTGCAGGTCTATTACTGGAAGAACTCACCGAATGGGTATCAATGAGAGGATTAATTCCTATTAACCAAACAGGCTTTCAAAGAAGTACAGGGACAACGACTAACATTCTTGCTCTCTCTTTATTCATTGACGCCTCAGTAAAAATCAAGAAGCCACTATTTGCCTGTTTTATTGACTATACGTCTGTTTTCGATAGCTTGGCCCAGAGTTTGCCCCTGTCGAAGCTATCAGGCTGGAAAATCGACCCACAACTTTTGAACCAACTAATTGCACTGCATTCTGACACATGGATCCAAATAAAACTAGGAACCGGTAACATCCTTTCGAGGAAAATAACTACCACCAAGGGGCTGAAGCAGGGATGTGTCCTTGCCCCGACCCTGTTCAATCTCTTCCTGTCAGATCTTTCAGCATAGCTAGACAACTGCATCCACCATACCCCAAATCTAGGAGGCCTAACAATATCAAACTTATTGTATGCAGACGATTTAATACTGATCAGTCGAACTCCAGTTGGCCTTCAGCACCTTATAAATACTACAAGCAACTTTTCAGACAGAAATGGGCTAACGATAAACTTGGAGAAGTCAAAAGTGATGATCTTAAATCAAAGGAAATTTGGGCATCCTCGTTGGGAACTTCAGAGCAAATTGTTGGAGGTGGTCGATGAGTACAAATATCTGGGTAACACTTTTTACAGAAAGGGTTCATTTGGACAACACAAAGCAACTATTAGAACAAGAGGTGAGGGAGTGTGGAGAGCCCAGATGGAGACATATGCGGCAGCAGCTTTGCAGGTCTCGCTGGCTTCTCCTCCTCCTTCCCATCCTGGAACGTCAGAGGATCCCTTGCATGGCCCACCGAGTGCGTCGCTGGCGGGTCCAGAGTCGACTGGTTTGGTTCCAGGTTCGGAGGATGTAGTGCCGTTGGGGTGCGGCCCTTCAGGGGTCCCTACTTCGGACCACGGCGCCTCTGCCTCGCGGCAAACTCCCGTGGGAGTCCCTGTGGTGTCGCAAGAGGTCGCCGGGGCTCGGGTCGCATCTCCGTGCCAATCTTGGCCCTCTGGACAGGCGGCGGCCTTGTCTGTGGCTGAGGTGACGCTCGTACGGCACCAGCAGCTGCTGGCCCGGGCGGCGCCACAGGGGTTGGCGAACCCCTCTCGTCCCCCTATGGAAAATGTCCCCTCGTCCCCCTCCATGCCCTTCTCGTCCATCCATGCAGGTGGCTGCCTCATCGTAAGTCGAGTCGGAGGTTGAACCGGCTTTGGCGACACCCCATGGGTCGGCGGACCCCCTGCGCCACATTCTGGGTCGAGGCTGGCGGAGGGCTCCTTGTCACTCCTCGGGTCCCTCTCATCCCTCCACGCAGGCAGCTGCCTCGTCGGCGCCGTCCCTTGGCCACTTTGACCCCGGTCCAGCTCCGGTCCCCGGCGCTGTGTGACGTGGGGGAGGCCTGTCCGGGGTCTCCTTTGGCGCCGGACGGTGATGACGTCCTGCCTCAGGTGGTGGACTCTACGGTACCGGACAGGCGTTGAGTCGCAGACTCGTCTTCGGACGCTCCCTCTTCTCCGGAGGTTGGGTGTCTGCTGGTGTCGTCCTCACCGGAGACGGGCCGCTGCGTGGAGGCTTTTCACGGGCGTCATCAAAAGGCGGCTCCCCGCCATTCCCCAGACCTCGGTTTTCGCCGGAGGAGCGACAGGTCCCCCACTCCTCGGTTCCTCCAACTACTTTTCAAGTCTGACCTTTGCCCGCCCTGCTTGGTTTCGGGGATGGCCGCCTTAGTTTGCAGCCGTCGCCCACGGAGAAGCTGCTTTCTTCACCGCGGGCCATATGGAGGCTGGTACGGCCTTCGCTCGCGCTGTGTCCACGGCTGTGGGTATTTTGCGCGTGGGTGATCCGGTTGCCCATTTTCCTGCGGATCATCTTCTGGAGGTACTCCACCCGGGCTCTGGAGGGAGGGAGCTACTGCTTCCTTTTGAAGGTTCGCTCCTTTCTTCCCTGTTAGGGACGTGGGGGCGTACCCGCCACAGGGGACCCTGTGCCCCAACTCCACCTGCACCTTCCAGCACTGCGTGACCCGGCATGTCTTTCCCTCCACCCCTCTGCCTCCAGCCAACTTTTGCGGACTGCCTTTCCCTCACTGCCACCACTGTTGTCTCCACCCTCCCGGGAGACCCTCTGGCTGGACTCTTGGGGATGCAACATGTTCGCCTCGACCAGCGCTGCTCTGCGGGCCCTTAACCCCTTATGTGTGTTGACTAGGGCCACCTCTTGTTTGTGGGACTCGGCCGAGTCCTTGGGATCCGCTGCTTCACAGGAGACTGATCAGGTTGACTTGCGGCACGATGCGTTGGATGGCCGGGAGCTACCGTCTTTTATTCTTCGCTCCGCTCTGGACATATCGGAGGTCCTGGGTCATGCCATGGCTTCTTCGGTTGCCCTTCGCCGCCATGCTTGACTTCGGGACAGTGTGTTCCCTAAAAATGTTAGTGAAAGGCTGGTTGATCTTCCCTTCGATGGCACTCTGTTATTCCATGCCCTGGCAGACTCGGCCATCCAGAGGTTCTTGGCAGGGCTTTGTCCTTCTCCTCCTCCTCCTTCTCCCCCTCAGTGACTAGTGAGTTGATCTGGTTCTTGGACCTCCTTTTGGACAAGTCGCCCTTATTGTTCTGTGTGTTTTATGGCCACTCGGGTCCTCTTTGCTGAGACTGTGGCTTTGTTGGCTGCTGGACGGCCCTTTTTTGACTCTGTTTTTTTTGCTTGAGTTATCTGCACAGATTGGCCCTGAGATAAGGCCTTCTGTTTTTCTCTTGGGCTGCTTGACAAGCCTTCTGCGGGTTTTTTTCCCCGTTGCTCTTTCGGTTGTCCTCTGCTGCGGAAGTTTCTTCCAAAGAGGGTTCCCATGTCTTGGGACTTAACATACCCTGTGTGGGGTAGTGGGAGCTGTTATATAGCTTGGTCTGTGCTAGGGAGTTGTGGTCGTCTTCGGGACTCTGCTCTCCATGGTGTTTATGTATGTTGCTGATGCAATTCCCTTGCTGGTTTGGCATGCTTTGGGGGCACCCCGGGGTGTCCTTTTCTGGGGTCGCAGCACTGTTGGCTAGGTCTGGCCTGCTGTCTGCAGCCTGGCGTTGTGGCTGTGATTCTGCTTCTTAGGTTGTGTGCGCGGACCCCTCGTGGTGGTGTGTCCGGGCATTTCCTCGCGTTCATGCTCCTGTCCTGAGGCTGTGACGGTTTTGTGTTTTTTCTCTCCTTCTTCAGGAGTAGCCTCCCCGGCCTTCCTGGGGACCCCGGGCTGTTCTCCCTGCTTCTGGCTGCTTCTTGCTGCTGGCGTCGCTCTGTCTGGTCTGTTGACTTGTATGTATGTATGTATTTACTGCTTATTAAGCGCAACTGTCACCCAAAGGGTATCCTGGCACTGAGACCATATCTAACCATCAGGTGAAGTGCACTACATTGCTCTTGGAAACAGGTAGGTCTTGAGATCCCTTTTGAAAGAGGACAGATCTTGTCTACTCCTCAACGTCAGAGGTAGGGTATTCCATAACGTGGCGGCCGTGAAACTAAAAGCACGGCCGCCCATCATCACTCTGTTGATCCTGGGAATCCTCACCAGGAACGCGGAGGAGGATCTCAGAAGTCTGGCAGCTTGATACCAAGAAAAGAGATTTTGAAGTGGTATCGGTCCTAGTCCATGCAGGGCCCTAAAGACAAGGCATAAAGCCTTAAAGGCAATCCTCTGCTGGACCGGTAACCAGTGAAGATCGGCCAATGCTGCAGATGAAGAAGCAGAGCGAGGACGAGATAGAGCCAGTTTAGCCGCCATGTTTTGAATCCTCTGCAACTTTAGGATCAATATCTTAGGGGCTCCCAGAAGTAGTGCGTTACAGTAGTCTAACCTACTGAGAATAGAACTACGCACTACCTCTGCTCTGGCTCCCCGGGGAAGTAGTGGCAGGATCTTACGTAGGGCACGAAGCAGGCCCATACAGGTCGCTGCAGTCCTATTTACAGCGGCATCAAGCTGTAAGTTAGGTTCAAACAGAACTCCCAAGTTACGAGCCGATTCTGCGGCCTCCACCGAGCCCGGAATGGAAGTTGGCCAGAAGTTATCCGGTAGTGCACGGGGGAGTCGGTCTAGGGAGCAGTGGAGTACCTCCGTTTTTGACCCATTAAATTGGAGTGAGTTCGCTCGCAGCCACTCTGCTGTAGCCGACATACAACGGTGAAAGGTGTCCCTCGAAACTATCTCAGTACCCTCAAATGAAAAAATCAATTGAGTGTCATCGGCATAATTGATGACTGATATGCCAAATGACTTTATCAGATCTACCAGGGGTCGGAGATATAAGTTAAAAAGGATCGGACTAACCGCCGATCCTTGGGGGACACCTTGGTTCACCTGTCGTGTGGCTGATCGAAAAAGTGGTAACGCCACAGCTTGCTGTCTGTTGCAGAGATAAGATGTTAACCAACTTAAGGCCAGACCAGTTATTCCCACGCTCCGAAGACGACCCAATAGAACCTCATGGTCCACCATGTCGATCCTTGGGGGACACCTTGGTTCACCTGTCGTGTGGCTGATCGAAAAGGTGGTAACGCCACAGCTTGCTGTCTGTTGCAGAGATAAGATGTTAACCAACTTAAGGCCAGACCAGTTATTCCCACGCTCCGAAGACGACCCAATAGAACCTCATGGTCCACCATGTCGAACGCGGCCGACATGTCAAGCAGCACTAAAAATGCTGACTTGCCCCTGTCGACACGCGTCCTTAGATCGTCCAACACGGTAACCAATGCGGTCTCGGTGCCGTGGGCCGGTCTGAAGCCAAATTGGGCTGCATCCAGACAGGAGTTTGTTTCCAGGAAGTTGGACAAGGCTCTCGTGACCCACTTCTCAATAATTTTTATCGCAAATGGTAGGAGCGAAATGGGCCTATAGTTGGCCGAGCATAGAGGGTCCAGAGTAGCCTTTTTTAGCAGTGGTGTTACTATTGCCAACTTCCAACTGTCTGGGACTGATGCTGTGGTCAGCGACTGGCAGCAGATGGAATAGAGCGGACTGTGGTGGGCTCGCCTTCTTTTCCCTCATCTCCTTGGGCCCTCTAGGCTTTTCTTCTTCCTTCTCATTGCCTTGGCATTGGTTGGAGGTTCTGTGCCTTGTAGGGGCGTGTGGTGCTTCGCCCCCTCCCATGGCCTTGCCCTTGTTTCCTCTGTTGAGTGTGAACGGGCTTTCTCTTTCTCCTTTCTTCTTCCCACACCCATCTGGGGGTCGGTGGTGTTCTGCTTGTAGGGCTTCCCCTTGCCTGGGGGACGGGGCTCCTCGCCCTGTCCGTTGGACAGGTCCCCTGTGGGACCCTCTGTTATGTCCAGGCTGGTGGGGTCCTTTCGCAGACCATCCTGCCCCATGGGTATGGCTATGGTATCTATTCTTTTTTTAAGGAATCTGCGGCTAGTAGTCTCTATCAGATGTACGAGTTACTTACCTTCGGTAACAATATATCTGGTAGAGACAATTCTAGCTGCAGATTCCTTCACGGCCCACCCTTCCTCCCTGTTCTGCGAGGACCTTTTGGCTTGGCGTGCTGCACTCGCCTCCCGGTGGGTAGCTATGTCTTCTGTGAGTGCATTCTTTCGTTCTTTTGACAGGAGTGTTTGTCTTGTGTCTTTCCTCCTCTTTGGCACTTTAGAGGATGGGTCTATAGGTACTCAATGCCCCTCTGCTCTGGTTGCTCCAGGATTGAGCCTTGCTTTTACTCTCGTCCCTCCCCTCCCCCTCTTTCTTCCTGAGGGTCCTGGCCCCTCTGCTACCCTGTGGGTTGGGGTCATCTGGCCGTGCTCTGCCCTTGCTCCTTTGGGGGTTTGTCGCACTCTGTGCTGGGGTTGCCTTGGAGGTTAGTTCTTGTTCTAATCCTGCTTCATGTTGTCATGACATTTTGCATGTGTTCCTTGTCTCAAGGAGGGGACTGTCTACATGCTGGCAGGGTGGCTGCTCAGGGCTGTGTTCTGTTCTTCCTTCTTTCCCTGCCTTTGGGTATCGCAGTATTGGCACTGCTCTTTATGGTGTTGTTCGTCACCATCTTCTTTTTCTGCTCTTTTGCACACTGTTCCCATGCTCCGACAGTTTGTCTGATGGCTCCGCATTGTGGCACGGAATAGTCTCCGAAGAAAACTGACGTAGGTGCGCCGGGGTGGGACTCGTGTGACCTTGCTGACGTCATGTGGGCGGATGACGCCTGGACGGAGTCGCGTGATGCTGTCCCCACGGCGCGCAGGGATGCTGTGGCAAGAAAAGTTTTCCGGATCCAGTCTCCCGCCTGGGGATAATTGTGCATTAAGGAATCTGCAGCTAGAATTGTCTCTACAGATACATTGTTACCGAAGGTAAGTAACTCGTACCTCTGCGCCTCTGGACATGGCTGGAACATCAAGGCATTCCCTTGGTGATTTAACACCTGGCAGTTTCTCTGAACACCGGGGCGAGCGAACTCAGCCGCCGGTGCATGCTGGATCACGAATGGCATCTGAACTCGGACGTGGCGCAAGGTCTCTTTCAGCAGTGGGGAGAGCCTTGGTTAGATCTATTCACCACTGACGAGAACGCGCAATGTCATCAGTTCTGCGCGTTGGAATTTCCAAGTCGGCACTCGCTCGGTGACGCTTTTCGGCGCGAGTGGAGTTGCGGTCTATTGTATGCCTTTCCACCTATACCACTACCCAAAGTGCTGAAGAAGATTCGGCGGGACTGGGCCCAAGGCATTCTTGTGGCTCCAGATTGGGCACGAAGATACTGGTATCCCGAGCTACTCAGCATGGCGATCGATCCCCCAATCTGACTGCCTTGTCATGCCTCAAGCCCCCTCCCCGGTGCGCTAGCCCTTTAATTCTGCGCTATATAGGTATTCGTGACCCAGGGAGCGACGCTTCACGTTCTAGCGTCTAGCTCCGTTGGGTCCGTTTCTGTGCCTGACTTCCTGTGCCTGACTTCCGGTTTCTTCTTCGTCCTGGCGTTCTCTCGCTGTGAGAGTGACCTCGGCTCTGTGGTTCGGTTTAAGAACCTTTGCGGGCCGTCTCTTGTGCACAAAGCGCCTCCCCACCGCGCTTGTGCAATTTGACACGTTCCGTGTCTTTTTCCTATTTTCTGCTGCTGTGCAGTGTTCTGGAGTCCCGCCCGGCGGCCGGGTTTGACTCTGCCATTCCGGCGGGATCTCCTCTCCCTACCTTTGCTTCCTTGCTGCTCCGCTGGTCAGCCGGGTTTTGCTCCGCTGACGGGCCGGGCGTCCTCTCCTTGTCATTGGCCTCATTTCCCGCTCCGCTGGTCAGCCGGGTTTTGCTCCGCTGACGGGCCGGGCACTCCTTCACCTTTCCTCCTTCCTACCACACCAGATTTGCCCCGCTGCCGGCCGGGTTCTGCTCCGTTGGCGGCCGGGTTGCTACAGGTGTGCTGCCCTTAGTTAGTTAGGGCTTTTCTTCATTCCCTTCCATCACATATTAATTTGTGGGTAATTCAGCTCTGGTGCTTTCTTCACCTTTTTTGGACTTGACATCTTGCATGGACCAGAGAGGAATGGGCTACAGCTACATGTTCCAGAAACACGGTAACAGCGCATTCTTGCGCTGCCCTTTGTAATTGGTATTAGTACTACAGTATTGCAGTGTATGATTCCCTGTTTTGTTTGTTGTAGATGTTGTTTCCATTATCCAGGATATGACAACCGAATTCTTATGATTCAAGTAATCCTTTGGGGTGTGCTTCGTGGCAGTTTAGACTGAAGATCAGAGTGAGCAGTATATCTTGTTTTTCACGCCATATACGAGTATACTTGAGGTCCTTCAACTTATGAAGGTATTGTTTTCTTCACTGCAGCTCCAGTTGTATCCCTGTCCAGAGGTCCTCTCATATCCATTCAGGAACATTCACATACATGTAGCTAGGTATGAAAGGTTATGTTGTATAATTGGGAATGTGATTGTCCTCTGCAAATATAAGAATATAATCCTTTTCATTACAGTCTCTCTTGATTGCCAAGCCCACAAGAAGGTTGAGACGACCAGTCTGAAGATCCTCAACACCCACTTGTTACCCCCAACCTTTCCTTGTTTTCTCCCCCTGTTTTCCCCTGTTTTGGCCTCCTGTGCTCTAGTGCTTGATAGAGCCGGAAGGCTGCAGGGGAAGGCTGTGGATTATACTTCGGATTCCTGACGCTCCTGCAGAATCTTCGTGTATCCTTTACATGCCTCTTCTGGAGGATCTTCAGTCGCAGCAGCAGGGGACGGTCCTCCACCCGAACCTGTCTAGCCTCCACCTCCATGCATGGAGATTGAGCGGCGACAGTTGACAGCTTTCGATCTTCCTCCCGAAGTCTGTGATGTCATTCTGGCAGCCAAGCGTCCCTCCACGAAAACAGTATACGCCTGCAAGTGGAACAAGTTTGTGGCATGGTGCACAGCAAAGTCTGTGGATCCCCTTTCTGCCCCTCTTTCCAAAGTCCTTTTGTTCCTTCTTTCTTTGGCCCAGCAGGGCTCTGCTCTGGGCACTATCAAAGGTTATCTTTCGGCCATCTCCGCCTTTTTGTAGCTTCCTGATCAGCCTTCTCTTTTTAAGTCCACGGTTGTTAACCGTTTTCTGAAAGGCATTACGCACATGTTTCCTCCCGTGCCGTTCCTCATGCCTCAATGGGACTTAAACCTTGTTTTGACATATCTGATGTGCGCGCCCTTCGTGCCACTTCATAACTGTCCTTTGTGTCTTCTCACTCTCAAGACTGCTTTCCTGGTAGCTATCACCTCTGCCAGAATAGTGAGTGAGCTCCAGGCTCTTTCTTCTAAACCTCCTTTTCTTTCCGTTTATCTGGACAAGGTGGTTCTGAGGACCCGTCCTTCTTTTTTGCCAAAGGTTATCACGCCCTTCCACATCGGGCAGACCATCACTTTGCCCACCTGCTTTCTGCCTCCGCATCCTTCCAAAGAGAAAGAGAGGCTCCACCGCCTGGACCTACAACGTGTGCTCTTCTTCTACCTGAGCCGCACACTACAGTTCAGGTTGGATGACCAGCTCTTTGTTGGCTACATGGGTTCCAAAAAAGGTCGGCCGTGCAGAAACAGGCCATCTCCCGGTGGGTCGTTCGCTGCATCAAGGCCTGTTACTCATTGGCTAAGAAGGAGCCTCCTGTGGGGCTGCGTGCCCATTCTACCAGGGCAACTGCAGCCACTACTGCCTTGGGACGCGGCGTTCCCTTGCAGGACATTTGTCAGGCAGCTACATGGGCCTCGCTGCACACATTTACTAAGTATTACTGCCTTGACAGTCCAGTCCAGAGAGACGGCTTCTTTGGCCATTCTGTTCTCCGTGACTTACTGGTGTAATCTTATTCACAGACCCACCACCGGAGTTGGAATCCTGGGGTATCTATTCTAAGGTAAGGAATCTATCACTAACGTGTCTCTTTCAGATGCACAAGTTACTACTTATGTAACGATATATCTGTAAGAGACATTAGTTAGTGATAGATTTCTTACCTCCCCACCCATCCTCCCTGTTCAGCGAACATATTACTAGGGTTAAGGACATCCCTTTCAGGGCCCTAGTTTCATGGCACCAGATGTCAGTTTCTTGCATGGCTCTGCGTTCCTGGCACGGAAAGTCGTGTACAGAAATGACGTCAGCGCACATGCGTGGCGCCTAAGTAGTCTCCGTGACGTCATGTCGGCGCATACAATGCCAACTGAGCCGCACGACGCCACCTACTGACGCGCAGGGGTAGTGCTAGCAAAACATTCAGGATATTCTAAGGTAAGAAATCTATCACTAACTAATGTCTCTTACAGATATATTGTTACACAAGTAGTAACTTGTGCAACAAGTGGGTCTTGCAGATCGTCCAGTAGGGCTATTCTCCTCCTTTCCTTTCTTTTCCTCCTCCTATTCTGCAGAGTCAGAGACGGCTGGCGGAGGATCATTTAAAGCTGCTCCAAGAGGAAGTTACAGCTCTTTTGGCCAAAGGAGCTATAGAAAGGCTTCAGAAGTAGACAGTGGCTGTTATTCCCGCTACTTTCTGATTCCGAAGGAGAACAAGGAGCTTCGGCCCATTTTGGATCTTCGGACCGTCCATCTCTTCCTCAAAAAGGAGAAATTCAAAATGCTCACTTTGGCTCAGGTCTTTTCGGCCATAGATCAAGAGGACAGGATAGTAGCCTTGGACCTGTAGGATATGTATTTTCATATTCCCATCCTGCCCGGCCACAGGCGTTACCTGTGTTTCAAGGTGGGCCGTGAGCACTTCTTTTACTGTGCTCCATTTGGGCCTTACCAGTGCCCCTCGAGTGTTCACCAAGGTGATGGCGGTGCTTGCAGCTCAACTGTGCAGGTTAGGGGTGTCAGTCTTCCCCTACCTCGACGACTGGCTGTTAAAGGCAGCCCCGCACCAGACAGTCGTCTCCCACCTTCAGACTACGGGGAACCTCCTGCATTTGCTGGGGTTCTCTATAAACGTGACGAAGTCACACCTGACTTCTTCTCAGACCCTAACTTTCATCAGAGCTGTTCTGGACACAGTGCAGTTTCGGGCTTATCCTCCCGAGCAGCGAGTCTGGGATATTCAGGCAGTGATTCTGATATTTCAGCCTCTATGCTGGATTTTGGTGGGACTGACTCTCAGGCTGTTGGGCCTCATGGCCTCCTGCATCCTGTTGGTAAGACATGCGAGATGGCGTATGCGGGCTCTGCAGTGCGACTTTAAGTTCCAATGGGCACAGCATCAGGGAAATCTCACTGACGTGGTTCAGATCTCGGAAGGAACTGTGAAGGATCTGCAGTGGTGGTTAACGAAATGAGATTGGGTCAGCGGCAGAACTCTCTCCCTTCTCCAACCAGATTTCACAATCGTGACAGATGCGTCACTTCTGGGATGGAGCGGTCACTTGGGAAAGATGGAGGTCAGGGGTCACTGGTCTCCAGCGGTGACGGGGCTCCACATAAACTTGTTGGAGCTCCGTGCAATTCGCTTGTCATTGAAAGCATTTCTTCCCTCTGTCAAGGGGAAGTTGGTGCAGGTGTTCCCGGACAACGCCAATGCCATGTGGTACTACCACAAGCAAGCCAGGGTGGGGTCGTGGACTCTGTGTCAAGAGGTCCTGCGTCTCTGGACATGGCTGGAACGGCAGGGCATAACCCTGGAGGTTCAACACCTGGCAAGTTGTCTGAACGCCAGGATAGATGATCTCAGTCGTCGATGCCAGCCGGACCACGAATGGCATCTCCAGTCGAAGGTGGTGCAAGATCTCTTTCAAAAGTGGGGAGAACCTTGGTTAGACTTGTTCCCCTCCGAAGAGAATGCGCAATGTCAGCAGTACTGTGATCTGGAGTTTTGAAGGCGGCTATCGCTCAGTGACGCGTTTCATCACGAGTGTAGCTCAGGCCTGTTGTACGCCTTTCTGCCCATACCACTCCTGCCCAGGGTTCTGAAAAAGATCAGGAGCGACTGGGCCCAAGTCATTCTTGTGGCACCGGACTGGGCAAGGAGAGTCTGGTATCCACAGCTTCTGAGCATGAGTGTTGATCCTCCGAGCAGGCTGCCCCTTCAGGAGGATCTTCTGTCGCAGCAGCAGGGGAGGTTTCTCCACCCGAATCTGTCAACTCAGCGCCTCCATGCGTGGAGATTGAGCGGTGACAGTTGATGGCTTTTGACCTTCCTCCCGAAGTCTGTAATGTTATTCTGGCGGCCAGGCGGCCCTCAACTAAGTAGGTATATGCCTGCCGTTGGCAGAAATTTGTATTATACTGTACAGAAAGTTTTTTTATTTTTTTTATTTCCCATTTACAGAGTACATCATATGTTGTTAAACAATCAGCATTTCCAATAAAGGTCAGTTCCAGTGGTGTTTAGCACAGCGAATATACAATCCACAACTGCACATAAGACCAGTATTTACAACAGTTTCCACAATACTGGCATCTTATGGTAATGTCACATATTATGAATAGCACGTGCCAAGCCGTAGGTTAAGAGAACCGGGGCAATATATACAGGTTCATAAGCAAATATCATATCACGCAATGTTTAGGCCTGAAAAGGAATAATGATAATGGATCTTAGGCAATCTATTCAATGTCAGCAGGAGCTTCTAATAGGTATGTTTGAAGTGGGCCCCAGATGTCTCGGGGGGCGTGAGGTGAGATGGAGGCGTTCAGCATATGTACTGGTTTGGTCCTGCCACAATATCATTTTTAGGTCTCGTCTATTCCATCCCGAAGGGATGGTAGGCGAGATTTATTGTAAGGAGACCTAAAAAGTCTACCCACTGCGAATCGCGTACAGTTCATGTGAGCCAGGCGCGTGCACAGGACTTCGCTCCCCCTACCCCTCCCACAAACCAAGACAAGACAAGAACATCAAAGCGACCGCGGCTGCTTTGATTCCATTTGCCACCAACCACTTCACGCGCTCCGCAGGTCATAAACAGGACCATCTGCTCATGAATCAGAATGCTGGCATGGTTGCCCAGCCCCCCTCCCAGCGCTGCCTTTCCTCTGCTCAGCTTCAACCGGTGCCCGACATCGCATCCCAGTTCAAATTATGTATTGCAGGTCCTAAACATAAAACATAAACCTGTCTTTCCCCAACAAAAACGCAAGCATTTTTCGAAATTGCACCCTTTAACGGCATTCAAACTTGTTTCAATTTCTTTTAAATATTTTTAATTTCACCATCGAAGCTCCTCTGTTACTGCCCCCTACTGATCCAGTTGCTCATTACATCCATTCCACTGTTGCTCATCTTTCGCGGTCTCATTTTTTGAAAACTTTTTTTGGACCTGGCAGTTTTTTGGTGGGCTGCAACGTTCTAGCAAAAATGCTTTTTTCATGTTTTTTCTTGTTCACGGTTTCAAAATAACTGTGCCATTTTGGAATGGTAAGCAAAAAACAAAGTAACTACTTTATCAAGACACATGGTTGATAATGCTGGGCTCGTCCGACCAACATAAGGCATGCAGCGTGGTGACACGTGCGCATATGCACCAGTGCACTTTTTCAAATTTGCAAACACTGTTCAGCATCGGCAATAACCATTTTTTGGTATTGCTGATGCTGAATGGCATTGTCAAAAAAAGGCATTGGAAAAGCTAATACGTTTGCAAAGCTAACGGTGAACCCTACTAGCTTTGCCAATGCGTTGTATTTTCTGTTCTTATTGTTCCTTGTCAATATAAAGGAAAAGAGGCGCCAATGTTCTTTGTACGGGTTTGCAATCTTAGAAACTGTTCTCCCCTTATCGATCCATTTGGTGATACATGGGTCATCTGGTCAGGAAGGCCGATACCGAGATTGCTTCCAGCTTGCTTAGCTCCCCAACCCCTGTGCCATTCTCATCTGGAGCAATGTGGAGCTCTGCTGCTTAAATGGCGCCAAAGAGTTTAAGAAAGACCCAAAAGTGTGGAACATTAGCCTGTCCTCTGCTTGAAAAGTAACTAGGGCCTTGCTGTCCAATCAAATTGGGGTTGTCTGAAGTTCAAAAGAAATTATGAGTCAGCAGTAAAAACTGCAAGATAGAACTTCTACACCTAATATTTAGTATTTCTAATTTTCCACCAAAACGTCTGTGTTAAGTGATTTGCCTTGAGCTCTTAGGTGCTTAAGAATTAAGGGACCTATTGTGTGACTGTGTGAGCCCGAAGAAATAGAAACTAATGAGATGTAAATCTTTTTCAGTTGTAAAAGGATGTGCTCAATGGCAGATCTTGTTGTGAGCCTGAGTATGTTTCCAAATGCACCATGAGTGGGTCTCAGTACTAAAAGAGCATGACCCACACTGCCCCAAACCAGTGTCCTTCACTGCCCCGTGCCTGCTCCTCTCAGTGCTCCGTGCTTGTGTCCCTCAATGTCCAATGCCGGTCCCTCACCATCCCTCACACCCCCTCACCCTCACACCCCCTCACACCCTCACCCCCCCTCACACCCTCACCCCCTCACACCCTCACCCTCACCCCCTCACACCCTCACCCTCACACCCCCTCACCCCCTCACCCTCACACACCCTCACCCCCCTCACCCTCAAAACCCCCTCACCCTCACACCCCCTCACCCTCACACCTCCTCACCCTCCCTCACCCTCACACCCCCTCACCCTCACACTCCCTCACCCTCACACACCCACACCCTCACCCCCCTCACCCTCTCACCCCCTCACCCTCTCACCTTCACACCCCCTCACCCTCACACACCCTCACACCCCCTCACCCTCTCACCCCTCACCCCTCACCCTCACAACCCTCTCACCCTCACTCACCCTCAGACACCCTCACCAACATAGCATAACAAAACATAGCATAACAAAACACAGCATAGCATAACAAAAAAAGCATAGGATAGCATAGCATAACAAAACATAGCATAACAAAACAAAGCATAACATAACAAAGCATAGCAAAACATAGCATAGTATAACATAACATAGCATAGCATAACACAACACAACAAAACAAAGCAGAACAAAACATAGCATAAGATAACAAAACATAGCATAACAAAACATAGTATAACAAAACAGCAAAACACAACAAAACATAGCATAGCATAACAAAACACAACAAAACATAGCATACATAACCAACCATAGCAAAGCATAGTAAAACATAGCGTAGCATAACAAAACACAACAAAACCCAGCATAACAAAACACAACATAGTATAGCATAACAAATTAAAGCTTAACATAGCATAACAAAACATAGCATAACAAAACATAGCATAACAAAACATAGCATAACAAAACATAGCATAGCAAAACAAAGCATAGCATAATAAACCACAACAAAGCATAACATAAAACATAGCATAGGATAGCAAAACAGAACATAGCATAGCATAACAAAACATAGCATAACATAACAAAACATAGCATAACAAAACACAACACATAGCATAACAAAACATAGCAAAACATAGCATAGCTTAACAAAACACAACGAAACATAGCATAGCAAAACAAAACATATAATAGCATAGCAAAACATAGCATAGCTTACCAAACACAACAAAACATAGCATAACAAAACATAGCATAGCAAAACAAAGCATAGCATAATAAAACACAACAAAACATAGCATAGTATATAACAAAACATAGCATAGCAAAACATAGCATAGCATAACAAAACATAGCATAACAAAACACAGCATAGCATAGCATAACAAATCAAAGCATAGGATAGCAAAATATAGCATAGTATAACAGAACAAAGCATAGGATAACAGAACATAGCATAGCATAACATAACATAACAAAACATAGCATAACAAAACACAACAACACATAGCATAACAAACCATAGCAAAACATAGCATAGCTTAATAAAACACAACGAAGCATAGCAAAACAAAACATAATAGCATAGCAAAACATAGCATAGCATACCAAACACAAAAAAACACAGCATAACAAAACATAGCATAGCAAAACAAAGCATAGCATAATAAAACACAACAAAACTTAGCATAGCATATAACAAAACATAGCATAGCATATAACAAAACATAGCATAGCAAAACATAGCATAGCATAACAAAACATAGCATAGCATAACAAAACACAGCATAGCATAACAAATCAAAGCATAGGATAGCAAAACATAGCATAGCATAACAAAACAAAACATAGGATAGCAAACCAAAACATGGCATAGCATACAGCATCACTCAGCACCACCACCGCATCACTCAGGGGCACCACAACATCACTATGCGCTACCACAGAATCACTGAACACCACAGCATCGCTCGTTCGCCATCACAACATCACTAAGCGCCACCACAGCATCAATCTGTGCAACCATTCAACAACTGGTTCAAATATGTTCTCTCAATGTTTCAAGCTTTATTACAAATGTAACAAAAATATGTTAATATTTCACTTCTGTTCTTGGATTTTCGTCACAATCAAATTCACTGAACATAATCTTCCCAAAAGTTATTTACAAAAGTTTAAGCTATTGCCATTATAAATAACAAGAACTTTTATTTAAGTATTCATTATTAAAAAAAAATTAAGTCATTGTTATTTGTAATATCAATACATGTAAGTCACATATTTATACAGTAATTTCAATGATGAGTCAAATGATGAGTCAAACTCCACTCGCGACTTTTCGTCGCGAGTGGAGTTGCGGTCTGTTGTACGCCTTTCCGCCTATACCACTTCTGCCCAGAGTGCTGAAGAAGATCAAGCGCGACCGGGCCCAAGTCAACCTTGTGGCTCCGGACTGGGAGAGAAGGTACCGGTATCCAGAGCTACTCAGTATGTCAGTCGATCCCCCGGTTCGTCTGCCTCTTCAGGAGGACCTTCTGTCGCAGCAGCAGGGGACGGTCCTCCACCCGAACCTGTCCAGTCTCCACCTCCATGCTTGGAGATTGAGCGGCGACAGTTGAGGCCATTTGACTTGCCTCCTGAAGTCTGTAACGTCATTCTGGCAGCCAGGCGTCCCTCCACAAAGTCGGTATACGCCTGCAGGTGGAACAGATTTGTGGCATGGTGCAGAGCAAAGGCTGTGGATCCTCTTGCTGCCCCTCTCTCTGAGGTTCTTCTCTTTTTCTTTCTCTTGCCCAGCAGGGCTCTGCTCTGGGCACTATCAAGGGCTACTTTTCTGCCCTTTCAGCCTTTCTGAGGCTGCCTGATCAACCTTCTTTGTTCAAGTCCCCTATTGTAAATAGATTTCTAAAAGGCATCACACACACATTTCCTCTTGTTCCGTTTGTGATGCCTCAGTGGGACTTGAACCTGGTTCTTACGTTTCTGATGTGCGCTCCCTTTGAGCCACTTCACAACTGTCCTCTCCGCCTTCTTACTCTGAAGACTGCTTTCCTGGTTGCCATCACCTCTGCCAGGAGAGTGAGTGCGCTCCAGGCCCTTTCTTGTACTCCACCTTTCCTTTCTGTCCATCCGGACAAAGTGGTGTTGCGTACTAAGCCATCTTTCCTGCCCAAGGTTGTCACGGCCTTCCACATCGGGCATTCTATCACCTTGCCAACCTTCTTCCCGCCTCCGCATCCCTCTAATGAGGAAGAGCGGCTCCACCGTCTGGACCCAAAACGTGCGCTCTCATTTTACTTGGATCGCACACGCCAGTTCCGGGTGGATGACCAACTCTTTGTTGGTTACGTGGGTGCTAAGAAGGGGAAAGCGGTGCACAAGAGGACCATCTCCCGGTGGATCATCTTTTGTATCCAGGCATGCTACTCCTTGGCTAGAAAGGAGCCCCCTGTTGGATTACGGGCTCATTCCACCCGAGCCACGGCGACTACAACTGCCCTGGGCCGGGGTGTGCCCTTACAGGATATCTGTCAGGCAGCTACGTGGGCATCGCTGCACACGTTTGCAAGACACTACTGCCTGGACAGTCAAGTCCGGAGGGATGGCTTCTTTGGCCGTTCCGTCCTCCAGGACTTTCTGGTGTGATTATTGGTTCGCAGACTCACCACCGGGGTTGGTATTGCTGGGGTATCTATTCTAAGGTAAGGAATCTAATACTAACGTGTCTCTTTCAGATGCACAAGTTACTACTTGTGTAACGATATATCTGTAAGAGACATTAGTTAGTATTAGATTCCTTACCGACCCACCCATCCTCCCCGTTCTGCGAACCGATATCTAGGGTTAGGGTTACCCCCCCTTTCAGGGCCCTAGTTTCAATGGCACCAGTGTTGGTTTTTAACATGGCTCTGCGTTTCTGGCGCGGAAAAGCTGTGTCTAAGAACTGACGTCAGCACGCGGAGGCGGCGTCTAAGTACTCCGACGACGTCATCACGACGCCGACGACGGACGCGGAACCGCAGACGAAGCCTACCGACGCGCAAGGGTACTGCTACGCAAAAATTTTCGGATCCAGTCTGACGCCTGGGGATATTCTAAGGTAAGGAATCTAATACTAACTAATGTCTCTTACAGATATATCGTTACACAAGTAGTAACTTGTGGTTTACTTCAGCTCACGTCTATGTCACTTACCGGTAGACGTGTCTCATCCTCCTTCTCCCATTATTTAGGCCGCGTAGCATGAATCAGCGTCGCGTAGCGTTAGACGCGCTGTATTCATGTCGACGCGCCTGCCTCTGGAAATTGTAGTTTTCCATCAACTTATGTCGGGGTTGTAGGCTTAAGGCATGATCTCATCGTGCCTCATTGATTCAAGGGGCTACATGTATCTTCATCATTGGGGGCCAGACAACAACGAACTCATGGCTCTGGCAGATTATACACGTAAAGTAAAATCGGACTGACCTTCCTGGATGTGGAAGTAGTTCCTAAAGAGACAACTCTTACAGTAGTCCTACACAGGAAAGAGACCGATAAAAACTCCATATTACATTATCAGAGTGCTCATCCTAAAAGCCTAAAAGACAATTTGCCCTACGGACAGCTACTACGAATTCGTAGGAATTGTACAGATAAGGCAGATTTTGAGCATCACGCCACAAATTTTTGTGAACAGATGGCGGAAAGAGGTTATGCCAGAAAAATGCTCAAGCACGCTAAGAAGCGAGCATGGTTTACACCTCGGGAAACCCTACTTGAAAAAAGGATCAAACCACCACTAGAGAGACTTGTGTGTGTATCTACTTTTGGGCCCGACAGTAATAAATTTAAGCAGCTACGGTTGAAAAATTGGAGCCTCCTTGAGAACTTGGAATGTGGGTTTCCAAACCCATTATTAGCTATAAGAAAGAACAGGAGTATAGGCCAGGAAATCACCAGGTCTGACATATTCCCGAAGGGAGTTAAAAAGGACCTTCGAAGCCAATTAGGGTTAAAACCAGTCGAGGGGCATCATAAATGCGGCAATTGCATAGTATGTGACTGTACAATTGAGGGCACAGAATTTCAGCACAATGGTGTCAAATGGAAACATACAAGCTTCAGCAACTGCAAGACTAAAAATGTGATTTATGCAGTGGTTTGTCCCTGTGCAAAACTGTATACAGGTAAGACTTGCCAGCAAATTAATCAAAGAATTACCCAACACAGATCTAGACTTAAGAAAAGGGTGATGACAGCTCCTATGGTGGAACATTATGTTAATGCTGGACACACAGAGAGGGATCTGAAGTGGACCGTGTTATTGTCAATGAACACGTCTAGTAAGATTACTGGTATTGAGACCTTTTTACTCAGAAAAGAGGCTTATCTGATTATGAAATATGACACAGTGATGACCGGGCTTAATGAAATGTCTGAAATGTCTCGGGTTTGAGAGGAGATATGCCCGGTTTATAGCTGTCCTTATTAATCTTGACGACTGGGAATACTTCGCTGTGTTTACAATGAGTGAGAGGAAAACTAATAGGAAATATTTATTTGTGAAGAGAACACTAGAAGTATTGAGATTCTGTATGAGGCCAGGGAAGGGATTATTGAGAAAAAGAAATTGGATCCTGGAAGAAAGTTTCATGATACTATGTGTATGAAGTGAATTCCTATTTTGGAAAATGTACATATTGTAGGGTAGCACTGTATATTAAAACAACTCCCAGTATACCTTTCCCTGTTGCCATTAGATGCAGCGCGAATACACACCACGTAGAGCGTTGTGAGCTTCTAGCACATTGCGTGTATAATCTGCCAGATCCATGCGTTCGTTGTTGTCTGGCCCCCAATGATGAAGATACATGGGGCCCCTTGAATCAATGAGGCACGATGAGATCATGCCTTAAGACTACAACCCCCAACATAAGTTGATGGAAAACTACAATTCCCAGAGGCAGGCGCGTCGACATGAATACAGCGCGTCTAACGCTACGCGACGCTGATTCATGCTAGGCGGCCGAAATAATGAGAGAAGGAGGTTGAGACACGTCTACCGGTAAGTGACATAGACATGAGCTGAAGTAAAGTTAATGCCCACATATAGCGCGGAATATGATATTTAGACCGCCCGTCATGTCTTTGTTATAGGAGATTGAAAAAGAAGCCATACGACTTCCCGAGTCCCACTGTAATAGGCGGAAGAGGAAAAACATACGCCACAAGGTAGGATGTTTGCTTTATGCAACGCTACTCTAAATAAAGTCTAATATTGGGTCCAAAACTAAGCATACTGGTGCCCTCTCTCCCTCCCTCCTCTATACCTTAAAACGTGGATATTTGACAAATAATCCCCCTCCCTTCCCCAAGCGCCTTGAAACCCTCTGGGTATGTAGTGCGCTATATAAATTTTATGACTTGACTTGACTTGACTATACCCTTTCCCTCTTGTTGTCCTTTAATAGGAAACAACGAGGAGTACGAACAAAGGAGTTTGATCTGAGTCTGGCATAATTAAAAGAAAGGTATGTTACAGACAATGGTTGACATGTCTAGCCTAAACGCAATGAAGCAGAATAAAATACCAAACATTTCCTCTTATTCCTCACAGACTCATTGCTTATACTAACCGGACACAGCGGTCTAGATACCTCAGCTAAATAACGCTTTACCATATTGGCAGGTACGTAGTTCCACACAGCCATTGGTATAAGCTGTTTAAATCATGTAAATATCACAGACAAGTGACAGGTGTTTTATTATTTTTTGTACTTATAGATACACCCAAATGTGGATAAGTAAGATGCCCTGATGAGAGCACACTAAGGCAGAAGTGTGTCTCGAAACGCGTCAGCACAGCGAGAATCCTGCTGAGTTGTATTAGGCACAGCGAGAATACCGCTGAGTTGTACTATGAATATGTTTATTGTTTGTAAGAATATCTTGAAGAATGAATAAGATACAAACAAGATATGAGAATATTGTCTAAACTCACGCAGACTTGCAGTGCAATTGATTTGTCTTGCGAAAAATATTCTTTCGGTCTACATTGTATTATTGACAGTAATTGTGAACATTGTGTGTAAAAATGTGTGAATTTATTTATTTTACTGAATATTGTTAAATGTATGAAGTAGTGTAATGTATTTGTAAATGTTTGTTGGTAAATTCTGTGTGTAAATCTGTGGAGAACAGTTGCCCCCTTTTACTATATATGAATGAATTAAAAATGTGGGCAAAATAAATAACCCAACCACCAGCAGAAAATAGTGTGGTTTCTCTCCTTAAAATGAATGGAGTCTAAGTGACATAGGAACCCAGGTTATTGTTGTTGTTAGTTTAAACGGGTCCTTCCTGGTTCCTGTCCTTTGGGCCCACCCCCTTTCGTTGTTTCATTCTTAGCATCCCAGCACCACAAAAGGCTGTTCACAGTCTGCCTAGGGGGACCAGGAAGGCGGGGCTACTTCATCACCAAGGACATTAGGCCAACATTAAACAGACGTCCTTTAGTACTTGGTAGCATCCAAGTCGCCCTTCCTTCTGTTGCGCCCATGCCGCTCCTCTGTCTTTATTCACCCCTTCTCCATCTTTCTCTATCCTTCCCAACTTTCTCTATCCCTTTTACTCTTGCCTTGCCCCCTACTTCCTGCAATGCAATAGGTCTTGCATTTACGCAAGTTTAAGCTATTGGCATTGTAAAGAAAAAGCCTTTTATTTATGTTTTAAAAAGGAAAATAAAATAAAAGATTGGCATTTGCAATGTCAATAGCTCAAACTTGTTGTGCCTTTCTGCCCTCTGCATCACCACATCATCACTCAGCGCTACCACAGCATCACTCAGCACCACCACATTATCACTCAGCACCACCACAGCACCACTCAGCATCACCACTCAGCACCACAACAGCACCACTCAGCACCACCACAGCATCACTCAGCACCACCACAGCATCACTCAGCACCACCACAGCATCACTCAGCACCACCACAGCATCACTCAGCACCACCACAGCATCACTCAGCACCACCACAGCACCACTCAGCAGCACCACAGCACCACTCAGCACCACCTAAGCATCACTCAGCGCCACCACAGCATCACTCAGCGGCACCACAGCATCACTCAGCACTACCACAGCATCACTCAGCACCACCACAGCATCACTCAGCACTACCACAGCATCACCACTCAGCACCAAAACAGCACCACTCAGCACTACCACAGCATCACTCAGCACCACCACAGCATCACTCAGCATAACCACAGCATCACTCGGCACCACTCAGCACCACCACAGCATCACTCAGCGCCACCACAGCGTCACTCAGCGCTACCACAGCATCACTCAGCACCACCACAGCATCACTCAGCACTACCACAGCACCACTCCGCACCACCACAGCACCACTCCGCACCACCACAGCATCACGCAGCACCACCACACCACCACTTAGCACCACCACAGCACCACTCAGCACCACCACAGCACCACTCAGCACCACCACAGCACCACTCAGCACCACCACAGCACCACTCAGCACCACCACAGCACCACCACAGCACCACTCAGCACCACCACAGCACCCCTCAGCGCCACCACAGCACCACTCAGCGCCACCACAGCATCACTCAGCGCCACCACAGCATCACTCAGCGCCACCACAGCATCACTCAGCGCCACCACAGCATCACTCAGCACCACCACAGCATCACTCAGCACCACCACAGCATCACTCAGCACCACCACAGCATCACTCAGCACCACCACAGCATCACTCAGCACCACCACAGCATCACTCAGCACCACCACAGCACCACCACAGCATCACTCAGCACCACCACAGCATCACTCAGCACCACCACAGCATCACTCCGCGCCATCACAGCATCAATCTGTGCAACCATTCAACAACAACTGGTTCAAATATGGTCTCTCAATGTTTCAAGCTTTATTACAAATGTCACAAAAAGATGTTAATATTTCACTTCTGTTCTTCGATTTTCGTCACAATAAAATACACTGAACATAATCTTCACAAAAGTTATTTACAAACGTTTAAGTTATTGCCATTATAAATTACAATCACTTTTATTTCAGTATTAATTATTTTAAAATATTAAAAACCATTGTTATTTGTAATATCAATACATCTAAGTCACGTAAATACAAAACATGTTGCATTACAAATGCTATAGGTGTCACATTTGCGAAAGTTATAACTATTGGCATTGTAAATGACAAAGCTATTAATTTAGCTATTTTCAAAACAAACACATAAATAAAAAATGTACATTTACAAGACCAATAGCTCTAACTTTCCTGATGCGAGACCTATTGCATTGCAAATGCTTGTTACTTTTTCTTGCTGAATGTCATGTACACCCACTGTTTTGCATCCCACCTTTGATTATTGCTCTACTATCTGGAATACATTTCTCTGTACCTCTTTCAACACCTTTCCTGTTTGCAACTTTAAATGTATTTTTTTGTATTGTGACTACTTTGACAAAACAATGTTTCTTCAGATGCAAATCATCCTTTTAAACAATTGAATTTGTGTGAAATAATTGCCTGTAATGATCTGTTGGATTTGTGCTAGACTTGTACTCAGATTCCTGAGGAAATGTCAAGTTGCCTTATAATCGTATAATAATTATTGGATTAACATCATATTGTGGTAGTCTGTTATTATCTATTGTCTTAAAGTCTTTTCTTCACAAGATTGTTGTGTACTTCCTCATGCTTTAGATCATACAGCAAGCTGGACAAGTTTGGTTCCCAGATTCTGCTTTCAAAACTTCTCAATCTATACAAGATTTTAACAGAGAACGACTACCACTTATGATTTTTGCCAACTGGAGAGGTTTCTCTGGCGGCATGAAAGGTAATTTATCTTGAAAAGTTTATTTAGTGTGTGTGAGAAGTTGGCCTGATATATAGTGCTCACTATTCTAGTGATCACTTTGTATCATACCAAACAACCCTTATCGATGATTGGTTGTAAGTCAACCTTATTAGACCAGCTATCCTAGTAGCGTGGACAAGAGCAGTCTTTAGGCTAAACTCTAGAGGGCGTGTTAAACCAGCTGTTTTACCATCACATATACCCCTTGAACACCAAGTAAAAGGACACCACACAAGTTGTTATAAAAATATAGGATATTTATTAATAACAAGTCTACCCTGAACTCTTTATGAGTCAGGGAGCTAAGCACAATACAAAACTCTTACGAAAATACTGCAAGTTACACAATTTACACAAATGCCCGAGGGGCACGAAAAACCATATACTCTAAAAGTGGAATGCGAAATACTAGCAGGTAAGTAACACGATCCAGAGGCTTTAGGACAGCTAGGACTACCTTACTGAACCCTCAGGTTAGGAGCAGGAGGCCTAGGGAACCCGGGTGCAGAGTGGGAACTCTTACGCGGGATGCGGGACAAAGTCTATGGATGCTAGCAGTTCTTAAAGTTACTGTTTCCGGACGAATCCTACTAGGTAGACTAAAAACGAAAAAGGATCTGGACACTAGGAGAGTGAACCGGTGCTGGAGCACCGAAATGCTCGAGTTACCTAGCCCAGGGGCCGCGGCTGCATACGGTTCAAGTGACGTCAGGAATCCTCGTTGTAGTCTATGGAGCCTGAAAGAAGATGTTGCTGGCAGGCGACCAGTGAAGAAGTTCGGTGTGATCCAAGGCTGGATCAGTGAAGGAGACGACCTGAAAGCAGAGGGGACTTAGTTCTTAATCACTAGCCAGTGATTATGTGGGCACCAGGATGACACCGGATGAAGTCACCTCGACCAGGTGAGTGGGCGACGCTGGACTCTGCAGTCACACGGGCCAGGAGGCGTTGTCGGCGTCGAGGCTGGAGGTGCGAGCTGTCCAAGGAGGCTGTCTGCTGTCGGCGATGCTGGACTCAAGATTGGAGCAACAAACCTTGGCAAAGGCAAGCCCACGCGGTGGAGTCAAATTGGCGTCTGAGTGGACCAGGAGGGTCCAGGGCACTTCTTGTTGGACAAGAAGCAAGGGCCAGTCTAGGGGACCTAGACCAGCGGTGAAAACGTCGTGGTACGTCGTCAAAAGGGTCACTAGCCAACGGGCAAGTGACCGGACAACGTGGCAAGTAGCAAAGAAGCAGAAGGGCCCCACGCAGACCTCGTGGATGCTGGGGGGCTGGACTTTGGTGCTGGAGCTGCTTAGGGTTAGGGCTTCTCAAACCCCAGTGCACTTACTCGAGGGTCTCTCGGGGGTCGTGCTGGTGAAGCGTCGTGCAGGTCTTGGAGATGGCCGGTCTCACGGGTCTCGTCACACCCACGAATCTCAGCTGGGCTGATGATGCAGGTAGAGGTCAGAGATGGCAGGGGATCCGGGTCTCGTCGAGCTGGGCAGTCTTGATCCAGAGGATGGACGTGCAGCAAACCGCAAGCGCTTCGATGGTGCCTGCTGGTGCAGGGTGGCTACTCCTTAGCCACAAGGGAGAGTCTTCAGAGATGACAAGAGTTCCTTTCATGGAAAGGAGTTCAAGTTTCAAGATGATCTAAATTGGGAAGGGGGCCTGCTCCTACCTTTATCCAAAGAAAAGGGGCTGGCACGCGACTAGGTCCTGCCCTATGGGTGGGACCAGGAGGGGGGTGGTTACACCCCTCTCCTTTGTCCGGTCTCTCCCCAGCTCAGGGGCTGGGGTGCCCCAGGAACTGGTTTGAGCCGGCATATGCACAGTGAGCACCGGGGTGCCACTTGCAGTCACCTTCCTTTCAGCCCTGCCATCCTGGGATACACAAAATCCTGTCTGGGATGGTGCTAGCACCGCCCCTGACAGGAAACCCTTTGTCCAGGCCTCCGTTTCTGGAAGGACTCCCAGCAGCAGGAGGGCAGACTTGTGTCTCGGTGGCAGCATCCATTTTGTGGAGCTGAGGCTGTGTCTGACTTTAACCGGGGTTCACAGTTACATACATGTCGTGTCCCTCTAGAAGGGTGGAATGCTAACCCCGTCGCCAGAATTGGCGAGGGGTTAGTATTCCAATTTGTATGACACCTTACTCGACATGTTTTGATAATGCTATGCCAAAGTTAGCATTTAACCGCAAGGATTATAATGCACTTAAGAGTATATGGTATAGCGTTATCATGGATCAGCTATTTGGACTTGGTTCCGCAAGCTGCAAACGGGCTCAGCTCATGCCAAAGCACCATCTCACATAATTCCAAGCACTCTGCCTTCAGGATCGATAAGGCCTGCCATAGGAGTGACTGATAGGAATATATGTGTCCATTTTAGGGTTAGATATAGGTATACTATATCTAAAGCAAAGGGTGATTACACCACCTTGCCCCAGCTGTCGTGCAGCCAGTTGTGTCTGTTTGGGTGGCCAGCCAGGGGTGGCATAATGCATGCTTCAGCCCCTGGTAGGCCCTGGGTACACCTATGCTCTGGATACCTAAGGTATGCTGTACAGGGACTGATAAGGTGACTCAGTATCCAATTAGAGATGTACCTAGGGTTCATGGAGTCCATTTTAACAGAGAGAGCAGGAGGTCTGGGATCCTGAATAGCAGGATCCCAGGCCAACTAAGTCAAAAACCAGCAAAACACTAGGCCAAAATTTGGGGGTAACCATAGTCAGATATCCACCTTCCTACATAACCCCCCCCCCCCCCCCCAAACGAAAGGAGATAAGGCTATCCTTGACCAGGTAAGCCTATATTGCCTGAGTGGCCATATGAGGAGGTGCATGCACTGGCATGGTTACCCCCTATCTCATGGTACACTAAGCAACCCCTCCCCCTAAGGGTATCTGAGGGTCTCCACCATAGGGAATCTCTACCTGTGGTGTGTTTTGGTAATGAAAAAAGGCTGGTGCTGATATGGAGTACTGAAGTGAGGCTCCACTAATTTTGGGCTCAGCTTCCTCCAATCACTATCCACCATACATGCCTTTCTTTCCAGGACTGAGTTGCTGTATGCTCTCAGGGTCAACCTCTGGCTACCTAAAGCTGGAGGCTGGGTCCCTCTGTTTGGCTTACTGGAGGGACAGGTCAGGTTTGGGGCACTTAGGTCCCAGGTTTGGCTGTCCCCAACAGTGTCCATCTGTGGGAGGTCCCTAACTAATTTTAAGGGGGATCCCTCAGGAGTTTGTTTTATTTTCACTTGGCTAGGACTACTAGCTTCAGTGCCCTTAATCTGCTGATTGGGGAGTTCTTTTGGACAGGGGGCCCTTTGGGGTCCACCACCTGACCTCTACAGCTCTGGGCTGACTGAGGCAGGGTAGAGCAGGGCAGGTTACCTGCTCCAGACTGGGTCCCACCTTGGAAGGGTCCACTGACATCAGGGGCTCTGCCAGGCTAGGCCTGACTACCTCTGGGGCAGGTTCTTCACAAGGGGTAAAATCAGTTCCCTGAGGAGGCTGATCCTCTCCTAAAGTCTGGTAGGAGGGAATTTCTCTTCCTCCTCAATGCTCTCTGTTTGAGTGGAGTGAGCCATAGTTTCAGGCTTCACAACACTATTATCAGTCTGAGTTTGGGCTGTGGCCATCACAACCCCACCAACCTTTTCAGGAAGGGACTCAGTTTGGGTATGGGCTGTTACCATCACAGCCCTGCTAACCTTTTCAGGGAAGGAATCTATTTGGGATTGGGATGAGCCTGGCACAGCCCTCCTAACCTGTTCAGGATGATTTACCATTTTAGAATGGGTTTCTTTTTCTACCTCAGCCCAGGCTGAGATCTCTAAATCATTCCCCAGTAGGCAATCGACAGGCAAGTTTGATGACACTGCCACTCTCTTGGGGCCAGGGACACCTCCCCAGCTGAGACTTACCACTGCCATGGGATGATTTTTCTGCACTCCATCAATGTTTGTCACCTGGTATGTGGCACCAGGTATAAGTTGCCTTGAGGGGACTAGGCTCTCAGTCACCATGGTGATGCTAGCCCCTGTGTCTCTATGGGCCTCAACTTTCAGTCCATTGATGAGGGGCTCTTGTCTGTATTTGCCCAAAGTGTTGGGACAATCAGTGAAGTTGGCAAACCTCATGCCATTCTCACAGACAAGAGTATCTGAGTTAGGGGACCTGGTTAGGCCAGAGTCCCCAGGAACTCCCAAAGTAAAACCACCCAAATTCTTGGGGGCACTCCCACCACCTGGGGGATTACTACTAGTAGTAACAGGAGGCTTAGGAGTATTACTTGGGGGTATGTTCTCCTTATTGTTGTTGGCCCTTGGGCAACTACTGTCAGTGTTCCAATGGGCCTACCTGTTTGCAGTTTTGGCAATAAGGTTTCTTCTGGGTATTGGAAGGATTCTGGGACCCACCCCCCTCAGAGGATTTTTGGTGTCCTGATGTGGTTTGATCTGTAGATTTATTCCCACCCTTCTCTTGAGGCTTGGTTGATTCCTTCTTTTGGTCACCACCTTGGTTCTTAGGCCTAATCCTGGTTCTGACCCATTTGTCGGCCCTCTTACCCAATTCTTGTGGAGAGGTCAGATCAGAGTCTACCAGGTGCTGGTGTAATAACTGGTTCTGACAATTATTTAAGACTTGCTCTCTCATAATTAGATTATACAATCCTGTGAAATCAGTAACCTTACTTCCCAGTAGCCAGCCTTCAAACGCCTTAGTGGCACAAACAACAAAGTCAGCCCAATCCTGAGACTGAATTTTCTGGGTGTCTCTGAACAGCAACCTGTACTGTTCAGTGGTTAAGCCAAACCCATCAATCAGTGTATTCTTCAAGACTTGGTAATTGTTAGCATCCTCAGCTCTAGTAGTGAGGAGCTTATCTCTACCTTTACCTTCAAAGGAGAGCCACAATATAGCTGCCCACTGACTCTGGGGGATGCACTGGACAGTGCAGGCCCTCTCCAAAGCAGTCATCCATTTGTGGATGTCATCCCCTTGTTTAAAGGGCGGCACTATTTTACTCAGGTGTCTAGTATCAAAACTCCTGTCTTTATCCTTAGGGATATTGCTGCCACCAGTGGGGACTACCCCACTCAACTGTTGCTCTCTAGCAAAGGCAAGCTTCTCCTTGGCAAGGGCAAGTTCTTCCCTCTGGATTCTCAGATTAGCCTGTTTCATCCTTGCTTCATGTTCTCTTCTCTGAGGGGAAGTCATTCTCCTCTGGGGAGAAGTCATTCTCCTCTGAGCAGAGGCATGAGAGTGCACAGATCTATTGGAGTCCCTAGAATGAGACCTATCTCTTCTAACTCCAAAGCTAGGCCTGACAGGAAGAAAGAAAAGAATGTTGCCAAAGGTGTAGGAAAGTGGCTCTATATATCTTGTACCAAAGTAAGGTACAGTGTGTGTATAGATTCCCCAGGCCCCAGAGGTTTGGCAGAGGCTAAAGTTAGATATAACCTTACTCTCTAAAGTGGTAGCTTGGTCAAGCAGTAAGGCAGTATCGGAGGACAGTGTAAAGCATTTGTTGTACACACTCAGTCAGTAAATGGTCTCACACACTCAAGAACTGAACTCTAGGCCAATTGTTTTATATCAAAAGATATAATCGTTTTATTTTAGAACCAACAAGGTATCAAAATATACTTTCTCAGAATGGATTACTTTAGTTAAATACTTTTGAAATAGGCAATAGACTTTTTGAATGCAATAGCTATAGTTTGTTTCAATATGCAACACATTTTCAAACCCAATATAACATTGAGCTCAATGGCAATTTCTAGTTACATGCAATTAGTTACTTTGTAGATTACTTTTCTAACCTCAAGACTGGATCCTAGATTCAGTCCTGGGACATGTCCTGTAACCAGTTAAGTTAAAGCGTTTTGGTTACAGTAGTGATTTTTAAGGAATATTATTGTATTTGTATTTTAAAAGTTGACAAACTTTTTCAGTGGAAATTACCAATGTTATCCTATGGAAGGAAATTCAATTTGCAGGTAAAGTATGTTCATGTTACTTTTGTAATCCAATACTGGACTCCTAGGTTCAGCACTGGGACCTCCATCTAAAACAGGTAAGTAATTACGTTTTGGTAGTTGGTACGATTTGTAAAGAATATTTGTAGTTTGCAAAAGTCGACACTTAGAAGAAATTTCACAGAAATACAGTCCATGGTTTCCTACGGAAGAAAATTCAGGTTACTGATAAGTACGGTTAAAATTACTTTTCAGGGTTGGTGCTGGGCTAAAAGGTGCAGCACTGAGGTCTCTCCTGATAACAGATGAGTAAATCGGAATTCGTTGTTTGGCTGATTTTAGGTGAATATTTTAAAGTTCCAAAACTCCATACTTAGAAGACTTTCCAAGTGAAATCAGTCAATGTTAGCCAATGGAAGAAAAGTGAGTTATCAGCTTTTAGGTAAGTACTCGACTGGCAGAGTTAAGGTTCTGGGCATAGACTCAGGGGTCTCCCAGGGTCAGGTAGGTACAGTTGGTACACCCTCAGCGGCACAGGGGCAGCCGGGTGCAGAGGTAGTCAGGCCCAATGTTATCCAATGAGAGGCAGGGGACTTTGGGTGGTGGTTGCTGGCTAGCAGGCCACGTGGCTGTGGGAGCTGGGCTCTTGGTCACTTTGCTCAGGGCAAATGGGGAAGTAGGATAGGACAAAGATTGCACTGCCAGGGGCACTCGGGCGGCTGGGTGCAGGGTGCTTTTGAGCTCAATGTTATTCAGTGGAGATCTTGAAAAGGGAACAAAGGCTACAGGCTCGGGGACGGAGGATCTTATGGACCGACCAACACTTCGAGGGGTAAGTTGGGATCTTGGATGGTAGGTAGGCACCCCGGAGTTGTGCACAGGATGCCGGGGGCGCCGGATGCAGGGGTGTCTTTGGACGTTGGGAAATCTTACCCTTCTTGGTGCGGTTGGAAGTTTCCCTGGGTCATCGAGGAGGGTCCTTGGACACTGGATTCCAGGTCAGAATCGCCGGGGGGGATGTCCTCAGGGTCTTTGTCCACTAGGGCACATGCCGGGTTCTGCGGGTGCAGAGTGGGCTGGATTCGCGGTTCCTGGCTGGCACCAGGGATATTGCTCTTTGAGCAGAGCCACTGCTCGTGGGAGTCTCAGTCTCTAAGAGGGTCAAGGCAGGCAGGTCCTCCAGGGTTCTTGAGGTTGCTGTCCGCAGGAGACGCCGGGATTTAGCAGGATCAGGTTCAAGGATCAACAGGCCTGTAGGGCTGGGGCCAAGTCAGTTGGTGTCATCCTCTTGTTAGCAGCTGCATGGCAGGTCTTCTTCTTCTTGGTCTTCTTTCTTGTTTCAAAATCTGGATCTGAGGAAGGAAGGTTCAGGGTGCCCCTAAATTCTATTTTTAGGGGTGTTACAGGTAGGGAAAGGGCAGGCACCAATAGGTCCCTGTCCTGGGGTGAGTACACCCCTATCCTGCTCCTCTCCTGTGGGAGGGGGCCAGGACCCTATCTCTGATTGGGCAGGGCTCCTCATCTTCAAGATGGCCGGGGCCCGGAGTAGTGCTTTACCTCGCCTCTCCCACCTCAGGGGTGGGGTTGGCACAGGCTGGCACACCCCCCTTCCTGACGTTGGATTTCCCGCCAGTCTTCCCGCCAGAGTGGGGGTCAGAACTGGTGGGAGCCAGTAGCTGAGTACAGCAAGTGACCTGGAGAAGCTCACAAAGGCGGCATGCCTTTGAAGCTTCCCCCTGCCCATCCTGGGGGAGGAGACCTAGCACCTCGCCCAGGATGTGCATTGTTGCAGGCCCAGGAGAGCGGGGGGCTTCTCCACCCAGGGGTCCAGCAACATGTCTGCTGTGTGGCAGCCTCTCAGACCAGACGTGCATTGTAGGTTAGGTTTCAGGGGGCATCTCTAAGATACCCTCTGTAGTGCATTTTACATTAAATCCCACACTGGCATCAGTGTGTGTTAATGTGCTGAGAAGTTTGATATCAAACTTGTCAGTCTTCAGTGTAGCCATTATGGTGCTGTGGAGTTCGTAATGACAACCTCCCAGCACCATATACTCTTAATGGCATCACTGCACTTACAGTGCCCAGGAATGGTCCTGGGTACTGTAGGGGCACAGGGCTCAAGCACCTGTGCCCACACTACTGGTGTAGGGCACCCAGCTAGAGGGATGACTGATGTATGCCAGGGCAGTGGGTTTGTGGGCATGGCACACAGGGATGTGTGCCATGTCGACTCTTTGTTTAGCTCTGCACCAGGACACTCAGTCTGCAAAGACAGTGTGTGGGTGTCAGGGTGCAGGGCCCCTAAGGGTGGCACAATAAGTGCTGCAGCCCTTAGGGGTCTTCTCTGGTCACAATGCCCTGAATACCTAGGGTACTATTTACCAGGGGCCGGCATGTGGCCAGAGATGCCAATTGGGTTTGAGTTTCAATACAGTTTTAGGGAAGGAACACAGGCCTTGGGCACCTGATTGGCAGGAGCCCAGGGCACACTCAGTCAAAGCACATCAGCAATTCAGCAAAGAGTGGGGGCATACCATGCAAGAACGATGGCACTTTCTCTCAAAAGGTGAGTACATTTTACTTCTAATGGTACTCCATCCTTCAACTTCATCTTCTTCCCTCACCTCAAAGCAGTACCAGATAATTAGGCAGAGCTGAGGATATTCAAGTTATTATGTGCCCAACAGCTCTATTGAGCTACACATAACAAATTAATTTTCGTTCCTCAGTTCTGTAAGAAAAGTTATATGTGAACATCTGAATGTAAGACCAAATAACTGCTTGGGAAATACTTACTTCTGATAGAGACTTTTAACTGCAGGTTCCTCACTTTTCTAATGTTCCCTCAGCTGCCAGACTGGATCCAGAAAAATCTTAAGAAGTATACTTAAGCGCCAACAGTTGGTGCATTACAGCTCCGCGCAGTTGTCACTGCACTTCCAAAAGGGATGGGCGGGCCCTATATAGGCACCACCCATACTCGCTATCATCAGTTCTTTTTTTGTTTGTTTTTGCACACAGACAGACGCTGATCTAGAGCTACGCCTCATCTCTTTTGAGACTGGAACGTTGAGTTTTTTCCCCAAAAGATTTTTCACAGTTTGCAAGGGCAAATGTCACCACCTAAATCCACAGGATTTAAACTTTGTGGGGATTGTTCCAAACAAGTGTCTGCGACAGACTGATACATGGGTTTGCCTTTGGTACCTGGGGTCAGACCAAGACTCCAATACCTTCAGTGACTGCTCCTTGATAGACCCCCATGGCTATCCAGGGTCAGGAAGCAAAGATATTTGTTGTGAAGCACCGCAAGACTCCACTCCATGATTGGTTGAGGGCCAAAGGGAGATCTTGGTCCAGCTCCCCAGTTTGTACCCGCATCAGATAGTCGTTGTGGTCTAAGTGTTTGGGTAAGTCTAAGAAATAAGCACAACAACTCCAAAGAAGACTCTGCCCCTTCCTGCCACTCTTGATCTCTGAAGAAGGCGCAAGAGCGTCAATGTTCCTCCCAGTCTCTCTCTGCAGGTGTTCCCCTTTGCAGTCGATTCCTATCCTGGTTCTTGGGCCTGTTTGCTCATCTTTGTCAGCCGCACAACCAGTTTCGCCACCTCCTTGAGTATGGTATGAGGTTTCAGTACCACCAGCAGGTGCAACCAGTAGTGTATTCCCCTCAGCCCTTTTGTGACTGCCATGGCTATGGTACCCACAGACCAGGTGGGCAACTCAGGCACTGTGCCGCCCATTGTTCCACCCACCAGTACTGAAGCACCCCATGACTGCACTGCCAGTCTGTCGGAGGCAGGATCCAACATTTTCTGAGAGGGTGGCACACAATAACTTCAGACAAAGTGGTTCCTGCAAATTGTTCATTGGGTTTTCTCCTAACAATTCCTCGCAACCTCTGCACGCTTTCCACCATCCTCAGACGGCTGACGAAGGACCCTCTGTCTATATTGCATTAGGAAGTGCTGGCTCTTTTGGCTAAAGGAGCCATAGACAAGGTGCCAGCGCCAGGAGTTGTTTGTAGCTATCATTCCCACTACTTCTTGGTGCTGAAAAAAAAAGAAGGGTTCTGTCCCATCTTAGACCTTTGTACTCTTAATCCTTTTAGCTGAAGGACAAATTCAAGATGCTTACACTCGCCCAGGTCCTGTCTTCCCTGGAGACTGGATCGTAGTGCTGGACCTGCAAGCCGCTTATTTCCGCATCACCACCCTGTAGGCCCACAGACATTACCTGCAGTTCACGGTGGGCCAGAAGCATTGTCAGTTCACTGTGCTCCCTTTGGCCTTACCAGTGCTACTCGGGGGTTCACTAAAGTGATGCCAGTGGTCGCAGCTAATCTTCAGAGGTCAGGAGTCCCAGTCTTCCCTTAGCTCGATGACTGGCTGCTGAAGATAGGTTTGCCCCAGACAGTCATCACCCACCTCCAGACTATGGTGAACTGCCGGACACCATTGGGGTTCACTATCAATGCACCAAAGTCACAACTAACTTCTTCACTGACCTTCCCTTTAGCAGAACCTTCTTTGACATAGTGTGGTGTAGAGTTCAGAACATTCGGGCTATGATCGATGTTTCAGCCTCTGTCCTAGATTTCAATGAGTATAACCCCAAGGCTGCTGGGACTGATGGCCTCCTGAATTGGTCTGGTAAAGCACGCTAGATGGTACATGCAGCTCTGAAGTGGGACCTGAAGTCCCAGTTAGCACAGCACCAGTGGGGCCATTGCGATCACATCTAAATTTTGGAGAAGACTGCAAAAGAACAGTTTTGGTGACTACTGGACCATGATTGAGTCAATGGCAAACTCCGCTCCCTATTCCACCTGGATCTAACAGAGGTGACTGATGCATCACTCCTGGGTTGGGGTGGCCACCTGGGAAAGGCAGAGAACAGAGTTCTCTGATAACCGGCCGTGGCTCAACACCACTGAATCTTTTGAAGCTGCAAGAGCTCTCTGCTTGGTGTTGAAAGCTTTCCTTCCTTTCATCGAAGGAAAGCTAGTGAAGGTGCTCATGGACACCACTACCACCATGTGGTACTGGTAAAAGCAGGGCCGGGTGAGCTTTTGGACCCTGTGCCAGGGGGTCCTGTGCTCCTGGACATGACCGGCTTACCAGAAGATTTTCCTAGTGATTTGCCACCTAGCGGCATCTCTGAGTGCCAGGGAGGACGAATTTCGCCATTGACGCCTTGCAGATCATTAATGTTTGTTACATCCAGAGGATACTTCTGCGAATGGGGAGAACAATGGCTCTAACTTTTAACCCTCGCCGAGAACATGCAATGTCCTCACTTTTGTGCTTTGGAGTTTCCTGAGGGTATGCAGTCTTTTGAACGTGTTTTTCCTGCTTACGGACATTTTGCTGCCTGCAAAGCAACACCTAATTAAAAAGTGTTGCAGTTGTAGGCGGGGTAATGCTCGTCATCAGGTTGGGAAGGGGAGCATGGGTACAGGGGTGCACCGCAGTAAAAACGAAAAAAAGAAAGCGGCAATCACCAGAGGGCATACACCGGCGTCAAGAGTGAGTTGGTGTTTGCCAAGCAGTGAAATGGCCGTAAGTCTTTCCAAGGCATCTCTTGCTCAGGTACGTGTTCCTGTAGAGTGGAATTCAGGACTCCTGTATCCCTCTCTGCCAATAAGCCCTCCTGCCCAGTGTTATGTGGAAGATCTGGACCGACCTGGCCCAATTCATCCTAGTAGTCATGGGTTGGGAAAAGATGCTATGATATCTCAAACTCCTGGGCATGAGCATCTGTCCTCCGATCTGGGTGCCCCTTTGGGAGGATCTCCCGTCGCAATGCAGGACGGTGCCCTACACCTCCGACTCTGTGCTTGCAGATTGAGTAGTGGCAATTGAGAGCTTTTGATATTTTTCCCTTGGTACTGGTTGTCATTCTGGCAGCCAGGTGTCCTTCCACCAAGTCGATATGTGCCGTCTGCAGGGACAAGTTTGTGCCTTGGTTTGCTACCAAGCAGATTGACTCACTTCATGATAAACTGTCTGAAGTGCTATTGTTTGTGTTGTCACTTGCCCAGCAAAGACTTGCTTTGCACACCGTTAAGGGGTACTTCTCGAAGTTGCTTCTCCTCCACTGTGTAGGCGTCATACAATGTCGGATGTAGAGTCGACTTAGACTGTAGGGGACAGGCAAGTTTTAATTCCTTTTCAGAAAGAGGTTGTGGTAGGACAGCCTGTGTCAATTGAGGCAGGGCCCATTTCTGACATTAATGTGCCTCAGATGGTGGAGAGCTGGTTGTCTTCTCTGGGAAAGGCTAGTGGCCTGGATTGTTTTCCAGCTTCAGGGTTGCTTTCTCCCCCTGGCTTTTCCACGGAGGTAAGCTCCTCCTTTGCAGACATGCTAAAGAAAGTGCCTACAGTTTTAAACTTTTCACTTCCTACGTTGCAAAGGTCCACAGACCTTTTGATCGAGGTCCTTTTACAGGGGAAGAACCAGTTCTTTAGTTTGGATAGGATCTTTTTGATGTTTTAGTAGGTACGTGGGCCAATCCTGAATCAGGGGCCTCAGTGGTCCAAGATATTGCAAGTAGACACCTGTCTGCCCTGGGACCCAGTTTATCTTCATAGACACCCTTCCACCTGTAGCATGGTGATTCTGGATGCGACTTCTTTGCAGGATGTAGATTCTATTCTTAAGACTCCAGTGGGTAAGGAGTCTAGGACTTGTGATGCATGTGGTAAACCCATCTTTGCTTTGGCAAGCTCAACCTTAATATCCCCAAATACATCTTGTGTGCTGGGGCGATATTCCCGTGCTTTATGGTATTCGCTACAGAATTTGTTACCATCTCTTCCTGTTAATGTCCGCTCAGAGATTGGTGATTTGATTAAAGATAGTAGGCTGCTAGGCTTACCATAAGATGTGGTATGGACACCACAGACTCTCTAGGTCACGTTGTGGCATCGGCAGTGGCATTAAGGCATAGGGCTTGGTTTTCAACTTCAGGTTTCTCAGAGGCTGTCCAATAGACATTGGTCGAATTGGCTTTTGATGGTGCCTGTAGGAGAGTAGGGTCTGCTTTCCTATGGTCACCCAATTTTTTTGCTTTTTGCTTCACTGGTTTTCGATTTAATGTGGCTGTGGGCCTGCTAATCAGACCCACAGCCCTGCTGTTCTCTCTCTAAATTTCACACCATGTACTTAAGGTACATCACCAATTGGGATTTGGGTCACTCTTATGAGTCCCTGTACAGTGTACCATAGGTACCCAGGGCATAGGTGCACCCAAGGCCTACCAGGGGCTGCAGCATATCTTTTGCCACCCCTGGCTGGCCATCCAAACTGACACAAATGGCTCATCACTCAGCTGGGGCAAGGTCGTGTAATCACCCATTGCTTAGGTGTAGTATCCCTATACCTACCATTATATATAGACACATATGCACCCATAAGTCACTCCTATGGCAGGCCTTAACAATCCTGAGGGCAGAGTGCTTAGTTTTATGTAAGATGGTGCTCTAGCATGAGCTGAGCCTGTCTGCAGCATTCGGAACCATGTCCTTATAGCTGTTCTATGATATAGCCATACCATATACTCTTAAGTGCATTATAATCCTCGAGGTTATTGCGAACTTTGGTTTGGCTTTATCAAAACATGTTGTGTAAGGTGTCATACGCTTTGGAATACTACAGTTCTGGCGACGGGGGTAGCATTCCACCCTTCTAGAGGGAGAAGACATGTTGTTCCTACTAATCCCGGTTAAAATTAACCAGAGCCTCAGCATCACAAAATGGATGCTGCTGCCACAGACACAAGTCTGACCTCCTGCTGCTGGGAGTCCTTCCAGCGAGGGAGGCTTGGACAATAGGTTTCCTGTCTTGGGAGGTGCTAGCACCACCCCAGACAGGCTATAGTGTATTGGGGCAGGGAGGGCTGAATGAAATGAGACACTGCCTGGGGCACACAAGGTGCCCATGCATAGTCCAGTGCAAACCGGTGCTGGGGGACTCCGCTCTGTCGCGAAACTGGACAAAGGGAAAGGGGTGTAACCACCCCCTTCCTGGGTCCCACCCATAGGAGGAACCTAGCAGGTAATCCAGCCCCTAAATTTGGTATATAGGTAGGAGCTGAGTCCCAAGACTTTAGATTTTTCCTGACTGAAACTTGAAACAAAACTCTGGACCTTCGACATTCTACTCGACATAGAAGACTGAAGAATCTCCCTTGTGGTCAAGGAGTGACCACCCTGTGCAAGCAAGCACCATCAAGCGATCAACGGTTTGCTTTGTCGACGCTCCCGCCGGAGCCCGAGCACAGAGCCTGACAAGACCCGGACTTCCAGACTTCCAACAGCCCGATCCACAGTCATAGCAGAGCTGAGAGACGTGGGACCGGCCATCTTGGAAAGCCAGCAAATTGCTTTCCGTGCAACTTCTAAAGCACCCTCGAAGTTGTGCATTGGGGATTGAGAAGCCCCCGCCAAGCATCAATTGCACCAAAGATCAGCCCTCCACACTCCACGAGTTCTGCGTGTGGCCCTTCTGCATTTTCCTGCTCGACGCTTCTGTTCGGTCACTTGCCCGTTGGCTAGGGGCCTCTCTGACGACGAACCTTTTGATTTACACCGCTGGTCTAGTTGCTCCAGACTGGCCCTTGCTTCCCTGAAAAGGAGAAGTCCATCATACCTTGCTGGTCTGATCCGTATGCCATCTTCGATTCCTGCGTGGGTTTCCTTTGCCAAGGCTTGTTTACTCCAATCCGCCGACAGCGAGAGCCTTCGTGGGACAGTCCGTATCCAGCTCCTGGTCATCGTCGACACCTGCTGGTCCACGTGGCTACAGAGACAAGCTTCACGACATCACCTGATTGCTTCGCGACATCGCCTGGTTCCTTCCTGGTTCCTTCCTGGTCACTGGCTAGTGACCCAGACTCTGTCCCCTCTGCTTTCAGGTACTCTTCATCCTCGAGCCGCACTTGGATCCACCCGGACACTTCCCTCCTGGTCGCCTGCAGCATCTTTCTTCAAGGCTCCATAGGATTCAGCGGCGAAACCCGGCACACTTTGACACCTATGCACCTGCTTCCTGTGGGTGAGGTAACGCGAGTACTTCGGTGCTCCTGTGGGTATTTACTATCCTAGTGTCTAACTTTCAAGTAGCTTTTTCCTTGTCCATCCGGAAGTGACCTAAAAGAACTAGTTTCCAATTCTTTCATTCCCATTATAACTCTATGGTAACTTTCGTGCGTGTAAAGACGCTGCACGCGCATCCCGTAGGCCTCCTGCTCCCTATCCTTTGGTAGTACAGCGTAGCCCCAGCGATGCCCCAGGCCTATCCTTTGTTCGTGACGTGGTTCTTATACCACTATTTTAGTATATGGTTCGAAGTGCCCCTAGGGCATTACTGTATTTTGTGCAACTTATTGTATTATAATTGAGTATCTTGCTATGTGCTTGTGCCTCTGATCTCATAAAGAGTTCAGAGGATTGTGTTAGAAATAAATGCATATATATTTTGATATACAACCTGTGTGGTGTCCTTTCACTTGGTATTAAAAGGGTTACATATGGTAAAACAGCTGGCTTCACATGCCCTCTTGAGTTTAGCCTAAGACTGCTTTGTCCATGCTACCACTAGGATAGCTGGTCTATAAGGTTGACTTTACAACCATCACCATAAGGGTTGTTTGGACTGGTGCAAGGTGCTCACTAGAATAGTGAACATCATATACCAGGCCAACTTCTCACAGTGCCCATCTTTTTGGGAGTCAAGCTGATGCAGTGTTAAAGCGCCTCCGTGAAAGACAAAGGTCTTCATAGTCATAGCTTTTCATTGTTCTCAATGGTGTAACTTGTCTTTATACTTTAGATGTAGGTTTTTTGTTTCAAAGGGAGTAAGCTTTGTTAGGGCATTTTACATGTCCGTTGTTGGTATCCTGACAGAGAAGCAGATGTTTCCCTTTTTATCATTAGTTGTATAACGGAAATCTCGGCAATTCTTGAACAGGAGAAAACAGATATTGCCAGTATCGACCACTTTGACAGAATTAATTTTATTATCAGGAAAAAGTTCACTAAAGAGGAGGGGCACGTAAATAGACAAAATAGGGGTTGGTTTGACCACGCATGTTCAAATTCCCGGAGAGATCTTAAAAAAGCTTTATCTGCCAAACCACGAGACAAGTGTTTAGTGATCCAACTAAGGCAGGATTTTAAATTGGTCCTCAAACGGCGAAAGTCTGAGTTGCAGCAGGAAGCTTGGGACAATCTAAGCCAAGCAGCAGAACAAAGGAACTGCATCTTATTTTGGTCCACTGTAAACAGCCCCTTCCTCAAAGATGAGGAGGCTCCAGTGCTCACATCTAATGTGAGCATTGACTCATGGATCCAACATTTCTCGACCATATTTGATTCTGGCAATAGTAACGTCATCGTAGGAAAAGGATGGCCCATAGTTGCACTAGATATAACAGTAGAGGAAGTTATGGTTAGTATAAGAGCTAGTAAGGGAGGTAAGGCCCAAGGACCCGATGGGGTTCCTATAGATGTCTATAGGACCGCCCTGGAGATTTGGGGCCCCCTATTAGCTAAAATCTTTAATGCAGCGGTCTGCTCTAAAATACCATCTACTTGGGCAGAATCTATTATAATCCCTATATACAAGAAAGGAGACCGGGGCAAAGCAAAAAACTACCGACCAATATCCCTACTGGACTCATCAGTAAAAATTATGAGCCGTGTTCTTTTAGCCAGATTAGAGGAATGGGCAGAGTCGAACGAGATTTTAACTAATAGTCAGTTTGGCTTCAGAAAGGGGCATAAATCTACAACTCCTGGTCGGGAAGTATACCCAGGCTAAAAAAGGGTCCCTGTATTTATGCTTCGCCGACTTAAGCAGTGCCTTTGATATGGTTGACCACGCCCTACTCTGGGCTAAACTGATTGATATGGGAGCTCCAGACAGCATAGTGTATTTTCTAGCTCGCCTGTATGAAAAACGTAGCTCCAGTGTCCGATATGGGCCAAATGGGGAATGCACAAATAAGTTTAGGATAGGGAGAGGAATCAGGCAGGGGTGTGTTTTAGCACCCCTACTGTTCACCCTCTTCATTAATGAGGTGGATGCTGTCTTACAAACAGTATCGGCTGACGTCCCAAGAGTAAATGGCCTTGACATCCCTGTGTTGCTCTATGCGGACGACGCAGTGTTGCTGTCTAGGACCCCCCTGGGCCTTCAACGGTTGATGGACAGGTTTGTCCTGTTCATCAAAGACAGGAAACTGGTGATCAATAGGTCTAAGACCTATGTGATGGAATGTTCAGGACGAGCCACGACTAAAACGAAAGTTAACTCCCATTATTTTATAGAAGGAGAACAGGTTTTAAAAGTAGACAATTTTTGCTATCTGGGGATCAATTTCTCAAAAAATGGTAGCTGGGACATTGAACACAGAGTGGTTAAAACTAAGATGATCTGAAGTGCCAATGGGGTTTTTGTTTTCGCAAAGAAATTGGGAAACAGACGTATAGCAGATATGCTAAAAATATATCAATCGAAATGCCTATCTGCGGCCCTTTACGGGGCAGGAGTCTGGGGTGTGACATCTGCTGTGGGCCTTCAGATAGAGGAGAATAACTTCTTGAAAAGGCTCCTTTGCCTACCCAAATCTACATCTAATACCCTGGTCCACAAGGAAACGGGGACACACTTCTTGAACGATTTAATCATGTTAAGACCCTTATTGTTGTGGCGATCTGTTTGGCTGAATGAAGGCACCTCACTAAACAGAGCTATCATTGAGGATTGCCTCACCTTGGACCAGTACTTAAGGATCCCCTGGCTTAAATATAATATCGAACATTTTCAAAATGTTTTTGGATATAATGTGATCAATGATCGGTGTTGTGCATCTGATAACTCCAAATCAAATATGAAAATCATGTTTTTGAATTACTGTAAAGAGAGGCGTGCCCTAGAAGATTTAAAACTCTCTACCTGTAAATTGTACAATGGCCTGAATGAGTATAGTGGACTTCACCCTTATTTGACTCAGGTGTCTAGAGTCTCACACCAGTTTGTTCTCACTAGATTAAGGATGGGAACGGCTCATCATCTGGTCGCGTGCCCTGATGTAAAAACACGCCCGGTGGGACCATGTCCATGTGACTGTAAGATCGAACAGAGTACTACGCACTTTCTTTTGTCTTGTCCCTTGTACAGTGAATTACGGAAAATTTATTTAAAACCTATTTTGAAAAGATTTGGAGTAAGAACAATTACCGAATCAATGAAATTGCTTTTTAATATGCATCATCCGGACATTTGCTTTTTTACAGCTACTTTCCTATTCAAGGCTATTGGTGCTAGGAAAAGTATGTATTTTTAAGTTTGGTTTTAAACTATTTATTCCATCTCACACTGGATAATTATTGTAACATGTGTATTCTTTTCATGTTTTGTATCTTTTAATAATGAAATGTTTGCTATGTAACTGTTGTGCTTTTATGGACATGTTTTTTATGATCCGAATAAAGCTCTATGAAATGAATGTTTCCCTTTTTTAGGCTGTTATTGATTTATATGACTGAGGGAGGATTCCCTTTGTCGCTTGGTCTCTGAGGATGAGCTTTGTTCTCAAGAGGTTATTATCAAGAGACATGCCTTCTTGTATAGAAGATTTTCTGACGCAAGCTTCTTTAAAGCAGTCCAGTATGCCAAAATGTGCATGGTTTCGGCCTTTCGTTGTCTCTCATAGGGACATGTTGATATGCCAGTGGTAAGTCTGGAAATAGGGACACTCTGATCTTTACTCGTTAGAGTAATCATCGTAGTATGTCCTACTCTTCTGGTATGCATATTTATCTGCTGGAGACTTCTAGCTGCAGATTCCTTACCTTTGAATTTCCCAGGCATCAGGCTGGATCCGAAAACTTTTGCCGAGCAATACCCCTTGCGCGCAGCATCAAGTGGCTCCATTTGGCTCCGCGTGACATCGTCCGCATTGGTTATGACGTTGCTGTGCCTATATAGGCACCATCCAGGTGTGCGGATGTTAGTTCTTTTCTTTCCGTGCCAGTTAATCGCCGATCCGGGACGAGCTACTCCTCTGCCGCTTTAAAGCAGGCTTTTTCTCGACTTTTGTCGAAATTTTGGAATTTCCGACTTTGTGTGCGAGGGATGTCTTTGAGGAAGACAGGTTTTAAGCCGTGTGGGACTTGTTTCCCCATGATGTCGGTCGCTGATCCCACCTCGTATGTCTGTGGTGTCTTGAGCGCGACCATGCTACAAAGTCATGTTCAGACTGTCGACTGATGGCTTGACAATGCGGGCGATGAAGTTAGTCACGGCCTGGCAGTCGCCACCGTCAAGCAAGACTCCGAGGAGGTCACAGTTTTGAACGAAGAAGAGGTCGTTGCAGAACTGCTCACAGAGCCCTAAGTCCTCTTGCTTCCATTCGAGGTCCTCTGGACACTTAGGGAAGAGGCATTAGAAGAAGAAAGAAGTCCAAGTGGACTTCATCTTCACCTCAACTGGCGTCCGTCATCGAGAGAAGTAAGGAGCACCGACGCTCTAAGCACAGTTCCACAGAGCCGAGAGCCAGAGCGACTCCTGTTCAAATAAGAGTTTTATGAGGCCATGAGCCATGTATTTGAGTGGAAGGACCCTGTAGGTGCGCCTGTGGGCCCCACGGAGTCGGAATGGGCCCTGTTGGGTTTGAGAGCGCCGGCTCCGGCCACGACGCTGGTGGGGTCCCAGGGATCCGATCCCAGATCCGGTTGTGCTAACGCATCCTTCCCCGGCGTAGAATCCAAAGTCAGTGCCTGCGACATCACCAATGCCAATCGGTGGCACAAGCCCCGTCTTTATCCCTGACAACACGGAGCTGGATTGGTGTCAATTGATGCCGATTCCGACTTTGACAGTACCCAGAGGTTCTATGTTGTTGCCTGAGCACTTTGAGGATCTGCTAGGCTCAGGAGAGGAATTGGGGGGGGTCTGTGGGCCCTCTTGAAGCCCAGGAAGTCTCTGACAATTTGGACTGGTATGTGGAACTTGGGGAGGCTAGTCGACTGGATACTTCTCCAGATACTGGCATGCTCTCTCTGCCAACCGTGGCTATGGAGGAGGGGGTATCTTATGCCATGGTGGTTAAGAGGGCAGCTTAGGTCCTTGGACTGGAGCTTCCCTCGGTGCAGGTCAGGACTAATCTCCTGACTGAGGTGCTTCAGCCTGGGGCTTCCACGTCCGAACCCTTGTTGCCCTTTAATGAGGCACTTACAGATGTCCTTCAAGGAACAGGGTCCAAACCTAGCACAGGGGCTCCTGTGAATAGAACGATTGCATGCCGCCATCGCCCAGCTGCTGGCGACCCAACATTCCTCAGCCAACACCCCACCCCAAAGAGTTTGGTGGTGGAGGCCTCTACGTACCAAAGCACATTCCCTCCCGCCTCTCCGGATAGGGAATCCAAGAGGCTGGATTAATTGGAAAGAAGTTTTCTTCCTCCAGCCTGGCATTGCGGTCAGTGAATTCTGCATGCTTATTGGGCCATTTCTCCCATTCCCTTTGGGAGACTGTTGCGCACGTGCTGCCACAAGTCGCGAAGGAGGCCAGGCTGTGCTCTCCCAAGCTGTCCAGGATGGAAGAGACAGCAAAATTCACCATAACGTGTGGCCTAGATACGAGCGATTCACTGGGCAGATCGATTTCAATGACGGAGGCCTTGAGGCACCACGCCTGGCTTCGTACAACTGTCTTCTCTGACGATGTTCAAGCCAATTTGATGGAAATGCCCTTTGATGGAACCCGCCTCTTTTGGGAAAAGGCAGACTCGGCCCTGGTTAGGTTCAAGGATTCTCGAGCTACAGCCAGATCCCTCCGTCTTTCCTCCACCCCCCGTGGCCAGTCTTCTTTTTACCTCTTTTGTGGCAACTGAAGGGGTTTCCAGCCGCGTCAGCTTTATCCCAGCCACCATCCAGCACAGACTACCCGAGCCGTGCGAGGACTCGGTGCATTCCAATCTCGGAATGGAGGGCTGAAGTCGTCGACCACACTGCCCCCAGCAGCCGTTGCCTCCAAGCAATCCTAGGCTGATTCTGCAGGAACACACAACTCCAGTTGGTGGGAGAATTAGTCATCATCCCCCCACCGGAGATCCATAACATCGGACAAGTGGGTCTTGTAGATAGTCCAGGAGGGCTATTACCTACCTTTTCTTTATTTTCCTCCTCCTTGTCTGCCAAATCAAGAATAGCTGATGGAGGATCATTTAGAGTTGCTTCAAGAGGAAGTTTCGGCTCTCTTGGCCAAGGGAGCTATAGAAAGGGTCCCAGTTTCAGAAGTAGGCAGTGGCTGTTATTCCCACTACTTTCTGATTCCGAAAAACAACGAGAGGCTACGGTCCATTTTAGATCTTTGGACCATCAATCTCTTCCTCAAATTAGAGAAAATCAAAATGCTCACTTTGGCTCAGGTCTTGCCTGCCCTAGATCAAGAAGACTGGATGGTAGCGTTGGACCTGCAGGACCTGCAGGACCTGTATTTTCATATTCCCATCCTGCCGGGCCACAGGTGTTACCTGCAGCTCAAGGTAGGCCGCAAGCACTTTCAGTTTACCGTGCTTCCCTTCGGCCTTACCAGTGCCCCTCGGGTGTTCACCAAGGTGATGGCGGCGGTTGCAGCTCATCTGCGTAGGTTAGGGGTGTCAGTCTTCCCCAACCTCAACGACTGGCTGTTAAAGGCGTGCTTGCCCCAGTCTGTTGTCTCTCGCCTTCAGACTACGGCGAACCTTCTGCATTCACTGGGGTTCTCTATAAACTTGCCGAAGTCACACCTGACACCTGCTCAGACGCTCCCTTTCATCTGAGCTGTTCTGGACACAGTGCAGTTTCGGGCTTATCCTCCAGAGCAGCGAGTCCAGGATAATCAGGTTATGATTCCAATATTTCAGCCTCTATCCTGGATTTCGGTGAGACTGACTCTGAGGTTGTGGAGCCTCATGGCCTGCATCCTACTGGTAATACATGCCAGATGGCGTATTTGGGCTCTGCAGTGGTACTTGAAGTTCCAATCGGCACATCATTGGGAAAAGCTCACCGACGTGGTTTAGATCTCGGAAGAAACTGCGACAGGTCTGCAGTGGTGGTTAACAAACTGTTATTGAGTCAACGGCAGACACCTCTACCTTCCCCAACCAGATCTCACAGTCATGACAGATGCGTCACTTCTGGGATGGGGTAACCACCTGGGAGAGGTGGAGATCAAGGAACACTGGTCTCTGGCGGAGACGGGGCTCCACATAAATTTGCTGGAGATCCGAGCTATTCGATTGGCTTTGAAGACATTTCTTCCCTCTGTCAAGGGGAAGTTAGTGAAGGTGTTAACAGACAACACCACTACCATGTGGTTCTGCCACAAGCAGGGCAGGGACGTGGACCCTCTGTCAAGAGGCCCTGCGTCTCTGAACGGAGCTGGAACAGCAGGTCACAACCCTGGTGGTACAACACCTGGTATATTCTCTGAAAGGACAAACTCAGGCGTCGATGCCTAGCGAATCACGAGTGGCATCTCCAGTCGGAGGTGGCGCAAGTTCTCTTTCAGCAGTGGGGAGTTAGATTTGTTTGCCTTTGAAGAGACCGCGCAGTGCCAGTTGTTCTGCATGCTGGAGTTTCCAAGGCTTGCAGAATCATAGGGGTTTCCCCTAATCACCCTCCAATACTTGGGCTCGGAACATCACATTATATAAAATGGTAGTGTGGATGAATGAATGTCTCAATATTACCTTTAGGGTACAATTTATTACCCTATTCAAGGTACATGGTCCCGTGCCAATTTTTAGTACATCAAGAACCACATACCACTCCGGCTTCCTTCGTGGAATAGTTCTTAATTGTATTGAGACAAACTTATACATAGAAAAAAAATAAAGAAGAGAACATTTACGCACATACATACATGTGTTCTCTTGTGTGAATAAAGAGCATATCAACTGTACAAAAACAAATCATCATGTATATGTTGTCACCTGAACCCCAACTTCTTAATATCAGTGCTCGCACCCTCAATAATGGAAATACACTGCGCGGTAATCCTGTATACACATGGGGTATCCGCTACACCCCTAAAACATTTTATACATGTGTATCTCCACATAAATACAATTATTATTCTTGAATAATTAGATTCCTCCGACCATGAACAGTTGACGCGTTTCAGCCCCAATTCCTTCCAGGCCTCATCAGGACAAGGGAAAAGGAAACAACCTAAATCAATTCAAAACCAAAAATACAAAATTAAAAGCAATTGCCTACGTGTGTAACAGGATGTGCTGTTCACCCTGGCATGCAAAAATGCCCAAAAAGTGCAAAAGAACACTCAGTGCCCCCTGAAGGATTAATGTGAATAGAAACCTGACCTTAATACGGCACATAGAGACAGCCACCTATTTAGCCAAAGCAGCACGGTGCACATAACTATGGTAAGCACCCAAATAAAGATTACTATTGAATGTAATAAATTGCAAATAGAAAATTATCATAAAATGAGTACACACATGTACTAATTGGAATACCTTTATAATATCCGACCCATCGGACCTTCTTAAACTAAGAGGGGCACCGCCACACGCATCTAATTAAATCTTGAACTTGGTGAAAGTTAAATACAAGCCCTCAGCGTCTTCCGGTGAATATCGCACTCTGAAACAAAGGAGAGTAAATCCCCGTCAGTGGGCCTAGCATGAACAAGGCTGGGAACCTGCCGCCACCTCCACCTCTCACATACACCTACCGGTTTAGTTCAGAATAGTCTGGTCACTTGTAACAGCTCCGTGCTCGAGAACCACTAATGCGGATTCCTCACGAGTTGTGGGCTCAAATAGACACTCCTCGCGTACCCGGTCACATGCTTCTACCCGGTCAATGAAAATAGAAGAAATCCTACTAGTGGCTGCCCGTCACGAGTACCAGGGCGTTATGGGAACAATACTTAGTCTGTAAAAGTGCCACTCCCTATTGGTTTATACCAAATAATATAATATCAGCTGAAAAGAGTAATAAAAGGGCGGAAAACTGACAGACAGTCTATAGGGTCTCTTTATTCATAAAGTGCGTACACACAAAACTATCGGTACCCAATGTATTTACCCCACGCACGGACCAGGATCAAATGAAAAATGGAAGGGGGGAGAAAAGGACGGGGGTAGGTAAGAACCACATAAAGTTAACGTGGCTATAAATACCAGCCTAAGTAAACTATGCTCATGTTTCAGCACATCCAGCACACTTGTTACAACACTAAATCCGACCACTAGCCTCCAGTTTCGTAATATAATGCGCTTGATTTTGTTCGCCTTGTGGTTATATGTGAGTGCACAAGTCAGTGGGTTGAGGTCAGGCTTGGATTTAGGAGTCAACACCCTCCTCTCTCGGTGTGAACCAAGCTCGTTTGAGTGCTGATTTTGTCAATTTCCATGGGTAACCTCGCTCCATTAAATTGTTTAACAAAGTAATCTGCCCTATTTGTAGAATTACTTCCGATTCGGAGAAATTGCCCATAAGGCAGGTTCTCCTTCAAACTTCTTGAATGTCCGCTTGTGCAATGCAGTAGCATGTTTTGATCGGTGGGTTTAGGATACAAATTTACCTCCAATTTCCTTCTACGGTTGCTTCAAGGCTTGCAGTTCCTGTAGCCGACTGTAGTCGGTGAAGGATCCGCACCACGTGTGCCTGTTCTGCCTGGAGCGCGACCCTGACCCCAAGTCATGCTCCAACGGCTGGACCATGAATCTGAAGTCTTTGCAGGGGTGGTCCCGAAACCTTCTCGAGGCACGGCAGTCGGCTCTGCGCCGCACCGTTTGAGGTCCCGGTCGTGTGGGAGGTCGAGGGACCAGTCGCAGAGTCATCATCATCATTCTTCTTCCAAGTCTTCACACTCGGGGTCAGGTAAATCGAAGCATAAGAAGTCGAAGAAGCATCTTCGCTCTTCGACTTCTCCCTGTTCGTCGGCCGATGTGACAAGCGATGCCGGTGGTGGCCCTCCCACGGCTCCGTGTGCAAAGCCTGATGGGTCGACTCCGGGCTTCCCTCTCCTCCCGGGACCTGGAGCGGGCCCTGCCCAGCTTAACAAATTTTAAAAAGCGATGAATGCCATCTTTGGGCATCCCAATGCCGCCGGCACGCCTTTGGCCCCCGCGGACTCTGCTGGGGGCCCTGGGCCTTTGATACCGTCGGCTTCGGCCCCGGTGCTGCAGGGTCCTCTTGGATCCAGGCCTGGATCTGGATTGGTGCCGGTCGACCTTGTTACACCTCCCCCGTTGCCAATTCCACAGGCACCACGTCCTCAGCCTTTGTCGGCTGTGTACCCAAACGACATCGATTCCAGCCTCCACCTCAATGTAGACATTGGGCCCGACCGGCGTTGACCGACGCCGGGTCAGGCGCCGACTGATACTATTGTGCCCTAGTTCTACCTGGCTCTTCTAGACCAGATTGGCAGCCAGAAGAGGGTGAGGAGGACTGGGAGGGGTCTGGAGACCCTCTAACTGACCAGTTGGGCTACGAACCGGACTGGAGAGAGGAACTGGGGGAAGCAAGTTGTCTGGATACCTCACCAGATCTTGGCATGTTGTCTCCTCCTACCGTGGCTACGGAGGAGGTAGCGTCTTACGCCTTGGTGTTGCGTAGGGCGGCCGAGGCTCTCCACCTCGTGCTACCTGCGATGGCAGTTAGGACTAACCTCCTGACAGAGGTGCTTCAACCGACAGGAAGCTGTTCGGAGATCCTGCTGCCGTTTAATGAAGCCCTCACTGACATCCTTTTAGGCACCTGGTCCAGGCCCAATTCAGGGGCTCCTGTGGATAGGATGATTGCCAGACGCCACCGCCCGGCCGCGGGCCACCCATCTTTCCTCTCCCAACACCCCACCCCTGAGAGCTTGGTGGTCTAAGCCTCCACCTCCAAAGGCGTATTCCCTAACGCACCACCTGGTAGGGAATCCAAAAAGCTGGACCATCTTGGGTAGAAGATGTTTCCTTCCTCCAGCATGGGACTGCGGTCTGTAAACACTGCATGTCTGTTTAGCCATTATACCCACTCTGTGTGAGATACGGTGGCGCAAGTGTAGCCTCAGTGCCCAGAGGAGGCCCGGGCCGTGCTCTCCCATGCAGTCATCGAGGGGAGAGACGCAGCGAAGTTTACCATCCGCTTTGGGCTGGATAAAGCCTACTCATTAGGCAGGACGGTTTCCACGTTGGTAGCCCTTCGACGCTACACCTAGATGAGGTCGATTGGTTTTTCGGAGGATGTCCAACCCGATCTTATGTACATGCCCTTTGATGGCAGTCACCTTTTTGGCGACAAGGCAGACAACGTGCTAGAGCGCTTTAAGGACTCTCGAGCTATGGCCAGGTCCTTGGGCCTCTCCACTACCCGCCCTGTGCAGTCTGCCTTTCGCCCCTTTCGTGGCTAAGGAAGGGGTGCCCCACCACATTCCCTCCAGGGCCACAGGCCGGCGCAAGCTGTTCAGCCCCAGCGATGCCGGGGACGCGAGAACCACCGCTGTGGTTCTAGTCGCCAGCAGGCGGGCCAGTCCACCACAGCCCCCCTCTGCAGCAGCTTCTAAACGCTCCTAATCTGACCTTTCAGGGCCGCCAAACGCCAGTGAGGGGCAGGATTCGCCATCACCTGACGCACCATCACGTCAGGCAGGTGGGTTTGCAGATAGTCCGGAGGGGCTACTCCCCCCCACCCCCCCTTCGAAGCATCCCCGCCACCTCAGTACCATCGCATGTCGGAATATCATCTGGCCCTTCTCCAACAGGAAGTTTCGACACTCTTGGCCAAGGGTGCCATTGAGCTCGTTCCTGTCCCAGAAGTAGGTCGTGGTTGTTATTCCCACTACTTTCTGGTGCCCAAGAAGGACAAAGGCCTGCATCCTATCTTGGATCTCAAGAACATCTACCGCTTCCTCCGGAAGGAGAAGTTCAAAATGTTGACGCTCGTTCAGGTCCTGTCTGCTCTCGACCCTGGAGACTAGATGGTAGCGTTGGACTTGCAGGACCCTAACTTTCATATCTGCGTCCTGCCGGCCCACCGGTGCTCCCAGCGGGACACGGTAGGCCACAAGCATTTTCAGTTTACCGTGCTCCCCTTTGGCCTTACCAGCGCCTCTCGGGTGTTCACGAAAGTGATGGTGGTGGTCGCAGCTCATCTGCACAGATCTGGGGTTCTTTTCTTTCCCTATCTCGACGACTGGCTGTTGAAGGCGGCCTCACCCCAGGCTGTCATCTCCTACCTCTAGACTTCAGCCGACCTCCTCTTCATTGGAGCGGTTCTGAACACGACGCAGTTTCGGGTCTATCCTCCCTAACAGCGAGTCCAGGATATTCGGGCTATGATTGCGATCTTTCAGCCTCAATCCCAGGTTTCGGTCAGGATGACCCTGAGGCTGCTGGGCCTCATGGCCTCCTGCATCCTGCTAGTCGATCATGCCAGGTGGCATATGCGGGCTCTGCAGTGGGACCTGAAGTTCCAGTGGGTGTAGCATCAGGGGAATCTGTCCGATTGTGTCCAGATCTCAGAGGGCACTGCACGACAACTGCAGTGGTGGCTTACGAACCAGGATTGGGTCAATGGCAGATCCCTCCAGAACACACAGTGGTGACGTACACATCCCTTCTGGGATGGGTCGGCTACATGGGAGAGACGGTGATCAGAAGCCTCTGATCTCCGGCGGAGTCTGGGCTCCACATCAATCTTCTGGAGCTTCGGGCGATTCATCTTGCACTCAAAGCATTCCTTCCCTCTGTCCGGGGAAGAGTAGTGCAGGTGTTCACGGTCAACACCACTGCCATGTGGTAATTCAACAAACAGGGTGGGGTGGGGTCATGGACCCTATGTCAAGAGTCCCTCCGCCTCTGAACATGATTGGAACATTAGGGCATATCCCTGGTAGTTCAACACCTGGCAGGTTAACTGAACGCCAGGGCGGACGAACTCAGCTGCAGGTGCATGATGGATCACGAATGGCGTCTTCACTCAGAGGTGGTGCAAGGTCTCTTTCAGCAGTGGGGAGAGCCTTGGTTATATCTATTCACCACCGAGCTATTCGTCGCTAATTGAGTTGCGGTCTTCTATACGCCTTTCCGCCTATACCACTTCTGCCCAGAGTGCTGAAGAAGATCAAGCGCGACTGGGCCCACGTCAGTCTAGTATCCCGAGCTGCTCAACCTGGCCATCGATCTTCCGACCCGACTGCCTCTTCGGGATGATCTTCTGTCACAGCAGCAGGGGACGATCCTCCACCTGAACCTGTCCAGCCTCCACCTCCTTGCTTGGAGATTGAACGGCGGCGGTTGAGGTCATTTGACCTGCCTCCCGAAGTCTGCAATGTTATCTTGGCAGCCAGGGATCCCTCCAATAAGACGGTATACGCCTGCAGATGGAACAAATTTGTGACCTGTGCACCGCCCGTCTTTCTGAGGTTCTCTTGTTCCTCCTTTTTTTAGCCCAACAGGGCTCTGCTCTGGGCACTCTAAAGGGCTACCTCTTGGACATTTTCAGCCTTCATTAGGCTTCCTGATCAGACTTCTCTTTTCAAGTCCCCTGTTGTAAATAGATTCTTTAAGGGCACTACTCGTAATGCCCCAGTGGGACTTCTTACATGTCTTATGTGCACTACCTTTGAGCCGCTACATAACTGTCCCCTCAGACCTCTCACTTTGAAAACTGCTTTTCTGGTGGCCAATACCTCTGCATGCAGAGTGAGTGAGCTACAAGCTCTTTCTTCCAAGCCTCCCTTTCTGGCTGTCCATCCGGACAAGGTCCTCCTTAGAACTAAACCTTCCTTTCTTCCCAAGGTGGTTACTTCTTTCCACATTGGCCAAATGATCACTTTGCCCACCTTCTTTCCGCATCCTTCAAAAGAGGAAGAGAGGCTCCACCGTCTGGATCCAAAACGTGCGCTTTCCTTCTAATTGGATCGCTCCAAACAATTCTGGGTGGGCGACCCGCTCTTCGTTGGTTACGTGGGCACTAAGAAATGTCGAGCCGTGCACAAACGAACCATATCCAGGTGGGTCGTAATGTGCATCAAAGCTTGTTATTCTTTGGCAAAGAAGGAGCCTCCAGTGGGGCTGCGCGCCCATTCCACCTGGGCAACGGCAGCTACTAATGCTTTGGGACGAGGAGTCCCCTTAAATGACATCTGTCAGGCAGCTACCTGGGCATCGCTACACACGTTCACCAAACACTACTGCCTGGACAGCCAAGATGGCTTCTTTGGCCATCTGTTCTCCAGGACTCTCTGGTGTGAACATTGTTCGCAGACCCACCTCAGTGGTTGGTATTGCAGGGGTATCTATTCGAAGGTAAGGAAACTATAACTAACTGTTTCTTTCAGATGAACAAGTTACTTACCTTTGTGAACAATATATCTGTAAGAAACATAGGTTAGTTATAGATTCCTCACCGCCCCACCCATCCTTCCCGTTCTGCAAACTGATTTCTAGGGTTACAGATTTCCTTTCAGGGCCCTAGTTTTGTGCACCAGTGGTCAGTGTCTTGCATGGCTCTGCGCTCTGACGTGGAAAGTTGTGTACAGAACTGACGTCAATGCGCGAGGTCGGCATCTAAGTTACTCCCGCAACGTCATAACAGCGACCACGACGACGGACGCAGAGTCGACCGACGCCACCTTCCGATGCGCAGGGGTACTGCTGACACAAAAAAATTCTGGATCCAGACGCCTGGGGGTAATATCTGAAAGAGACACGTTAGTGATAGAATCTGATAGAGACTATTAGCTGCAGATTCCTTCACGTAGAATTGTCCCCAGGCATGAGACTGGATCCGGAAACTTTTTTGCCACAGCATCCCTGCGTGCCAGGGGTGGAGCGACATCACGCTACTCCGCCCAGGCATCATCCGCACACGTGACATCAGCGAGATCACATAAGACCCGCCCCGGCGCTCCTACGTCAGTTTTTTCCTGTTCCGCGTGCAATGCGGATCCCATCCTTGCTACGGGCCTGTTTCGGGCCCTTTTTTCTCCATTCTTTTCGTGGAACAGTGTGCGAATGCCTTCGGGCTTCAAAACTTGTACGTTTTGTGGTGCTTCTTATGTTGGTGACGGACCCGCACTTCATCTGTATGTGTTGTTTGGGGGAGGATCATGGCTCCACTAACTGCGATGCCTGTCAACAGTTGAAGCCGAAGTTGCGGCAGGAGCGCCGCATGAAACTTCTTTCAGCGTGTCTCCCCAGGTCGACGTCCTCCCCTCGGTCTGCTTCGGCGAACTGCTTCAGGTTCAGCTGTGGTAGTCAACCTCGCCTTTCTCCGATGTCACATGCGCGTCGCTCCCCGGTGGGTAAGTGTCGCAGTTTGTCCCCGGGGGCTGGGTTCCGGCCTACTGGGGGGGTTCTCCTATCCTCCGTTTCCCAGTGTTGGGGCGTCGAGAGTCCAAATGGAGATATATGCGGGGCCTTTGCAGGCCTCGCTGGCGTCTCCCCCTCCTTCCCCTTCTGGGGCGTCGGCGGACCCCTCGCCTTGCGCAGGGCCCTCCGTAGCACCGCTGGCGGCTCCGCCGCGGCTCCAGGCATGGAGGGTGTGGTGCTGTAGGGGTGTGGCTCCTCTGGGGAACCTCCTTCAGGCCACGGCGTCTCTGCCTCGCTGCAAACTCCTGCGGGAGTCCCTGTGGTGTCGCAGGAGGTCGCCGGGGCTCGGGTCGCATCCCCGAGCCCCTTTTGGTCTAAGGCTAAGGTGACGCCGCTACGGCGCCGGCAGCAGCCGGCCCATTCGGAGTCACAGGGGTTGGTGAACCCTCCTCGCCCGGCTCCGGGTGAAGGCTGGGTGAGGACCCTTCGCCCCTCTCAGGGTCCCTCTCGTCCTTCCTCGTAGGGCGGCCGCCTCGACAGGGGGGCTAGTCGGAGATGAAATCGTCCCTAGCACCGCCTCATGGTTTGACGGTTCCGGGGCCTGTTCGGCTCTGAGGCACCTTGTCTGGTGACGCCGAATGGTGCCGGCACCTCGCCTCAGGCAGCGGACACTACAGCTCCGCACAGGGGTCGTACCGCGGATTCGTCTTCGGACGCTCCGTCTCCGGAAGCAGCCTGTATATTGGAGACTTGTCGCCGTGTGGTGTCTTTTTCACCGGCGTCGAAGCCTGAGACAGAGGTGTTCGTCGGAGGAGCAGCAGGTCTTCCCTTTGGCCTTACCAGCGGCCCTCAGGTGTTCACAAAAGTGATGGCGGAGGTCGCAGCTCATCTCCGCAGATCAGGGGTTCCAGTCTTCCCCTATCTCGATGACTGACTGTTGAAGGCGGGCTAGCCCCAGGCTGTCGTCTCCCACCTCCAGACTACGGCCGACCTCCTGTATTTGCCGGGGTTCACCATCAATGTGCTGAAGTCACACCTGATTCCCTCTCAGAAGCTCCTTTTCATTGTAGCGGGTCTGTACACAGTGCAGTTTTGGGCTTATCCTCCTAAGCAGCAAGTCCGGGATATTCGGGCTATGATTCCGATCTTTCAGCCTCTATCCTGGGTTTCGGTCCGAATAACCCTTAGGCTATTGGGCCTCATGGCCTCCTGCATCCTGCTGGTGGACTATGCCAGGTGGCATATGCGGGCTCTGCAGTGGGACCTGAAGTTCCAGTGTTACAGGGAAAATGGTCCCAGTAAGTACATTACAGAAAACGCAAATAATTATTAAAAATATTCCAGACGAAAGTAATTACACATTTAGTAAGTGAGAGATGTTATTTATTCATATCCTCACCAAAGCACATATATGCAAAAGCACTTCATTGAATATACACAATGTGCCCAAAGAAAAAGGGAAGAAGTGGGGTAGGTAAGTGGTTTGTGAGGATTAGAGGTGAGTGGACAGTTTCAAAGGTTCAGTGTGGTCACAAAATAAATAGTTGACATCACAGAGGCATATTATTAAGACACATGAACAGCATGTAGACCTGACCCATATAGTAAAACACAAAAATCTGTTGTTCCTGGGTAGGTGAAAGTACAAAAAGTCGACGTTTCGGCCCCCGAAAAGCGTAGGTTGAGTTCCACCTTACTATGGGGTCTTCATCAGGACTGGGACGTGTGGCGGGAGTGGGAAGGGGCACCTAGGGTGAATGAAAAAAGAAAAAACTAACAGAGCTAAATCTGTTTAAGCAAAAGGCAAAATAATTGCGAATAATTATCAGATATCCACCATAGATTGTGGGGCTGAGTCCAGGAAAAAGGAGGGGGCCAGTAGGCTCCTAGTAACAGAGCGCGCGCTATCACCTGAAAAATAAGGTAACTGTATGAGTGGCCTATAGATTAGAAGAATGCCACACACATAAGGGCTTAAACCATTGCCTGCTTGAAAACATGTAATATAATCATGTTAAGAACTAATCACATAACTTCCATAGTGAGAAACATGAAGTTTCCTCCACTTATGCCAATAGGTAATAACTGGTGAATTGCTTCAAAGTTAAAAAACAGGAGGGAGACATGAGTAAATTAATCAGTAGATACAGTATAAAATATCCAAGCGCGAAGCGCTAAATACACGTCAAACATTGTGAAATCATGTAGAATAGATACCTGTCCAAAGGTGTGCACATTACGTAATATGAGGGCATGGAATCTAGAGAAAAGGACACAGCGAAAAAGTAGAATTAATCTACCATCCCATCCATAAATCAAACTCTACTTTCAATAGCATAAAGCGTGAGCAAAACTCACTGCTCCTCGTGGATTCGGTAAATTCAAAACAAAGCCTGTGCCTCAATCTGTAAAGGTGAAGAACAAAGCACATTCACCATTTGAATACACTCGACCGAGCGAGTAACACCGTACAGATACCATACTTAAAAATGAAACTGACAGAGAGACTGTCAGGCAGTTTACCACGGGAGATGTCTGTGCTCCAGAGTAGATCGCAAGGAGTGCCGGCGGGCCGGGGAGAACTACTTAAATAAGCGTGCGCGTTCAGCGCGTGTCCCTGCAGCAGCTAGATGCTGACAGGGCATCGCATCACCGCGTCAAGGTAGTTGAAAAGACAGTAAAAACAGACTATGTCGGGGGAAGAATCTAAAGCCTAACAATTAGAAGAGTGGTATACATATGATATATTAAATTAGCCCACAGTGAGTGTGTTATATTCACAATAAAATACTACATGACTTGGAACACAAAAGTTGCGATGTTTAACCCCTGAATTACAAAAATTGGAATGCATCAAAGAGACGAACTGAGGCTTGTCATGCAATGGGCATGAAAGTTCAAACATACTGGTTAACAGCGTTTACACAGTAAATTAGGTCAAAAATAAATATAAAACATATTATACGGAATGTAAAGCAGCTTATTAGATTCACAGGCTAATGTTGAGTGTGGAATCGAGCACATTAGTCAATGCTCATTAAGGGATAACTGAGGGACATATCCTCTTTTACAGAGTGGGTATAGAGTGTGTACAGAGTCTAATGCCGGATGTACTCGATGCGCTTTACTCACTACCCCCAACTAGAATGCCCTTTGCGGTATTTATAATGTACCCACTCTGTAAAAGATCTCTCACTTACTAATTGTGTAATTACTTTTGTCTGCAATATTTTTAACGATTATTTGCATTTGAATGCCCAGGTCCCAGTACTTTTGGGTCTACCCTTCTATGTACTGAAGTTCCAGTGGGCACAGCATCAGGGAAATCTTTCCGATTACGTCCAGATCTCGGCGGCCACTGCACACCAATTGCAGTGGTGGCTAAGGAACAAGTATTGGTCCAACGGCAGATCCCTTTCCCTTCCCCAACCAGAGTTCAGAGTGGTAACAGATGCATCACTTCTGGGGTGGGGCTGCCACATGAGGGAGGCGGAGATAAGAGGCCTCTGGTCTCCGGCGGAGTCCTTGCTCCATATCAACCTTTTGGAGCTCCGGGTCATTCGTCTTGCACTGAAGGCATTCCTTCCTTCTGTCAAAGGAAGAGTAGTGCAGGTGTTCACAAACAACATCACCGCCATGTGGTACTGCAACATTCGGGGTGGGGTTGGGTTATGGACCCTATGTCAAGAGGCTCTTCGTCTTCGGACATGGCTGGAACATCAGGTCTGTTTCTGGTGGTTCAACACCTGGCTGGATCGTTGACAAACTGAGCCGCCAGTTCATGATGGATCACAAATGGCTTCTTTCCTCGGAGGTGGTGCAAGGTCTCTTTCAGCAGTGAGGAGAGCCTTGGTTAGATGTATTCGCCACCAAATAGGACGCGCAATGTCAGCAGTTCTGCGTGTTGGAATTTCCAGGGCGGCCCTCACTAGGTACGCTTTTCATCGCGAGTGGAGTTGGGGTCTTCTATATGCCTTTTCTGCCTATACCACTTCTACCCAGAGAGCTGAAGAAGATCAAGTGCGACCTGGCCCAAGTCATTCTTGTGGCTCCGGACTGGGAACGAAGAGTCTGGTATGTTGAGCTCTTGCACATGTCCATCGATCCCCCCGATCAGACAGCCCCTTTGGGAGGATCTTCTGTCGCAGCAGCAGGGGACTGTCCTTCACCCGAATCTGTCCAGCCTCCACCTCCTTGCGTGGAGATTGAGCGTAGACAGTTGACAGGTTTCGACTTCCTCCCGTAGTCTGTAACGTTATCTTGGCAGCCAGGCGTCCCTCCACCAAAATGATATATGCCTGTAGATGGAACAAATTTGTGGCATAATGCGCAGCAAAGGCCTTTCTGCCCCCTTTTCAGAGCTTCTCCTCTTTATTCTTTCCTTGGCCCAGCAGGGCTCTGCTCTGGGCACTCTCAAGAACAATCTTTCGCCCATTTGTTTGCCTTTCTTCGCCTTCCAGATCAACCTTCTCTTTTCAAGTCCCCTATTGTAAATCACTTCCTTAAGGGCATTACTCACTTGTTTCCTCCTATTCCTTTCGTAATGCCCCTGTGGGACTTGAATCTGGTTCTGACCTACCTTATGTGCACTCCTTTCGAGCTGCTACATAAGTGTCCTCTCAGCCGTTTGACCCCTAAAACTGCCTTTTTTTTTGCCATCACCTCTGCTCGCAGCAACGTGGGCATCTTTGCACACGTTCACCTTACATTACTGCCTGGAGAGCCAAGTCCTGAGGGACGGCTATTTTGCCCGTTTGGTCCTCCAGGGTTTTCTGGTGTGAACTTAGTTATCAGTCCCTCCTCCGGGGATGGTATTGCTAGTGTATCTATTCTAAGGTAAGTAATGTATAACTGTCTCTTTCAGATGAACAAGACACTTACCTTCAGTAATGATGTTTCTGTAAGAGACATAGGTTAGTTATAGAATCCTTTCCTGCTCTGCCCATCCTTCCTGCTCTGCGAACTTACTTCTAGGGATAGGGACACCCTTACAGGCCCCTAGTTATGGCACACCAGTGGTCAGTGTCTTTCATGACTGCGCTTCTGGCGTGGAAAGTCATGTTAGAACTGACGTCAGCTTGCAGGGGCGCGTTTATGTAGAAACCGCAACGTCATCCCAGCGACCACGACACCGATGATGGAAGTGGAGTCGACCGACGCCACCTACTGACGCGCAGGGGTACTGCTGAAAAAAAAAATCCGTATCCAGTCTGATGCTTGGGCGTAATTCTAAGGTGAGCAATCTATAACTAACCTATGTCTCTTACAGATAAATCATTACTGAATGTAAGTAACATTGTTGCTTTTGAATAGATTAATTTTTTGTAACTAGCGAGGCTGTTCCGGGCAACAACAAAAAAAAGATTGCAGCCCTGTGACGTCATCCGTCACTCAGAACGCAAAAAACACGCCCCCGATTCCGAAAATTTCGGACGTTTGCGGCCGCAGTGTGACTGATGACGTCACAGGGCGAAAGAACGCAAAAAACACGCCCCCGAATCCGAAAGAGATGGGGTTTGAATGGAGTGACCCCCTCTCCTCCAATGGCTGGCCTTCGTTTAGGAAGCCAGCCAATGGAGGAGAGGGGCGGGTTCAAACCCCCCTAACCTAAAAACATAAACTCTTCGGACTCCGCCCACTGCTTCGCAGTGCGACGGTCCTCGACCTAATAAAAATCAGAGGCTCCCAATGCCATTTTATAATTCATTATCTTATTTTGCTACTTTTCAAAAGAGGTTAAGGTCTTTAAATGGCCATAAATGTAATGGAAAAGGAGCCAAACGTGGTTGCCTTATTTATGTTAGACTTTGCCCTATCCATTTCCATCTCATACTTCTCTTTGTGAGTGACAAACTTTTTGCAATTCTATTTTTTGTTGTTCACCTTATTCAGTAGCAATGCTTTAGGGGATTCTGAAGCCTTCATATACAATAGCCTTTCTTTCCTCGAACATACAGTAAATATGATTTTAAGAACAATGTCACCTAAAATAGCCCAGACTTAATGGCTTTGTCAAAGATTGTTAATGTTTGTACTTCACCATCACTTGAAGGGCAAATGGCAAGCACTCAGGAAGAGGGGCCTTTATTGAGGTAGACAGGAGAGTTTTGTGCACACAGAGGGGAAAACACAGGCCAGACTGGTTTTCCTGTGGGCGTGTAGCCCAGTGTTAGCCCCACCCCTCGGGTAAGCTACCAAGCTCTATAAGTCGAAGAGGGTTCTGCCAATTTGAAAGTGGGCAGTACATGGCATTCTGTGAAAGCTATATGAGACACTTGACAGGAAGTTGTCTTCAAGTGGGAGGAACCCAAGTAGCTTGTTGGCTACTAAGCGCTTCCTCCCCTGGGGGCACTTCTGGGCATAAGAGTAGCACCCCTGGCTCTTAGATCATGTCTGTACTGGAGAGAGGACGGAAGAAGGACTGCCCTCCTGACCCTGGAACCAGCAAAGAGAAGCTGCACCGAAGATTGGACTGCACCTGTTGCTCCTTGGGAAAATCCAGAGAGGACTGTGCCTGTGGTGCCTGACTCGAGGAACATCCATCCCTGCGTCCGAGACAGAAGAGATTAGTTAGTTGTCTGACGTCATGTTGCAGCACCAGGGCCACAAAAGTTGAGGACGCCTTCTTTGGCGAGTGGTAGCCAAGATCACTGGATTGTTGCTCCTCGCCAAAAGGGCAGCCTGGGACACCAAGACCCACCTCTCATAAGTTGCATCCGAGTCTGCCAGACCTGAGGGAGTCATTGGAATGCAGTTTGGGCACCCCGAGGACCAGCTATCACTAAAAGAAGGGAACTGCTGGACTCCATCTGGACTTCGAAGGACGTTGACCTATGTGGCCAAAGTTGCTTCCCCGTGTTTTTGGCCCTTGGAGTGGCGCAGGAAGACTCCTGTCAGACGTCCTTAAACAGCTTCAGCATCCCGTATCCCTTGCATAAGGACCACTCCATTGGAATCTATGGAAAGTTGCCATTGACGCTGGAACCTGACTGCTTTCTTGTTTACCTAACTGTCCTGTTGGACTTGGTTGGTTCCTCTGACCTGCGTCCTGCCAGAGTATGTCACCCAAAGTAGCTCATTTAATTTGGATGCAAAATTTCTTGAAAAGGTTTCTAGGTGTCTAGGTTGAATTTGCCAGTGCTTGTTTGTGGTTGAGTGAAAAGTTGTGATTTACTGTTTAGTCACGTATTTTTATCTCTGGAACCATCCAGTGGATCTTGTTAAATTTGGTGTCTACATATGGGTAAAAATGCAGACTAAGTTTATAATTTGGTGTCAAACTTCGCAAGGGTTGTGTTTCTTTCTTATTCAATTTTTTGCTACGGATTAATGCTTTACACTAGTAATTTTGTTTAGGCCTTACTGCTTCAAGCCACATCTACCCAGGGTTGAGCTAAGGTTTGACAAACTAGCCTGACTAGATCCATTTTGCGGATTTATTACACAGTAAGGTCTCACAACCACACCGTATAGTAAACCAAATTTCGTCACATATGCTGTTTGAAGTAAGGGCAGACTCAGCCTTAAAAAGAGTTAAAGAGAACAGGGCCACTGCTCCCTCTGCTTTTAGCTCCATCTGTTCGTCAAACTTTACATCAACCCTGCCCATTTTAACGTTTATGCAAGGGATATCAGTAGAGGTAGCGTCCGTACATGCCTCATAAGCAACTAGCCTCCCAGTCATTTCAAGGTAGAGGCATACAGGATATGGTGCTCTTTCGAGCCTTTCTTCCCCATCCGAGAGTGCAGGACAATCGGGTAGTGATCCCAACATTTCAACCTTTGACCTGGGTCTCTGTGAGAGCAGCTCTGAGGCTTTTGGGCCTCTTGGCCTCCTGCTCGTGGATCACACCAGTTGGCACATGCAGGCTTTGCAGTAGGATCTGAAATCTTAGTGTGCTCAGCACCAGGCGGACCTGTCGGAAGCCATCCATGTGGTGAAGGAGTCGGCATAGGATTTACAGTAGTGGCTACTCAGACTCAATTGGACAAGTGGCAGACCCCTCTCCATACACACAACCAGAGCTAATGGTTGTAATGAATGCTTCATTGCTCAGACATGGAGATCATCTGAGAGAGGTGGAGATAAGAGGACTGTAGTCTCTGGCGGGAACTGGCCTCTTCATTAACTTACTGGAGTTGCGACTGATATGCTTCATGCTGAAGGTCTTCCTCCGAGACATTCCACAGACCCATCACCTGGGGAAGTACTGCTTAAGGTGAGGAATCTACGCTTAGAAGTCTGTATAAGAAGAATAAGTTACTTACCTTCGGTAATGCCTTTTCTGGTTGAAACCCTATATAACTGCAGATTCCACAGCGACCAACCTTCTTCCCTATTCTGTGGAATGGATTCATGTAGTCCTTTAATAAACTCCCAATCTAGAAACTTGCACACTTGCATTCTGATTTCTACGGCCTGTACCCTCGACGTTGCAGACAGATATCAGAAAGAATCTGATGTCATCACGGCAAGGTGGTATTGATATAGTGGCTCCAACTTCACATCTAGGGACGGACAGATCTGACAGAGCTGCATGACACCTCCTATCGACTTGTGAGGAAATCACAATACAAGGTTTCCAGATTTAGTTTGCCACCTGGAGAAGTTAACTAGATGGAAAATCTGCAGTTAGTGTTAGAAATTGGGTCTCTAGTTGGCAGAGGTATGTACCCTCTCCAAGCAGGAACCACCACTCTAGCCAGGGTAAGCTAGATACACACTAGAAGATATAACCTGTGCTCACCCTCTGGTAGCTTGGCACAGAGCAGACATCTAAAGAGGTAATGTGTAAAGTATTTGTGCAACACACAGACAGTAGTAACACAATGAAAACACCACACAAATACTTTATTCAGGTTTAGAAAAATAGAGAATAATTTTATGGTTTAAATCTTTTATTGCATTTTCCAACAAACAATACATTCCACAATGTCAGTCTGAGATACAGCCCTCAGAGGATGTACTACAAGCATAATCTGCAGGCAGATACAAAAAAAAGGCTAGGAATGTGCAAAAAGGAAAAGAAATAAAACCCACAATGTGTGGGTAACAAGTCCACCCCTCCTCCCACCCCTTCCCTTGTCCACCAAAGAAAGAAAAGTGTGCAGCATTAACATCTCGTGTTGAAGCTCAGGTCTCCCCCCCCCCCCCCACACCCCCCCCCCATCTCTTTGGAATCAGATATCCGTAAAAGGCGCAGATACCCTGGGCAAGTGTCCGTACCGTGAGACGGCGACCGGGAACCACAGGAGGAGGGATACCTGAACTCGGCGAATCCGCCACTAGAGAGACGCACCCGTTTCCAGCGAGCCTTTGTATTAGACGGATCCCCTCCCGGTTACTTCCTGACACACACCAGTAGTCAGAGTGCTTAATTCGAGGATTTTTTGACAATCAATAAGGCAGATCGCCTGGCCATTTTACTTTCTACGCGACTTTCGTCATAGAACTTACTTTTTCTAAATAGTCACATTGGACCAAACAGTGTCTCTCTCCTATATAAACGTTCAACATAAGAATACTAGTCCGAACCTTGGGTCATATCACTACGACTGAACTGAGCCCGAAGCCCTGAAGAGTCGTGTTGACTCAACTGTACACGACGAAACACGTGTCGGCTGGCTTTGTATGACATTCCACAAGTCTGGAGAGAATAAACCTACGTCTTGCTGTGACCAAGAACACAACAAAGAATCTGCTTCTGTCTCTTTGAATACTCATCAGTCACTGTACTGTTTATGTGATACTGTACTGTAGTAGCGAGAGCATAACTGTATATAGTTGTTTAGTCCCTTGACTACTTAGACGGTTGAGGGTGTTTTTCCGCCTGCTCTTCACGCACTACACACTAACCTGTCACTCTATACCTTGTAACGTTTAACTGAGGTAGTGCGCCCAAGTGATCTGAATCTAAAAAAAAACCCTTTTTAATTGTTACCCTGGGCAAGTGACTTCCCTAAACTCGGAGGAGAGAAGGGTCAAAAAGGGACGCCACAGCTCTGCAAACGAGGAGCCCTTCCTGGCCATAGTCCGCGTCATCCTTAGGACATACCATAGTCGATGCAGCCAACCTATCAAGGTGGGGATCTTGGAGGTGCGCCAATGTAGTAGGACGTTTTGCACCGCCGAACCCGACATTATTGCCATAAGCCGGCCCGGTGGGATTTGAGTGGGAAGGTCACTGGATTTGGGAGGCCCAAAAGAATATAAGCCGGGAAGCGTAGAATTTGCGTGTCCAAGTGTGTGTCTACCTCGTCAAGGATTCGAGTCCAATATGCCTGGATGTGCCTGCAGTCCCAAAGCAGATGTACCAACGTACCAACCTCCCCGCACCCTTGTCAGCAGGAAGCGTCCTGAGAGGGGTCTATAGAGTGAAGTCTTTCGGGGGTATAGTACCAATAAGTGACGAGTTTAGTGAGGGTTTCCATCAGTCCCATGTGGTTGGCCAAGTGGCGGGCTCTATAATACACCCTTTCCCATCCTTTGTGTGTGAGTGTTCTGCCCAGGTCCCTTTCCCACCTCGCGAGGCTAGCGTTGTACATATGAGTATTCCGGGTTAGGAGCATTTTATAGAGGTCCGAAGTAAGCTTCTTGTCGGAGGTACGCGTGACAAGCCATTTTTCAAATGTGGTCAGGAGCCTACTGACGGAAGACTTCATCTGGAAGTGCAGAACCCAATGACGAATCTGACAGTACCAGAGTCTCTAAGACTCGGGGAGTCCGTAGTCTACTTTAAGCTGGTGAAACGGAATAACTCTGTCCAGATTAAATAGGTGGCCTAACGAGCGAGAGCCTGAGGACCTCCTTCGGGCAGCGACCATACCCGTTTGGAAATCGGGGTTCTCAAACAACGGGGTAAGCGGTGAGGGGAAGGTGGTGAGATTGTTTTTAAGGTTTGGGTGATCCCCCATTTCCAGCAAGACTCTGGTGATACAGGACTCATAGAGATTAGGCGGCCTGTGTTGCCTGCACGTGAAGAGAACTCCATGCAGTGGTTTAGCAGCTAATGCCTGATCCTGGAATACCCAGTGTTTTTCCGACTCCAGGCGACTCCACTCGACTAGATGGCGTAACTGAGCCGCCTGGAAATAAAGAAGGAGATCAGGAATACTGAGTCTCCTTTGCTCCGGAGGGAGCACCGCCAACGCTTGTTTCATCCTCGGTTTGCGGCCATTCCATACATTCCGGGCAAGCTCAGATTGGGTCTGTTTAATCCAACCCACTGGAGGTCGGAGTGGTAAGGTATGGAATAGGTATAGAATCTGGGGCAGGATGGTCATCTTGATCCCCGCTAATTTACCAAGCCAGGAGAGCGGGAAGTGCTTCCATTGGCTCAATCCTATACGTATCTTCTGCCGCAGTCTGGTGTAGTTGGTATGCACTGTACCTGCCAGGGACGTAGTCAGCTGAATCCCCAGGTATGTGATTGCATCAGTCGCCCACTGGATGGGGTGATGGTTCTGGAGACAGGCGCGAGTGGAAGGCAGGAGGGAAAGGTCAAGAGCAATCGATTTCCCCATGTTAACCCTGAATCCCGATGCCAACACAAATGCATCCATCTCTGCGAGGCATGCCGGTAGTGCGTCACGGGGGTTCGAGAGAGAGATCAGTACGTCGTCAGCATACAAGCTGACCGTGTGGGTGTAGCCCTCGAACCGAATCCCTGTGATCTCAGTATGTGTGCGGAGGCAGTGGGCCAGGGGCTCCATACAAAAAACAAAAAGGAGCGGCGACAAGGGGCAACCTTGGCGCGTGCCGCTCTCTATTGGAAACCGGGATGAAGTATGGCAGATCAGGATAAACTTCAGAAATTTCTCCCCCAGTCTCCCCCGGGTAAGAACCTGCTCTAGGTAGGGCCAGTGGACCCGATCGAAGGCCTTTTCGGCGTCGATGGCGAGCAGCATATATTCTCCTTGAGTCCTAGTGGCCTTCTCAATGAGGTGTAAAACCCGTTTTGTGTTGTCACTTGTCTGCCGTTGGGGGATAAACCTGGCTTGGTCTGGGTCAATGAGCTCGGGCATATATGGTGAGAGACAAGCCGCCAGTATCCCAGTGTATAATTTAAGATCAGTGTTGAGGAGTGAGATGGGGCGATACACCCCATGCCGTCATGTCTTTTCCTGGTTTCGGAATGACCACTATGGAGGTCTCGAGCATTTCCGCTGGGATTGCGCCCGGTTCAGCGAACGAGTTAAAAAGCTTGGTGAGTACTGGAGCCAGCAAGGAGCAAAACGTTTTATAAAATATGGCGGAAAACCCGCCGGGTCCCGGAGCCTTAGCGAGTTTAAGCCGCAAAATGGCCGCTATGACCTCGTTTATCTTATGTCGCGATCCACGTGGTCTGCCTGAGCCTTCGTCAGGGCGGATAAACCGTCTTGGGTGAGATAGGTGGCACCGTCCTCGAAAGCGAGAGGGGATCTGGTATAGAGGCGAGCGTAGAAATCCCGAAACGCCTCTGCAATTTCCAAGTCTGCGATGGCCTGCCTACCGTCATCACGTTGGATCTCCCTTACACCCTGCTTTTGGTGAGTCTCTCTTAATTTCTGGGCCAGTAAGCGGGCGCACCTGTCTCCGCCTATGTAATAAATGTGATGCAGCTGAAGGGCTGCGTACTCCGCTCTGTCCTGATCTAGGGTGGCTAGCTGCTGCCACATAGCTTTAAGCTGTCGCCAGACGCTACCGTCCGGAGATGTATTTATTCTAATTCCTTCGTCTTTTTGGAAAGGTCATCTCTCTTTCGTCTGCGTTCTATGTTCTCTGCAGATGAGATGCCCACTAGTTCCCCTCGAATGACTGCTTTAAGCGCCGCCCATTGTGTGGAGAGTGAGGTGTTGGTGTTCATGTTGTGGGAAAGGTAGTCTTTTATGGAGCTCTGTACCTGGTCAACCATGGAGGCTCGGTGTAGTAGGGTGTCACGGAGGTGCCAAACCCTCATGGGGGTAATGTAAAAGTAGCAGTGACTGGGGCATGATCCGATAGAGAGGCCACCCCTATCTCTACAGTCGTAGTCAATGCCTGTAGAGATGTGGATACCAGTAGGTAATCCAATCTAGCATATGTTTTGTGCGCATTGTAGTAGTAGGAAAATTCACGGCAGTGGGGGTGAGAGCAGCGCCAAAGGTCATTAAGGTCTAGTTTATGCAGTCGAGTCCAGGCCTGGCCGGATAAAGCGCCCGTCTGGATAGTACGCTGGCAAGATCTATCTGCAGTGTTATCAAAAACTATGTTTAATTCACACCCCAAGAGGATCCTACGCTCCATTGTGGCCGTTGCCTCAGTAAGTGCGGTGTGTAAAAATTTCTCTGGACCTTCGTTGGGTCCGTATACTGAGCCAATAATGAAGGTGAGACCTCCTAGAGCAAAGCGGTAAGTAAGAAGTCGCCCTCTTATTTCAGCGTCTTTAAGGAGGACTTATCCACAAAACTTCTGCGCAACCAAAATAACCACTCCAGCTGTTTTAGTGGGGCCAGAGGAAAAAAGCTGCATCGGAAACCTGAGAGATTTGAGGCGATGGCAGTCCTTAGGTAGTAAATGCGTTTCCTGGAGTAGGCAAATATCCGCTCCAGAGTTTTCCAAACAGGACAGGACCGCTTTACGTTTAGTTAAGTGTAGCAGGGGCATACAGTCAGGAGAGGACTAATAGCCTTAGACGGGATCCAGAATCCCTTGCGCAGCGAGTGCATGCCAGCTGTTGTGCGAAGAGGCACTACCTGAACGAGAGTGTATAGTGGATTAAAAAAGGTGGACAAGGGACCCCAAATAACCCCAACCAGATGCCAAATAAGCGTCTTTTCGCAAAATGAAGAATTGAACAAGAAAAATTGACTCGTATTACAACATTTCTTGATGGTCGGAAGAAAGTTAACATGAGGGGAACGTTGTAGACAAAGGTGTACCCACCCCCGCCAACAGCCCAAGGCACACAATGGACCTAACAAAGCGGACCATCTGGATCGTGAATGTCAACCGGGCTGTGACTTAGCCAGTTCTGTGGAAAGAGACTCAAGGACTGCCTTCTGGCCATGTGAAATTTCAGCAGGGGGAGGTCTTCTCGGTCTGCTCCGCCGTTCTTGTTGGCGCCATCTGGGTTTTCCATCGTCTGCATCCTGCTTAGGACCGTCATCTCCGCTATCCTCTGCCGGAGGGTCCACTCCGAGCAAGCAGCAGGCGTCAGAAAGGGAGTGTAGCTGAAACAGTTTACCATCCATACGGAATACCAGCCGGAAAGGAGGTGTTACGTTCCCGAAGATACATTGTGATAGACTTAAACGTTCTCCGTTTCTGTAAGGTGAGGGCTGCCAGGTCCTGATAGAGGTCCTGGTAGAGGACAGGAGTCTGACCTCAGAAGGTCAGAGGGTGCAATTGTCGCGCCTTTTGGAGGATTTCCTCTTGGTTTGGAAGTCTTGCACGCAGACCAGAATATCTCCTGGCAGGGCGGTCGCAGCCCGCGGAGGGACCACTCTGTGCTCTGTCCAGGCTTAGATCAGTGTCCAGTGGTCTACCCGAAATGTGGTTGAAGAGTTCCCTGGTGTACTTAAAGATGTTGCCTGCTTCCTCGTTGGTTTTCACTCCGCGAATCTGAACGTTGTGGTGACGGGAGCGATTCTCCAGGTCCTCGAGGTGCGACTGTAGGTCTACCTGTTGATCGTGAATTCTAAGGACCTCTTGTTGAAGTGCTGCCATCTCCGTGTCCTTCCCATCGCTTATCTCCTCTAGTTCAGCAACTCTCTCTCCAATGCCGTCCATCTCTCTGCGGACATCTTTGATTTCCGCCGTGAGGTCTCGCTTAAGGGTTTGTAGATCTTTCCTCAGAGCGACGAAGAGGGACTCCAGGAATGCTTTGGTGATCGCTTCTCAACCGTCACCGTCCCGGGGCAAAGCATTGTCAGGCCCCGTCGCCATGTCTCCTGTGGGCTGATCGGCTTGGGCCTTCACGAACAAGTCTTTGAGGGTTCTATCTTTATGTCCTCGGGAGGACCCCAGTCAGCGTATCGACCAAATGATGTTTGACCCTGCTTGGGCTTACCCAGGACCAAAATGGCAAGGCAAGGCCCCCGCCGACGCGATGTATGATCCAGTGCACTGGTATCCAAGATCTCTGCGACCAGGAACTGGCGGTGAACCCAGCTGATGGACGTGATAATGCAGCCCCGCAGTAGCGTGTCTGCCTCAAGCCTGCCCCTCATGTTATGCCGCTCAGCGCAGCCGCTCTCTGGACGGCGGGGGTCGAACGACTAAGATGGCAGCCAAAGAGGGAGGAACCACAAAGTGTCTCTGCTGTTCTCTGCTAGGTCTAGGTCCCAGGATCCACCTCCTCGCAGACCGTTGTGAGTGACTAATCCACCGCTACTGCGGTCCACCGCAAGAAAACAGAAATTGGCCTCCGGGGCCTGCGTGGTATCAAAGGGCCACCCTGCAAAATGTCAGGCCGTGTCATGCCTCACCGCTGGCGGGTCATCTGCGCAGGGGGACTCTGCGACACACTGGGGGCCTCAGGCATAAATGCTGTCTCTACCCCTTGGAGCGCAAGCTGGCCGCCTGCCCCAGTGCTCCTCCTCCAGGGCCCCGCTGACTCGTGGCTGGCCACCTCCTGGCTCCAAGATCCTCCCGCTGCTCTCTCTGGCTGCGCGTCACCACTCCGGGAGGGTCACTCGCTGGGGCCTGGAAGTCCCGACAAGCTCACCGTGCCCTTGGCCCGCCCTGGACTGACCTGGTCCTTGCTGGGCCGCCCCAAGATGGCGGATGGTCGCCGCACCTTCGTGGTCACTGCTGCGCCGGCAGCCTGGCTCCGTTGCGGCGAGATAGACCGGGACCTGGCAAGGCATGGGGGACACTCCACTTCACACCCGTGGACCCGGATTTTGTCTTCCTCAACTTCCGCTACCCTGTACTCTGTGGCGCTGTACTGGGGGAGGTCTCCGGCCGACAGTTGCTGGTGCGGGAGGGCCCCGGTCAGACCCCAGGACCCTCAACCGACCTTGAACTTCTTGGAGTTCACGCCAAGCCGCACCAAAATGGCGGGCAGGTGCCGCTGGTCTCCGGCCTCCTCCACGCTGGGAGCAGTCCCTGCTGAATTGGGGCGTGCAGGAACCTTGGCGCCGCTACGAACTGGGGGTCCGCATGTCCAGTCTAACTGGCAGCGGATTCTCCCAGACCCGAGGCCCCCCAGGCCGGTCCCTGATCTCCGCCGCCAACCGCTGCAGCCCTGCGCTGTACCTCCTCGCCGTCAGGCCTCAGCACCACCGGGACCCAACTTCCACCATGAGAACCAGCCTCTGAATCCTGCAGCACACTGGGAAGCAGCACCTGCGGATTCCCCCTCTCAATCCGGTGTGAATACGTGGTCATTTAGAGGCTAAAGTCGGCTAAAAGCCGTTGTTGTGTTGGGCCGTCAGCGGGAGCGACAGAGCAGCACGTCTGCTCACACCGCCATCTTGGCCATGCCCTAGAGAATACTTTTATGAGAAGATCAATACCAGAGTGACAAAAATCCAATAAGTAGAACCAAAGTTGTGAATTTTTTAAGAATAAGCTAAAAATGGTGCTTAGAAATCAATAGCTCTAAGGGGTTACTAGAGGTTGTGCTAGACCAGGGTGAATCCAAAGTTCAGGTTAATCACAATGGAGGGCAGGCCGTCTTCAGGACTCCGACTGGTCCTGCTGACAAAGTACTTAGGATGGAGCAGACATTGCCGATTCAAGGCGCATCGTCATCATTCCCATGGATTGAGGCGAAGAATCACCACCGATCCGTGCTGTCAATGAAGGCTTCGGTGTCGCACCCCTTTACGATACAGGTGCTGCTTTGATGTCGAGCTGAGTGGTCCATCCTTGTCAAGCTGCGCAGTCCATCAAGGCAATGCCATTGATTGGCTCCTGCGTCGAAGGGCAAATTGTCGATTCCAAACAGCTCAAAGTCATCCCTGCGTCGATTATGAAGCAAAAACAGCTGCAGAACCTACTTCTGAGGCCCCGGACTGGATTGGTACCTCTGGCAAGGGAGGACTGACAGATGGCAGAGTCCAGCAGCAGGGTTGTAGAAAGTGTTTAATGGCCCTGAGACTTCGTAGCAAGGGAAGGCCAGCAAGACCTTGGAATCACTCTGGGTTCAAGTGACATGGGTCCAGTCCTACTACTCAGCAGGGCAGAGATCAGCAAGCAGCAGGGCAGATCAGCAAAGCAAAGGAGTTCCTTCAGAACAGTCAATCAAGCTAAGTAGCAATCCTTGTAGCAGAGCAAGCTTTACTCCTGGCAGAGTTCTTCATAGGCCCAGTAATGTACTTATACCCAAATGTGCCTTTGAAGTGCAGGTGACTTCAAAGCAAGACCTTAAAGTGTACAGGTCCCCTTTCATCCCAGGCCCGTTTGTCAGACTATCTTTGGGGGGTGATCAGCCCTTTGTGTGGGACACAGGACACAGCGTATTCAGGTGTTTCAGCTCCACCTCCCTCTTCCTTCCCAGGAAGAGTTATCAGAATGTAGATAAATGCAGATGAGTTCTCTGTCACACTCATGCTTCCTGTATTTTTGACTGACTAGAGGGAATGCACAAAGTGTAGCTGTCACCCATCCCAGACGTGCATTGGAGACAGGCTGCAAGTCACACAGAGAAGTAAGATTAGATAAATCTCCACCTTCTAAAAGTGGCATTTATAAAACTGTAATGTTAAATCCAACTTTACCAGTAAAGAGGACTTATCGCCACCATTCCAAAGATAAGAAACATGATGCAGCTACTTCTTTCTAATCAGTAATTACAGCATAAAGGTGTTTTAAGGATTTCCCAATGCTAACATATGAGAGGAGTAGACCTCACATTAGTGAAAAATAAAACCGGGTGTTTGTCACTACCAGGACATGCAAACCTTAGAAGTACATGTCCTTCCTTCTACCTACACAGCACCCTGCCCTATGGACTACATTAGGAGTGACTTATGTGTATTGAAAGGGGAATTTAAGGCTTGGCAAGTGGTTTTAAATGCCAAGTAAAAGTGGCAGCAAACTGCGCACACAGGCCTTGCAGTGGCAGGCCACAGACAAGTTTGAAAGGCTCCTTGTGTAGGCAGCACGGCCAGTGCTGCAGACCCACTAACATTTAGATTACAGCCCCTGGGTATATGGTATACCACTTTACAAGAGAGTTATGAGTAAACTAAATATGGCAATCATGTATACACCAATGTTACCATTTTTAGGGGAGAAGCACCAGCACTTTAGCACTGGTCAGCAGAGTGAAAGTGCTCAGAGTCCTAAAGCCAATTAAAAAAGAGTCAGAAAAATAGAGAGGAGGAAGGCAAAAAGTTTGGTATGACCCTTGAGAGAGGGCCATTTTCCAATTGGAGCAGCAGCACTGTGAACCCCCCTCTTTAGCTGCTAAAGTGGGAATGGAGTTTGTGATGGACCTCTTTTGTCTATAGTTCGGCAGATAAAAGGCTCTAATTAATGTGAAAGGGTGGGTGGGTAGTTGGTTTGTTGAGTGAGTGAAATGACTCGGGTATAGGTGTGTGAGTGAAAGTGTGGCTAGATGAATAAAAGAGTGAAAAGATTAATGTAATGGTGGGTGAGTGAAGGCATGGATGAGTGAAAAGGGGGTTGGATGGATGGATACAAATGTGGCTGGATGTATATGTGAAAGAATGGATGAACGAATGAAAGGGAGGGTGGTTGGATGGATGAAAGGGTGAGAACATGGCTGAAAAAATGGAGGGGGATGAATGGATGGATGAAAGTGTGGGTGGATGTATAAGTAAAAGAATGGATGAATGGAAGGGAGGATGGATGGGTGAAAGGGTGAATGCATGACTGAAAGGGAGAATTGATGATCAGAAAGAATGGGTGGATAAGTAAAAGGATGGATGGGTGAAGTGAAAGAGTGGATAGATGGATGAACGAAAGGATTGATGGATGGATGAATGGAAGAAAGGGTGAATGCTGGGACATCGTGATCCCTCAACCTTAGAAGTTACAGTGGGGTGCAGTTCTTGGTAGGTCTCTTCTTTCTGCAACTTGGAAGACATAGGGGAGTGAGGGATTGAGAGGATGAATTTGTGAGTGAAAAGGTGGTAAATGGGTGAGTGAAAGGATGATTGGGTAAATGGATGGATAATGTCTTAAAGGATGGATGAAAGTATGGATGAGTGAAAGAATAGATGCATTAGTGAAAGGGTGGGTGGATGAGTAAAAGAATGATTGGATGTGAAAAAAGTGAGGGTAGTTAGATGGATTAATGGATGGATGGATGGATGGATGGCTTAGTGAAAGGGTGGATGGATGAGAGAGTGAAAGGATGAATGGCTGAGTGAAAAAGAATGTTGATGTATTGATGGATGGGATGAGTGAAAGGGAGGATGGACAGATGGATGGCTGTGTGAAAGAGTGGATGGAGAAGAAGATGGATGGATGAGTGAAAGTATGAATAGATGAGTGAAAGGATGGAAGGATTAAAGGGTAGATGGATGAGTGAAAGGGATGGTGGATGGATGGACAGATGAGTGAAAGCATGGATGGATGAGTGAGGATGGATAAATGAAAGAGTAAATGGATGAGTGATTGGGTCGAACTATGAGTAAAAGTAAGGATGATTTAATAGCTGAGTGAAAGGATAGATGGATGAGTGAAAGGGAGGACGGATGGCTGGTGTGCAAGGATGATTGTAGTGAAAGGATGGGTGGATGGAGAGATCGATGAGTGAAAGGGTGGATTGATGGGCTTGGAGATGGATGCATAGGTTTGGATATGGATGGGTGGACGGACGGAATGGTGAAAGACTGAATGATAGATGAAAGATTAAATGATAGACAGAATATAAAGGTGAAATTGTGGATATTAGCAGGTGGATGGAAGGATGGATACATGGATGGAAGAGACAAGGGAGCCCTTCTGGGGAGGATTGTGATGACTTGCTTTGTTTGGTTGGTGCTATAAGAGCTTTGGTTCAAAGTGGGGGGTATTTCAGTTTCCTGGCTACTCCCTTGAAAAAGTGTTAATGAACATAAGTAGCTTGTTAATTTTATTCATTCAAACATCTGGTAAGGTTTTGTTTTTGCGGCAGTGCTACCCCAAAGTTTATTGTCCTCAAAGTATTTAATAGAATACATTTCAACATGATTCTGTAGGTTGCACACAAATTGTTAAGGTATTATAATTTCTAACAAATTCTCTCTTTTAACAGACATGTATGATCAAGTGCTGAAGTTTGGAGCATACATTGTTGACAGATTGAGAGAGTTTAAACAGCCTGTTCTTGTTTACATTCCACCTCATGCTGAGCTAAGAGGAGGATCCTGGGTTGTAATTGATCCAACAATAAACCCTTTGTACATGGAGCTTTATGCAGACAAGGACAGCAGGTAAATTGTTTGTAATGTAACTATATCTAGTGTACGTTTGATATTTTGTGGCTTGTTCAGTTCATTAAGGCTTTTATTGTTAAGAAATCTGTGGAATACGTGTTATCTAACCCTTTAATCTGAAGACTACACTTTTTTCTCATTTTGTGATATCAGTGTAGTGTGATGTGTAGCATTGATGTATCAGCTTTCTTTGTGCACTTGACTGCACAGTTTACTTTGGTCATAGTAGATACTTTTGTTAACAGGTTCAATTTGATGATGCTATTCTTTTAATATGAACAAACACCCTAAATTTATAGTCTTGATGCTGGTCCGTGTATCTTTTTAGCTATGCTCCATAACTTTGTAGGTGACAATATTTTTAACATGTCTTTGTGGTGTAGTTTGTATTAAGCAGTGGAAAGGAAGGGTAGGGTGTAACTATGCTGAACTAGTTGAAGCATTCATCTGTCCAATGTGTTGTTTTGTCACCAGTGGGGATAATGTTATATCTGAAAGAGACACGTTAGTATTAGATTCCTTACCTTAGAATATCCCTAGGCGTCAGACTGGATCTGGAAATTTTTGCGTAGCAGTACCCTTGCGCGTCGGTAGGCGTCGTCTGCGGCACCGCGTCCGTCGTCGGCGCCGTGATGACGTCGTCGGAGTACTTAGACGCCGCCTCCGCGTGCTGACGTCAGTTCTTCTTTTTTCCGCACCAGGAAGCGCAGATCTGGAAAAAGCAGTAACCCTAGTCATTTTTTGACTAACTTTTTGATCATTTTTTGATTGTTCTCCAAGTCTTTCGACTCCGACGGTGCCGTAGGGATGCCCGGCTTTACGCACTGCGATGATTGCGACCGACTGACGGATCCTCACCGCGTGTGTTTATCTTGTCTCGGCGTCGACCACGTCGACAAGGCCTGCTCCGACTGCCGGGCCCTCTCTTCGAAAGCCAGACGGGAGCGGTCCCGCAGGCGGCTCGAACTCCGGCAGTCGGTCCCGCGCCGCGAGAGGTCCCGATCTTATGGGAGGTCGAGGGACAGGTCGCGGGCTCGGAGCCACCACAGTTCCGCGAGTAGGCCGCACTCCTCCGGGTCGAAGTCGTCGTCAGGTAAGCGGCACAAGAAGTCCAAGCGGCATCATCGCTCTTCGGACTCCCCCCGACGCTCGCGTGATGTGGCTGGGGGTTCGGGTGACACCACCCACGCGGCTCCAACGGAGTCGCAGGCGCCGCGTCCAGCCCCATACCCTACGGTCCCTGGGCTAAACGCGAGGCCGGAGGAGGTCGAGCGCTTCCTCTGGCCATGAGGAAACTCTCTCCTCCGACGGGCTCCGCGGCGTCTTCGGGTCGGGTCGGGGGATCTGCCCCGACGCCGTCGGGTGCTTCGTCCCCGGCGCCGCCGACGCCTTCGGGCCCGGCGCCGCAGGTTCCCGTTATCCCGACGCCGCCGGCGCCTTTGGGCCCAGCGCCGATGGGCCCGGGGCCGCAGGACACCGCTGGACCTCCTTCAGGATCTGGTTCGTCGCCGGTGGACCTTACGACCTCCCCGGCGTCGGACCCTCAGGTGTCGCCTCTCCGGCGCCGTCCTCGGGCGGCGCCGTCCCCGGTTCCACCTTCGTTCCTGTTCAGGCGCCGGGACGGCCCCGATGGGCGCCGCTCCAGACGTCGTTTGGAGAGTTTCACTTCTATGAACAGGCCCCATTAGTTGAGAACCCTGAGTTTCAGGAGTTGGGTGATGAAGAGGACTGGGAGGGGTCTGAGGACCCTCTGACCAGGGAGTGTCAGTCTCATGAGGGCTGGACAGGTGACCTTGGGGATGCCAGTGGTCTGGACACTTCGCCGGACACTGGCTTTGTCTCCCCTCCTACCGTGGCTTCGGAGGAGGGGGCAACATATAGTGTGGTGCTGATGAGGGCTGCCAAGGCCTTGGGCCTTGAGCTCCCCGTCATGGCCATGAGGACTAACCTCCTCACTGAGGTCCTTAAACCGCAGTCAAGCTCGGCCGAGCCTCTGCTGCCCTTTAATGAGGCCTTGACCGACGTTCTTCTGGGCACTTAGTCCAAGCCCGCTACGGGTTCGCCTGTAGATAGGAACGTGGCCAGACGCCACCGCCCAGCCCCGGGCGACCCATGTTTCCTGTCCTCCCACCCTACCCCCGAGAGCCTGGTCATCCAGGCCTCCAATTCCCAGACCGCATTCCCGTCGGCCCCGCCGGACAGGGAATCCAAGAGGTATGACCAGTATGGGAAGAAGATCTTCTCATCCCTTAGTCTGGGCCTGCGGTCTTCCAACACCGCCTGCCTCTTGGGACGTTACACCCACTCTGTGTGGGATAAGGTCGCGGAGGTGCTGCCAGAGTGTCCGTTGGAGGTGCGGGCCAAACTCGGCCAAGCCCTTGTGGAGGGCTGGGATGCAGCCAAGTATTCCATCAGGTGTGGGCTGGATACCACCGACTCGCTAGGTAGAGCGATGGCAACGATGGTGGCGGTCAGACGCCACGCCTGGCTGAGGTCCGCCAACTTCTCGGCAGATGTCCAAAACACACTCATGGACATGCCGTTCGATGGCCGTCGCCTCTTTGGCGACAAGGCAGACCATGCGCTTGAGCGCTTTAAGGACTCCAGGGCTACGGCCAAGTCCTTGGGCCTCTCGGGCCAGCGCCAGCAATCGGCTGGCTTTCACTCCTTTCGTGGCCACGGAATGGGTGCGCCCACACACGCCGCCAGCCACGCTCCGCAGGGCAATACCCAACGCGGTGGCGGCCGTGGGAACCGCCGTCCGGGCGGTCGGGGGCAACGGCGAGGTCAGTCCACACCTTCCCCCGCAGCATCCGCCTCAAAACCCTCCTAGTCCGTGCTTTCAGGCCCATGTGACGCCAGTGGAGGGCAGGGTTCGCCATCCCCACCTCCACTGGCGCACTGCGGTTCATGGTTGGCCACGAGCACTTTCAGTTTACCGTGCTCCCCTTCGGCCTTACCAGCGCCCCACGGGTGTTCACCAAGGTGATGGCGGTGGTCGTAGCTCATCTGCGCAGGTTAGGGATTTCAGTCTTCCCCTACCTCGACGATTGGTTGTTGAAGGCGGGCTCGCCCCAGACAGTCGTCAGCCACCTCCAGACTACGGCAGACCTCCTGCACCAGCTGGGGTTCTCCCTCAATGTGCCGAAGTCACACCTGTGCCCCTCTCAGAAGCTCCTCTTCATCGGAGCGGTTCTGGACTCGGCGCGTTTCGGGTTTATCCGCCCGAACAGCGGGTCCGGGATATTCGGGCTCTGATTCCCATCTTTCAGCCGTTATACCGGGTCTCGGTCAGGTTGGCGCTGCGGCTTCTGGGGCTGATGGCCTCCTGCATCCTACTGGTGCATCTCGCCAGGTGGCGGATGCCGGCTCTGCAGTGGGACCTGAAGTTTCAGTGTGCCCAGCATCAGGGCAACCTATCCGACCACGTCCTGATCTCGGAGGGCACTGCGAGACAGCTGCAGTGGTGGCTTACGGACCGCGATTGGGTCAGCGGCAGATCCCTCTCCCTTCCCCCACCGGAGCACGTAGTTGTGACGGACGCGTCCCTCCAGGGCTTGGGGAGGCCACATGGGAGAGGCGGAGATCAGAGGCCTCTGGTCTCCGGCGGAGACCCGGCTCCACATCAACCTCTTGGAGCTCCGGGCGATTCGTCTGGCACTGAAGGCATTCCTCCCCTCTGTCCGGGGGAGTGTAGTGCAGGTGTTCACGGACAACACCACCGCCATGTGGTGCAACAAACAAGGCGGGGTGGGGTCTTGGACCCTTTGCCAGGAGGCTCTGCGCCTCTGGCAGTGGCTGGAACGCCAGGGCGTGACCCTGGTGGCTCAACACCTGGCAGGTTCTCTGAACGCCAGGGCGGACGAGCTCAGCCGTCGGTGCATGATGGATCACGAATGGCGTCTGAACTCGGACGTGGCGCAAGGCCTCTTTCAGCGATGGGGAGAGCCTTGGTTAGATCTATTCGCCACCGAAGAGAACGCGCAATGTCATCAGTTCTGCGCGTTGGAATTTCCAAGGCGGCACTCGCTCGGAAACGCTTTTCGTCGCGAGTGGAGTTGCGGTCTTTTGTACGCCTTTCCGCCTATACCACTTCTGCCCAGAGTGCTGAAGAAGATCAAGCGCGACCGGGCCCAAGTCATCCTTGTGGCTCCGGACTGGGCGAGAAGGTACTGGTATCCAGAGCTACTCAGTATGTCAGTCGATCCCCCGGTTCGTCTGCCTCTTCAGGAGGACCTTCTGTCGCAGCAGCAGGGGACGGTCCTCCACCTGAACCTGTCCAGTCTCCACCTCCATGCTTGGAGATTGAGCGGCGACAGTTGAGGCCATTTGACTTGCCTCCTGAAGTTTGTAACATTATTCTGGCAGCCAGGCGTCCCTCCACAAAGTCGGTATACGCCTGCAGGTGGAACAGATTTGTGGCATGGTGCACAGCAAAGGCTGTGGATCCCCTCAATGCCCCTCTTTCTGAGGTCCTTCTCTTCCTTCTTTCTCTTGCCCAGCAGGGCTCTGCTCTGGGCACTATCAAGGGCTACCTTTCTGTCCTTTCAGCCTTTCTCAGGCTGCCTGATCAACCTTCTTTGTTCAAGTCCCCTATTGTTAATAGATTTCTTAAGGGCATCACACACACGTTTCCTCCTGTTCCGTTTGTGATGCCTCAGTGGGACTTGAACCTGGTTCTTACATTTCTGATGTGCGCTCCCTTTGAGCCACTTCACAATTGTCCTCTACGCCTTCTAACTCTGAAGACTGCTTTCCTGGTTGCCATCACCTCTGCCAGGAGAGTGAGTGAGCTCCAGGCCCTTTCTTGTACTCCACCTTTCCTTTCTGTCCATCCGGACAAAGTGGTGCTGCGTACCAAACCTTCTTTCCTGCCCAAGGTTGTCACGGCCTTCCACATCGGGCAGTCTATCACTTTGCCAACCTTCTTCCCGCCACCGCATCCCTCTAAAGAGGAAGAGCGGCTCCACCGTCTGGACCCAAAACGTGCGCTCTCATTCTACTTGGATCGCACACGCCAGTTCCGGGTGGATGACCAACTCTTTGTTGGTTACGTGGGCGCGAAGAAGGGGAAAGCGGTGCACAAGAGGACCATCTCTCGGTGGATCATCCTGTGTATCCAGGCATGCTACTCCTTGGCTAGGAAGGAGCCTCCTGCTGGATTGCGGGCTCATTCTACCTGAGCCACGGCGACTACCACTGCCCTGGGCAGGGGCGTGCCCTTACAAGACATCTGTCAGGCAGCTACGTGGGCATCGCTGCACACGTTTGTGAGACACTACTGCCTGGACAGCCAAGTCCGGAGGGATGGCTTCTTTGGCCGTTCCGTCCTCCGGGACTTTCTGGTGTGATTATTGGTTCGCAGACCCACCACCGGGGTTGGTATTGCTGGGGTATCTATTCTAAGGTAAGGAATCTAATACTAACGTGTCTCTTTCAGATGCACAAGTTACTACTTGTAAGAGACATTAGTTAGTATTAGATTCCTTACCGACCCACCCATCCTCCCCGTTCTGCGAACCAATATCTAGGGTTAGGGTTGTCCCCTTTCAGGGCCCTAGTTTCAATGGCACCAGTGTTGGTTTTTAACATGGCTCTGCGTTTCTGGCGCGGAAAAGCTGTGTCTAAGAACTGACGTCCGCACGCGGAGGCGGCGTCTAAGTACTCCGACGACGTCATCACGGCGCCCACGATGCCGACGACGGACGCGGAGCCGCAGACGACGCCTACCGACGCGCAAGGGTACTGCTACGCAAAAATTTCCGGATCCAGTCTGACGCCTGGGGATATTCTAAGGTAAGGAATCTAATACTAACTAATGTCTCTTACAGATATATCGTTACACAAGTAGTAACTTGTGCGTTAAGGGCATTTCTCTAGCGCAAACGGTTACCCAAGGGTGTACTGGCACTAGCTGCTTTCCTCTAGGCATTGAGGTTAAGGAGCCATGTTTTCAGTTATTTCCTGAATGTTAGGAGATTGGTGGTATTTCTCAAATGGAAACGTACCCGGTTGCGGTTGAGATGTAACTCAACTGAGAGGAGATACAAAAAAATATTCGAAAGAGCACTAATAGAGTGCTATAAGTGGTGACAGGAAGGATGGGACCATATTGGCGACCCATTGGCAAGATTTAATATTAAGCTGCAGTGGTGAAGAAGCATGATGGAAAGAAAGAGTTGGGCAATCAAATTTTGTTTTTCACCAAAGTCCTTTGACCATCTTGAGGAGTCAAATAAGCATTGACTTGAGGAAGGAGGCAACAAAAAGAGGAGCTTTACTTTTCCTGGTTCTCCACTTGACAGAGAATCACTGTAAGCGATAAATTCTATTCTATAATTGAGGACACAGTTACATTCTCAGTTCCAAAGCCTTTCCCAGGAAAGGTCTTTGTCCCTTTCCATGTCTATGTCGAAAAAGAAGAAACACAAAAAGAAGAACCATAGCTTCTGTTCTTCCCACTACTCTGATCAGAAGGCGTGTGGATATCGGGGTACCTCCAAGTCTCATTCTCGGTCCCTCACTGCAGTACTTATCCCCGCAGTAGTCCTGATCAAACCAGAGTTCCCAAAGTGATTGGTGACACTGCAGCAGATTCAAGCCCTCAAGGAGGCTAGGTTGCTGTTCTTTGTTTCTTCTGGCGCACATCCCAAAGATCCGAGGAGGCATCCAGTCAAGCAGATCAGTCCCAGACGCCAACTGTGCCTCTCACAACCCTCTCCAAAGGTCCACATGGACTTCGGGGCCAACGCCTGTCTGATTTACCACAAGGCCTGAGACCAGTGCTGGGTTTGAGCATGTTGACCCCGGCAGTGCCTGTTGTTCCTTTGGACTCTAAAACAAATCCATCACAACCTCATTAAAACTCGCACCAACCTCAACTACTCATAAGACCCCACTTTGATTCTGATAACTTTTCATTGCACCTCAGATTCGCAGATCCGCAACCACAGAATGTTGATACCGGTTAAACATCACAACGATATGTAAACGAGGACCTATTTCTAGACCTTCAAGGGGCCTGTCGACCCGATAACTCACCTGACACTGGCTTCACCTCTCCACCAAATCCCTCTACAATGGAACCTGCCTCATTTACGATGGTGATAAGAAAGGAGGCTTGACCTCCAACCCCAATGTACTCACATAGGTACTGTAGCCAGGGCAGACCACCCCAGAACCACTACTGCCTTTTAATGTATTCACAGACACACACTATTGGGGACCTGGGCAAAGCCAGAATCTATTAACTGCAAATAGACAGGAGACCATCTCCATGGGACCTATCTTCCTTCCTAGCGCCCTCAACACCGAGAGCCTTGTGATTTAGGCTTTTACTGGTAGGTTGAACTGAAGTGCATTCCTGAACACCCTTCCTGACAGGAGTTCAAAAGAATGAAGGCATTCGGTAAGCTAATGTTCTTGCTCTCAGGTCTGTAAACTTAAGCTCCCTCCTGGGACGTTACTCACAAGCATTGTGGGATATGGTGGCAGATATCTTACCTTCAGTCCCGGATTAATTTCGTGCCAACCTCCAACAGATGATTCAGAATGGCCAAGACCCAGAGAAGTATGTGATCAGATAGAGCCTGGTCACTTCTGAATGTCCAGGTTAGGCAGTTGCTACCAGTGTGGTGCCTCAGCACCACGCCTGGATACTCTCCACATCCTATTCGAGGTATGTCCAACAATCAATCATGTACATACCCTTTGACGGCACCCATCTCTTTGGGGACAAACCGTACTCATCACTAGAGTGCTTTAAGGAAAACAAGGTGACCGTGTTCTCTCCTGTCCTAGTACCGCCCGCACTGCAGTTTTCCCAGCAGTACCGCCCTTTTAAGGCTACACCAGAACCCTCAACAAACCCTGCCTCAGCATCAACAGACCTCCCAGGCCTTTCGAGGCAGAGGTTGGTGATACTGCTGACCGCGTCTGCGCTTCCAGAGACAATGAACTACCCAATTACCCTCTCACCGCATCCTCCACTTTGACAAAACCCCTTTAGTTTATCCGTAGCGGCATACTGTCACCCTATCGGAGCCCGGGTAAGTTATTATCCCCACTGGTGGCACAGCATCACATTGGACATATGTGTGCTTCAACTAGTTCAGCATAGTTACACCCTACCCTTCCTTTCCACTGCTTAATACAACCTACACCACAAAGATCACTGGAGGCGAGTACCTCCATCAGAGGTCTGGCTGTTACTCCCGCTTCTTTCTGGTGCTGAAGAATGGCTGAGGACTTTATTCTGTTCCAGACTTCTACCCTCTGAAATTCTTCCCCAAGAAGGGCAAGTTCATAACACTCACACTGGCCCCATTTCTGTCTACAGGTGACTGTATGTTGGCATTGGGTTTACAGGATGCCCATTTCCACATTCCCTTCCTGCTTTCCCACACACTCTACATGCCATTTCAGGTAGGCCAAGATCACTATTTCAGTTAGCAGTGCTCCCCTTCGGTCTTACCAATGCCCTGCAGATGTTCATGAAAGTGATGCTGGTGGTTGCTTCCCAACTTTGGAGGTGTGGAAATACCAGCCATCCCATACTTTGATGACTGGGTGGTAAAGGCGGGCTCACCTCAAAGAGTCATGAACCACCTCCAGACGACAACAGACAACTTGTCATCTCTAGGCTTTTCCATCAATGTGCCAAAGTAACACCTGACTTCTCCAAAGAGGTTTTCTTTTATTGGAGTAATCCTTAACATGGTGATGTTTCTGGCCTTCCTTCCGCTCAGTGGGTCCAGGGCATTCAGTTTTGATCCTGATGTTTCAGTGAGAGCGACTCTGAGGCATCTTGGCCTCTTGGCCTCCTGCTTCTTGCTAGTGGACCACGCCATGTGACACATGGAGGCTTTGCAGTGGGATCTGAAGTCTCAGTGGGCAAAGTATCAAGGGAACCTAAAATTGGACTAGTTGCAGGCCTCCCTCTCTCTTCCCCATCTGGAGCTGATGGTTGTCACTGATGCAGCAGTGGTAGGTTGCGGAGGTCATCTCAGAGATGTGGAGATCAGAATACTTTGGTCTCCGGGGGAAACATGCTTCCACATGCCCCATTCTCCTGGCCCAATTCCAGATTGAGGTGAGAAACCGACCTGGGTGTTGGTTGTAGGAGAGTAGGGTCTGCTTCCTATGGTCACCCCCACTTTTTGCTGTGATTCTCTGGTTTTTCAACTTTACTGTGGCTGTGGGCCTACTAATCAGACCAACAGCCCGGCTGTTCTCTCTCTAAATTGATACCATGTACTTTAGGTACATACCTGATTGGGTATTGGATCACCTTTGTGAGCCACTGTATAGTGTACCATAGGTTCCCAGGGCATAGGTGCATCCAAGGCCTACCAGGGGCTGCAGCATGTATTATGCCATCCCTGGCTGGCCATGCAAACTGACACCACAGGCTGATCACTCAGCCTGGGCAAGGTGGTATAATCACTCCTTGCTTAGATATAGTATACCTATGTCTACCCTTATATATAGACACATATATACCTATAAGTCACTCCTATGGCAGTCCTTAACAATCCTGGAGGCAGAGTGCTTGGCTTTATGTGAGAGGGTGCCCTAGCATGAGCTGAGCCCCTCTGCAGCTTTCAGAACCATGTCCTTATAGCTGTTCTATGATATAGCGTACCATATACTCTTTAAGTGCATTATAATCCTCGCAGTTAATGCTAAGTTTGGTTTGGCTGTATCAAAACATGTCGTGTAAGGTGTCAAACACTTTAGAATACTACTCCCCCCACCACCCCCCCCCCCCCACCCCCGCCAATTCTGGTGGCAGGGGTAGCATTCCACCCTTCTAGAGGGAGGAGACTTGTTGGTTACTGCTTTATCCGGTTAAAGTTAAACAGAGCCTCAGCATCACAAAATGGATGCTGCTGCCACAGATACGAGACTGACCTCCTGCTGCTGGACGAAACTTCGGCAGGGGAGGCCTGGACAATAGATTTCCTGCCTTGGGAGGTGCTAGCACCTCCCCAAACAGGCTTTTAGTTTTTTGGGGCAGGGAGGGCTGCAAAATTAGACACTGCCTGGGGCACACAAGGTGCTCCATGCATAGCCCGGTTCAAACCAGTTGCTGGGGCACTCCAGCCCCAGCTATGGCACGAACCTGGACAAAGAGAAAGGGGTGTAACCACCCCCTTCTCAGGGTCCACCCATAGGAGGGACCTAGCAGGTAATCCAGCCCCTTAGTTTGGTATAAAGTTAGGAGCTGTGTCTAGAGACATCAGATTACCCTGGAAAGAAACTACTAAACAGAACTCTTGGACTTCGACATTCTATGCTGACTAGAAGACTGAAGAAGATCTCCCTTGTGGTCAAGGAGTGACAACCCTGTTCAAACAGGCACGACCAGTAACTTGCCGGTTTGCTTTGTCGACTCTCCCGATGGAACCCGACGACTCAGCTACTCAAGACTGGACTTCCAGATTTCTTGGACTCCGACCCACATCCACAGCAAAGCTGAGACCCGTGGCAGACACGAGAGACGTAGGACCAGACTCCCTGGACATCCTGCAAAGTGCTAACTGCATCGACTCCTAAGGTAACTCGCAGTTGTGCATTGGGGCACGAGAAGCCCCAGATCCGAGCAACATCTGCACCAGAGCTCAGCCCTCCACACTCCACGAGTGCCGCTTGGGGCCCGCTCCTGCATTTCAGCTCAACGCGTCTTCCCGGTTGCTAGCCCGTTGGCTAGTGAGCCCTGTGAAGACGATCCTTTTAATTTTCAACGCTTGCCTGGTTGCTCTGGGCTTGCTCCAGCTTCCTTCCAAAAAAGAAGCTCTTCAGACCTTGCTGGTCTGAACTGAAGCGAATCTTCACTTCCTTCGTGGGTTGCGGTTACCAAGGCTTGTTGGGTCCAATCCGACACCGCAGTCAACTAGAGCCTTCGCGGGACAGCTCGACTCCAGCTCCTGGTCGTCGTCGACGCCTCCTGGTCCTCGTGGCTGCAGAGACAAGCTTGACCTCTTCACCTGTTTGCATCGCGACATCACCTGGTTCCATCCTGGTTCCATCCTGGTCATTGGCTAGTGACCCAGACTCTGTCCCCGCTGCTTTCGGGTTCTTTAGCTCCTTGATCCACCCTTGGATCCACCCGGACACTCTTCCTTCGGCCGCCTGCAGCACTTCTTTTGCAGGTCTCCATTGAAAGCATCGACGAAACCCGACACGAAAATGCACCTATGCACCCGGCTTCCCTGGGTGAGGTAACTCGAGTACTCTAGTGCTCCCATGGGTATTGACTATCCAAGTGTCCTAGTTTAAAGGGGTTTCACCGTAGTCCACCCGGAAGTGTCCTTAATCAGTAACTTTGTGACTTCTTTGTTCTCCATTGTAAGTCAATGGTAACTTGCCTCTGTGTTCCCACACTGCACGCGTCTTCCGTGGGTCTCCTACTTCCAAACCTTTGGTCCTGTAGTGTAGCCCCAGTGATTCCCTAGGCCTATTCACTTTTCCTGAAGTGGCTCTTATACCACTTACTTAGTATATGGTTCGTGAGGCCCCTAGGGCAGAATTGTATTTGTGCAACTTATAGTATGCTTAATGAGTAACTTGTAACGTATCTGAAAGAGACACGTTAGTATTAGATTCCTTACCTTAGAATATCCCCAGGCGTGAGACTGGATACGGAAATTTTTGCGCAGCAGTACCCTTGCGCGTCGGTAGGCGTCGTCTGCGGCTCCGCGTCCGTCGTCGGCGTCGTGGGCGCCGTGATGACGTCGTCGGAGTACTTAGACGCCGCCTCCGCGTGCTGACGTCAGTTATTCTTTTTTCCGCGCCAGCAAGCGCAGATCTGGAAAAAGCAGTAACCCTAGTCATTTTTGACTAACTTTTTGATCATTTTTTATTGTTCTCGAAGTCTTTCGACTCCGACGGTGCCGTAGGAATGCCCGGCTTTAAGCACTGCGATGATTGCGACCGACTGATGTCGGTCACGGATCCTCACCGCGTGTGTTTATCTTGTCTCGGCCTCGACCACGACGACAAGGCCTGCTCCGACTGCCGACTCTTCGAAAGCCAGGCGGGAGCGGTCCCGCAGGCGGCTCGAACTCCGGCAGTCGGTCCCGCGCCGCGAGAGGTCCCGATCCCATGGGAGGTCGAGGGACAGGTCGCGGGCTCGGAGCCACCACAGTTCCGAGAGTAGGCCGCACTCCTCCGGGTCGAAGTCGTCGTCAGGTAAGCGGCACAAGAAGTCCAAGCAGCGTCATCGCTCTTCGGACTCCCCCCGACGCTCGCGCGATGCGGCCGGGGGTTCGGGTGACACCACCCACGCGGCTCCGACGGAGTCGCAGGCGCCGCGTCCAGCCCCATACCCTACGGTCCCTGGGCTAAACACGACGCCGGAGGAGATCGAGCGCTTCCTCATGGCCATGAGGAAACTCTCTCCTCCGACGGGCTCCGCGGCGCCTTCGGGTCCAGCGGACCCGTCTGGGGCCCCTAGCGGGTCGGGGGGATCTGCCCCGACACCGTCGGGTGCTTCGGCCCCGGCGCCGCCGACGCCTTCGGGCCCGGCGCCGCAGGTTCCCGTTATCCCGACACCGCCGGCGCCTTCGGGCCCGGCGCCGAGGGGTTCAGTTGTTCCGGCACCGCCGGCGCCTTCGGGCCTGGCGCTGCAGGACGCCGCTGGACCTCCTTCGGGATCTGGTTCGTCGCCCGTGGACCTTACGACCTCCACGGCGTCGGACCCTCAGGTGTCGCCTCCGGCGCCGTCCTCGGGCGGCGCCGTCCCCGGTTCCACCTTCGTTCCTGTTCAGGCGCAGGAACGGCCCCGATGGGCGCCGCTCCAGACGTCGTTTGGAGAGTTTCACTTCTATGAACAGGCCTCATTAGTTGAAAACCCTGAGTTTCAGGAGATGGGTGATGAAGAGGACTGGGAGGGGTCTGAGGACCCTCTGACCAGGGAGTGTCAGTCTCATGAGGACTGGACAGGTGACCTTGGGGATGCCAGTGGTCTGGACACTTCGCCGGACACTGGCTTTGTCTCCCCTCCTACCGTGGCTTCGGAGGAGGGGGCAACATATAGTGTGATGCTGATGAGGGCTGCCAAGGCCTTGGGCCTTGAGCTCCCCGTCGCGCCCGTGAGGACTAACCTCCTCACTGAGGTCCTTAAACCTCAGTCAAGCTCGGCCGAGCCTCTGCTGCCCTTTAATGAGGCCTTGACCGACGTTCTTCTGGGCACTTGGTCCAAGCCCGCTACGGGTTCGCCCGTAGATAGGAACGTGGCCAGACGCCACCGCCCAGCCCCGGGCGACCCATGTTTCCTGTCCTCCCACCCTACCCCCGAGAGCCTGGTCATCCAGGCCTCCAATTCCCAGACCGCATTCCCGTCGGCCCCGCCGGACAGGGAATCCAAGAGGTATGACCAGTATGGGAAGAAGATCTTCTCATCCCTTAGTCTGGGCCTGCGGTCTTCCAACACCGCCTGCCTCTTGGGACGTTACACCCACTCTGTGTGGGATAAGGTCGCGGAGGTGCTGCCAGAGTGTCCGTTGGAGGTGCGGGCCAAACTCGGCCAAGCCCTTGTGGAGGGCCGGGATGCAGCCAAGTATTCCATCAGGTGTGGGCTGGATACCACCGACTCGCTAGGTAGAGCGATGGCAACGACGGTGGCGGTCAGACGCCACGCCTGGCTGAGGTCCGCGAACTTCTCGGCAGATGTCCAGAACACACTCATGGACATGCCGTTCGATGGCCGTCGCCTCTTTGGCGACAAGGCAGACCATGCGCTTGAGCGCTTTAAGGACTCCAGGGCTACAGCCAAGTCCTTGGGCCTCTCGGGCCAGCGCCAGCAATCGGCTGCCTTTCACTCCTTTCGTGGCCACGGAAGGGGTGCGCCCACACGCGCCGCCAGCCACGCTCCGCAGGGCAATACCCAACTCGGTGGCGGCCGTGGGAACCGCCGTCCGGGCGGTCGGGGGCAACGGCGAGGTCAGTCCACACCTTCCCCCGCAGCATCCGCCTCAAAACCCTCCTAGTCCGTGCTTTCAGGCCCATGTGACGCCAGTGGGGGGCAGGGTTCGCCATCACCACCTCCACTGGCGCACTATCACATCGGACAGGTGGGTGCTGCAAATCGTCCGAAGGGGCTACTCCCTCCCCTTCGAGGCGACTCCTCCAGCCATGCCACCGCAGAACCACCGTGTATCGGGGGATCATTTGCGACGTCTGCAGGAGGAAGTTTCGGCCCTCTTGGCCAAGGGGGCCATCAAGCGCGTTCCTGGGCCAGAAGTAGGGTGTGGTTGTTACTCCCACTACTTTCTGGTACCCAAGAAGGGCAAAGGGGGCCTACGCCCTATCTTGGACCTACGGAACGTCAACGGCTTCCTCCGGAAGGAGAAGTTCAAGATGCTGACACTGGCTCAGGTCCTAGCTGCCCTGGACCCAGGAGACTGGATGGTAGCGTTGGACTTGCAGGACGCTTACTTTCATATCCCCGTCCTGCCTGCCCACCGGCGCTACCTGTGGTTCATGGTTGGCCATGAGCACTTTCAGTTTACCGTGCTCCCCTTCGGCCTTACCAGCGCCCCACGGGTGTTCACCAAGGTGATGGCGGTGGTCGCAGCTCATCTGCACAGGTTAGGGGTTTCAGTCTTCCCCTACCTCGACGACTGGTTGTTGAAGGCGGGCTCGCCCCAGACAGTCGTCAGCCACCTCCAGACTACGGCAGACCTCCTGCACCAGCTGGGGTTCTCCCTCAATGTGCCGAAGTTACACCTGTGCGCCTCTCAGAAGCTCCTCTTCATCGGAGTGGTTCTGGACTCGGCGCGGTTTCGGGTTTATCCGCCCGAACAGCGGGTCCGGGATATTCAGGCTCTGATTCCCATCTTTCAGCCGTTATCCCGGGTTTCGGTCAGGTTGACGCTGCGGCTTCTGGGGCTGATGGCCTCCTGCATCCTACTGGTGCATCACGCCAGGTGGCGGATGCGGGCTCTGCAGTGGGACCTGAAGTTTCAGTGGGCCCAGCATCAGGGCAACCTATCCGACCACGTCCTGATCTCGGAAGGCACTGCGAGACAGCTGCAGTGGTGGCTTACGGACCGCGATTGGGTCAGCGGCAGATCCCTCTCCCTTCCCCAACCGGAGCACGTAGTTGTGATGGACGCGTCCCTCCAGGGCTGGGGAGGCCACATGGGAGAGGCGGAGATCAGAGGCCTCTGGTCTCCGGCGGAGACCCGGCTCCACATCAACCTGTTGGAGCTCCGGGCGATTCATCTGGCACTGAAGGCATTCCTCCCCTCTGTCCGGGGGAGTGTAGTGCAGGTGTTCACGGACAACACCACCGCCATGTGGTACTGCAACAAACAAGGCGGGGTGGGGTCGTGGATCCTTTGTCAAGAGGCTCTTCGCCTTTGGCAATGGCTGGAACGCCAGGGCGTGAACCTGGTGGCTCAACACCTGGCAGGTTCTCTGAACGCCAGGGCGGACGAGCTCAGCCGTCGGTGCATGATGGATCACGAATGGCGTCTGAACTCGGACGTGGCGCAAGGCCTCTTTCAGCGATGGGGAGAGCCTTGGTTAGATCTATTCGCCACCGAAGAGAACGCGCAATGTCATCAGTTCTGCGCGTTGGAATTTCCAAGGCGGCACTCGCTCGGAGACGCTTTTCGTCGCGAGTGGAGTTGCGGTCTGTTGTACGCCTTTCCGCCTATACCACTTCTGCCCAGAGTGCTGAAGAAGATCAAGCGCGACCGGGCCCAAGTCATCCTTGTGGCTCCGGACTGGGCGAGAAGGTACTGGTATCCAGAGCTACTCAGTATGTCAGTCGATCCCCCGGTTCGTCTGCCTCTTCAGGAGGACCTTCTGTCGCAGCAGCAGGGGACGGTCCTCCACCCGAACCTGTCCAGTCTCCACCTCCATGCTTGGAGATTGAGCGGCGACAGTTGAGGCCATTTGACTTGCCTCCTGAAGTTTGTAACATTATTCTGGCAGTCAGGCGTCCCTCCACAAAGTCGGTATACGCCTGCAGGTGGAACAGATTTGTGGCATGGTGCACAGCAAAGGCTGTGGATCCCCTCAATGCCCCTCTTTCTGAGGTCCTTCTCTTCCTTCTTTCTCTTGCCCAGCAGGGCTCTGCTCTGGGCACTATCAAGGGCTACCTTTCTGCCCTTTCAGCCTTTCTCAGGCTGCCTGATCAACCTTCTTTGTTCAAGTCCCCTATTGTTAATAGATTTCTTAAGGGCATCACACACACGTTTCCTCCTGTTCCGTTTGTGATGCCTCAGTGGGACTTGAACCTGGTTCTTACATTTCTGATGTGCGCTCCCTTTGAGCCACTTCACAATTGTCCTCTACGCCTTCTAACTCTGAAGACTGCTTTCCTGGTTGCCATCACCTCTGCCAGGAGAGTGAGTGAGCTCCAGGCCCTTTCTTGTACTCCACCTTTCCTTTCTGTCCATCCGGACAAAGTGGTGCTGCGTACCAAACCTTCTTTCCTGCCCAAGGTTGTCACGGCCTTCCACATCGGGCAGTCTATCACCTTGCCAACCTTCTTCCCGCCACCGCATCCCTCTAAAGAGGAAGAGCGGCTCCACCGTCTGGACCCAAAACGTGCGCTCTCATTCTACTTGGATCGCACACGCCAGTTCCGGGTGGATGACCAACTCTTTGTTGGTTACGTGGGCGCGAAGAAGGGGAAAGCGGTGCACAAGAGGACCATCTCTCGGTGGATCATCCTGTGTATCCAGGCATGCTACTCCTTGGCTAGGAAGGAGCCTCCTGCTGGATTGCGGGCTCATTCTACCCGAGCCACGACGACTACCACTGCCCTGGGCAGGGGAGTGCCCTTACAAGACATCTGTCAGGCGGCTACGTGGGCATCGCTGCACACGTTTGCAAGACACTACTGCCTGGACAGCCAAGTCCGGAGGGATGGCTTCTTTGGCCGTTCGGTCCTCCGGGACTTTCTGGTGTGATTATTGGTTCGCAGACCCACCACCGGGGTTGGTATTGCTGGGGTATCTATTCTAAGGTAAGGAATCTAATACTAACGTGTCTCTTTCAGATGCACAAGGTACTACTTGTGTAACGATATATCTGTAAGAGACATTAGTTAGTATTAGATTCCTTACCGACCCACCCATCCTCCCCGTTCTGCGAACCAATACCTAGGGTTAGGGTTGTCCCCTTTCAGGGCCCTAGTTTCAATGGCACCAGTGTTGGTTTTTAACATGGCTCTGCGTTTCTGGCGCGGGAAAGCTGTGTCTAAGAACTGACGTCAGCACGCGGAGGCGGCGTCTAAGTACTCCGACGATGTCATCGCGGCGCCGACGACGGACGCGGAGTCGCAGACGACGCCTACCGACGCGCAAGGGTACTGCTACGCAAAAATTTCCGGATCCAGTCTGACGCCTGGGGATATTCTAAGGTAAGGAATCTAATACTAACTAATGTCTCTTACAGATATATCGTTACACAAGTAGTAACTTGTGCATCTCGAACTCTGACCTCATAAAGAGTGCAGAGGGGTTGTGTTTGTAATAAATACATATATATTTGATATATACCTTGTGTGAGGTCCTTTCATTTGGTATTCAAGGGATTATATATGGTAAAACAGCTGGCTTCACATGCTCTCTGAAGTTTTAGCCTAAGACTGCTTGTCCATGCTACCACTAGGATAGCTGGTCTGTAAGGTTGACTTTTCAACCATCACCATAAGGGTCGTTTAGACTAGTGCAAGGTGCCCACTAAAAAAGTGGACAACATATGCCAGGCTAACTTCTCACATTGGTGTGCAGCGGTTGGGATAAGAGCTTGCTGTTGTTTTACCATTGATCTTGAGATATAATTTGAAAGATCACATCTGAAAGAGACACGTTAGTATTAGATTCCTTACCTTAGAATATCCCCAGGCGTCAGACTGAATCCGGAAATTTTTGCGTAGCAGTACCCTTGCGCGTCGGTAGGCGTCGTCTGCGGCTCCGCGTCCGTCGTGGGCGCCGTGATGATGTCGTTGGACTACTTAGACGCCGCCTGTAGGAGAGTGGGGTCTGCAATTCCATGGCCACCCCAGATTTTTTCTTTTTGCTTCACTGGTTTACGACTTTCCCTGGCTGTGGGCCTGCTAATCAGACCCACAGCCTAGCTGTTCTCTCTCTAAATTACAGTCCCTGTACAGCATACCTTAGGTATCCAGGGCATAGGTGTACCCAGGGCCTACCAAGGGCTGAAGCATGTATTATGCCACCCCTGGCTGGCCACCCAAACAGACACAACTGGCTGCACGACAGCTGGGGCAAGGTGGTGTAATCACCCTTTGCTTTAGATATATTATGCCTATATCTAAACCTAAAATGGACACATACATTCCTGTCAGTCACTCCTATGGCAGGCCTTATCAAATCCTGAAGGCAGAGTGCTTGGAATTATGTGAGATGGTGCTCTGGCAAGAGCTGAGCCCGTTTGCAGCTTGCGGAACCAAGTCCAAATAGCTGTTCCATGATAACGCTATACCATATTCTGACTTTGCACGCACTTTTCACCCTCCTGAGGCGGAAGCCGGGAGGTCTCTTGCCTTTCCTTCTATTTTAATCGTTTTTAAAATTGAATTGTGTATTTTTCACTTTGGCTACACCTGAGCTGAATTGGTGTGTTGTGACCCCCTGCGCTCAGTAGCGCCTCAGACCCCTTCTCACCCCCTCCCCTCTTGCTCCGGACCTGCTCTCGGCCGAGTGTTGACCCTGAGAGCAGAGCACCGGTTTTGGCGGCCATCTTGGGTCGGGTTGTGGTTCGTGACGCGATTTCAGCGTCATAAAAACGGATTGGGATAACTCCGCGCAGCAGACGCGATCAGCGGGCGCGCCGGCTCTGCGCCGGAGTCGTGCCAGAGTCCTGCCCGTCTGCGCCCGTCCGCGATACGGTAGCGGACGGCGGGGCGGAGGAGTCTGGCCATATGCTTACTTATTCTGCAGCTGATCTACTATCCTATAACCTTAATATTGCGTCCTGTCGGTCTGTTTTTCCAGGCCGTCATAAAGGTAAATGCCACTGTCCTGGTTGTGGTTGGTATCCTAACACATATAGGGCTTCTGAGGGACCCCACGAACTCCCCGTTATTAACTTTAAGTGCTTATTGCTTAACACCCGCTCACTGCATAGGCACGCTGTGGACATTTTTGAGCTACTGACTGCTGAGAAACCACTCTGTCTTATGCTCACTGAAACTTGGCTGAATGAGTCCTCTAACCCCGATATCGCGGCAGCCATTCCACCCGACTATATAGTCTATAGACAGGATAGGGCACTTGGTAAAGGTGGAGGTGTGGCACTTGTAGTTCAAAGATCCTCTGCTTGTATAATTATTCCACCCTCGCCCATTTCTGGCTGCGAATCCCTCGCCTTTTCCATTGCACTTTCCCCGCACCAATCATTCTCAGGGCTCCTAGTCTACAGACCTCCTGGTCTGCGGGGTTCCTTCTTTGATGAGCTTCAATCAGCTATCACTACTCTATGCTTAAAGGTGGAACACTGTATAATGCTTGGGGATTTTAATATCCACATGGATGTCGAGTCGGACAGTGAGGCTATTAAAATCATGGACATCACTGTTCCTCTCGGCCTTACCCCTTACATCTCTAGTGCAACTCACGATAAGGGTCATACTCTTGACCAAGTATTCTCCACCTTTCCCCTCATTATGTCCCGCCCCATACCTGTTTTATGGTCGGACCACTCTTTGATCAGCTTTCTCATTCAAGGTAAAAGTAAAACTTCCTGTATTAACTCGGACCAACTTAGGTACCCCAGTAGACCCTTTCATAAAATTACTCCTGAGAGTTTGGTTCAAGCATATCAAGAACATCCCTGTGCCCTATCCGGCCATCTGGAGAGGGACCTTGAAACTTTTCAGAAATGGCTGATCGAAAGGCTTGATGATCTTGCCCCTCTTTCTACGCCTCGCTCTTCTAGCAAACGTAGTTCGGCCCCGTGGTTCTCCAAGTCACTTGCTCTTGCTCGGCGTAACTGTAAGTTAGCTGAAAGACTTTGGCGGAAACAGTACGATCAAGAAGCTAAGTCTGCTTACAAACTACTGATCAAATCTTATCACGCTGCTATTCTGGAGGCCAAAAAGAATTATTTCACCAATCGAATTGAATCTGCGTCAAACTCCTGTAAAGAAATTTTTACCATCGTCAAAGAGTTTGTGTCTCCCAAATCCTGTTCAGTCCAGCATAAGTTTTCCGAACCTTGGGTAAAGGAGTTGGCCATCTTTTTTAATACGAAAATCAAATTGATCCAAGAATCCTTTCCTCCAGCCGCCCCCAATGTATCTCTGATTGATTCCAATCTGATGTCTTCTCCATCTGACACATGCCCTACTTTGTCTGAGTTTCCATCTTTATCGGAGTCTACCTCTCTGGATCTTTTACTCAGGATTAAATCAGGTTCTCCGCTTGACCCCTGTCCGGCGAGTTTTCTAGCTAGCAATGCTAAGATTTTAAATTTCCTGATCTACCCCGTCCTGAACCTATCCTTGTCTAGCGGCATTGTTCCGCCAGCTTGGAAGGAGGCAATGGTTGTTCCCCTTCTAAAAAAACCAGGCCTTGATCCAGAGATACATGCTAACTATAGGCCCATATCTCTCCTGCCCAGTTTAGCTAAGATCGTCGAGAAGCACGTTCACTCTGTGCTTTCTTCCTTCTTGGAAGACCATGGGTTACTCCACTCTACCCAATCTGGTTTCCGCTCCAATTTGAGCACTGAGACCGCTCTATTGGAGGTCAATGAAGCCATCAAGGAAGTTCTCGACGCAGGTGGAAGAGTTATGCTGGTGATGTTGGATTTGTCGGCGGCCTTCGACACCGTCCCGCATGAGGCCCTCTTGAGAAGACTTCATGAGGTTGGTCTCTGTGGGACGGTGTTGAGCTGGCTAAAATCCTACCTAGCGGGTCGTCGACAAGTGGTCTGGGCCCCGCCGTACTCCGCAGAGGTGCCGCCTATTGATGTCGGAGTCCCTCAAGGGTCGGTGCTGAGCCCGACCCTCTTTAACATCTTCATGACTCCTCTGGCGGTACTTGCGGAGTCCATGGGTGCCCAGATCATATCATACGCTGACGACACCCAGCTTCTCTTCACCTGCAAGAAGGGCATGGAGTTTGACGGGGAGAGCATCCGTGGTTGCCTTGGGGCTGTCTTCGACTGGTTTCAGCGAAGCAGCCTCAAGTGCAACCCTGATAAATCTGAGGTGCTCTTCTTCGGCTGTCAGGCAGATCCGCCTTGGCAGGAATGGTGGCCGGTGAGCATGTCACCACCTTCCTCTTCCTCTGTGGTCGCTAAAAACTTGGGGATTAAAATCGATAACACCCTTTCGCTGAAAACACAGATCACTGGTCTCACCGGCACCTGTTTCGGGATGTTAAAAATGCTGCGAAAGTTCCTTCCTCTGCTGCCTTTAGCTCACAAGAAACTGACGGTACAGGCTCTGATTTGTTCGAGGATTGACTATTCAAACGTCCTCTACCTGGGTTTACCGGATTACCTCCTGCATAAACTTCAGGTAGTACAAAACTCCGCAGCAAGGGCTATTTTCGGCCTACCTCGGCAAGCTAGGGCATCAGAGCTGCTTTCCTCCCTTCATTGGCTTCCTGTCAAGAAGCGGATCACTTTCAAGGCTCTCACATTAGCCCACAAGGCACTTCATTTGATTGGGGCCTCGTACATTCAAAAACGGCTTGTTTTCTATAAACCCCCTAGATCTCTCCGATCTGAAAGTCTTGGCCTAGCAGCGGTTCCTCCCATTAGGAGGGTCAGAATTGGGGGACGTCCCTTTAAACATCTTGCCCCTAAACTGTGAAACTCCCTTCCCGTTGATCTTCGTCGTACCTCCAATCTGCTTGCCTTTAGAAAGGCCTTGAAAACTTGGCTTTATAAGCAGTAATTTGTTATGTTTTGTTTCTCCTTTCTCAGCTGTGGGTCAGAAAGCGCCGGGACACTCCTTGGAGTAGCCGTGCGCTATATAAGCAACCCCATTAACATAACATAACATATACTCTTAAGTGCATTATAATCCTCGCGGTTAAATGCTAACTTTGGTATAGCATTATCAAAACATGTCGAGTAAGGTGTCATACGAATTGGAATACTAACCCCTCGCCAATTCTCACGACGGGGTTAGCATTCCACCCTTCTAGAGGGACACGACATGTATGTAACTGTGAACCCCGGTTAAAGTCCGACACAGCCTCAGCTCCACAAAATGGATGCTGCCACCGAGACGCAAGTCTGCCCTCCTGCTGCTGGGAGTCCTTCCAGCAACGGAGGCCTGGACAAAGGGTTTCCTGTCAGGGGCGGTGCTAGCACCATCCCAGACAGGATTTTGTGTATCCCAGGTAGGCAGGGCTGAAAGGAAGGTGACTGCAAGTGGCACTCCGGTGCTCACTGTGCATATGCCGGCTCAAACCAGTTCCTGGGGCACCCCAGCCCCTGAGCTGGGAGAGACCAGACAAAGGAGAGGGGTGTAACCACCCCCCTCCTGGTCCCACCCATAGGGCAGGACCTAGTCGCGTGCCAGCCCCTTTTCTTAGGATAAAGGTAGGAGCAGGCCCCCTTCCCAAATTAGAGCATTCTGAATCTTGAACTACTTTCCACGAAAGGAACTCTTGACTTTTCTGAAGACTCTCCCTTGTGGCTAAGGAGTAGCCACCCTGCACCAGCAGGCACCATCGAAGCTCTTGCGGTTTGCTGCACGTCCATCCTCCGGATCAAGACTGCCCAGCTCGACGAGACCCGGATTCCCTGCCATCTCTGACCTCTACCTACATCATCCAGCCCAGCTGAGATTCGTGGGTGTGACGAGACCCGTGGGACCGGCCATCTTCAAAACCTGCACGACGCTTCACCAGCACGACCCCCGAGAGACCCTCGAGTAAGTGCACTGGGGTTTGAGAAGCCCTATCTCTAAGCAGCTCCAGCACCGAAGTCCAGCCTCCCAGCATCCACGAGATCTGCGTGGGGCCCTTCTGCTTCTTTGCTGCTTGCCACGTTGTCCGGTCACTTGCCCGTTGGCTAGTGACCCTCTTGACGATGTACCACGACGTTTTCACCGCTGGTCTAGGTCCCCTAGACTGGCCCTTGCTTCTTGTCCAACAAGAAGTGCCCTGGACCCTCCTGGTCCACTCCAGACGCCATCTTGACTCCACCGCGTGGGCTTGCCTTTGCCAAGGTTTGTTGCTCAAATCCTGAGTCCAGCATCGCCGACAGCCGACAACCTCGTGGGACAGCTCGCACCTCCAGCCTGGACGCCGACAACGCCTCCTAGCCCGTGTGACTGCAGAGTCCAGCGTCGCCCACTCACCTGGTCGAGGTGACTTCATCCGGTGCCATCCTGGTGCCCACATAATCACTGGCTAGTGATTAAGAACTGAGTCCCCTCTGCTTTCAGGTCGTCTTCAACTCCGATCCAGGCTTGGATCACTCCGAACATCTTCACTGGTCGCCTGCCAGCAACTTCTTCTTTCAGGCTCCATAGACTTCAACGAGGATTCCCGACGTCTTTTGAACCCTATGCAGCCGCGGCCCCTGGGCTAGGTAACTTGAGTATTTCGGTACTCCAGCACAGGTTCACTATCCAAGTGTCCAGATCCTTTGTCGTTTTTAGTCTACCTAGTCGGATTCGTCCGGAAACAGTAACTTTAGAAACACTAGCATCCATAGACTTCTTCCCGCATCCCGCGTGAGAGTGCACACTCTGCACCCGATCTCCCTAGGCCTCCTGCTCGTAATCTTAAGGTTCAGTAGTGTAGTCCTAGCGATCCTGAAGCCTCTGGATCTTGTTACTTACCTGCTAGTATTTCGCATTCCACTTTTTGTGTATATGGTTTTACGTGCCCCTCGGGCATTTGTGTAAATTGTGCAACTTAAAGTATTTTCGTAAGAGTTTTGTATTGTGCTTAGCTCCCTGACTCATAAAGAGTTCAGGGTAGACTTGTTATAAATAAATATCCTTTATTTTCATAACAACTTGTGTGGTGTCCTTTCACTTGGTGTTCAAGGGGTATATGTGATGGTAAAACAGCTGGCTTAACACGCCCTCTAGAGTTTAGCCTAAAGACTGCTCGTGTCCATGCTACTAGGATAGCTGGTCTAATAAGGTTGACTTACAACCAATCATCAATAAGGGTTGTTTGGTATGATACAAAGTGATCACTAGAATAGTGAACACTATATATCAGGCCAACTTCTCACACCGCCTCCGCGTGCTGACGTCAGTTCTTCTTTTTTCCGCACCAGCAAGCGCAGATCTGGAAAAAGCAGTAACCCTTAGTCAATTTTTGACTAACTTTTTTGGATCTTTTTGATCATTTTTCGAAGTCTTCACGACTCCAATCGGTGCCGTAGGGATGCCTGGCTTTAAGCACTACGAGGATTGCGACCGCACGATGTCGGTCACGGATCCTCACCACCTGTGCCAAACTTGTCTAGGCGTCGACCACGACGACAAGGCCTGCTCCGAGCGGTCCCGCAGGCGACTCGAACTCCGGCAGTCGGTCCCGTGCCGCGAGAGGTCCCGGTCCCACAGGAGGTCGAGGGACAGAACGCGGGCTCGGAGCCACCACAGTTCCGAGAGTGGGCCGCACTCCTCTGGGTCGAAGTCGTCGTCAGGTAAGAAGCACAAGAAGTCCAAGAGGCGTCATCGCTCTTTGGATCCCCCCCCCCCCCCCCCCCCCCCCGACGCTCGCGCGATGCGGCCGGGGGTTCGGGTGACACCACCCCCGCGGCTCCGTCAGAGTCGCGGGTGCCGCGTCCAGCTCCACACCCTCCGGTCCCTGGGTAGACGCGACACCGGAGGAGATCGGGCGCTTCCTCATGGTCATGAGGAATCTCTCTCCTCTGACGGGCTCCGCGGCGCCTACGGGCCCAGCGGACCCGTCTGGGGCCTCTAGCGGGTGCTCCGGCCCGACGCCGCCGACGCCTTCTGGCCCGGTGCCGCTAGGCCCCACAATCCCGGCGCCGCAGGGTCCAGCGTCCCCGGCGCCGCGGGACCCCACTAGGCCTTCTTCAGGATCTGGGTCGTCGCCGGTGGACCTTACGACCTCCCCGGCGTCGGACCATCAGGTGTCGCCTCCGGCGCCGTCCTCGGGCTGCGCCGTCCCCGATTCCTCCTTCGTTCCTGTTCCTGTTCCGACGTCGGGACGGCCCTGATGGGCGCCGCTCCAGACGTCGTTTGGAGAGTTTCACTTCTATGAACAGGCCCCATTGATTGAGAACCCTGTGTATCAGGAGATGGGTGATGAAGGGGATTGGGAGGGGTCTGAGGACCCTCTGACCCGAGAGTGTCAGTTTCATGAGGACTGGGCAGGAGACCTTGGGGAGGCCAGTGGCCTGGACACCTCTCCAGACACTGGTTTTGTCTCCCCTCCTACCGTGGCTTCGGAGGAGGGGGCAACCTACAGTGTGGTGTTGATGAGGGCTGCCAAGGCCTTGAGCTCCGCGTCGCGGCCGTGAGGACTAATCTCCTCACTGAGGTCCTTAAACCGCAGTCAAGCTCGGCCGAGCCTCTGCTGCCCTTTAATGAGGTCTTGACCGACGTTCTTCTGGGCACTTGGTCCAAGCCCGCTATGGGTTCGCCCGTAGATAGGAACGTGGCCAGACGCCACCGCCCAGCCCCGGGCGACCCATGTTTCCTGTCCACCCACCCCACTCCCGAGAGCCTGGTCATCCAGGCCTCCAATTCCCAGACCGCATTCCCGTCGGCTCCACCGGACAGGGAATCCAAGAGGTATGAGCAGTATGGTAAAAAGATCTTCTCATCCCTTAGTCTGGGACTGCGGTCTTCCAACACCGCGTGCCTCTTGGGCCGTTACACCCACTCTCTGTGGGATACGGTTGCGGAAGTGCTGCCAGAGTGTCCGTTGGAGGTACGGGCCAAACTCGGCCAAGCCCTTGTGGAGGGCCGGGATGCAGACAAATATTCCATCCGGTGTGGGCTGGATGCCACCGACTCGCTAGGTAGAGCGATGGCAACGACGGTGGCGGTCAGACGCCACGCCTGGCTGAGGTCCGCCAACTTTTCGGCAGATGTCCAGAACACGTTGATGGACATGCCGTTTGATGGCCGTCGCCTCTTTGGCGACAAAGCAGACCATGCGCTTGAGCGCTTTAAGGACTCCAGGGCTACGGCCAAGTCCTTGGGCCTCTCGGCCCCGCGCCAGCAATCGGCTGCTTTTCACTCCTTTCGTGGCCACGGAAGCGGTGTACCCACACGTGCTGCCAGCCACGCTCCGCAGGGCAATACTCAACGCGTTGGCGGCCGTGGGAACTGCCGTCCTGGCGGTAGGGGTCAACGGCGAGGCCAGTCCACACCTTCCCCCGCAGCATCCGCCTCAAAACCCTCCTAGTCCGTGCTTTCAGGCCCGTGTGACGCCAGTGGGGGGCAGGGTTTGCCATCACCTCCTCCACTGGCACACTGTCACATCGGACAGGTGGGTGCTGCAGATCGTCCGAAGGGGCCACCGCAGAACCACCGTGTATCGGGAGATCATTTGCGACTTCTGCAGGAGGAAGTCACGGCCCTCTTGGCCAAGGGGGCCATCGAACGCGTTCCTGGGCCAGAAGTATGGTGTGGTTGCTATTCCCACTACTTTCTGGTACCCAAGAAGGGCAAAGGGGGCCTACGCCCTATCTTGGACCTCAGGAATGTCAACGGCTTCCTCCAGAAGGAGAAGTTCAAAATGCTGACACTGGCTCAGGTCTTAGCTGCCCTGGACCCAGGAGACTGGATGGTAGCGTTGGATTTGTAGGACTCTTATTTCCACATCCCCGTCATGCCGGCCCACCGGCGCTACCTGCGGTTCACGGTTGGCCGCGAGCACTTTCAGTATACTGTGCTCCCCTTCGGCCTTACTAGCGCCCCACGGGTGTTCACAAAGGTGATGGCGGTGGTCGCAGCTCATCTGCGCAGGTTAAGGGTTTCAGTCTTCCCCTACCTCGACATCTGGTTGTTGAAGGCGGGTTCGCCCCAGACAGTCGTCCGCCACCTCCAGACTACGGCGGATCTCCTGCACCGGCTGGGGTTCTCCATCAATATGCCAAAGTCACACCTGTGCCCCTCTCAAAAGCTCCTTTTCATCAGAGCTGTTCTCGACTCGGCACGGTTTCGGGTTTATCCACTCGAACAGCGGATCCGGGATATTCAGGCTCTGATTCCCATCTTTCAGCCGTTATCCCGGGTCTCGGTCAGGTTGACGCTGCGGCTTCTGGGGCTGATGGCCTCCTGCATCCTACTGGTGCATCACGCCAGGTGGCGGATGCGGGTTCCGCAGTGGGACTTGAAGTGTCAGTGGGCCCAGCATCAGGGCAACCTGTCCGACCACGTCCTGATCTCGGAGGGCACTGCGAGACAGCTGCAGTGGTGGCTCACGGACCGCGATTGGGTCAGCGGCAGATCCCTCTCCCTTCCCCAACCGGAGCACGTAGTTGTGACGGACGCGTCCCTCCAGGGCTGGGGTGGCCACATGGGAGAGCCGGAGATCAGTGGCCTCTGGGCTCTGGCGGAGGCCCGGCTCCACATCAACCTGTTGGAGTTACGGGCGATTCGTCTAGCACTGAAGGCATTCCTCCCCTCTGTCCGGGGGAGTGTAGTGCAGGTGTTCAAGGACAACACCACCGCCATGTGGTACTGCAACAAACAGGGCGGGGTGGGGTCGTGGACCCTTTGCCAGGAGGCTCTGCACCTCTGGCAATGGCTGGAACGCCAGGGCGTGACCCTGGTGGCTCAACACCTGGCAGGTTCTCTGAACGCCAGGGCGGACGAGCTCAGCCGTCGGTGCATGATGGATCACGAATGGCGTCTGAACTCGGACGTGGCGCAAGGCCTCTTTCAGCAATGGGGATAGCCTTGGTTAGATCTATTCGCCACCGAAGAGAAGGCGCAATGTCATCAGTTCTGCGCATTGGAATTTCCAAGGCGGCACTCGCTCGGAGACGCTTTTCGTCGCGCGTGGAGTTGCGGTCTATTTACGCCTTTCCGCCTATACCACTTCTGCCCAGAGTGCTGAAGAAGATCAAGCGCGACCAGGCCCAAGTCATCCTTGTGGCTCCGGACTGGGCGAGAAGGTACTGGTATCCAGAGCTACTCAGTATGTCAGTCGATACCCCGGTTTGTCTGCCTCTTCAGGAGGGCCTTCTGTCGCAGCAGCAGGGGACGGTCCTCCACCCGAACCTGTCCAGTCTCCATCTCCATGCTTGGAGATTGAGCAGCGACAGTTGAGGCCATTTGACTTGCCTCTTGAAGTCTGTAACGTCATTCTGGCAGCCAGGCGTCCCTCCACAAAGTCGGTATACGCCTGCAGGTGGAACAGATATGTGGCATGGTGCACAGCAAAGGCTGTGGATCCTCTTGCTGCCCCTCTCTCTGAGGTTCTTCTCTTCCTTCTTTCTCCTGCCCAGCAGGGCTCTGCTCTGGGCACTATCAAGGGCTACCTTTCTGCCCTTTCAGCCTTTCTGAGGCTGCCTGATCAACCTTCTTTGTTCAAGTCCCCTATTGTAAATAGATTTCTAAAAGGCATCACACACACATTTCCTCCTGTTCTGTTTGTGATGCCTCAGAGGGACTTGAACCTCGTTCTTACGTTTCTGATGTGCGCTCCTTTTGAGCCACTTCACAACTGTCTTCTCCGCCTTCTTACTCTGAAGACTGCTTTCCTGGTTGCCATCACCTCTGCCAGGAGAGTGAGTGAGCTCCGGGCCCTTTCTTGTACTCCCCTTTCTGCGAACCGATATCTAGGGTTAGGGTTACCCCCTTTCAGGTCCCTAGTTTCAATGGCACCAGTGTTGGTCTTTAACATGGCTCTGCGTTTCTGGCGCGGAAAAGCTGTGTCTAAGAACTGACGTCAGCACGCGGAGGCGGCGTCTAAGTACTCAGACGACATCATCACGGCGCCGACGACGGACGCAGAGCCGCAGACGACGCCTACCGACGCGCAAGGGTACTGCTACGCAAAAATTTCCGGATCCAGTCTGACGCCTGGGGATATTCTAAGGTAAGGAATCTAATACTAACTAATGTCTCTTACAGATATATCATTACACAAGTAGTAACTTGTGCATTAAGGTACCTAGAGGTACATATAAATCAAGTCTTATCATACTTAAGTTCTACTGAACTTAGTTGTTGTAGAGGAAAGGGCCTAGCACACCCTGACTACAACTCCTAGAGAGGTTCTAGTAAGTAACACTTAGTGCAGGTAGGTGCACACACCACACCTCACTAGAGAATGTCCTTGAGAGGAGAGCCTAGTGTGTCTCTCCCAGAGGAAGTGGACCCTCCCAGGATCCCTTCCCACTATGACACATTTACGTTTAATGAACTTAGAAGTTTGTGTTCACTCAGGAGACTGAGACAAGGACAGAGTCCAACCCTAAGACACGTTATAGATTTGTTAATGGAGTATGATGCTGAGAAAGCAGCAGCCCCAGATCAGACTGGTAGTGGAAGGGAGGCCATCCATCCACAGAGGATTCCCAGGATGACAATCTAGGGGGGTCTGATGAGGAGGATGATGATCAAGTCCAAGTTGAAGAACTGTACCAGGTCAACCTAGGACTACCTGGGGCTGGACAGGAGAGAATCCCATCCATGCCCCCAAGTAGGCCTAACACTGAGCACCTACTCAGTGACTCTCACCACTCTGATGACTCAGTAGGGTCAAATACCTCAGCAGTGAGAAGGATGACTTCACCTCAGAGAAGAGAGCATAAGGCTAGGATGAGGGAGGTCAATCTTAGGATCAAGAGGCAAGAAATTGCCCTTGCCAAAGAGACTCTGGCTCTTGCTAGAGAGCAAAGGTTGAGTGGATTAGATTCCACTGGTGGCCGCAACATCCCTAGAGGTAGGTGTGAGAAGTTGGCCTGATATGCAGTGCTCACTATTCTAGTGAACACTATGTATCAGTCCAAACAACCCTTATTGATGTTTGGTTGTAAGTCAACCTGATAGACCAGCTATCCTAGTAGCATGGACACGTGCAGTCTTTAGGCTAAACTCTAGAGGGCGTGTTAAGCCAGCTGTTTTACCATCACATATACCCCTTGAACACCAAGTGAAAGGACACCACACAAGTTGTTATGAAAAATAAATTATATTTATTTATAACAAGACTACCCTGGCTCTTTATGAGACAGGGAGCTAAGCACACAACAAAACTCTTAAAGAAATACTTAAAGTCGCACAATTTACACAAATGCCCGAGGGGCACGAAAAACCATATACTATACAAGTGGAATGCGAAATACTAGCAGGTAAGTAACTATTCTCATAGGCTTTAGGATCGCTAGGACTGGACTACTGAACCTTTAGATTACAAGCAGGAGGCCTAGGGACGTCGTGTGCAGAGTGGGAACTCTCACGCGTAAGGCGGGAAAAAGTCTATGGAGGCTAGTAAAAGCAAAGTTAGTGTTTTCGGGCGAACCCGACTAGGTAGGTCAAAAACGAAAGTGGATCTAGACACTTAGAGAGTTGGTCTACGCTGGAGCACCGGAGTACTCGGTTTACCTAGCCCAGGGGCGGCGGCTGCATAGGGTTCAAATGTCGTCGGGTTTCTTCGTTGATGAACCAGGAGCCTGAAGAAAGAAGTTGCTGGCAGGCGACCAGTGAAGAAGTTCGTGGGGATCCAAGCCTGGATCGGGGAAGAGGAAGACCTGTAAGCAGAGGGGACCAAGTTCTGAATCACTAGCCAGTGATTTAGGTGGGCACCAGAGTGGCACCGGGCGAAGTCACCTCAACCAGGTGAGTGGGCGCTGCTGGGCTCTGCAGTCTCTCGGACCAGGAGGCGTTGTCGGCGACCAGGATGGAGGTGCGAGCTGTCCCACGAAGATATCTGCTGTCGACGTCGCTGGACCCAGGATTGGGCAACAAGTCTTGGCAAATGCAAGCCCACGCGGTGGACTTAAAATGGCGTCTGGAGTGGACCAGGAGGGTCCAGGGTGCTCCTCTGTTGGAGGGGAGCAAGGGCCAGTCTGGAGCAACCAGACCAGCGGTGTTTGTTGTCGAAATTCGTCGTCAGAGGGCCACTAGCCAACGGGCAAGCGACCTGGACAACGCGGTGAGCAGCAAAGAGCAGAAGGGCCCCACGCAGATCTCGTGGATGCAGGGGAGCTGAACTTCGGTGCTGGAGCTGCTCAGGGTTGGGGCTTCTCTTACCCCAAAGCACTCGGTCGAGGGTCACTCGGGAGTCGTGCTGGTCAAGCGTCGTGCAGTCTTGGAAGATGGCCGGTCCCTCGAGGTCTCGTCACACCCACGAATCACAGCTGGGCTGATGATGCAGGTAGAGGTCAGAGGTGCCAGGGAAGCCGGTTCTTGTCGAGCTGGGCAGTCTTGATCCGGTGAGGAGACTTACAGCAGACCGCGATGCTTGGTTGGTGCCTGCTGCTGCAGGGTGACTACTCCTTAGTCACAAGGGAGAAATCTTAGGAAGAAGTCTTGAGTTCCTTTCGTGGAAAGTAGTTTCAGGATTCAAAGATGATCTAATTTGGAAGGGGGCCTGCTCCTACCTTTATCCTGCAAAAGGGGGCTGGCACGCGACTAAGTCCTGCCCTATGGGTGGGACTAGGAGGGGGGTGGTTACACCCCTCTCCTTTGGCGGGCTTTCCCCAGATCAGGGGCTGGAGTGCCCCTGGAACTGGTTCAAGCCGGCCTATGCACAGTGAGCACCGGGGTGCCACTTGCAGTCACCTTCCTCTAAAGCCCTGCCTACCTAGGATACACAAAATCCTGTCTGGGACGGTGCTGGCACCGCCCCTGGCAGGAAACCCTTTGTCCTTGCCTCCTGTGCTGGGAGGACTCCCAGCAGCAGGAGGGCAGACTTGTGTCTCAGTGGCAGCATCCATCTTGTGGAGCTGAGGCTATGTCTGACTTTAACCGGGGTTACAGGTTACATACATGTCGTGTCCCTCTAGAAGGGTGGAATGCTAACCCCGTCGCCAGAATTGGCGAGGGGTTAGTATTCCAATTCGTATGACACCTTACTCGACATGTTTTGATAAAGCGATACCAGAGTTGGCATATAACCGCGAGGATTATAATGCACTTAAGAGTATATGGTATGCGTTATCATGGAACAGCTATTAGGACTTGGTTCTGCAAGCTGCAAACGGGCTCAGCTCATGCCAGAGCACCATTTCACATTATTCCACGCACTCTGCCTTTAGGATTGTTAAGGCCTGCCATAGGAGTGACTGATAGGGATATATGTGTCCATTTTAGGGTTAGATATAGGTATACTATATCTAAAGCAAAGGGTGATTACACCACCTTGCCCCAGCTGTCGTGCAGCCAGTTGTGTCAGATTTGGATGGCCAGCCAGCCAGGGGTGGCATAATACATGCTGCAGCCCCTGGTAGGCCCTGGGTACACCTATGCCCTGGGTACCTAAGGTACACTGTACAGGGACTGATAAGGTGACTCAGTATCCAGTTAGATATGTACCTAGGGTACATGGAATCCATTTTACAGAGAGAGCAGTAGGCCTGGGGTCCTGAATAGCAGGACCCCAGGTCAACTAAGTCAGAAAACCAGCAAAACACCAGGCAAAAAGTTGGGGGCAACCATAGTCAGGGATCTACCTTCCTACAGTAGGGAAAGGTCAAATGACCATAGAAACCTGAGTAAGATTGTCCCTCCCTACCAGAGTGGGGATGACATCCACAAGTGGATAACTGCTTTGGAGAGGGTTTTCAAAGTACAGCAGGTACCCCAAAGTCAGTGGGCAGCAATCTTATGGCTCTCCTTTTCAGAAAAAGGTAGAGACAAGCTCCTCACAGTTAGTGATGAGGATGCTGACAACTACAATGTCCTGAAAAGTGCTATAATAGATGGGTTTGGCTTAACCACTGAGCAGTATAGGTTGCTGTTCAGAGACACCCAGAAGACACAGACTCCGGACTGGACTGACTTTGTAGATTGTGCCACTAAGGCTCTGGAAGGCTAGTTACTGGGCAGTAAGGTCAAAGACTATACAGGATTGTATAATTTGATTATGAGAGAGCAAATTCTTAATAATTGTCAGAACCAGTTATTACATCAACACCTGATTGACTCTGATCTGACCTCTCCCCAATAATTGGGAAAGAAGGCAGACAAATGGGTCAGAACAAGGGTGAAGCAGAAGGTCCAGAGCCAAGGTGGTGATGAGAAGAAACAAGACCAAAAAAGTGGGGAGAAAGCAAAAGACCAGAAGTCTTCTCAAGGTCCCCAAAAAGCTTCTAATGGTGGGGGTTCCCAACAATCTAAGAAAAAGGAAGGCCCAAAGAAACCCTGGTGCAAAACTTGTAAGGTTAATTCTCACTGGGCAAGTGATTGCACCAAGAAGGAGACAGCTCCAACCATGGTTGCCCCTAAGGCACCTGCACCCCCTAGTACAGTTAATAGTGGTGGTTCTCAACCCAAGGCTATAGTGGGGTTAACTCTGGGTACTGAGACGGATTCTGGCGTAGTCAGAATACCAACTCAAGCTGTTCTAGTCTGTGCTGTGGACATGGCTATGTCCTCTACTGTGAGTCCCAATAACTTGGGCAAGTACAGGCAAACACCTTTAATCAATAACAAAGTGGCTCAGGCCTACTGGGACACATGTGCCAGTGTCACCATGGTGACGCCTAACTTTGTGGACCCTGGTCAGATAATACTAGGTGACAATTACCTAGTGACCAATGCAAGCAATGTCACTACCACCCATAGTAGGGCAATTGTTAATTTCTCCTGGGGAGGGGTAACTGGCCTCAAAAGAGTGGTTGTTAGTTCAGACCTCCCTGTAGAATGTTTGTTGGACAATGATCTGGAATCTTCAGTCTGGTCTGAAGTGGAGTATAGGACTCATGCAGAAATGCTAGGTATATCAGCACATGTCCTTGCTGTGACCAGGTCACAGGCCAAAAAGTGCAAAACTGAACAGGCCCTGGATCCTGAAACTATGGACCAGCTGCCTACCAAGAGAAAGAGCAGTAGGGTTGAGGCAGTGCATTCCCCCTGCCTCAGAATGAGGATCAGCCTTCTGAGGAAGCTGATAGGGAGACCCAAGAAGGAACTGTCCTAGAAGAGCGTGAACCTGATCAAGTTGAGTTTCTTGGGACAGGGGGACTTTCAAGGGCAGATCTGAGGCAGGCACAGCTAGACTGCCCCTCTCTTGAACCCCTCAGACAGCAAGCTTCTGCTGAGGCTGCTGGGAATGCTACAGGTACCCATAGAGTGTATTGGGATGAAGGGCTCCTGTATTCAGAGGCTAGAGACCCCAAGCCTGGTGCTTCCAGGAGGTTGGTCATACCTCTGGCGTTCAGGGGCTTCCTTCTTACCTTAGCCCATGATATTCCCTTAGCAGGACATCTTGGCCAGAACAAGACTTGGGACAGGCTTGTCCCTCACTTTTACTGGCCACACATGTCAGAAGATGCCAAGGAGTTTTGTCGCTCCTGTGTCACCTGCCAAGCCAGTGTCAAATCAGGTGGCACCAGAAAGACCCCCCTAATACCGCTACCTGTGGTGGGGGTTCCCTTTGAAAGAGTTGGGATAGACATTGTTGGACCAATGGATCCCCAGACAGCCTCTGGGCACAGGTTTATTCTGGTGGTAGTGGATCATGCCACCAGATACCCAGAAGCTATCCCCTTAAGGACCACAACAGCCCTTGTTGTGGCAAGAGCCCTCCTGGGATTTTTCTCAAGAGTGGACTTTCCGAAAGAGGTTGTCTCAGACAGAGGTGCAAACTTTATGTCTGGATATTTGACTTCTATGTGGAAAGAGTATGGAGTGAACTACAAGTTCACCACACCCTTCCATCCACAGTGCAATGGTCTAGTTGAAAGATTCAACAAGACCTTGAAGGACATGATCAAGGGACTCCCTGAAAAGCTTAGGCGAAGATGGGATATCTTGCTGCCCTGCCTTTTATTCGCTTACAGAGAGGTTCCACAGAAGGGGGTTGGCTACAGCCCTTTTGAACTTCTATCTGGGCACCCTGTAAGAGGACCCCTGTGTCTGGTGAAGGAAGGATGGGAGTTACCTCTCAAAAAGCCTAAACAAGACATAGTGGATTATGTACTTGGTCTCTGCTCCAGGATGGCAGTGTATATGTAAAAGGCATCTAAAAACCTTGAGACTAGCCGGGGACTTCAAAAGGCCTGGCATGACCAAAAGGCTGTGCTGACAGTTTACCAGCCAGGACAGAAAGTGTGGGTGTTGGAGCCAGTGGCCCCAGCTGCACTCCAAGACAAATGGTATGGACCCCACACTATTGTTGAGCAAAAGGGAGAGGTAACCCACTTGGTTGACCTTGGAACTCCCAGGAGCCCCCACAGGGTGCTTCATGTCAACAGATCGAAGGCATATGTTGACAGGGCAGACATGGGCCTAAACCTCACACCCAAGATGGCAAGAGAGAGATGAGGTTTTGTGTGGACTACAGAGGTCTCAATGCTGTCACTAGGACAGATGCCCACCCAATACCAAGGGCAGATGAGCTCATTGACAGATTGGCTTCTGCCAAGTTTTTGAGCACATTTGACTTGACAGCTGGCAACTGGCAGATCAGACTAGCTGTGGATGCAAAAGCCAAAACAGCATTTTCAACCCCAGGACGACATTATCAATTTGTGTTAATGCCTTTTGGTCTGAAGAATGCACCTGCCACATTTCACAGGTTGGTGAATCCACCTGAAAAATGTTTTGGAGGCCTTGCAAAAGGCAGGCCTAACTATTAAGGCTACTAAGTGCCAGATAGGGCAGAGTAAGGTTGTATATCTGGGCCACCTTTTATGTGGGGGTCAGTTCAACCACTGGAGAGCAAGATCCAGACCATAAAGGACTGGACTCCTCCAACCACCCAGACACAGGTCAGAGTTTTCTTGGGCCTGTCTGGTTACTACAGGAAGTTTGTTATGAACTATGGGTCAAGGTGACTCCTCTTAATGACCTCACCTCAAAGAAAATGCCAAAGAAAGTTCAGTGGACAGTAAGCTGTCAAAAGGCATTTGATGACCTGAAGCAGGCCATGTGCACTGCACCTATTCTGCAAAGTCCAGATTACTCCAAAGAATTCATTGTCCAAACAGATACTTCTGAGTTGGGTGTGGGAGCTGTTCTTTCACAATTGAATAAAGATGGTCAAGACCAGCCCATTGCTTTTATTAGCAGAAGGCTGACCCCTAGAGAGAAACGTTGGTCAGCTATTGAGAGGGAGGCCTTTGCTGTGGTTTGGGCCCTGAAGAAGCTGAGGCCATACTTGTTTGGTACTCACTTCAAGATTCAGACAGACCATAAGCCCCTCTTATCACAAACTGCTTAGGTGGTCCATTTCCCTACAGGGGATGGACTTTACAGTGGAACATAGACCTGGGACTGACCATGCCAATGCAGATGAGCTCTCCAAATATTTCCACTAAGAACATGAAGACTCAACTGGTCAAGGTTAGTTTAATGTCCTTGCGTTTGGGAAGGGGGGGGGGGTTGTGTAGGAGAGTAGGGTCTGCTTCCTATGGTCACCCCCACTTTTTGCTGCGATTCTCTGGTTTTTCGACTTTAGTGTGACTGTGGGCCTGCTAATCAGACCCACAGTCCAGCTGTTCTCTCTCTAAATTCATACCATGTACTTTAGGTACATACCTGATTGGGTATTAGGTCACCTTTGTGAGCCCCTGTATAGTGTACCATAGGTACTCAGGGCATAGGTGCATCCAAGGCCTACCAGGGGCTGCAGCATGTATTATGCCACCCCTGGCTGGCCATCCAAACTGACACCACAGGCTGATCACTCAGCCTGGGCAAGGTGGTGTAATCACCCCTTGCTTAGATATAGTATACCTATATCTACCCTTATATATAGACACATATATACCTATAAGTCACTCCTATGGCAGGCCTTAACAATCCTGGAGGCAGAGTGCTTGGTTCTATGTGAGAGGGTGCCCTAGCATGAGCTGAGCCCCTCTGCAGCTTTCGGAACCATGTCCTTATAGCTGTTCTATGATATAGCCATACCATATACTCTTAAGTGCATTATAATCCTCGCGGTTAATGCTAACTTTGGTTTGGCTTTATCAAATCATGTTGTGTAAGGTGTCAAACACTTTGGAATACTACACCCCCAATTCCCCCCACCAATTCTGGTGGCGGAGGTAGCATTCCACCCTTCTAGAGGGAGAAGGCATGTTGGTTACTGCTTTACCCGGTTAAAGTTAAACAGAGCCTCAGCATCACAAAATGGATGCTGCTGCCACAGACACAAGTCTGACATCCTGCTGCTGGACGAAACTCCGGCAGGGGAGGCCTGGACAATAGGTTTCCTGCCTTGGGAGGTGCTAGCACCTCCCCAGACAGGCTTTTAGTGTATTGGGGCAGGGAGGGCTGCAAAATGAGACACTGCCTGGGGCACACAAGGTGCTCCATGCATAGCCCGGTTCAAACCAGTTGCTGGGGCATTCCAGCCCCAGCTCTGGCGCGAAACTGGACAAAGAGAAAGGGGTGTAACCACCCCCTTCTCAGGGTCCACCCATAGGATGGACCTAGCAGGTAATCCAGCCCCTTAGTTTGGTATAAAGTTAGGAGCTGTGTCTAGAGACATCAGATTACCCTGGAAAGAAACTACGAAACAGAACTCTTGGACTTCGACATTCTATGCTGACTAGAAGACTGAAGAAGATCTCCCTTGTGGTCAAGGAGTGACCACCCTGTTCAAACAGGCACGACCAGTAACTTGCCGCTTTGTTTTGTCGACGCTCCCGACGGAACCTGACGACTCAGCTACTCAGGACTGGACTTCCAGACTTCTTGGACTCTGACCCACATCCACAGCAAAGCTGAGACCTGTGGCGGACACGAGAGACGTGGGACCAGACTCCCTGGACATTCTGCAAATTGCTAACTGCATCGACTCCTGAGGTAACTCGCAGTTGTGCATTGGGGCACGAGAAGCCCCACACCCGAGCAACATCAGCACCAGAGCTCAGCCCTCCACACTCCACTAGTGCCACGTGGGGCCCGCTCCTGCATTTCAGCTCGACGTGTCTTCCCGGTAGCTAGCCCGTTGGCTAGTGAGCCCCCTGAAGACGATCCTTTTAATTTTCAACGCTTGCCTGGTTGCGTTGTGCTTGTTCCAGCTTCCTTCCAAAAGAGAAGCTCCTCAGACATTGCTGGTCTGAACTGAAGCGAATCTTCACTTCCTGCGTGGGTTGTGGTTACCAAGGCTTGTTGGGTCCAATCCGGATACCGATACCGCAGTCAACTAGAGTCTTCGCGGGACAGCTCGATTCCAGCTCCTGGTCGTCGTCGACGCCTCCTGGTCCTCGTGGCTGCAGAGACAAGCTTCACCTCTTCATCCGTTTGCATCGCGACACCACCTGGTTCCATCCTGGTCACTGGCTAGTGACCCAGACTCTGTCCCCTCTGCTTTCAGGTTCTTCAGCTCCTTGATCCACCCTTGGATCCACCCGGACACTCTTCCTTCGGCCGCCTGCAGCACTTCTTTTGCAGGTCTCCATTGAAAGCATCGACGAAACCAGACACGAAAAGGCACCTATGCACCCGGCTTCACTGGGTGAGGTAACTCGAGTACTCCGTTACTCCCGTGGGTATTGACTATCCAAGTGTCCTAGTTTAAAGGGGTTTCACCGTATTCCACCCGGAAGTGTCCTTAATCAGTAACTTTGTGACTTCTTCGTTCTCCATTGTAAGTCAATGGTAACTTGCGTCTGTGTTCCCACACTGCATGCGTCTTCCGTGGGTCTCCTACTTCCAAACCTTTGGTCCTGTAGTGTAGCCCCAGCGATGCCCTAGGCCTATTCACTTTTCCTGAAGTGGCTCTTATACCACTTACTTAGTATATGGTTCGTGAGGCCCCTAGGGCAGAATTGTATTTGTGCAATTTATAGTATGCTTAATGAGTAACTTGTAACGTATCTCGAACTCTGACCTCATAAAGAGTGCAGAGGGGTTGTGTTAGTAATAAATACATATATATTTGATATATACCTTGTGTGCTGTCCTTTCATTTGGTATTCAAGGGATTATATATGGTAAAACAGCTGGCTTCACATGCTCTCTGAAGTTTTAGGCTAAGACTGCTTGTCCGTGCTACCACTAGGATAGCTGGTCTATAAGGTTGACTTTACAACCATCACCATAAGGGTCGTTTAGACTGGTGCAAGGTGCCCACTAGAATAGTGGCAACATATGCCAGGCTAACTTCTCACATTGGTCTTGTGGATAAAGAATGGGAATATTGTGGTGAGCAAACTGGAAGGTTATTCCGAAATGGTAGGCTACACCTCATTCACTTCAAATACTTAGATCTTTTATATCGCTCCCCCTGAGTATGGGCAGGTGTGGGGCTAAAGCAGACGCCAGCTGCCACAGATGTTGAACCCCTGCTGCAAATTTTGTACACCTTGCATGGAACAACCCATACATTAGCAAGTACTGGTCCGAGGTGTTTCAGCTCCTTTTGGACATGATTGGTACACAAGTGCTGCCATTGCCTAAACTGTCCTTTATAGGATGCACAATTAATATACCAAGTGATGAGGTGCTTTTTGTCGTTTGCGCTGCTTCTGGCAAAGTGATGAGGGGTCTATATATATGGTGGAGACAGGGCCCTCACTATCAGGAAATGGCTATATGACTTGACATACTGCAACAAATAATCAGAACTTTATTAAGTTTATAAATGTACTTTATTTATAACTCTGCATGTCTTTTGGGGAATTACTCCCATGCTCTATGGAACTCGGTTGCGCTTGTGCTCCGCATGGTTCTGCAGGCGGCCTGGGCCTTACTCTCCCAGCCTGTTGCAGACTGGAGAGATGCAGCTAAGTTTACGATCAGATTGGAGTGGATGCCACTGAATCACTGGGCAGGGCTGTTTCCTTGAGGGTGGCCTTACAGCACCAGGCCTGGCAGAAAACAGCTGGCTTTTCAGGGGCTGTCAAGCATTGCTTATGAACATGCCGTTTGATGGCTCCTATCTCTTTGGAGACGAGGCAGACTCAGAGCTGGAGCGCTTCAAGGACAGCAGTGATACAGCCAGGTACTTATGCCTTGCATGGCTCCTCTCCAGCCCCAGTCTGCTTTTCGCTCCTTTCAGGGACACAGAAGGGGCTTATCCATGTCTATACCCTACCATCCACCACAGCGTGCAAGCTTCCCAGCCTCTGCATAGCTGAGGACGCAGTACCCACAGAACAACTAAAGAAAGGGGTTGGTCCCAGTAGTGTCCATCCTAATAAATGGGTTTGTTCTGTTAGAACCAGGGCCCAGATGTAGGTAAATCTGATTTACCGACTCTAGAATACCGAATTTTACCGATTCGGTATTCTAGATTCGGTAAATCAGATGTAGGTAAAAATTCGGTAATTTTTACCGAATCTGTATGATTCGGTAATTACCGAATCGGCATTTACCGATTCGGTAATTTCCATTGATTCCTATGGGCCTACAGGCCCATAGGAATCAATGGCAATTACCGAATCGGTAAATACCGATTCGGTAAAATTAATTACCAATTTTGCAAGGGGAACAGGGTGTTACTTTGACACCCTGTTGCACCCCTGATTTTGGCTTGTGTGCCATATGACACACATACATGCCCTTAGGGCATGTATGTGTGCCACATGGCACAGGTGTACATGCACAGATGTGCATGTACACTGGAATTCGCTATTTACCATGCAATTGTATTACATGGTAAATAACGAATCGGTAATGGCCTGTGGCACTGTTTGCAGTGCCACCTACATCTGGATTTACCGATTCGGTAAATTTACAGATTCTGTATTTTACAGAATCTGTAAATTTACCGGATCGGTAAATATACCGATTATGTAAATAAAATGCCCCCTACATCTCCATTTGCAAATACCGGTCGGTACCGGCCGAAATCGTCCGTTAGATGCCCAAAATGGGAAACCCCTAACCCATTAATATAGAAGACCTAATAATGGGTGAAGGACAGAGCTGGCAGTATAAGGGATTGAAAAAAGCACGCCGTAGCGCAAGATCGGGCGATTTTAGGCTTGTATCATTGCGCAGATCGGTGCTGCCAGCGCTCAGTATTTTTAAATTGTCACATTAGAATTTTGTTGTGTTAGAATCCATCACTCACCTCTTTTTAAAATTGAACTGAATCTTTCGCAGTTATTCCGACGCTCCAGACACCACCCCTAGGCCTTAGCCAATCGGCCGAGAGGGGGAGGAGTCAGAGGCGGGCCCAGGCTCAAATGTAGGATACATTGCGGAAGTGCAGCGGGCGAGCCAGTGTACTAGAGCCCACTCCATTAAAGAGTTCAAAGCATGTGCAAATTGCGGTCTTAGCTTTACTCCCAATCCAGAAGTCAGGATCGTTAATTCATCTCTCGACCCAAATCCACAAACTCTATATGATAAATCCCTCACCTTTATTAGTATTAATTGTCGCTCGCTGCTGAAACACAAGTCTGACATCTTCGACTTATTATTTAATGACCAACCTGATGCAGTCTTCATTACAGAGACCTGGCTCCATGAGAGCTCAGGGCCAGGCATCGCAGCAGTGCTACCCACAAATTACGCGATAGTAAGGAAGGATCGCAATATAAAAATAGGTGGAGGGATAGCGATTATTTTAAAGAATATATATTCAAATGCGACTTTGAACATCTTTCCGTCCCAATTTGTGAAGCTGCCCTTTTCAAGCTGACTCTTTCCCCTAATTTTACGTTTTCAGGCATACTTGTTTAACAACCTCCAGATTGCTCTTCAGCCTGGTCTTCAACTTTCGCTGAACCTATTGCTCCATATGCCATAAAAACAGCCAACTTCACCATTCTGGGAGATATAAACTTACATCTAGAAAACAAAGCTTGTAAAAATAGCGCCAATTTTATTTCAGATATGGCCTCCCTGAATCTCCACTTATTAAATTCTTGTCCAACACATGCCGCTGGGCATTTTTTGGATCCTATTTTTTGTAATTAACAGCGATTTCTTGCTCACTGGCCCTTCCCAACTAGTTGGTCAGACCATTATCTGATCAAATTTGTCCTCACACTGCCAATAGACAAAGGCACCACTGTCAGCTCACGGGGGGCACTGAAAAGAAATTGGAAAAAAATAGATATGAACAGTCTCAATGATCTCTTAGATGCCCAAAAGCCATCCTTTGAGCACAGTGTAGATCATTTCTGAACCTCCGCCCAAAGTTGGCTCACTGATGCCATAGATACCTGTCTTCCTCTGACTAATCAAAAAATGAATAACCATCGTCCACCTGCGCCATGGTATGATGAGTCACTTAAAACTGAAAAAACGAATTCTAAGATCCTAGAAAGAAAATGGAGAAAGGGTTACGCCTCAGCATCCAAACAGGTCTACAAAATTGCTTTGAACAAATATCATAAACTCTATAAACAGGCACGAGCAAACTTTGTTACTGCAACCATTTCCAAAGCGGCAAATTGCTCTAAAACCCTTTTTAACAACCTCAATGCAGCCTCCTGCCCTGACTCAGTCTAAATGTGAGGAGTTAGCTTCCTTCTTTATCCATAAAGTTAAAGCACATCCTACCCTAACCCATCCTAAACCACCCCCTCTTGATATGTCACATTCTCCCCCTAACCAAGCGGAAAAATGTAATGACCCAGATTACTCTCTTAGGGCATGGCCTCTACTCACAACAGATAGTGTAACTTTACTCTTAAAGAGCATCAAATCTGGATCACCGCAAGATATCTGGATCTCTGAAAGATCCATTACCCGTATCTATACTAAAATAGTTAAACACCCCAGCACTATCTGTGATAACCCATCTCTTAAATGCTTCAATAGAGTAATCCAATATCCCGTCAACATGGAAACATGCGATGATACATCCCCTTCTTAAAAAGGCGAATGCGGACCCAGAGTTGTCTAGCATCATTGCTCCCTGTATTGTCTAAACTTTTCGAAAAACACATTCATGCTCACTTAACTCAGTATGCCCCAACACACCACCTTCTCCATTCCTCTCAATCAGGCTTCAGAGTGGGCTTCTCTACTGTAACCCTCCTACTTGGGGTTATGGAAGGCATACGTCACCATCTAGACAACAGAGACACAGTCGCGCTCATTCTTTTGGATTTGAGCGCCGCTTTTGATACGGTATCCCATACGGTGCTTATAAATACACTCAAATCAGAGGGTATTGGAGAGATGCTCTAAACTGGCTTACTGCCTTACTCCCAAACCGTACTTTCAAAGTCTTTTCTCAAACTGCCTGCTCTGAAGTCCACTCTTTTGCCCATGGGGTGCCACAGGGTTCCATCCTCAGCCCTTTATTGTTTAATCTCTATGCAAGACCACTGGCTGAGATGGCTGAGAAATCTGGCTTATCCATGTTTTCCTATGCCGATGATTCTCAAATTATTTTTTCCCTTTCTGCACATAACACAACCACCCCCTCTACTCTAAAAACTGGCTTAAATAACATAGCATTATGGATGCAAAAGAATTTTCTGAAATTAAATGGAGAGAAAACAGAGGTACTGGTGTTAGGAAAACAAAAAGACCGTACAAAATGCGTGATCTTCCATCCCCCTCATCACAAGTGCGTAACTTAGGTAATATAATTGATGAGGCCCTTAGTATGCATCCCCAATCAGTCAAAGTCGCAGCAACTTGCTTCACCATCATTAAATGGCTGCGTAAAATTTGTTGGATGCTACCAGAAGCGACCAGAAAAACTGTCGTCAATGCCTTAATTACATCCAGGCTTGACTACGGCAATGTGTTCTATGTGGGATCGGTAATTCACAGACTACAGATGGCTCAGAATGCTACAGTTAGGCTCCTATGTGGAGTCTCTAAGACCATTCCCATCTAAACTTATCGACGCAAATTACATTGGCTGCAAATCGAGAGTCGAATAAAATTCAAAGCGCTTACCTATATGCACAAAATTAATTCCTGCAGTGCTCCCTGCTACCTGCTTGCCCTGGCTAAGCCATACATTCCTTTTCGCAATCTTCGATCAGCCACTCAAGAAAAGTTTGTCATCCCGAAATTTAAATTAGCCCGGATGGGCGGCAAATCCTTCTCACACCTAGGGCCCTCACTTTGGAATTCTCTTCCCATTGCTCTCCGTAATGAGACAAATTATATAAATTTCCGCAAGTTGCTAAAAACCTGGTTGTTTGATAAATAGAACGCCTTCTGTCTATCACGCGTTGAACTGCTTCTGTGCCAGGAAACCCTTTTTGGGTAGCTGTTGTGCATTATAAATTTAAAAACTAAACTAAACTTGATCCAAGTTAGGCTGGTGATCCAGAGGATGGACAGATAAAAGTGTTGCCTTTTCCAGACTTTTGTTTATTATTAATCCAAGTTATTCTTGTAGTCCAGAGTGAAGAACAAAAGTAAAACATCCAACACTTGTTTCACCCCCCTGTGGCGTGCAGGCCTGGGGCTTTTTCATGGCTGATAAGGGAAAGAAGAGAAAGGTGTGAAGAAAAGAAAACAAGCATTTACAATGCAATAGGTCTCGCATTTATGTGAGTTTGAGCTAATGACATTGCAAATGACAATGCCTTTGATTTTTGTTTTCGTTTTTTAAACATAAATAAAAGGCATTGTCATTTACAATGCCAATAGCTTAAACTTGCGTAAATGCGGGACCTATTGCATTGCAAATGCTTGTTTTGTTTGGCACAGGGAGATTAAGTGATTTTTTTGCCCAGAATGACAGGATGTTGAGCGTCCCTGCTGAGAATCGAACCTGGTTCCCCAGTTTCGAGGACCACCGCTTTAGCTGTTAGACCACGTACTCTCCCAATCTCTTGCTCTTGTTTGTAAACATATCTAAGGAACAGCACTCGAGTTGGCTATTCTCCAATCTATTTCTGTTTCTCTTCCCATCTTTCTCCTCACTGCATTCAGCCTCTGCATTCTTTATCTAATGGTGGTCCTTTAAAAGATGGTGTATTCATTCATTTATGGGCCACTGTTTTTTTTCAATTAATTAAAAAAAAAGTTTTAACTAATGTAAGCGGAGTCTTGAAAGAAGGCCTTGTACTTCTCATCCTTGAAGTAACTATCTGCAATGTGGTTTGTTCTTTAAATACCTCCTTGCCCAAGTGTATTATGCAGGGTAGCACTGAGAGGAAGTTCCTTCTCCTCTGTATAGGTTGAAGAGCTTCTAACAGAAAACTAGACTCAGTGGGCTACACTTCTACCCGCACTTCATTAGTGTCTGTTGCACTTTTTATTAGGGGAAGCAAAAACTGGCAGTGGGTTGCTTGAATTAACCTCAGCTGCTGTTAATTGCTCTTAGCTGCAAACCAGTACATTTCATCATTTTTTGCCCACTATGCCACCTCTGACAGGAACCAGCCATAGGCAAACCAGCCTTGGTCCTATTCCAATAGGGGCAATCTAGGGACACTGCAGCCTAAACAATCCGGCAAGGTACTGTCTGAAAGAAATAGGTTCATTTTGCAAAAACAATGAGTTTCAGCAAACAATGAGTATAATAAACATACCAGGAATATGACTTAATTGCATACATTAATATACTTTGTGAAACTGAACTTTTATATTAATTTTACACTCTAACATTTATGGGACACATTTTGAAATTCAATAAACATCAACTGCTTTTATTTATAATACATTATTTAATAATGCTGAGGAAGAAAAACTGTTAAACAGGATTACCTCATAAGACTTAGGCAGGAAAGCATCTTCAATTAAAAAATCGAGGTCCACTGAATATGTTTGCTCAATCTGTAAATATGACATGCTTCTTAGTGCAACAGTGACCTATTTTAAAGGGAAACAAGGATTGTCAGAATAAAGAATGCAAAAGCAATCATAAGAAATGTTACCTTAAAAAGCAGCCCTCCATCCTTCTCCCTTTACAACTTGTGGGATATTCAACAACGTTCTTGATGTACAAATCTGAAAGAAACAGGTTAGTATTAGATTCCTTACCTTAGAATACCCCCAGCCGTCAGACTGCATCCGGAAACTTTTGCGTAGCAGTACCCTTGCGCGTCTGTAGGCGTCGTCTGCGGCTCCGCGTCCGTCGTTGGCGTCATTGGCGCCGGAATGACGTCGCCGGAGTACTCAGACGCCGCCCTCGCGCGCTGACGTCAGTTCCTATTTTTTCCGCTCCAGCAAGCGCCGATCCGGGAACAGTGGTACCCTTTAGTCATTTTTTGACTAAACTTTTTGATCTTTTTGATCTTCTTTTTCGAAAAGTCGAACGGCTCCGACGGTGCCGGTAGGGATGCCCGGGTTTAAAACCTGCGTCGACTGCAACAGACTGATGTCGGTTACCGACCCCCATCGCCGGTGTCTTCATTGCCTGGGACCCGACCACGATGACAAGTTGTGCCCCGACTACCAGGCCTTGACGTCGAAGGCTAGGCGGGAGCGGTCCCGCAAGCGCCTCGAGCTCTGACAGTCGGCCCGCGCCGTTCGAGGTCCCGGTCCGGGAGGAGGTCGAGGGACCGGAGTCATCACGGCTCGGAGGATCGACAACACTCCTCGAGCTCCAAGTCCTCAGGTAAGAGGCACAAGAAGTCGAAGAAGCAACATCGCTCTTCTGACTCCCCCCGACGCTCACGCGACACGGCCGGGGGTTTGGGCGACACCGCCCATGCGGCTCCGCTGGAGCCACAGGTGTCACGGCCTGCTCCATACCCGACGGCCCCTGGGCAGCACGCGACGCCGGAGGAGATTGACGACTTCCTCTCGGCCATGAGGTCGCTCACTCCTCCGTCGGGTTCCGCGGCGCCTTCGAGCCCCAAGGCCCCGACTGGGAGCCCAAGCTGGCTGGGTGCTCCGGCCCCGGCGTCGACCGTTCTCTCCTCGGTCCGGCGCCGCTTTTGACGCCGATGGGAGATTTTTACTTCTATGATCCGGCCCCATCGTTTGACCCTGAATACCAGGAGATGGGTGGCGAGGCGGATTGGGAGGGGTCTGAGGACCCTCTGGCACCTGAGTGTCAGCCTTATCAGGACTGGACAGGCGAGCTAGGGGACGCCAGTGGTCTGGACACCTTGCCAGACACTGGCTTTGTCTCCCCTCCTACCGTGGCTACGGAGGAGGGGGCAGTCTATAGTGTGGTGTTGACGCGGGCGGCCAAGGCCTTATCCCTTGAGCTCTCCGTCGCGGCCGTGAGGACTAACCTCCTCACTGAGGTCCTTAAACCGCAGGCAAGCTCATCGGAGCCTCTGTTGCTGTTTAATGAGGCCTTGTCTGACGTTCTTCTGGGCACCTGGTCCAGGCCCGCTACAGGTCCCCCTGTAGATAGGAACGTGGCCAGACGCCACCGCCCGGCTCCGGGCGACCCTTGCTTCCTGTCCACCCACCCCACCCCGAGAGCCTGGTTATCCATGCCTCTAACTCCCAGACCGCATACCCGACGGCTCCCCCCGATCGGGAATCCAAGAGGTACGAGCAATATGGTAAGAAGATGTTCTCCTCCCTGTGTTTGGGATTGCGGTCAGTTAACACCGCATGCCTCTTGGGCCGTTATACCCACTCTCTGTGGGACACGGTCGCGCTGCCACAATGTCCGAAGGAGGCCCGGACTAAACTCGCCCAAGCCCTTGCGGAGGGTCGAGATGCGGCACGGTACTCCATCAGATGTGGATTGGATACCATGGACTTGCTAGGTAGAGCGATGGCAACGACGGTGGTGATTCGTCGCCACAGCCGGCTGAGGTCCGCCAACTTTTCGGCTGATGTCCAGAACACCCTTATGGACATGCAGTTTGATGGCCGTCGGCTCTTTGGCGACAAGGCAGACAATGCGCTTGAGCGCTTTAAGGACTTCAGGGCTATGGCCAAGTCCTTGGGCCTGTCGGCCCCGCGCCAGCAATCTGCTGCCTTTCGCCCCTTTCGTGGGCAAGGAAGGGGCGCCCGTACACGTCCTGCCAGCCACGGGCCACAGACTAACATCCAGCGCGGTGGCGGACGTGGTAAACGCCGTGGCGGTGCCCGAGGACAACAGCGCGGCCAGTCCACATCCACCCCCGCAGCATCTGCCTCAAAGCCATCCTAGTCCGAGCTTTCAGGCCCACGAGACACCAGTGGGGGGCAGGGTTCGCCATCACCTCTCCCACTGGCGCGACATCACATCGGACAGGTGGGTGCTGCAAATCGTCCGAAGGGGCTACTTCCTCCCCTTCGAGGCGACCCCTCCAGCCATGCCACCGCAGTACCACCGCGTGTCGGGATCACTTGAATCTTCTGCGAGAGGAAGTTACGGCCCTCTTGGCCAAGGGGGCCATCGAGCGCGTTCCTGGGCCAGAAGTATGGTGTGGTTGTTACTCCCACTACTTTCTGGTTCCCAAGAAGGGCAAAGGGGGCCTACGCCCTATGTTGGACCTGCGGAACGTCAACGGCTTCCTCCGGAAGGAGAGATTCAAGATGCTGACACTGGCTCAGGTCTTAGCTACCCTGGACCCAGAAGACTGGATGGTAGCGTTGGACTTGCAGGACGCTTATTTCCACATCCCCGTCCTGCCGGCCCACCAGCGCTACCTGCGGTTCACGGTAGGCCACGAGCACTTTCAGTTTATCGCGCTCCCCTTCGGCCTTACCAGCGCCCCACGGGTGTTCACGAAAGTGATGGCGGTGGTCGCAGCTCATCTGCGCAGGTTAGGGGTTTCAGTCTTCCCCTACCTCGACGACTGGTTGTTGATGGCGGGCTCGCCCCAGACAGTCGACAGCCACCTCCAGACTACGGCCGACCTCCTGCACCTGCTGGGGTTCTCCATCAATGTGCCGAAGTCACACCTGTGCCCCTCTCAGAAGCTCCTCTTCATCGGAGCGGTTCTAGACTCGGCGCAGTTTCGGGTTTATCCTCCCGAACAGCGGGTTCGGGATATTCAGGCTCTAATTCCGATCTTTCAGCCTTTATCCCAAGTCTTGGTCAGGTTGACGCTGCGGCTTCTGGGGCTGATGGCCTCCTGCATCCTTCTGGTGCATCACGCCAGGTGGCGGATGCGGGCTCTGCAGTGGGACCTGAAGTTTCAGTAGGCCCAGCATCAGGGCAACTTGTCCGACCATGTCTTGATCTCGGAGGGCACTGCAAGACAGTTGCAGTGGTGGCTCACGGACCGCGATTGGGTCAGTGGCAGATCCCTCTCCCTACCCCAACCGGAGCACGTAGTTGTGACGGATGCGTCCCTCCAGGGTTGGGGAGGCCACATGGGAGAGGCGGAGATCAGAGGCCTCTGGTCTCCGGCGGAGTCCCAGCTCCATATCTACCTTCTGGAGCTGCGGGCGATCCGACTTGCACTGAAGGCATTCCTCCCCTCTGTCCGGGGGAGTGTGGTGCAGGTGTTCACGGACTTCTGATAGATACATCTGCCAGTGGATTCCTCACCTTGTGAATATCCCCTGCGCAACAGCCAATCGGAAACTTTTGTAGCTCTCCACGCCGGCGAGGTCATGGACGACGCCTTCTCTTCAGATAATTTCCTCCTCCTTACCCTCCTTTCCCAGGATTCTGTTCAGAAGATAGTTTACTTCTTCCCCAGAAGAAGGTCCTTGCCTTATTGCAAAAAGGTGCAATAAAGGTAGTCCCGAATCAGGAAAGGGGTCAGGGATGCTACTCCTGGTATTTCCTGATTCCCAAAAAGGATGGTAGGTTACGATCGATCCTGGACCTCAGGGTCTTGAATTTTTACCTCAAACAGGAGAAATTCAAGATGCTCAGGTTCTTCAGGCGCTGCAGCAAGAGGACTGGATGGTGTTGATAGATTTGCAGGATGCGTATTTTCACACCCCCATCCTGAAGTCGCACAGGAAGTATCTCCGTTTCACTGTAGGGTCGCAGCACTACCAATTTGCGGTCCTCCTGTTTGGTCTTACTACTGCACCTGGAGTCTTTACAAAGCTGATGGCAGTGGTGGCAGCTCATCTCAGGGGATCAGGGATTCCAGTTTTCCCCTATCTGGACCACTGGCTGCTCAAAGCAGTCGCCGGAGATGGTGCTTCATCACTGCGAGTAACAGCTCAGCTGTTGTTCAACTTGGGTTTTTCAAAAAATGTGCCCAAATCTCACCTGGTGCCCTCTCAGCACAACATATTCATAGGGGCTGTTCTGGATACTACTGTGTGTCGAGCTTTTCCACCTCCACAAAGGATTCTATACATTCAGGCAATTATCCCTATGTTTCACAATGGAGCGGTTGTTCCAGTCTTGAAGGCCCTTCGCCCGCTCACTCTGTTGGCTTCCTGCATTCTGTTGGTCAACCATGCACCCTGGCACATGACGGAACTCCAGTGGTGCCTCTGCAGGCAGTGGTTTCAACACAACGAGGATCTCAGGGAAACGGTCCAGAGACACTGCAGCAGACCTGACTTGGTGGGGCATGGAAGGCAACCTGTCACAAGGAAGGCCATTTCATCTTCCTCCATTGGTGGCCACGGTGATAACGGATGCCTCCACCCTAGGGTGAGATGCTCATCTGGGGGACCTGGAGATCAAGGGTCTTTGGTCTCCAGAGGACAGATTGCTTCATATCAATCTTTTAGAATTGCGGGCGGTAAGTTTGGCACTCAAGGCCTTTCTTCCCTCCCTTCGCGGTCAGTCGGTTCAGGTCCTGATGGACTACACTACCGGAATGTGGTACATCAACAAGCAGGGAGGAGTAGGGTTGTGTCGTCTCTGCAGAGGCTCTACAACTCTGGTCCTGGACCTAGGACCACCAGATTTGTGTGATAGAAAATCATCTGCAGGGGTGCTGAACGTATGTGCAGATTCTCTCAGTCGACAGTTCTCAGCCGATCACGAATGGAGGCTTCATCCGGAGGTTGTTCATCACATCTTTCAAGTGTGGGAAACTCCTCGGGTGGACCTGAATGCCACTCTCGAGAATGCACACTTCCTGTCATTCTGCAGTCTCTAGTTTCCGATGCAGGGAGCGATGGGGGACGCCTTTCAGTTAGATTGGGGCTCAGAGCTTCTGTACGCGTTTCCCCCCATACTCTTGATTCCTCGGGTTCTGATGAAGATTTGCCAGGGCCCAAGTTGTATTGATCCCCCCGGATTGGCCAAGAATGGTGTGGTACACAGATCTACTTAACCTCTCATCGCACCCTCAACGCCTTCGTCCTCTGATGGGTAGACCCCCTCTCGCTGTTGCAGGGGCAGGTTTTACACCCCCACCTCCAGAGCCTGCACCTTCATGCCTGGCGATTGAACGAGGCAACCTGTATTCTTTCTCCCTCCCGCTGGATGTGGTGGATGTTTTTTTATCATACAGGCGACACTCCACCAAGTCTATTTACTCCTCCAGGTGGTCTAGATTTGTCAAATGGTGTGAGGAGAAGTCCATTGATCCATTAAAGGCCCACGTGTCAGATATTCTTCAGTTTTCGCAGTTTTTGGCCCAGCAGGGATGTGATGTGGCCACTGTTAAGGGCTATTTGTCGGTCTTATCGGCTTTCTTTGTTTACCGATCAGCCGTCTTTGTTTAAATCTCCCATTGTTTTAAGATTTATTAAGGGCCTTACCAATAGGTTTTCTCCTACTCCCTTTATTATGCCTCGATGGGATTTAAATGTTGTTCTCACTTTCTTGATGGGTTCTCCGTTTGTACCTGTACATAGTTGTCCTTTGAGACTCCTGTCTTTCAAAACAGTCTTTCTTGTGGTTGTTACCTCAGCCAGGAGGGTAATTGAGCTTCAAGCTCAAAGTTCAAAAACCCCGTTTTTGACCATTCATGCTGAAAGGATGGGCCTCAGGACCAGGGCTGCTTTTCTGCCTAAGGTGGTTACCCCCTTCCATCTAAGGCAGTCCATTACCCTTCCCGTATTCTATCCTCCCCCCTCACCCTTCCAAGGAGGAGAGACTTCATCACCTTGATCCTAATAGAGTGGGTAGCTTTTATTTGGATAGGACTGAAGGCTTGCGATTGGACGATCGGCTCTTTGTGGGCTACGTTGGACGCATGAAGGGCAAGGCTGTGCACAAGCGTACACTATCCTGATGGATCATCTTTTGCATCAAGAACTGCTACACCCTTGCTGGTAAGGAGCCGCCTGAAGGTATTAGAGCTCATTCCACCAGAGCCAAGTCATCCACTTCTGCTTTGGCCAGAGGTTTTCCTCTAGTGGACATTTGTAAGGCTGCAACTTGAGCCTCCCTCCACACTTTCGCAAATCATTATTGCTTGGATTCCGAAATGAGAAGGGCCGGCCACTTTGAGCACTCTGTCCTGCAGTATTTTTTGGTATAGAAGGGTGGACACCCTCCTCCAGGAGTGGGACTGCTGTGGGATTCTATTCAAAAGGTGAGGAATCCACAGGCAGATGTATCCATCAGAAGAACAAGTTACTTACCTTCGTTAACGCTTTTTCTGGTGGATACAGTATCTGCCTGTGGATTCCACACTGACCCACCCTCCTCCCCGATGTCCACCCCTGCATACCTTAAAAGTAGCATTGTTTAACATGTTTGTTTTGCATTGTCTCATCTATCTGCCTTTGTGTGGGTTTATAGGAAATGCTTTAATTCTTTGGCTTTCCTTCAGAATTTTACACTGTGTGTATATGTATGAATATTGTGTACTGTGTATACTTTGAATCTGTTGTCGGTCCACCTGTTCACCTCGAAGGCACGGACAAAATGGGTGGAACTTACTGCATCCCTCCGATGATGCTCTCTTTTGGCTCCGGTGACGTCGCGAGCGGAGCCATTGTATTATGACGACCTCGTCGGCGAGGAGAGCTAGGAAAAAAGTTTCTGCGGAATCCTGGCGTAGGGGATATTCAAAAGGTGAGGAATCCACAGGCAGATACTGTTTCCACCAGAAAAAGCATTACCGAAGGTAAGTAAATTGTTTATTAGGTCCACTCTGACCCAGGCTATGGTCCACAAAATGGTATTGGGACAACGACGATGATCACCAATATGATGATGATGGCAATATTTTTGATAAACTGCAGGATGCCAGTAGCCTCGATACTTTGACAGACATTGGCCTTTCTTCCCTTAATTGCACTGTGATTAGTGAGCAGTTTGCCTGGATTCTTTTCACTGGCTTCTTGTTCTATGTCCAGCAATTCCTCATGGACATGCCTTTCGATGTCTCAAGGCTTTCCCGAGCAAAGGTGGAATCAGCCCTTTAAAGATTCAGGGAGAGTAAGGCCACTGCCCACTCTGAGCTTGGCTCTGCCAGTGTAATAGTTTCCCCAGCAGCATCGCCCCGGTGGCTTCGGTTGGGGCTACCAGCAAAGGCAGAGACAATATCCATATTAGCAACAGGCCTCTCAGTCCTTTTGAGGTCGAGGTCAGGGATCAGGCCGAAAGTGTCCAAGCCACTAGGGGCTAAGAGCTACCCAAACCCCAGCCTCTTTTGCCGCAGTCGTCGCAAAACAAGTGAAATTTGTCTTTTGGTGGTTCACAAGTGCCCAGAAGGAGGTTGCATCGCCATACACCTTACCAGCCGGAGGAGTATCACGTCAGATCAAAGGGTGGTCTACAGTGTACAAAACGGATACTCCCAACCTTTTCTGTACTATTACCCCCGGACATCCCACTTGCACCACAACACCTCCTGGAGCTTCACTTTTCCATACACGTTGGAGAAGTTTGAGCTCTCCTGGCTGAGAAAGCAATAGGTAGGGTGCTGGCATCAGAGATCGGCACTGATTGGCACTGCTGTAATTTCAGAGTGATTCGTAATAAACCTTACCAATCTTTGAAATAGGTGTCAATTTCCTCAAGGTGCCCTCTGATTGAGAGTTGGATTTTCCAATTAGATTCTCCACCATTGAAAGTGGCTTATTAGAAAATGCTTTTATTCAACAAGAGTATATAATTTCGTTGTCTTGATAAAGATGATCCAACCAGAATAAACCATTGAAACGTGTTGACGCCTGTTTACAATTAATCCATCAATTGGATGTTACTCTAGATGATGATTGACTATAGTTCATCAGGTTTCACCCGAAGATTCTCTATAGATGGAAATGGCTTGTTAATGACAAAGAGTAGTGTCTGGTCTAACTCTCGCTTCTTGTTTTTATAAAGGGGTTTTCCTATTGTGCTTATAATCATTATAGTACTGTCATTTCATATAAGAGTATGTTGCATGAAATTAATTTTTAACTTTCTGATACATTTTTTATAAATTGTATTTACAGACGTACTATTTGAACGTTTTTGTGCTAACACATCGCCGTACTATTTGAAAGTTTTTGTGCTAACACATCGCGACAGTTGGGCTGAATAGTAACCCGTACGCTTGAATGTTTGGTAAGTGTGATATGGTGTGGTAATTGGTGAAATGTTGAACAATAGGGCTTGGAAAACATTCCCAGAGGACATTATTTGGTGCTTTTCTGTTTGAACCCTGGTCCTTTGGGTACTTAAGGGTCCCTCAGTTTCAATTGTCGAGCCTAGAGCAGCGCATGCGCTTCCTGCTCGACTTTTAGTAAGGGGGTTTTCATAGTGCTACCAGAGTTCACGCGCGCAGCCTCCATGTGGGTTTCTGTCAAGGCTCATTAAGCCTCGCGTGCCTCTCTCCGCTTTGCTTGCTTCAATTCCCTCACCCTCCCCCACCACAGATCGAGTCGCTCGGTAACTTCAGCCTGAACAATCTGTAAAATGCGTGCACATCTGAATCTAGCTTTCAGCATATATACCTTGTTAAACATGCATTTTGCTCCATATTCACACCATTAAACGTGCACCGACAGCAGTGTTGGCAAAACAAGGTGTGTTAAACCTGCTCTAGGTCAGATATTGGCAACAAACGCCACCCGTCACACAACTGGGAAAAAACGACCAAACAAAAGGTAGGCACACAATTTTCTCAAAATTCTCAACACGGTGAAGTAGGTAGTCCGAACAAAAATACATTTTGCTACTTCACAGAGCGTGGGTGTAGGGGACGATAAAAAAAACAAAAATAGAGCAGAAAATGGCAGCATCAAACCTGTATTTGCTGAAAAGCCTTTAGTCTCTTCTTGAATCTAGAGGCCAAGACAAAATCACAGCCCCGGGCCAGCAACGCCAACTCCTTCCTCAGATCCGGATCCTGCCGCAAAGAGATCTCCTTGATCCTCATGCTTTCAGATTTCAATTATAAATGTCCTCTGGTGCACCGACCGGTCTGAGCGCCGAGTCCCTGAGTTCCCCCGGGCTGGCCTATTACCACGCGGCGCCCACTTCACTCGCAGCGGCAGCTGCGCCTCAGCTCCGAGGTATTCTAAGGGCCGGCTCAAATCCTGACTGGTGTTCCATTCATTGGAGGGAATTCGGCAGGGAGCGCAGAGGCAGCCTGTAAAGTCACTTTGGGGTCTGCCCTTCGCGGCACACATTCCGTAGAGGAAACATGACGCTATGTAAAGAAACAAACATGGCTGCAAAGTGGTGCCAACTTGAAAAACAGAAAGCCACCGCTCTGAAAGTTTGAATGCTAAATACTAAAGCCCAACAGGGCACACACAACACTCTAGCCTGCCACACACAACCGTAGCGTACAGGCTACTGGATACAGGGACTCAGTAAACTCCAATGACCCTTTTTCTAGATGGTCAATGACCCTCTGTCAGAATAACAAAGAAAGAAATCAACAAAGACCTTTAGGATATTTCATCACACGATTGGTTCACTGTGATGAGTCAGAAATGCTAAAAGAGAACTTTAGCCAATCTATTTTTCTAAAATATCTTCAACAATGCAAGGGCTCAAACTCTCATTTGCTGCCACATTATTTACACCAGCCACCATTTTCCAATCCTTGGCTATGCTTTCACATATCATTATCAGGTGTGTTGGTCCAATTGGCTCAATTTAAATGAAAAAGGACTACAGCTGTTAGATTTCCACACATGCACCATGATATTTAGCATCAGGCCTATCTGTCATAGATGTGGTTGAAATATATGTTACCACCAGTTCAAACTGCCCTCGTTGCCTCGCAGTGGGGCAGATATCAAGCACATCTTCTGGAATGTGTCTAACTAAGTCAACTATTGGGGAGATATTGGCACCATATTGTCATCTGTCACCGGCCACCAGGAGCTTCATAGTCTAGAACATTGCATACTGGACCTCTACAAGTGCCCCATGTCTGGTAAGGTTGCGAACAGGTGTTTAGACCTACCCTTCTTACTGGGTAGACACTCAGTCACTATGAGATGGAGGGCCTCATCCTTACCTGGTAAATCTCATTGGCACGCTACTGTATTACAGTGGGCCGAAGTCTATTCTATCTCTCTGAGGAGAAAGGAGACCAGGTGTCTGCGAAAACGGCTTATTGCCAGACTGAGGGTTTATTTGTTATTGCTCTTCTCCTTTAAAATTGCATTAAAGAGGATACCAGTCCCCCCGATATGTACAAACGTCTGCCGATTTACTGATGCCAGGTGTTCATATTAAAAAACTGCCGGACACCACACAATTTATACAATCTCCCTCCCTTAGTTCCTACATGTCTAATTCAATCACAAATGTCCTTTACCTAGCCACAATTTGAGTACATCCCACAGCTTCACGTTTGCTGATCCCTCGCAAAACTGTATGTACTTACCTCAGAAGACTCACCTCGTCTATAACTGTACAGTTGTTACTCATTTAAACTAAGCTAACACTTGTTAAATGCCTTCTTCATCACACATATGTATGAATATTGCATATATTACTGGATACTGATTCTATGCAAATTGCTGAAACATGAGTCCAATACATGCAGCTTACTAAATAATGTTAGTATACAAAGACCAATTGTGCTCCTGGGATTCATTATATAGAACTACTAAAAGTGCTGAAAAACAAAAATGAACAAGCATTCGCATAGCCAATAGGTCTCGCCTTTGGGACCTTATAAGTGTTTAGCCATGCAACAGTTGATGTTGTTGCACCAAGGATATTGTGTTGCACAACTAAATATTTATAAAGTCCCAAAAGCCAGACCTATTGGCTATGCCAATACTTGTTTAAGAGGATGTTTGAAACACCCAGTGAAAACTCTGGCGGCAAGGAAACCAAAAAGGTGAAACCCAGTCTGCGGGACACCTTATCCGATGTCTAGAGTAGACACTTACCCGCATCATTCGGATGTCAGGCCTCAGCTGTTCTTGGCATAGGCACTCAAGGGGCAGTAACATTTCCAGCCTGTGTCATGGTTAGAAAGTAGAGACTCGCAGTAGAACACCTTTGAGGGTGTGTCAACAAACATAGCTGCAGTGAGGATCAACTCTGTGTCTTTAAAATAGAATAAATTGTAATAAGATCCACAGTTCTATTGGAGGAGGAAACATTTTGATAGATATAAAAAAATGAAAGGGTATTAGGTTAAAATAGCAAAGGTCAGTACGATATTTCGTGAGTGTATCTTGATACACCTCGATTCCATGGCAAGCCCCTCTTGTTCCAGGTCAGGCTGGATAGAACGTTGGCCTAAGGCAATTTGAATATCGAGAGCCTCACTTACAGTAACCAGTCCAATGTCTGTAAGACCTGGTGGGTAAATTGAGCCATTAGGGGCTCCCGCAATACAGAAGGGATGGAGGACCGATCCCTGTTAACTAAGAGCAAGGTCCATAAACCGCACAGATTATGTTCGTTAACTATGAGGGAGAGCAAGTGCATGGCACGTGCGGTAAAACAAAGCAAAAGCGGCCAGTCATACAGCATATGAACCGCTCTGCTGGATCCAGAGAAGTCATGTGTTGGCGAAGGCAAAATCTCTCTTAATAAGACATGCCTGCCTTTCTGTCTGAATAACAAGGCTGGAGCATGAGGGGGGGACGACAACAGTGTGTGATGCTATGGCAAATGCAAGGTTGCAGTGTGGCTAAAAAAGGTGGGGTAGGGGGAGAAGATTGCATTACCGCGTAGTCTCTAAGCGGAATGTAGGCGCGCTCCAAGAGCATGCGGCGTTAGTAGCGCCGTCGTTCTGTCATGCCAGAGCCATGTCACATGAGCTCACCGTTATGTGCGGTTCGGAAAAGCCGCTCCTCATGCCAAGGACCAGGGAAACTGGAAACCGGCCAGTTCCCATGCGTGCCTTGTACTCCCGGTTGAGCCGTGAAAGAAGTGCTTACTGTTTGTAAGAATGCTGGAAAATGTTGTTTAGGAGGTAGCAGTGAGCCGTCGAAAATCTGCGTGTTTAAAAAATACATTTAAACGATTAATCTGGATAGATGGGAGATATGAAGTGTTGGAGGGATGCAAGAAGTTGCTGTACTGAGAACATATGTTGAATGAATGGTCTGGTTGTTCAGCCATATGAGCACCAGATGTGCTTGTTATACTTGTGTATTGTATTCTGGGGAATGTAGTACTGAGCCCAGTAGACTATGCCAAGCAACAGGGAACTAAGGAAAGGTTCCTAAATTAAGCCTCTAAATTGCAGAATGAGAAACTGATGCAATGACCAATCTGGCCATACCTCGACAACTAGTTACTGAAGGTGGGATCGCCTCAAACAGTATTCAACCACCTCCAGATGTCGTCCAAACTTTTGACATCGCTGGGGTTCTCCGTCAACGTGCTGAAGTCACATCTGACTCTTTCACAACAGCTCATCTCATCAAAGCCTTCCTGGATACGGTCTGTTCGAGGCATGTGGGCTGCTGAATTCACATCTTATGCATCTTATGCATAGATCGCCGCCTAGTGTTGGGTCCGGATGATTGCACATTGTTGTCCTGGAAGAGTCTTCGAAGTATCACGAGATAGGTGGCTCCTCCCCTGGACTACAGTGCGCGTAGGCATCCTCTCCATCCTCAGATTGGTTTTTTCCGCCATTGGGTTCGGATGTACTTTTCTTTACTCAAGTTCGGAAACTTTTCTACAAGGCCAGAAGGCCTTCGGGGTCGTCGGTATTGTTATTTCGATCGGTGCCAAAGTTCTTGTTCCAGTTCTTTTCGAAGCAGGACGTCGAAGAGAGCCGCGTGGCCTTTTCGACACCAGAGGCCCGATCGTCGATGGAACGGAGCCCGTTCAAGCGATGCCCCCCTTTGTAACTCTAAATACCCGCACATCGATGTACACCCGGTGTGCAACAAGTGCTTATCACCAGACCACAACGAGGACAACTGTCTAGCTTGTGCTCGGTTCCGGTCGAAGAAGACGCTTAGGCTCCGACGTGCAGCAAGACAAACAATGACGAAGCCAGCGCCCGACCCGGTGAATATCTTCGATGAAGACGACGATGAGGTCGTCGAGACTGAGGATCCGGAACAGGCGTCGGATCCAGGTTCGGAGCACGACTCCAACTACTATGAAGACGACGAAGAACGCGTCGATGAAGAAGAAAACGTCGAAGAGGTAAGGGACGTTGTGTCCCCCATCGGTGCCGTCGATGACGACTCGAGTGATGAACCAGGCCCAACAGTGGGTACTGGGCCCCAAAAAGACACTCAAAAACTTTCAAAGGCTCAGGTCGAGGCATCGCCAAAAGGCCTTAGCCAAGATCTTAACAAACATTCTATAGCCCCGCGTCTCGGCCTGGCTAAGAATACATCACACGAGCCATCGGTCGCCATACAGAAAGCGAAACCGAAAGCGATTGAGGCAAAAACGAAACCGCTGAAGACAGTCCTCGGATCGAAGAGTGCGACCACATCCGATTCGACGTCGAAGAAAAGTGTCGACGACCCTGCGGGGTCGACCACAAAGGGTGTCGAGCCAAAGATTGGTGCGCTAAAGGCCATAGCTAAAGCCAAGTACGTCGAACCGACAAGGTCGGCGTCGACGGACAGAGACACAAACAGAGGCCTCGAGTCTCGGAAGGCCCTCGAACCGAGGCACCGAGTCGAAAAACAACTGCTCGTCAAAGCCCTCGAGCCGAAACAAAAAGGCGCCTCGAAGGAGCAAGTCGAGTCGAACAAAAAGGGCGCGCCTCCACCGCAACAAGCACCGAAGTCGACGCAAGGCCAAAAGCTCGACGACAGGGCGAAGTCCGTCGGTCCAATATCGACGCCGACCCCGAAGCCGCCGAAAAAATTCGGACTGCCCCCGACAGCACGGCCTAAGGCAATCGATCCAACGACAAGGATCGAACCACCCAAAACTGTGTCACTTGGAAAAAGGAGTCATCCTCTAGAAGAGGACGTTATGTACCAGGAGCCCTCCTATGATGATCAGTCAAAGCTCCACATCGACGCCAACACAGGCAAACTTTCTGTTTATCACAGAAAGATCAGGTCAGAAAATCCTCTGGAATCCTATAAAATCCCACTAAAGAAGAAAAGGGATTCTTCAACATCGCCTGTCCATTTTGAACCTGTAAGGTACCATGGCCAGGACACTTATGCAGGCTCACCCACACGCTCTAATGAGGATATAGGGTATGACTATGATGAACAATATAGTTACCCTGCAGGAGACGATCAAGATGACCAGACTCAAGCCCTCTCAGGCTAATACTAGACCTCAGGCCCCTAAACCAATACATCTTGTCAGAACACTTTCACATGCTCACTTTACAGCAAGTCCTGCCATTACTCAGTCAGGGAGACTTCCTCGCAACACTAGACCTAAAGGATGCGTATTTCCACATACCAATAATTCCAGCACACAGGAAGTATCTCAGGTTTACCATCCAAAATCAGCACTACCAGTTCAAGGTACTGCCTTTCGGGGTGACAACAGCCCCCAGGGTGTTTACCAAGTGCCTCGCGACAGTGGCTGCGCACCTACGGAGAAACCATATTCACGTCTACCCCTATCTGGACGACTGGCTCATCCAAGCAAGGTCAGCCCAGCAATGTGCCAGCCACGTGTCCCGCACTATTCACCTCCTACACAGCCTAGGATTCTCATTAAACTACCCAAAGTCTCATCTTCAGCCCGCCCATGTGCAACAGTACCTGGGAGCAACAATAGACACTCTGACGGCAAAGGCGCAGCCAAACTCAGCAAGAATCAACAGCATTCTGTTACTCATTCAAAAATTCAGACCCCAACACTCGCTCCCAGCAAGAGTGTTTATGCAGTTGATAGGCATGATGGCCTCCTGCATCTTCATAGTCCCTCACGCAAGACTACACATGCGCCCGCTTCAGGAGTGCTTAGCACGGCAGTGGAACCAGGTTCAGGGACAATTGAAAGACCTAGTGTTGGTGACCGGTCGCGCATACAGCTCTCTGCATTGGTGGAACCCACAAAACCTTTGTAGGGGACGACCGTTCCAAGAGCCTGTACCACAAATAGTGCTGACGACGGACGCATCTCTCCAAGGATGGGGAGCGCATGTCCTCCATTACACAGTGCAAGGACTATGGACGACACAGCAAAAAAGGATGCACATCAACCTGCTGGAACTGATGGCAATCTTTATGGCAATGAAGGCGTTAAAGGTACATTTGTGCAACAAAGTCGTGTTAATCCGGACGGACAACATGACTGCCATGTACTACATACAGAAGCAGGGAGGGACACACTCTCCACAGTTGTCCCATCTAGCGCAAAGCATGTGGAAGTGGGCCATTCAGAGAAACATCTTCCTCATGGCGGAACACCTCCCGGGCAAGGACAACCAGATGGCGGACCTGCTCAGCAGACACAGCCACCAGATGCACGAGTGGGTGATACATCCCTCAGTGCTGCAACCGTACTTCCAGCGGTGGGGTCACCCAGAAATAGACCTGTTCGCCACAAGGGAAAAAGCAAAATGCCAAAGCTTCGCCGCCAGGTTTCCACATCTGCAGTCTCAGGGCAATGCGATATGGATGAACTGGTCAGGCAAGTTTGTGTACGCTTTTCCCCCAGCCCCGCTCATACCACTAGTGGCACGCAAACTACGACAGCACTCAATGACCCTCATCCTAGTTGCTCCAACGTGGGCGAGACAGCCGTGGTACACCACGTTCCTAGAACTTTCCGTGGTGCCTCATCAAAAGCTGCGATTAACACCCAGTCTTTTAACGCAGAGCCATGGCGACATTCAGCACCCAGATCCGCAACAGTTGAACCTTGCAATCTGGCTCCTGAGGTCATAGAGTTTGGTTACCTAAACTTGCCTCCCGACTGTATGAATATTATCAAGGAGGCAAGGAGACCTACAACCAGAGCATGCTATGCGGCAAAGTGGAAACGATTTGTCATCTATTGTACCAATAATGACATAAATCCGCTAGATGCATCTACTCAAAACATCATATGTTACCTCTTACATTTACACAGATGCAATCTGGCTTACAGTTCCATATGGATACATTTAGCTGCGGTGGCAGCTTATCTTCAGAACAGGCAGCACCTTTCACTCTTCAGAGTGCCTGCTATTAAAGCTTTCCTAGAGGGACTCAAACGAATCATTCCTCCAAGACACCCACCTTCACCTGTCTGGAACCTCAACGTGGTTCTAACCAGACTAATGGGACCACCTTTTGAACCTCTTCATTCCTGTGAGATACAATTCCTAACGTGGAAAGTGGCTTTTCTAGTGGCTATTACATCACTCAGAAGAGTTAGTGAGCTGCAAGCCCTAACTATTCAGGAGCCATTCATACAAATTCACGCTAATAGGATAGTGCTGTGGACTAACCCTAAATTTATGCCAAAGGTGGTGTCCCAGTTTCACATCAATCAAGCTATAGAACTGCCAGTATTCTTCCCTAATCCAGATTCCGTGGCAGAAAGAGCTCTACTTACCCTAGACGTTAAAAGAGCTCTCCTGTACTATATAGACAGAACAAAACTTTTCAGAAAAACTAAGCAACTGTTTGTTGCCTTTTCACCACAGCACAAAGGCAACCTCATTTCCAAATCAGGTATAGGCAGATGGATTGTTAAGTGCATACAAATCTGTTATCAAAAAGCTAAACGCACGTTAACAGTTCCCCCAAGAGCGCATTCAACACGCAAGTTAGGGGCATCCATGGCTTTCCTAGGAAACATTCCTCTAGAGGACATATGTAAGGCAGCCACATGGACTACCATACATACATTTACCAAACACTACTGCGTAGATGTACACTCCAAACAGCAAGCAGCTGTAGGGCAGGCTGTACTCAAAACTCTTTTTCAGACTGCTGCAGCTGGCACGGGCAACCGCCGCTAGGAGGAAACTGCTATACATTCTATGCATAAGATGTGAATTCAGCAGCCACATGCCTCGAATGGAATATGCTACTTACCAGTATGCATCTGTTCTTGGCATGTAGGGCTGCTGATATTCACATCGCCCTCCCTCCTCCCCGGTGCCTGTCGCAGCTGTAGCACTCAGAATTAAAGCCTCAGCAGACTCAACACCAACTGGACTTGTCCTTACAGGTGTCGAAGGAGACTGCAAAAGATCTACAGTTGTGGCTGCTTGACCATAATTGGACCAGCGGCAGACCCCTCTCCCTACCCCACCTAGAGCTGACTGTCGTAATGGATCGGTGCTGGGTTGGAGAGGTAGAGATATGAAGGCTCTGGTCTCCGACAGAGGATCGCCTGCATATGAACTTGTAGGAGCCTCGAGCTACCCGCTTGACACTGAAGGTGTTATTCCCAACCATCAAGAGGGAGCAGGTAGTTGTTCTCACAAACATGACCGCCACATGGTACTGCAACAAACAGGTTGTAGTTCCTGTGCCAGGAGGATTTACATGTCTGCAAATGTATGTTTGCTCGGGGTATCTCCCTGATCACTCAACATCTGGCAGGAGCTTTAGACGCCAAGGCAGACAAACTCATCGGACGTTGCCTAGAGTATTACAAATGGCAGTTACACTCTGAGGTGGTTCTAGACATCCTCCAACTATAAGTAGAACCCTGGTTTGATGCACTTCCCACAACAAAGAATATGCAATGTCGAAACCTTTGCGCGTTGAGTTTTTGAGGCAGTTCTCAATTAGACAATCTTTCTGCCAATTGGGGCTTGGGACTCCTGTTCGCCTTTCCTCCCCTCACTTTCCACTTTCAAGAGAGATCGAGCTCAAGTAATCTTAATGGCACCATAATGGACGAGGAGAGTGTGTGGAGAGTGTGGTGCCCAGAATTTCTGGTCATACACATCTGTCCTCCAATACAGCTGCCCCTTCAGCAGGATCTCTTTCGCAGCAACAGGGCTGAGACTTGCACCTTAACCTGCACAACCTGCACCTCCATTCATGAAGATTAAACGGCGATAATTGATAGCTTTTGATGCCCCCTCCCTCACCAGTCGCCCATAAGTGGCCAGTGTCATCTAGCAACCACAGCTCCATCTAGTATATCTATTTATGGGGGAGGCTTTGAGATGTTCTTGTCTGGTGTTTTCCTGAGATATCCAACCCTAAATGCACAGTTAATAGATGTCCATCTGTTTTGTTTATCCTTAGCCCAGCAAGGTCTAGCTGTGGCAACAGTTAAAGTTTACCTTATGTCCGCGTATGCTTATGGATCAACTTTCCTTGTTCAGGTCCTCTGTTGTCTTATTTTTGTCTTTTTTAAGGGACTGATACACACTTTCCCACCAACACCGTTTGTAATGCCACAGTGAGACCTTAATTTGTTACTCACTCACCTACTGTGCACTCTCTTCGACCCAATGCACAGTTGCCCTCTTTGCCTATAGACAGTACTCCTTAGTGCCATAACTTTGACCAGGCAAGTGAGTGAACGCCAGGCATTATCTGCGGTGGCACCATAAACATATTTCTTTCTGGAAAAATTAGTTTTCTGGACAAAAGAGGTATTCTTACCCAAGGTAGTCACACCCTTTCACATTGGGGATTTTATCATCTTGTCGACTTTCTATGCTCCACCTCATCCATTAAAAAAGAACGGCTCCATCTTCTTAACCCTAAGGGGGCCCTCAGCTCATTTGTTGATTGGAACAGAGAATACTAACAGGATGACCATGTTTGTTGGCTTCTCTGGAGCTAAGAAAGGCAAAGCATTACAAAAGAGATCTATCTCCCAAAGAATTGTATTATGCATCTATGGGCTATCCAAAAAGCAACCCCTAGAAGGCTTGCATGCTCATGCCACCAGAACGAATGCTGCTACAACTGCACTAGCGCGTTGTGTGCAAGTTCTAGACATCTGTTGGGTGTTGCTACGTGGACGTCCCTGTATGTTAATAAAGCACTGCTGCCTGGATATACAGGTCCAGTGGGATGGATTTTTGCCCGATCGATCTTACAAGATTTCCTAGTCTGAGTCATTACATGGATGTACCACTGGGAGAGATGTATTGCTTTGGTATCTATGAGGTAAACAACTCCTAGGCAACTAATGATCATTTAAACAACAATGTGCGGAGGACTAAACAAAAACAATGTAACTTTGTATTTACATTTTTTTTTCTTAATTCTTCAGAATTAATTCTATTTAAAACTTGTGTAGCAACACAATACATATTATATAACAATCATGACAATCAGTACATTTCATATGGTCAAAAATGAATAAAAATAAAATACATAAAAATACGATTCAAGTAGTAGTAATTATCGACGCGCGTTTCGGCGTATTGGACGCCTTCTTCAGGAAATTACCACAATTTACCTAGAAGGAATCAAAAAATAAATAAAAAATACATTGACAGTATTATTTCATATTATAACCTCATTATTTTCATATATACATTTTATACAGATATTATCAACATTACATAGTTAGCATTCTACATATGCTTCATTTAAAAATATAAAAATATAATCTCAAACATTAGACAAATTCTGATTCAACGTTTTTTAGCACCTCCTATGTCAAAAAGGATTCTCTATGCATATAGAACATTGTTATATTTGAGTACTCAACTTACACCAGGACCATAATGATATGTTTATGTGAACCGTAAAATGGCTAACGATAGAATAGTGCATCTAATGATGTCCCCATTTCCTATTGGAATATCTGAACTTACTTTATGATAACGAAGTTTCTAAATCTGGAATATATGGGTACTTTGATTCTGTTTAAAATTCTGTAATAAAAAATGTATATGATCAGAAATAAGCTTATGAATATATCCACAGGTCATAATCCTAAACATAATAAGATAGTGGACTTACTTATATTTCCCTTTTGATAGCGGGGGTCGTTCAATGACATTCGAACCAGAATTAGGAATTTCTTATAAGAAGACCTCCTTTTTTTGTACTGTAATGAAAATTTCATATAGGTGTGATATTATTCTACAGCACTTTTTATTTTCTCTTTTTATTATTTTACGCCTTGGGGCGCCTAACTGACTATTCTAAGAGTTTATCCATGAAGCAGAAATGGTTCCTTTATTCTGTCACCTTTTTAATTATTCTAATTTCTCATAAAGATATGAAAAATTCATTATTTCAAATTACCTAAAAATAATGATGTGCACGCCAAAAAAGAGATGATATTCCACAGTTTCTGATCTTGCAATATAGAATGAAGGCAACAAACTATTTAACAAAAAAAGAATATATCGATCAAAAACTTCTATTTATTTACGTGTGGGGGTAGTTGTCAAAATAATCTAAAGTTTCTCCATATAACACGAGTGACCTATTGATTCCGTCACTCTTTTATAAATCTGTGCTAGCACATCATTCTAGTATAAAATTCCTATATTCAACGATACCTCACAATCATATGAATACCACAAAAAAATGAACTGGTCAAAAATAGATGAGACTACATACTTGCCATTTAAATATTGAGGGTTAATGGCAACAAATGATGTACATAGAAAGACATAAACCGATCAAGGATAAAAACCCAAGAGACAGAAGTCGGGGTCTGGAGAAAGGATTTCTGCTTTGGTATCTATTCACATGGTGAGGAATCTGCGGTTAGAAGTCTGTCAGACTAACAAGTTACTTACCTTTGTAACACCTATTCTGGTAGAGACTCTTTCTAATCGCATATTCGTCAACAACCCACTTTCCTCCCCATTCTGTGGAATAGATTCACACAGTCTGGAAGTCTGCACATTGCCATATTCTTATTTCAGTGACATCAGTTGACACTGAAGGAGATCAGAAAGAAACTGACGTCAGCGCACGTGGGTGATGCAGATATAGTGGCTCTGACGTCACATCCGGGCGGAATGGATCTCACACTGAGCCCCTCAATGTTACTTAACGATGAATGAGCAAATTGGTTGGTGTTGTTACTCCAAAAGATTAACGTTTCCACATTTGAACCTAGGTAAAGATTTCAGTAGTTTTATTTCAAAAGCAGTGAAAAGTCTCATTTTCCATACATAGTCCGTATTTGATTTGTTCTCAGATGTACATGAAATAAAGCAAGAGCTTTTAAGAAAAGGGATTAGACAGTCAGATGCAAAATAATTCATTAGGGATGTAGAGTGAAGTATTGCAAACATGATTGTTGTTGAACTTAACCAGCTCCCCTATTTTTGTCAGTGGCAACTTTGGAATTTTTTTTACGAGGCAACCTCTCAGGAATAAATTGATATAATATGGCATCACATATTTAAAAGTTTGCATGGACAGCGTTCCTGCAGTAAATGACCCTGCCAATCTGATGTTGCTTTTATTTTTCAGAGGAGGTGTATTAGAGGCTGAAGGAACTGTGGAAATAAGATTTAGAAGGAAAGACCTGATAAAAACAATGAGACGAATTGATGCAGTTTATTCTAGACTTGTTGAGCAGTTGGGTAAGATGAAAACTATTATGCTTTATTTTTCTCTAATGTACCAGTTATGAATTCAGCTAGGAAAGCAACATGGGTTAAAAGTGCAGTCCCTACCAGGTCTGCTGAAACAGACATGAAGCGTGTAAAGTCAGGTCTCGGAGGTTGGGGGTTCATTAACTTTGGGTGAGGAGGCACTGCATTAGCTTCCTTAGTGATCACTAAACTGCAAGACTATCTCACTATTACATAAAAAGTAGGCACATATGGTCAACTTCGCACTTTGATGGGTATTGTGTTTGAGCTTTGAACTGTGTTACATTACCTCAATGTCCTGGCTTTGTCCCAGTCCTGACCAGCTGAGATAATCCCCATTCTCGTACATGATTGCTTCAAGCAGTACACTATTTGCGTGTCGTCAAACTAAGTTTGAAGGTCCTTTTTTAAGTCTCCCCTACCTGACAGGACAAGCTATATGTTTGCAAAATACCTATTTCAGGATTACCTAGAACGTACAAGGGCTTGCAGCCCACCCATGGAGGCTGAGCACTATAGAGACTTCAGCTTCAGCTGCATTTCTCACTCCCTTCAGTCAGATGTAGTGCACTTAAGGGCATGCTGATGGCTCCCAGTCCTAATAATAAGCTTATGTGGGGCTCCTTCCTTTAATGCAATTGTGGAGAGTTGGGAAACCACTGGCTCTTTGTCCCTGGGGGATATATATATATATATATTGCAATCCATGGTCTATGGTGGTATTGACTAAGAGGGTTGAAAACGAGCTAAGATGCACAATGTGGGCGAAGAAGAGAGCGGCAGGTTAGCACCTCTGGAGTTTTACGTCCAATGATGAGTTACAGTAGACGGTGCATTGGGCTTAAACTCTCAACCCAAGCAGCCATGGTTGGAGCTGTTAGATTCCGATGACTTAGAGGAAGTAGAAACGGAGCCTCATAGAGGTAATGTGGTAGAAAGTGCCCAGTATGCTGAAGTCATTGCACTTACGAGAGAAGTTAGTGATTCATATCCCAGATACAGTTGTGGAACTGGAGGATTTCCTATGTGCCTTCCTGAGAAAACATTAGTAAGCTTATATTTCCAGGTTTCTGGGCAAAAGGAATCCTTAGGAAGGTTGTGAATCAGAGTTCTCTCAAACTGTGAAGGTTAATTCCTTGCTGGTAAGCATGTCTTTCGCTCTAGCAACTGAAGGCTGTCTGCCCAATGATCCAATGGACAAAAAAGTGGAAATGTCCTTAAGAAAACCTATGCAGCTTCTGATTTCTTCTACCATTCGTCAACGTATGCAGTTTATGCTTCTAAGACTCTGCTGAAGGGCTTTCAAGCCCTTTTTGAAGGATGCAGAACTTCTTTACACAATAGAGTTGAGAAATTAGTGGGAAAGAAAAATCAGGGATCTGACTGTTAACATTAGCTCCATCCGGTGAGACAACTGCCTGCTCTTCTTGCGTGACCACATCCCTTCAACTGAACTGCCTTCTAGAGTGGCTACCCACCCTACGCCATTGGCACCCATGTTTACCACCAGGCTAATTGATCTCTGGATTGAAAACTTTTTGGAATCAAGATATCCTGAACCCTGGATCCCAATGGGCCAACAGATGTTGATCTAAAGGTCTAAGATGTCAATGAGGTCATGGAACCACATGATATGGATGTCTAAATTCCAATTCCTATTCAACTTGGACATCAGTTAGCTTGGTGGATGTCAGGCTTCAAACTCAGGAAGGGTAAACTTGGATCTTCGCATCCCAAGGTTGTGACCACAGATGCCAGTGTTGATAAGACGAGTGGGCTATTATCCCTTAGTAGCTTGGGATTTACCATTGGGATTGATTCATTGTTTTCAACAGACTTTGGGTTCAGCTTTTTTCCTTCTACACTGATTGCGTGATCTTTAAGCCAGGTCTTGGATTTCTTTCCTAAAGTCTATTCCAAACTTCATTTGGAGCAATACATTGCTATGTATGAGTTGGTTAATTCTCCATCTTCAGAAGATGAGGGAGATCTCCAATAGTTTGATTTCAGGAGAGCCTTGATTGTCTAAATTCTGCTGTCTTCTCTAGATATACAATCAACTTTTGATCATCTTTGGTGCAGAGAAAGACAAGAGTAAGACTTTAACTGCTATGTTTAGTAGATGGATTAGGGCTGCTCTTTCAATGTCTTACAAAAAAGCACATTTAGAAGTTCCTCCGATGATCCTTGGGAAATAAACCATAGGGATGGTGGAAGTTCAGTGGGTTTCCTTTGCTGAAACATGTAGAGCAGACACCTGAGTTCCCCCAGACTTTCATTCATCACTATTGTGAATTTTCAGCTACTTGTTCGCAGAGTTTTTCTACTGCACTATAGTCATCCCCTGTTTTTGTTGCGTGAATGTATTGAATTCCTCATATGCGTGAGCAATTCGTTTTTCGACTACAGTATTCATAAACAGGATAGTAGGCTGTCAGTGTTAAAACTTGGAAGCTTTCTACATCCTCAGATAGTCAGGACTTAAATGAGGACGGCAGGTCATGGGAGGAATGGCCCAATTACTTACCGGTAAGCTTCATTACTCCTTGTCCTATGCTTCTTTGTCCAACCCCTGCATCCCTCCCCTCTCCCCCATTCAAATAACTGTATTATAGCTTTAGGATCATAGTAATTTAAGGAGGTTGGACCAGGATTTATGGGAAGGTGTGGGACATTGCAGGTAGGTAAATTAGAAAATGGATTTGCACGTGGGTGGAGTCTGGTCTCAACCAAGATGGCCGGCTCCTTTTAATCTTCCTCGGCTGCCCGACGCCCACTCTAAACTTATCCAAACAGGGACACCAGACAGGCCGAGGGACAGTTAATGCCGCTCTGGAAGGTATGAGGCACCTTCACAGCAGGGAAAACAATCTTCACTGCTCCTCCAAACGCGATGGGGAGATAAGTAGGCAGATCGGGCCTTAGTGAATTGCTGTGCAACACGGCCTTCTCTTTCCTCAGGCATGGCTCGCTCTAAGGCCGATATTATGGCAGGAGTGGGCGAGGCCAAAATAATGTTTTGGTCAGGTGCTGCTGGCAGATCGCTTTCGGTCCCTCCGCTCAACCGGCACTTGCCGTGGCAGACCGGAGACCAGCTGATCAAAAGGATGCAGTGCGTGAAGCAGGTATTCAAATATACTGATAAAAGCCCCAAATTTAAGGCTACACATTCGTTATTTCAAAAAGAACAAAGAAAAAACACAGGTTTAAAAGAGTCAGGCAGAGGCACTAGAGCAAGCTGCAGGCATTCCCTACTGTGGATGTGAGGCGCTGTCACCTTCTCAGGCGGTAGAGGACGATTGGGAGGGGTCTGAGGACCCTCTTGCTTGTCAGTGTGAATTGAAGCAGCACTGGGTCGACGACTTGGAGGAGTCCAGCGGTCTTGACTTCTCCTCTGATCCGGGATTCGCTTCTCTCTCCGCCCACTATGGGGGAAGGAGCCTCGTATACGGTGGTACTCCGTTGGGCAACCGAGGTCCTTAACCTCAATCTCCCCACAGTGATCCTTAAGACTAATCTCCTCACGAAGGTGCTCCAGTCGGCGTCCACTTCATTGGAGCCTCTGCTACCCTTTAACGATGTCCTCACTGAGGCCTTGTTGGGCACTTGGTCATGGCCAGCCACAGGGGCTCCTGTGGATAAGAACGTCGCCAGGCGTCATCGTCTGGTTCCGGGTGACCCTGCCTTTCTGACCACCCATCCAACACCTGAGAGTCTAGTCATTCAAGCTTCGACGTCCCAGAGTGCCTTTCCCAAGGCTCCACTGGATAAGGACTCTAGGAAGTTGGAACAGTTTGGCAAGCAGTTGCTCTCTTTGGCCAGCTTGGGGCTGCGGTCAGTGAACACTGCTTGCATTTTGGGCCGCTATTTACACGCGGTGTGGAATACCGTTGCTGAGGTGTTGCCTCAGTGCCTGGAGGAGGTCCAGACTGTGCTGTCTCAGGCTGTGGCTGAGGGTAAGGACGCAGCTATGTTCGCCATTCGTTGTGGCTTGGACTCCGCGGACTCCCTAGGTAGGGCAATCTCCACGACCGTGTCGCTTCGTCGCCACGCCTGGTTGAGGTCCACCGAGTTCTTCCTGGACGTCCAGAGCTCGCTCATGGACATGCCTTTTCATGGCACTCGCCTGTTTGTTGATAAGGCCGACACTGCACTGGAGCGTTTTAAGGACTCTCGGGCCACGGCCAACTCCTTGGGCCTTTCCACCACACACCCAGCCACATCCACTTTTCATTCCTTTCGTGGCCATGGCAGAGGCGCCCCTGCCCGTTCATTCAGCCAAAAGCCTGCACAGAACCAGACTCGGCGCGCCCGTGGGCGCTGCCGGGGGCCGGCGTGAGGGTCAGTCTACCTCCCCCCGCGATGTCCACCTCAAAAACTTCCTAGTCTGAGCTTCAGGTCGCACACCACTCTACTGGATGGCAGGATTCGTCATCACCTTCTCCACTGGCACTCTGTCACTTCCGACAAGTGGGTGCTGCAACCCGTCAGGAGGGGTTACTACCTTCCCTTCGAGTCTACCCGCCCCCCTAAGCCATGCCACCTCGGTTCCACCGCATGTTGGGAGATCACTTCGCACATCTCCAGCAGGAAGTTATGGCCCTCTATTCCAAGGGGGCCATCAAGCACATTCCTGGGCCAGAAGTAGGATGTGGTTGTTATTTCCAGTACTTTCTGGTCCCCAAGAAGGACAAAGGGTGCTTGCGCCCCATCCTGGACCTCAGGGGCTTCAACCGCTTACTCCGGAAGGAGAAGTTTAAGATGTTGACTCTGCCTCAGGTCTGGACTGCCCTCGAACCTGGAGACTGGATGGTAGCGTTGGACTTGCAGGACGCATATTTTCACATCCCCGTTCTACAGGCCCACCGGCGATACCTGCGGTTCACGGTAGGCCAGGAGCATTTTCAGTTTGCCGTGCTCCCCTTCGGCCTTACCAGCGCCCTTCTGGTGTTCACGAAAGTGTTGGCGGTGGTCACAGCTCATCTGCGCAGGTCAGGGGTGTCAGTCTTCCCCTACCTCGATGACTGGTTGTTGAAGGCGGGTTCGCCCCAGGCAGTCGTCACCCACCTTCAGAATATGGCCGACCTCCTGCCCTTGCTGGGGTTCTCCTTCAATGTGCCAAAGTCGCACCTGAGTCCCTCTCAGAAGCTCCCCTTCATTGGAGAGGGTCTGGATTCGATGCAGTTTCGGGTTTATCCCCCCGAGCATCGAGTTCGGGATATTCAGGCTATGATTCCGATCTTTCAGCCTCTATCCCGGGTTTCAGTCAGGATGACCTTCTGGCTCCTGGGCCTGATGGCCTCCTTCATCCTACTAGTACAGCATGCCAGGTGGCATATTCGGCCTCTGCAGTGGGACCTGAAGTTCCAGTGGGCACAGCATCAGGGCAACCTGTCCGATCACGTCCATATCTCAGAGGGCACTGCTCGACACTTGCTGTGGTGACTTACAAATCGCGATTGGGTCAATGGGACACATCCGTCCCCAAGTGGAGCACACAGTGGTGACGGATGTGTCCCTCCTGGGATGGGGAGGCCACTTGGGAGAGGCAGAGATCAGAGGCCTCTGGTCTCTGGCGGAGTCCCGGCTCTATATCAACCTTCCGGAAGGGGAAGTGTAGTGCAGGTGTTCACGGACAACACCACCGCCATGTGGTACTGCAACAAACAGGGGGGGGGGGAGGAGTCGTGGACCCTATGTCAGGAGGCTCTGCGCCTCTGGACATGGCTGGAACATCAAGGCATTACCTTGGTGGTTCAACACATGGCAGGTTCTCTGAACGCCAGGGCGGACAAACTCAGCCGCCGGTGCATGATAGATCACGAATGGCGTCTGCACTCGGACGTGGCGCAAGTTCTCTTTCTGCAGCGGGGAGAGCCTTGGTTAGATCTATTCGCCACCAAAAAGAACGCACAATGTCATCAGTTCTGCGTGTTGGAATTTCCAAGGCGGCACTCGCTTGGCGACGCTTTTCGTCGCGAGTGGAGCTGCGGTCTGTGTACGCCTTTCCGCCTATACCACTTCTGCCCAGAGTGCTGAAGAAAATCCGGCGCGACCGGGCCCAAGTCATTCTTGTGGCTCCGGATTGGGCACGAAGATACTGGTATCCTGGGCCACTCAGCATGGCATCGATCCCCCGATCCGACTGCCTCTTCAGGAGGATCTTCAGTCGCAGTAGCAGGGGACGGTCCTCCACCCGAACCTGTCTAGCCTCCACCTCCATGTGTGGAGATTGAGCGGTGACAGTTGACAGCTTTCGATCTTCCTCCCGAAGTCTGTGATGTCATTGTGGCAGCCAGGCGTCCCTCCATAAAAACGGTATACGCCTGCAGGTGGAACAAGTTTGTGGCATGGCGCACAGCTAAAGCTGTGGATCCCCTTTCTGTCCCTCTTACTGAGGTCCTTCTGTTCCTTCTCTCTTTGGCCCAGCAGGGCTCTGCTCTGGGAACTATCAAAGGTTATCTTTAGACCATTTCCGCCTTTCTACGGGTTCCTAATCAGCCATCTCTTTTTAAGTCCCCAGTTGTTAACCGTTCTTTTAAAGGCATTATGCACACGTTCCCTCCCGTGCCGTTCATCATGCCTCAATGGGATTTAAACCTTGTCTTGACGTTTCTGATGTGCGCTCCGTTCAAGCCCCTTCATAACTGCCTTTGCCTCTTCTCAGACTGCTTTCCTGGTTGCTATCACCTCTGCCAGAAGAGTGATGAGCTCCAGGCTCTTTCTTCTAAACCTCCTTTCCTTTCTGTTTATCCGGACAAGATGGTTCTAAGGACCCGTCCTTCTTTCTTGCCAAAGGTTGTCACCCCTTCCACATCGGGCAGACCATCACTTTGCCCACCTTCTTTCCGACTCCGCATCCTTCCAAAGAGGAAGAGAGGCTCCACCGTCTGGACCCAAAACGTGCGCTCTCCTTCTACCTGAGCCGCACACAAAAGTTCCGGGTGGATCACCAGCTCTTTGTTGGTTACTTGGGTGCCAAAAAAGGTCAGGCCGTGCACAAACGGACCATCTCTCGGTGGGTCATTCTCTGCATCAAGGCCTGTTACTCGTTGGCAAAAACAAGCCTCCTGTTTGGCTGCGTGCCCATTCCACCAGGGCAACAGCAGCCACGACTGCCTTGGACGGGGCGTTCCCTTACAGGACATTTGTCAGGCAGCTACGCGAGCCACGCTGCACACGTTTAACAAGCATTACTGCCTTGACAGTCAAGTCCGGCGAGACAGCTTCTTTGGCCGTTCGGTTCTCCGTGACTTTCTGGTGTAATCTTATTCGGAGACCCACCACCTAGGTTGGTATTACTGGGGTATCTATTCTAAGGTAAGGAATCTATCAATAACGTGTCTCTTTCAGATGTACAAGTTACTACTTATGTAACAATATATCTGTAAGAGACATTAGTTAGTGATAGATTCCTACCGCCCCACCCATCCTCCCCGTTCTGCAAATTGATTACTTGGGTTAAGGACATCCCTTTCAGGGCCCTAGTTTCATGGCACCAGTAGTCGGTTTCTTGCATGGCTCTGCATTCCTGGCGCGGAAAGTCGCGCACAGAACTGACTTCAGCGCGCATGGGTGGCACCTAAGTAGTCTCCTTGTTGTCATCTCGGCGCATACGACGCCAGCGACGGACGCGGAGCCACACGACGCCACCTACTGATGCGCAGGAGTACTGCTAGCAAAACTTTCCGGATCCAGTCTGACGCCTGGGGATATTCTAAGGTAAGGAATCTATAACTAACTAATATCTCTTACATATATATATTTTTTCAAATCTTTTTATTAATGCACATAAAATGAAATCCTAAAACACATACAATAAATACACTGGGTTGCATCTCACACGCATTACATATAATTATGTCCTCCCGATCAAAGAAATACAGCAGAAATAACAACATACGGGTTCAGGGGTCCTCCGACATTACTGGATCATCCGGTTCGGCAGGAGGAGCACATATATCACCCCTATACGTATTCCAGGGCCCCCAAATCTTCCCCCATTTCTTGGGTCTCCCCTTAGCCACATACACCGCCCGTTCTCTAAATATGCACCGATCCAAGTCTTCCATCCATTTCCCAACCGTAGGCGGCTGATTGGCCCCCCACAATTGAGCGATATTACGCTTGGCAATACCGCATGCCAACGTGGCCCACACCTTTCCATGGGACGAGAGGTCAGTTGGGTCCCAAACATTCAGGAGACATCGCCGCGCCTCCAACTCAAAGCTCACTCCCCACACCTCACGTACCTTGGCATGAATAGCAGACCAATACCCTCGAATGAGAGCACAGTCCCACATCATATGAAAGAACGTTCCAGCCTCGCCACATCCTCTCTTGCACGCATCACTCGCAGCCAAGCCCATTCACACCATCCGTGGGCCAGTCACATAGCAGCGATGGAGGATCTTTATTTGAACCAGTGAGAGCCTCATTTGAATTGCAACGACCCTCGGAGAGGCCACGGCCTCCCTCCAGTCCTCATTATCTAGGATCAGTCCATCAGCTGTCCACTGGTCCCTGAGTACCACCAGGGGATCCTCTGTGTGATTAACTAGTTTTCTATAAATCAAGGAGATCATCTTCGTGGGAAGATGACCATCCAACACTTGATCCTCCAACGGGGAAGCCTCCGGGAGCGTCGTTTCCCGGGGAATACCAGCAAGCAGCGCATGCCTAATCTGGAAGTAACGGAACCTCTCACTCCCTTGCAATTGATATCGTTCCTGCAAAGTTTCAAACGGGAAGATCCCATCCTTACCCCAGAGATCTCCTACTCAGGAAATCCCAATGAGGTCCCATTTGTCAAAACCCTTGGACTTCCATAAACTGCCCAAGCGTTCAGAATTCCAGAGAGGTGTAGCCAGTGTCATCTTCCCCTCCCATTTGAGGGAGTGGTTAGCCTCGTGCCAGACCTGAACAGCAACCGCCGCCGGTCCCACCAGGGGAAAACGTCCGCGCCTCGCATACAGTGCCCTAGTAAATTCTCCCTCGGGAACCTGACCGCGGTCCATGGCATAGCCGGGGTCCAACGGCGAGCCATAAATGGCCTGATTAATTGCCGCCAATTGTGACGCCCAATAATACTTAGGGATGTTAGGCAGACCGATCCCCCCGTCATACCACGGCAACGTCACTTTCGCAAATGCGATTCAGGGCCTCGCGTCCCAAAGAAGCTGTCTCTGGAGAGACTCAACTTCCCTGAAGTACGACAAAGGAACCGGGTCCATGAAGTTCTGGAGAGCGTATAGGAAACGAGGATGAGCCATCATCTTAAACAGAACAGCACGACCGAGAAGAGAGAGCGGAAGCGATTTCCAACGAGTCACCTCGCGTCTGTCGAACCAGGGGGGGCAACAGGTTATTGGAGTATCTGCTCTGAGGGTCCAAGGATATAAAGATACCAAGATATTTGAATCCCTCCGTTTCCAGTTTAACCGGACAACCTGGAGGAACCTCCAGGGAATCACCACTCAAAACAAAAAAGGACCGACTTCGTCCAGTTAATGGCGAATCCTGAATATCTTCAAAACACCTCCAGAACGTCTAAAAATGCTTTGAGCGAAGTCCGAGAAGAGGTCAGATACAACAAAATACCATCCGCATAAAGCAATATCTTGTCCTTCCAGTCGGGTGTCCATCTGAGCCCCCTGATCGACCTATCCCAACGGACCCAAGCCGCAAGCAGCTCGAGCGCCAACGCAAATAACAGCGGGGAGAGAGGACATCCCTGTCTGGCGCCCCTCCCCAACGCAAAATCAGCCGATCTATTGTTATTGACAACTACTCGGGCCAGCGGACCGGAGTATAAAAGGCAGACCCAAGAAACAAACTCCGAGCCTAAGCCCATCTTACCCACAACGGCAAAAAGATAGGGCCATTCTACTCTGTCAAACGCCATTGTGGCATCCAAGGATAACAACATCGTCGGCTCGTGTATTTGTGATGCCCCTCCGAGAACCCCATGCAAACTGCGCAGATTAAGAGCCGTATTCCAGCGGGGCATAAAACCTGACTGATCTGGATGAGTCAGTGTCGTGATGACCTTTACCAGGCGGGTCGCCAACAGTTTTGCCAAAACATTTGGTTCGGCATTTAACAAGGAGATCGGCCGATATGAAGAATATTCGGTCTTCGGCTTACCTTCCTTATGCAGGACTATAATGTTCGCAACACGCTGATCATACGGAGGCAGACCCCTCTCCCTACTCTCCACAAACATGTCCCTGATGAAAGGAGCCAACTTATTCGCGTTTACTTTGTAGAGCTCACCAGGTAGCCCATTAGGGCCAGACGCCTTACCAGAACGAACCCCTCTAATCGCATGCGCCACTTCATCATTTGTAAGGGGAGAGTCAAGAAACTCCTTGTCCTCATCCGCAAGTGTGGGCATCGGAATATCACGGACCAAGTCTGCGTTCTCAGACTCCGATTATTTACATTCAGCCGCATATACCTTGTTATAATAGCCAGCAAACACGTCCACAATCTCCTGCGGGTTCGTGATTTTATCTGACCCAGTGGGTTGCAGCACCGGAACCAACCGCGACGCCCAATCCCCTTTCTCCAACCAGGCAATCAGTTTCCCAGCCTTGTCCCCGTGTTCGTACACCCTACTCTGGGTATCTGCCAATTTTGACTTTGCGTTATCCCGGGCCAGGCTCCGGTACTCATCCTTAAGGAGGCTTAAATGATGCAGCCCCTCCGACACTTCCCGCTCCAGCGCAAGCAACTCTGATTCCACCCTATCAATCTCAACGCGCCCCTCCTCCTTCTTTTCGGAAAGATACGATAGCAGTTCCCCTCTAAGGACAGTTTTGTACGCTTCCCATAGGGAACACTTGGAGTTCACCGAGTCTACGTTCTCATGAAAATATCTGTCGGCCACTCGCACAATCTCCTTCTTTGCCACTGGGTCTCGGAACCTCCAAGCGCTAATAGGTGCAACCCGGGCCACATCACGCCCTCCAAGGTCTAAACTGATCCAAATAGGTGAGTGATCCGAAACCCCCCTAGCCAAGTGCCGCACCTCCCGGAGCCACGCAGCCTGGGCCGCAGGCACCAGTACATAATCTATCCTGGAAAGGGATTTGTGCGCAGCCGAGACATGTGTGTATTGAGAATCACTGGGGTTCCTAAGCCTCCACCCATCAACCAGACCAGTAGTGTCCACAAAATCAGCCAACCACCTCCGGGACGGCAACAACTCCTGAGCCGGGCACCTATCAACATACCCATCCATAACTGCGTTGAAATCGCCACCAACAATCAACAACCCAACAGGCAACGTTAGAAAAATCTTGCACAGATCGTGAAATGTGTCAGTCTGAAGGGCCGGAGGAACATAAACAGACAAAAAAGTTACAGTTCTCCCCTCCCACAACCCCGAAATGCCAGCATATCTACCCCTATTATCAGTCCAAGCGGCCTGTATGGCCAGCGGGAAGGTGTTCTTAACCAAAATCCCGACCCAGTCGTAAAACTAGCATGCGCAACCAACTTATAGCCCCCTCTGTGGAGAGCGATGCACCGCTTTCCCATAAGGTGCGTTTCCTGCAATAACACCACATCTGGGGAGTGTCTCCGAATCAACTGGCCAACCATACCCCTCTTAATCTTGTCCCCCAATCCATTCACATTCCTACTCAATGCGGAGATCCCCACCACTCCTTTAACGGAGGACATAGCCCTGCCAAAAAAAACAGGATAGCATGTTGACACCCAGTGTGAAAAAAAATGACATACAATAATACAAAATACAATGAAACGCAAATTCACCCAGGACCTGCACCCCTGCATACGGCTTTCGCTCATCCCCAACTAGCAGTGTGCCTGTCGCCCCCAACTAACCTACGAAAATCTAAAGGTAGAACACAGAGGAGGGCCTACGAATCGACCCCCCCCCTGCTCCCCCCCGACTCTTTACGGACACCCCTGCACCCTAAAATCCTCAACAACGTCATGCACACAATTCTGCAGGAGGTCCAAATTCGAACCCCGCCGAAACACCCCCCGGAACAACTGTCCAATGCCTCCCGCTGAACTCACGCTACACCAAGTCATTGTTCCTCAGCTTCCCCCTGTTCGCTGGACTCCTTGTCCGGCCGCTGCACACTATCCAACCAGTCCGCTGCCACATCAGGATTATCGAAGAGCCAGGCCCTCCCATCAAGTTCCACTCAAAGACGGGCAGGAAACATCAAGGCGTACCTCATGCCTTGTCTCTCAGTTTCTTCTTGATCGAGATGAACTTCTGCCTCTGTTTCTGCACCGCCTGAGAAAAATCCAGAAAGAACAGGAGCGTCGCATTCTCGAATTCCAAAGGATCAGCCGCACGAGCCGCCTGCAGGATAGCGTCCCTGTCCCGAAAATTAAGGACTCGGGCAATGATCGCTCTGGGATTCGCCCCAACCCGGGGCCTGCCGCCCGGCACCCTATGAGCCCGTTCCACCGTGAAAAACGTACTGAGGCCTTTTGGTTTGAGGTGGTTAAGGATAAGGTTCTCCACAAAAAGTTCCATGGCCTGCCCCTCCGCCTTCTCCGGGACACCCAGGATGCGAACATGGTTGCGTCGGGCCCGCCCTTCGTACTCATCCAGCCGCCGATCGGTGCTCTCCCTAGAAGTCCGAAGATCACGTACCTCCTGCTGCAACTGGCTCACATCGTCTATAAGACTCGCTGTCTTCACCTCAGCGATTTAACCTTCTCGTTCCCCTTCGAGCGGTCCGCCCTGATCATCCTCATTTCTAACGACACGGTGTCAAGCTTAGTATCCAGAGTCTCCATTTTCTGGCCCAGGGACGTCTGGACCCCATTGATAGCCGCCATGAGGCCTGTTAAGGTTGGTTCTTCCGCAGCGGAGCGATCGTCGGCGCCGCCTCCCGGTCCCTTCTTAGACTCCTGAGGTGACCCCTTAGGCAAAGAATACCTATCCAGCTTGTTAGACTGCGCCTGCCTGCCTCCCCTGACGGTCTTAGGCAGCTGTTTTTTCCGAGTCCGTCTTTGTCGCCATCTTGTTGCACTCCAGGCGACCACCATCGAGGTCCGGGATGAAGCCCGGTGGACACCCAGCCGATCTGTGCGTATACCGTCTCTCCGACAGGGGCCTGACCCACTTCAGTGTCCCAGGTTCAGGCAGCCGATACCCCCGGTGCGAACGTCCACCAGAACCACATGCGCCGCAAGCAGCCCCTTGCACCTGCAGCGCTCCGCATCAATCATGGAGACCCGGCATCGTTGCAAATGCCCTCCGGGATTCAATGGGGACCTCCACCAGCTTGTAAGTCACCTCCGGGACCCCCAGCACACAGGGTGAGACCGATCGTCTCCCGCCCTTCACCACTATTAAAACTAGCATTACCGCCTCAGCGGAGGCGTCTTCAGGGCACCCCACCAGGGACCCCCAGGCAGGCCTCTGTGTAGCCCCAGACCCAGCCCCAGTAGCCACTGCGGGGGCCGACAATCCCACCAGTCCGGTATCACGGGCCCACAGGGGGACCACCACACACCCGGTCTGTAGTTCAGGGACCCCCCTCCTCCAGGGGCGGGGGGGCCCAGAGAAGCAGGCGAGGCAGCAAGAGGGCAGCAGCCAGCAACCCCCGCGACCACCGACCGGACCGGCACAAGGCCGTCCCGGGGGCCGATGTTGACTAACTCCGGCCGGGGGGTGCTGGAACTCAAGGCCCTGGCTTCCAGCGCGGTCGCCGGGGCACCAGGAGAGACTGGGCACGTCTCCGCGAGCTCCGATTGGGTTCCCCCGCCCGAATCACGGGTAGGGGGACAGGATAGTATGCAGGATCGCGAGCCGGTGGAGCGGGGCCGGCCGGAGCCGATCTTCAGGCGGCCATCATGGTCGCCGGCTCGGCTCCTCCCCCTTTGATCTCTTATATCGTTACACAAGTAGTATCTTGTGCTTCACAATGCCAAAAAGACACCCCTGCACCCGGAGCCCCTGGGTCTTGGGGAGATCAAACAACAGTGTCCCGATACTCCAGCACATCCTAACTTGCCTGTGCAGCAGTAGGTCTCCTTTAATCGGCCTCCTGGCCTAATGCCTGCAGCCTTTTTTCGACTTTGAGATTCCCCTTTGGTTTGCATTGGGCATTGTTGGAACTCCTCACCTGGTCGCCTCTGTGCCACTGGAGGTGTAAGTTTGGTGCTGCCTTGTTGGTCCCTGTGCTTGTCTTAACCTCCGGAGATTGGGTTACCAAACCGTGCTACTTACCTATAAGTAGTCCCACTTTGATTGCCCCCTTTCTCAATTGGATAACAATGGCAACAGATGCAGAGTTTGACCTCTGCACCCGGCCGCCTCAGTCCCACTGGTTGTGCAGTTTGGTCATTTACCTGAACCTTACGTGGAACTGATTCTTTATCCAGAAACTCAGTATCGTAAATCGTGTACTTACCTGCATATTGGTGATTGTGTTTCCTCCCAAAGGATAACTTTGTATAGTTGAAAAATGCACTGTGCCCACTTTTTACATTGAAAAGCACAATATTGCAAAACGTATCTTCATTCAACAAAGTATCTTTGGTTCTATAAAATAAATATACTAAAAGTATAATTTTTACAATTCAATGGTTTAGGATTTAGTCATTGAGTGTGTTTATAATTTGTGGCCTGTGTGTGAACAACAAATGCTTAGCACTGCCGTCTAATACGCCTAACTGCTTGCCCACACTACCCCAAAAGAGAGCATTAGTATTATCTACTTTAGCCTCTATAAAGCCTCTGGTGACCCACTGGACTCTGTGTACATTGTACCTCATTTTGGAATAATATATACAGAGCGAGCTTCCTATGTTCTGAATCAAAATCGGTTTGTGCTGGCCAAGAAGCACCCCTCTTCAGGCCTGTGGGCTCATTCAACTGGGGCCAATGCCTCTACAACGTCATTGGAAAGGTGGTGCCAGTACTGGACATCTGACATTGATGCACTCGTTCACGAAAAGCTACTGCCTTATAGTCAGGTATGATGGGGGCAATTGTGTCTTCTTGTACTTGCAAGAACTTTTGTTCTGAGTCCATTCCCCAAACCCTCTACCTTCATAGGGTACTGCTATGGTATTTGTTACTTTCCTTTGGTAATACTCTTTCTGGAGCATACTCTAACTGCAGGTTCCTCAATGCTCTTCCACCTCCCTGTTCTTTGGAGTGAACTACTGAACATTGTTCGATTTTGGCACACTCTCAACTGCAGTCTTTCTGAGTACTCCCAGTCTTAAGGCTCAGAAGAATAAAGATTACTAAACTGACATCAGTGCTCAGGAGTGGCTCTTAAAGGTGTCTCTTTTCGGTCACTTCCGGGACAGTACTGTCTCACTGCGGAGCCATACTGCACCACCTGACACCACGCAGAAGCATTGCGTAAGCTTCTTCGAATCCATTCTTGTACCAGGGGATAGTCTAAAGATGAGGATTCTGTGAGTATCTAGAGTATTCACCTGAAAGTGTGTTACAGAATGTAACTAACTTGTCATTTGTACTCTTTTGGAAATGTTAGTCTTGTTGTGACTTTGAGTTGGAATGGTTGTTATGTGTTAGAAACTAAATTATGCATGTCAATGTATGTAATCAAAATGCATTAGGAATGCATGTGGAATTATTTCTAAATATCACTGCATTATCAAAAAAATAGAATTAGATCACTAGCACTGTCATTTCAGGTTTGAAGTTGGTATTTGACAATTTCTACAGTCGACAATCGGTCTTTATAATTTTTCAAGCCCAGACAACAGAGATTTGTTTTCTGCGTCTATAGAATGCTATGTTTAATGTGTACTAATTTGCCTGCAAAAGGCTGGACAGGTTTCAGCTAAACTTGATGTATATATGTCACATTGCCTTTCCTTTTCCTATTACCTTCACAAGCACACATTCCTCCTGAGCACTCTACCCCCCTTCGAGCACCGTTTTTACCAAATATATAGACAGTTGTACTGTCTTCTATAATCATGCAACGATTAGAAAATACATTGTATTTATCATTGATGTGTCATTGTGATGCTTGAATAATTCAATGTTGTATCACGCAGAATTTACCTCTACTGTGACCTTTTCTCAATGTACTGTACTTTACCCGGGTCCAGTAGTATTTCGGGTTGCCCCCATTGTCATTTAACCCCCCAATCTACACAATAGCAGCATCTCAGGTCCAGACCTTGCTTGGTTCTCTTCTTTTGTATGTCAGTCATCTCAAGGATTTTCACTCGGGCATTTCGTCTGTCCCGACAACATTTCTACCTGTGGTATCCCAGAAGGGTCTCTGTTATCCTGGTATCTTTTTAACCTTTGTGTTTACCTTTATTCCTTCTCGTACGCTCCCATGGTTTCTAGTGTAATGATGATGACACCCAGATGCTAAACACTTCTCAAGCCTCTTGGATCTGTGCATCACCTCTTCTAATTTCAAGTTCTGAAATATACCAAGGATTCCCCCTTTAATCTGTTCTGAAAAATGTTCTGGGTTGGATTTTTCTTTAGCCTCATGGGATCTACTGGTGGTACTGTACTCTATAAGAGCCTTAAAACATGACACAACATCAAATTTAAAAAATAAAAATCAGCTAACAAATTTTATAGATGAACAGAAAACACCCCATCGTAATCTAACATATTATCTTCAATTTTCAGGCTCCCCGAATGATGCAGCTCCACCTAAATGCTCAGTGTCATCCTTGACGAGGTGATAGATCACATTAGTCACTTGACTACCTTGTCTTTTCAGAAATGCCTTGTACCAGAGGCATGGAAAAGAGCACAGGTAATTCCCCTGAAAAAGAAACCAAATTTACATGTGTCCCAACTTCAGAATCTACGTCCTATATCTCTGCTTCCATTCTGTATGAAGGTAATAGAGAAAGTAGTTAATCTGCAGCTTATGGATCACCTAGAGAAAGGCCATCTCCTACAACCGACTCAATCGGGATCTAGAGCGAGATATTCAACAGAATCAGCCATCCTATACTCCACAGAACTATTGAGACAGACAGCGGACGAGGGACAGACAGCAGCGTTGGTACTTTTAGATCTAAGTGCGGCATTTGACACAGTGTTGCACACCACGCTGCTGACATGGCTGTCAAAGATAGGAGTGGTAGGATCAGCCTATTAGTGGATAAAGTCCTTCCTGGAGAATAGAAGCTTTCAAGTCCACTGCCCCCCATTTAAATCCTCGTCTAGACAGCTGAAGCATGGGCTTCCACAGGGCTCTAGTTTGAGCCCAACATTATTCAACCTTTATATGGAACCCCTTGCCCGCATAGTGGAATCATTTGGTGTAGATATCATTACCTACGCCGATGATATTCAACTAATGATCACCCTTACCCAGGGCCAAAGTGAGGCAGCTGTAAACTTTTCCACCTGCCTGAGGTGTGGCGCCGCGGCCAGGGCGACTGACGCTGGAATCTGGGGATCACGGTTCGATCCCCGGCTCCGGCGGCAGATTAGCCTAGCACCATGTGACTCTGGGCAATAGCTCGCTTAATCTTCCCGACGGCCCCCAGCGCCTAGAGACCCTTACGGGTGATTGTGCGCTTTACAAATGTGGACTTTTACTTTACTTTTTACAACGGTGGCAAGTTGGATGAACAATATCTGTCTACATCTTAATGGGGATAAGACAGAGGTGCTAATAATTGGGAGAACCCCTTCCATATGGTCATCAGCTTGGTGGCCGGCAGAATTAGGTCAGACCCCCTGCCCCGACAGAAACAGCAAAGAACTTAGGAGTCCTGTTGGATGCAGAGCTTTCGTTTAGGAAGCATATCACAAAAGTGACAGGCAGGTGTTATGCAATTCTCAAAACCTTACGGAAGGTACTAGACCTCCTGCCCATCAGTACTAGGAAATCCTTTATTCACGCCCTAGTTACCCCACACTTGGACTATGGAAATGCTCTGTTTATTGGTCTTAGTCAGAAGGGGCTAAAGCAGCTCCAAAGAGTCCAAAATGCCGCTGCACGTTTGGTGCTGAATCTGCCGAGAAAAGCATCAGGGAAGCAAGCTTTAGCGAAGTTACACTGGCTACCCATCAGAGAGCGCATTTTATTTAAAGCATTATGCATCTCCCATCGCATAGCCCATGAGAAAGGACCGTCCTATTTGAAAAAGCTCATAACCATTCACCGCCCTAAACAAAATCTCAGGTCGTTAGGGAGTATGTTGTTCACAGTGCCCCGCATCTTTAGGGCAAGAATGGGAGGCCGATCATTTCGTTATCTGACGGCTAGTCACTGGAACAAACTCCCCATTGATCTACGAATGGAACCATCTGAGATGAGGTTTCGCCTAAAGTTAAAGACCCATCTCTTCCCTCGCATATGAGAGCATGTGCTTAAACTGTCACAGTCTTAATTGCTCTTTTCAGTGGTGGGCTCTCTGGGGCGGATTGTATCCACAGCGCGGGGACACACTGTTTTGAGTGCAACCAGGCGCTCTACAAATGGTTTTATTATTAATAATATTATTATTAATTGCTAAGAAGATAACAACACAGTAGAAGTGCATTGTAGAAGTACATTCTGATGTATACTTATAACCAGATTCCGCGCGTAAAGAATATCCGCAGGCACCAGACTGGATATGGATCCTCGCTCAGCCCCACCCTCTTCAACGTCTACATGAGCCTCCTCGCACGCCAATACAACCTAAACATCATCTCCTACGCTGACGACACCCAGCTGATCCTCTCCCTCACCAACGACCCCGCCACCGCCAGAGCCAGCCTCCAGGAAGGAATGAAAGACGTCGCGGAGTGGATGAAGACCAGCGCCTGAAACTGAACTCGGACAAGAAGGAAGTTCTCATCCTGGGATCATCCCCCTCCGCCTGGGACGACTCCTGGTGGCCCCCTGCACTGGGCACCGCCCACGGACCACGCACGCAACCTGGGCTTCATCCTGGACTCCTCCCTCACGATGACCAAACAAGTCAACAACGCCGTCTCGTCATCCTGCTTCAACACCCTGCGCATGTTCCGAAAGATCTTCCGGTGGATCCCGACCGAAACCAGAAAGACGGTCATCCAGGCCCCCGACTGGACTACGGGAACACCCTCTACGCTGGAACCACAGCCAAACTACAGAAAAGACTCCAGCGCATACAGAACGCCACTGCACGACTCATCCTGGACATCCCCCGCCACAGCCACATCTCTGCCTACCTGAGAGACCTGCACTGGCTCCCCGTCAGCAAGAGAATCACATTCAGACTCCTCACCCACGCACATAAGACTCTCCACGACATGGGCCCCAAATACCTCAACAACCGCCTCACATTCTACACACCCACCCGCCAGCTCCGCTCCACCAGCCTCGCCCTCGCCACCGTCCCACGAATTCGCAGAGCCACCCCCCGGAGGAAGATTCTTCTCCTACCTGGCGGCCAAGACATGGAACACCCTCCCCTCCCACCTACGGCTGACCCAGGACCATCTCTCCTTCAGGAAACAACTCAAGACCTGGCTGTTCGGGCAGTAGCGGATCCCTCCCCTCCCAGCGCCTTGAGACCCTAGCGGGTGAGTAGCGCGCTATACAAATATGCTTGATTGATTGATTGATATGCAAATTCTGCAGCAGTGTTCCTATGTTCCAGTAGGTGGTGCTGTGTTGCTCTGTGTTGACTTTTTACAGGCCTGGAAGTGGCTTAGTACAGCTGCATATAAGCGCTGCCCCTGCTTGGTAATGCCGTCCTGGAGCTTTGTTCCAAACTTTGTCAATCTTCTAATGACTTCCAATGTTCTGCAACAGTGCTATGGAACGATATTCTCATAAAAAATTAGGTGTGTTTGTGATGTTTTTACATTCAACAAGTTTTTCCTTTTTCACCCAAAGGTGATTCAGGAGCAGGAAGCTCTAATGTCTCTGAAAATAAAAAGAGGTTGCAGGCGAAGCACAGTTTCTCTCCAAGTTGCAGGTCTGCTTGAGATCCAGTCTCAAGCTGTCCACTTTCTAGTCAAAGTCTTTCAGTAAGTCGTATTGTAGACATAAGCATATGAAGGCCCAGGGGAGTTCAACTCATCCTACTAGATAGCACATTTCCACTGTCACCCAAATCTTTTCTAGTGAACAATGTCCCCACTAAAAAATTGTGTGTTTGTAGTGTTTGGTCTTCAGTCCTGACTCTGAGTTGAATGTCAGGTATACTGTTGTGCACCCAATAACATTTTTGATAGAGACTACTAATAGCAAATTTCTCACCTTGTGAATTCCCAAGTTATCACACAGGATCCAGAAACGTTTTTGCAAATTTCCTCATGCATCAGTAGGTGGCATTGTGCAGCTCTGCGTCAGGTCTGTCTCACCTCGAAAGTGAGGATGGGCCACTATATAAACGCCACCTCTATACTTTGATGTCAATTCCTTTCTTTCTGCTTCTACCAGCGTGGATCCAGAGCTTCTTGAACCCTGGCTGTCTTGACAGTGATTATCCCATTAAGTACACCATTAGATCAAGATTGGACTCTACCAACTCTTTGGGTAAGGCATTTGGGATCAGTGTGGTTCATCCGGCACCACACATGGATTTTCTGCACAGGACATGCCCTTTGATGGCTCTAGGCTGTTTGGCCAAAAGCTAACTCAGTCTAGGAAAGCAAGGCCACTGCTCCTTTTCCAGGTCTAGCTTTACCTATTCAGCACTCCCTCAACAACCATGCCCCTTTCAATGCTTTGATAGGGGTTACCAAAAAATACTGCAATAATATATGCCTCCACAAAAACAGGACTTCTAGTCCTCTCAAGGTTGTGGCCGGGGAGCAAACCAGCAGCATTCAAGTCCCCAGGGGCAACAAGCTAATCAAACCCCAGCCAATCGTCCCGCAGCTGCCATAAAACTGCTTTAGTTTATCCTTTGCGGTGCATGATCAACCAGTAGGAGGTAGCATTACTTCCCACCTTCCCAGTTGGGAGGGCATTGCCTTTGATCAATGGGTGCTCCAGATCCTATAGAACTGATCCTCCCTACACATTCTGTCCTCCCTAACAGACATGTCACCCAAACCACATCACCTCTCAGAGGACCACTTGTCCACACTCTGCAGAGAAGTTCAGGCTATCCTGGACAAGAGAGCAATAGAGAGGGTGCCGGCATCAGAGATCAGGACTGGTTGCTACTCACGTTATTTTCTGATGCCGAAGAAGGAGGTAGGCCTCCATCCCATCCTCGGCCATGGTCCTATGAACTGCTTCCTCTGGAAGGACAAGTTCAGAATGTTAATCCTAGTCCAAGTTCTATCTGCTCTGGATCCAGGAGACTGGATGGTAACGCTGGACCTGCAAAGGGATAGGCTTCGAAGTCATCCAACTTCGAGAGTGGGATCGAGAGATGTACTAGTCTGCTATCGAGCGGGCCTGACTCAGAGGGGGGAATGGTGCTATTCATGCTACTTATTTCCGAAGAAGACAGGTCTCAGTCCCATCATCGACCTTTACCTGTTGAACACCTTTTTGAGGAAAGACAGGTTCCAAATGCTCACGTTCTTTCAGCTTAATCCAGGTGCCTGTATGATGTCCTTGGACTTGCAGAACTCGTATTTCCATATATTTCTGCTGTCCCCAGGCGTGAGACTGGACCCGGAATTTTTTTTTTTTTTTGCCACAGCATCCCTGCGCGCCGGGGGTGGGGCGACATCACGCGACTCTGCCCAGGCGTTGTCAGCGAGGTCACATAAGCCCCACCCTGGCGCGCCTAGTTCAGTTCTTTCCTTTTCCGTGTGCAACGTGCCTGTTTGGGGCCCTCTTTTCTTCACCAATTGTCTTCTGTCTGGTGGAACAGTGGGCGAATCCTTCAGGCTTCAATACTTGCACGTCGTGTGGGCATCTTATGTCGGCGACTGACCCTCATCTCATTTGTATGTGGTGTTTGGAGGAGGATCACGGCACCACTGATTATGAGGCGTGTAAACAGTTGAAGCCGAAGTCGCGGCGGGAGCGCAGAATGAAACTTCTAGTGGCGCGTCTCTCTAGGTCGACCTCCTCCCCTCGATCAGCTTCGGTAGATGGCTTCAGATACGGCCGTGGTCCTCGTCCGATGTCGCAAGAGCGTCGCTCCCCGATGGGGAGGTGTCGCAGTTTGTCCCCGGGGGCTGGTATTCAGCCTTCCGTGGGCTCTCGGCGGGTGATGCAGCCCCGCGTGCCATCGTCCTATCCACCGTTTCCCGGTGAGTGGGGCGTCGAGAGTCCAGACGGAGATATACGCGGCGGCTTTGTGGGCCTCGCTGAGTCTCCTCCTCCTTCCCCTCCTGTGGCGTCGTCGGATCCCTTGCCTTGCACGGGGCCCTTCGTGGCGCCGCCGGCAGCTCCGGCGCCAACTGGTTCGGATCCAGGCTTGGAGGATGTGGTGCTGTTGGGGTGCGGCCCCTCTGGGGTCCCTCCTTCAAGCCACGGCGCCTCTGCCTCGCCGCAAACTCCAGCGGGAGTCCCTGTGGTGTCGTGGGCGGTCGCTGGGGCTCGGGTCGCATCCCCGAGCCCCAATCGGCCCACTGGGCAGGCGAAGGCCTCCTCCAAGGCTGAGCTGACGCCGCCACGGGGTTTGGTGACCTCTCCTTGTCCCGCTCTGGGTCGAGGCGGGTTGGGGACTCCTCGTCCCCCTCCGGGCCCTTCTGGTTCCTCCCCGCGGTCGGCTGCCTTGTCCGAGGGCGAATGGGAGGTTGGTTCGTCCCTGGTGCCAACGCATGGGTCGCCGGACCGCCTCCGTAACATCCTGGGCCAAGGCTGGCAGAGGACTTCGGTTCACTCCCCCGGTCCCTCTCGTCCCTCCACGCAGGTGGCTCCCCCCGCGGAGGTCGAGTTGGCGCCGTGACTGCTGGGTTTGGTCCTTTGGGATGCCCTTGCTATAGATGGTGTTTCCTGGCCATTGAGTCCTCCTTGATGGGATTTTGGCATTGTTGGCTGCTGGACGGCCCTTGTTGCCTGTGTGTGTGTGTTTTTGCTTGAGTAGCTACACAGACTTGGCCCTGAGATTAGGCCTTCTGTTTTTTTCTTTGGGCGGATGTCAAGCCTTCCTCTGGGTCATTTTTTTCCTGTGCCGCTTTGCTTTCTCCTCTGCTGCAGAAGTACTTCCAAAGAGGGTTCCCATGTTTTGGGACTTAACGTACCCTATGTGGGGTAGAGTGGTAGCTGTTATATAGCTATGCTCTGCTGGGGAGTGCTGGTTGCCTTCGAGTGCCTGTTCTCCATGGCGTCTCTGTATGTTGCTATTGCTTCTTGAGGTTGTGTGCGCCGCCCTTGTAGTGATGGGCACGGTCATTTGTTCTCCTTCCTGATCTTGTGCTGAGGGCTGGGATGCTTCTGTGTCCTTCATGCTTTTGGCGGCTTGTGGTTATGGCTGCCGTTTGGGCTGGCCTGTTGCCTTCTCTCTGGGTGGGCTCGCCTCTTCCTGGACTACTTCTTGTTCCTCTGCGTGTCCTGGCGTTGAGTGGTTGCTTGGTTGCCCTGGGGATGGAGTGGAGTTCTTCGGCCTCTCCGGCTTTGTCCTTGGTGCCTCTGTTATGAGTGTATGGGCCTCCACTCTTCCTTCTTCCTCCTACATCCCTTCTGGGGCTGCTGGCGTTTGACTGGTGGGGGTCCTCTTGCCTGGTAGGGACGAGGTTGCCTCCCTGGTCTACAGGGCTGGTCCCCTATGGGCCTTCTATCCTGCCCAGACTGGTGGGGTCCTTTGCAGACCCTCCTTCCCTGTGGGTATTGCTAGGGTATCTATTCTATGTGAAGGAATCTGAGGCTAGTAGTCTCTATCAGATGTACGGGTTACTTACCTTTGGTAACGATGTATCTGGTAGAGACAGTTCTAGCCGCAGATTCCTTCTCGGCCCACCCTTCCTCCCCGTTCTGTGAGGACCCCATGGCTGGTCCTTGGTACTCTCCTCCCAGTGGGGGGCCATGTCCTCTGTGGGTACCTTTTTTGGCTCTTGACGGTGGTTCCGTCTGGTGGCTGTTATTCCCTCCTCTTTGGTTCTGGAAAGGTGAGGTTCTGGTGCTTATGTGCCCAGCTGCTTGGGCTGCTCCGGGTCGGGAATGTTGCCTCCCATCTCTTCCTTCCTCCCTTCCTCTTGCTGCTAGGTGCCTGGCCCCTCTACCACGTCTGAGTTGGGGCCCTCTGGTCGTGCCTTACCCTTGTTTCTGGGGGGAGTCGGTGCCCTCTAGGCTAGGGTGGCTGGAGGTTGGTTGTTTCTTCCTGTTGGGAGGGTCTTCCCTTCCTTGTTTCGGGGTGGGGTTGTAGGCCTGCTGCATGTGACATGACCTTTATGCAGGTTCCCTATCTCCGGGGCAGAGGTGGGGGGTTGCTGTCTATGTATTGGCAGGGTGGCTGTTCTGGGCTCTGCTCTGTTCTTCTCTCTTTCTCTGCCCTTGGACACTGCGGTGTTGCACTGTTTCTATGGTGTTTCTTTTTTGTATACTCGTTCGCACACTGTTCCCATGCTCCCACAGTTTTTTATTTGGTGGCTCCGCGTTGTGGTGCGAAACAGTTCTCCGAAGAAAACTGACGTAGGTGCGCCGGGAAGGCGCTTATGTGACCTCGGTGACGTCACGTGTGTGGACGATGCCTGGGTGGAGTCGCGTGATGTCACCCTGCCCCCGGTGCGCAAGGATGCTGTGGCAAAAAAAAAAGTTTACGGGTCCAGTCTCACGCCTGGGGATGATTCTACGTGAAGGAATCTGCGGCTAGAATTGTCACTACCAGAGACATCGTTACCGAAGGTAAGTAACTCGTACTTTAGTCCCACCTGTCCCAACGAGGGATCATACTCCCTACAATGGAATCGGTGTTGGGGTATGATTCCAACATGTTTGATACCAAACATGACCGGGTTCGTTGCAGCCACCATATAGTTAGACATCTCGTAATGACTGATGTCCTCTATATGTATTAAAATGGCTGACCACACTTACAAAGCCTGGAGAATCTACTCCGGGGTTGTAGTGGGTATCCTGTTCATGCAGGGGCACCCTCACACTTATAACCAAGCACCCTGCCCTCAGGACTGAAGAGCCTGCCATAGGGGTGACTTATAGGGTTAAAGTGGATTGAGCTCAGATATAAGGAAACTTCGATCTGTTGTGGGAGGTGCAAGCACCACCTCGCACAGGCTGTAATGGAAGGCCTGTAGTCGCAGTTTAAGTGGACTGCCATGGGGGCATAACCCATGCTGCAGCTCATGGGAGACCCCTGGTGTACTTATACCCTGGGTAACTTGGTTTGTTTATTTTATTTACCATCCACTCAGAAATGTTGACTCCATTAAGGACCATAACTGGGGTTGCTGATGGCTTGCTCCCATTAACAAATTTAAAAGATGCTAATATTAACCATCATTCCTAAAGACCTAAAGAAGTAAACATGCAACATGTTGATCTCTTATGCAATAACACGTACAATACCTTTAGGTATTTATCCACTGAGGCACACACTCTATCAGTATACCTGCTCAGCAAAAAAGTGATTCAGACATAGTTCAGACTCCTATATTCTGGAAAAGAGGGCGAAGATCTTTTTAAATTTCATTTAAACATTTTGGGCAATTGAGCAGGACATGTAACAATGAGGATTATGCCACCTACCAAGGAAAACTCGGTATGTCCCTATCTTCTATCTGCCCCTTAAGGTTAGACAAGGAAGCCTGAGGACCATTACGCAAAGAAATATGTGCCACATCAATTTCCAATTCGGTACTCACAGAACATTCAGGATTAGAGAGCATATAACTTTCAATGTCCAATCTTGCCTCTTTAATTTTATTGATAGTTCCCAAAAAAACATTATCATGTATTTATATAGACTTCTTTTACAAACGTTTTAAAACCGATCTACTCAGATGTTCTTCCCAAGACATCTTTTGTAAGTATATAGTTGAAGTAGTCCATCAAAGAATCATGCTGCTGTTGTCCGCTTGAAGCGTGGTGTCATCAAGAAATACGTTGCCACTAAGTTAAAAAAGGGTATTAAATCAAAGCGCAACACATGCAGCAAAAACGCTCGGTTTCAATGAGTGTAAGCCTTTTTACTTTGATTGATTTCAACTAGTATGAATGACATCGAGTTTAACTGATTGGTATAACCATTTTTGTCCAGTGATATAGATGTTACAAGGCCAGCTACTTGATCACCTAGAAGATCAACGTCTTATTTTGAGTGGCAAAAGAAAAACCAGTACATTTATTCTTTAACTTGATCCCCAGTCATTTTTGATTTATTGGATGTTTTGTCTTGACCTTTTACCTTCTTGAATGTGTTAATATAAGCAGAATGTCTGTTGATAATTGATAAATGAGAGCGATTCAACATTTGATTGTGTTTTGGAAATCTAGGCACACCAGAGCTGTCTGAAGATGAATGTAAAAGGCTAGAAAGACAGCTAAAATCTCGGGAAGAACTCCTGCTGCCGATATACCACCAAGTGGCTGTACAGTTCGCTGATTTGCATGATACCCCAGGAAGAATGCAAGAAAAGGGAGTCATTACAGTTGAGTACAAATGTTAAAAAAATATTTTTTAAGTATTACTAAAGCTTTATGGTATTCGATCTTTTTACTTGTGCAGTCACATACTTAATTGCTGATCCATCAATTCAGTTTTCCAGCTGCTTGAGATATGTTTTATGACCATATTTCCCCTCAACAGCAATGACCCCACTATATTTTCTGAAGACTGAAGATACGTGTTACTCCTGGTGACTTCTCAATTTTTTTTAAATCTGTATTCTAATCCAAATATTTGCCTACCTTAACCCCATGTTGAATATGATATGTTAATTGAGCAGAGTGCTGAACAACAAAAGCCTCTTTTGGACATGACAGCAGTGCTTCCCCTACTTCAGAAAGTATTCTTGAATCTCGAGTGTGCATTGAAAGTTTCAACTCGTCTAACTCAGTGCCCATTTTATTTTCTCGTGTTGTGGTTTTCCGATAGGATTTGTCTTTCTTGCTGAAAATCTCTGATTTTATTTCTGATTTTATTGTCTCAGCTCTCGAGATATTTGGTTCAGTTGTTTATCCTTGTGGATTATAAGATGGACAGCGAAGACATCAATACCTATTCATCCTACATTGTTGTAGAATTTTAAAGAGAATGGCACCTAGTTGTTTGAGGACAGTTTAACTTATAGCAGAGAATAGAGGAAACGATGAATGCTCTGCATCCTCCTATTAAGCCAAAGACTCTGTAGACTTGTTAATGCCTTTGTGGCTTAACTAAGCAAGGTCTTACATCTGGATCTCCAAAAAGGACAGATTCTATAGGAGAGGTTCCTCTTTGCTAGCTCAAGTTAGAGAACAAGTGATGGTTACGGTTACTGAATACCCTTAGCACCTGTAATCCATGCACCACCACCTGTTATTGTGCCACTCGTTTCAAAGTCATTCTTCACCATTTTGCTTCTTGACATGCAAAGGGCCTTCACGTTAAGCTATACAGATCTTGTTAATGACAGCAGCATTAGTCAGAAAGTGTGAGTGTCTCTCATTGAGAGGTACCTCACTGTAGTACTTCAACAACTAGATGAAAGAGAAGACCTTCCGCTTTTAATAATAGGTATAGTGCTATCTGAAAGAAACAGGTTAGTATTAGATTCCTTACCTTAGAATATCCCCAGGCGTCAGTCTGGATTCGGAAACTTTTGCGTAGCAGTACCCCTGCGCGTCGGTAGGCGCCGTCTGCAGGCGTCCCCTGCGGCTCCGCGTCGTCGGCGTCGTGCGCCGTGATGACGTCGCTGGAGTATATAGACGCCGCCTCCGCGCGCTGACGTCAGTTCTTCTTTTTTCCGCGCCAGTTAGCGCAGATCCGAAGAGCAGTACTCCGGTCTTTTGACCAAGTTTTGTTAACTTTAACTCTTTCTTCAAGGTGCCGGTAGGATGCCCGGGTTTAAGAGTTGCGACGGGTGCGACCGAATGATGTCGGTCACCGACCACCATCGACTCTGCCTCCGGTGTCTGGGCGCGGACCACGACGTCGAGTCCTGCGTCGACTGCCGGGCCTTGACAGGTAAAGCTAGAGGGGAGCGGTCCCGCAAGCTGCTCGAACTCCGAGTGTCGGCCCCGCGTCGAGAGCGGTCCCGGTCCGGTCGGAGGTCGAGGGAGCGGTCGAGGGAGCGATCGCGGAGCCGCCATGAGCGCTCCGGGAGTCGCCACCATTCCTCCGGTTCATCAGGTAAGCGACACAAGAGGTCGGGGCGTCATCATCGTACCCCCGACGCCCGCGTGATGCGGCCGGGGGTTCGGGTGGCCCCGCGGCCCCGCATGGGTCGCCGACGCCGTCTGCCCCATACCCGTCGGTCCCTGGGGAAGGCGCGTCGCGCGAGGAGAGTGAGGAGTTCCTCATGGCTATGAGGGCGATGTCTCCTCCGGCGGGGCCTACGGCGCCTGCGGGCCCGTCGGTCCCGTCTGGGAGCCCGAGCGGTTCGGGTGCACCTGCCCCGACGCCGCCGAGTGCTCCGGCCCCGGCGGCTCCGGCGCCGCTGGGCCCTTCAGGGTCGTCGCCGGCTGGTCCTCCGGCCTCTCCGGCGCCGATTCCATTGGGGCAACCCGTGGTGCCGCCTCCGCGCGGCGCCGTGACTCCGCCGTCGGTTCCGGCCGGCGCCGCGCGGCGCCACCCCCGATCCCTCTCTGACTCCTGACGCGGAGTCGGACCGGCGTCGTCCGACGCCGAGTCCGGCGCCGTTGGGGCCCATTGGCTCCGAGGAGCCGGTTTATATCGTCGACTCGTGCTATGGCGATGAGGACGAATATGGAGAGGGTTGGGAGGGGTCTGAGGACCCTTTGTCACGAGCCTGCCAGTATGACGTGGACTGGGTAGGTGACTTAGGTGAGGCCAGTGGTCTGGACGAGTCGCCCAACCCTGGGTTTGTCTCGCCTTCCCCTGTGGCGTCGGAGGCGGGGGCTGCCTATTCGGTGGTCCTGATGAGGGCTGCCAAGGCTTTGCGCCTTGAGCTCCCCGTCGCTAAGGTGAAACCTAACATCCTCACCGAAGTATTTAAGCCACAGTCGTGCCCACAGGAGCCTCTGCTACCATTTAATGAGGCCCTGACGGATGTCCTTTTGGGCACCTGGTCCAGGCCCGCTTCCGGTGCACCGGTTGACCGGAACGTTGCCAGGCGTCACCGTCCGTGTTCGGACGACCCTGCCTTCCTTTCCACCCATCCCTCCCCGGAGAGTCTGGTGATCCAGGCCTCCACTTCCCAGTCCGCATTCCCGTCGGCTCCGCCCGATCGGGAATCGAAGCGATATGACCAATTTGGCAAGAAGGTCTTTTCGTCTTTGAGCGCTGGACTGCGGTCTTGTAATACCGCATGCCTCTTGGGCCGCTACACCCACTCTCTGTGGGACACGGTCGCGGAGTGTCTGCCGCAGTGCCCGCAGGAGGTGCGGGACAAGCTAAACCAGGCCTTGGTTGAAGGCCGGGACGCGGCGAGGTATTCGATAAGGTGTGGTCTTAACACGACCGACTCGCTGGGACGGGCTATGTCCACGACGGTGGCGATTCGTCGCCATGCTTGGCTGAGATCCGCCAACTTCTCGCCGGATGTCCAGACTGCCCTCATGGACATGCCTTTCGATGGCAGTCGCCTGTTCGGTGACAAGGCGGACAACGCGCTTGAGCGCTTCAAGGACTCCAGGGTCACGGCCAAGTCCTTGGGTCTTTCGACCCAGCGCCAGCAGCAGGGTTCGTTTCGCCCCTTTCGTGGCCAAGGAAGGGGCGGTCCCACGCGTGCTGCCAGCCACGCGCCGCAGAACGCTCCCCAGCGCGGTGGCGGCCGTGGATTCCGCCATGGTGGCGGTAGAGGGCAGCAGCGAGGTCAGTCCACACCTCCCCCCGCAGCAGCCTCCAAATCTTCCTAGTCCGAGCTTTCGGGCCCATGTGACGCCAGTGGGTGGCAGGGTTCGCCATCACCACTCCCACTGGCGCACGATTACATCGGACAGGTGGGTGCTGCAGCTCGTCCGAAGGGGCTACTCCCTCCCCTTCGAGTCCACTCCTCCAGCCATGCCACCGCAGAACCACCGTGTGTCGGGGGACCACTTGACACTTCTGCAGGAGGAAGTTACGGCCCTCTTGGCCAAGGGGGCCATCGAGCGCGTTCCTGGGCCAGAAGTAGGGTGTGGTTGCTACTCCCACTACTTTCTGGTGCCCAAGAAGGACAAGGGGGGCCTACGTCCTATCTTGGACCTACGGAACGTCAACGGCTTCCTCCGGAAGGAGAAGTTCAAGATGTTGACTTTGGCTCAGGTCTTGGCTGCTCTAGACCCACAAGACTGGATGGTAGCGTTGGACTTGCAGGATGCGTATTTTCACATCCCCGTCCTGCCGGCCCACCGGCGTTACCTGCGGTTCACGGTAGGCCACGAGCACTTTCAGTTTATCGTGCTCCCATTCGGCCTTACCAGCGCCCCACGGGTGTTCACGAAAGTGATGGCGGTGGTCGCAGCTCATCTGCGCCGGTTAGGGGTTTCAGTCTTCCCCTACCTCGACGACTGGTTGTTGAAGGCGGGCTCGCCCCAAACAGTCGTCCACCACCTTCAGATGACGGCAGACCTCCTGCACGAGCTGGGGTTTTCCATCAATGTGCCGAAATCACACCTGTGTCCCTCTCAAAAGCTCCTTTTCATCGGAGCGGTTCTCGACTCGGCGCAGTTTCGGGTTTATCCTCCGGAACGGCGGGTCCGGGATATTCAGGCTCTGATTCCCATCTTTCAGCCGTTGTCCCGGATTTCGGTCAGGTTGACGCTGCGGCTTCTGGGGCTGATGGCCTCCTGCATCCTTCTGGTGCATCACGCCAGGTGGCGGATGCGGGCTCTGCAGTGGGACCTGAAGTTTCAGTGGGCCCAGCATCAGGGCAATCTGTCCGACCATGTCCTGATCTCGGAGGGCACTGCGAGACAGTTGCAGTGGTGGCTTACGGACCGCGATTGGGTCAGAGGCAGATCCCTCTCCCTTCCCCAACCGGAGCACGTGGTTGTGACGGACGCGTCCCTCCAGGGCTGGGGTGGCCACTTGGGAGAGGAGGAGATCAGAGGCATCTGGTCTCCGGCGGAGTCCCGGCTCCATATCAACATGTTGGAGCTGCGGGCGATTCGCCTAGCACTGAAGGCATTCCTCCCCTTTGTCAACGGGAGTGTAGTGCAGGTGTTCATGGACAACACCACCGCCATGTGGTACTGCAACAAACAGGGCGGTGTGGGGTCGTGGACCCTTTGCCAGGAGGCTCTGCGCCTCTGGCAATGGCTGGAACGTCAGGGCGTGACTCTGACGGTTCAACACCTGGCAGGTTCTCTGAACGCCAGGGCGGACGAACTCAGCCGTCGGTGCTCGGTGGATCACTAATGGCGTCTGAACTCGGACGTGGCGAACGGCCTCTTTCAGCAATGGGGAGAGCCTTGGTTAGATCTATTCGCCACAGAAGAGAACGCGCAATGTCATCAGTTCTGCGCGTTGGAGTTTCCAAGACGGCACTCGCTCGTTGACGCCTTTCGGCGCGAGTGGAGCTGCGGTCTGTTGTACGCCTTTCCGCCTATACCACTTCTGCCCAGAGTGCTGAAGAAGATCAGGCGCGACCGGGCCCAAGTTATCCTTGTGGCTCCGGACTGGGCTCGAAGATACTGGTATCCCGAGCTACTCAGCATGTCAGTCGGTCCCTCGATCCGCCTGCCCCTTTAGGAGGACCTTCTGTCGCAGCAGCAGGGGACGGTCCTCCACCCGAACCTGTCCAGCCTCCACCTCCATGCGTGGAGATTGAGCGGCGACAGTTGAGGCCATTCGACTTGCCTCCTGAAGTCTGTGATGTGATTCTGGCAGCCAGGCGTCCCTCCACAAAGTCGGTATACGCCTGCCGGTGGAAAAGATTTGTGGCATGGTGCACAGCAAAGGCTGTGGATCCCCTTTCTGCCCCTCTTTCCGAGGTTCTCCTCTTCCTTCTTTCTCCTGCCCAGCAGGGCTCTGCTCTGGGCACTATCAAGGGCTACCTTTCTGCCCTTATCGCCTTCTTAAGGCTGCCTGATCAGCCATCTTTATTCAAGTCCCCTATTGTACTGAGATTCTTGAAAGGCATCACGCACATGTATCCTCCTGTTCCGTTCGTGATGCCTCAGTGGGACTTGAACCTGGTTCTGACATTCTTGATGTGCGCTCCCTTTGAGCCGCTTCATTCCTGTCCTCTCCGTCTTCTCACTTTAAAGATGGCCTTCCTGGTTGCCATCACCTCTGCCAGGAGAGTGAGTGAGCTCCAGGCTCTTTCTGTTAAACCTCCTTTCTTGTCCGTCCATCCTGACAAGGTGGTTCTTAGGACTAGGCCTTCTTTCCTGCCCAAAGTAGTTTCTGCTTTTCACATCGGGCAGTCCATCACCTTACCCTCCTTCTTCCCGCCTCCGCATCCTTCAAAGGATGAAGAGCGGCTCCATCGTCTGGACCCAAAACGTGCGCTTTCATTTTACATGGATCGCACACGCCAGTTCCGGGTGGATGACCAACTGTTTGTTGGCTACGTGGGTGAGAAGAAGGGAAGGGCGGTACAGAAACGAACCATCTCTCGGTGGGTCGTCCTGTGCATCAAAGCATGCTACTCTTTGGCTCGGAAGGAGCCTCCTGTTGGGCTGAGGGCCCATTCCACTCGGGCCACGGCGGCTACTACTGCCCTGGGCCGGGGAGTCCCTTTGCAGGACATTTGCCAGGCGGCTACGTGGGCCTCGCTGCACACCTTTGCGAGGCACTACTGCCTGGACAGTCAAGTCCGGAGGGATGGCTTCTTTGGCCGTTCGGTCCTCCAGGACTTTCTGGTGTAGGTTTGTATTGGTTCGCAGACCCACCACCGGGGTTGGTATTGCTGGGGTATCTATTCTAAGGTAAGGAATCTAATACTAACCTGTTTCTTTCAGATGAACAAGTTACTTACCTTCGGTAACGATATATCTGTAAGAAACAGTAGTTAGTATTAGATTCCTTACCGCCCCACCCGTCCTCCCCGTTCTGCGAACTGATACCTAGGGTTAAGGTCATCCCTTTCAGGGCCCTAGTTTCAAATGGCACCAGTGTTAGTTCTCACATGGCTCTGCGTGTTCTGGCGCGGAAAAGCTGTGTGCGAAGAACTGACGTCAGCGCGCGGAGGCGGCGTCTATATACTCCAGCGACGTCATCATGGCGCACGACGCCGACGACGCGGAGCCGCAGGGGACGCCTGCAGACGACGCCTACCGACGCGCAGGGGTACTGCTACGCAAAAGTTTCCGGATCCAGACTGACGCCTGGGGATATTCTAAGGTAAGGAATCTAATACTAACTACTGTTTCTTACAGATATATCATTACCGAAGGTAAGTAACTTGTTCTTTAGGCACACATGCCGCAAAACAACCCTCCTTTTATTGTAGCAGAAATCTGAAAGAAACAGGTTAGTATTAGATTCCTTACCTTAGAATATCCCCAGGCGTCAGTCTGGATCCGGAAACTTTTGCGTAGCAGTACCCCTGCGCGTCGGTAGGCGTCGTCTGCAGGCGTCCCCTGCGGCTCCGCGTCGTCGGCGTCGTGCGCCGTGATGACGTCGCTGGAGTATATAGACGCCGCCTCCGCGCGCTGACGTCAGTTCTTCTTTTTTCCGCGCCAGTTAGCGCAGATCCGAAGAGCAGTACTCCGGTCTTTTGACCAAGTTTTTTGTTAACTGATTGATCTTTACGGTGCCGGTAGGATGCCCGGTTTCAAGAGTTGTGACGAGTGCGACCGCATGATGTCGGTCACCGACCACCATCGACTCTGCCTCCGGTGTCTGGGCGCGGACCACGACGTGGAGTCCTGCGTCGACTGTCGGGCCTTGACTGGAAAAGCTAGGCGGGAGCGGTCCCGCAAGCTTCTCGAACTCCGGTTGTCGGCCCCGCGTCGAGAGCGGTCCCGGTCCGGTCGGAGGTCGAGGGAGCGGTCGAGGGAGCGGTCGCGGAGCCGCCATGGGCGCTCCGGGAGTCGCCACCATTCCTCCGGCTCGTCAGGTAAGCACAAGAAGTCGGGGCGTCGCCATCGCACCCCCGACTCCCCCCGACGCCCGCGTGCTGCGGCCGGGGGCTCGGGTGACCCCACCCCTGCGGTCCCGCATGGGTCGCCGACGCCGTCTGCCCCACACCTGTCGGTCCCTGGGGAAGGCGCGTCGCGTGAGGAGATCGAGGCCTTCCTCATTGCTATGAGGGCGAGGTCTTCTCCGGCGGGGCCTTCGGCGCCTGCGGGCCCGTCGGTCCCGTCTGGGGGCCCGAGCGGTTCGGGTGCTCCTGCCCCGGCGCCGCCGGTGGCTCCGGCCCCGGCGCCGCTGGTTCCCTCTGGTTCGTCGCCGGCTGGTCTCCCGGCCTCTCCGGCGTCGGTTCCTGTGGGCCAGCCCATGGTACCGCCCCCGCGTGGTGCAGCGACTCCGCCGTCGGCTCCGGCCGGCGTCGGGTCCCCGGCACCGACGCCGCGCGGCGCCACCCCCCTTTCCTCCCCGACTCCGGACTCGGAGCCGGACCGGCGTCGGCCGACGCCGGACCCGACGCCGATGGGGCCTGTTGACCCCGATGTCTATATCGTCGACCCAGAATATGGGTATGACGAGGAGGAGTATGGAGAGGGTTGGGAGGGGTCTGAGGACCCTCTATCCCGTGCCTGCCAGTACGATGTGGACTGGGTAGGTGATCTGGGTGATGCCAGTGGCCTGGACGAGTCGCCCAACCCTGGGTTTGTCTCTCCGTCCCCTGTGGCGTCCGAGGCGGGTGCTGCCTATTCGGTGGTCCTGATGAGGGCTGCCAAGGCCTTACACCTTGAGCTCCCCGTCGCGAAGGTCAAACCGAATATCCTGACGGAAGTTTTTAAACCGCAGTCATGCCCCCAGGAGCCTCTGCTGCCGTTTAATGAGGCCCTGACGGATGTCCTTCTGGGCACCTGGTCCAGGCCCGCCTCTGGTGCGCCGGTTGACCGGAACGTTGCCAGGCGTCACCGTCCCTGCGCGGACGACCCTGCCTTCCTGTCCACCCATCCCTCCCCGGAGAGTCTGGTGATCCAGGCCTCCACTTCGCAGTCCGCATTTCCGTCGGCTCCGCCCGACCGGGAATCAAAGAGGTACGACCAATTCGGAAAGAAAGTGTTTTCCTCTTTGAGTGCTGGGCTGCGGTCTTGTAACACCGCGTGCCTCTTGGGCCGCTACACCCACTCCCTGTGGGATACGGTCGAGGAGTGTTTGCCGCAATGCCCCCAGGAAGTGCGGGACAAGCTCACCCGGGCCTTTGTTGAAGGCCGGGATGCGGCGCGGTACTCGATCCGTTGTGGTCTGGACACCACGGACTCACTGGGACGGGCCATGTCCACTACGGTGGCGATTCGTCGCCATGCCTGGCTGAGATCTGCCAACTTCTCACCAGACGTCCAAAATACGCTTATGGACATGCCATTTGATGGCAGTCGCCTATTTGGTGACAAAGCGGACCACGCGCTGGAGCGCTTCAAGGACTCCAGGGTCACGGCCAAGTCCTTGGGTCTCTCGACCCAGACCCAGCGCCAGCAGACGGGTTCGTTTCGGCCCTTTCGTGGCCAAGGGAGAGGAGGTCCCACACGTGCTGCCAGCCACGCGGCGCAGAGCGCTCCCCAGCGCGGTGGCGCCCGTGGTTTCCGCCGTGGTGGCGGTAGAGGCCAGCGTCGTGGTCAGTCCACGCCTCCCTCCGCTGCGGCATCCAAGCCTTCCTAGTCCGAGCTTTCGGGCTCACGTGACGCCGGTGGGTGGCAGGGTTCGCCATCACCACTCCCGCTGGCGCGCGATAACATCGGACAGGTGGGTGCTGCAGCTTGTCCGAAGGGGCTATGCCCTCCCCTTCGAGTCCACTCCTCCAGCCATGCCACCGCAGAACCACCGTGTGTCGGGGGACCACTTGACACTTCTGCAGGAGGAAGTTACGGCCCTCTTGGCCAAGGGGGCCATCGAGCGCGTTCCTGGGCCAGAAGTAGGGTGTGGTTGCTACTCCCACTACTTTCTGGTACCCAAGAAGGACAAGGGAGGCCTGCGTCCTATCTTGGATCTACGGAACGTCAACGGCTTCCTCCGGAAGGAGAAGTTCAAGATGTTGACTTTGGCTCAGGTCTTGGCTGCTCTAGACCCACAAGACTGGATGGTAGCGTTGGACTTGCAGGATGCGTACTTTCACATCCCCGTCCTGCCGGCCCACCGGCGTTACCTGCGGTTCACGGTAGGCCACGAGCATTTTCAGTTTATCGTGCTCCCATTCGGCCTTACCAGCGCCCCACGGGTGTTCACGAAAGTGATGGCGGTGGTCGCAGCTCATCTGCGCCGGTTAGGGGTTTCAGTCTTCCCCTACCTCGACGACTGGCTGTTGAAGGCGGGCTCGCCCCAGACAGTCGTCCACCACCTTCAGATGACGGCAGACCTCCTGCACGAGTTGGGGTTTTCCATCAATGTGCCGAAATCACACCTGTGTCCCTCTCAAAAGCTCCTTTTCATCGGAGCGGTTCTCGACTCGGCGCAGTTTCGGGTTTATCCCCCGGAACGGCGGGTCCGGGATATTCAGGCTCTGATTCCCATCTTTCAGCCGTTATCCCGGGTTTCGGTCAGGTTGACGCTGCGGCTTCTGGGGCTGATGGCCTCCTGCATCCTTCTGGTGCATCACGCCAGATGGCGGATGCGGGCTCTGCAGTGGGACCTGAAGTTTCAGTGGGCCCAGCATCAGGGCAACCTATCCGACCATGTCCTGATCTCGGAGGGCACTGCGAGACAGTTGCAGTGGTGGCTTACAGACCGCGATTGGGTCAGGGGCAGATCCCTCTCCCTTCCCCAGCCGGAGCACGTGGTTGTGACGGACGCGTCCCTCCAAGGCTGGGGTGGCCACTTGGGAGAGGCGGAGATCAGAGGCCTCTGGTCTCCGGCGGAGTCCCGGCTCCATATCAACATGTTGGAGCTGCGGGCGATTCGCCTGGCACTGAAGGCATTCCTCCCCTTTGTCAACGGGAGTGTAGTGCAGGTGTTCACGGACAACACCACCGCCATGTGGTACTGCAACAAACAGGGCGGTGTGGGGTCGTGGACCCTTTGCCAAGAGGCTCTGCGCCTCTGGCAATGGCTGGAACGTCAGGGCGTGACTCTGACGGTTCAACACCTGGCAGGTTCTCTGAACGCCAGGGCGGACGAACTCAGCCGTCGGTGCTCGGTGGATCACGAATGGCGTCTGAACTCGGATGTGGCGAGAGGCCTCTTTCAGCAATGGGGAGAGCCTTGGTTAGATCTATTCGCCACAGAAGAGAACGCGCAATGTCATCAGTTCTGCGCGTTGGAGTTTCCAAGACGGCACTCGCTCGGCGACGCCTTTCGGCGCGAGTGGAGTTGCGGTCTGTTGTACGCCTTTCCGCCTATACCACTTCTGCCCAGAGTGCTGAAGAAGATCAGGCGCGACCGGGCCCAAGTTATCCTTGTGGCTCCGGACTGGGCTCGAAGGTACTGGTATCCCGAGCTACTCAGCATGACAGTCGGTCCCTCGATCCGCCTGCCCCTTCAGGAGGACCTTCTGTCGCAGCAGCAGGGGACGGTCCTCCACCCGAACCTGTCCAGTCTCCACCTCCATGCGTGGAGATTGAGCGGCGACAGTTGAGGCCATTTGACTTGCCTCCTGAAGTCTGTGATGTCATTCTGGCAGCCAGGCGTCCCTCCACAAAGTCGGTATACGCCTGCCGGTGGAACAGATTTGTGGCATGGTGCACAGCAAAGGCTGTGGATCCCCTTTCTGCCCCTCTATCTGAGGTTCTCCTCTTCCTCCTTTCCCTTGCCCAGCAGGGCTCTGCTCTGGGCACTATCAAGGGCTATCTTTCTGCCCTTTCCGCCTTCTTGAGGCTACCTGATCAGCCATCTTTGTTCAAGTCCCCTATTGTGTTAAGATTCTTAAAGGGCATCACGCACATGTATCCTCCAGCTCCGTTCGTGATGCCTCAGTGGGACTTGAACCTGGTTTTGACTTTCCTGATGTGCGCTCCCTTTGAGCCCCTTCATTCCTGTCCTCTCCGTCTTCTCACCTTAAAGACGGCCTTCCTGGTAGCCATCACCTCTGCCAGGAGAGTGAGTGAGCTCCAGGCTCTTTCTGTTCAACCTCCTTTCTTGTCTGTTCATCCTGATAAGGTGGTTCTTCGGACCAGACCTTCTTTCCTGCCCAAGGTAGTCTCTGCTTTTCACATTGGGCAGTCCATCACCTTGCCCTCCTTCTTCCCGCCTCCGCATCCTTCAAAGGATGAAGAGCGGCTCCATCGTCTGGACCCAAAACGTGCACTTTCATTCTATATGGATCGCACACGCCAGTTCCGGGTGGATGACCAACTGTTTGTTGGCTACGTGGGTGAGAAGAAGGGAAGGGCGGTACAGAAACGGACCATCTCTCGGTGGGTCGTCCTGTGCATCAAAGCATGCTACTCTTTGGCTCGGAAGGAGCCTCCTGTTGGGCTGAGGGCCCATTCCACTCGGGCCACGGCGGCTACTACTGCCCTGGGCCGGGGAGTCCCTTTGCAGGACATTTGCCAGGCGGCCACGTGGGCCTCGCTGCACACCTTTGCGAGGCACTACTGCCTGGACAGTCAAGTCCGGAGGGATGGCTTCTTTGGCCGTTCGGTCCTCCAGGACTTTCTGGTGTAGGTTGTATTGGTTCGCAGACCCACCACCGGGGTTGGTATTGCTGGGGTATCTATTCTAAGGTAAGGAATCTAATACTAACCTGTTTCTTTCAGATGAACAAGTTACTTACCTTCGGTAACGATATATCTGTAAGAAACAGTAGTTAGTATTAGATTCCTTACCGCCCCGCCCATCCTCCCCGTTCTGCGAACTGATACCTAGGGTTAGGGACATCCCTTTCAGGGCCCTAGTTTCAAATGGCACCAGTGTTGGTTCTCACATGGCTCTGCGTGTTCTGGCGCGGAAAAGCTGTGTGCAAAGAACTGACGTCAGCGCGCGGAGGCGGCGTCTATATACTCCAGCGACGTCATCACGGCGCACGACGCCGACGACGCGGAGCCGCAGGGGACGCCTGCAGACGACGCCTACCGACGCGCAGGGGTACTGCTACGCAAAAGTTTCCGGATCCAGACTGACGCCTGGGGATATTCTAAGGTAAGGAATCTAATACTAACTACTGTTTCTTACAGATATATCGTTACCGAAGGTAAGTAACTTGTTCATTATGTATATATGATATGGCAATATGGGTGATTTCACCCTATGTCACTGGTGGAAGCTAAAGCAGTCCTCCTAGCACATGATCAATTCTTCTTACTTGCTCCAGAAGCAAATCCATATTTTACCTTTCCTCTTTAGCTCCCACACCAATAAGGTACATTACTCTTTGATCATCTGCAGCATCCAAATATTGCATAGGATGTTATTAGTTGTCTGAAGACCTTTGAGAGCTACCAAATTGTTATTTTCTCTAGGTAAGCGTAAACTTTAACAGCTAGGCCATTAAGATACTCACGCTTTTTTGTGAGGGGTCAGCCACAGTTGAAGTCCATTCTTGTGTCCACCATCAAGAGAAAGCTGGCACTGTAATAGTAATGGATTTCCTTTAGATGTTTGTTCGTTGAATGTCAAGTAATCCACTTCCTCAAATATATAATAGCTTCTGCAAATGTCATATTTGAAACCTCTTCACCAGATGCTGAACTTAATCTAGAAAAATGGGTATACTATGCATGGTCGCTGGTGTCAGGTGTCCTCCATTTATGATGTCAGCATCTGTATTTTGCGAATGCAGCAAAAAGGCCTTTTATAAGGACCACCCACATGCGAGGCTAGTTCCCATTATGTCTGAGTGAATCTTGGTTTTATTTGACTTTTTTTTATTTAGTATAGGATCTCAACAAGGTGTGTCACAGACCTTTGATTGACCTGCACTCTGACTTTGATTGGCATCATTCTACAGTCCACTCTCTGTGGTGTTTGTTTCAAAACACAACGCCTCAGAGAGCCACCTGCACCAATGAACTTGAAGGCAATCTGAACACCAAATTATACATGGGATCAGTCAGCATACTCAGGGCTATTCGAAAACGGTCCGGAACCAGCTGCAGAGCTTCATCTGTAGTAAGATAGAAAAAACATTAAAGATCCATTTACACATTACGGCATGAAGTGAAAGCACTCCACAAATTTTATTTTTTCTGTCCAGGTCCCCTCTCACTAGCCTATTACTCAGGTAAGTTTACACTGAGTGAGTGGGAGTATCTGCAAGGCAGAGGCCTTTGTGATGGATATTTCTAACTGCTGAAGCAATCCCTCAGCTCGTCCCAAGCCAACCTCAAATACTGAGTCCTTTTGTGACACTTCAAGAAGGCAATGTTACAACTTTCGGATTATCCCTGACCAAGGACTTGTAGTATCTACTTTCTCAGGGGGTCCTAGATATATACACATTACAACTTTCGGATTGAAAATTCTAACCAGAGGTTCCTCACCTTATGAATATTCCCCAGGTGTCAGACTGGATCTAGAAAGTTTTCTAGTAGCACCTCTGCTCGTCGGAATGTGGCACCATGTGACTACATACTGACATCATTTTGCTCCGGAAATGATGTGCACTGTCAGTTCCTTTCTTTTTGCACCACTGGATGCTGACCCAGAGCTATCTTTTGTGTCTTGGAGATCTCTTTTATCTCACAAATCTGACAGAGACATCTAACCGCAGATTCCTTAACTTTGAATTCTCCCCAGGCACCAGGCTGGATCCAGACATTTTTTCAGCAGTATCTCTGTGCGCCAGGGGACGGCGTCGTACGTCTCCGCAGTGACGTCATCTCCTGATGTGACATCAGTGGAGCCATATAAGTCCCCTCCTGCGTGCAGACATCAGTTTCTTCTTTTCCGTGATGTAACTCGGATCTGGAGAAGCGTAGCTCTGGCTGTTTTTCGGCCTACTGTGATGAATTTTCATCAGGAAACAGTGCGCCTTATGCCCTCTGGGTTTAAATCCTGTGGGTCCTGTACTTGCCAGATGTCAGGTACGGATCCACACACTATTTGTATGTGGTGCTTAGGCGTGCACCACGACGCGACGACTGCAATGCCTGTCAACGGTTGCAGCTGAAGGTGCTGCAGTAGCGGCGGATGAAGCTTCTGGCGGCACGGTTGTCACAGACTTCCAGCTTCTCGCGACATTTGTCTTCTTATTGGTCCAGAGGTAATTCCCGGGAGCACCGGCCTTCATCCCGTGATCAACGGCCGCGGTTCCACTCTCCGACGACATCTCACGGTAAGCGATGTCGCAAGAGATCAAAGCCCCGGCCTACTCTGACCTCTTCTACTCATGATACGGATCAAAGGGATGTCTCATGTTCTAGTGCAGGGACTACCACTCCGGAGTTGCACCTGAGCCTCCTACTTTCCTGGAGCCAAGCGACCTGGAGTCAGTGTGGTCACCCTCCCATATAATGAAGAGGTCGTCTCTTCATTATATGGGATGCAGGCCGGCCCCGGGGGATGGGGTCCCCGGGGCCTTAAGTGGCCTGAGGAGGAGGCAGCCCCCCTCCTTAAAAAAAAAAAATGCCATGCCTTAGGAGATGGGGTCCCCGAGGCCTGGATTAGCCACGGGAGGGGGGGCTGTTAAACAAAATATATATTAATTTTTGGGGGTCAGGCCCAAAAAAGGGAAAAGGGGGGCTACACAGCCCCCTTCTTTTTTTTTTTTTTTTTTTTTTTAAACCTTTATTGTACAGAAAGTGCTCACAAATACGGGCCTACAACCCAGCGGGCTGGCCACCACATAGCAGGAGCATAATCAGCAATACAAAAGTATCCACAGGACATAACAACAAGAACACAGGAGATATAGGCCGAAAGTCATAGAGCAACCAACATGGACAGGATATGTGAAGGTTGATTTTCTATTATGGGAACGGGAAATACAGGATCATGACGGGCAGTGAGTCAGGCAAAAAGGGAGGGGCCGTGGTGAGCCGCGAACAGGCGATCATAGAAAGTACAGGATAAATCCAACAAGAACTAAACATGGCGGTAAATATAATCCCAACGGAAGTACCACAAGGAGAGGCAATTGCGCTCGCCGTCCAGCGCCCACCCACCACAGCTACAACCAGACTTAACAAACGGATGTAAAAAAGAGCCCATCGTATCCATCAATACAGTACACACCCCAATGAAAGGAAGATAATCCCCCACGAAAGAGGGAGGGAAAGGAAGAAAAAAGAAAAAAGGAGGGGCTCCTCCTCAAACATGCGCCCCCCGGCAACTAAGCAGGAAAACATAAACCGGTACACAGGATACATTAAAGATTAGTGACAGAACACGCAGTGAGCCATAATCACAATAAGACCGGCAGGCCAGTGCACCAGAAACACCCCAGGGGGAGACATGACGAGACGGAGTCCCGAAAAAGAGAAAATACTTAAGAGCCATAGAACAAAAAAGGGGAGAAAAAAAAGGGGGGGGAAAAGACCCCCCAAAGTGACAGACCCCCCCACCCACCCCGCAAGCCCACCCTGCACCCCTGCAGAAGGCTATGGCCTACCCCCCAGCAGCGTGCCTGTCGCCCTAATTAGAACCCGAAATATAGAAGAGCAAAGACAAGACGGAAACATAAGACAAAAAAAGGGGGGGGGAAAGGGAAAAGGGAAGAAAACGCACGGGAGAGGGCCAAGGAACAGAATTATCAGCACCCACCCACCCGCCTGAGAAAAAGGCAGAGCCCTCGGGAAGTCAAAAAAGTATCAGGATACACACCAGGAGCACCACAAATTCACACCTAGTCATACCGTTACATGCAGATCATCCAACCAGTACAAGACTACCGCACACAGAGGCAAGTCCGTCTCAGCCCTGTCCTTGTTTGTCCAAAGTTGTAGTCGTCTGATTCACCAAGAACCAGACCACGAAGAACAGAAGGCGAGGTACAGGGAGATCAAACGGCAGTCCAAATAAGATACGTGGAATAAAACCCGGATGATCCGGAAAAGTCAAAGAACATCGCACGCAATGCAGGCACAGTTTCAGGGACAGTTCAAGAAAAGCCGACTCAGCGGGGCCGGCACCGGAGCCAGGGTCGGTCATTCGAGGCGAAGAAAGGCAGAAAGAACCATCAAGTCCAGTCCAGACGGGATCCGGCCCCCGGACCAGTGGCGCCGGAGATAACACATGACGATGAAGGGCAACGGAACTCCACACACCCACAGACGCGGCAGTCGCCGGGCCCATGCTTCCCAGGATAGTTCCAGCCGCACCCTGCAACGGCGACGAAGCCGCATCAAGTTTAGGGGGCCCGAACGGCCCAAAGAGAGGATCCACCTCCAGGGTGACAACGGGTGCGGCCACCGAAGCTCGCCAGGAGTGTAGGGCGTCCAGGATGTCCTTAAGTGTAGGAAAACCTTTACAGTATCCGGCACCCGGGCCATGCGGCGGGCCTCCAGCGCTCGTCCAGGCCCGGCTGAGACATTCAGGGTCGGCCGCCATCTTGGAAGCCCGGCGGGGCCGCGGCGTCCGTCAACCCCCGTCCGGGCAGCAGCGAGGCAAATGAAGACCAGCCGACCGGCAGCAGGGCACCTCCCGAGCAGGAAGGGGGGCCGCCAGAAGAAGGGGGATCGCCGGCTCCCCAGTGCCGCCGGTCCCGTTCTCCGAGTCCGGGCGGAGGAAATCAAAATGGCCGGACCGGAGAACAAAGGGGGAGCAAGCCGAATGTACGGTCAGCCCCGTCAACGGAAGGCAGCGCCTCCACCCAAGGCCACCGGCCCACCGGAGCCGGCCAGCAAGCCACAGCCGGCCTATACGCACAACGGCCTCTACGACCGCGTCCACAGCGCCATCAAGGGCCGACCATCGCGCTCCGCCCCGTCCGGGCGCCGCCGAGAAGATCCAGGCCAGCCCGCTCCAGAGGCCCCGAAGCGAGCGGGAGCGACGTGCAGGATCCACGGCACCCAAGGACAACCAGAGCAAAAGGTGAGTGCCTGCAAGGTGTCTTAGCACTACAGCATAGCAAAGAGGACTTCCCGGGGCAGGATAACAGCAGGATAGACGATAAAAACAGGCAGGCGAACGGAGCCGAGCTAAAACGCGGCCATCTCGGACGCGAGCTTGGCTCCTCCCCCCCACAGCCCCCTTCTTAATAAAAAAAACAAAAAAAAAACAGGATCGGGAGGAGGCCACGTCCCCTCCCTGCACCACTCTGCAAACACGCCCCCTGGCGCGTTTGCAGAGGGGTAGGTAATTCCCCTTAAATACTGGGCATCCCTGGGGGCCAAGTAGCCACCAGGAACCTCCAGTATGCGCTAGGGGGCTGCGTTGCAGAGAGGTGTAAAAAGGGGCGTGGCCTCATTACACCTCTCTGCAACGCAGCCCCCTGGCGCATACTAGAGGTTCCTGATGGGCTAGTTGGCCCCCAGGGATCCCCAGTATTCAAGGGGATTTAGTTCCCCCTCTGGAAACGTGCCAGGGGGCTGCGTTGCAGAGAGGTGTAATGAGGCCACGCCCCTTTTTACACCTCTCTGCAACGCAGCCCCCTGGGGCATACTGGAGGTTCCTGGTGGGCTAGTTGGCCCCCAGGGATCCTCAGTATTCAAAGGGATTTAGTTCCCCCGCTGGAAATGCGCCAGGGGACTGCGTTCCAGAGAGGTGTAATGAGGCCACGCCCCTTTTTACACCTCTCTGCAACGCAGCCCCCTGGCGCATACTGGAGGTTCCTGGTGGGCTAGTTGCCCCCCAGGAACCCCCAGTCTTCAAGGGGATTTAGTTTCCCCTCTGGAAACGCGCCAGGGGACTCCTGGTGGGCTAGTTGGTGGGCTAGTTGACCCCCAGTATACAAAGGGATTTAGTTCCCTCTCTGGAAACGCACCAGGGGGCTGCATTGCAGAGAGGTGTAATGATGCCACGCCCCTTTTTACACCTCTCTGCAACGCAGCCCCCTGGCGCATATTGGAAGTTCCTGGGGGGCTAGTTGGCCCCCAGGGACCCTCAGTATGCAAGGGAACTTAATCCCCCAACTTAGAATGCGCTACGCGACGCGTTTGCACAGTGATGAAGGTAGGGGGCGGGGCTTGAGGTGATATGTGTGCATACATGCCCTGTGGCGCGTTTTAAATTGGGGAATTAATTCCTCTTCAATCCAGAGGTCCCCTAGGGGCCAACTAGCCCAACAGGTACCTCCAGTAAGTGCATTAGAGCTGCGTTGCAGAGTGTTGTAAAAAGGGGGCATGGCCTCTGAACACCTCTCTGCAACGCAGCTCCCTGGCGCATACTGAAGGTACCTGGTGGGCTAGTTGGCCCACAGGGGACCTCCGGATTGAAGAGGAATTAATTCTCCAACTTAAAACGCGCCACAGGGCGTGTTTGCACACATGTCACCTTTCTTCACTATTGAGCAAAATATTCCTTTGAAATCAGCCGAACTACGAATTCTGATTTACTCACCTGTTATCACGAGAGATGTCAGTGCTGCATCTTTGAGCCCAGTACGGACCCTGAAAAGTAAATCTAAGCGTACTTACCAGTAACTTGTATTTCCTTCGATAGGAATCTATTGTGTGGTTTTCACCAGAAAAGTTTACAAATATTCCACTAAAATCAGCCGAACTACGAATTCCGATTTACTCACCTGTTATTAGGAGAGACCTCAGTGCTGCATCTTTCAGCCCACTACTGATCCTGAAAAGTAATTCTAACCATACTTACAGTAACTTGAATTTCCTTCCTTAGGCTAACATTGACTGGTTTCACTTGGAAATTCTTCTAAGTGTGGAGTTTTGGAACTTTAAAAAATTCCTCTAAAATCAGCCGAACTACAAATTCTGATTTACTCACCTGTTATCAGGAGAGACCTCAGTGCTGCATCTTTCAGCCCAGTACTGATCCTGAAAAGTAATTTTAATCGTACTTACCAGTAACTTGAATATCTGAAAGAGACACGTTAGTATTAGATTCCTTACCTTAGAATATCCCCAAGCGTCAGACTGGATCCGGAAACTTTTGCGTAGCAGTACCCTTGCGCGTCGGTAGGCGTCGTCTGCGGCTCCGCGTCCGTCGTCGGCGTCGTGGGCGCCGTGATGACGTCGTCGGAGTACTTAGACGCCGCCTCTGCATGCTGACGTCAGTTCTTCTTTTTTCCGCGCCAGCAGCGCAGATCCGGAAAAAGTGGTACCTTTAGTCACTTTTTGACTAACTCTTTTTGATCCTTTTGATCTACTTTTTCGAGTCTTCGACTCCTCATCGGTGCCGGTAGGGATGCCTGGTTTCAAACCCTGTGAGGATTGCGACCGACTGATGTCGGTAACGGACCCTCACCGTCGGTGTCTCCGCTGTCTCGGCGTCGATCACGACGACAAGGCCTGTTCCGACTGCCGGGCTCTAACTTCGAAAGCTAGACGGGAGCGGTCCCGTAAGCGACTCGAACTCCGGCAGTCAGCCCCGCGCCAGGAGAGGTCCCGATTCGGACGGAGGTCGAGGGACCGGTCGCGGGGACGGAGCCATCATAGCTCCGGGAGTCGACATCACTCCTCAGGGTCGAAGTCGTCGTCAGGTAAGCACAAGAAGTCGAAGAGACTTCATCGCTCTTCCGACTCCCCCCCCCCCCCCCCCCGACGCTCGTGCGACGCGGCCGGGGGTTCAGGTGGCACCACCCACGCGGCTCCATCGGAGTCGCAGGCGCCGCGTCCGGCTCCATACCCTGCGGTTCCCCATGGCCATGAGGGCCCTCTCTCCTCCGGGTTCCGCGGCGCCTTCGGGCCCGGCGGACCCGTCTGTGGGTCCTAGAGGGTCGGGGGCTTCGGCCCCGACGCCGACGGGTGCTTCGGCTCCGTCGCCGCCGGCGCCGCAGGGCCCGGCGCCGCAGGGCCCCACTGGATCCGGTTCCGGATCCGGGTCGTCGCCGGTGGATTTGATGACCTCCCCGGCGCCAGCCCCTCAGGTGTCACCACTGGCGCCGTCTCGGGCGGCGCCGTCCCCGACGCCTCCCTCAACCCGGTGCCGACGCCGTTCGGAGAATTCGTTTTCCATGAACCGGCCCCATCTTTTCCCAACCCTGAGTACCAGGAGATGGGTGATGAGGAGGATTGGGAGGGGTCTGAGGACCCTCTGGCACGTGAATGCCTGTCTCAAGAGGACTGGGCAGGTGAACTTGGGGAGGCCAGTGGTATTGACACTTCGCCTGACACTGGCTTTGTCTCACCTCCTACCGTGGCTACGGAGGAGGTGGCAACCTATAGTGTGGTTTTGATGAGGGCAGCCAAGGCCTTGGGCCTTGAGCTCCCCGTCGCGGCCGTGAGGACTAACCTCCTCACCGAGGTCCTTATGCCGCAGTCATGCTCGGCCGAGCCTCTGCTGCCGTTTAATGAGACCTTAACCGACGTTCTTTTGGGCACTTGGTCCAGGCCTGCTACGGGTTCACCCGTAGATAGGAACGTGGCCAGACGCCGGCCCCGGGCGACCCATGTTTCCTGTCCACCCACCCCACCCCCGAGAGCCTGGTCATCCAGGCCTCAAATTTCCAGAACGCATTCCCGTCGGCTCTGCCGGACAGGGAATCCAAGAGGTATGAGCAGTATGGTAAAAAGATCTTCTCATCCCTTAGTCTGGGACTGCGGTCTTCCAACACCGCATGCCTCTTGGGCCGTTACACCCACTCTCTGTGGGATACGGTTGCGGAAGTGCTGCCAGAGTGTCCGTTGGAGGTACGGGCCAAACTCAGCCAAGCCCTAGTGGAGGGCCGGGATGCAGCCAAATATTCCATCCGGTGTGGGCTGGATACCACCGACTCGCTAGGTAGAGCGATGGCTACGACGGTGGCGGTCAGACGCCACGCCTGGCTGAGGTCCCCCAACTTTTCGGCAGATGTCCAGAACACGTTGATGGACATGCCGTTCGATGGCCGTCGCCTCTTTGGCGACAAAGCAGACCATGCGCTTGAGCGCTTTAAGGACTCCAGGGCTACGGCCAAGTCCTTGGGCCTCTCGGCCCCGCGCCAGCACTCGGCTGCTTTTCACTCCTTTCGTGGCCACAGAAAGGGTGCACCCACACGTGCTGCCAGCCACGCTCTGCAGGGCAATACCCAACGCGGTGGCGGCCGTGGGAACCGCCGTCCTGGCGGTAGGGGTCAACGGCGAGGTCAGTCCACACCTTCCCCCGCAGCATCCGCCTCAAAACCCTCCTAGTCCGTGCTTTCAGGCCCATGTGACGCCAGTGGGGGGCAGGGTTCGCCATCACCTCCTCCACTGGCGCACCGTCACATCGGACAGGTGGGTACTGCAGATCGTCCGAAGGGGCTACTCCCTCCCCTTCGAGGCGACTCCTCCAGCAATGCCACCGCAGAACCACCGTGTATCGGGGGATCATTTCCGACTCCTGCAGGAGGAAGTTACGGCCCTCTTGGCCAAGGGGGCCATCGAGCGCGTTCCTGGGTCAGAAGTAGGGTGTGGTTGCTACTCCCACTACTTTCTGGTACCCAAGAAGGGCAAAGGGGGCCTACGCCCTATCTTGGACCTCAGGAATGTCAACGGCTTCCTCCGGAAGGAGAAGTTCAAGATGCTGACTCTAGCTCAGGTCTTAGCTGCCCTGGACCCAGGAGACTGGATGGTAGCATTGGACTTGCAGGACGCGTATTTCCACATTCCCGTCCTGCCGGCCCACCGGCGCTACTTGCGGTTCACGGTTGGCCACGAGCACTTTCAGTTTACCGTGCTCCCCTTCGGCCTTACCAGCGCCCCACGGGTGTTCACATAGGTGATGGCGGTGGTCGCAGCTCATCTGCGCAGGTTAGGGGTTTCAGTCTTCCCCTACCTCAACGACAGGTTATTGAAGGCGGGCTCGCCCCAGACAGTCGTCAGCCACCTCCAGACTACGGCAGATCTCCTGCACCAGCTGGGGTTCTCCATCAATGTGCCGAAGTCACACCTGTGCCCCTCTCAGAAGCTCCTCTTCATTGGAGCGGTTCTCGACTCGGCACAGTTTCGGGTTTATCCACCCGAACAGCGGGTCCAGGATATTCATGCTCTGATTCCCATCTTTCAGCCGCTATCCCGGGTCTCGGTCAGGTTGACGCTGGGGCTGATGGCCTCCTGCATCCTACTGGTGCATCATGCCAGGTGGCGGATGCGGGCTCTGCAGTGGGAACTGAAGTTTCAGTGGGCCCAGCATCAGGGCAACCTGTCCGACCACGTCCTGATCTCGGAGGGCACTGCGAGACAGCTGCAGTGGTGGCTCACGGACCGCGATTGGGTCAGCGGCAGATCCCTCTCCCTTCCCCAACCGGAGCACGTAGTTGTGACGGACGCGTCCCTCCAGGGCTGGGGAGGCCACATGAGAGAGGCGGAGATCAGAGGCCTCTGGTCTCCGGCGGAGGCCCGGCTTCACATCAACCTGTTGGAGCTACGGGCGATTCGTCTAGCACTGAAAGCATTCCTCCCCTCTGTCCGGGGGAGTGTAGTGCAGGTGTTCACGGACAACACCACCACCATGTGGTACTGCAACAAACAGGGCGGGGTGGGGTCGTGGACCCTTTGCCAGGAGGCTCTGCGCCTCTGGCAGTGGCTGGAACGCCAGGGCGTGACCCTGGTGGCTCATCACCTGGCAGGTTCTCTGAACGCCAGAGCGGACGAGCTCAGCCGTCGGTGCATGATGGATCACGAATGGCGTCTGAACTCAGACGTGGCGCAAGGCCTCTTTCAGAGATGGGGAGAGCCTTGGTTAGATCTATTCGCCACCGAAGAGAACGCGCAACGTCATCAGTTCTGCGCGTTGGAATTTCCAAGGCGGCACTCGCTCGGCGACGCTTTTCGTCGCGAGTGGAGTTGCGGTCTGTTGTGCGCCTTTCCGCCTATACCACTTCTGCCCAGAGTGCTGAAGAATTTCAAGCGCGACCGGGCCCAAGTCATCCTTGTGGCTCCGGACTGGGCACGAAGGTACTGGTATCCAGAGCTACTCAGTATGTCAGTCGATCCCCCGGTTCGTCTGCCTCTTCAGGAGGACCTTCTGTCGCAGCCGCAGGGGACGGTCCTCCACCCGAACCTGTCCAGTCTCCACCTCCATGCTTGGAGATTGCGCGGCGACAGTTGAGGCCATTTGACTTGCCTCCTGAAGTCTGTAATATCATTCTGGCAGCCAGGCGTCCCTCCACGAAAACGGTATACGCCTGCAGGTGGAACAAATTTGTGGCATAGTGCACAGCAAAGGCTGTGGATCCTCTTGCTGCCCCTCTCTCTGAGGTTCTTCTCTTTCTTCTTTCTCTTGCACGGCAGGGCTCTGCTCTGGGCACTATCAAGGGCTACCTTTCTGCCCTTTCAGCCTTTCTAAGGCTGCCTGATCAACCTTCTTTGTTCAAGTCCCCTATTGTGAATAGATTTCTTAAGGGCATCACACACACGTTTCCTCCTGTTCCGTTTGTGATGACTCAGTGGGACTTGAACCTTGTTCTTACTTTTCTGATGTGCGCTCCCTTTGAGCCACTTCACAACTGTCCTCTACGTCTTCTTACTCTAAAGACTGCTTTCCTGGTTGCCATCACCTCTGCCAGGAGGGTGGTAGCTCCAGGCTCTTTCTTGTACTCCACCTTTCCTTTCTGTCCATCCGGACAAAGTGGTGTTGCGTACTAAGCCATCTTTCCTGCCCAAGGTTGTTACGGCCTTCCACATCGGGCAGTCCATCACCTTGCAGACCTTCTTCCCGCCTCCGCATCCCTCTAAAGAGGAAGAGTGGCTCCACCGTCTGGACCCAAAACGTGCGCTCTCATTCTATTTGGATCGCACACGCCAGTTCCGGGTGGATGACCAACTCTTTGTTGGTTACGTGGGCGCTAAGAAGGGGAAAGCGGTACACAAGAGGACCATTTCCCGGTGGATCATCTTGTGTATCCAGGCATGTTACTCCTTGGCTAAGAAGGATCTCCCTGTTGGATTGCGGGCTCATTCCACCCGAGCCACGGCGACTACCACTGCCCTGGGCCGGGGAGTGCCCTTACAAGACATCTGTCAGGCAGCTACGTGGGCATCGCTGCACACGTTTCCAAGACACTACTGCCTGGACAGCCAAGTCCGGAAGGATGGCTTCTTTGGCCGTTCTGTCCTCCAGGACTTTCTGGTGTGATTATTGGTTCGCAGACCCACCACCGGGGTTGGTATTGCTGGGGTATCTATTCTAAGGTAAGGAATCTAATACTAACGTGTCTCTTTCAGATGCACAAGTTACTACTTGTGTAACGATATATCTGTAAGAGACATTAGTTAGTATTAGATTCCTTACCGACCCACCCATCCTCCCCGTTCTGTGAACCGATATCTAGGGTTAGGGTTATCCCTTTCAGGGCCCTAGATTTAATGGCACCAGTGTTGGTTTTTAACATAGCTCAGCGCTTCTGGTGCGGAAAAGCTGTGTCTAAGAACTGACGACAGCACGCGGAGGCGGCGTCTAAGTACTCCAACGACGTCATCACGGCGCCGACGACACCGATGACGGACGCGGAGCCGCAGACGACGCCTACCGACGCGCAAGGGTACTGCTACGCAAACGTTTCCGGATCCAGTCTGACGCCTGGGGATATTCTAAGGTAAGGAATCTAATACTAACTAATGTCTCTTACAGATATATCGTTACACAAGTAGTAACTTGTGCTTCCTTCCATAGGATATCATTGCCTGCTATATAAAATATATATAAATTAAAAAAAATATATTACAATTTCAATATTTTTAAAAACATTTTTTTTCAATTCATATTAAAAATATGTAATGTAATTTAAAAAACAAAATATCTAAAAATAAATACTTTAAAACAATTTAGTAAGTCAGTGTAAAAAAAATATAACTATACATTTAAAAATTATCATTTGCAAAACCATAGGTTTCAGCCACGTTATAGTTAGGAATTAGCATTTAAAAAAACCTTAGAAATTCACTGAAAAAACCATAGGTTTCAGCTACCTTATAGTTAGGAATTAGCATTTAAAAAACCTTAGAAATTCACTGAAAAAACCATAGGTTTCACACGTTATAGTTAGCTGGACATTTCACTCATTCAAAACCATTGAAATTCCCCCGTTATAGTTAGTTCAGCTAACTATAACTTGCGCGCCCGCAGTGCACTGCTGATGACGTCACATATTACATCACTCATGACATGGTCAGTGACATCACTCATGACATCTCAAATGATATCACTGATGACATCACTGATGACATCATCCAGTGAATGTGTGTCTTTCTGAAAAATAAATAGTTTTTATATATGTATATCTAAAGGGCGATGGAAGAATAATTATAATTACATTACCTCAGACAAGTGGGCGCTGCAAATTGTCCGAAGGGGCTACTCCCTCCCCTTCGAGACTACCCTTCCAGCCATGCCATCTCAGTACCACCGCATTTCAGGGGGCCATCTGGCCTTTCTTCAGCAGGAAGTGACGGCCCTCTTGGCCAAGGTGGACATCGAGCGCATTCCTGGGCAAGAAGTAGGTTGTGGTTGTTATTCCCACTACTTTCTGGTCCCCAAGAAAGACAAGGGCCTGCGTCCTATCCTGGACCTCCTGAACATCAACCGCTTCCTCCGGAAGGAGAATTTTAAGATGTTGAAACCAGCTCAGGTCTTGTCTGCCCTCGACCCTGGAGACTGGATGGTAGCGTTGCACTTGCAGGACGCATATTTCCACATCCCGTCCTGCCGGCGCTACCTGTGGTTCACGGTAGGCCAGGAGCACTTTCAGGTTACCGTGCTCCCCTTCGGCCTTAACAGCACCCCTCGGGTGTTCACGAAAGTGATGGCGGTGGTTGCAGCTCATCTGCGCAGATCAGGGGTTCCAGTCTTCCCTTATCTCGATGACTGGCTGTTGAAGGCGGGCTTGCCCCAAGCAGTCCTCTCCCACTTCCAGACTACGGCTGACCTCCGCATTTGATGGAGTTTTTCATCAACGTGCCGAAGTCGCACCCGATTTCCTCTCAGAAGCTCCTCTTCATCGGAGCAGGTCTGGACTTGGCGCAGTTTTGGGTTTATCCTCTCGAGCAACGAGTCCGGGATATTTAGGCTATGATTCAGATCTTTCAGCCTCTATCCTGGGTTTCGGTTAGGATGACCCTCCGGCTACTGGGCCTGATGGCCTCCTGCATCCTGCTAGTGGATCATGCCAGATGGCATATGCAGGCTCTGCAGTGGGACCTGAAGTTCCAGTGGGCAGAGCATCAGGGCAACCTGTTCGATGACGTCCAGATTTCGAAGGGCACTGCTCGACAATTGCAGTGGTGGCTCACGAATCACGATTGGGTCAATGGCAGATGCCTCTCCCTTCCCCAACTGGAACACACAGTTGTGACGGATGTGTCCCTTTTGGAATGGGGCGGCCACATGGGAGAGGTGGAGATCAGAGGCCTCTGGTCTCTGGCGGTGTCCCGGTTCCATATCAACCTTCTGGAGCTTCGGGCGATCCGACTTGCACTGAAGGCATTCCTTCCCTCTGTCGTGGAGAGAGTAGTGCAGGTGTTCACAGACAACACCACCGCCATGTGGTACTGCAACAAACAGGGCGGGGTGGAGTCATGGACCCTATGTCAGGAGGTTCTGCTCCTCTGGACATGGCTGGAACATCCGGGCATTTCCCTGGTGATTCAACACCTGGCAGGTTCTCTGAACGCCAGGGTGGACAAATTCAGCCGCCGGTGCATGATGGATCTCGAATGGCGTCTGAACTCGGACGTGGCGCAAGGTCTCTTTCAGCAGTGGGGAGAGTCTTGGCTAGATCTATTCTCCACCGAAGAGAATGCACAATGTCATCAGTTCTGCGCGTTGGAATTTCGAAGGCGGCACTCGCTCGGCGACGCTTTTCTTCGCGAGTAGAGCTTGCGCTCTACTATACGCCTTTCCACCTATACCACTTCTACCCAGAGTACTGAAGAAGATCAAGCGCGACGGGCCCAAGTCTTTCTTGTGGCTCCGGACTGAGATCGAAGAGTATGGTATCCCGTTCTACTCAACATGGCGATCAATCCCCCACTCCGCCTGCCTCTTCGGGAGGATCTTTTGTCGCAGCAGCAGGGGAGGGTCTGCCACCCGAACCCGTCCAGCCTCCACCTCCTTGCGTGGAGATTGAGCGGCGGCAGTTGAGACTTTTGACCTGCATCCTGAAGTTTGTGATGTTATCTTGGTAGCCAGGCGTCCCTCCACTAAAACTGTATAAGCATGCAGGTGGAATACATTTGTGGCATGGTGCACAGCAAAGGCTGTGGATCCCCTTTCTGCCCCTCTTTCAGAGGTCCTTCTATTTCTCCGTTCTTTGGCCCAGCAGTGCTCTGCCCTGGGCACTGTCAAGGGCTATCTCTCTGCCATTTCAGCCTTTTTACGGCTTCCAGATCAGCCTTCCCTTTTTCAAGTCCCCTGTTGTAAAGAGATTCTTGAAAGACATTACTCATCTTTTCCCTCCTGATCCTTTCATAATGACTCAGTGGGATTTGAATCTGGTTCTGACTTATCTGATGTGTGCTCCCTTTGACCAACTTCACATCTGTCCTCTTCGTCTTCTCACTTTAAAGACTGCTTTCCTGGTTGCCATCACCTCTGCCAGAAGAGTGGGTGAGCTCCAGGCTCTTTCTTCTAAACCTCCTTTCCTCTCTGTCCATCCGGACAAAGTTGTTCTGAGGACTCGTCCATCTTTTCTGCCAAAGGTTGTTACTTGCTTTTCACATCGGGCAGACCATCACTTTTCCCCACCTTCTTTCCGCCTCCGCACCCCTCAAAAGAGGAAGAGCGGCTCCACAGTCTCGACCTAAAACGTGCGCTTTCATTCTACCTCAACCGCGCTCAACAGTTCCGGGTGGATGACAAGCTCTTTGTAGCTACGTGGGCGCCAAGAAAGGTCGGGCCGTGCACAAGCGGACCATCTCTCGATGGGTTGTTTTGTGCATTAAGACTTGTTATTCTTTGGCTAAAAAGGAGCCTCCGGTGGGGCTATGCGCACGTTCTACCAGGGCGACAGCAGCCACTACTGTTTTGGGACGAGGAGTCCCCTTGCATATCATCTGTCAGGCAGCTACGGGGGCCACACTGCACACGTTTACCAAGCATTACTGCCTGGACAGCCAAGTCCGGAGAGACAGCTTCTTTGGCCGTTCTGTTCTCCAGGACTTTCTGGTGTGATCTTGGTTCGCAGACCCACCACCGGGGTTGGTATTGCTGCGGTATCTATTCTAAGGCAAGGTATCTATCACTACATATTTCTTTCAGATGCACAAGTTACTTACCTTTGGTAACGATATATCTGTAAGAAACATTAGTAGTGGTAGATTCTTTACCGCCCCACCCATCCCGTTCTGCCAACTGATTTCTAGGGCTAAGGTCATCCCTTTCAGGGCCAAATTCATGGCACCAGTGGTCAGTTTCTTGCATGGCTCTGCGTTCATGCCGCGGAAAGTCGTGTACAGAACTGACGTCAGCGTGCATGGGCACGTCTAAGTAGCTTCAGCGACGTCATCCCGACGCCAATGACACACGCGAATCCTCACCACGACGCCTACCGACTGCTGACGAAAACTTTCCTTATCCAGTCTGACGCCTGGGGGTCATTCAAAGGTAAGGAATCTATCACTACTAATGTTTCTTACATTTATATTGTTACTGAAGGTAAGTAACTTGTGCATATGACCTTGTGTATACATGGTACACAAGTTGAGTTTATAAAAAAAAAAAACGAGAGAAGAGAAAAATGTTTTAGTCAACGATGCAGTTGTTTCTCCTTTCTCGCATGCCTTGGTGTTTTGAGCTTATTCATAGCTTGAGATAATATTCAGTCTATCGCACTTTGGCTCTGAAGGCTGCATAGAAGCAAGCTTTATACGTTCTTCTACTAGCAGTAGTATCTGAAGGAGACTATTTGTCATAGATTCCTTACCTTAGAATTACCCCCAGGTGTCAGACTGGATCCAGAGAAAAGTTTTCTTAGCAGTAACCCTGCGCGTCAGTAGGTGGCGTCGGTCAACTCCGCTTCAGTCAGCGTCGTAGTTGCCGGGATGACATCGCGGTGTCTACTTAGACGCCGCCCCTGCACGCTGACGTCAGTTCTTTCTTTTTTCCATGCCAACCAGCGCAGATACGGAGGGAGAGTGCCCCTAGTCACTTTTTGACTAGCTCTTTTTCGGCTTTTTGTCAACATCTTTTTTGAGTCTCTCGACTCCTGGTGCATGAGGGATGTCCATTCGTCAGCCTGGTTTCAAGCCTTGTGACTCCTGTCACAAGCAGATGTCGAACACTGATCCGCACCTCATGTGCCTTTGGTGCCTGGAGCGCGACCACGACCCGAAGTCGTGCTCCGACTTCCGGGCCCTGAACCTGAAGTCTTTGCAGGAGCGGTCCTGAAAGCTTTTGTAGGCCCGGCAGTCCGATCCGTGCGGTTCGAGTTCCCGGTCAGGGGGAAGGTTGCGGGACCGGTCGTGGAGCCATCACCATTCGTCGCCGAGGTCTTTGTAGTCCTCGGGTAAGCATTGTCGATCTTTACCTTCTCCATGGCCGACGCAACGCGGGACCCGGAGCGTTGACGCTCCCCGGCTCCGTCCTCAGGGCCCGCTGGGACGACTCCGCGCTTCCCTCCCTTTCCTGGAGCTGGGGCGTCCCCTGCCCAGCTTTGTGCATTTTACGAAGCCCTCCATTGCATCTTTGGGCAGCCCGACTCCGCGTGCGTGCCTCCTGGCCCCGCAGACTCGGATGGGTGCTCTAGGCCTTCGATGTCGGCAGCTCCAGCCTCAATGCTGCAGGGCCCCTATGGATCCAGGCCTAGATCTGGATCGGCGCCGATCAACCTCACGGTACCTTCCCCGGCACAGATTCGAGTGACACCGGACGTGGCGTCAGCGAGGTCATATAAGCCCCTCCCAGGGCGCTGACGTCAGTTTCCTTCTTTTCTGCGTGCAACGCGGATCCAGAGTAAGCAGTTTCTCTGGCCTGTTTTCAGCCCCCGTTGATACTTCGCATCTGGAACAGTGTGCGATGCCTTCGGGCTTTAAAACGTGTGCCTCCTGTTCACGGCAAATGTCCGCAACAGACCCACACTTTCTGTATGTGGTGTCTAGGCGAACACCATGACTCAACGGATTGCGACTCCTGCCTACACCTCATGCCAAAGTCCTGGCGGGAGCACCGGATGAAGCTCCTTTCAGCTGTCCCGGTCTGAGTCATCTCGACCTCCCTCATCGGCGGCAGGTCCCTCTGGCAGTGGTTTCCAGTTGCGACATTAGTCGCCGACTTGGGCCCGGGGGCGTCGGCCGCCCCATCTGGGTAAGTTGCGGCGCATGTCGCCAAGGTTCTCGACCTCCCTTTCCTCTGTTGTCGGGGGCACTAGTTCCAGGAACCCTACGGACGTGCGCCCCCGGGAGTCACCCCTCCCCTATCAGCCTTCTCCGGGCGGGGGGCGACTCGGACCCAGATGGAGGCTTATGCCGCGGACGAACTCGCCGGTGGGTTCTCCCCCAGTGCCAGATGAGCCCTTCCCCTCCAGGGACGAATGAGATATGGCGTCGTCAGGGTGCGGCCCTACTGGGTCCTCCTCTACGACCCATAACACCCCTGCCGCGCCACATATTCCCGTGGGGCTCTCTGTTGATGTAGCTCGGATCACTGTGGTGTTGCGGGTGGTTGCTGGTGCTCAAAGCCTTGCTTTGAGCACACATCGGCCTTCCGGGCAGACGGCCGCCTGTAGACTTGCCTCCCCGGCTCTGACTCCACTTATTACTTCGTAGTCTGAACCTGTTGTGGTTGAGGCTGAGTCGGCGCCGGTGCGGCGCCGTAGGCTTGCCTCCCCGGCTCCGGCGCTGTCCCCTTCTTCGGAAGCAGAGCTTGTTGTGGTTGACGTGGAATCTGCACCGGATGGGGCTGAGTCGACGCCGGACGAGGCAGGGTCAGCGCCGACCGAAGTCGCCTTGGCTCCGCCCCGACGCCGGATTGTTGACTTTTCTCCAGAGGCTTCTGGGGAGAGTCAGGACCCTCATTCGTCAATGGGGCTTCCTTCATTTGGGCATTGGTCGCACCCTCAGTTTCTTGGTCAACCTCCTTGGGGTGGAAGACTTAGTTTACAGCCCTCACCTACGGATGAGTTCTAGTCCCCTCCTCGGAGGGCTACCGAGGCCGGTGCGGTGTTCATTAGAGTGGTCTCCTTGGCCACTCTTGTTCTCAGTATTCGACTGCCTTTGCGTGTGGACCCTCTGCTAGATGTCCTCCACCACGGGTCGGGGAATGTGGAGCCACTTCTGCCCTTTGAAGCATCTCTTTATAATGCCTTTTTGGGCACCTGGGCTCGGCCAGCTTCTGGTGATCTGGTGGTCCGTTCTGTCTTGCACAGCCACCGTCTTGTTCCAAATGATCCAGTTTCCTTATTTGTTCACCCAGACGTGGAGGGGTTTGTTCTGGAAACTGCCTTCTCTTCCTTGCCTCAGCTTATGCTTCCTCCCTCCCGGAGTCCAGGTGGCTGGAGTTGTGGGGTCGTGACATCTTCGCCTCTACTAGCACCGCCCTTCGTTCATTAAATACAGTGTGTTTCTTGGGTAGGGCTACCTCTGCCTTTTGGGACTTTGCCGAGTCTCAACTTTCGGCCACCTCTAAAGGCACTCGTGTTGACCTCCTTCATCTTCTCCGGGATGGCTGTGACTTGGTGGAATTTTCCATCCGCTCGGCCTTATATACTGCTGATTCCTTAGGCCGAGCTATGGCTAGTTCAGTTGACTTATGGCACCATGCTCGGTTGCGGGATGGCGTCTTCCCGGAGAATATCTGGGAGCGCCTTGTTGATCTGCCCTTTGATGGGGTCTTGTTGTTTGATGCCCTCGCCGAATCGGCTGTTCAGCGCCTCCTTGCGGGCTTTCGGCCTCCACCATAGGTCTGTATTTCGCACGTCTTCCTTTCACATGTTCTAGGGTGGTTACCCTTTTTTTTAGCATCCTCCAGATGCATTATGTGTTTTAGGCTGGCAGTAAGCCTACTGTGGCGGTGTTCCACAGGTCGCTTGTTTTTGGGCCTCTGACTGTGGTTTGCCCTAAGAGGTGTTTCCCGTTGTTTAGGAGTGTGCCAAACTTCAAGTGGGGTACTTGTATGCTATTGTATAGCTCTACTATCTGTCAAGTGGGCCTGGAGATCTTTTTTGGGCTCTATATGTCCACAGACGCCATTATCTTACCGTTGTACCGTGTTCAATGTTGTGACTTTTGCCGCTATCTCCTTTACGCAATGGGTCCCATTGTATATGTGCCTCATTCTCCTCCTGTGGAGGTTTTCACGGTATTTATCACGTTTAAAATGCGGCTACCTCCTGCCACAAATGCACTAACACTAAGTGAGTTTCTCCTATGGCACCTGTGTGGCGTGGTCGTGGATCGTTCACTCCCTTTTTTAGCTATATATATACACATACATACATACATACATACATACATACATACATACATATATATATATATATATATATATATATATATATATATATATATATATATATATATTCAAACAAAGAGTTTTGCCCTCAGTGGAAGAAGCCACAAGAATGGTAAAATTTGGATCCATTTCTTTAAGGAGCAGCTGCAACAGGAGACGCAGAGAGAACAGTCACCATCTGTTTGTGTACAGCCAGACCGGTTTTGGGAGTCTATCCCTTCTTCAATGGCTCCTGCTTGGCAATGATGATGCAGTATGCACTCGTGATATTAAAGCCTGCCTTCAAGGGCGTGGTCAGATGAAATGGCCTTCTGGGTCCTGTAGTGCATACACCATGTTCCTCGTGTGAGTTCATCATTGTGGCAGTTAATAAAATTACGATTAAAACCCATGTGGGCTGGTGAGCCTGTGACTCTGGGTGTCCTCTTGTCTGTGGTCAGCTGCTTCTGGACACCACTCCCCCGTGTACTGATCGCACCGTTGGGCGCAATCACGGGTCCGCAGCAAGCGGCGGGCTTTGCTTCCGCGACTGGGCTCAGCCGCAAAATATTCAAACAAAGAGTTTTGCCCTCAGTGGAAGAAGCCACAAGAATGGTAAAATTTGGATCCATTTCTTTAAGGAGCAGCTGCAACAGGAGACGCAGAGAGAACAGTCACCATCTGTTCGTGTACAGCCAGACCGGTTTCGGGAGTCTATCCCTTCTTCAATGGCTCCTGCTTGGCAATGATGATGCAGTATGCACTCGTGATATTAAAGCCTGCCTTCAAGGGCGTGGTCAGATGAAATGGCCTTCTGGGTCCTGTAGTGCATACACCATGTTCCTCGTGTGAGTTCATCATTGTGGCGGTTAATAAAATTACGATTAAAACCCATGTGGGCTGGTGAGCCTGTGACTCTGGATGTCCTCTTGTCTGTGGTCAGCTGCTTCTGGACACCACTCCCCTGTGTACTGCCACAATGATGAACTCACACGAGGAACATGGTGTATGCACTACAGGACCCAGAAGGCCATTTCATCTGACCACGCCCTTGAAGGCAGGCTTTAATATCACGAGTGCATACTGCATCATCATTGCCAAGCAGGAGCCATTGAAGAAGGGATAGACTCCCGAAACCGGTCTTGCTGTACACGAACAGATGGTGACTGTTCTCTCTGCGTCTCCTGTTGCAGCTGCTCCTTAAAGAAATGGATCCAAATTTTACCATTCTTGTGGCTTCTTCCACTGAGGGCAAAACTCTTTGTTTGAATATTTTGCGGCTGAGCCCAGTCGCGGAAGCAAAGCCCGCCGCTTGCTGCGGACCCGTGATTGCGCCCAACGGTGCGATCAGTACACGGGGAGTGGTGTCCCGTGATTGCGCCCAACGGTGCGATCAGTACACGGGGAGTGGTGTCCAGAAGCAGCTGACCACAGACAAGAGGACACCCAGAGTCACAGGCTCACCAGCCCACATGGGTTTTAATCGTAATTTTATTAACTGCCACAATGATGAACTCACACGAGGAACATGGTGTATGCACTACAGGACCCAGAAGGCCATTTCATCTGACCACGCCCTTGAAGGCAGGCTTTAATATCACGAGTGCATACTGCATCATCATTGCCAAGCAGGAGCCATTGAAGAAGGGATAGACTCCCGAAACCGGTCTGGCTGTACACAAACAGATGGTGACTGTTCTCTCTGCGTCTCCTGTTGCAGCTGCTCCTTAAAGAAATGGATCCAAATTTTACCATTCTTGTGGCTTCTTCCACTGAGGGCAAAACTCTATGTTTGAATATTTTGCGGCTGAGCCCAGTCGCGGAAGCAAAGCCCGCCGCTTGCTGCGGACCCGTGATTGCGCCCAACGGTGCGATCAGTACACGGGGGAGTGGTGTCCAGAAGCAGCTGACCACAGACAAGAGGACACCCAGAGTCACAGGCTCACCAGCCCACATGGGTTTTAATCGTAATTTTATTAACTGCCACAATGATGAACTCACACGAGGAACATGGTGTATGCACTACAGGACCCAGAAGGCCATTTCATCTGACCACGCCCTTGAAGGCAGGCTTTAATATCACGAGTGCATACTGCATCATCATTGCCAAGCAGGAGCCATTGAAGAAGGGATAGACTCCCGAAACCGGTCTGGCTGTACACGAACAGATGGTGACTGTTCTCTCTGCGTCGCCTGTTGCAGCTGCTCCTTAAAGAAATGGATCCAAATGTTACCATTCTTGTGGCTTCTTCCACTGAGGGCAAAACTCTTTGTTTGAATATTTTGCGGCTGAGCCCAGTCGCGGAAGCAAAGCCCGCCGCTTGCTGCGGACCCGTGATTGCGCCCAACGGTGCGATCAGTACACGGGGGAGTGGTGTCCAGAAGCAGCTGACCACAGACAAGAGGACACCCAGAGTCACAGGCTCACCAGCCCACATGGGTTTTAATCGTAATTTTATTAACTGCCACAATGATGAACTCACACGAGGAACATGGTGTATGCACTACAGGACCCAGAAGGCCATTTCATCTGACCACGCCCTTGAAGGCAGGCTTTAATATCACGAGTGCATACTGCATCATCATTGCCAAGCAGGAGCCATTGAAGAAGGGATAGACTCCCGAAACCGGTCTGGCTGTACACAAACAGATGGTGACTGTTCTCTCTGCGTCTCCTGTTGCAGCTGCTCCTTAAAGAAATGGATCCAAATGTTACCATTCTTGTGGCTTCTTCCACTGAGGGCAAAACTCTTTGTTTGAATATTTTGCGGCTGAGCCCAGTCGCGGAAGCAAAGCCCGCCGCTTGCTGCGGACCCGTGATTGCGCCCAACGGTGCGATCAGTACAGGGGGAGTGGTGTCCAGAAGCAGCTGACCACAGACAAGAGGACACCCAGAGTCACAGGCTCACCAGCCCACATGGGTTTTAATCGTAATTTTATTAACTGCCACAATGATGAACTCACACGAGGAACATGGTGTATGCACTACAGGACCCAGAAGGCCATTTCATCTGACCACGCCCTTGAAGGCAGGCTTTAATATCACGAGTGCATACTGCATCATCATTGCCAAGCAGGAGCCATTGAAGAAGGGATAGACTCCCGAAACCGGTCTGGCTGTACACAAACAGATGGTGACTGTTCTCTCTGCGTCTCCTGTTGCAGCTGCTCCTTAAAGAAATGGATCCAAATTTTACCATTCTTGTGGCTTCTTCCACTGAGGGCAAAACTCTTTGTTTGAATATTTTGCGGCTGAGCCCAGTCGCGGAAGCAAAGCCCGCCGCTTGCTGCGGACCCGTGATTGCGCCCAACGGTTCGATCAGTACACGGGGGAGTGGTGTCCAGAAGCAGCTGACCACAGACAAGAGGACACCCAGAGTCACAGGCTCACCAGCCCACATGGGTTTTAATCGTAATTTTATTAACTGCCACAATGATGAACTCACACGAGGAACATGGTGTGTGCACTACAGGACCCAGAAGGCCATTTCATCTGACCACGCCCTTGAAGGCAGGCTTTAATATCACGAGTGCATACTGCATCATCATTGCCAAGCAGGAGCCATTGAAGAAGGGATAGACTCCCCGAAACCGGTCTGGCTGTACACAAACAAATGGTGACTGTTCTCTCTGCGTCTCCTGTTGCAGCTGCTCCTTAAAGAAATGGATCCAAATTTTACCATTCTTGTGGCTTCTTCCACTGAGGGCAAAACTCTTTGTTTGAATATTTTGCGGCTGAGCCCAGTCGCGGAAGCAAAGCCCGCCGCTTGCTGCGGACCCGTGATTGCGCCCAACGGTGCGATCAGTACACGGGGGAGTGGTGTCCAGAAGCAGCTGACCACAGACAAGAGGACACCCAGAGTCACAGGCTCACCAGCCCACATGGGTTTTAATCGTAATTTTATTAACTGCCACAATGATGAACTCACACGAGGAACATGGTGTATGCACTACAGGACCCAGAAGGCCATTTCATCTGACCACGCCCTTGAAGGCAGGCTTTAATATCACGAGTGCATACTGCATCATCATTGCCAAGCAGGAGCCATTGAAGAAGGGATAGACTCCCGAAACCGGTCTGGCTGTACACAAACAGATGGTGACTGTTCTCTCTGCGTCTCCTGTTGCAGCTGCTCCTTAAAGAAATGGATCCAAATTTTACCATTCTTGTGGCTTCTTCCACTGAGGGCAAAACTCTTTGTTTGAATATTTTGCGGCTGAGCCCAGTCGCGGAAGCAAAGCCCGCCGCTTGCTGCGGACCCGTGATTGCGCCCAACGGTGCGATCAGTACACGGGGGAGTGGTGTCCAGAAGCAGCTGACCACAGACAAGAGGACACCCAGAGTCACAGGCTCACCAGCCCACATGGGTTTTAATCGTAATTTTATTAACTGCCACAATGATGAACTCACACGAGGAACATGGTGTATGCACTACAGGACCCAGAAGGCCATTTCATCTGACCACGCCCTTGAAGGCAGGCTTTAATATCACGAGTGCATACTGCATCATCATTGCCAAGCAGGAGCCATTGAAGAAGGGATAGACTCCCGAAACCGGTCTTGCTGTACACGAACAGATGGTGACTGTTCTCTCTGCGTCTCCTGTTGCAGCTGCTCCTTAAAGAAATGGATCCAAATTTTACCATTCTTGTGGCTTCTTCCACTGAGGGCAAAACTCTTTGTTTGAATATTTTGCGGCTGAGCCCAGTCGCGGAAGCAAAGCCCGCCGCTTGCTGCGGACCCGTGATTGCGCCCAACGGTGCGATCAGTACACGGGGAGTGGTGTCCCGTGATTGCGCCCAACGGTGCGATCAGTACACGGGGAGTGGTGTCCAGAAGCAGCTGACCACAGACAAGAGGACACCCAGAGTCACAGGCTCACCAGCCCACATGGGTTTTAATCGTAATTTTATTAACTGCCACAATGATGAACTCACACGAGGAACAGGGTGTATGCACTACAGGACCCAGAAGGCCATTTCATCTGACCACGCCCTTGAAGGCAGGCTTTAATATCACGAGTGCATACTGCATCATCATTGCCAAGCAGGAGCCATTGAAGAAGGGATAGACTCCCGAAACCGGTCTGGCTGTACACAAACAGATGGTGACTGTTCTCTCTGCGTCTCCTGTTGCAGCTGCTCCTTAAAGAAATGGATCCAAATTTTACCATTCTTGTGGCTTCTTCCACTGAGGGCAAAACTCTTTGTTTGAATATTTTGCGGCTGAGCCCAGTCGCGGAAGCAAAGCCCGCCGCTTGCTGCGGACCCGTGATTGCGCCCAACGGTGCGATCAGTACACGGGGGAGTGGTGTCCAGAAGCAGCTGACCACAGACAAGAGGACACCCAGAGTCACGGGCTCACCAGCCCACATGGGTTTTAATCGTAATTTTATTAACTGCCACAATGATGAACTCACACGAGGAACATGGTGTATGCACTACAGGACCCAGAAGGCCATTTCATCTGACCACGCCCTTGAAGGCAGGCTTTAATATCACGAGTGCATACTGCATCATCATTGCCAAGCAGGAGCCATTGAAGAAGGGATAGACTCCCGAAACCGGTCTGGCTGTACACAAACAGATGGTGACTGTTCTCTCTGCGTCTCCTGTTGCAGCTGCTCCTTAAAGAAATGGATCCAAATTTTACCATTCTTGTGGCTTCTTCCACTGAGGGCAAAACTCTTTGTTTGAATATATATATATATATATATATATATATATATATATATATATATATATATGCAGCTCCAGTTCCTTACAGTTTGTCAGGAAAACAGCACTCGTAGACAGACTGATGTTCGCACTCGTGTTTATTTGCACAGAGTAAACAGACGCGTTTCGGCTTCAAGCCTTCCTCGGTGTCCGAACATCAGTCTGTCTACGAGTGCTGTTTTGCTGACAAACTGTAAGGAACTGGAGCTGCATACATTTTGCGGGAGCCCACTACCGCAGACTGCACCCACCCGCGAGTGCCCCGATTGACCAGTGGGACTGGGAGCTTCAATAAAGAAATAAATATATATATATATATCGTTTTCCCGTCTGGAAGTTTTTCTTCGTGCACTCTCGGGTTTATCAAAGTAATCACACACTTTGTGAGGATTCTTTCCGTTTATTTCAATATTTTTACAGCAAGCCAGCAACACCTTATGCGTTTCGGTCTCTACGGAGACCTTGCTCACGGGAAAGCCAAATCACCATGTTCTTACTCAAGTTTAAATCAAGTGCACAGTCATTGCAATTACATCACTTCCTGTTCTCTACACAGGGATTTGGGGACATGTAGTTTTTTCAGAAACAATTCTTTCTCATTTCTTCAAATACACTATCTAATAAGTACAGGGAAAGTATTTCTTTACACTCCTACCCTCCGGTGGGTTTAGATTAAAAAATCATTTGAATTGCCTATTTTAGATCATACTTTATAACATCATTATTATCATTGTCACTCAAAAATTCAATCGATTATTCCTGATTTTTTTTTTTTACATTTTACATTACCAAACCTTTATAACTGCCCTCCGGTGGGCTTTTCGACACAAACTTAAAGACTTAATACCTCTTAGTCAGTGTTACAAACTCATATTTATAATTCAACAATTTGGTAATGGGATATGCAATCTCCTACTTGTATACCCCGTGATGCAATTGAAAATAACAAAAATAAATTGTGTAAATCATAATATTGCAATACATTTTCATGTGTCCGTGCAAGTTTAAAATCATACATAGGGAGGTCATGTTCCGTGCTCATTGTTGTTCAGTTAATCAGTTAGTTTTTCGTTTCAGATTGTCTAAAGGTGGCAATGTAGTTCTTCGTCCTGGTTGAGTCCATGTGGGCTCAGAGTTCGCAAGCTCATAATGTGCTTCGACTCCTTCTGTCTCATTATTTTTTTACGATCACCCCCTCTTTGATGTAATCCGACACTTTCAATTACATAAAATTTGAGTTCCTTCCAGTTGCCGTTGTGTTCCTTTCCCATATGTTTGGCCACTGCATTGCTTCTGTCAGTGTTAATTGTGGCTCGAACATGCTCCAATATTCGTACCTTTAGCTCCTTCTTGGTGCTGCCGACATATTTTAACGAACACGGGGATTCCAAAACATAAATAACAAATTGACTTTTACAGTTGATCAGTTGTTGGATTTTCCATGTTTTTTTGTTTGCCATTTCAAGTTCCTTGATGTTTTTGGCAATACAACATACTTTGCAACCTGAGCATTTGTAAAACCCCTTTGGTTTGTACCACGCTTCAGGTTTTTTTCTGATCTTGAAAGTGACTGTGAATTAGTCGATCTTTTAGGTTTTTTGCCTTTAGGTAAGTTACATTTGGATGATCTCCTACAATTTCCGCTATTTTGGGATCCATGTGCAGGATATGCCAATTCTTTCTCAAGATTTTAATTATGGATTGATTTGCCGTTGAGTGAGTTGTAATAAATCGGATCTTTTGGTCCTCAATTTTTGTTATTTGTTTTTATTTCAGTAAGTCAGTTCTTTTTGCAATTGAGGAACGATTTAGAGCAGTTTGGATGATAGCAGGGTTATATTTTCGTTTTTCAAATCTCATGCTAGCTTGTTTTTTGTTTACATTCCAATCTTCTTCTCTCGAGCAAATTCTCTTTATTCTTAAGAATTCCCCATAAGGAATATTGTGAATTAGACTGGATTGGTGGAAACTTTGAGCATGTAGAACCGCATTGGTCCCGGTACTCTTGCGATGCAATGTTGTCTGCATTAGTTTGTTTTCAATAAAGATTTCCGTATCCAGAAATGTCACTCGTGAGTTATTGATTTCATATGTGAATTTCAAGCCAAAATTGGAATCATTGAGTATCTTGAAGTAAGCATCAAATTCTTCGATAGTTCCATCCCAAATTAGTAGCAAGTCATCTATATATCTCAACCATGCTATGGTTTTTGCTACAGCATCATCATTTTCAGACTTCCAGGCCCAAGTTTTCTCCCATAGTCCCATTGTGAGACAGGCATACGATGGACTAAAGGAAAAGCCCATCACTGTGCCTTTCGACTGGCGGTAAATTTCTTTGCCAAACATAAATATATTTTGTTCCAGACACATTGTAATCATTTCTAGAAGCATATCGTTGTGATCTGCAAATTTGATATTTCTGTCCATTATAAAAGATTTACATGCTTCCAAACCAATTTTATTTTGAATGTTCGAATACAACGATATGATGTCCATAGTAACCAACTTGTTGGAGGATTGCCATGGGGTATCTTGTAGTCTTCTCAACAGATCCCCAGTGTCTTTGATGTACTATGCAAGTCTTTTTACATAAGGAAGCAAAAAGACATCTAGATAATTCGCCATCGGTTCTAATAAGGCTCCTTTAGCCGAAATTATTGGTCTCCCTGGTGGTTTCGTGGGGTGTTTATGGATTTTGGGGAGGAAGTATATTGTTTCCATTTTTGGGTGGGATGTTTGTAAGTATTTGTATTCATCAATGTCAATTAAATATATATATAATATGAAAAAACACCAAACGTTCCCAAAGCTTGCTCCATAATCGTGCTCAAGATAGGGACATGGACTCCAATTAGGTGCGTGCTTTCTTGATTATTCCTTTAAAACAGACGCTTCGACATGGTGGCATGACGCGTTTCGCCCATCAGCTGGGCTTGTTCACATATATATATCTATATCTACGGGTTGCCCATGGATACCCTTTTTTGTACATCTCCACCTCTCTTCGCTACAGCGAGGTCTGGTCCTATGTCTTCGTGTTTCAAGGAGATTTTCAGTGCTGTACTCTGGCTTGCCCTTGTTCTATGCAGCAGTGTCTCTGTTCAGTGCATTTAAGTGTACTTCGTTGCTTTTTTCCTTCATCTTCGGTGTGAGAAGTTGGCCTGATATATGATGCTCACTAGTTCTAGTGATCACCTTGTATCAGTACAAACAACCCTTATGGTGATTGGTTGTAAGTCAACCTTATAGACCAGCTATCCTAATGGTAGCATGGACAAAGCAGTCTTAGGCTAAACTCTTTTGGCATGTGAAGCCAGCTGTTTTACCACAATATAACCCCTTGAATACCAAGTGAAAGGACACCACACAGGTTGTTATGAAAATAAACAGTATATTTATTAATAACAACACCTCTGAACTCTTTATGAGGTCAGAGGGCTAAGCACATGACAATCTCTTACGAAAAATACTACAAGTCGCACAAAATTACAATGGTGCCCTAGGGGCACGACAAACCATATACTAAGTAAGTGGAATGTGAAAGTCGATAATAGGAATGGAGCTGTCCAGAGGCTGTAGGATCGATGGGACCACTCTACACTAACTTCAGGTAAGTAATAGGAGGCCCACGGAACGCGTGTGCAGAGTGTGAACTCACACGCGAGATGCGTAACAACGTCTATGGACAGTACAGTTCAAGTTAAAGGTGAGTACGGACAATCCTGACTAGGTAGGACTAAAACGACTGTGGAACTGGACACTAGGACAGTTAAACTACCCTTGAGCAACGAAATGCTCTTGTTACCTCACCCACGGGCCGCGGGTGCATAGGTGTCAAAGTGCGTCGGGTTCTCGCGTTGAAGTCAATGGAGCCTGAAAGAAAAGATGCTGCAGGCAACCAGGAGGAAGATGTCCGGTGCAATCCAAGGGTGGATTGTTGAAGAAGGAGACCCGAAAGCAGAGGGGACAATGTTCACAGTCACTAGCCAGTGACTGGAGTGGAACCAGGAAGGAACCAGATGTCGTCGTCGCGATCAGGTGAAGAGTGGACGCTTGACTCTGCAGCCACGTGGACCAGGAGGCGTCTTCGACGACCAGGATGGAGGCACGAGCTGTCCCACGCAGGCTCTCGCTGTCGGCGGTGTCGGATCCGGGATTGGACTCAACAGGCCTTGGCAAAGGCAACCCACGCGGTGAAGGGAAAAGACGTCTGGTACGGACAAGGAGAGTCCGGGGTGCCCCTCTTTTGAAAGGGAGCAAGGGTTAGTCTGGAGCAACCAGACCAGCAGTGAAGATTCAAAGGTTTGTCGTCTAGGAGGCCACTAGCCAGCCGGCAAGTGACCAGACAACGCGTCGAGCAGCAACAAAGCTGAAGGGCCCCACGCAGATCTCGTGGATGCTGGAGGGCTGATCTTCGGTGCAGGGGCTGCTCGGGGCTGGGGCTTCTCAGTCCCCAAAGCACTTGGTCGAGTTTACCTCGGGAGTCGTGCAGGAAGCGAAGTGCAGGTTCGTTCAAGATGGCCGGTCCCACGTGTCTCGTCGCACCCACGGGTCTCAGCTTTGCTGCAGATGTAGGTAGAGGTCGGAGAGGTCTGGGAATCCGGGTCTCGTCGGGCTCTGAAGTCTGGATCCTCGAGGGAAGACGACAAAGTGAAGCCGCTGGACGCTTGATGGTGCCTGCAGTTGCAGGGTGGACACTCCTTGTCCACAAGGGAGATTCTTCAGTCTTCTGTGGAGCAGAACGTCGAAGGCAGGAGTTTCTTCTTGTTGAATAGTTCAGGATAATCTAATTTGGAATGGGACCAGCTCCTACCTTTATTCTCCTAAAGGGGGCTGCACTACTGACTAGGTCCCTCCCCTGGGTGGGACCAGGAAGGGGGGTGGCTACACCCCCTATGCTTTGTCTGGTTTTCCGCCAGAGCTGGGGCTGGGATGCCCCAGCAACTGGTTTGAACCAGTGTATGCACAGGGCACCTTGTGTGCCCCAGGCATGTCTCATTCCTTTCAGGCCTATCCTCCCCAATACACAAAATCCTGTCTGGGGTGGTGCTAGCACCTCCCAAGGCAGGAAACCCTTTGTCCAAGCCATCCTCGCTGGAAGGACTCCCAGCAGCAGGAGGTCAGACTTGTGTCTGTGGTGGCAGCATCCATTTTGTGATGCTGAGGCTCGAGTTAACTTTAACCGGGGTTCACAGTTACATACATGTCGTGTCCCTCTAGAAGGGTGGAATGCTACCCCCCGTCGCCAGAATTGGCGAGGGGGTAGTATTATAAATCGTATGACACCTTACTCGACATGTTTTGATAATGTTATACCAGAGTTAGCATTTAACCGCGAGGTTGATAATGCACTTAAGAGTATATGGTATAGCGTTATCATGGAACAGCTATTAGGACTTGGTTCCGCAAGCTGCAAACGGGCTCAGCTCATGCCAGAGCACCATCTCACATAATTCCAAGCACTCTGCCTTCAGGATTGATAAGGCCTTCCATAGGAGTGACTGATAGGAATATATGTGTCCATTTCAGGGTTAGATATAGGTATACTATATCTACAGCAAAGGGTGTTTACACCACCTTGCCCCAGCTGTCATGCAGCCAGTTGTGTCAGATTTAGATGGCCAGCCAGGGGTGGCATAATACATGCTTCAGCCCCTGGTAGGCCCTGGGTACACCTATGCCCTGGGTACAGGGACTGATAAGGTGGCCCAGTACCAATTGGTAAATGCACCTAAAGTACATGGTTGTCAATTTAGAGAGAGAACAGCTAGGCTGTGGGTCTGATTAGCAGGCCCACAGCCAGGGAAAGTCGTAAACCAGTGAAGCAAAAAGCAAAAATCTGGGGTGACCATAGGATTGCAGACCCCACTCTCCTACATAACCCCCCCCCAAAAACTTAGGGACATTAAATCATTAAACTAACCTTGACCAGGTGAGTCTTCCTGTTCTAAGTGGAAATACCTGGAGAGACCATCTGCATTGCCATGGTCAGTCCCTGGTCTGTGCTCCACTGTAAAGTCCATCCCATGTAGGGAAATGGACCACCTAAGAAGTTTGGGGTTTTCACCCTTCATCTGATTTAGCCATAAGAGGGGCTTATGGTCGGTCTGAATCTTGAAGTGAGTTCCAAACAAGTATGGCCTCAACTTCTTCAGGGCCCAAACCACAGCAAAGGCCTCCCTCTCAATAGCTGACCAACGTTTCTCTCTAGGGGTCAGCCTTCTGCTTATAAAAGCAATGGGCTGGTCATGACCATCAATATTCAGTTGAGAAAGAACAGCTCCCACACCCAACTCAGATGCATCTGTTTGGACAATGAAGGTTTTGGAGTAGTCAGGACTCTTGAGAATAGGTGCAGTACACATGGCCTGCTTTAGGTCATCAAATGCCTTCTGACCGCTAACTGTCCACTGAACTTTCTTTGGCATTTTCTTGCTTGTCAAGTCATTAAGTGGTGTCACAATGGACCCATAATTTTTGATAAACTTCCTATAGTAACCAGACAGGCCCAAGAAAGCTCTGACCTGTGTCTGGGTGGTTGGAGGAGCCCAGTCCTTTATGGCCTGTATCTTGCTCTCCAAGGTTTCAACCTGGCCTCCACCCATAAGGTGGCCCAGGTACACAACCGGACTCTGCCCTATCTGTCACTTAGTAGCCTTGATAGTGAGGCCTGCCTTTTGCAGGGCCTCCAACACTTTCCTCAGGTGGATCAGATGATCCTCCCGGGTGGAGCTAAAGACAGCAATATCATCTAGATATGCTGCACAGAAGTCATCCAACCCAGTGAGAACTTGGTTCACCAACCTTTGAAAAGTGGCAGGTGCATTTTTCAAACCAAAGGGCATCACCACAAATTGGTAATGACCACCTGGGGTAGAAAATGCTGTTTTGGCCTTGGCATCCTCAGCTAACCTGATCTGCCAATAACCAGCTGTTAGGTCAAATGTACTTAAGAAAGTTGCAGAAGCCAACTTGTCTATCAGTTCATCTGCCCTAGGTATTGGATGGGCATCTGTCTTAGGGACAGCATTGAGACCCCTGTAGTCTACACAAAACCTCATCTCTCTCTTACCATCCTGGGTGTGAGGTTTAGGCACTAGAACTACAGGACTAGCCCAAGGGCTCTCTGAGGGTTCAATGACTCCCAATTCCAACATCTTTTGGACTTCTTTCTTTATGCAGTCCCTGACGTGGTCAGGTTGCCTGTAGATTTTACTCTTGACAGGCAGACTGTCACCAGTGTCCACCTCATGGGTGCACCAGTTTGTCTGACTGGGGGTCAGTGAAAACATTTGCCTGAAGGATTGAAGAACCTGTTTACAATCCTCTTGTTGATGTTCAGAGAGGCTGTCAGAAAAGACTACACCATCTACTGACCCATCATCAGGGTTCTGAGTGAGCAGGTCTGGGAGAGGGTCACTCTCTTCCTCCTGCCCCTCATCTGTGGCCATGAGCAAGCCCATGTCCTCCCTGTTGACAAATGCCTTGAGCCTGTTTACATGAAGCACCCTGTGGGGGCTCCGGGGAGTTCCCATGTCTACCAAGTAGGTGACTTCTCCCTTTTGCTCAATGATGGTATGGGGTCCAGACCATTTGTCTTGGAGAGCTGCTGGGGCCACTGGCTCCAACACCCACACCTTCTGTCCTGCATGATACACAGTTAGGACAGCCTTTTGGTCATGCCAAGCTTTTTGAAGTTCCTGGCTGGCCTCAAGGTTTTTAGATGCCTTCTCCATGTACTCTGCCATCCTGGAGCGGAGACCAAGTACATAGTCCACTATGTCAAGCTTAGGCTTTTTGAGAGGTAACTCCCATCCTTCCTTCACAAGACATAGGGGTCCTCTTACAGGATGCCCAAACAGAAGCTCAAAAGGGCTGTAGCCAACCCCTTTCTGTGGGACCTCTCTGTAAGCAAACAGGAGGCAGGGTAAAAGGATGTCCCATCTTCGCCTAAGCTTTTCAGGTAACCCTTTTATCATCCCTTTTAGGGTCTTGTTGAATCTCTCCACAAGCCCATTGCACTGTGGGTGATAGGGTGTGGTGAATTTATAATTGACACCACACTCCTTCCACATAGCAGTCAAGTATCCTGACATGAAATTTGCACCTCTGTCAGAGACAACCTCCTTAGAAACCCCACTCTGGAGAAAACTCCAAGTAGGGCCCTGGCCACAACAGGAGCTGTAGTGGTCCTAAGGGGATTAGCTTCTGGATACCTGGTGGCATGATCCACTACCACCAATATAAATCTGTGCCCAGATGCTGTTGGGGGGTCCATTGGTCCAACAATGTCAATCCCCACTCTTTCAAAGGGAACCCCCACCACAGGTAGTGGTATAAGGGGGGCCTTTGTTGTGCCACCTGATTTGCCACTGGCTTGACAGGTGACACATGAGCGACAAAACTCTTTAGTGTCTTCAGACATATGAGGCCAGTGAAAGTCTTGTTCTGGCCTAAGTGACCTGCAAGGGGAATCTCATGGGCTAAGGTGAGAAGGAAACCTCTAAGAGACAAGGGGATGACCAGCCTCCTGGTAGCACCAGGCTTGGGGTCTCTTGCCTCAGAGTATAGGAGTCCATCTTCCCAATATACCTTATGGGCACCTGTAGCATTCCCTGCAGCCTCAGCAGCAGCCTGCTGTCTGAGGGGTTCAAGAGAGGAACAATCTAATTGGGCCTGCCTCAAGTCTGCACTGGAAGGTCCCCCTGTCCCAAGAAACTCAACCTGATCAGGTTCAAGCTCTTCTAGGACAGTTCCTTCTGGGGTCTCTGGGTCAGCCTCCTGCGAGGGCTGATCCTCAACCTGAGGCAGGGGGGAAGGCTCTGCCTTAACCCTACCATTCCTTCTCTTGGGTAGTGTCTGATCCATTCTTCCAGGATCCAACACTTGTTCAGCTGGGCATTTCTTGGCCTGTGACCTAGTCACAGCAAGGACATGTGAGGAGAGACCTAGCATTTCTACATGAGTCCTGTACTCCACATCTGACCACAGTGAGGATTCCAAATCATTGCCCAAAAGACAATCTACTGGGAGGTCTGAACTAACTACAACCCTTTTGAGGCCAGTTACCCCTCCCCAGGAGAAATTAACAACTGCCATACTGTGATTGGTAGTGACATTGCTAGCATTGGTCACTAGGTAATCTGAACCTAGCATGATCTGGTCAGGGTCCACAAATGTTGGTGTCACCATGGTGACACTGGCACATGTGTCCCTGTAGGCCTGAGCCATTTTTCCATTAATTAAAGGCGTTTGTCTGTATTTGCCCAGAGTACTAGGACTTACAGTAGGGGTCATATCCATGTCCCCAGTACAAACAAGAACTGCCTGAGTAGGAATTCTAACTAAGTCAGAACCCACCTCAGTTCCCAGGGTTAACCCAACTATAGCCTTGGGAGGTACACTACCACTACTAACTGTACTAGGGGGTGCAGGTGTCTTAGGGACAGTAGTGGTAGGAGTTTGGCCTTTCTTGGTGCACTCACTAAACCAGTGAGTCTTACTTTTACAGTATTAGCACCATGGTTTCTTAGGACCATCATTCTTCTTCTTTTGGGAAGTTTGGGACCCACCCTCCTTAGGTTTTTGGGGCCCTGTTGAAGACTTCTGGTCATTTTGCTTATTCTCATTACCCTTCTGGTCTGCTTTCTTCTGGCCACCACCCTGGTTCTGGTTCTGCTGCTTGACCCTTGTCCTGACCCATCTGTCTGCCTTCGTTCCCAATTCTTGGGGAGAGGTCAGATCTGATTCAATCAAGTGCTGATGCAACAACTGGTTCTGACAATTATTAAAGATTTGCTCTCTCATAATTAGCTTATACAATCCTGTGTAATCAGTAACTTTACTTCCCAGTAACCAGCCCTCCAGAGCCTTAGTGGCACAATCCACAAAGTCAGTCCAATCTTGAGCCTGAGTTTTCTGGGTATCCCTGAACAGCAACCTGTACTGTTCAGTGGTTAAGCCAAACCCATCAATCCGAGCAGTTTTCAAGACTTGGTAATCATTTGCATCCTCATCTCTAACAGTGAGGAGCTTGTCTCTACCTTTACCTTCAAAGGAGAGCCACAATATAGCTGCCCGCTGACTCTGGGGTACCTGCTGTACTTTGCAGGCTCTCTCCAAAGCAGTTATCCACTTGTGGATATCATCTCCTGTCTTATAGGAGGGCACTATTTTACTCAGGTGTCTATTATCAAACCTCCTGTCTCTATCCCTAGGGATAGTGCTGCCACCAGTGGGGACTACCCCACTTAACTGTTGCTCTCTAGCAAAGGCAAGCTTCTCTTTGGCAAGGGCAAGTTCTTCCCTCTGGATCCTCAGATTAGCCTGTCTTATCCTTGCTTCATGCTCTCTCCTCTGGGGGGAAGTCATTCTCCTCTGGGGAGAAGTCATTCTCCTCTGAGCAGAGGCATGAGAGTGCGCAGATCTATTGGAGTCCCTAGAATGAGATCTATCTCCCCTAGCTCCAAAGTTAGGCCTGCTTAGGGTCAGTACTGGGGGTCCCCCAAATCCTTCCCTATGTAGGTCTAAGTTGGCCCTGGTAAGTCTGCTGACTACCTCAAGACCTTTGTCTGCCTCATCCCCAGAGGTGTCCTCTTCTTCCTCCTCCTCTTCTACATTCTCTGTTTCAGGGAGGTCTGGATCTCCAAGGGTACCCTCTAAGGCTGTCATGCTCCCATCTGTGTTAGAAGCCTTTCTAGCATCATATGTCTCTAAGAGACCTAACAGAAAGGGAGTGGTAGGGTTAGAACCCTGTTTCAATTTCCTGGAGGTACACAATTGTCTCAACTCCTGGAAACTGAGAGATGCATATCTAGAAAGGACCAGTGGAGGGTCACTAACCACTAGGGGAGTCTCTGAAGACTCTCCATGGGTAGACATGCTTTCTAGTGAGGTGCAAGTGATGCACTTACCTACACTATGGGTTTTCCTACTGATCCCTTGCTAAGAGTTGTAGTCAGGGTGTGCTAGGCCCTTTCTACTACAACAGCTGGTTCAGTAGAACTCAGAGTATTTCTAAGCTTGTTATATGTACCTAGAGTACCTTATGTGATCTTTCAAATGATATTTCAAGATTATATTTGGTAAAAACAACAGCAAGCTCAAATCCCAACCACTGCACACCAATGTGAGAAGTTGGCCTGATATATGATGCTCACTAGGTCTAGTGATCACCTTGTATCAGTCCAAACAACCCTTATGGTGATTGGTTGTAAGTCAACCTTATAGACCAGCTATCCTAATGGTAGCATGGACAAAGCAGTCTTAGGCTAAACTCTTTTGGCATGTGAAGCCAGCTGTTTTACCACAATATAACCCCTTGAATACCAAGTGAAAGGACACCACACAGGTTGTTATGAAAATAAACAGTATATTTATTAATAACAACACCTCTGAACTCTTTATGAGGTCAGAGGACTAAGCACATGACAATCTCTTACGAAAAATACAAGTCGCACAAAATTACAATGGTGCCCTAGGGGCACGACAAACCATATACTAAGTAAGTGGAATGTGAAAGTCGATAATAGGAATGGAGCTGTCCAGAGGCTGTAGGATCGATGGGACCACGCTACCCTAACTTCAGGTAAGTAATAGGAGGCCCACGGAACGCGTGTGCAGAGTGTGAACGCACACGCGAGATGCGTAACAACGTCTATGGACAGTACAGTTCAAGTTAAAGGTGAGTACGGACAATCCTGACTAGGTAGGACTAAAACGACTGTGGAACTGGACACTAGGACAGTTAAACTCCCCTCGAGCACCGAAATGCTCTTGTTACCTCACCCACGGGCCGCGGGTGCATAGGTGTCAAAGTGCGTCGGGTTCTCGCGTTGAAGTCAATGGAGCCTGAAAGAAAAGATGCTGCAGGCGACCAGGAGGAAGATGTCCGGTGCAATCCAAGGGTGGATTGTTGAAGAAGGAGACCTGAAAGCAGAGGGGACAATGTTCACAGCCACTAGCCAGTGACTGGAGTGGAACCAGGAAGGAACCAGATGTCGTCGTCGCGATCAGGTGAAGAGTGGACGCTTGACTCTGCAGCCACGTGGACCAGGAGGCGTCTTCGACGACCAGGATGGAGGCACGAGCTGTCCCACGCAGGCTCTCGCTGTCGGCGGTGTCGGATCCGGGATTGGACTCAACAGGCCTTGGCAAAGGCAACCCACGCGGTGAAGGGAAAAGACGTCTGGTGCGGACTAGGAGAGTCCGTGGAGCCCCTCTTTTGGAAGGGAGCAAGGGCCAGTCTGGAGCAACCAGACCAGCAGTGAAGATTCAAAGGTTCGTCATCTAGGAGGCCACTAGCCAGCCGGCAAGTGACCAGACAACGCGTCGAGCAGCAACAAAGCAGAAGGGCCCCACGCAGATCTCGTGGATGCTGGAGGGCTGATCTTCGGTGCAGGGGCTGCTCGGGGCTGGGGCTTCTCAGTCCCCAAAGCACTTGGTCGAGTTTACCTCGGGAGTCGTGCAGGAAGCGAAGTGCAGGTTCGTTCAAGATGGCCGGTCCCACGTGTCTCGTCGCACCCACGGGTCTCAGCTTTGCTGCAGATGTAGGTAGAGGTCGGAGAGGTCTGGGTATCCGGGTCTCGTCGGGCTCTGAAGTCTGGATCCTCGAGGGAAGACGACAAAGTGAAGCCGCTGGACGCTTGATGGTGCCTGCAGTTGCAGGGTGGACACTCCTTGTCCACAAGGGAGATTCTTCAGTCTTCTGTGGAGCAGAACGTCGAAGGCCAGAGTTTCTTCTTGTTGAATAGTTCAGGATAATCTAATTTGGAATGGGACCAGCTCCTACCTTTATTCTCCTAAAGGGGGCTGCACTACTGACTAGGTCCCTCCCCTGGGTGGGACCAGGAAGGGGGGTTGCTACACCCCCTATCCTTTGTCCGGTTTCCCGCAAGAGCTGGGGCTGGGATGCCCCAGCAACTGGTTTGAACCGGTGTATGCACAGGGCACCTTGTGTGCCCCAGGCATGTCTCATTCCTTTCAGGCCTATCCTCCCCAATACACAAAATCCTGTCTGGGGTGGTGCTAGCACCTCCCAAGGCAGGAAACCCTTTGTCCAAGCCATCCTCGCTGGAAGGACTCCCAGCATCAGGAGGTCAGACTTGTGTCTGTGGTGGCAGCATCCATTTTGTGATGCTGAGGCTCGAGTCAACTTTAACCGGGGTTCACCGTTACATACATGTCCTGTCCCTCTAGAAGGGTGGAATGCTACCCCCGTCGCCAGAATTGGCGAGGGGGTAGTATTCCAAATCGTATGACACCTTACTCGACATGTTTTGATAATGTTATACCAGAGTTAGCATTTAACCGCGAGGTTGATAATGCACTTAAGAGTATATGGTATAGCGTTATCATGGAACAGCTATTAGGACTTGGTTCCGCAAGCTGCAAACGGGCTCAGCTCATGCCAGAGCACCATCTCACATAATTCCAAGCACTCTGCCTTCAGGATTGATAAGGCCTTCCATAGGAGTGACTGATAGGAATATATGTGTCAATTTCAGGGTTAGATATAGGTATACTATATCTACAGCAAATGGTGTTTACACCACCTTGCCCCAGCTGTCATGCAGCCAGTTGTGTCAGATTTAGATGGCCAGCCAGGGGTGGCATAATACATGCTTCAGCCCCTGGTAGGCCCTTAGTACACCTATGCCCTGGGTTCAGGGACTGATAAGGTGGCCCAGTACCAATTGGTAAATGCACCTAAAGTACATGGTTGTCAATTTAGAGAGAGAACAGCTAGGCTGTGGGTCTGATTAGCAGGCCCACAGCCAGGGAAAGTCGTAAACCAGTGAAGCAAAAAGCAAAAATCTGGGGTGACCATAGGATTGCAGACCCACTCTCCTACATGCGGCAATAAGGGTTCCTTTTGCATCCCACTCCCTGAGGTGTTACCCCAGCTTCACGCTGCTCCTTTCTTGGTGTTCAGATACTGAACTATATCTCTGTCTCTCTGAGGGGGGGGAGTAAATTATCCCACACAGTCGGAGGATGTTGTCTAGAACTCTGGGGTTCATTTGAACGTTTATACGTGTTCCTCTTCACAGCTCCTATTGGTGCTTTGGTGCCTCTGCTGCCACTCCCTTCGGTTGTGTCCTTTTCATTTGAATATAACCCTACTCTATATCTGCTGTGCCTGCGGGGCAGCTCCTCTGATGCTGGTCATCCCAGGTTTTGCACCCTGCATATCTGTATTCGTGAGTTAGTTCTCACTTTGACCTTCAAGATGCCTATTTGGGCAGTTCTATGTTCATTTTAGCTACGCCACCCTGTTCTCTCTGTAGCTGTCTGCTCTGTGCATGTTTCAGTTGTGGCCGCACCAGAGTGCTTCAGGTTGGTACTGTTCATCCCTATCGCCCCCTTGGGTTGCTCGGTGTGCACTTGGTGTGTTTCTTGTTCCCGCCTGTTCTCCTAACTTGTTCCTCAGTTCCTGCCTCTTCCCCCGGGTTCTTGGATGTGGCCTCTCGGGCCTCCCTTCCGTGGGCTAGCCTGGTAGGTTCTGGTTACATCCCTTCATGTTTTGCTCGACCTTTGGTTAGCGCCCACATAGTGCACCATTAAGGTGAGACTGGTCCTTCTTCCTCCTTCATTCTGGATTCTCTCTCTCTTTTGATCTGGGATATGGCTGGTGGCGTTTATACATCCCATACTTATACGTATGGTTTGTGCCGTTCTGGCATTTTTTAGATGCCTTGTTTCCTGTTATCTTTTGCCCTTCTGTGCTACTTGGATTGCTGTCTGGCTGTGATCGCCACAGTTTTTTCCATAGTCCGTCACTCTGTTGCTGGCTCAGTGCTTCGGGCACTTTCTGTTGTTCTATCGCAGACACACCTTCCCCTTGGAATATGGTTGTGGTATCTATTTTAAGTTAAGGAATCTGTGGCTAGATGTCTCGTTCAGATGTGCGAGTTACTTACCTTCGGTCACGATGTATCTGGTAGAGAAGTTGTCTAGCAGTGGATTCCTTAATGCCCACCTATTCTCCCCATTCTGCGAGGACCTTGCCAAGTGGGTTGCTCCACTTGCCTCTTTTCAGGTGCCATTGATTTTTCTTTCACGAGAGCTCACGTTTTTCCGCCTCTTTGAGAATTGTCATATGCGGCTGACTCCCTCCAAGGGGCTTCTTTCCTGTAAGATGGTTGCCTTTTGAATCACCTTCATCAGGAGATTCATCTTTTTCTTCTCTTCTCCTCCTGCCTTCACTTCTGCCTGCCTTCTCTATTGACTCTGGGCTTTTGTCTCCTCTATAGTCTTATTCTTTGGGGAACTGTTGAGCTCTGTTTCAGACCTCTATTACTATAGGGGAAGTGCCAGTCTTTTCATACCTTGATGCGGTGGATTGTTGTTCTTTCTGTGCTTCGTCCTTGCAGGACGGCACAGTTCTACATGTTATTAACAGTCTATATCTGTCTGTTGAGATATTCTTCCCTTGTTGCCCGCAATTGGGGAAGGGTCTACGCTTCAGTTTGCGGGGTTCTTTCTCACAGGTTTGTTCCACTCTCGCTTTTTCACTTCTATGTAGACAGTGTCTGATTTAGTCTTTTACGATGCTGTCTTGCACCATCCTCCTTATTTATTTCACAGATCTTTCATCCTTCGCACACTGTTCCCATACTTTCACAGTTTTTGTTGGTGGCTCCGCGTTGTGCCGCAGAAAACTTTCTCAGAAGAAAACTGATGTCAGCCCGCCGGGAGGGACTTATAAGACCTCGCTGACATCACGTACATGGACGACGTCAGGGCGGGTTTGTGTGGCACCCATCCCCCGGCGTGCAGAGGTGCTACAGCAAAAAAAATTCTGGATCCAGTCTGACACCTGGGGATATTCTAAGTAAAGGAATCTGTGGCTAGACAACGTCTCTACCAGATACATCGTTACCGAAGGTAAGTAACTCATACGTCTGGATCCTAGAAGAGCTGTGAGCTTTTATTTGTACAGGACTAAGGACTTGCGATTGGATGGTCAGCTCTTTGTGAGCTATGTTGGACACATGAAGGGCAAGGCTGTGCACAAGCACACTCTATCCAGATGGATCATCTTGTGCATCAAGATCTGCTACGCCCTGCTGGTAAGGAAACACTTGATGGTATTAGAGCTCATACCACCAGAGCCAAGTCATCCATCTCTGCTTTAGCCAGAGGTGTTCCTGTAGTGGACATTTGTAAGGCAGCGACTTAGGCCTCCCTCCGCACTTTCGCAAAGCATTATTGCTTGGACTCCAAAATGAGGAGGGAGAGCCCCTTTGTGCACTCTGTCCTGCAGAACTTTTTGGTATAGAAGGGTGGACACCCTCCTCCAGGAGTGGAACTGCTTTGGGAATCTATTTATAAGGTGAGGAATCCACAGGCAGATGTATCCATCAGAAGAACAAGTTACTTACCTTCGGTAACGTTTTTCTGGTGTATACAGTATCTGCCTGTGGATTCTTCATTGACCCACTCTCCTCCCCGTTGTCCACCCTTGTATACACTAAAGGTTACTTTGTTTGACATGTTGTTTTACATTGTATCTTCTATCTATCTGGTACATTTATAGGAAATGCATATATTCTTGGGCTTCCCTTTTGATTTTACACTATGTGTATTTGTTTGAATATTGTGTACTATGTATACTTGGAATCTGTTGTCGGTCCACCTGTTCGCCTCGGAGGTATGGAAAAAATGGGTGGAACTTGACGTCATCACCCCGACGACGCTCTCTTATGGCTCCGTGACGTCATGTGAGTGGAGCCGTGGCATTGTGACGTCCTCGTCGGCGTGGAGAGCTGAAAAAAGTTCCACGGAATGCTGGCGCAGGGGATATTCATAAGGTGAGGAATCCACAGGCAGATACTGTGTCCACCAGAAAAAGCGTTACCGAAGGTAAGTAAGTTGTTCAACGGGACGGATATATATCTTCTGCCGAAATATAAATCTATTATATCATACAGGATTTATATTTCAGCGGACAGGATATCCATCACCGTTGTGCCAGAGTAACCCGTCCATTAAGATCTAAATCAGACCCTTAGTTCTTGGGGCAGTAATTGTGCAATTATCAAAAAGGCATATTGCAAAATGATCTGTTAACCGAAGTGAATAGCAATTGGGGGAAATGTTTTAAAGTTTCAAATTTTCAAATGAATATTACAAATTCAGTGTAGCTATATCTATATGTGTGTGTGTGTAATGTATAAATTCCAGACAAAATAGTGGACATATGGATTGGAAATTTTATTCCTACTCAATAAACTCTCTATTGCCCTTACTTTCTTATCCCCCAAAGGACATCATTGAGTGGAAGAATGCCCGCACGTTTTTCTACTGGCGATTACGACGTCTTCTCTTGGAGGAGGTAGTCAAGAATGAGATCCTGAATGCTAACAATGAGCTTAGTGATATACACATCCAGTCCATGCTGAGGCGCTGGTTCATGGAGACTGAAGGAGCTGTTAAGGTAACCTTTTATGACTGAAAGACTTTGAACTATCAATCTTACTGCAGACTTCATTATTTTGAAATCAGTGGAACTTTGAGAACAAAAAGACATTGCATTACCGATAACTAATATGATTGAGGTATAAAGCTGGCATGTTTCTATTGTTTACTCCTAACCACTGATTCCTAACCTTGTGAATATTCCCCAAGGTGTAAGACTTGATCTGGCAACTCAAAAGCAATACTCCTGCATGCCGGTAGGTGTTATCATACAGTTCTACACTTCTGCTCCAGAAGTGACGAGGGGGAACTCGTATATGCCCCACCCAGGCATTCTGACATCAGTTCCTTTATTTTTGCGCTGTCTGATGCAGATGTGGCCCTTTGCTCCTCTCATCTCTAACAACTCTTTTCCTCCAAAATTCTCTTTAGCTGTGTTAAAGGAAGTGTGTCACCTCCCAAAACGATAGGATTTAAACCTTATTGGGACTGTTGGGAACAAATGTCAGTGAGAGACCCCTTATATGGTATGCACATAGTGCCTGTGGTCAGAGCACAGCTCCAGGGGCTGAGACAACTGCATCCAGAAGAACCCAAAGACCAGGCGGGAACGCAAGGCGAAGCTCTATATCATCAAACATCAAAAGACTTCATGCTGCGATGCGTTGAAGTTGAAAGGGACGTCCCGTTCCCAAAGTTGTTCTTACAGCAGGTCTTCCATCGTAGTTGAAGTCTTTAAGTTGAAGATAAAGCACAAAAAGTCAAAGTGTGAATTAGCCCTTTTCTGCCACTCTCTCGCCATAGAGAGCACAAGGGTGTCTGCATGCCTCTCGTTCCTGAACTGCTGTAGAACCGAAACTGAGTTTGATTACAATGCAGCCTGAATTTCCAGGTTCTTCGGCAACCTTGCAGCAAATAGATACTTTTAGGGACACCATGTTGCACATATTTGCCATGCATGCTTCCAGATCCCTTGGGAACTCCTTCGGCCCCAAGGACCTGTAGAGGCCTCCAGTCGGGAACCCTCTGGTGAATGTGCCCTCTGTGCTGTTTCTTGAGGTCAGCTTGAGGTTCTGCACTGGCTTTGGTGTTGACTTCATGCCTAGCATCACTCCCTGGCCGGTTCCATTCACATCACTGCTGGTCCCTGAAGAGGTTTCAATAACTATAGTTGGTTTTGACTCCTTGCCGACCTCACCTCGACTGAGACCTCATTCTGATCCCATAGAAGGACAGCATATATCCAACCCTTCTGACTTTGATACATTGCCTTTTAACTAAGCCTTAACGGATACCCTCTTGGGTACTTAGACAACTCCAGCACTTAGTACACCAAGGGACATCGTCCTGACTTACATCTATTCACCCCCCCTGCTCCTCGACAATGGCCAGCCCTGAATCGGGCTGTCTTTTATGTCGAGGGAGGAAGTCATGTGACCAAAGTAACACGGTCCCTAAAGGAGTGCTGGCATATAGGAATGCTGGGAAATGCAGTCCCGCTTCCAAATTTCCCTTGGTTCCTAAAGGAAAGAATCTGGCGAAGGACCCCCAAGCTCACCTATTGATGGAGAGGTGGGGGGGTCACATGTGGGAGGAGAGATGGGAAATGTGGTCCATCTCCCCATATATATATGGTCTAGTTGATATATAGATAGCAGTGCAAGGCAATGATAAAAAGGGGGCAGAAAAAAGGGAAAAGAGCCATACTAAGGGGAAAGTTAAAATGTTTTTATAATGTAATGATGTGAATAATGTGGTGAAAACATACACCTATGCACACACCCAGTGTTAGACAGCAGTCCGTATTCATTAGTGTAAGCTACTGGATGGTGAGCTGCAATAAATGTTATTGTAGCACATTCCACAAGGAGATGTCATCATTCAGTCCTTTTTTCCTTGTTTCCGCTATGACATGTTCCGGAATTAGATGTAAGAAGCTTTCCCCTGTTGGGGTTCATCCCCCGTTGCACTGCTTGAATGTCCAATACACTGGGATTCTATGACGTTTATAAAATTCTTCCTAATTCATAAATCAAGTTATAACAATGAATTTCTTGAATAAACTTTCAATTAGTTTTGTTGGGTAACCTTCAATCTTCCCAGCATTCAATAACATATCTTTCTTGGTGCAGTCTTCCAAAATTAAAGAGCTTGCTTAGGAACAATGTAAATCATCCCATCTCGATGCATTTCGGGCCAGATTAGCCCTTCATTGGTGGATAACCAGTAAAACTCTCTCGTCAGTGGAGACGTGTGTAGTGTTTTCTTCCAACAATTGCTGGAATTGCTTATAAACGTTATAGAATCCCAGGATATTGGGACATTCAAGCAGTGCAAAAGGGGATGAGCCCCAAAAGGGGAACGCTTCTTATATCTTGTTTTCTCCCACTCAAGGATCAGAGATTGATACCCTGCTGCATGCCACAACTTGAGTACGATTAGAGCAATTTTGGAAAACCAGGAGTGCCTGATCCCCTTGATTTGATGTTCCAGAATTACCCATTTAAGGTCTTTTACGGAGTGTCCAGCTGTGATGTAATGTTCCGCTATTTTCATGGTATTGCGTCTACACCTGATGTTACTTCTGCGTTCACAGATTCTTGTGCTTATTTTTCGAGTTGTCATGTCTACATATCTGAGTTTACATGGACAGGTTATCAGGTATATGACCTGTTTAATGTTGCACTTTGTGTGTCTTCATAATTGCCAAGGAGTGTGGAAGCCTTGGTCAATTTCTTTCATTGGTGCGGACAGGTGGCAGGTGCTGCACTGACCACACGGGTAGTGACTTGTCACTCCTGGAAGACCTAGTGCACAGTGATTCCTGTCTCTGATTTTAAATTGTCTCTGGGGTGGACAAGTGTAGCCCACAAGTTTTTTTTATCTTTTGTTAGAAAAGAGGGGATAGTCCCACTGTCTGGGTCCAGTGTTTAGAATGCACAAATTGCGTTTAAGGATCTTTTAGATGCAGTCTGAGGCGATGTTCTATTTGGTGACACATACCAGAGAGGTGTTCTGTTTTTCCCTTTGCTGGTGTTTTTAATAGTGCATCTTGATTCTGGTTTCTCACGCTCTTTTGTTTCCTAAATGATTTCCTCAGGGTGGTTACGTGCCCTCACTTTGTCTGACAGATGGTCTGCTTGTTGTTTAAAGTCGTTAATACGGCTGTAATTCCACCACAGGTGGAGGAATTGGCCATAAGGAAGATTTTCCCGCAATGGATGTGGATGAAAAGTATCCGGGCGTGTTAGAAATGGGGGTCTCTAGCTGGCAAGGGTTTGCACTTTTGCCCAAGTCGTTACCCTTCTTCCTAGTCAGGGTAAGGGAGTACACTCCTAAAATAACCCCTGCTCACCCCCTTGGTAGCTTGGCACGAGCAGTCTGCCTTATCTGAGAGGCAATGTGTAAAGCATTTGCACATAACCAACAGTAATACAGTGAGAACACTACAAAACGACAATTCACCAATTAAAAAAAATATCCACTATTTTTATATATCCAAATCTGAAAGAAACAGGTTAGTATTAGATTCCTTACCTTAGAATATCCCCAGGCGTCAGTCTGGATCCGGAAACTTTTGCGTAGCAGTACCCCTGCGCGTCAGTAGGCGTCGTCTGCAGGCGTCCCCTGCGGCTCCGCGTCGTCGGCGTCGTGCGCCGTGATGACGTCGCTGGAGTATATAGACGCCGCCTCCGCGCGCTGACGTCAGTTCTTCTTTTTTCCGCACCAGTTAGCACAGATCCGAAGAGCAGTACTCCGGTCTTTTGACCTAAGTTTTTGTTAACTATAACTCTTTCAGGTGCCGGTAGGATGCCCGGTTTTAAAAGTTGCGATGGGTGCGACCGCCTGATGTCGGTCACCGACCACCATCGACTCTGCCTCCGGTGTCTGGGCGCGGACCACGACGTGGAGTCCTGCGTCGACTGCCGGGCCTTGACGGGCAAGGCTAGACGGGAGAGGTCCCGCAAGCTGCTCGAGCTCCGGGTGTCGGCCCCACGTCGAGAGCGGTCCCGGTCCGGACGGAGGTCGAGGGAGCGGTCGCGGAGCCGCCACGAGCGCTCCGGAAGTCGTCACCATTCCTCCGGTTCCTCAGGTAAGCGACACAAGAAGTCGGGCCGTCACCATCATACCCCCGACTCCCCCCGACGCCCGCGCGATGCGGCCGGGGGTTCGGGCGGCCCCGCGTGGGTCGCCGACGCCGCCTGCTCCATACCCGCCGGTCCCTGGGCAAGGCGCGTCGCGTGAAGAGGTAGAAGAGTTCCTCATGGCCATGAGGGCGCTTTCTCCTCCGGCGGGGCCTACGGCGCCTGCGGGCCCGTCGGTCCCGTCTGGGGGCCCGAGCGGTTCGGGTGCACCTGCCCCGACGACGCCGGCGGTTCCGGCCCCGGCGCCGCTGGGCCCTTCAGGGTCGTCGCCGGCTGGTCAACCGGCCTCTCCGGCGCCGATTCCATCGGGGCAACCCGTGGTGCCGCCTCCGCGCGGTGCCGTGTCTCCGACGCCGGCGCCGCACGGCGCCACCCCCATTCCCTCTCCGACTCCGGACGCGGAGTCGGACCGGCGTCGTCCGACGCCGAGTCCGGCGCCGTTGGGGCCCATTGGCTCCGAGGAGCCGGTCTATATCGTTGACTCAAACTATGGCGATGAGGACGATTATGGAGAGGGTTGGGAGGGGTCTGAGGACCCTCTGTCACGAGCATGCCAGTACGACGTGGACTGGGTAGGTGACTTGGGTGAGGCCAGTGGTCTGGACGAATCGCCTAACCCTGGGTTTGTCTCGCCCCCCACTGTGGCGTCGGAGGCTGGGGCTGCCTATTCGGTGGTACTGATGAGGGCTGCCAAGGCTTTGCGCCTTGAGCTCCCCGTCGCTAAGGTGAAGCCTAACATCCTCACCGAGGTATTCAAACCGCAGTCATGTCCACAGGAGCCTCTGCTGCCATTTAATGACGCCTTGACGGATGTCCTTTTGGGCACGTGGTCCAGGCCCGCTTCCGGTTCACCTGTTGATCGGAACGTTGCCAGGCGCCACCGTCCGTGTGCGGACGACCCTGCCTTCCTGTCTACCCATCCCTCCCCTGAGAGTCTGGTAATCCAGGCCTCCACTTCCCAGTCCGTATTCCCGACGGCCCCGCCCGATCGGGAATCTAAGCGGTATGATCAGTACGGCAAGAAGGTCTTCTCGTCCCTGAGTGCGGGACTGCGGTCTTGCAACACCGCGTGCCTCTTGGGCCGCTATACCCACTCTCTGTGGGATACGGTCGCAGAGTGCCTGCCGCAATGCCCGCAGGAGGTACGGGACAAGCTCGGCCAGGCTTTGGTTGAAGGCCGAGACGCGGCAAGGTACTCCATTCGGTGTGGTCTTGACACGACCGACTTGCTGGGCAGAGCAATGTCCACGACGGTGGCGATTCGTCGCCATGCTTGGCTGAGATCCGCCAACTTCTCGCCGGATGTCCAGAATGCCCTGCTGGACATGCCATTCGATGGCAGTCGCTTGTTCGGCGACAAAGCGGACAACGCGCTTGAGCGCTTCAAGGACTCCAGGGTCACGGCCAAGTCCTTGGGTCTCTCGACCCAGCGCCAGCAAACGGGTTCGTTTCGCTCCTTTCGTGGCCACGGAAGGGGCGGTCCCACACGTGCTGCCAGCCACGCACCGCAGAACGCTCCTCAGCGCGGTGGCGGCCGTGGATTCCGCCGTGGTGGCGGTCGGGGACAGCGGCGAGGTCAGTCCACACCTCCCCCCGCAGCAGCCTCCAAATCCTCCTAGTCCGAGCTTTCAGGCCCATGTGACGCCAGTGGGTGGCAGGGTTCGCCATCACCACTCCCGCTGGCGCACTATCACATCGGACAGGTGGGTGCTGCAGCTCGTCCAAAGGGGCTACTCCCTCCCCTTCGAGACCACTCCTCCAGCCATGCCACCGCAGAACCACCGTGTGTCGGGGGACCACTTGACACTTCTGCAGGAGGAAGTTACGGCCCTCTTGGCCAAGGGGGCCATCGAGCGCGTTCCTGGGCCAGAAGTAGGGTGTGGTTGCTACTCCCACTACTTTCTGGTGCCCAAGAAGGACAAAGGGGGCCTACGTCCTATCTTGGACCTACGGAACGTCAACGGCTTCCTCCGGAAGGAGAAGTTCAAGATGTTGACTTTGGCTCAGGTCTTGGCTGCTCTAGACCCGCAAGACTGGATGGTAGCGTTGGACTTGCAGGATGCGTATTTTCACATCCCCGTCCTGCCGGCCCACCGGCGTTACCTGCGGTTCACGGTAGGCCATGAGCACTTTCAGTTTATCGTGCTCCCATTCGGCCTTACCAGCGCCCCACGGGTGTTCACGAAGGTGATGGCGGTGGTCGCAGCTCATCTGCGCCGGTTAGGGGTTTCAGTCTTCCCCTACCTCGACGACTGGTTGTTGAAGGCGGGCTCGCCCCACACAGTCGTCCACCACCTCCAGATGACGGCAGACCTCCTGCACGAGCTGGGGTTTTCCATCAATGTGCCGAAATCACACCTGTGTCCCTCTCAAAAGCTCTTTTTCATCGGAGCGGTTCTCGACTCGGCGCAGTTTCGGGTTTATCCTCCGGAACGGCGGGTCCGGGATATCCAGGCCTTGATTCCCATCTTTCAGCCGTTATCCCGGGTTTCGGTCAGGTTGACGCTGCGGCTTCTGGGGCTGATGGCCTCCTGCATCCTTCTGGTGCATCACGCCAGATGGCGGATGCGGGCTCTGCAGTGGGACCTGAAGTTTCAGTGGGCCCAGCATCAGGGCAACCTTTCCGACCATGTCCTGATCTCGGAGGGCACTGCGAGACAGTTGCAGTGGTGGCTTAGGGACCGCGATTGGGTCAGAGGCAGATCCCTCTCCCTTCCCCAACCGGAGCACGTGGTTGTGACGGACGCGTCCCTCCAGGGCTGGGGTGGCCACTTGGGAGAGGCGGAGATCAGAGGCATCTGGTCTCCGGCGGAGTCCCGGCTCCATATCAACATGTTGGAGCTGCGGGCGATTCGCCTAGCACTGAAGGCATTCCTCCCCTTTGTCAACGGGAGTGTAGTGCAGGTGTTCACGGACAACACCACCGCCATGTGGTACTGCAACAAACAGGGCGGTGTGGGGTCGTGGACCCTTTGCCAGGAGGCCCTGCGTCTCTGGCAATGGCTGGAACGTCAGGGCGTGACTCTGACGGTTCAACACCTGGCAGGTTCTCTGAACGCCAGGGCGGACGAACTCAGCCGTCGGTGCTCGGTGGATCACGAATGGCGTCTGAACTCGGACGTGGCGAGAGGCCTCTTTCTGCAATGGGGAGAGCCTTGGTTAGATCTATTCGCCACAGAAGAGAACGCGCAATGTCATCAGTTCTGCGCGTTGGAGTTTCCAAGACGGCACTCGCTCGGCGACGCCTTTCGGCGCGAGTGGAGTTGCCGTCTGTTGTACGCCTTTCCGCCTATACCACTTCTGCCCAGAGTGCTGAAGAAGATCAGGCGCGACCGGGCCCAAGTTATCCTTGTGGCTCCGGACTGGGCTCGAAGGTACTGGTATCCCGAGCTACTCAGCATGTCAGTCGGTCCCTCGATCCGCCTGCCCCTTCAGGAGGACCTTCTGTCGCAGCAGCAGGGGACGGTCCTCCACCCGAACCTGTCCAGTCTCCACCTCCATGCTTGGAGATTGAGCGGCGACAGTTGAGGCCATTTGACTTGCCTCCTGAAGTCTGTGATGTGATTCTGGCAGCCAGGCGTCCCTCCACAAAGTCGGTATACGCCTGCCGGTGGAACAGATTTGTGGCATGGTGCACAGCAAAGGCTGTGGATCCCCTTTCTGCCCCTCTCTCCGAGGTTCTCCTCTTCCTTCTCTCTCTTGCCCAGCAGGGCTCTGCTCTGGGCACTATCAAGGGCTATCTTTCTGCCCTTTCCGCCTTCTTAAGGCTACCTGATCAGCCATCTTTATTCAAGTCCCCTATTGTACTGAGATTCTTGAAAGGCATCACGCACATGTATCCACCTGCTCCGTTCGTGATGCCTCAGTGGGACTTGAACCTGGTTCTGACATTCTTGATGTGTGCTCCCTTTGAGCCGCTTCATTCCTGTCCTCTCCGTCTTCTCACTTTAAAGACGGCCTTCCTGGTTGCCATCACCTCTGCCAGGAGAGTGAGTGAGCTCCAGGCTCTTTCTGTTAAACCTCCTTTCTTGTCCGTTCATCCTGACAAGGTGGTTCTTAGGACTAGACCTTCTTTCCTGCCCAAAGTGGTTTCTGCTTTTCACATTGGGCAGTCCATCACCTTACCCTCCTTCTTCCCGCCTCCGCATCCTTCAAAAGATTAAGAGCGGCTCCATCGTCTGGACCCAAAACGTGCGCTTTCATTTTATATGGATCGCACACGCCAGTTCCGGGTGGATGACCAACTGTTTGTTGGCTACGTGGGTGAGAAGAAGGGAAGGGCGGTACAGAAACGAACCATCTCTCGGTGGGTCGTCCTGTGCATCAAAGCATGCTACTCTTTGGCTCGGAAGGAGCCTCCTGTTGGGCTGAGGGCCCATTCCACTCGGGCCACGGCGGCTACTACTGCCCTGGGCCGGGGAGTCCCTTTGCAGGACATTTGCCAGGCGGCTACGTGTGCCTCGCTGCACACCTTTGCGAGGCATTACTGCCTGGACAGTCAAGTCCGGAGGGACGGCTTCTTTGGCCGTTCGGTCCTCCAGGATTTTCTGGTGTAGGATTGTATTGGTTCGCAGACCCACCACCGGGGTTGGTATTGCTGGGGTATCTATTCTAAGGTAAGGAATCTAATACTAACCTGTTTCTTTCAGATGAACAAGTTACTTACCTTCGGTAACGATATATCTGTAAGAAACAGTAGTTAGTATTAGATTCCTTACCGCCCCGCCCATCCTCCCCGTTCTGCGAACTGATACCTAGGGTTAAGGACATCCCTTTCAGGGCCCTAGTTTCACATGGCACCAGTGTTGGTTCTCACATGGCTCTGCGTGTGATGGCGCGGAAAAGCTGTGTGCAAAGAACTGACGTCAGCGCGCGGAGGCGGCGTCTATATACTCCAGCGACGTCATCACGGCGCACGACGTCGACGACGCGGAGCCGCAGGGGACGCCTGCAGACGACGCCTACCGACGCGCAGGGGTACTGCTACGCAAAAGTTTCCGGATCCAGACTGACGCCTGGGGATATTCTAAGGTAAGGAATCTAATACTAACTACTGTTTCTTACAGATATATCGTTACCGAAGGTAAGTAACTTGTTCAACAAGACCAAAACAATATGAATTCAACATACTGTACTTTAAAAATGTATACTTTGCAAGATATCCTTAAAATTGCAGAAATACCTCAAAAACACACTTCGTACGAGTCAGTAGCTCCGTCAGTGGGTAACACGATGCTGAAAACAACAGGGGCTAACAGTTCCAGCTGACTGGGCCCGTGAAACTGTGGACAGACTCATTAACAGTACCTTTCTCATTGGGGCTGGCACGTTGGTGCGAGCCGATCGTGGCAACCGTTGCGGTTGCATTGCAAAATGGAAGCGGTGCAGGGTGCGGTGCCCTCTTGATGCGGTGCAGGCAGTGGCTCGGTGACAATTGTCCAGACGTTGTTGGTGAGACCAAGGCTTACAGTGCAGGGTGAGACGGTGCTCGATGCGGTGCTGGCAGGTTGCAGTGCAAGCTACAGAGCCGGTTAGCGGGAGCTGGCATCTGTCTTCCCAGACTGCTGTGTGGGATGAGACGGCGCATCGTGAAACTTACGAGTGATGCCCCCAACCACCATGCGGTCACGGGTGTCAAAGTCAGCAGCAGCAACAACCTCTGTGAGACAGCATGGTAAAATGAAGCATGGCGGTGCGGAGTGCGGTGCCCACAGGTCGCGGTACAAGCAGCGGCTCGGTGGCGGCGGCTGTAGTAGTCAGTGAGACCAGGGTTGCAGTGCAAGATGCGTACGGTGCCTTCAGCTGTGCCGTCAGAACACAGAGCTAGCAACAGAGTCGGTGATGGAGTCAGTTGCGTTTCCCTTCTCTATGGTAACGGGAACATTGGTTCCGGAAGCGGTACCCAGAGATTGGTGAAGTCTTTGCAGTCCCTGAGACTTCAGAACTGGAGGCAAGCTCTACTTCAAGCCTTTGGAGAGATTCAGAACAAGTAAAAGGAAGTTCAGTCCAGTCCTTTCACTGCCCAAGGCAGAAGCAGCAACTGCAGGCCAACCCAACAAAGCAATAACACAGCAAAGGGGCAGTACTCCTCCTGGCAGCTCTTCCAACTCTTCTTCTTGGCAAGTTCCTTTATTCCAGCAAGTTCTTAAATTCTGGGGTCTGGGCCCAAATATTTATTCTCAAAATATTTTGGTTTTCTCAGGCAGAAAGTGTCTGAGCTTAGTCCAAACCAGTTTGGTTATCTCTGGCCCAGCTTCCCAGCAGGAGGTGGTGACTGCATTGTCCAGGTAGACCAGGCCCAGTCAGTGGTAAGGAAATCTCCTCCCACTACTCTAAATGCAGCCCTAGTCTATTCATCCCAGCCCTGACTCATCCAGACTCTCTGGAGCCACTGCACATCCCCAGCCCCTGTCCCTCCAAAGCCAGACAGTCAATCCACAAACCCAGCGGAGGCACACAGGATGGTTGAGCAAGAAAATACCTACTTTCTAAAAGTGGTATTTTCAAACCCAGAGCATAAAATTCAACCTGATTGAAAGATGCATTTTTACATTCTGAGTCCAGGCATACTAAACTATAATCCTCTATCTTGTCCCAATGGGAAGTTATGTTTATAAGATGTTATAAGTAAAACTCCCATTCTTTCCTATGGGACAGATAGCCTTGCAGTGCTGAAAAACGAAATACACTGTAATTCAACACCAGGACATGTTACACACACCAGTATATGTTCTACCTTTAACATACACATCACCCTGCCCACAGGAGTACCTTGGGCCTACCTTAGGGGTGACTGATATGTAAGAAAAGGGAAGGTTAGGGCCTGGCAAGTGGGTGGCACAGGTCAGCATGGCAGTTACAAACTGAGCGCAGACCCTGCAGTGGCAGGTCTGAGATACCTTTTCACAGCTACTCATGTGGGTGAAACAATCAGTGCTGCAGGCCATTAGTAGCATTTGATTTACAGGCACTGGCACACACAGTGCACTTTACTAGGGCTTACCAGTAAATCAAATATGCCAATCATGGAAACACCAATCCGTAATAACAATTTACAACAGGATCACTTGCACCTAAATACTGAACAGCAGTGAGAAAGTGCACAGAGACACTAAACCAGCAAAAAGAGTCAAAAACCGGGAGGACAGAAAGCAAAAAGACCCGGGAAATACACCAAAAGATGCCAAGCCTAACAGAGCGTAACAAACTGTTCTTAGCAGTGAGCCTCTGATTGGTATCTGTAGGTTCCCTCTCTGTAGGAAGATATCCACATCCAGGAATGAAAGTGATTCTCTACTGATAGAATGTGTAAATGTTCCTATCCTGGTTGTTGAGCCAAGTAATAAAGTCGCAGGTAGTCTTTATGTCCCCTCTCAATATCACCAGAATGTCGTCTATATATCATTTCCAAATAGAGATGTTACTCTGATATGGGTTGGTCTCATATAAGATGTTTCTATTTTCTAAGTTGTGTACATATAACCCTGCCACACTAGGGGCAAAGGTACTCCCCACCAAAAGTACCATGGGTTTGTATAAAGAGGGTGACTTCAAACTCAAAGTAGTTTCTTGTCAGAACTAGTCGCTCGCAGTCCATCACAACATTCTGGGTGTGGGGTAGGTCCATTCTCCACTCCCAAGTATCCCGTTAATGACCTCCAGATGATCTTCTTAGGGGGGCTGGTGTACAGACTCTCGATATCTAAACTCATTAGGAGGTCTTGTTGGTCATCAAATGTAATGTTTCTGATATAAACTAGTAGGTACGTTGTGTCTTTTAGGTAGTTCTCCGTCTTCTGTAGTATTGGATTTAGGAAGAAGTCCCAACATTGTGACAAGGGTTCCAGTAGGGAACTTATCCCTGATACAATTGGCCTGCCTGGAGGTGGGTCACTATTTTGTGGACCTTTTGGAGTATAAAAATATGGTATCACTGGATTGGTGGTTTTTTTCAAAAAATCCCCTTCTTGCTTTGCGATCCACCTCTCACACTCTGCCTCCTCTACCATGGAGTAAATCACTGATTTCAGTCTGGGATCAACAACAAGTATCTTGTAGTTGTGTTCATCTGCCAATAGTCTATGGCATTCGGTTCTGTAGTCTGTTGTGGACTGTAAGACAATCCCTCCGCCTTTGTTGGCAGTTTGTAATGTATCTAGAGCTTGTTTCTCTACATTGCTTACATTTTGGAATATTTTCAAAGTTTTAGTGTAAATGCCTTCAATTTCTTTAAATATCAAAAGCCACTTACTCCACTGGGGAGGTATGAGTAGATGGGCAAAAGGTTGACTTCTTTCTCAGGCAAATTGAAGAGAGATCATCTGTGATCTGCCGATCCTCAAAATGGCCTTTCTGGCTTAATTTGCTAAGGAAATTGGACAATGCAATCTGTCGAAATTGGCTGTGGGTACAAAACCCAGGCCTTTATTTAGTACCTGGAGTTATGTAGATGTAAGATTTTTACCAGTGAGGTTGGTCATTAAATAATTTTTTGGTTGGGGTCCTGTTGCGCCTTAGTCATGCTCCTTGTATGTATCCTGCATTCTTCTGTGTCCCATTGTACCTCTTGTTGTCTTCCCCTGTGACCCTGGCCCCTGGATAAAAAAGGCTGAAACTGGTTTTGCGGGAAAGTTAGGGGGGGATACGTTTAAATGGAGGTCCTTGTGGCATCATCTGTTGGCCTTGTGGCTGGAAAGGAGGCTGAAAGTATAGTGGCTCTGATGGGTAGTTATTGTGACCCTGCCAAGGTTGTGCCCAAGGTCTCCTTCTGTTTCTTGGTTTAGTTCTCCATTTCTGTTCGCTATCACTCTCCCGTGTCTCCGAGTCCAATGATCTGTCATCTGGGGAGTATGGATACGATAGATCTGAGTTATTGTCTTAACGTGCTTTATATTCTTATGTGGAATAAGGGTAAATCTTTCAGAAGTGAGAACTTCTTGACATCCTTTTATAGTTTCTTAATTTTAGACTGGGTGAGGTATTCTTTGTAGTTATTGGTTTCCTTGTTAATTTTATCTAATCTCTTTTTAAAGGCGGTCACTGTTGCTCTTCGTTCACCTTCACTGGTTTGTATCTCGACTAGAATGGTTTCCGCTAATCTTTTGGCTGTAATGATTAAGATAAGCCAATCTCTTGTGCAGTGCCATGCGAATCTGATAAGAGACTACTCGCCTCAGATTCCTTCACGTAGAATTATCCCCAGGCGTGAGACTGGATCCCGAAAGTTTTTGCCACAGCATCCCTGCGCGCCGGGCAACATCACGCGACTCCGCCCAGGCGTCATCCGTGTACGTGATGCCAGCGAGGTCACATAAGCACCACCCCTGCACGCCTACGTCAGTTTTTTCCTTTTCCGCGTGCAACGCAGATCTGGTCTTGCTGCGGGCATGTTGGGGCCCTTTTTTTCATCATTGTCTTCTGTTTTGGTGGAACAGTGTGTGAATGCCTTCGAGCTTCAAAACTTGCACGTCGTGTGGGCGTCTTATGTCGGCGACGGACCCTCATCTCATTTGTATGTGCTGTTTGGTGGAGGATCACGGCATCATTGATTGTGAGGCGTGCCAACAGTTGACGCCGAAGTCGCGGCGAGAGCGCTGAATGAGACTTCTATCGGCGCGTTACTCCAGGTCAACCTCCTCCCCTAGATCAGCCTCGGCAGACTGCTTCAGATACAGCCATGGTCATCGTCCTTCTCTGATGTCGCAAGAGCGTCGCTCCCGGTGGCTAAGTGTAGCAGTTTCTCCCTGGGGGCTGGTCTTCAGCTTTCTGGGGGCGTGGACTCTCCGCGGTTGATTCGGCCCCGCGTTTCGTCCACCTACCCACCGTTTCCCGGTGCTGGGTTATTAAGAGTTAAGATGGAGATATAGGCAACGCCTTTGCAGGCCTCGCTGGCGTCTCCTCCTCCCTCCCCTCATGGTGCGTCGGCGGATCCCTTGCTTCACGCGGGGCCCTCCGGGGTGGCTCCGGCCCTGGCTGACTGGTTTGGATCCAGGCTTGGAGGATGTGGTGCTGTTGGAGTGCGGCCCCTCTGGGGTCCCTCCTTCATGCCACGGCGCCTCTGCCTCGCCGCAAACTCCTGCGGGAGTCCCTGTGGTGTCGCGGGAGGTCGCCAGGGCTCGGGTCGCATCCCGAGCCCAGCTCGGCCCTCTGGGCAGGGGAAAGCCTCGTACAAGGCTGAGCTGACGCCGCCACAGCGCCTGCTTCGGGCAGCGCCGCAGGGATCGGTGACCTCTCCTCGTCGTCCTCTGGGTGGAGGTGGGATGGGGACTCCTCTCCCCCTACACTGTATGAATGTCACGGTGCACACCTTCTTTCCTTCCAATTATCAATATATTTATCTTTTACGTTGACTTCTGTCGCGTGCAGCCTCCCGGAAAACGCGGACAGCCCAGCCACGTTACTTGAATAGAATGCACTGTAAGGGGGAGTGTTTCCACTCCTAACCGGGTGCACAGCAAAAATGTTCACGGCATCACAAAATATGCCACCACATGAATCACTTGTTTACTTCTTCTTTATTTTCGATATCAATCATCCAAAACTTTTTGTCATTCTTCTTACTTTTTCATCTTTTTACACATGTCACAAGGGGGAACGCTTACACAATTGCTGAAATCTAAATGAGGCAGAAATGCTAATCCAAGCCTTCTTCTGCGCCACGATAGCATATGTAAGTTTGTTCGTGTCCATGAGATTCGTCTACCCAATGCATTTCGGGCCTATAATTTTGGCCCTTCGTCAGGGGTTATCTACAATGCAAAATACATGATTAAGTCTATGTTTCACTCACTACGATTACACCACAATTGCAAATATCAAAACATTGCTGTTTCTTGAACCAACGTTTTCCCGCTAGTAAACTCAGCTCGATGTTACACATTGTTCATGAATACCATTACTTCCCCTCGATGCCTTCCCCTCTGCCTACTTCACCCCATGTGTTCTATAACCTACCCAACATACATTTTTCCATCCTCTCCTCTTTCCGACATTCCTCCCCCTGCGTGTCCCCTTCCATATGACAATGGTTTATCGTGAACTGCACAATCCCCCACTGGTTCACACCAATAACCTGTGCGTACCTGTTCTCAAAAATCCTTCAGTTCTAGTTCTTACGCCTGCTGCAGCAACATACCGTTGTTAGAATACTAGGTTTCCTCCTGTGAACCCGCCTACTTGAGCCTAAAGTTGTTACCGCCCATTTGTTGCACCTGTTTGCAATTAGTTCATCGCCCGCTACAGTTCTCCACTAAATCATTGCCTACTAAACCCATGGTGCAGTTCGTGTCGAAGTCTAAATATCCGGCATCCTTCACCCTTAGCTAACCTTCCGATATTCATCGTCCCCCCATGTATTCATCATTAATACTCCGCCCTCCCACAGATGTTGAATTCACGTAGGTCCACTGCCTCGAAATGCGAGGTGTTTGTTATGTATTCCCAAGATTTACGTGTTCGTATTTATATTCCAATTGTAAAACATTTTTCTTCCTCTGTATGCCATGTATGTTCATGAATCTTATGGAAGCTGTTCTGAGCAAATGCTGGAACCATTGTCCCTCTTGTGACATTTTTAATCCTTAATCAATTTTGGTTCAATCTTTTCGGTGGGTGCTCCGAGGTTGTTGGGCTGAATGAATGTCAAACTGCACTGTATGAATGTCACGGTGCACACCTTCTTTCCTTCCAATTATCAATATATTTATCTTTTACGTTGACTTCTGTCGCGTGCAGCCTCCCGGAAAACGCGGACAGCCCAGCCACGTTACTTGAATAGAATGCACTGTAAGGGGGGGTGTTTCCACTCCTAACCGGGTGCACAGCAAAAATGTTCACGGCATCACAAAATATGCCACCACATGAATCACTTGTTTACTTCTTTATTTTCGATATCAATCATCCAAAACTTTTTGTCATTCTTCTTACTTTTTCATCTTTTTACACATGTCACAAGGGGGAACGCTTACACAATTGCTGAAATCTAAATGAGGCAGAAATGCTAATCCAAGCCTTCTTCTGCGCCACGATAGCATATGTAAGTTTGTTCGTGTCCATGAGATTCGTCTACCCAATGCATTTCGGGCCTATAATTTTGGCCCTCTGTGGGAGGGCGGAGTATTAATGATGAATACATGGGGGGACGATGAATAATCGGAAGGTTAGCTAAGGGTGAAGGATGCCGGATATTTAGACTTCGACAAGAACTGCACCATGGGTTTAGTAGGCAATGATTTAGTGGAGAACTGTAGCGGGCGATGAACTAATTGCAAACAGGTGTAACAAATGGGCGGTAACAACTTTAGGCTCAAGTAGGCGGGTTCACAGGAGGAAACCTAGTATTCTAACAACGGTATGTTGCTGCAGCAGGCGTAAGAACTAGAACGGAAGGATTTTTGAGAACAGGTACGCACAGGTTATTGGTGTGAACCAGTGGGGGATTGTGCAGTTCACGATAAACCATTGTCATATGGAAGGGGACACGCAGGGGGAGGAATGTCGGAAAGAGGAGAGGATGGAAAAATGTATGTTGGGTAGGTTATAGAACACATGGGGTGAAGTAGGCAGAGGGGAAGGCATCGAGGGGAAGTAATGGTATTCATGAACAATGTGTAACATCAGGCTGAGTTTACTAGCGGGAAAACGTTGGTTCAAGAAACAGCAATGTTTTGATATTTGCAATTGTGGTGTAATCGTAGTGAGTAAAACAGACTTAATCATGTATTTTGCATTGTAGATAACCCCTGACGAAGGGCCAAAATTATAGGCCCGAAATGCATTGGATAGACGAATCTCATGGACACGAACAAACTTACATATGCTATCGTGGCGCAGAAGAAGGCTTGGATTAGCATTTCTGCCTCATTTAGATTTCAGCAATTGTGTAAGCGTTCCCCCTTGTGAAATGTGTAAAAAGATGAAAAAGTAAGAAGAATGACAAAAAGTTTTGGATGATTGATATCGAAAATAAAGAAGAAGTAAACAAGTGATTCATGTGGTGGCATATTTTGTGATGCCGTGAACATTTTTGCTGTGCACCCGGTTAGGAGTGGAAACACTCCCCCTTACAGTGGACTCCTCTCCCCCTCCAGGCCCTTCTTGCCCCTCCCCACGGGCGGCTGCCTTGTTGGAGGGCGAGTCAGCACCGCCGTATTGGTCTCCGGACTGCCTCTGTGACATTCTGGGCCAAGGCTGGCAGAGGGATTCGTGTCACTCCCCCAGTCCCTCTCGTTCCTCCACACAGGCGGCTGCCTCAGCAGAGGTCGAGTCGGTGCCGTTCCGGTGCCGCCCCTTGACCACTTTGGATCGGGCCCCACTCCGGTCTCTGACGTGGTGTGACTTGGAGGAGCCCTGTCCGGTCTCTCCTTCGGTGCCGGATGGTGCTGGCGTCCTGCCTCAGGGTGCGGACTCTACGGCTCCACACAGAGGCCGCGGCGCGGATTCGTCTCCGAAGGCTGGCTGCATATTGGTATCCTCTTCCCCGGAGACTGGCTGCTGTGTGGTGTCTTTTTCACTGACGTCGTCGAAGGGTGGCTCCCCGCCTTTTCTGAAGCCGAGGTGCTTGTCGGAGGAGCGCAGGTCCCCCATTTTTTTATACCCTCTGGCTACCAGGTCTGGCCTTTGCCCGTCCCGCTTGGCTTCAGGGACGGCCGCCTTAGTCTGCAGCCGTCACCCACAGAGGAACTGCTTTCTTCTCCGCGGGGCCCTACGGGGGCGGGTGAGGCATTCGCTCACGCGGTGTCCACTTCTGTGGGCATACTGCGCATGGGGGACCCGATTGCTCATTTCCCGGAGGACCATCTCTTGGAGGTTCTCCACCAGGGCTCTGTTGGGAGGGAGATCTTACTCCCCTTTGAGGGTTCGCTCCTTTATTCCCTGACAGGGGCTTGGAGGCGTCCCGCCTCGGGGGACCCAGCGCCTCAACACCTTCTGCACTGACACCTTCCTGCACCGGACTGCTTTTCCCACCCTGCCGCCACTCTTGACTCCGCTGTCCTGGGAGGCCCGCTGGCTGAACTCTTGGGGTCGCAGCATTTTCGCCTCGACCAGTGCTGCACTGCAGGCCCTTAACACCTTGTGTGTATTGGCAAGGGCCTCTTCTTGTTTGTGGGACTTGGCTGAGTCTCTGGGATCTGCGGCTTCCCAGGAGACTGTTCAGGTGGACTTACGGCATCATGCTTTGGATGGCCGGGAGCTGGTGGTGTTTATTCTCCTTCCCACTTTAGACATCTCGGAGGTGCTGGGCCGGGCCATGGCTTCCCCAGTCATCCTCCGTTGCCATGCTTGGCTTCGGGACGGAGTGTTTCCTGAAAACATTTGGAGCGGCTCATTGATCTTCCGTTTGATAGCTGCCTGTTGTTCCATGCCCCGGCTGACTCCGCCATCCAGAGGTTCCTGGTGGGGCTCCGTCCTCCTCCTCCTCCTCCTCCGCCTTATTCTCCTCCTCCTCCTCCTCCTTCTTCCCCTCCTCAGTGACTGCTGAGTTGAGCTGGGTTTGGGCCTTTTGGATGCCCTTGCTGTAATGTTTGCTGGCCATTGAGTCCTCCTTGCTGGGACTTTGGCGTTGTTGGCTGCTGGATGGCCCTTGTTGCCTGTGTGTTTCATTCTAAGCATATATGTTGACATTTAAATGATAAGCGAATTAATCATGAAAATATACATTTATGAAATGGCTCGTAAATAAAGAAGAAAAATGGCTGAAACCATTTCATGTCAGATTACATAAAACTGTTTGTTTGTGGACAAGGTCAAATATTGTCTCCGGAAGTATTCAAAGAATTCTTGTTCTCTATGAATAGTTCTACTTAAAGCAGATTACTTGTGCCAAAAAATGAAAAATACAAATTAGGAAAATAAAAATAAATCATAGGAAAAAGAGTCCCAAAGATAGCACTTTGTTTTGAAAAATGAAGATCGAATTCAAAGTCTCTTAGAACACTGTGTGTCAAAATCAAAAGTCCGTGTCAGTGTTTGGAGAAAACATCAAATCTTCTAAGTCTGTAAAAAAGTTGTCTACCATTGTAGGTGAAAGTTGGATTACCTCGTTTAGAAGATTAACCGCGCATAGATGTGAAGCATCGCCATCAGCATTGGTTGCGTAAGCAATGTTCGTAATGGATGGTACCTACGCGCATGTTTCCTCTCGTACCACGCCGTCAGCATTTTGCGTCTGTGAGATCTCAATGAATGCCGTCATCAGAATTGGTAGCCACTGGGGACAACAAAGTGCATGGGCCGTTACTGGTTCAAGCAAAATATCAACATCCGTTGGGAGTGTCAGACACATGTCTAGCACGCATTCTTCTCCACATAGCAGGCAGCGTAGAACAGGTAAGATGCAATCTTGCCAAATTGGTCTGAAATGACAGAAACCATGTGATATTCAATTCCCAAGATATGGGCGATGCGCTCACGACACTTCATCGCCAGTAGACTTGTCTCCATGGAGAATTGGGTGTCGCTGATGAGTTGGCTTGCCATATTGCAGCAGTAGGAGCAAAAATAGTATCCCTTCAGCGAGTCCCAAAATGAGAGGCAGTCCGCCAAACACAGAGTGCACGAAGTTTGGAAATATTCCTAGGACTGCTTCAAAAGGTGCTAACAGTCCAGAAAATACGGTCTTAAATACATGTACAATACCGCTCGTATCAGACATGTTTAAGATACGACTTAACATTTCTGAGAAATGTACAGGGCAGTTTGTAGTTAAGAGGGCATGTATCTCTGCAGAAGTCCTTGTGACTTGTAGATCATAGGTTTCTTTGGCTGAGGTCAGTGGCACCGTGTTTTTTGCAAAAGAGTGGCTTTCATTCTGCTTAAAGTATCAATTTGTATAGAAGAGATGTTCAGTGAAGGCCATAAAGGTGACTCCCTGTCTGTCTTGGCTTTAGGAAACTATGCTTGCATACAGCAAGTGACCCTGGCTTACACAGTTACTAGATATGGTATGCCTGGCAACATGCCACAGCAGCGGTGATCAATCAACATGAGGCAACTTCCATTTGAAAGTTGTCTAAAAATTAGATCAATCACCGCAGCGGGAGAACCTTGCAGGTGGCAGGATAAATTGTTAGAGGAACCATTGCAGGCCCCTTGTAAGTTTATACCCTGACAAAGGAGAGAACCGCTTAATGCATTTTCACAGTTTTTACCACTAAGAAACACTTCCCTTACCCCACTCCAACATCTGTGTGTGTACGGTAATTCCCAGGATGTCTTGATGTAGTCTTTACCCAACCTTTCATATGTGCCTGCTGGTATGTGTTTTAGGCAATATTAAAAATGGAAAATTGTAAAAGGCAGAGTGATTGTTCCTTGTATAATCCATTCAGTAGCTGGCTTTTCAGCAACTGTAAATGGCAATCTTTCCAGTTTTTCAATGCTCAGCACCGTATAGTCTGCTCCCCTTTGTGCCAATTTGATCTGTTTATCAGTGAGATTGAATTCTGAAAACAGTGACGTAGTATTGATTAAACGCCAAGGCACATAACCTGAACCTAGGTTTTGTAACGTCCAGCCTAATAGCATGATAGAACGTAATTGCGACTGACCATGTTGCAACATGACCAAGTCCTGTTCCATGATGTCTATGGCAGAAGACACTATGCTGTCCAATGAATATATTCTGGAGGACAGAGTCGTTTACCCATTGTCAACCACAGAGAGAGTTTTCTCTAAATGAATACGATCAATTTCTCGTATACTTTCTGCAGTCTCTGCTTGCGTAATCTTCTATGCTTCATTATAAGCAGCATAGATACTGGCATATATAAAACATTTATGACGCTGTGTTCTTGGTCCTAGCAAGAATTTCCTACGGTCAGCGCCATCTTTAAGTAAAGATAAGTGTTGTTTTACAACCTTAAGTGTAGATCTTTTTTTTTTGTTTTTTTTTGTTGTTTTTTTAAGTGCAAAACATTTATTGAGCATTACCAGGAGTACACAGCGTCTCACCAACAACCCGGAGGCCGGCCGCCATCAATGCAGACATAAATACAAAACATAACAAATGTGCATGAGTGCGATAACAATCGCGGCAACCAGTACAATTAAAGCGGTAATTGCAGCGTAGTTACAACGAAATCTGTGGGTCTTGCAATTTTGAAAGTATTCCTTAAACTTTATATGAACAGTAACATGTGCAATGTCCAAGTGAACTCATGTAGGAGAGGGGGGGGGGAACAGGCACAACGGGTGTATCAGATCTTGAGGGGCACGTGGCAGGCAGAGCCATACAAATACAAGTGAAGGGAGAGGCGGGTCCCTGCATCAGAGGTGGTAGGTCGTGTGAGACCCGGGGGATGCCACTGAGGCCTGGGCGTCACATAGAAAGCTTTGAAATGGGGAGGCCGGGGGAGACAAAGAGGGGGGAGATGGGGGGGGGGGAACTGGGGAGGGGGGGGAGGGGGGAGGGCAGGGGAGGGAAGCAGCGAACACAGCATGCCATATACGTTAGTTCAGGAGCTGCAATGGGAAATCAGAAAAAAAAAAAAAGCCTCACAGTACCTCTACATCCCAAACTCAACTGCTAGCACCTTCGTGTGGATCAGTTAGCAAATAACATTGTAACGGGGCCCAGATGTCAGTAGGCCTAGAAGTAGGCGGCAGTAGCTCGGAATATGTTTGCAATTGTTCCTGGCAGTACACCATGTCACTCATCCAATCCTTAAACTTGGGCGCCCTTCCCCTCCCCCATCTACAGGCCACCCTGCGTTTAGCCAGAAGCATAGCCAGCGCCACATATTTGCGGTGAGCCGCCTGGAGAGGCGCAACGTACCCCAAAAGTGCTACCAACGGGGACGGATCAATCGTCATGTGAACCATTTTGGATAGTGCCTCAAACACTTGAGTCCAGTATATGGACACTTCGGCACAGCCCCATGCAAGGTGCAGGAAATCAGCCCCTGGGGCACCACACCTGTCACATGTATCAGTAGGCCTAAGCTGGAACCTGTGGAGGCGCGCTGGAGTGTGATATAGCCTGTGCAGGAATTTATAATGAATTATCCTATAACGGCTGTTAGAGGAGATGCGCTCGGTTTGTTGCAGGCAGAAATCCCATTGGGTGTCTGTTAGAGTTAAGGCTAGATCATGTTCCCATTTATGCCTAGCAGGCAGAGCAGTGTAGGTCATGTTAGCCCGGACAGATTTATATAGTGTGGATACCAGTTTAATAGGGTTGTCCTGAAGCAGCATGTTTTGCAGGGGAGGAAGCACTGGGGGCTCACAGGGGAAATCAGGCGTGACGGCCTGTAGCCCGTGTCGGAGTCTGATATAGTAAAATACGTCAAGAGGTGTGGGTTGTATGTTCCCGTAAAATTGATCTCTAGTCCGGAAGACGCCGTCCAGATACAGGTCCCCCCATGTATTGACGTTTAGTTTCCTAAACAATTTTTGAAATCCAACCTCCTGCAGGAGCGGAAGCTGCGGGTGGTAGGATAGCGGCAGCCTTGGCGCATAGAGGAAGTGCAAGTCAAGCTTAGTAACGATGGAGCGCCATGCCGTCACCGTGCTTGATACCGTGGAAGGAGTCTTGTCCCTACCTTCAATCCGGGAGTAGATTGCACCTTCGATGGGGACTGGGTGGGCCAACCAGTGTTCGGCTGCCAGTTGAGGCATATATCTCTGCTGGCATATCCAGAAATACGCATAGTGGGCCTGAGCTGCTCGGTAATAAAGCTCAAAGTCAGGGACGCCGAAACCCCCCTGGGAGAACGGTCTGACCAGGATGTCCCATTTGAGTCTGGGTGTCTTACCACCCCATATTAGACGGAGCAATTCGGAGCGTAGTAGTCGAAAGAAATGGGAGCCGGGGTGAAACGGAATGTTCAAAAAGAGGTACAAAAACTGAGGGAGTATAACCATTTTAATCAATGAGGCACGTCCCGCCATGGAGAGGGGGAGCGTGATCCATCTAGATATATTGTCACGTATCTTGTCCATTACGGTGCCATAGTTGGCACGAATTAGCTCCTCTCTATTCTTTTCTACATGTATGCCCAAGTATTTGAAGTCCCCTGTGCTCCAGGCAAGTGGGAACTCCAGCGGAAACTGACTTGTCGAGGCAGTAAGAGGGAAGATACATGACTTCCTCCAGTTAATTTGAACTCCCGAAAGGGCACCAAACCGTATGAACTCTCGAAGTATGGGATGCAAGTTATCGCTAGGGCGGCGAACATAAAGGGTGATGTCGTCTGCATACATAGAGACGAGTAGCTGTCTCTGATAACAACGCAAAGCACTATCCCGATGACGCTGCCGCAGTTTAGCAGCCAGAGGTTCAGTGGCTATGGCAAATAGAAGGGGGGACAGGGGACAACCTTGCCTCGTCCCTCTGGAAATCGGGAAGGCTGACGACAATTTCCCATTGATGAGGACTCTGGCCTCCGGACGTGTATACAGTAATTTAATCCAAGATATAAACACAGGTGGGAAGCCCATTCGTTCAAGAACCCCGAACACATAATCCCATTCGAGCGAATCGAACGCCTTGGTGGGGTCCAAAAAAATAGCCGCCATTGGGAGGTCTTCGTGTACGGAGTCATACACCGAGAAAAAGGTGCGGAGATTGTGTGACGTCGCCCTGCCAGGTACAAACCCAGCCTGATCAGGTAGTATCAGAGCTGGTAGGAGGAGGCTGATGCGTGTTGCAATCAGTTTTGCAAGTATTTTAACGTCACAATTTAACAGGGACAACGGTCGGTAGGAGTCGCAGCTAGAAGCGGGTTTTCCAGGTTTAAGCAGTGACGTAATAAGGGCAATTCTCATGGAGGCAGGGAGATGGCCCACCTCCAGCGCATCCTCATAGACCTCCCGCAGTACTGGCGCCATGAAGTCAATAAACGTTTTGTAGAACTCAATGGGAATGCCATCTAACCCAGTGGCCTTACCCGATTTCATGCCCATGATAGCCTCTCTGACCTCATCAAGTTCAAAGGGGGCGCTCAAGAAGTGTCTCTGCGCATCGCTCAACCAACCTAAGGAGATATCTGCCAGATACTCGTCCAGTGTGAGCCCGCCATTCCTGCTAGAGTTATACAGCGTACCATAATGCTGCACAAATTCGTTCAGGATTTGGGTGGTGTCCCTGAGCACCAGTCCCTCAGCCGTTTCCAGTTCTAGTATGACCGTCGGCGATCGCATCAGTTTGACCGTCGCCGCCAGCGCCTTTCCAGGTCTCTCGCCTTCTCCATATCGCCTGGCCACCCAGTACTTGTTCCTAAACTTCACCTCGCGAGCAGCCTCCTCAGAGAACTCCGACAATTTCACACGAATGGTAGCAAGGGTCGCACTATCAGGATTAGTTCTAAGGCGGCTCTCAGCACTTCGCAGGTCATCCTCTATGGAGCGCAATCTAGCCAGTATGCTCTTGAGCACTCCCGAGCCTTTTGAAATACATAAGCCCCGGAGCGTGGCCTTAAAGGCGTCCCATATGGTCTCAACGTCTTGGACAGAGTCCTTATTGCGTTTAAAGAAATCCAAACATTCATCCCGGAGTTCCTCTTGGAATACCGAGTCCAATAACATTGAGGGTTGCATACGCCACGCCGTTACTGGGGGGCCAAGCTCAGAACCGGACAATGTAATAAGAACGGGGGAGTGGTCGGAATATGTCCTGGGGAGGTGTGACGCGTGTATAAGCGCTGTGTAGAGTTGTGAGGTTAGGAGGAAATAGTCGAGCCGTGCCCACGACTTAGCTTGCGCCGTAAAGTGTGTACCCTCCCCTCTTGTCCCGCAGTGTGAGCGCCAGGCATCAATGAGATTGTTATCGGCAATGGTCTCTCTAAGGACCTCTCGCCCATTGGTATAATGGTGTGGGGCAGGGTGCGACCTGTCCAGAGGGGGGTGTAGGGTCATGTTGAAATCCCCTCCCCATATGAGGTGTTGTGGCCCTGTCTCAACTATCGCAGCCCATAAAGACATGAAGAATTGCGGGTCATCCGAATTGGGCCCATAGCAACATGCTAGCGTTACTGACATATGCCCCAGTCTGCCCCATAACAAACAGTACCTCCCCTGTGGATCAGCCTTGGATCCAGCTAGCTGAAATGGTGTGGATCTCTTAACTAGAATGGCTGTACCTCTCGCATACGAGGAGTAATTGGCGAAGACCGAGTGAGAGGCCCACCTACTCCCAAATGCGCATGTTTTGTGGGGTGCAAAGTGTGTTTCCTGGAGGAAAGCTATGTGGACGCTATGGCGATCAAGGTAGCTCAATATTTGTCTCCTCTTCCTATGGTCCCCCAGCCCTCTCACATTCCAAGTGACCACGTTTAGGCGCGTGTCATCCATGTAATAGCGTAAAAGAACAACTGTAGAAATAAAGTGTGTAAGACGGCTAGGCAATCCCCAGCAACAGACATGTCATTGGTCAATCGGACCAGGCCATCGACACCCCACGGGACCATAGAATGGTACTTCAATGAAACGCCTCCATCCCTCGTGCCATCCCCCAGCCATAACCAACGTGCAGCACATCCATCCCCTCCCCACAACCCCCAGTCATGACTAAGAAGCCCTCCATAGAGCAGACAATAGAGTTCAGAACACAGCATGCACATGTTAAAACTCGAATCCCAACAAAATTCCCAGCATCTTCCCCACCCCAGCCCCCCCTCAACAGTCCCAACGGCCAGCCGTATCTGGAAAAGGGACAAACAGTTCTTAGTACTGAAACATACAGTGCGAATGGTACCGGCTCCTCTAACGGAGGCTATACTTCGTCTAGTGCAGGTTCGATTCTCCCGATAAACAGTCCACCACCCCCCACCCACTGAAGCCACCCCAACTAGCCAGCACCTTAGTCCCGCCCCCCACCCACAAACTAAGAAAAAACTAGAAAGCAACCAGTAAACAAGAATCCAAGTAAATGTCCTTGGGGAACACCCAGTAGGGGTCATCAGAGGTGCACGTTCCACCACCCCCAGCTATCCCACTCCGCACAAGTCCACCCTTGGGGTCTCCATCCGGAGCAGAGAGGGAGTAAGGGGGTGGGGGCCTGGCATACATTACCGCCTGCAGTTCAACACCCGTCCGTGGCACCCCAGAGGCAGCTGCAGCCACCGCTGAGAAGCATGAGTCCCCCTCAGCAGATCGGGAAGGAAGGTCAAACCAATGAAATGTAAGAACAGTAACCGCAGAGAGCCGGTAGTCGTCTACTCGGGTTCCGATGCATGTAGGTCTTCAGCATCCGCAGATCTTCTGGGCCGTTTGGGCAGAGTCTTAAGGTAGTCTTCAACCTGTTGCGGGTTGAGAAAGAAGTGTTGTGTACCCTGGTGCGTGACACGCAGCTTGGCTGGGTACAGGAGAGCATAGTCAATGTCCAAGTCCCGAAGTTTCCTCTTAACCGCAAGAAATTTCCGGCGCTGTTCTTGGACTACTGGGGTAAAGTCTGGGTAAATGGAGAAGGGCATGCCATCATATGTTAGGTTCTGGTTCGCTCTGGCGGCTCTGAGCGCCGCATCTCGATCGCGGTAGTTGAGCAGGCGCGCAATGATGGGCCGTGGTGGGGCTCCAGGTTTTGGCTGAGGACCAAGAGAACGATGTGCGCGTTCCACAATAAATTGACTCGATAGTGCGTCCGCCCCTACTGCTGCCGTTAGTAGTTTCTCGATGTAAATCTCCATCTTCCCAGTGTTGGTCGATTCGGGAATACCCGTGACGCGAACGTTGTTTCGCCGGCTCCTCGCCTCCAACTCCTCGTTCTTGGCAGCAATCACCCTCAGTACATTGTCCATCCTGGCAAGGCGAGTGTCATGTGCCGCAGTCGTATCATCATTTGCCGATATCCTGCGTTCTGCCTCAGTTATGCGTTCTTCATGGACGTCCATCTTCTGGGCTATTCCGTCCATCCTAGATGATAGCCGATCTACTTTGTCGACCACTGTTGCGAAGCCCTGGCGCATTTCTTGCAGTATGGTGGCCATATCCGGGGTCAGCGGGGCTGATGTCGAGGCCTCTGCGATCGGGCTTCTGGGTGGCGCTGCGTCTCCGGTGTGCCGTGTCACCTTCTTCTGCGCCGCGATGTCAAACTGCAGTTTGGGTTGGCGACTGTCAGGTTTGCCCATGGTGGCAGCGAATTGTGGGAACCCGCCGCGTCGAAAGCGCCACCTGCACTGCTGCCGGAGGGGAGCTGGAAAGGAGATGTTAAGCCCACACTATGAGGCACAGCGGTGCCTCACCAGCAGCCGAGGCGCCAGACGTCGGCGGGCGGCACAGCAATACCCAGCGGGGTGGTCCGCAGCAACAAGAGGCGCAGTCCAGGAGTAGGCAGAGCACCAGTGAAATAGCGCGGGAAGTGCAGCCAGAGGCGCAGCGCCTAGAGGACAATAGGCAGTGAGTCCCACAGAGTCAGCCGCTTACCAGTATACCGGCAAAAGCAGTCTCAGAGGTTGTGCATAGGGTGGGACGTCAGCCTCCGGGCGGCCGGACCTCCCGCAGGTGTTTGCAGCTAGTCGTTAATGGCGCCAAAACAGCGCGCCCAGTACAGCAACTGCGGAGCGCTCCGGAGCGCGAGTCCCGCTGGAGCCTCACAATGTCTCCTCTCCCGCGTTACAAGCAGGACGTCTCGCCGGTAGCACGTCGCTTTCGCTTGTTGACGGCCCCAGCGCCAGTCTCAGTCGCACCGTGCATGAAGTGCCCGAGGCCTACCTGCCTCGTGGGGATCCTCGGGCTCGCGTACGTTCAAGCGCCGGCTCCAGGCACCGTCACTGCAAGGCTCACGCTGGCCGGGGGACTCCGCAGGTCATAACTCCGGGGCACAAAGGAGTAGAGCCATAAAATTTTCACCGAGTGTAAAGAGTGGCCCGTCGCCCCTCCGTGGGGATTTTCAGGCGGGTGCGTGCAGGGAAAGCAGGATAAATGAACGGATCTTCATGCCAGGCAGCTGGAGCCTCACGTAAGTGCGGCCATTCAGCAAGTGCGCCCTCTAGCGCCCCATCCCTTAAGTGTAGATCTTTGTGGCCAATCAAGGCAGGGCTTCCCAACACTGTATGTTGTTACTATACCAGGATGCTGTCTTTGAACATATCTTGGGTCTGGCCTATTGAATGCGAAACCCTGTGTTCTGTTCAGGAATCTATCTTGACAGTTGTTTGTGTCTGTGAACCAGATCAACCATTTATTCCAATCTGGATCTGTTCTGTTGTGATGCAAAATAGTATATACGTCGACCTCCACCTCTGAAGTGTTACTGCTATCTTGTGTAGGTGTAGGTATAGATGAATTGTTCAGGTCTTTTATCTTGGCTAACCCAAGACAAGACGTTGGTTGGACAGTGTCATTCAAAAACATAATTTGTTCAGGGAAGATACAGGCTCTAAACATAGCTTCTATCCCCTGTACATGCCAATCGTTTGTGCCCCAGACAGTTTTCGTCTCTATGTTGTCTTTCCTAAAGTCGAAACCTAGTTGAGCATAAAAGGCTGCAGAATAAATTTGTTTGGTACATGTCAACATAATTTTCATGCCCGTTTTGTTTATATTTCTAAAGTAAAATAATTCAGCATTGGATACATTGAATCCTGAAAAGTACGGAAATTGTCTTGCAGATGTTTTTGAGCTACCTTTTGGTATAGGAACGGTTGTGATGTTCACTGATGACAAGTCTCTTTGTTCACAATGGGATGATTTGTGTGGCTTGAGGAGTAAGTTGATGTTCTTACTTGCTATGTCCATTTTGACATATCTTCCAATTATCAGCATTCCCAAAGTTATTACCAGAGTCAACCAAAGTAGAAGAAAAAGCACACCCAACACAATCCAAAGTTCAATCCATGGTGAAACCAGATGTCTTTTCCAGGTGATGAAAAAGTTCTGTAGCTTGTTCTTTCAAAGTTCTTTTTACTGGCGTTGTTTCAGGTTCTATCTGAGCCCCACACTTTTCAATATTTATGTGACTCCACTGGCCTTGAATATTAGGCAATGTGGTTTCTCATTGGTCTCTTATGCTGACGACACCCAGGTGGTGGTGTCAGTGTCAAATAACATGGACCCAAGAGCTGATCGCTTTAACAATTGCATGTCACAGGTAAACACCTGGATACAGACTAACTGCTTAAAACTAAACAGAAAAAAAACGGAGTTCCTGATGCTGGGTCCTGACCCTTCCTTCTGGTCAGCAAGATGGTGGCCAGATAACCTTGGAGATTGCCCGACGCCAGTCTCCAAGGTTAAGAACCTAGGTGTGGTCTTTGATGACAAACTGACATTTGTCACTCAAATCAACAAGCTCTCATCCACATTCTGGGGGATCTTAAAGATGATCAGAAAGATTTGTTCTTTCATACCCCCGGAAGCATTAAAGACACTGGTGACAACATTGGCCCTTTCCAGACTGGACTACGGCAATGCCCTATATGTAGGGATACAATCCCAGTATCTACAAAAACTGCAGAATGCTGTCGCCAGATTGATACTGGCTATCCCCAAATATGAAGCAATCTCCTATAGACTGAGAGCCCTTCACTGGCTCCCAGTGGAGAAGAGAATCATTTTCAAATCACAATGTCTTCCCTATAAGGCATTTCAGGGTAAAGGACCACTATATCTGAGATCGCACTTGAAATGGTACGTACCAGCCAGAAATCTCAGATCATCTCACTCAAAACTGCTACAATTACCCAAGTATAGGCAGGTTCGCTGGGGCGGAAGAAGTTTCATACTAGGAACAGCAAAAACCTGGAACCGTCTGCCAATGTCGATAGAAAAACAGTACCTCACTCATGTCCTTCAGAAGATTACTGAAAACTTGGCTCTTTTCCAACTGAGCTCATGAAACCCATAAAAAGCATCGCTCAGGCCCGCCACCTCATATGTCCTGCCAAATCCCGCGCCAAGACGCCTTCGGGTGTACGCGTGCTATACAAGTCATCAAATCATGTTCTCCTGTGTCCCTCTGCTCTGGTCCATGTTAGGGGCTTGTCTTTCCTTATTCCATCCCCTCCCTCTCCCTTGGTTCCTAAGGGCTCTGGTCCCGCTGTTAGCTTCTGGGTTGAGGTCATCCCTTTGTTCCCTTGCCCTTGTTCCATGGGGGGATTGTCGTACTCTGTGCTGGGGTTCCCCTGGGGATTCGTTGTTCCTGTTTGTCTTGAGACCAGTTTCCCCGTTGTTTTTCCTGATTGGGGTTGTAGCACGATTTTGCAAGTGTTCCTTGTCTCCAGAGGGGGCACTCTACATCCTGGCAGGGTGGCTGTTCAAGGCTGTACTCTGTTCTCTTTCTTTTCCTGCCTTTGGCTGCTGCAGTGTTGACACTGCTTCTTATGGTGTTGTTGTCACCATTCTTTTTCCATTTTTTCTGCTGTTTCGCACACTGTTCCCATAATCCCATAGTTTTGCTGGCTCTGCATTGTGGCGCGGAAAAGCTCTCTGAAGAAAACTGACGTAGGCGCGCTGGGGTGGGACTTATGTGACCTCGCTGACGTCACGTATGCGGATTACGCCTGGGCTGAGCCGCGTGATGCCGTCCCCCCAGCGCGCAGGATGCTGGGCAAAACATTTCCGGATCCAGTCTCACGCACGGGGATAATTCTACGTTAAGGAATCTGCAGCTAGAATCGTCTCTACCATATACATTGTTACCGAAGGTAAGTAACTCGTACTTTAGTGTAAAGATTGGGTAGGCCGCCAAGCTATTTGCTTGGAGAATAATTTTATTACAACACTTCCTATTTTTGCTCTCTTGCATTTTGCCTACTCCTCTGTTATTTGAGGACCCTAAGTTAGGCACAGGGACACTGCTCCGAAAACCGGGACTGTCTGGGGAAAACCGGGACGCCTGGTCATCCGACCCCTAACGGGCTCTTGTGTGCTTGTTGTTTCCATCGTGTACTTTGCTGAGGATCGTGCCTTTGTTGATTTCCCCCCCCCGACCCCCGAAGTTATCTTGCTGCGGCTCCTCCGCCTCCCGTCTTTTCCCTTGTAGGACATCCATACCTCGCATCATTTATGTGAGCCGTTGCTGCTGCTTCATGCGACTTCCCATGCATTTGTAAGGCCTCTCTTTGACCATACCCTTTAGGCAAGTAATTCCGACATTGTCTCCGGGAGTTTTGACAGCTTATCAAGGACAGGGAAGCAGTTATATCCTTATTCTGGCCCCTGATCGTCCACCTGTGCTCTTTTTTTATCAAGTTGTTTAAGTATTCTATTTTTCTATCAATTCCTGCTACATGCATAGCTAGGGTGTTCAGGAGGCTGATCTGTATATCTATTTTGTTTGCCTGAAAATTCAGCGCCTCCACTGAACTCCGCAGGACACAAAGCATAGTTAACCTTAACGACCCTTGAGGCCCTTGGATCTTCTTACCATTTGAGATAGGACTTGAGATTGTCGGTGCGTCATTGCAATACAAGGCCATCCTATTTTACCATTCCTTGGAGCAGAGATATGAAAGATCCTTCTCGCAAGCTTGTGAGTTATCCTCAGCTGGGCCGGTTTGACTCCCAGCTGTTTCCTGGGGATGGTTACATCCTTTATGACTCGTTTCGATGGGTGTTGGAGTTACTCCCGCAGGGCCCCTATGCACCTTTGGGTTATCACCGCAGGCTCCTCTCCTTTGACCGATGCTTCCCGGATCCCAAATAGATGGCACTTTTTTCCTCTTCCTCAAGTTGGCTTATCAAGTGAGACAGATCGTCCCTGCCCAGCGAGAAACTGAGCACATGCTGCGAAGAGACTTCCACAATAGTCGGTTTAAGGTCGATCTCCATTACAGGTGCCTCCAGTGACTCTAGCAGCTCTTGATCGAAAGGGCTCAAATTAGCGCTCAAGCTGATTATAGCAGCCACCTCCTCACCTTCACCCTGGATTTCAGGTTTATGTGCGTTAGAGGGGGGACGTTGATTTACTCCAGGGCTTATTGCAACTTCCAAAGTCACCCTCCAATCAGCGGAGACCCAACCCCTGTGGGGCTTAGGGGGATCAGTAGCCCCTTAACAATATTTTTGCTCGAGAATGTAACTGCCCCTGTATCTTTTAGGAAATTGAACTTGGTCGTGGATACCACTGACTCGCTGGGTAGAGCGATGGCAACGACGGTGGCGGTCAGACGCCACGCCTGGCTGAGGTCCGCCAACTTCTTGGCAGATGTCCAGAGCATGCTCATGGACATGCCGTTCGATGGCCGTCGCCTCTTTGGCGACAAGGCAGACCATGCGCTTGAGCGCTTTAAGGACTCCAGAGCTACGGCCAAGTCCTTGGGCCTCTCGGGCCAGCGCCAGCAATCGGCTGCCTTTCACTCCTTTCGTGGCCACGGAAGGGGTGCGCCCACACGCGCCGCCAGCCACGCACCGCAGGGCAATACCCAACGCGGTGGCGGCCGTGGGAACCGCCGTCCGGGCGGTCGGGGGCAGCGGGGAGGTCAGTCCACACCTTCCCCCGCAGCATCCGCCTCAAAACCCTCCTAGTCCGTGCTTCCAGGCCCATGTGACGCCAGTGGGGGGCAGGGTTCGCCATCACCACCTCCACTGGCGCACTGTAACATCGGACAGGTGGGTGCTGCAAATCGTCCGAAGGGGCTATTCCCTCCCCTTCGAGGCGACTCCTCCAGCCATGCCACCGCAGAACCACCGTGTATCGGGGGATCATTTGCCACTTCTGCAGGAGGAATTTACGGCCCTCTTGGTCAAGGGGGCCATCGAGCGCGTTCCTGGGCCAGAAGTAGGGTGTGGTTGCTACTCCCACTACTTTCTGGTACCCAAGAAGGGCAAAGGGGGCCTACGCCCTATCTTGGACCTACGGAACGTCAACGGCTTCCTCCGGAAGGAGAAGTTCAAGATGCTGACACTGGCTCAGGTCCTGGCTGCCCTGGACCCAGGAGACTGGATGGTAGCGTTGGACTTGCAGGACGCATACTTTCATATCCCCGTCCTGCCTGCCCACAGGCGCTACCTGCGGTTCATGGTAGGCCACGAGCATTTTCAATTTAGCGTGCTCCCCTTCGGCCTTACCAGCGCCCCACGGGTGTTCACAAAGGTGATGGCGGTGTTCGCAGCTCATCTGCGCAGGTTAGGGGTTTCAGTCTTCCCCTACCTCGACGACTGGTTGTTGAAGGCGGGCTCGCCCCAGACAGTCGTCAGCCACCTCCAGACGACGGCAGACCTCCTGCACCTGCTGGGGTTCTCCATCAATGTGCCGAAGTCACACCTGTGCCCCTCTCAGAAGCTCCTCTTCATCGGAGCGGTTCTGGACTCGGCGCGGTTTCGGGTTTATCCGCCCGAACAGCGGGTCCGGGATATTCAGGCTCTGATTCCCATCTTTCAGCCGTTAGCCCTGGTTTCGGTCAGGTTGACGCTGCGGCTTCTGGGGCTGATGGCCTCCTGCATCCTACTGGTGCATCACGCCAGGTGGCGGATGCGGGCTCTTCAGTGGGACCTGAAGTTTCAGTGGGCCCAGCATCAGGGCAACCTATCCGACCACGTCCTGATCTCGGAGGGCACTGCGAGACAGCTGCAGTGGTGGCTTACGGACCGCGATTGGGTCAGCGGCAGATCCCTCTCCCTTCCCCAACCGGAGCACGTGGTTGTGACGGACGCGTCCCTCCAGGGCTGGGGAGGGCACATGGGAGAGGCGGAGATCAGAGGCCTCTGGTCTCCGGCGGAGACCCGGCTCCACATCAACCTGTTGGAGCTCCGGGCGATTCGTCTAGCACAGAAGGCACTCCTCCCCTCTGTCCGGGGGAGTGTAGTGCAGGTATTCACGGACAACACCACCGCCATGTGGTACTGCAACAAACAAGGCGGGGTGGGGTCGTGGATCCTTTGTCAAGAGGCTCTTCGCCTTTGGCAATGGCTGGAACGCCAGGGCGTGACCCTGGTGGCTCAACACCTGGCAGGTTCTCTGAACGCCAGGGCGGACGAGCTCAGCCGTCGGTGCTTGATGGATCACGAATGGCGTCTGAACTCGGACGTGGCGCAAGGCCTCTTTCAGCGATGGGGAGAGCCTTGGTTAGATCTATTCGCCACCGAAGAGAACGGGCAATGTCATCAGTTCTGCGCGTTGGAATTTCCAAGGCGGCACTCGCTCGGAGACGCTTTTCGTCACGAGTGGAGTTGCGGTCTGTTGTACGCCTTTCCGCCTATACCACTTCTGCCCAGAGTGCTGAAGAAGATCAAGAGCGACCGGGCCCAAGTCATCCTTGTGGCTCCGGACTGGGCGAGAAGGTACGGTTATCCAGAGCTACTCAGTCTGTCAGTCGATCCCCCGGTTCGTCTGCCTCTTCAGGAGGACCTTCTGTCGCAGCAGCAGGGGACGGTCCTCCACCCGAACCTGTCCAGTCTCCACCTCCATGCTTGGAGATTGAGCGGCGACAGTTGAGGCCATTTGACTTGCCTCCTGAAGTTTGTAACATCATTCTGGCGGCCAGGCGGCCCTCCACAAAGTCGGTATACGCCTGCAGGTGGAACAGATTTGTGGCATGGTGCACAGCAAAGGCTGTGGATCCCCTCACTGCCCCTCTTTCTGAGGTTCTTCTCTTCCTTCTTTCTCTTGCCCAGCAGGGCTCTGCTCTGGGCACTATCAAGGGCTACCTTTCTGCCCTTTCAGCCTTTCTCAGGCTGCCTGCTCAACCTTCTTTGTTCAAGTCCCCTATTGTAAATAGATTTCTGAAGGGCATCACTCACACGTTTCCTCCTGTTCCGTTTGTGATGCCTCAGTGGGACTTGAACCTGGTTCTTACCTTTCTGATGTGCGCTCCCTTTGAGCCACTTCACAACTGTCCTCTTCGCCTTCTGACCTTGAAGACTGCTTTCCTGGTTGCCATCACCTCTGCCAGGAGAGTGCGTGAGCTCCAGGCCCTCTCTTGTACTCTACCTTTCCTTTCTGTCCATCCGGACAAAGTGGTGCTGCGTACCAAACCTTCTTTCCTGCCCAAGGTTGTCACGGCCTTCCACATCGGGCAGTCTATCACCTTGCCAACCTTCTTTCCGCCACCGCATCCCTCTAAAGAGGAAGAGCGGCTCCACCGTCTGGACCCAAAACGTGCGCTCTCATTCTACTTGGATCGCACACGCCAGTTCCGGGTAGATGACCAACTCTTTGTTGGTTACGTGGGCGCTAAGAAGGAGAAAGCGGTGCACAAGAGGACCATCTCCCGGTGGATCATCCTGTGTATCCAGGCATGCTACTCCTTGTCTAGGAAGGAGCCCCCGGTTGGACTGCGGGCTCATTCTACCCGAGCGACGGTGACTACCACAGCCAAGTCCGGAGAGATGACTTCTTTGGCCGTTCCGTCCTCCCGGACTTTCTGGTGTGAATATTGGTTCGCAGACCCACCACCGGGGTTGGTATTGCTGGGGTATCTATTCTAAGGTAAGGAATCTAATACTAACGTGTCTCTTTCAGATGCACAAGTTACTACTTGTGTAACGATATATCTGTAAGAGACATTAGTTAGTATTAGATTCCTTACCGACTCACCCATCCTCCCCGTTCTGCGAACCAATATCTAGGGTTAGGGTTGTCCCCTTTCAGGGCCCTAGTTTCAATGGCACCAGTGTTGGTTTTTAACATGGCTCTGCGTTTCTGGCGCGGAAAAGCTGTGTCTAAGAACTGACGTCTGCACGCGGAGGCGGCGTCTAAGTACTCCGACGACGTCATCACGGCGCCCACGACGATGGACGCGGAGCCGCAGACGACGCCTACCGACGCACAAGGGTACTGCTACGCAAAAGTTTCCGGATCCAGTCTGACGCCTGGGGATATTCTAAGGTAAGGAATCTAATACTAACTAATGTCTCTTACAGATATATCGTTACACAAGTAGTAACTTGTGCGTTTGGGCCCATTGGTAGGTAAGTGATAAAGAAAACATAAAATGAATAAACAATTAGTTCACACCTCAGCTCCACGTGAGGTCTGGCCAGCTGACACCAAAAGCTACAAGTGGAAGGCCTGTGACTCCCTTGGGCCAAGGACAGCTTTAAGCTGGAGAGAAAAGGTCTGCTTGGTTTTGTCAACATATAATGCCTGTGAAACTGCAAGAGATTTAGGCCCTGATTCTGAGTGCTCCTGTTTATTGTGATGTGCTCCAATTTCTTTTGCTGCATGTTTTGCAATTAGGAGTTTGGAGGCCAACGCCACTACTGCACTTTTCCCCAGGGAAATTCGAAAAGGTCAAACCTAATGCTCCTTACCAGATGAAAGGACCCTTAAAATACCGTGTGATATGGATTTTGGTTTGGTAAGCATAAAAATCTGCAGTTTATGGCCATTCTTTTCCGTTCCCTGCGCAAACTCTTGTTTGAACATGGATCAGAATTACAAACTTTTCCTCAGGTGGATTTCAGCAGGTGTATACTGCCAGATTTTTACATGGGAAAATGCTCTGTACATACCATTGCATACAGATGTGGCTGCTCTAAGCACCAAAATCCATGTTATGCCACATTTTAAAGGGCAAATCTTGCTAGATGAATTATTGCACCTTTTAAATTCTGGCCCTGTGTCCTGTCCCAGAGGCTCTGTGCCTTTAGAACTTGCTGAGTGCCATGGTATTTTTCTGGTAGCCCACCATCTGGCAGGATCTTGCAAACACCATGATGGAGGAACTCTGCCAGCATTGCCTAGTGAATCACAAATTGCACTTCCATCCTGAGGTAGAACAGAGCATCTTCCAGCAATGGGGAGAACTCGATAACACTTAGTGTCCAACATTTGTGATTAGGAGTTTCAAAAGCGACTCTCTCTCCGATACCTTCTGTAAGAAGGTGCCTCTATATATACTGGACAATAAGGCAGTACAGTGTGTATAGAGTCCACAAACCCCAAAGGTTTAACAGAGGTTACAGTCAGAACTGACCTTACTCTCCAAAGTGGTACCTTGGTCGAGCAGTAAGGCAGTACCAGAGGACAGTGTAAAGCATTTGTTGTACACACTCAGTCAGCAAAAGGTTTCACACACTCAAGAACTGAACTCCAGGCCAATTGTTATTATATCCTTAGATATAGTTTGTTTTATTTTTAGAACCAACAGGTATAAAAATATACTTTTCAAGATACAAGTACTCTCAGGTAAATACTTTGCAGAGGAGCAATAAGTTTGTACACACAATAATCACAGGTTAGCTAATAGCAATACAGTTCTGAAACACATTCATAGGAAAGTACAGTTGATTACTTTATGGATTACTTTGGTAGTTCCAGGACTAGATCTTGGATTCAGTCCTGGGGGTCTAAGCTGAAACCAGATTAGCAAAAACATCTTAGTTACAGTGATGATTTTTCCTGAATATAAAGCTGTTTTAAAAGTTCACACTTTGAAACCTTTCGAGGTGATTCTCACAATGTTATTCAATGGGAGGAAATTCAGGTTACAGGTAAAGTACGATCGCGTTACTTTCGTAACCCAGCACTAGTCTCCTAGGGCCAGCACTGGGGGCTTAACTCAAAACCGGTAGGTAATTGCGGTTCTAGTAACCCCGCTAGGGATTACTTTTGCGGTTCAGTACTGGGCTGAAAGGTACAGTACTGGCTTCACTCCTGATCACAGGTGAGTATTTTCGAATTCGGACTTTGGCTGATTTTATAGGAATATTTTCAGTTTTCAAAACTTCACACTTAGAAACTTTTCGAGTCAAAAATGGGTCAATGTTATCCAATGGCAGGTAAGTGAATTACCGGTTTCCAGGTGAGTACTTGGTTGGTGAAGTTAGGGTTCTGGGCTTAGACTCAGGGGTCCCTCAGGGTCAGGTGAGTACAGTCAGTTCAGTCCCAGCGGCGCAAGGACGGCCAGGTTCAGAGGTAGGTAGGCCCAATGTTATCCAATGAGGGAAAGGGGGCCTTCGGTTGGTGGCTGCTGACTAGCAGGCCACGTGACTCCGGGAGCGGGGCTCCTGGTCACTTGCTCTGGGCAAGGGGGGAAGTAGGATAGGGCAAAGAGGGCACAGCCAGCGGCACTCGGGCGGCTGGGTGCAGGGTGCTTTTGAGCCGTCGGGCACTCAATGTTATCCAATGAGGATCTTGAAAAAGGAACAAAGGCTGCAGGCTCGGGGACGGTGACTCTCCAGGGGCAAGCAGCTCTTTGAGAGGTAAGTTTGGATGTTGGAGCACAGGTAGGTACCCCAAAGGGAGGCACAGGGGGCTGTAGGGCACCGGGTGCAAGGGTGTCTTTGGGTGTCGGAAAAGATTACCCTCAGCTGGTCGCGGTTGGGGTGGCCCCTAGTTCTGAGTCTGCAGGTGTCGGCTGGTTAGTCGAGGAGGGTCTTTGGGCACTAGACTTCGTGTCGCAGTCGAGGGGGGAAAGTCCTTGTGGTCTTGGTTCGGGTTGGCCCGGCCCGGGCTCGGCTGGTGCAGAGTGAGCTGGTCCCGAGCTTCCTCGTGGGCACCAGGTGGGTTGTTGCAGCAGAGCCTCTGCTGATGGGAGTCCCAATCGTCGAGAGGGTCAAGGCAGGCAGGTCCTCTTGGTGTCCCAAGGTTGCTGTCCGCGGAGGTCGCCGGGTTTAGGCAGGAGCAGGTTCCAGGATCAACAGGCTGGCAGGGTTGGGGCCAAGTCTGTTGTTGTTGTCCTGTTGTTAGCAGCTGCACGGCGGGTCTTCTTCTTCTCGATCTTCTTTTTGATATCGTGCTCTACGGAAGGAAGGTTCAGGGAGCCCCTAAATACTGAATTTAGGGGCGTTACAGGTAGGGCAAGGGCAGGGACCAATGGGTCCCTGTCCTGGGGTGAGTACACCCCCTAGCCTGCTCCTCTTCTGTGGGAGGGGGGCAGGAGCCTAGCTGGGATTGGGCAGGACTCCCCATCTACAAGATGGCCGGGGTCCGGGGTCGTGCTTCACCTCGCCTCCTGGCACAGGTTGGCACACCCCCCTTCCTGGCGTAGCTTTTCCCGCCAGTCTTCCCACCAGGGTGGGGGTAGGCTTAGTGGGGGGCTGTTTGCTCGGTGCAGCAAATGGTCTGGAGAAGCTCTCAGAGGCGGTATGCCTTTGAAGCTTCCCCTGTCCATCCTGGTGGAGGAGACATCTCACCTCGCCCAGGATGTGCATTGTTGCAGGCCCAGGAGAGCGGGGGGCTCTCCACCCAGGGGTCCAGCAAATGGCTGCTGTGTGGCAGCCTCTGCAGCCACTCAGCCCAGACATGGATTGTAGGTTCGGGTTGCCCTCTCGTGCATTTTACATTAAATCCCACACTGGCATCAGTGCGGGTTTAATGTGCTGAGAACTTTGGTACCAAACTTGTCACTCTTCAGTGTAGCCATTATGGTGCTGTGGAGTTTGTAATGACGACCTCCCAGCACCATATACTCTTAAATGGCATCACTGCACTTACAGTGCCCAGGAATGGCCCGGGGTACTGTAGGGGCACAGGGCTCATGCCCCGGTACCCTCACCTCTGGCATAGGGCACCCAGCTAGAGGGGTGCCTGAAGTATGCCAGGGCAGTGGGTTCTGTGGGCATGGCACACAGGGATGTGTGCCATGTCGACTCTTGCTTTAGTTCTGTACTTAGGCACTCAGCCTGCAAAGGCAGTGTGTGGGTGCCAGGGTACAGGGTCCCTGAGGGTGGCATAATAAGTGCTGCAGCCCTCAGAGGTCTTCTCTGGTCACCATGCCCTGGGTACCTAGGGTACCATTTACTAGGGGCTGACAGGTGGCCAGAGATGCCAATTGGGTGTTTTGTTTTAGCATAGCTTTTCTTTGTAGGGAAGGAACACAGGCCCTGGGTACCTTGTTGGCAGGGACCCAGGGCACACTCAGTCAAAGTACATCAGCAGTTCAGAAAAAAAAGTGGGGGCATACAAAGGCAAGAAAGATGGCACTTTCTCACACCTTCCATCTAGGTGGAGCTCAGGGCTCATGTATAACTTCCCGCATCTTCCTTTCTCACCTAGAGTTCCGAAGAAGATCAGGAAGAGGATTGGGAGCAGGATCCCTTAGAAATACCACAACAAGATGTGGACTGGTACGAGGAACTTGGTGGTCCAGACTTCTACTTCCCGTGGCGCGTTCCCTTCCGCACCCCCGATAGGGAATCCAAGAGACTGGAAAACTTCAAAAAGAATATGTTTTTTTCCGCCAGTCTGGCATTGCAGTCGGGGAACACTGCTTGTCTTTTGGGCTGTTACTCCCATGCAATATGTGATACGGTTGCACAGGTGCTGCCCAGAGCCTTGTAGGAGGCCCTAGCTCTACTCTCCCAGGCCATACCAGACTGGAGAGACGCAGCTAAGTTCGCCATCCGATGTCGCTTGGACATGACTGACTCGCTGGGCAGAACGATTTCCACAGCAGTGGGCGTTTGTCGCCGTGCCTGGTTGATAACATCTTGTTTTTCTGGATGTCCAAGCTAACCTCATGAACATGCCCTTTGATGGCTCCTATCTCTTCGGAGACAAGGGGGATGCTGCCCTTCAGCGCTTCAAAGACTCACGGGCTACGGCCAAGTCTTTGGGCCTCAGCCTTACCACCACCACCCCAAGGGCTTCATCTGCTTTTCTCTCCTTTAGTGGCGTCAGCCCTATACCGGCCAGAGGCCCCCACAAGTTTAGGAACCTCTGCGGAACCGCGGCTCCGTGGGTCAGGGAACCAGAAGTCGAGCCAAGCCACGATCACCTGCTCCACCGCAAAACCTCCCTAGTCCGGTCCCCCACAATCCCTTGCAGCCAGTGGGTAGCAGTATACGGCATCCTCTCCACCACTGGCGAGATATTACATCAGACAGATGGGTGTTGCAAATAGTGTGAAGGGGTTATTCCCCCCCACTTCAAGACTACTTCTCCACCTATGCCTCCAGTGTACGATTGGCTGACGAAGGATCACCTTGCGTTGCTCCGCAATGAAGTCAAGACTCTTTTGGCCAAGGGAGCAATAGAGAGAGTTCCCAGGCAGTGGTTGCTATTCCCGCTACTTTCTGGTCCCCAAGAAAGACGGAGACCTTCGTCCTATTCTAGACCTCAGTGCCCTCCATTATTGTCTAAAAAAGAAGAAATTAAGATGCTCACCCTTGCTTAGGTCCTGTCTGCCCTTGACCCCGGAGACTGGACGGTAGCGTTGGACTTGCAAGGTGCTTATTTTCATATCCCCATCCTGCCAGCCCATCGTAGTTACCTGCGGTTCATGGTGTGTCTTGAGCACTTTCAATTTGCAGTTCTCCCCTTTGGCCTCACCAGCTTCCCTCAGGTGTTCACAAAGGTGATGGCGGTGGTCGCATCCCATCTGCGGAGCTCAGGGGTTCCAGTGTTCCCCTAGCTCGACAACTGGTTATTGAAGAGGCCCTGCGTCTCTGGACTTGTCTGGAACAACATGGCATTTCCCTGGTGGTTCAACGCCTGGCCAGTTCTCTGAATGCCAGGGCAGACAAGCTCAGCCGAAGGTACCTTGCGGATCACGAATGGCATCTCCATCCAGAGATGGCTCAAGGTCTCTTTCAGCCGTGGAGAGAGCCGTGGTTAGATCTACTCACTTCCAAAGAGAACATGCAATGTCAGCAGGTTTGCTTGTTGTAATTTCCATGACGGCACTTGCTCAGCGATGCTTTTTGTTGCGAGGGGAGCTCAGGCCTTCTATACCCCTTTCCACCCCTACCATTTCTACCCAGAGTGCTCAAGAAGGCCAGAAGTGACCGAGCACAAGGTATTCTTGTTGCTCCGGACTGGGCACAGAGAGTTTGGAATCCTGAGCTTCTAGACATGAGCATTGATCCTCTGTTCAGGCTGCCCCTTCGGGAAGATCTTCTGTTACAGCAGCAGGGGAGGGTTCTCCACCCACACCTGTCCACACTCCGCCTCCTTGTGAGATTGAGTGGCAACAGTTAACAGCTTTTGACCTGCCTTCCAAAGTCTGTAAGGTTATCTTGGCAGCCAGGCATCACTCCACAAAATTTGTATATGCCTGCAGATGGAACACATTTTGTAAATTTTGTATTGACCCTTTATCTGCTCCCTTAACTGAAGTCCTTCTGTTTATACTTACCATGGCCCAGCAGGGCTTTGCTATGGGCACATTGAAGGGCTATCTTTCGGCCCATTCTTCTTTTCTTCGGCTACCTGATCAGCCATCTCTTTTTAAATCTCCTCTGATGCAGAGATTCTTGAAGGGGTTAACATATTTGTTTTCTCCTTCACCTTTTATCATGCCACAGTGGGACCTTAATTTAGTCTATGAGCGTTATCGTTCTACTGCGATCGAACCAAAGAAATCCGGGTGGATGTCCAACTCTTTATAGGATACATGGGTGCAAAGAAAGGACATGCTGTCCAGAAGAGGACTATATCCTGATTCCTTAACGACCCCTCCATCCTCCACACACTGTAGAATTGGTTTTCAGTTTCAGGGATGTTTCCCTTCAGGGCCCTAGGTATTCATTTTTTAAAGCACCTTGGTCAGTCACTTCATGGCTTTGCACTTCTGCTGTGGAAATTCATGAAAGGTACTGACGTCAGGGCACCGGAGTGGCGGTTATATTGACGACCCAGATTTCACGAGGATCACAAACACGACGCCGACAACGTCTCGAGGAGCTGACTGGCGCCCAGGGGTATTGCTAAGTAAAATCTTCCGGATCCAGCGTCACGCCTGGAAGTTCAATTGTAAGGAATCTGCGACTAGATCATGCCTTTCCAGATAAGACGTTACTGAACTTGTCCAACAATTCCCACGCATGTGGGTAGGCAGTTGTGCAGCTCCGCTTCTGATCTGTCCCACCTCAGATGTGACGCCGGGGCAACTGTATCTGCGCAAACCCCATGTGCTGATGCCACTTCCTTTCTTTCTGTGCCTTCTGATGCTGATCAGGAATGCCATTGAATTCTGTCAACTGACAAAAATACTTGCTTTTCCTCAAAAATCTTCCAGTGTGCAAGGGTCCTGTTCCCTCCAAAAACTGCAAGTTTTTAGTCCTGCAAGGACTGCAACCAACAGATGTCCGTGACAGACTCCCACCATGTGTGTCTTTGGTGCCACCGCTCCAGGCACTGCTCAGTGTTTTGTGCCTGCTGCGCCAAGATGAACAGGAAGGCCATCTGGGATAGTGAAGCCAAACTTACCATCGCAGAACTTCAGAAAAAGTTGCAGCCGTCTCAGCCAAGGGCACAGATGCGCTCCAGGGGCCGATCTCATAAACATACATTGACGAGGTCCAAAACTTTAGGTAAGTCAAAGAAATCAAGAAAACACAACAAATAGAAGCACGGTTCTCGCTCGCTTCGCCACTCCCATCATTCAGAGGCATGTGATGCTCTGGGTAACTTCAGGCCTTAAAGTTGTTCCCATCTTTTGGAACTGATTCTTCAGCTGTTTCTGATGCAACCTGATGTTCCACAAGAGATCAACAATGCTGCAACAGCTGCACAAACTCAAACTGTCTATGGACAAAATATTTGGTACCCCACCAGATACCTCAGGAGCGCCACTCGACCTTGCTTCAATGCCGAACCTTCCCTGACAGATTACTCTTGATCCTGTACAACGTCGAACCTCACCGAAGCAGCGTTGATCATTTTGTCAGAGTCCAGAACTCAATTTCACAACTTCCCCCACATGAGGTCGAGAAGAACACACATGTACTCAACTTTGGAGCCACAGACCAAACAGCAACATGCTAACCCTGGTATGTCAACAAAGGAGTCCGGCTCCTTTGTGACTGTGATTAGGATGACTGCAGATGTTTTAGACCTCATCCAGGACACAACAGAGGTGAAAACAAATGTTTTAACCAATCAAAAAAGACAAGAACCTCTTTTTCTCTTCATTGATGCTCTTACTGATGTACTGATCTGCGCCTGGGCAAAATCAGGATCTTGCCCGCAAGGCAATACAGTAAGTCCACCTAGTCCTGCTCTCGGGGACCGGCATTTCTGATTACAGCACTCCTATCCTGAGAGGTTGGTAGTGCAGGCATCCACAAGTCACCTAAAACCTAACTCATTTCCCACAACACATCCTGTCAGAGAATTCACATGCATATTTTCCTCTTCCAGCCTTGCCTTCTGATCTGTCAGTGCTACTTGCCTCCTGGGGAGGTACTTGCATGCATTGTGGGTCAGAGTGGCAGACATCTTGCCAGTTGTCCCAGACCATATACGATCAACCCTGCAATGCCTTATCACAGATGGTTGCTGCAGAGTACTCCATTTGCTTGGGCTTGGACACAATCCACTGTCTGGGTAGAGCAGGCGGGACCTGTGTGGTGCTTCAGTACTTCAACTGGATCCACTCCACAGGCTTCTCCAATGACGTTCAGCAGTCATTAATGGACATACCATTAGATGGCGCTCAGCTCTTTGGAGCGTAGGCGGACTCCGCCGTGGCAAGTTTTAAAGAGAGCAAAGCCACTGCTCGTCCCTAGGTCTAGCTCCTGTTTGGCAGATGCCACAGAAATTTCGCACCCTGTGAGGTTTCAGCAGGGGATACCAGCAAAGGCAACACAAGAATGCACCTCAACAACAGCATAAGGCCTCCCAGTCCTTTGAAGGTAGAGGCCTGGGAGAAGCCCAACAACATCCAGGCCTCAGGGTGAACGTACTACCCATCACCACCTCCGTGTGAAACCTCTATTACGTCATCAGCACTAGAAGATGACCCGGTAGGAGGTTGCATCACGTGACCTCCCAAGGTGGAGGTATATCACATTTGACCAATGGGTGCTCCAAATCGTGGAACATGGTTACTCCTTGCTCTGCCTGTCTTTTCCCTTAGACATCCCACCTATACCACAACCCCTCCTGGAGGGCCACTTATCGATAGTGCGGAGGGAAGTTCAAGCTCTCATACCCAAGGGAGCAATAGGAAGTGTACCAACATTAACGACCAGTAGTGACTGTTGCTTACATGATTTCCCTGGTACCAAAGGAGGACGGAGGCCTTCATCCAGTCCTCAGTCTTCTCTCTGTGAACTTCTTCCTTTGCAAATACAAGTTCAAGATGGTCACCCTAGCCCAGGTTCTGTCTGCCATGAACCCAGGAGACTGAATTGTGGCATTAGATATGCAGGTATTTCCACATCCCTGTCCTGCAGCTCCACAGACATTACCTGCAGTTTCAGCTTGGGCAAGAGCCCTTTCAATTCTCCATGCTCCTCTTTTGCCTTACCAGTGCACCTCAAGTGTTTGCAATGGTGATTGTGGTGGTTTCATGCCATCTACAGAGTTTATCAATACCAGTCTTCCTGAACCTCAACGACTAGCTACTTAAGGGGCACTCCCCTCAAACCGTTGTCAACCAGCTCCAGTTGACGGTCGACCTCCTGACATTTTTGTGCTTTTCCATCAATGTGCCAAAATCACACCTGACTCCTTCACAATGGCTCCCTTTCATCAGTGCCATCCTTGATACTGTAATCTTTGGAGCGCTCCCTCTGAGAGTCTTGGACATTTGTGCTATAATCCTGATGTTTCGACCTTTGAACTGGGTCCCAGTGAGAGAGAGACTGAGGAATCTGGGCTTCTTAGCCTTCTGTAGCCCTGCTCATACACAATGCCAGGTGGCACGTGTGGGCCCTGCTGTTGGATCTAAAGTCTCAGCGGGCCCAGCACTAAAATAATCTGTCAGATTTTATCCAGGTGTCGGAGGAGACTGCAAAAGATCTGTAGTGATGTTTGCTTCCCCCAGTTGGACTGGCGGCAGACCCCTCTCCCTACCCACCCTGAGCTATCATTAATGATGCATGCTTTGATGCTATGTTGGGAAGGTCATCTGGGAGGGGTGGAGATCAGAGGGCTCTGGTTTCCAGTGGAGACTCCCCTTCACTTGGAGTTGAAAGTGATTCACTTATCCCTAAAACATTCCTCCCTCCATCAAAGGGTCAACACAACCACCATGTGCTACCACAACAAACTGTGGTATTGGGTGTGGATCCTGTGCCAGAAGGCGCTATATATCTGGAAGTTTCTAAAACACCTGGCAGGATTTTTAAATGTCAGGGCAAGCAAACTCAGCTGACGTAGCCTAGCACAACATGAATGCAGTTGCTCTTGGAGGTGGCACAGGGTATCTTCTAGCATTGGGGAGAACCCTGCCTCAGTGTATTTGTCCCTTAAGGAAAGACGCAGTCTAAAATGTTTTGCACATTGGAGTTCCCAAGTTGGCGCTTCCTCTGAGACTCTTTCCGCCTGAATTGGGGGTCAGGACTCCTGTATGCCTTATCTGATAGAGACATCTAGCCGCAGATTTCCTACCTTTGAATTTCCCAGGCATTAGGCTGGATCCAGAAGATTTTTCTACGAGCAATACCCTTTCGCGCCGGTAGGTGGCGTCGGTCGGATCAACGTGACTTCATCTCAACTGTTGCGACATCTGCATCACCTACATAGGCGCCACCTCGGCACGCTAATGTCAGTTCTTTACTTTCCGCGCCAGCCAGCGCAGATCCCTGAAGAGAGCAACCCTCTGCCACTTTTTTCAACATTTGTCGAATGTTTTTTGGTGTGAAGGTTTTTTACCAGGTCCAAGAAGACTTTGGGATTCAAGCTATGCGGCGCCTGCCACCGCGCTATGCCTGTGACAGATTCACAGTTGGTGTGTCTTTGGTGCCTGGAGCGCGACCACGTCTCCAAGTCATGCTCTGACTGCCGGGCTATGGCTCCGAAAGCTTTAAGCGAACGGTCCCTACAGCTGGTTCGGGCCCAGCGCTCGGTTGCGCATGGTCCCCTCCCCTCATTCTCAGTCCCTGTCCAGAGGAAGCTCCGGGCACCAATCCGGAAGCCCTGAGTTTCTATCCTCCCCTTCAAAGTCTTTGAAATTCTTCCTGTTCATCGATCAACGTGACGGAGGCGCCTTAGCATTCTAGGAATCTGCGCCTGGGTGACTCCGCGCTTCCCAAATTTTCCAGGAGCAACCCTTGCCCAGCACTTGGAGTTTTATGACGCCATGTGCCTCATATTTAGGCGACCTGAACCTACCAGTGTGCTTTTGCGTCCCGTAGGCTCAGAGGGGTCTCCATCGGGTTCCGTGCCGGCAGCTCTGGCGACAGTGACCCCCCCCCCCTCCCATGGATCCGGACCAGCGCCATTCCTGACAGAGAAACTCCCAGCGCCGCACATGCTCACCGACAGCTCCAGACCCATTTTTATCCCCAAGGATCCAGAGCTGATACCGTCACAGAAAGAACCCTTGAGTTCTGAATAGTTTCCTCAGCCCTATTCTGAAGGACTATGAATGGAGGAAGACTGGTAGGGGGTCGCTGGACACTTTACAAGACCAGCCTTACCACAACATGGATAGGTGTGAGGGTCTGGGTGTGACGAGTGAACTGCATTTCGCTCCAGATTCTGGTCTCTTTTCTCCCCCTACCTTGGCTACAAAGGAGGAGCATCCTACTCAATGGTGGTGCGAAGGGCAGCTGAGGTCCTGGGCCTTGAGCTCCCGGGCCTTGAGCTCCCTTCTGTGGTAGTCAAAACAATCATCTTGACAGAGGTCGTGCAACCTGGTGCCCCCTCATCTGACCCCCTGCTGCCTTTCAGCGTAGCCTTAACTGATGTCCTACTGGGCATCTTGTCTAAGCCCATCACAAGGACTCCTATGAATAGGACAATTACCTGCTGCCATCGCCCCTGCACTGGGTCACCCATCTTTCCTCACCAACTACCCTACCCGGCGAGCTCGGTGATCCAAGCCTCTACCTCACAAGACACGTTCCCTTCTGCACCCCCAAATGGGGGATCCAAGATGCTGTATAGTTGGGGTAAGAAAATGTTTCTTCCTCCAGTCTTGCATTGCGGTCGGTGAACATTGCATGCTTATTGGGCTGTTATTTCCACACTTTGCAGGAAACTGTCGCGCAAGTGCTGCCACATGTCCCAGAGGAGGCCCTGGCCATCCTCTCCCAAGCGGTGTCATACAGGAGTGATGCTGCAAAGTTTGTCATCCTTTGTGGGCTTGACACGAGTGACTTTCTGGGCAGAGCAATTTCTTTGACAGTGGCTGTTAGAGCCATGCCTTGTTGAGGACTTCTGGCATTTATGAGGGATGTCCTGGCCTCTCTCATGAATATGCCCTTTGAGGGCACCCATCTCTTCAGAGACCAAGCAAACATAGCGCTGGATGTTTTAAGAGACCCCAGGCTACGGCCAAGTCCTTGGGCCTCTCAGTGGCCACTCGTCCCCAGACTGCCTTTCGTGGCTACAAAAGGGACTTTCAGCTGTGCCAGCCTTATCCCAGCTACAAGACCACTTAAGTGGATGTGGCTCTTTTCGGTCCCTTGGGTCAGGCGGCCAGTGGTCGGGTCAGTCCACAAACCACCCTGCACCCTCAACCTCCTAACCTTCCTAGTCCGGCCCTTCAAGATCTTGGGAGGCAGTTGGTGGCAGGATCAGCTATCACCTCCACCACTGGCATGGCATCACATCGCACAGGTACTTTAAAGGGGCTACTCCCCCCCCCCCCTTTGAGACTACCCCTCCTTCCATGCTACCAACTTATAACTTGCTGATGGAGGATCACTTGGCTTTGCTTCAGGTGGAAGTCAGGACTCATTTGGCCAAGGGAGCCATGGAGATTGAGTGGCAACAGTTGACAGCTTTTGACCTTCCTCCCGAAGTCTGTAGCGTTATCTTGGCAGCCAGGCGTCCTTCCACCAAAATGGTATACACCTGTAGATTAACAGATTTGTGTCATGGTGCACAGCAAAGGCTGTGGATCCCCTTTCTGCCCCTCTTTCAGAGGTTATCCTCATTCTTTCCTTGGCCCAGCAGGGCTCTGCTCTGGGCACTCTCAAGGGCTATCTTTCGGCCATTTCAGCCTTTCTTCGCCTTCCAGATCAATCTTCTCTTTTCAAGTCCCCTATTGTAAATCACTTTCTTAAGGGCATTACTCACCTGTTTCCTCATATTCCTTTCGTAATGCCCAAGTGGGCCTTGACTCTTGTTCGGACTTACCTTATGTGCGCTTCTTTCGAGTCGCTACATAACTGTCCTCTCAGACTTTTGACTCTCAAAACTGCCTATTTGGTTGCCATCACCCCTGCTCGCAGGGTGAGTGAGCTTCAGGCTCTTTCTTCGAAACCTCTTTTCTTGGCTGTTCATCCGGACAAGGTTGTCCTTCGCACTAGGACTTCCTTTCTTCCCAAAGTGGCTACCTCTTTCCACATAGGACAGACCATCACTTTGCCCACCTTCTTCCTGCCCCCAAATCCTTCTGAAGAAGAGGAGAGGCTCTACCGTCTGGATCCAAAACGTGCGCTTTAATTTTATCTGAATGGCACAAAACAATTCTGGGTGGATGATCAGCTGTTTGTTGGCTATGTGGCCTCCAAGAAAGGTTGGGCCGTGCAAAAATGGACCATCTCTTGATCGGTCGTTGTTTGCCTCAAATGTTGCTATTCCTTGAAGAAAATGGAGCCTCTAGTAGGGTTGCGCACCCACTACTGCTTTGGGACGTGGAGTCCTCCTTCATGACATGTGCCAGGCAGCCACGTGGGCTTGATTGCACATGTTCACTAAATATTACTGCCTGGACGGCCAAGTCCGGAGAGATGGCTTCTTTGGCAGTTCAGTTCTCCAGGATTTTCTGGTGTGAACTTAGTTGCAGACCCACCACGGGGGTTAGCATTACTGGGGTGTCTATTCTAAGGTAAGGAATCCATAACTAATAGTCTCTTTCAGATGAAAAAGTTACATACCTTCGGGAACGATATATCTGTAAGAGAGATATATTAGTTATGGATTCCTTATCGCCCCACCCATCCTCCCCGTTCTACGAATGATCTTCCTTTCAGGGCCCTAGTTTTGTGCACCAGTGGTCAGTGTCTTGCATGGCTCTGCGCTTCTTGCATGGAATGTCGTGTAAAGAACTGACTTCAGCGCGCAGGGGCGGCATCTAAGTAGATACTGTGACATCATTCTGGCGATCATGGCGCCAACGACGAATGCAGAGTCGACCGACGCCACCTACCGGCGCACAGGGGTACTGCTGAAGAAAAATTCTCTAGATCCAGTCTGATGCCTGGGGGTAATTCTAAGTTAAGGAATCCATAACTAATAAATGTGTCTTACAGATATATCGTTACCGAAGGTAAGTAACTTGTTCGATAAGCATTTCTTCCCTCAGTCAAGGGGAAGCTGGTGCAGGTGTTCACGGACAACACCACCGCCATGTGGTACTGCGACAAGCAGGGTGGGGTGGGGTGGGGTTGTGGACCTTTTGTCGAGAGGCCCTGCGTCTCTATACCTAGCTGAAACAGCAGGGCGTAACCCTAGTGGTTCAACAACTGGCAGGTTCTGAGGACAAACTCAGCCGTCGATGCCTAGCGGATCATGAATAGTGTCTCCAGACGGAGGTAGCGCAAGCTCTCTTTCATTAGTGGGGAGAAATTTGGTTAGATGTATCCGTAGAGAATGTGAAGTGTCTGAAATAATGCGCGCTGGAGTTTCCAAGGTGGCTATCGCTCAGCATCATATTTCGTCGCGAGTGGAGGTCAGGCCTGCTGTACGCCTTTCTGCCCATACCACTTGTGCCCACGGTTCGGAAGTAGCGACCGGGGCCAAGTCATTCTTGTGGGTCCGGAGTGGGCGAGGAGAGCCTGGTATCCAGAGCGTCTGAAGATGAGCATCGATCCACCGATCAGGCTGCCCCTTCGAGAGGATCTTCTGTCGCAGCATCAGGGCAGGGCTCTCCACCAGAACCTGTCAACTCTACGCCTAGATGCGTGGAGACTGTGCAGCAGCTGTGGATGGCTTTTTACCTTCGTCCCGAGATATGTAACGCTATTTTGGTGGCCCTCCACTATGACGGTATATGCCTGCTATTGTATTATACTGTACAGAAAGGTCTATTGACCCTATTTCTGCTTCTCTTTCCACAGTCCTTTTATTCATACTGACCCTTGCCCTGCAGGGCTCTGCTTTGGGAACTCTCAATGGTTATCTCTCTGCTCTGTCTGATTTTTTGTGACTGCCAGACCAGCCCTCTCCCAGTCTCCAATTGTACATAGGTTTCTAAAAGGGCTGTCTCACTTTGTTCCACCCACGCCATTTGTTATGCTTCAGTGGGACCTTTATTTGGTCCTCACCTACCTAATCTGTGCTCCCTTCGAGCCTTTACATATGTGTCCCCTCTGGCTGTTGACCATGAAAACAGCCTTTTTAGTGGCAATTACATCTGCACGGAGACTGAGTGAGTTGTAGGCGTTACTTTGCATGCCTCCCTATCTAATGTCTTTTCCAGTCAAAGAGGGGTCTCACACAGGGCTTCCTTTTTACCAAAGTTTCTGACCCCATTCCATCTGGGTCAATCCATCACGTTGCCCACCTTCTTTGCTCCCCTCATCCCTCTAAAGAGGAGGAGTGTCTCCACCGACTGGACTCAAAAAGAGCATTGTCGTTCTAGTTTGACCGCACCAAAGAGTTCCAGGTGGACGACAACTCTTCATGGGGTAAGTTGGATCAAAGAAAGGTTGTGCGATGCAGAAGAGGGCTATCTCATGATGGGTCATCATCTGCATCAACATGTTCTACCCTCTGGCCAAGAAGCAGCCCCATGAAGGCTTAAGAGCTTGTTTCACTAAAGCTAAGGCTGCTACCACGGTGTTGCATTGTGGTATTCCAGTCTTTTACATTTGTCAGGCTGCAACGTGGGCATCCCTGCACACGTTTAGCAAACACTACTGCCTGGACAGTCAAGTCCGAAGGGACAGACTTTTTGGCTGCACTGTCCTCCAGGACTTCCTGGTCTAATTTTGTCCGCAGTCCCTCCTCTGGGAATGGTATTGCTTGGGTATCTGTTTAAAGGTAGAGAATCTGTTGCTAGATGTCTGTCAGATGGACAAGTTACTTACCTTCATCTGAAAGAAACAGGTTAGTATTAGATTCCTTACCTTAGAATATCCCCAGGCGTCAGTCTGGATCCGGAAACTTTTGCGTAGCAGTACCCCTGCGCGTCGGTAGGCGTCGTCTGCAGGCGTCCCCTGCGGCTCCGCGTCGTCGGCGTCGTGCGCCGTGATGACGTCGCTGGAGTATATAGACGCCGCCTCCGCGCGCTGACGTCAGTTCTTCTTTTTTCCGCGCCAGTTAGCGCAGATCCGAAGAGCAGTACTCCGGTCTTTGACCAAGTTTTTTGTTAACTGATTGATCTTTACGGTGCCGGTAGGATGCCCGGTTTCAAGAGTTGTGACGAGTGCGACCGCATGATGTCGGTCACCGACCACCATCGACTCTGCCTCCGGTGTCTGGGCGCGGACCACGACGTGGAGTCCTGCGTCGACTGTCGGGCCTTGACTGGAAAAGCTAGGCGGGAGCGGTCCCGCAAGCTTCTCGAGCTCCGGTTGTCGGCCCCGCGTCGAGAGCGGTCCCGGTCCGGTCGGAGGTCGAGGGAACGGTCGAGGGAACGGTCGCGGAGCCGCCATGGGCGCTCCGGGAGTCGCCACCATTCCTCCGGCTCGTCAGGTAAGCACAAGAAGTCGGGGCGTCGCCATCGCACCCCCGACTCCCCCCGACGCCCGCGTGCTGCGGCCGGGGGCTCGGGTGACCCCACCCCCGCGGTCCCGCATGGGTCGCCGACGCCGTCTACCCCACACCTGTCGGTCCCTGGGGAAGGCGCGTCGCGTGAGGAGATCGAGGCCTTCCTCATTGCTATGAGGGCGAGGTCTTCTCCGGCGGGGCCTTCGGCGCCTGCGGGCCCGTCGGTCCCGTCTGGGGGCCCGAGCGGTTCGGGTGCTCCTGCCCCGGCGCCGCCGGTGGCTCCGGCCCCGGCGCCGCTGGTTCCCTCTGGTTCGTCGCCGGCTGGTCTCCCGGCCTCTCCGGCGTCGGTTCCTGTGGGCCAACCCGTGGTACCGCCCCCGCGTGGTGCAGCGACTCCGCCGTCGGCTCCGGCCGGCGTCGGGTCCCCGGCACCGACGCCGCGCGGCGCCACCCCCCTTTCCTCCCCGACTCTGGACTCGGAGCCGGACCGGCGTCGGCCGACGCCGGACCCGACGCCGATGGGGCCCGTTGACCCCGATGTCTATATCGTCGACCCAGAATATGGGTATGACGAGGAGGAGTATGGAGAGGGTTGGGAGGGGTCTGAGGACCCTCTATCCCGTGCCTGCCAGTACGATGTGGACTGGGTAGGTGATCTGGGTGATGCCAGTGGCCTGGACGAGTCGCCCAACCCTGGGTTTGTCTCTCCGTCCCCTGTGGCGTCCGAGGCGGGTGCTGCCTATTCGGTGGTCCTGATGAGGGCTGCCAAGGCCTTACACCTTGAGCTTCCCGTCGCGAAGGTCAAACCGAATATTCTGACGGAAGTTTTTAAACCGCAGTCATGCCCCCAGGAGCCTCTGCTGCCGTTTAATGAGGCCCTGACGGATGTCCTTCTGGGCACCTGGTCCAGGCCCGCTTCTGGTGCGCCGGTTGACCGGAACGTTGCCAGGCGTCACCGTCCCTGCTCGGACGACCCTGCCTTCCTGTCCACCCATCCCTCCCCGGAGAGTCTGGTGATCCAGGCCTCCACTTCACAGTCCGCATTTCCGTCGGCTCCGCCCGACCGGGAATCAAAGAGGTACGACCAATTTGGAAAAAAAGTGTTTTCCTCTTTGAGCGCTGGACTGCGGTCTTGTAACACCGCGTGCCTCTTGGGCCGCTACACCCACTCCCTGTGGGATACGGTCGAGGAGTGTTTGCCGCAATGCCCCCAGGAAGTGCGGGACAAGCTCACCCGGGCCTTTGTTGAAGGCCGGGATGCGGCGCGGTACTCGATCCGTTGTGGTCTGGACACCACGGACTCACTGGGACGGGCCATGTCCACTACGGTGGCGATTCGTCGCCATGCCTGGCTGAGATCTGCCAACTTCTCACCAGACGTCCAAAATACACTAATGGACATGCCATTTGATGGCAGTCGCCTATTTGGTGACAAAGCGGACCACGCGCTGGAGCGCTTCAAGGACTCCAGGGTCACGGCCAAGTCCTTGGGTCTTTCGACCCAGCGCCAGCAGACGGGTTCGTTTCGGCCCTTTCGTGGCCAAGGGAGGGGAGGTCCCACACGTGCTGCCAGCCACGCGGCGCAGAGCGCTCCCCAGCGCGGTGGCGCCCGTGGTTTCCGCCGTGGTGGCGGTAGAGGCCAGCGTCGTGGTCAGTCCACGCCTCCCTCCGCTGCGGCATCCAAGCCTTCCTAGTCCGAGCTTTCGGGCTCACGTGACGCCAGTGGGTGGCAGGGTTCGCCATCACCACTCCCGCTGGCGCGCGATAACATCGGACAGGTGGGTGCTGCAGCTTGTCCGAAGGGGCTATGCCCTCCCCTTCGAGTCCACTCCTCCAGCCATGCCACCGCAGAACCACCGTGTGTCGGGGGACCACTTGACACTTCTGCAGGAGGAAGTTACGGCCCTCTTGGCCAAGGGGGCCATCGAGCGCGTTCCTGGGCCAGAAGTAGGGTGTGGTTGCTACTCCCACTACTTTCTGGTACCCAAGAAGGACAAGGGAGGCCTGCGTCCTATCTTGGATCTACGGAACGTCAACGGCTTCCTCCGGAAGGAGAAGTTCAAGATGTTGACTTTGGCTCAGGTCTTGGCTGCTCTAGACCCACAAGACTGGATGGTAGCGTTGGACTTGCAGGATGCGTACTTTCACATCCCCGTCCTGCCGGCCCACCGGCGTTACCTGCGGTTCACGGTAGGCCACGAGCACTTTCAGTTTATCGTGCTCCCATTCGGCCTTACCAGCGCCCCACGGGTGTTCACGAAAGTGATGGCGGTGGTCGCAGCTCATCTGCGCCGGTTAGGGGTTTCAGTCTTCCCCTACCTCGACGACTGGCTGTTGAAGGCGGGCTCGCCCCAGACAGTCGTCCACCACCTTCAGATGACGGCAGACCTCCTGCACGAGCTGGGGTTTTCCATCAATGTGCCGAAATCACACCTGTGTCCCTCTCAAAAGCTCCTTTTCATCGGAGCGGTTCTCGACTCGGCGCAGTTTCGGGTTTATCCTCCGGAACGGCGGGTCCGGGATATTCAGGCTCTGATTCCCATCTTTCAGCCGTTATCCCGGGTTTCGGTCAGGTTGACGCTGCGGCTTCTGGGGCTGATGGCCTCCTGCATCCTTCTGGTGCATCACGCCAGATGGCGGATGCGGGCTCTGCAGTGGGACCTGAAGTTTCAGTGGGCCCAGCATCAGGGCAACCTATCCGACCATGTCCTGATCTCGGAGGGCACTGCGAGACAGTTGCAGTGGTGGCTTACGGACCGCGATTGGGTCAGGGGCAGATCCCTCTCCCTTCCCCAACCGGAGCACGTGGTTGTGACGGACGCGTCCCTCCAAGGCTGGGGTGGCCACTTGGGAGAGGCGGAGATCAGAGGCCTCTGGTCTCCGGCGGAGTCCCGGCTCCATATCAACATGTTGGAGCTGCGGGCGATCCGCCTAGCACTGAAGGCATTCCTCCCCTTTGTCGACGGGAGTGTAGTGCAGGTGTTCACGGACAACACCACCGCCATGTGGTACTGCAACAAACAGGGCGGTGTGGGGTCGTGGACCCTTTGCCAAGAGGCTCTGCGCCTCTGGCAATGGCTGGAACGTCAGGGCGTGACTCTGACGGTTCAACACCTGGCAGGTTCTCTGAACGCCAGGGCGGACGAACTCAGCCGTCGGTGCTCGGTGGATCACGAATGGCGTCTGAACTCGGATGTGGCGAGAGGCCTCTTTCAGCAATGGGGAGAGCCTTGGTTAGATCTATTCGCCACAGAAGAGAACGCGCAATGTCATCAGTTCTGCGCGTTGGAGTTTCCAGGACGGCACTCGCTCGGCGACGCCTTTCGGCGCGAGTGGAGTTGCGGTCTGTTGTACGCCTTTCCGCCTATACCACTTCTGCCCAGAGTGCTGAAGAAGATCAGGCGCGACCGGGCCCAAGTTATCCTTGTGGCTCCGGACTGGGCTCGAAGATACTGGTATCCCGAGCTACTCAGCATGACAGTCGGTCCCTCGATCCGCCTGCCCCTTCAGGAGGACCTTCTGTCGCAGCAGCAGGGGACGGTCCTCCACCCGAACCTGTCCAGTCTCCACCTCCATGCGTGGAGATTGAGCGGCGACAGTTGAGGCCATTTGACTTGCCTCCTGAAGTCTGTGATGTTATTCTGGCAGCCAGGCGTCCCTCCACAAAGTCGGTATACGCCTGCCGGTGGAACAGATTTGTGGCATGGTGCACAGCAAAGGCTGTGGATCCCCTTTCTGCCCCTCTGTCTGAGGTTCTCCTCTTCCTCCTTTCCCTTGCCCAGCAGGGCTCTGCTCTGGGCACTATCAAGGGCTATCTTTCTGCCCTTTCCGCCTTCTTGAGGCTACCTGATCAGCCATCTTTGTTCAAGTCCCCTATTGTGTTAAGATTCTTGAAGGGCATCACGCACATGTATCCTCCAACTCCGTTCGTGATGCCTCAGTGGGACTTGAACTTGGTTTTGACTTTCCTGATGTGCGCTCCCTTTGAGCCCCTTCATTCCTGTCCTCTCTGTCTTCTCACCTTAAAGACGGCCTTCCTGGTAGCCATCACCTCTGCCAGGAGAGTGAGTGAGCTCCAGGCTCTTTCTATTCAACCTCCTTTCTTGTCTGTTCATCCTGATAAGGTGGTTCTTCGGACTAGACCTTCTTTCCTGCCCAAGGTAGTCTCTGCTTTTCACATTGGGCAGTCCATCACCTTGCCCTCCTTCTTCCCGCCTCCGCATCCTTCAAAGGATGAAGAGCGGCTCCATCGTCTGGACCCAAAACGTGCGCTTTCATTCTATATGGATCGCACACGCCAGTTCCGGGTGGATGACCAACTGTTTGTTGGCTACGTGGGTGAGAAGAAGGGAAGGGCGGTACAGAAACGGACCATCTCTCGGTGGGTCGTCCTGTGCATCAAAGCATGCTACTCTTTGGCTCGGAAGGAGCCTCCTGTTGGGCTGAGGGCCCATTCCACTCGGGCTACGGCGGCTACTACTGCCCTGGGCCGGGGAGTCCCTTTGCAGGACATTTGCCAGGCGGCTACGTGGGCCTCGCTGCACACCTTTGCGAGGCACTACTGCCTGGACAGTCAAGTCCGGAGGGATGGCTTCTTTGGCCGTTCGGTCCTCCAGGACTTTCTGGTGTAGGTTGTATTGGTTCGCAGACCCACCACCGGGGTTGGTATTGCTGGGGTATCTATTCTAAGGTAAGGAATCTAATACTAACCTGTTTCTTTCAGATGAACAAGTTACTTACCTTCGGTAACGATATATCTGTAAGAAACAGTAGTTAGTATTAGATTCCTTACCGCCCCACCCGTCCTCCCCGTTCTGCGAACTGATACCTAGGGTTAAGGACATCCCTTTCAGGGCCCTAGTTTCAAATGGCACCAGTGTTGGTTCTCACATGGCTCTGCGTGTTCTGGCGCGGAAAAGCTGTGTGCAAAGAACTGACGTCAGCGCGCGGAGGCGGCGTCTATATACTCCAGCGACGTCATCACGGCGCACGACGCCGACGACGCGGAGCCGCAGGGGACGCCTGCAGACGACGCCTACCGACGCGCAGGGGTACTGCTACGCAAAAGTTTCCGGATCCAGACTGACGCCTGGGGATATTCTAAGGTAAGGAATCTAATACTAACTACTGTTTCTTACAGATATATCGTTACCGAAGGTAAGTAACTTGTTCAATAACACCTTATCTGGGAGAGACAAGATCTAGCTGAAGATTCCTTACCGATCCACCCCTCCTCCCCACACTGCAGACAGATTTTTAGAGTCAGGGTTGCTCCCTTTCAGGACCCTAGGTGTTCGGAAACTCACAGTGCACTTCATCGCTTTGCACTCGGGGACTGGAAAGTCTTGAAAAGTAACTGACGGCAGTGCACTGAGGTGGCGCCTAAATAGATGACACAAACATCACAATTGCAGAGATGACGATGCTCCCACCCCCCCCCCCCTCCCCAGAGCCAAACGACACCACCAAGAGTATTGCTTGAAGAAAAATCATCCGGATCCAGTCTGATGCCTGGGAAATTTAACAGTAGGGAATCTGAGGCTAGATCATATCTCTACCAGATAAGGCGAGTCCTTTACCCCTACCTGTACTGCCTAGAGCACTAAAAAAGATCAAGAAAGACCGAACACAAGTCATCCTAGTTGCCCTGGACTGGGTGAGTAGAGTGTGGTACCTGGAACTTCTGGCCATGAGCACATGTCCTCCACTCCAGCTGTCTCTTTGAGAGGTCCTCCTGTCACAACAGCAGTCCTGCACCTGAACCTGTGCAACGTACACCTCCATACTTGGAGGTTGAACTGTGACAGCTGATGGCTTTTGATCTCTTTCCCAAAATGGTTGATGCCATATTGACAGCAAGGCTTCCTTCCACCATACGTGTATACACAGGACACTGGCCGAAGTTAGTTGTCTAGTGTTCTCTCATGACAGCAAACCCCTGAATGCAAAGTTGTCTCACTTTTTACTATTTTGTCTTTCCCTGGCCCAGAAAGGCCTTGCATTGGCTACATTTGAAGGTTTTCTCTCAGCCTTCTTACGAGTGCCAGATCAGTTATTCCTCTTCAAGTTTTCTGTTGTGATACATTTTTTGAAAGGACTGATCTCAGTGTTTCTGCCAGCACCTTCAGAGATGCCACACTATTTGAACTGATGCACTGTTGTTCTGTAGGCCAACTGACCATCAAAATGGTGTTTTCCATTGCCGTAACATCTGCCCGGCAAGTGAGCGAACTCTAGGCCTGAACATTACAGTAACCATACACATTCTTCTTTCGGTACAAACTCGTCCTCTGGATAAAGGCACATTCCTGTTGAAGGTAGTGACTCCCTTACATGTAGGGCTGTGCATCACCTTGCTGGCTTTCTGAGCTTCGCCTCCCCCTTCAAGGAGGAGGAACGGCTCCACCGCCTGGACCTGAAGAGGGCCATTATCTTCTACATAGATCGAACCAAAGACCACCGACTGGTCAACCAACTTTTTGTTGGTTTCTCTGGAGCAAAGAAGGGCAAAGCAGTCTATGGACTGTTTTATGTATTAAGATCCACTATGGGCCTGCCTCCAAAAGACTTGCACCCTTATTCCACCACAGCAAATGCTGCTACCATTGCGCTGGTGCACGTTGTCCAGTTCTGAACATTTGCCAATTTACAGATCTGCGCGCTGGCATATCCCAATTTCAATGAGCTCCACGGCTAAAGGTACAGACAAAGATCAGATGGAAATTGACTGTGGAGAGGTGGTACAGATATATTGGCTCCGACGTCACATCCAGAGGAGAATGGCTCTATCTACTGACGAGTAAGGGAATTGCAATCAGAAGTTTCAGGATCCAGTCTGGCTCCTGGGGGGGAAAACAATCTGCGGTTAGGTAGTCCCTACCAGAAAGATGTAAATGAAGGTAAGTAACTTGTTCTTCTTGCTCTGCTAGCCATTGGTTGGTGTTAGAAGTTTTTCTAGCAGATATGTTTTTAGCAGGATGTCCTTGCGGCTAGTCAATTGCATTTCTGTTTGTTGTGAAGCAGCAAATAAGGCTTGGTCTGATGGAAATATTGTTTATTCTACCAAAGAAATAGCAGCTGCCTTTTGATTGGCATTTCCGTGCTGAAGATGGTTAGGCACCAACTTATCTGTATATTTATGAAGCATTATTATTTTTATTCTGATGTTTCGGTGGAGGCATTGTTCAGGAATATGATGGTTCAGCATGTATTATGTTAGCACACCATTTTATTTTGCCACTGTCGTCGCAGATACCTTAGAATGTTCTTGTACCGCTAATAGGATATATCTGGGAAATGGTTATGGCAGCAGCAAGTATATTCTATGAAGTCCTCGCTTTAGTCATTGCGCAGCACCAGTAAAACAACCTCGACCATATGGTGCTCACAGACACCTTAAGAAAATTAAAATACATGAAGTTAAGTACATTAAGCTCTTTGTTTGTTTTCCTGGAGATTCATATTTTTCTACATTCAAAGTATGATGTCACGTTTATCCACTGTACTTCCATTTTTCGGCTGTAGATACATCCTGCTTTGATAGTTTCCTTCATGTTCCTCCTTAACCACTTGGCTGCTAAGGTACTCCCTCATCTTCCCATTGACTTTCCATTGAAATCAATGGAAAGTCCATGACGAGTTACCCTTGTCATTAGCGCTGAAGGGGTTAAGATAGATGAGTTTTCCATAGACGTTTCAGGGAAGAAACAAGAAAATAATTTGCTCTAGCTATATTTGCTACTATAGAAATGCCACTTTTGGATCTTAGGCTATGATATTTATAGATAGAAACAGTTTGCTTTAAATATGACTTGTGTTTAACTTGGTAATCAGTAGTTTTGTCTTTTTAACTAGGCTTATCTTTGGGACAATAACAATCAAGTGGTAGTCGAGTGGCTTGAGAAACACTTACAAGAAGAGGATGGCACACGCTCTGCTATAAGAGAAAACATTAAATATTTGAAGCGAGATTATGCACTGAAGCACATCAGAAGGTAAGTATACAATTCAGTCACTTAAAAGTGTTTGTCTTGAAAAACATACTCACGTCTAATTCCTTAGCAGTGTACCCTTAATCTGAATTAATTTTAGTGACCATAGTTATCACTATTGCTTACAAATCATGTTGCTTGCCCAGATGTTATCATTATTAAGTATTAAAGCAACACTTTGTTCTTACCTTAAAGGAACAGTTGTAGTCCATGCTTCGCTTGAAGAATAATATAATTTGTCAAGTATTTATTGAGAGGTGCTTGTATAGGCTAATTCACAAATATCAATCCAAGTTCGTTCTAGCTAAAAATAAGATTACGGGCCTGATTGAGAGTTGGGCGGACTGGGTTAATCCGTCACAAATGTGATGGATATCCCGCCAGACATATTACGAGTCCATTATATCCAATGGCACTTGTAATACGGCGGACGGGATAGCCCTCACGTTTGTGACGGAGCAATCCATCCGCTAAACTCTAAATCAGGCCCATAGTTTGAGAGCTTTTTCTTGGGTGGTAAGCGGACCTAATTTGACTACTTTGCTTGTTCGACTAAGTACGCTTGGAATGTATGCCTCTTGTGCTAGAATAGCTCAATTATCATGCCAGTGTAATTAAAAGTATCATACTATTGTACACCACTTTCCTTTCAAGAATTAAAATGAGTTTATCACTACCTGAGGACAGGGAAGCAAAGAGCAAAACTAGGCAAGGTTGTCCCTTCTTCCAAGTGGTATTTCTGCTACTTGTTTTGCTCCTTTGCTGTCAAGGAAATCCAGTTGACTCTCCGGCAATACTTTGGAGCCTATTCCCCAATTGCATTTTGTAGTACTGGAGAAAAGTAGGATATGCTTTCATGGTCACCCCTACTTTTTGTTGGTGTCATTATGTTTTCTGACTAATCTGACTGGGATGCTGCTAATCAGGACACCAGTCTCTGTGCTTCTCCCCTAAATTGGACATGGTGAGTAATTTGCTACACGCCAGATGGGCTACTAGTGTACCCTGATAAGTCCCTAGTAGATGGTACTGAAGTACCCTGGGCATAGGTACACCAGGGGTTTCCCATGGGCTGAAGCATGTATTACGCCACCCATGAGAGACCACTCATATTGTGGTTACAGGCCTGCCGTTGCAGCCTGTGTAAGCTGGTGCTAGCAACACTTGCGACAGATATAAGTTTCCTTATATCGGAGGTCATTGCACTTAAAACCTATAAGTCACCCCTAAGGCAGGCCTTTCAATCCTGAAGGCAGGATGTTTGGTTCTAAGTGTGAGTGTGCCCCTGCATGAGTGGGGCACCCCTACAACCTTCGCAGTCCATTATCCTAAGTTGTAGGTGCATCAGAATTACAACATATAGAGTTGCCATGCTTCATTACGCAATGACCAGCTCTAAATTGGCTGTAACAAACCCTGTCATGTTTGGTATCAAAAAGTGTGGGAGGTATGATTCCATACACTGTAAAGCTCCTTCAGGAGATCCTCAGTTCTCCAGGTACCAGTCTTTCAGAATCGGACAGCAAGCTAGGGCTGCTGCCGGCCAGAGACACGATTCTGCCCTCCTGCTGCTGAGCCAAGCTCGAGCGGGGGAAGGCAGAACAATATTTAACCTGCCACAGGGAGGTGTACCACCTCACAAACAGGGTTTAGTGTATTGGGACAGGGTGGGGGCACTCGCCAGCGCCACTGAGACTGCTTGTAGGGCACATTTGGTACCCTTCTTGCATACTCCAGTTCAAACCACTTCAGGGAGCCCTTGGCTCCTACTCTGGCGCGAAACTGGACAAAGGACATGAGAGTATCTCCCAACTGTCCAGCCCCTCCTCTAGGAAGTACCCCTGAATCGTCCCAACCCTTCCCTAAGGGTACTTAAGGGCTTACCTGTGGTTGGGTCCCTAGATTCGTCGTGGACAAGATTCAGATCACATACAACTTCAACTTCGACTATCTGGACACTCTGGATTTTGCTTGTCTTCGCTTTGGGACCCGGGACTGCATCGAGGAAGATTCCTGCTGCTCCTGGTCTAGTCGTCCTGCTGGTCTTCTGCAACATCTGTGCCCGTGCTCCATACAGGTTCTTCACCAGGCCTGTGGAAATCCAAGACATTTGAAGGAATCTCCCTTGGAGTGAAGGAGTCACTCCCCTGCATCTGAAGGCACCCCAATGCAACTGACTTGTCTGGTGATCGTTGGCTCCCACGGAATCCTAAAGGCTCAGCAAAACAGGTGGTGGTTCTGGAACTCCCTATTGGCCTGCACAGTCTTAATGACGAGTTTGAGGCCAGTATACCTCGTCAGAATCGTTAGAACAGAACCCCATGTGCACCGTGTCGACTTGCTGTTGCAAGACTTGTTGACTCTCCCCTCCAGAGATCTTCGGCCTCTGAGAAGCTCCAACCTCAAGCAACTCCTCCAGCCAAGATCCTCACCCTCACCACTTCCTCTCCACCGTGGGCCTTCTTCATTGGAGAGCTGCTGGAGGTCCTCTTGCAACTCCTGTACCATCTGCCCATGGGTCCTTTTGAGGGTCTTCTTTGGCTCCAGTGGGCTCCCCTACTTTCTAGGGGCCTACTCTGACTTACCTGCACGTAATAAGCCACCTGGACCTTGCTGGTCCCGACACTGCAACTTTTTCGATGACTACGTTGTTGGCTGCTGCCATGGCTTGTTGGTGCTCCTGCAGGACACTGACTCCTGGCTCTCGACACCTGACGTGGGACAGCCCGTGAATGGCTCTTGGTCTTCCACAGTGTCGCCTGGTCCCCACAGCTGCATCTTCAAGGGCACAGTTAACCTCTCCTGCATCTCCAACAGCGGTGGGCCTTCGTCTTCTGTGCCTCCTGGTCTCTCATGAGTGGCAAAGACTCCGTCCCCTCTGCTAGCAGGTACCAGTCATCCCAAATCCACCTTTGGGTTCCACCGGACTCCTTTGTCTTCTTCTCCAGCGGCATCTTTATGAAATCCTCCAAAAGGAAAATTTTGATGGATACATCTGCCTGTGGATTCCTCACTTTTTGAATTATCCCCATGTACAGCATTCCACAGAAACTTCTCTTTGTAGTTCTCCCACGTCGACAAGGACATCACAATGAAACGGCTGTACACGCAACTCCGCCCGACGTCATCGGAGCCATAAGTAGACCTCATCGGCGTGCTGCGTCAGTTCCCTTTTTTCTGCACCATTGACCTGTTACGTTTTTTTTTAAGGGCTCTCCATTTCTGGGAGTCTCTTTGTTGCAAGTTTTCGGCTCTTTGTAGCAGTGACCATGGCTACTCAGAGGAAATCCAGATTCAAGCCCTGCAAGGAATGTGGGGGTCAGATGTTTATTACTGACCCTCATGATGACGGTTTGAGGTGTCTCTCGTCGGACCACGACGTCCGGGGGTGTTCATCATGCAGGAGCATGTACCCCAAGGATCCGCATAGGCCTCCAGTTGGGTTATAGCTGGTGGGATCCATCTTTGGCTCAATCTGTGTCTCTTGAACCAGCTTAGGGTTCTACATTGGCTTTGGTTCCGACTTCCACTCTGATCCCAAAATCTTCGTTGGTCTCTTATACTTCAGTGTCAGAGAAAAATCCTTTACTCATCCTGATGTACTTCTCCGAGCCAAACTTGTCTCAGCATTGACAAGGCTGTGTCCCGAATCCACTTTGACGCACCCATTCCCCATGAAGCCACATTCAGCTAGAAAACTGCCTTTGCCATAGAGCGGTCTTTAGGTACTCCACTAACTTTTGAGCTCTGATTAAGATCAGTCCCCTGTCCTTCTGAGATGACAGTGGAGATAATCGGGATGATTTGTCTCTCATTATCATTACAACAATCTCTATGTGGACTAACCAGAGACCAGTGGGTTGGATATTTTCCTTCAGACTGAGTTGATCCCTAATAGAAATGGGATTTTTGGTTGGCTAGGGCATGCGCCAAAGCCAGGCAGAAACCACCACTCTAGTCAGGGCAAGGGAGTTACATGCTGAAGATAACCCCTGCTCACCCCCTTGGAAGCTTGGCATGAGCAGTCAGGCTTATCCCAGAGGCAATGTGTAAAGCATTTGCGCAACACACACACACACTCACAGCAGCAACACACTAGGCACACCACAAAAGAAACTCCACCAGGGTTATATAAAAAATAGCCTTTGTATTATCCAAAACACATTAGGATCATAATCACACAATATACACTCAGTCAACTGGCACCAGGTAGAAATTCACATGGGATTATATACAGGACAGAGCCAATCATGCCACTGTCAGAACCTTTAGAAAGCACTAGTAGCGCATGTAAAACGCAACCAATGACTACTGGTAAAATACTCTACTTAGCAATATCACCTGCAACATAAACGCATTATGTCTGCATCACATTAGGCATAAAACACATTATGCATAAACACATTATGCATAAACACTGTAGTATAACATTAGGCATCAACACCTGGGACATAAATCATCAGCTTAAACACATTATGCCGTAGGCATCACATTAGGGTCTTGAGCCCTACCTACACTGACCCTCTGGCCTTCTGTCCAAAATGTCAGGGCTCTCACAGGACCTTCCACTGGCCCATTTGACTGCCTTGGCAGTGAAAACACGGTGCACAATACGCTGGGGCGGAGGAGTGTATCTCACTCCTTTACTCTCAAGAAAAGAAAAACGCCCCCCATCGTTGCAGCTGCCCGCATCTACGGTGCAGCTGAGGAAATTTGCTTGGACACCACTGTGTCTGCTGAGGCCCCACTGGGACTCTAAAAACAATTTGCCCCACGTTGCAGCTGCATGTGCGCTCGTGATGCAGCTGTGAGGCAGAAATGTGCCTCTGGAGCCCAATTCGGGGACTCCTGGAACAATGCCCCTATGCAACGGTGCGCCTGCACTGGGCCTCAACTCGGCCCAAAAAGAACTCTGCACTGGCACCAACTGTGCCCAACTTGAGCCCCATTCACCGGGGCTCTTCTTGGCGGCTCGGTCTCCTCCAACGCGGGGGACGCTCGGCACTGGGAGCCATCGGGGCTCTGATCGGTCTTCTCTTCTCGGGGCTCCTCCACTTCTTCCTCACTCACCGGGGCTCTTCTTGGCTGCTTGCCAGTGCTGGGTAGGGTCCCACCTGGCGTCTACTCCTGGAGAGGGAGCCCGCAAGGCTCCCATTCTTCTGCCTCACACGGGGCTCCCACCGGCACACTCGGGCCTGGCCTTACTCCCAGCATGCCATGCCTGGCTTCCAGTGACTTCCTTCCTGCCGGCTGGCCACGCCCCCAACCAGGCACAGCTGCCTGGCTTCCGGATCGGGCTACGGCGGTTCTTCTCTTCACCAAAGTGCGGGGTGGGCTCCCGCCAACAGACGCACAAACGCTGGGTGGGCTCCCGCTACTCCATACTTGCAAACGCAGGGTGGGCTCCCGCTCCCCTCAAAATGCGGGATAGGCTCCTGCCTTGGAATACTCACAAATGCGGGGGAATCCCCACGTCTGGATTCCCACTGAAGTTGTCGCAGCTCAGCACTGCAAGGCCACAAGCACTCCTACGGTCCTGGATCCAACAACGATAAAGGTGTAGTGCTCACGAGGGGCTGTGCCCATACAGTTCCAGGGTAAAGACTGGGCCCTCCAGCAGGGAGGCAGTCCCTTGTGGCAGTTCCTCCTGGGACCCAGCAGCAGCAAGTCCCACCCCCAAGTTACAAGGAAGCACAACACATGGGGTCAAAGCCCCAGTTTATATACACATTTCTTCTTTGTTCTGCCCTGGCACAGGGCTTGGGGGAACCAGTCGCAACTTGTTGTGGGGGGTGTTGGAGCACTCTGTGTACAGTGCTCACACCCTCTTTTATCAGATGGGGGCTCAATCCTTAGACACACCTCAGGGGGGCGGAGCCAGCATTCACCTAGGCAGGCACATACCTATTCAGGGTCATACTATTCCAAACATGCCAAACTTGACCACACTGCTCCGCTCATATCCGGAATTACCACTGATACACTTAGCAGGGAATCCCCAATGCATTCCTATGGGAGGGCAGCCTCACAGCATTGAAAAATGTCAAAACAAGGTGTTGGGAGTGGTTTATCTAGTTTTACATCACATAATTTATCTTCACACTTAAACTTCCTCTGTCCCCTTTTTTCTCCTTTTCCATAGAGAATTTTAGTTATCTGTTGGGGACATATTTTTTAAAACTTTTGATCTCTCAATAATGTATTTGAATTTGAGTAGGACCACTATTCTTTAAGACCATGTTTATATTTATTGTCTTTCACAGATCATTTTCTTTGACCATCATGGCTACCTGATGAAGGCGTTGAGCCGAAAGGAGCGTAGACATGAATTATGATAGCCATGACCATGTCTGTTTATTTTTCTTATGTCTAATTCAATTTGCTCTATTGTTATAGGTCATCTATTGTTGGCACACACATCCAAGCTCTTTATCAACAACAACATGTTCTGATATTTGTTAAATAAACTTAGGCCATGTGTGAATGGATATGTGTGTATGATTAGTTCACGCCTCCGAACTCACCTGGACAGACCACCACTGCATCCACTTCTCCTTCCGAAAACCCCTCACACACCACCGCACCCTACAGACCCCCCGCCGCTGCTGGGGCAAAGTCACTGAAGAACAACTACAGACAAGCCTCGCACTCAACCCTCCGACCAACCCCACCAACCCCGATGATGGTGCACTCACCCTCGAACGCTTGATGAACGACTGCACCAACACCATAGCCCCGCTGAAAAAAAAACACCAACAGAGACATCAGCAAAAGAGTCAGCTGGTACACCCCGGAACTCTTTAACTCAAAGCGCACCTGCTGGAAATTGTAGAACATATGGCACAGCGACAAGACGCCAGACAGCTGCGCTGCCCACAAAGACGCCATCCGCAACCACCACCACCTCATCAGGACCGCCAAAAGTTCCTCCTTCACAGCCCGCCTTGACAACAACGCACCCAGCAGCAAGGAGCTCTTCACCATCGTGAAGGAACTCTCCAACCCCAGCACCAATGACATCCCACCATTGCAAGCCCTATGCAACTCCTTCGCCACCTTCTTTCACCGGAAAATCACCGACATCCATGACAGTCTCAAATCCCGGACGACCCCTGCAGACCTCGCCGCACCGGACCCACCGCACCCCACCGCCCGCAACACCCTGACAACCTGGGCCAACTTGAGCATCGAGGACTCAATCAAGACCATGGGCACAATCCACTCCGGATCCCCGTCCGACCCTCTCGCACACCACATCTTCAACAAAGCCATCAATTCCATGGCACCCCACCTGCACAAAATCATCAACTTCTCCTTCAAGACCGCCACCTTCCCTGAGAACTGGAAGCACGCAGAGATCAACGCCCTACTGAAGAAACCCAAGGCGGATCTGAGCGACCTCAAGAACTTCCGACCCATCTCCCTGCTTCCGTTCCCAGCAAAGGTCATCGAGAAGATAGTTAACACCCAGCTCACCCGTCACCTCGAAGACAATAACATCCTGGACCCTTCCCAATTAGGATTCCGCAGCAACCACAGCACCAAGACCGCCCTCATCGCCGCCACAGACGCCACAGTAGTGCGCTTTACAAATTAAATGATTGATTGATTGGACTTTCAAACAATTCATAGGAATATTGGTTTCTTGATGTATAGGCCATTTGCAAACAAATAGATGTTTCCTTATTATGATTAAATATTGTATGTTATTTTTTTCCCTTGTTTATATAATTGTGAACATACAAAAAACCTTTTACAACATAATTTATAAAAAATAATACAAATATATATATATATATTTGAAATAATTCCTTTCTTATTTCTGGTCGTTCAGTGTGTCCATTTATGTTTAGGTTCACTTGGTTATCCATTTCCTAAATGATTTATTCACACATAGTTACACTCCCTAATTTAGGAAATTAATTTAGGAGTACCCCTTTTTGTTACATTGGTCTACACCTATCTGGCATATTTAATTTACCAATCTTACCATGTCTACCACAGGGAGCACAGGCACTTTACACTGGACAGCAGTGCTAAAGTGCCCAGAGTCCTAGAACCACCAATAAATACCATGTCAGAAAAAAGGCTAGGAGGAAGGCAATAAGTTCAGGGATGACGCTGCTAAAAGGGCTAAGTCCAATAATCCCCCTAGCCCCCCTCTCCCTCCCCCGACCATCAGCAGAGGAAATTGCTTTGTTTGCTGTGGTTGTTAGACATGCAGCTAAGGTTTTGGTCCTACAATCTCCATTCTGTGTAGGTGAAGAATAATGTACTCCTAGAGATATTACATGCATATTCAGCCTTGGAATGTTTTAAGGAGAGTAAAGCCACCGTCCGTTCCTTGGTGCTTTTGGTGCCTAACCGGTGCCTTCCCCAGCAATTTTGTCCCTACCTAGGATACGCTAGAAGGTTGACACAGGTAGCGCCTGGAACTCCCTGTCACTGCATAAGGCACCCCAGTCCTTTCGGGGATGGGGTTCGGACAGACAACAGGCATGTCATTGAACACAGTGATTATCTCAGACCCACAACCCTGCAGCCTCAACCTTCAAGACACATTAGCTTGTCATTAATGACATACAATCAACCTGTAGTAGACCAGGTCTAACAATTTCGCCAGGGGTAGCAAAGGACCATATCTGACAGATGAGTCCTCCAGATCATTCAGTCGGGCAAAGCCCTTCCATTTGTTTCCAACCCACTGCAGCTTCCACCCACATCAGTGTAGCTTTCAGAGGCACACCTAACCTATTTGTTGCAAGAGATGCAGACTCATTTGTCACTCAAAGGGCATTGGAGTAGGTGTCTGTCTTGAAAAAAGGGACTGGTTGGTATTCCACTATTTCTTCATGCTAAGAAGGATAGCGGCTTTCAACCTCTTTAAGATCTCCGCCCTCTGAATGCCCTCCTGTGGAAGGACAGATTGAAGATGCTCACCATGGCCTGGATTCTATTTGCCTTGTATCTGCGTGACGGAATAGTATCCCTCGATCTGCAGGACACATATTTTCACGTTCCCTCCCTCCAGTCCCACAGATGTTACCTGCAGTTCAAGGTATTCCAGTAGCATTTTAAATTTGCTGTGCTCCCTGTACCAGCACCCTTCGGGTGTTCACAAAAGTGATGGCAGTGGTCTCTGCACATCGCCGTATGTTGAAGATACCAATTTTGTCCTACCTCAATGACCGGCTATTAAATGCAGGCTCACCACAGCCAGTCATAGTCCCCCTCCTGATGACGGCAAATTTGACATCCCTGAGGCTCACAATCAACATGTGGAAGTCTCACATCACTTCTTTGCAGAGGTTCCCTTTCATTGGGGCCATCTTGGATATGGTAACGTTCAGAGCCTTCTCTCAGTCATGATTCCAGGACTTTTTGGCTATGATCCTGATGTTTCAACCTCTGACCCAGGACTTGGTGAGCTCTAAGGCGTATTGGTCTCTTGGCTGCTCCAACCTGCTTGTTAACTATGCCTAGTGGCATATTTGAGTTATGCAGTGGAACCTGGAGTCTCATTGGTCCCAACAACAAGGGAACTTGCCTGTGTAGGAAGGGTGTGTAGGAAGCTGGCTCTCTATAATGTACTAAAAAGAAGTAGACTGTGCAGAGAGTCCTTTGGATCCCCAAGTGGTTGACAGATGCTAAAGTAGATAATGCTGAAGCTCTCTTTTGTGGTAGTGTGGGCGAACAGTTAGGCTTAACAGAGGTTAGTGCTAAGCAGTTGTTGTACTTAAACAGGCAATAAATGCGACACACGCTTAAAGAATAAATCCAACACCAAATTAGAAATATAATTGTTTTGTATATGTTTGAAAACCAAGAACTGTGTTCTAAGGTAAATACTTCCTTTTGCAATAAATCGTACAAGAAAAAATCAAGGTTTTATAGTTGTGCACTATTACGCATAATACATTCCAATGGAAAAATAATCGAAAATGCAATATAGGTAAGTACAGTTAGATTCAGGGTTTCTCCTTAGGAGTTCGACATAGTAACGGGCCAAGGTTCAAAACATTACAAGCAGTTTGTCGGGATTGGCCTGTTTTGTGCCGGGAGCAAGGGTGTTGGTGAGGCTGGTAGCTGGTGTGTTACGGCCAAGGGGGACCACCTAGAAACAACCTGCACAAGTGAACCTGCATGCAAGTCCAAGGGCTCCCAAACATGGGTTGGGGTCACAAGGGCATTGGGGACGAGGGAGTATCGCCAGTTTGACGTTATTCAGGCCAGGCGGGCTATGTACAGAGCAGGTACGTGGCTGGGCTTGCTGTGTTAAGGTGGTCCTCGCGGTCGAAGCAAACAACTTGGAGAGGCGATTTCAGGACTGCTGGGCCACTCACAGGGTGGGTATTATGGTGCTGACATCCCTCAACGGGTACTTGTTTCCTGGGCAGTTGGAGTCCTGACTGGACTTTGCTGCAGGGCGTCCAGTACCCCTTGGATTGGTGCTGCATGGCTTTGGTTGGTCCTGGTGCCTACACACTCTGTGGGGGGACATGTTTGACCTTCCAGAGCATGAGTACCTATTCCTGGTCAGTTACTGCACCGGTCAGACCAGGGAGTGGCAAGTCGGTAGACCCTGAGTCGGCGGTGCTGTGCCTGCAGGCTGCAAGGGAGTAGCTCCTCTACTCCAAGGGAGTTCCTAGGAGATTAGTGAAGGGCTGGCTGTCCTCTGGGGTTCTTAGAGGCCACACAGTGGCCGGATGAGACAGTTCACCTCAATTGTCGAGTCTTGAAGCGGCAGACAGGGTTTTGTTCCAAAAGTCTACAGCAGACACTGAGTTCTCAGGTTCAGCAGCTCTTCTTTGTCATTTTCTTCTTTAGGTCCTTTGAGTTCTTGGGTGCCACCTAAATACTCAAATCTGAAAGAAACAGGTTAGTGTTAGATTCCTTACCTTAGAATATCCCCAGGCGTCAGACTGGATCCGGAAAGTTTTGCGTAGCAGTACTCCTGCTCGTCGGTAGGCGTCATCTGCGGCTCCGCGTCAGTCGTCGGCGTCGCTGGCCCCGGGATGACGTAGTCAGAGTACTTAGCCGCCGCGCTCGCGCAAGCGCAGATCTGGAAAAAGCAGTACTCCTTGTCACTTTTTTTACTAACTTTTTCGATCTTTTTGATCCTGTTTCGAGTCGTAAGACTATCGGTGCTGGTAGGGATGCCCGGGTTCAAGCCCTGTGCTGATTGCAACCGACTTTTGTCGGTTACCGACCCCCATCGCCGGTGCCTGTATTGCCTTGGGGCCGACCCTGATGACAAGTCGTGCCCCGACTGCCGGGCCTTGACGTCGAAGGCTAGGCGGGAGCGGTCCCGTAAGCGCCTCGAGCTCCGGCGGTCGGCCCGCGCCGTTCAAGGCCCAGGTCGAGGAGGAGGTCGAAGGACCGGTCGCGGGTCATCGAAGCTCGGCGAGTTGACACCATTCGTTGGGCTCCAAGTCTTCAGGTAAGAGGCACAAGAAGTCGAAGAGACGACATCGCTCTTCTGACTCCCCCCCCCCCCCCCCAATGCTCGCGCGATGCGGCCGGGGGTTCGGGCGACACCGCCCACCTGGCTCCGCCGGAGCCGCAGGTGCCGCTGCCAGCTCCATACCCGCCGGTCCCTGGGCTGAACGCGATGCCGGAGGAGATCGATGCCTTCCTCATGGCCATGAGGTCGCTCTCTCCTCCGTCGGGTCCCGCTGTGGTGCCTTCGGGCCCCGTGGCCAAGACTGGGAGCCCAAGCGGGCCGGGTTGTTCGGCCCCGGCGCCGTCGACGACTCCGGTCCCGGTCCCGATGCCGCAGGGCCGATCCGGGTCGCCGCTGGTCGACCTTACGACCCCTCTGCGCCAACCCCCAGGGTGTTGCCCCCGACTCCGTCCCAGGACGATGTCGTCCCCGGTCCCTCCCTCGATCCGGATCCGGCATCGGACCAGTGTCGCTCGACGCCGCATTCGACGCCGAGAGAAGAGCAATTCTTCTATGATCCAGCCCTACCAGGAGATGGGAGGCGAGGAGGACTGGGAGAGGGCTGAGGACCCTCTGGCATGAGAGTGGCAGTCGTTTCAGGACTGGGCAGTGGATCTAGGGGAGGCCAGTGGTTTGGACACTTCGCCCGACACTGGCTTTGTCTCCCCTCCTACCGTGGCTACGCAGGAGGGGGCTGCTTACAGCGTGGTGCTGACGAGGGCGGCCAAGGCCTTGGGTCTTGAGCTCCCCGTCGCGGCCGTGAGGAGTAACCTCCTCACCGAGGTCCTTAAACTGCAGGCAAGCTCTTAGCAGCCTCTACTGCCGTTTAATGAGGCCCTTACTGTTGTTCTGTTGGGCACTTGGTCCAGGCCCGCTACAGGTCCCCCTGTAGATCGGTACGTGGCCAGGCCCCGGGCGACCCTAGCTTCCTGTCCACCCACCCCACTCCAGAGAGCCTGGTTATCCAGGCCTCTAACTCCCAGACCGCATTCCCGACTGCACCACCTGTTCGGGAATCAAAAGGTATGAGCAGTTCGGTAAGAAGCTGTTCTCCTCACTTAGTTTGGGGTTGCGGTCGGTCAACACCGCTTGCCTTTTGGGCCGTTATACCTATTCTCTGTGGGACACGGTTGCGGACGTGCTGCCAGCTTCCCCGGCGGAGGCCCGGGTCAAACTCGCTCAAGCTCTTGTAGAAGGGCGGGATGCAGCACGGTATTCTATCCGATGTGGGCTGGATACCATGGACTCGCTGGGCAGGGCATTTCCACGACGGTGGCGGTTCGCCGCCACACCTGGCTGAGGTCCGCCAACTTTTCGGCTGATCTCCAGAATTCCCTCATGGACATGCCGTATGATGGCCGTCGCCTCTTTGGCGACAAGGCAGACAGTGTGCTTGAGCGTTTTAAGGACTCCAGGGCTACAGCCAAGTCCTTGGGCCTGTCGGGCCAGTGCCAGCCGACTTCTACCTTTCGCTCCTTTCGTGACCAAGGAAGGGGCGCCCCCTAACGTCCTGCCAGCCACGGGCCGCAGACTAACATCCAGTGCGGGGGCGGACGTGGTAACCGCCGTGGCGGTGACAGGGGACAGCGACGAGGCCCGTCCACATCCACCCCCGCTGCATCCGCCTCAAAGCCTTCCTAGTCCGAGCTTTCAGGCCCATTAGACTCCAGTGGGGGGCAGGGTTCGCCATCACCTCCTCCACTGGCGCTCCATCACATGGGACAGATGGGTGCTGCAAATTGTCCAATGGGGTAACTCCCTCCCCTTCGAGGCGACCCCTCCAGCCATGCCACTGTGTGTCGGGGGATCACTTGCAACTTCTGCAAGAGGAAGTTACGGCCCTCTTGGCCAAGGGGGCCATCGAGCGCATTCCTGGGCCAGAAGTAGGGTGTGGTTGTTACTCCCACTACTTTCTGGTTCCCAAGAAGGGCAAAGGGGGCCTACGCCCTATCTTGGACCTGCGGAACGTCAACGGCTTCCACTGGAAGGAGAAGTTCAAGATGCTGACTTTGGCTCAGGTCTTAGCTGCCCTAGACCCGGAAGACTGGATGGTAGTGTTGGACTTGCAGGACTTGCAGGACGCATATTTTCACATCCCCGTCCTACCGGTGTTACCTGCGGTTTCCGGTAGGCCGCGAGCACTTTCAGTTTACCGTGCTCCCCTTCGGCCTTGGCAGCGCCCCTCGGGTGTTCACGAAAGTGATGGCGGTGGTCGCAGCCCATCTGCGCAGATTAGGGGTGTCAGTCTTCCCCAATCTCGACGACTGGTTGTTGAAGGCGGGCTCGCCCCAGACAGTCGTCAGCCACCTCAAGACTACCGCCGACCTCTTGCACCTGCTGGGGTTCTCCATCAATGTGCCGAAGTCACACCTGTGTCCCTCTCAGAAGCTCCTCTTCATCTGAGCGGTTCTGGACTCGGCGCAGTTTCGGGTTTATCCTCCCAAACAGCGGGTTTGGGATATTAAGGCTCTGATTCAGATCTTTCAGCCTTTATCCTGAGTCTCGGTCAGGTTGAGGCTGCGATTCTGGGGCTGATAGCCTCCTGCATCCTTCTGGTGCATCACGCCAGGTGGCGGATGCGGGCTCTGCTGTGGGACCTGAAGTTTCAGTGGGCCCAGCATCAGGGCAACCTGTCCGACCACGTCCTGATCTCGGAGGGCACTGCGAGACAGTTGCAGTGGTGGCTCACGGACCACGATTGGGTCAACGGCAGATCCCTCTCCCTACCCCACCCGGAGCACGTAATAGTGGCGGACGCATCCCTCCTGGGCTGGGGGGGGCACATGGGAGAGGTGGAGATCAGAGGCTTTTGATCTCCGGCGGAGTCCCGGCTCCATATCAACCTTCTGGAGCTGCTGGCGATCCGACTTGTACTGAAGGCATTCCTTCCCTCTGTCCAGGAAAGTGTAGTGCAGGTGTTCACGGACAACACCACCGCCATGTGGTACTGCAACAAACAGGGCGGGGTGGGGTCATGGACCCTTTGTCAGGAGGCTTTGCACCTCTGGCAATGGCTGGAACACCAGGGCATCACCCTAGTGGTTCAACACCTGGCAGGTTCCCTGAACGCCAGGGAGGACATACTCAGCCGCCGGTGCATGATGGATCACGAATGGCGTCTGAACTCTGGCGTGGCGCAAGGTCTATTTCAGCGATTGGGAGAGCCTTGCTTAGATCTATTCGCCACCGAAGAGAACGCGCAATGTCATCAGTTCTGCGCGTTGGAATTTCCAAGGCGGCACTCGCTCGGAGACGCTTTTCATCGCGGGTGGAGCTGCGGCCTATTGTGCGCCTTTCTGCCTATACAACTTCTGCCCAGAGTGCTGAAGAAGATCAGGCGCGACCGGGCTCAAGTCATCCTTGTGGTTTCGGACTGGGCACGAAGATACTGGTATCCCGAGCTACGCAGGTCAGTCGATCCCCCGATTCGTCTGCCTCTTCAGGAGCAGCAGGGGACGGTACTCCACCCGAACCTGTCCAGTCTTCACCTCCATGCGTGGAGATTTAGCGGCGACAGTTGAGGCCATTTGACTTGCCTCCTGAGGTCTGTGATATGATTCTGGCAGCCAGGCGTCCCTCCACGCAATTAGTATACGCCTGCAGGTGGAACAAATTTGGGGCATAGTGCACAGCAAAGGCTGTGGATCCCCTTTCTGCCTCCCTTTCAGAGGTTCTTCTCTTTCTTCTTTCTCTTGCCCAGCAGGGCTCTGCTCTGGGCACTATTAAGGGCTACCTCTCTGCCATTTCAGCCTTTTTAAGGCTACCTGATCAGCCTTCTCTCTTCAAGTCCCCTGTTGTAAATAGATTCTTGAAGGGCATCACTCACATGTTTCCTCCTGTTCCTTTCGTGGTGCCTCAGTGGGACTTGAACCTTGTTCTTACTTATTTGATGTGCGCTCCTTTCGAGCCACTTCACAATTGCCCTCTTCGCCTTCTCACTCTTAAGACTGCCTTCCTGGTTGCCATCACCTCTGCCAGGAGAGTGAGTGAGCTCCAGGCTCTTTCTTCCAAATCTCCTTTCCTTTCTGTCCATCCGGACAAAGTTGTTTTGAGAACACGTCCCTCTTTCCTGCCCAAGGTAGTCACAGGCTTCCACATCTGGCAGTCCATCAACTTGCCCACCTTCTTTCCGCCTCCGCATCCCTCAAAAGAGGGAGAGGCTCCACCCTCTGGACCCAAAACGTGCGCTCTCATTCTATCTGGACCACACACGCCAGTTCCGGGTGGACGACCAGCTCTTTGTTGGTTCCGTGGGTGCTAAGAAGGGACGGGCGGTGCACACACGAAACATCTCTTGGTGGGTTGTGTTGTGCATCAAGGTATGCTACTCTGTGGCTAAAAAGGAGCCTCCTGTTGAGCTGAGGGCCCATTCCACTCTGGCCACGGCGGCTACTATTGCCCTAGGTCGGGTAGTCCCCTTGCAGGACATCCGTCAGGCAGCCACGTGGGCCTCGCTGCACACGTTCGCTAGATACTACTGCCTGGACAGCCAAGTCCAGAGAGATGTCTTTTTCTGCCGTTCTGTTCTCCAGGACTTTCTGGTGTGATCATTGGTTCGCAGACCCACCAACGGGGTTGGTATTGATGGAGTACCTATTCTAAGGTAAGGAATCTAACACTAACCTCTTTCTTTCTGATGCACAAGTTACTTACCTTCGGTAACGATGTATCTGTGAGAAACAGTAGTTAGTGTTAGATTCCTTACCGCCCCACCCATCCTCCCCGTTCTACGAACCGATAGCTAGGGTTAAGATTCTTCCCTTTGAGAGCCCTAGTTTCATGGCACCAGTGCCGGTTTTCATCATGGCTCTAAGTTCCTGGCGCGGAAAAGCTGTGTATAAGAACTGACGTCCGTGCACGAGGGCGGCGTCTAAGTACTCCGACGACGTCATCCCGTCGCCAACGACGCCGCCTATGGACGCGGAGCCCCAGACGACGCCTACTGACGCGCAGGGGTACTGCTACGCAAAACTTTCCTGATCCAGTCTGACGCCAGGGGATATTCTAAGGTAAGGAATCTAACACTAACTACTGTTTCTTACAGATCTATTGTTACCGAAGGTAAGTAACTTGTGCTTTAGGGGTGTTAAGGGGAGTGACAGGTAGTAGCCAATGGGCTATCTAACTTTCTTTTTTTTTTTTTTTTTTTATGTTTTTATTGTTGCAGTATTCATAGTTATAAGTATCGACATTCGGTAGTGTAGCTTCAACATTCAGCCATAGTCAACCGTCATTGCAACTTACATTTTCTGTTTTTATAACTATTAACTTAAAACGCCACTGATTGGATACTTGGCATCGATTATTACAATCATCATTACATTGTTCATGAGCTAAGCAGTGGTATAGGCTGAACATTCTATGACTTGTGTAGCCTGTAGCCCCGCCTGGTGATCGTATAGTGTTGTAGCTTTCCCACTGACTGTACCCTTCCTACTCCCCTTCAACCCTTATTCCTCATCTTCATCCTCTCCTGAGCTATCTATGTCTTCTTCCTCTGGCAGAGGTTCGCATAAACCCCCCCTATACGTATTCCAGGGTAGCCATATTTTATTCCATTTACGTGGGTTAGACCTTTGTTTATACACCGCCCTCTCCGTTACCATAGTTATGTCCATGTTCTTACACCATTGGGCCAGGGTAGGTGTTTCCGCTGCACCCCACTTTTGCGCTATGTCGCGCTTCGCCAACATCATGCCGACCACCACCCACCGCCTCCCATATGTCGTCAGATCATTCGGGCCCCATATATTTAGTAAGCAAATCCTGGGGTCAGGTGTGATGGGTAGTTGTAAAGTTTGAGCCATAGTGCGTATTATTCTCCGCCAGTAAACCATGATGGGAGGGCAATCCCAAAGAGTATGGAACAGTGTACCTTGTGCTCCGCATTGTCGCAGGCAGTGCGGATGTTCAGCTCTATGTATTTTGTGAAGCATAGTACGTGTATAGTAGACTCGGTGCAGTATTTTAAACTGCACCAGTCTAAATCTCGCCGATATGCCGGCCTCCCTGGGAGACGCCAGTGCGGCATTCCAACACTCTTCATCTAACTCCCCAAGCTCCTCCTCCCAAGTTTCTTTTAATTTCTGCAATGGGTCTGGCAGGTTATTTATTAATTTACGGTAAGTGAGAGAAGTAGCTTTGCTCTCCATGTAGTCTGTCAATAGTCGGTCCTCCAGGGGGGCCGACTCTGGGACCGTGGTGTCAGGGTCTAATGCTGTCATTAACGCGTGTCGGATCTGTATGTACCGGTATGTTTCAGTTACCCTCAGTTCGTATTGTTCCCTGAGCGTTTCAAATGGCACCACTCCGCCCCCCGTCCACAGATCCCCAACCGTTGAGATCCCGATGGTATCCCATTGGTCGAAGCCCTTGCTGTGCCTTAGACTACCCAAGACTTTGAAGTCCCATAATGGCGTCATACGTGTGATCACACCCTCCCATTTCAGTCGCGTCTGGGCTTTATGCCACAGTGTCACAGTGTGCCTAGTGGGCCCTACCAGTTTTCTAATCATTCCTTTGTTATAGAGCGGGGCCAAAAGGGTGGCAGTGCCTAGCTGCTGTCTATCCGCCATCAACGCCGGATCATCCTGCGGTCCATGTAGCCATCGGTTGATCACCTTAAGGTGTGCTGCCCAATAGTACAGTTCCAGGTTTGGGAGGGCTATCCCTCCACTATACCAGTCCCTGATCAATTTCAAATGTGCCACTCTCGCTGGTTTGTTCCCCCATAACAGGCTCGATAGTTGATTAGAGACTTGTCTGAAGAACTGTGCTGGGATTATCGCCGGTGTATTTTCCAAGACATAGAGGAAACGGGGCAGCGCCATCATCTTGAATAGCGCTGCCCTGCCTAATAATGTCAAGGGGAGGGTCTTCCAATGTCGCACGTCTGATTTCAGTCTTTCGAGCAACGGTCTCAGATTCAGGTCCTGGAAGGTATCATGTTCCCATGCAATATGGATCCCTAAATATCTGAAGGAGACGTCCTCTATTATCAATGGACAGTTTGCGCTCAGAACCGGCGATGTGCCGTTTAACATGTAGAGCACTGATTTCATCCAGTTTATTTTATAACCCGACGCCGTCCCATGCCTCTCACACAATGCCAGTAATACTGGTATACCCACCGGTAAGTCCATCAGGTAAATTAACATGTCATCCGCATACAATGACACCCTGTCTTCCCATCCGTCACCCCATTGCACTCCTCGTAGCAACCGGGTAGTCCTAATGATAGTAGCTAAAGGTTCCAAGACCAGGGGGAATAGTAGCGGTGAGAGCGGGCAACCTTGTCTCGTACCTCTCTTCAATGATATTTCTCTGGAGAGACGGCCATTTGTCGTCACTCGCGCCACCGGGTTTTGGTATAATAGTTTGATCCATGCTATAAATTTCGGGCCGAAGCCCATGTGTTCCAGCACCGCAAACAGATAGCGCCATTCTACCAGATCAAACGCCATCTTGGCGTCCAGCGAAAGGATCGCCGCCGGTTCCGTTAACAGCGGCGCCCGTGCCATCACCCCATGCAGCCGCCTGAGCTTCATCGCCGTGCTTCTATGCGGCATAAACCCTGACTGGTCAGGGTGTATTAGATGCCCCAGATGTGGCAGCAGCCTATTGGCCAGTAATTTTGCCAGGATTTTGTTCTCTGCGTTTAGTAGGGAAATTGGGCGGTATGAGCTGCAATCCTCAGGTGGCTTGCCAGGTTTTGGTATCGTCACTATAGTTGCCGCTCGTTGGTCGGCCGGTAGTTGTCCCCGTTCCAGACTGTCCTGAAACATGTTGAGTAGTGGTGTGGAGAGCGTTTCCGACATTGTCTTATACCATTCTATCGGTATCCCATTGGGACCTAAAGCTTTCCCTGAGTGCAGGGCTGCTATAGCTACATGAATCTCTTCAGTGGTCAAGTCTATGTCTAGTTCATCTACGTTGGCCTGTGACAGGGTGCGGGTGGGTATCCCCACGAGAGATGTCTCCGCCATCTCCCGAGTAACCTCGGTTTCAGGGGTGTAAACTGCCTGAAAATGGTCTGCCAGAAGTTCGACTATTAGAGAAGGGTGGGTCTGCAATATACCCGAGCGATCCTTCAGATGTAATATGGCCCTTTGTCCGTCTCTTTTCTTGTCTAACCAGGCAAGGAGTCTGCCAGCCTTGTCGCCCACATCATATATCCTTTGTTTTGTGGTCGTTAAACCGTCTATCACCCTGCTGCGTATATGGTCAGTGTGACGCTGCTGGCACAATTGGAGTGTATATCGTGTGTCCGCCGTCGGGTCAGCCTCATGATCAGTATTGGCCTTGACTAATTCGTTTTCTAGGTCTAAAAGTTCTTGTTGTTGTGTATGTTTATGTCTCGCGATCACAGAGATGGCCTGCCTCCGAAGGACCGTTTTATAGGCCTCCCATAAGGTAGTGGGAGACTCCACTGACCCCTCGTTTTCGGTAAAGTACGACCTCGTACCCTCCCTCAGTGTTTTGGCTACCAGTGGTACTTTAAGGTACCCTGGGGTAGATCGGGAAAACGCGTGTTCTGGTCCGTTCAGGGTTTGAGATAGTCAGTGTTAGCGGTGAATGGTCTGAAACTCCCCTAGGTCTAATTTGTATGTCATTAATAGTGAGTAGGCCGTGTCCTAGTGTTAGGAAATAGTCAATCCGCGACAGGCTGTCATGGACCGCCGAGTGATATGTATACTGTTGAACCTCCGGATGAAAGTGCCTCCAAAGGTCCACCAAACCTTGTGCCTCCAGGAAGCCATGCAGACGGGAAGGCCCAGGGTCGTGCGTCCGCACCGGGAATCTATCATGTGTATTGTGTGCCACTGCGTTAAAGTCCCCTCCCAAGACTAGATCTCCCTCCGGTAGTTCCAACAGAAATTTCCCCAATTCAGGGAGAACAACTGCGTGCAATGCCGGTGGAATATATACCGAGACTACATTCAGCGGCCTTCCTTCCCATTGACCATGTGCGGCCGCAAAACGGCCCTGCGTGTCTGTTTTCGTGGATCTAACGATGAACCCCGAGGAGCGGTGCATGAGGATTCCAGTACCCCGGGACCCCCTAGTAAACTCTGCGTGGGTGATCATACGATAACCTTTCCTGTCTAGGGCCCGTGTAGCTGTGCCCGTTAGATGTGTTTCCTGCAATAGGACCAAGGCTGGATTAAAGCGTCTTACACTCTGCAGTACTAATCCCCGCTTGACTTTGTCCCCTAATCCTCGTACGTTCCATGACATAATGCCTAACTGGGATACTCGCCTCGATCCCGTGTCCTCCCTCCCGTACTCAACTTGTGTCGTTCCTGCCATAGGTTCCGTGTGTGAATGTATCATCGCGTCGCCCCGACTGAGCTCGACTGTTTTGCCTAATACCTGCTAAGCGATACGAATATGCCATGTATTTCCAATCTCTACCAGTGTAATCGTCCTGAAAACGTAAAACCTCCCTCCCCCCAACTCCCCCCCACCCTGCCCCCCTGCTCAACGGACTTAGAACTGCCCGCCCCCCCCAACTCAGCAGAGTGCCTGATCCCTTCCCAAAACATAGTACTTGCACGCTGGGGTGAAGGACCCTCCGGAGTCAGCGGCCCCTTTCCTCAGTCCCGGAGGTCCTCCGCCCAGTGTCCATGGCGGCACGCCCGGCCAGCGCTGCAGTCGGTCTGTAACTGCAGTTGTGAGAAGTCATTATTCTTCCGTGTCTTCTGTTTCCGGAATGTCGTGCAGAGGTGAGCGGGGATCCGTTTCTCCTCCGGATGCTTGGGAACTCGGACGGGAGTCACCGCTGCTGTGTATGGTCGCCCTGTTAGAACGGCGCAGGCGGGTCGTTGATCTCCACCCCTCCAGCCAATCCTGCGCTGTCTCTGGAGAGTCAAAGAACCATGTTTTATTGTCCGCTACTATCCTAAGCTTGGCTGGGAAGAGCATTGAGTAAGGAATTTCTCTGGCCCTGAGTTCTTTTTTTACTTCGAGGCTATCTAACTTTCAGCGGTCTACACCCTCTATATGACCACTTCCTGTTGGAAGTGGGCATAACCCTGACCCTAGAATACCTATCCCACCCAAACTGAGATGGGGAGTCTGAATTTGAGGTCCATATCAGTTGGCCCTCCCTAGGGGTGGTGTTGTATGAATGTGGGCATGTCTTAAACTTACTAGGTATGAAGTGTGCTACAGTAGTGTAGGCACATCCCTGTGTGGAGCACACTGGTGTGGTCTCAGGCACCCTGTGCCGTAGAGTTCCAATTAATGTTCAACAAGCAGAATGATTTTTCAAACGTAGGTTTATTCCATAAAGTTCATATTTTTTCATATGGTCTGTAGGAATGACGTTAATGTCATGGTATTTATACAGTGCTCCGATGCATTTCGGACATTCAGTCCTTTCTCAAGGAGCTTTCAATACCGGGACGTGTTGCGTGCAACGAGTCGGGGTCAGTTGTGTGACCCACACAACTGACCCCGACTCGTTGCACGCAACACGTCCCGGTATTGAAAGCTCCTTGAGAAAGGACTGAATGTCCGAAATGCATCGGAGCACTGTATAAATACCATGACATTAACGTCATTCCTACAGACCATATGAAAAAATATGAACTTTATGGAATAAACCTACGTTTGAAAAATCATTCTGCTTGTTGAACATTAATTGGAACTCTACGGCACAGGGTGCCTGAGACCACACCAGTGTGCTCCACACAGGGATGTGCCTACACTGCTGTAGCACACTTCATACCTAGTCATTCAAAGTCGCACTGAACGGATGCGACACCTGCGGAGCACCTGAAAAATAACTTTACCTGTGAAAACCACCCACCTTCGTCATAACCTTACTGTGCGCCAAGCCCCACTTCACATGTCTTAAACTTACTCATTTTTCAACCTGTCTTGCTGCCAGAAAGTGGGGTCAGGACAGGAGGGTGGACAACTCCACTATCTTGAGAGACCTGGATGGCATAACAAAAGTGGGCAGGGCCTTTGAAGCTTCCCGCCCTAGAATGCAGTTCCTGTTTTGAGGAGGTGTTAACAGCTCTGCCCAGAGCAGGCTTTGTTCCTGACCTCCGAGAGCGAACGTTGTCACCTCACGGGATGACAAACTTGTCTAGGGTGGCTGGCTGGTCGAGACCAGACAGTGAACACACTAGGGATCGTTAGGTTTTCAGGGGGCACCTCTAAGGTGCCCTCTAGGTACATTTATTAATAAATCCAGCACTGGCAACAGTGTGGGTTTATTAAGATGAGGTGTTTGGTACAAAACACCTTGGGGTACAGTGAAGTCATTGTGTAGCTGTGAAAATCTTAATGACCAGTTGTAGGAGAGTAGGGTCTGCAATCCTATGGTCACCCCAGATTTTTGCTTTTTGCTTCACTGGTTTACGACTTTCCCTGGCTGTGGGACTGCTAATCAGACCCACAGCCTAGCTGTTCTCTCTCTAAATTGACATCCATGTACTTTAGGTGCATTTACCAATTGGTACTGGGCCACCTTATCAGTCCCTGTACCCAGGGCATAGGTGTACCCAGGGCCTACCAGGGGCTGAAGCATGTATTATGCCACCCCTGGCTGGCCATCTAAATCTGACACAACTGGCTGGCTGGTAAGACAGCTGGGGCAAGGTGGTGTAATCACCCTTTGCTGTAGATATAGTATACCTATAACTAACCCCAAAATGGACACATATATTCCTATCAGTCACTCCTATGGCAGGCCTTATCAATCGTGAAGGCAGAGTGCTTGGAATTATGTGAGATGGTGCTCTAGCATGAGCTGAGCCTGTCTGCAGCTTGCGGAACCAAGTCCTTATAGCTCCATGATAACGCTATACCATATACTCTTGATTGCATTATAATTCTCGCGGTTATTGCTAACTTTGGTATAGCATTATCAAAACATGTCGAGTAAGGTATCATACGAATTGGAATACTACCCCCTCACCAGTTCTGGCGACGGGCGTAGCATCCCACCCTTTTAGAGGGACACGACATGTATGTAACTGTGAACCCCGGTTAAAGTTAAACGAAGCCTCAGCATCACAAAATGGATGCTGCAACCACAGACACAAGTCTGACCTCCTGCTGCTGGGAGTCCTTCCAGCAAGGGAGGCCTGGACAAAGGGTTTCCTGCCTTGGGAGGTGCTAGCACCACCCCAGACAGGATTTTGTGTTTTGAGGTAGGGAGGGCTGAAAGGAATGAGACATGCCTGGGGCACACAAGGTGTCCCTGTGCATAGCCCGGTTCAAACCAGTTGCTGGGGCACTCCAGCCCCAGCCCTGGCGCGAAACCGGACAAAGGATAGGGGATGTAACCACCCCCTTCCTGGTCCCATCCATGGGAGGGACCTAGTCACCAGTACAGCCCCCTTTAGCAGGATAAAGGTAGGAGCTGGTCCCATTCCAAATTAGATTACCCTGAACAACTCTACAAAGAAGAAACTCTGAACTTCGACGTTCTGCTCCCCAGAAGACTGAAGAATCTCCCTTGTGGGCAAGGAGTGTCCACCCTGCAACTGCAGGCACCATCAAGCGTCCTAGCGGTTCACTTTGTCGTCCTTCCTGCCGGAACCAGACTTCAGAGCCCGACGAGATCCGGACTTCCAGGCCAAGCCCAGCACCAACAGCAACCACCTCAAGTGCATCCTGCTCAACACCCGCTCCGTCCACAGACGTGGACCTCTGGAACCTCCTCGACACAACATCACCAGACGTCGCCTTCCTCACGGAAACCTGGATGAACTCCTCCTCGGCCACCGACATCGCCATCCCGGACGGATACAAGATCATCAGGAGGGACCGCATCAACCAGATCGGAGGAGGCATCGCCATCGTACACAAGAACACCATCCGCATCACGACCAACTCCGACGACACCCTCACAGCTGCTGAACACCTCCACTTCTAGATACACACCGACCCTAAGACGACCCTCAGAGGAACCCTCATCTACAGACCCCCGGGACCACGCACACGATTCAGCGAAGACATCGATGACTTCATCAGCCCGCACGCCCTCCCCTCCGCTGACTACATCCTCCTAGGGGACTTCAACTTCCACTTGGAGAACAACAACGACACTAACACCACCACCCTGCTGGACAACCTCAACAACCTCGGACTCAAGCAACTGGTGAACACCCCCACCCACTACGCCGGCCACAAGCTTGATCCCGTCTTCTCCTCTAGCAAGCACATCTCCTTCAGCCACTCCACCGGACTCCACTGGACTGACCACAGCTGCATGCACTTCAGCTTCAGAAGAACCACTACCCACCACCACCCGCAACAGGCTCCTCGCAGAAGCTGGAACAAGATCACAGACGTCCAGCTCACCACCTGCCTCAGCCAGAACCCCCCCCCCCCCCCCCGCCAGCACAACGGACCCCAACGAAGCAGCCCGCAACCTCACACAGTGGATCACCATCTGCGCAGACTACCTCGCACCATTGAAGACCCCTCCCAACAGACCCGGCAGCAAGAAAGCCTTCTGGTTCACCGAGGAACTCAAGAACTCCAAGAAGAACTGCCGCACCCTCGAGCAAGCCGGGAGCAACAACCAGACCACAGACAACATGACTGCCCTCAAGCACGCCACCCGCAAACACCACCACCTGATCCGCACCACCAAGAAGACAGCATTCAAGGACTGACTGGACAACAACGCCCACAACAGCAAGGAACTCTTCAACATCGTCAAAGAGCTCTCCAACCCCAGCGCCGGAAACAACATCACTCCCTCGCAAGACCTCTGCGACTCCCTCGCCTCGTTCTTCCACAGCAAGATCGCCGACATACACAACAGCTTCGACGCACAGACTACGCTCCCTACCACCGAGCCAACGCTCCCCACCACCACCCTCCGCTCCTGGTCTCCGGTCAGCACCGAGGACACCACCCGCGTGATGAACACCATCCACGCCGGATCGCCAACCGACCCCTGCCCCCACCACGTCTTCAACAAAGCTGACTCCATCATCGCACCCCAACTCCGGGACATCATCAACACCTCCTTCAACACCGCCACCTTCCCGGAGAGCTGGAAACACGCCAAACTCAGCGCCCTCCTGAAGAAACCAACGGCGGACCCCACCGACCTGAAGAACTACCGTCCCATCTCGCTCCTCCCTTTCCCGGCCAAAGTCATCGATAAGACCGTCAACAGTCAACTGGCCGCCTTCCTCGAGACGAACGGATCCCTCGACCACTCGCAGTCCGGCTTCCGTGCCAACCACAGCACCGAGACCGCCCTCATCGCAGCCACAGATGACATCAGATCCCTGCTCGACAACGGGGAAACAGCGCCCCTCATCCTCCTGGATCTTTCCGCAGCCTTCGACACGGTCTGCCACCGCACCCTGGTGCAGCGTCTCAACAACATCGGAATCCAAGAGAAGGCACTGGAATGGATCATCTCGTTCCTCACCGGAAGAACCCAGAGGGTCCGCCTGCCCCCGTTCAGATCCGAGGCCACCGAAGTCATTTGCAGCGTACCACAAGGATCATCACTCAGCCCCACCCTCTTCAATGTCTACATGAGCCCCCTCGCAGCCATCGCACGCCAACACAACCTCAACATCATCTCCTACGCCGACGACACCCAGTTGATCCTCTCCCTCACAAACGATCCAGCCACCGCCAGAGCCAACCTACACGAAGGGATGAAAGACGTCGCCGAATGGATGAAGATCAGCCGCCTGAAACAGAACTCAGACAAGACGGAAGTCATCATCCTGGGATCATCACCCTCCACCTGGGACGACTCCTGGTGGCCCCCCGCCCTGGGCACCGCTCCCAAGCCAACGGACCACGCATGCAACCTGGGCTTCATCTTGGACTCCTCCCTCTCGATGAGCAGACAAGTCAACGCCGTCTCGTCGTCATGTTTCACCACCCTGCGTATGCTTCGAAAGATCTTCCGGTGGATCCCCACCGAAACCAGGAAGACGGTCACCCAGGCACTCGTCACCAGCCGCCTGGACTACGGGAACACCCTCTACGCCGGAACCACAGCCAAACTTCAGAAAAGGCTACAACGAATCCAGAATGCCTCCGCACGACTCATCCTGGACATCCCCCGACACAGCCACATCTCTGGACACCTGAGAGACCTGCACTGGCTCCCCGTCAGTAAGAGGATCACGTTCAGACTCCTCACCCACGCGCACAAGGCTCTCCACGACCTGGGCCCCAGGTACCTCAACAACCGCCTGACCTTCTACACTCCCACCCGCCAGCTATGCTCCACCAGCCTCGCCCTCGCCGCCATCCCATGAATCCGCAGAGCCACCACCGGAGGAAGATCCTTCTCCTACCTGGCAGCCAAGAACTGGAACTCCCTCCCCACCCACCTCCGACTGACCCAGGACCACCTTTCCTTCAGGAAGCAACTCAAGACCTGGCTCTACGAGCAGTACCAGACACCCCCCCCCCCTCCCCCCAAGCACCTTGAGACCCCTCCGGGTGAGTAGCGCGCTATACAAATGCTATGATTGATTGACCTCTCCGATCTCAACCTACATCTGCAGCACAGCTGAGATCCGTGGGTGCGACGAGATACGTGGGACCGGCCATCTTGAAGAAGTGCTTTGGGGACTGAGAAGCCCCAGCCCCGATCAGCTCCTGCACCGAAGACCAGCCCTCCAGCATCCACGAGATCTGCGTGGGGCCCTTTTGCTTGGTTGCTGCTCGACGCGTTGTCTGGTCACTTGCCGGCTGGCTAGTGGCCTCCTAGACGATGATCCACGAAATCTACACCGCTGGTCTGGTTGCTCCAGACTGGCCCTTGCTCCCTTCCAAAAGAGGAGCACCCCGGACCCTCCTGGTCCGCACCAGATGCCGTTTCCACTCACCGCCTGGGTTGCCTTTGCCAAGGCCTGTTGACTCCAAATCCGGATCCGACACCGCCGACAGCGAGAGCCTGCGTGGGACAGCTCGTGCCTCCATCCTGGTCGTCGAAGACACCTCCTGGTCCACGTGGCTGCAGAGACAAGCGTCCACGTTTCACCTGATCGCGACGACAGCATCTGGTTCCTTCCTGGTTCCACACCGGTCACTGGCTAGTGACTTTGAACACTGTCCCCTCTGCTTTCAGGTCCTCTTCTTCCTCGATCCACCCGTGGATCGCACCGGACATCTTCCTTCTGGTCGCCTGCAGCATCTTTCTTCAAGGCTCCATAGACTTCGACGCGGAAACCCGACACACTTTGACACCTATGCACCCGCAGCCCGTGGGTGAGGTAACAAGAGCATTTCGGTGTCTCTCCTAGTGTCCAGGTATCCAGTCGTTTTAATCCTAACTAGTCGGAACTGTCTTTTACTTACCTTTTCGTAATTTGTTCTGCCCATTGACTTTGTTCCGCATCTCGCGTGTGAGTTCACACTCTGCACACGCGTCCCGTGGGCCTCCTGTTACTTACCTAAGGTTAGGGTAGTGTAGTCCCAGCGATCCTACAGCCTCTGGGCATCTCCATTTCCTCTATCGATTTCCTTATACCATTTACTTAGTATATGGTTTGTCGTGCCCCTAGGGCACCATTGTAATTTGTGCAACTTACTGTATTTTTCTTGAAGAGTATGGTTATGTGCTTAGCCCTCTGATCTCATAAAGAGTTCAGAGGTGTTTGTTAGTAATAAATATATTGTTTATTTTCATAACAACCTGTGTGGTGTCCTTTCATCTGGTATTCAAGGGGTTATATGTGGTAAAACAGCTGGCTGCATATGCCAAAGAGTTTAGCCTAAGACTGCTTTGTCCATGATACCATTGGGATAGCTGGTCTATAAGGTTGACTTACATCCAATCACCATAAGGGTTGTTTGGACTGATACAAGGTGATCACTAGAACTAGTGATCATCATATATCAGGCCAACTTCTCACATTGGTGTGCAGCGGTTGGGATTTGAGCTTGCTGTTGTTTTTACCAAATATAATCTTGAGATATCATTTGAAAGATCACATAAGGTACCATAGGTACATATAACAAGCTTAGAAATACTCTGAGTTCTACTGAACCAGCTGTTGTAGTAGAAAGGGCCTAGCACACCCGGACTTCAACTCTTAGCAAGGGATCAGTAGGAAAACCCATAGTGTAGGTAAGTGCACCACTTACACCTCACTAGAAAACATGCCTATCACAGGAGAGGCCTCAGCGACTCCCCTTGTGGTTAGTGACCATCCACAGGTCCTTTCCAGATATGCAGCCCTCAGCTTCCAGGAGATGAGACAATTGTGTACCTCCAGGAAACTGAAACAGGGTTCTAACCCTACCACTCCTTTTCTGTTAAGTCTCTTAGAGACATATGATGCTAGAAGGGCTTCTAATCCAGGCCCCTCTGATCCAGCAGATGGGAGCATGCCCGCCTTAGAAGGTGACCCTAACTCTAACCTCCCTGAAACAGAAGATGTAGATGGTGGGGAAGAGGAGAACTTATCTGAGGGAGAGATAGACAATGGCCAGGCTGTAGTCCGCAGACTCACAAGGGCCAACTTAAGCCTACATGGGGATGGAGCTGGGGGAGCCCCAGTCCCCTCCACAAGCAGGCCTAACCTTGGGATTAGAAGAGATAGGTCTCCCTCCAGAGACTCCAATAGATCTGTTCACTCCCATGGCTCTCATGCATCTGCTCAGAGGAGGATGACTTCCCCTCAGAGGAGAGAGCATCAGGCAAAGATGAAGGAAGTTAATCTGAGGATCCAAAGGGAAGAACTTGCCTTTGCCAAGGAAAAACTTGCTTTTGCCAGGGAGCAACAATTGAGTGGGTTAGGACCCACTGGTGGCAGCATTATCCCTAGAGATAAAGACAGGAGTTTTGATAATAGACACCTGAGTAAAATGGTGCCCTCCTATAAGTCAGGAGATGACATCCACAAATGGATGACTGCTCTGGAGAGGGCCTGCAAAGTACAGCAGGTACCCCAGAGTCAGTGGGCAACTATATTTTGGCTCTACTTTGAAGGTAAAGGCAGAGATAAGCTCCTCACTGTTAGAGATGAGGATGCTAATGACTACCAAGTCCTGAAAAATGCACTGGTTGATGGGTTTGGCTTAACAACTGAACAGTACAGGTTGCTGTTCAGAGACACCCAGAAAACTCAGGCTCAGGATTGGACTGACTTTGTTGATTGTGCCACTAAGGCTTTGGAAGACTGGTTACTGGGAAGTAAAGTTACTGATTACACAGGATTGTACAATCTTATTATGAGAGAACAAATCTTAAATAAGTGTCAGAACCAGTTGTTGCATCAGCACCTGATTGACTCAGATCTGACCTCTCCCCAAGAATTGGGATAGAAGGCAGACAGATGGGTCAGAACCAGGGTTAAGCAGCAGAACCAGAACCAGTATGGTGGCCAAAAGAAAGCAGACCAAAAGGGTAGTAACCAGAATCAACAAAATGACCAGAAGTCTTCAACAGGGCCCCAACAACCTAAGGAGGGTGGGCGCCAGAATTCCCAAAAGAAGAAGAATGATGGCCAAAAGAAACAATGGTGCCAGTACTGTAAAAGTAAGACTCACTGGTTTAGTGAGTGCGCCAAGAAAGGCTCAGCTCCTGCCACTACTGCCCCTAAGGCACCTTTACTCCCTAGTCCAGTTAGTAGTGGTAGTGTACCCCCCAAGGCTATAGTTGGGTTAACGCTGGGAACTGAGGTGGGTTCTGACTTAGTCAGAATACCACTATGGCTGTTCTTGTCTGTAGTGGGGACATGGATATGACCCCTACTATCAGTCCCAGTACACTGGGCAAATACAGACAAACGCCTTTAATCAATGGAAAAATGGCTCAGGCCTACAGGGACACATGTGCCAGTGTCACTATGGTGACACCAGCCTTTGTGGAACCTGATCAGATTATACTAGGTTCAGACTACCTAGTGACCAATGCTAGCAACGTCACTACCAATCACAGTATGGCAGTTGTTAACTTCTCCTGGGGAGGGGTAACTGGCCTCAAAAGGGGTGTAGTTAGTTCAGACCTCCCAGTGGAATGTCTTTTGGGCAATGGTTTGGAATCCTCCTTATGGTCAGATGTGGAGTACAGGACTCATGTAGAAATGTTAGGTCTCTCCTCACATGCCCTTGCTGTGCCCAGGTCACAGGCCAAGAAATGCCCAGCTGAACAAGTGCTGGATCCTGAAACAATGGACCAGACACTACCCAAGAGGAAGAGCAGTAGGGTTGAGGCAGTGCCTTCCCCCCTGCCTCAGGTTGAGGATCAGCCCTCTCAGGAGGCTGGCCCAGAGACCCCAGAAGGAACTGTCCTGGAAGTGCTTGAACCTGAACAGGTTGAGTTTCTTGGGACAGGGGGACCTTCCAGGGCAGACTTGAGGCAGGCACAGTTAGACTGTTCCTCCCTTGAAACCCTCAGACAGCAGGCTGCTGCTGAGGCTGCAGGGAATGCTGCAGGTGCCCATAAGGTATACTGGGAGGAAGGACTCCTATACTCTGAGGCAAGAGACCCCAAGCCTGGTGCTACCAGGAGGCTGGTCATCCCCTTGTCTCTCAGAGGTTTCCTTCTCACCTTAGCCCATGAAATTCCCCTTGCAGGACACTTAGGCCAGAACAAGACTTGGGACAGGCTTGCCCCTCACTTTCACTGGCCTCATATGTCTGAAGACACCAAAGAGTTTTGTCGCTCATGTGTCACCTGTCAAGCCAGTGGCAAATCAGGTGGCACAACAAAGGCCCCCCTGATACCACTACCTGTGGTGGGGGTGCACTTTGAAATTTACCACACCCTATCACCCACAGTGCAATGGGCTTGTGGAGAGATTCAACAAGACCCTAAAAGGGATGATAAAAGGGTTACCTGAAAAGCTTAGGCGAAGATGGGACATCCTTTTACCCTGCCTCCTGTTTGCTTACAGAGAGGTCCCACAGAAGGGGGTTGGCTACAGCCCTTTTGAGCTTCTGTTTGGGCATCCTGTAAGAGGACCCCTATGTCTTGTGAAGGAAGGATGGGAGTTACCTCTCAAAAAGCCTAAGCTTGACATAGTGGACTATGTACTTGGTCTCCGCTCCAGGATGGCAGAGTACATGGAGAAGGCATCCAAATACCTTGAGGCCAGCCAAGAACTTCAAAAAGCTTGGCATGACCAAATGGCTGTCCTGACTGTTTATCACCCAGGACAGAAGGTGTGGGTGTTGGAGCCAGTGGCTCCAGCAGCTCTCCAAGACAAATGGTCTGGACCCCATACCATCATTGAGAAAAAGGGAGAGGTCACCTTCCTGGTGGACCTTGGAACTCCCAGGAGCCCCCACAGGGTGCTTCATGTTAACAGGCTCAAGGCATTTGAGAGAGGGAGGACATGGGGTTGCTCATGGCCACAGATGAGGGAACAGGAGGAAGAGAGTGGCCCTCTCCCAGACCTGCTCACTCAGAACCCTGATGATGGGTCAGTAGATGGTGTGGTCTTTTCTGACAGCCTCTCTGAGCATCAACAAAAGGATTGCAAACAGGTTCTTCAATCCTTTAGACAAATGTTCTCACTGACACCCAGTCAGACAAACTGGTGCACCCATGAGGTGGACACTGGTGACAGTCTGCCTGTCAAGAGTAAAATCTACAGGCAACCTGACCATGTCAGGGACTGCATAAAGAAAGAAGTACAAAAGATTTGGGAATTGGGAGTCATTGAACCCTCAGAGAGCCCTTGGGCTAGTCCTGTAGTTCTAGTGCCAAAGCCTCACACCCAGGATGGTAAGAGAGAGATGAGGTTTTGTGTAGCCTACAGGGGTCTCAATGCTGTCACTAAGACAGATGCCCATCCAATACCTAGGACGGATGAACTCATAGATAAATTGGCTTCGGACACATTCTTGAGTACATTTGACTTAACAGCTGGTTATTGGCAAATCAGGTTAGCTGAGGATGCCAAGGCCAAAACAGCATTTTCTACCCCAGGAGGTCATTACCAATTTGTGGTGATGCCCTTTGGTTTGAAAAATGCACCTGCCACTTTTCAAAGGTTGGTGAAACAAGTTCTCACTGGGTTGGATGACTTTTGTGCAGCATATCTAGATATTATTGCTGTCTTCAGCTCCACCTGGGAGGATCACCTGATCCACCAGAGGAAAGTTTTGGAGGCCCTGCAGAAGGCAGGCCTCACTATCAAGGCCACCAAGTGCCAGATAGGGCAGAGTCAGGTTGTGTACCTGGGCCACCTTGTAGGTGGAGGCCAGGTTCAGCCATTGGAGAGCAAGAGACAGGCCATAAAGGTCTGGGCTCCTCCAACCACCCAGACACAGGTCAGAGCTTTCTTGGGCCTGTCTGGTTACTATAGGAAGTTTGTCAAAAATTATGGGTCCATTGTGACACCACTTAATGACTTGACAAGCAAGAAAATGCCAAAGAAAGTTCAGTGGACAGTTAGCTGTCAAAAGGCATTCGATGACCTGAAGCAGGCCATGTGTACTGCACCTATTCTCAAGAGTCCTGACTACTCTAAAACCTTCATTGTCCAAACAGATGCATCTGAGTTGGGTGTGGGAGCTGTTCTATCTCAACTGAATATTGATGGTCATGACCAGTCCATTGCTTTTATAAGTAGAAGGCTGACCCCTAGAGAGAAACGTTGGTCAGCTATTGAGAGGGAGGCCTTTGCTGTGGTTTGGGCCCTGAAGAAGTACAAGGCCATACTTGTTTGGAACTCACTTCAAGATTCAGACCGACCATAAGCCCCTCTTGTGGCTAAATCAAATGAAGGGTGAAAACCCCAAACTTCTTAGGTGGTCCATTTCCCTACAGGGGATGGACTTTACAGTAGAGCACAGACCAGGGACTGACCATGGCAATGCAGATGGTCTCTCCAGGTATTTCCACTTAGAACAGGAAGACTCACCTGGTCAAGGTTAGTTTAATGTCCCTAAATTTGGGGGGGGGGGGGGTTATGTAGGAGAGTAGGGTCTGCAATCGTATGGCCACCCCAGATTTTTGCTTTTTGCTTCACTGGTTTACGACTTTCCCTGGCTGTGGGCCTGCTAATCAGACCCACAGACTAGCTGTTCTCTCTCTAAATTGACATCCATGTACTTTAGGTGCATTTACCAATTGGTATTGGGACACCTGATCAGCCCCTGTACAGTGTACCTTAGGTACCCTGGTCATAGGTGAACCCAAGGCCTACCAGGGGCTGAAGCATGTACTATCATAGGTGAACCCAAGGCCTACCAGGGGCTGAAGCATGTATTATGCCACCCCTGGCTGGCCTTCTAAACAGACACAACTGGCTGGTAAGACAGCTGGGGCAAGGTGGTGTAATCACCCTTTGCTGTAAAAATCCATTCTATCAGATCTATTCAGATCTCGAGGGCGCCGTGCAGCGGATTCAGCGCTCACGTGACCTCCTCCCTCCGGCTTCCTCCACGCCTGGCCACGCCCATCTAGAGGCCACGCCCCCTTCCCGCCCTTCTTAAGCGCTGAGGTGCTAGCGCTCGGTTGATTTTGAGTCTCCTGAGGCAAAATAGCCGGGAGTGTGCTGTTTTAAACTGTGATACTTGTGTAAATTGTATTTTTAAAACCTACCTTGACTCCCACTGCTATTCAGATCTCGAGGGCGCCGTGCAGCGGATTCAGCGCTCACGTGACCCCCTCCCTCCGGTTTCCTCCACGCCTGGCCACGCCCATCTAGAGGCCACGCCCCCTTCCCGCCCTTAAGATTTCCTATATCAATGTGCAATCCCAGAACGCGCAGCGGACGTGCGCAGCGGGCGCGCCGTTTGCGCGCCAAAGGCGCGCCTAAGGCAAGCCCGTCTGTGCCCGTCCGCGGCCGGACGGGGCCAGGGGCACGACCCCATGCCAAATGTACCTCATACTCTTCTGAGGAGCTTACCACCCTCCAAGGCCATTGGCCTCTCTCAGAAACTGTCTATAGGCACATCGCCTCATTAGGACTTGCCTCCTCTTCCACTCCTACATCGCCGCCTCCCAGATCGATCCCTCCGCCACAGGGCTCTTCCCCACCTGACCCTTTCCCCCCTACTCCGTCGTTATCTGCTCTTTTACTCAACACCAGGTCAGCGGTCAAGCACCACCATGAGCTGTTTGTCCTGCTTGACACTGAGAAGCCTGACTTACTGCTCTTGACCGAAACCTGGTTCTGTGATTCTTCCCTACCTGTTCTCCTGGCTACCCTCCCCCCTTCCTACGTTGCCCTGCGTGCCGATCGTCCGGCAGGCAGGGCTGGTGGTGGTGTGGCGTTAATCGCTCGGTCAGAATTAAACTTTCAAACCCTTCCCTTTCCTCCCATTGCCCTCACTGAGTTCCTTGTAGTCCGTTCCCTATCCTTTTCTCCCCCTATTACTTGTCTCCTAATGTATCGCCCACCCCAGTCTTCGTCTCTGTTCCTACCGGCATTTCAAGACCTACTGGCCAATTTGGTGGTTAATTACGCCTCGGTCTTGGTGCTAGGGGATTTTAACTACTGGCCTTCGGACCCCTCTGAGTGCACTGCTTCGAAAGAGTTTACAGAATCTCTTTCTTCTTTGAACTTTGTTCCGCACATAACTGTCCCCACTCACTCTCACGGTCATTCACTTGACCAGGTTTGGTCCCTCAATCTTCTAATATCCTCGGTGACTGTCTCTCCCTGTTTTTGGTCCGACCATGCCCTTATTTCCTTCTCTATCTCTCACAACCGTGCATCCAAAGTCCCACACGCCAAAAATACCTGGGCGCGGAATTAGAACAGAGTCGATCTCCCTTCCTTGTCCTCTTTGCTTCGGAACTCCACTCCGACTCTCTCCGGTCTTTCTTCCAACTCTCAAGCCAACGCCATCAATACCTGGCTGATTGGAGGTTGCGACTCAGTGGCCCCCCTGCGTCGCATTTCCATCCGGCGACCAAAGGACTCCAACAGGTGGTTTAACGACCACCTAAAAGAACTAAAACTGATCGCTCGACAGGCAGAGAGACAGTGGAGAAAAAACTATTGCCCCTCATTAAAAACCCTATATCTCAAATCACTTGCCGATTACAAAACTGCAATTCTCTCCGCCAAAACCACCTATTTTTCTACAAAAATAATGGCAGCTGAAAACAAATCTAGAGAAATATTCAGTATAGTGAATGACCTGGCCTATTCCGATAGAGCTTCACCTCAAATCCCTCCATCCCAGTCACTATGCGACCAACTCAACATTTACTTCTTGGAGAAGATCGCTACCATCAAGGCTAATATCCCCCCCCCTTCATCTGTCTTTGTGGATCCCTCCCCTCCCACTGTTCGTTGTCATCTTACCTCTATCCCTCCCCTCACTGAGGTTAGATTCCGGGAGATACTCCCCAAAGTAAAGTCGGGTTCTCCGGCAGACATCTGTCCCGCTCGAATCCTGCAACATATCTACTCCTCTTGTCCTGAATCCCCTATTACTTTCCTCAACAACTCCCTTGCGCAGGGAGTAGTGACCCCGGCGCTCAAATCAGCCACTATAGTGCCCATTTTAAAAAAGCCTGGCGCTGACCCGTCCATCTCAGCCAACTACCGCCCCATTTCCCTGCTGCCCTACCTGGGCAAGGTGCTGGAACGCCATGCCACCGCGGTTTTCAGCGCCCACGTAGAGGCTAATGGGGGACTGGCCCCCCGCCAGGCTGGCTTTCGCCCCAGGCACTCGACCGAATCTGTTGTGGTTTCGGTCTTGGACAACCTCAGGAAGGGTATGGACAACAACAATCATCAGGCGCTGGTACTCCTCGATCTCTCCGCCGCCTTTGACACGGTGGACCACACCATCTTACTGTCCCGTGTCAAGGCGGCTGGAATCGAGGGTTCAGCCCTGATTTGGCTTTCCTCCTTCCTGAGGGACCGCACCCAGGCGGTCCGGTTAGGAGACTTTACGACCACTCCACTTCCTGTCACTTGTGGTGTCCCCCAGGGCTCCTCTCTTTCCCCTTTATTATTCAACCTCTATATCTCTCCTCTTATTTTCGCTCTTCAGCAGCTGGAGGTCACCGTGTACAATTATGCCGACGACCTCCAGCTCATCTTTGACCTGTCCTCCTCTCCTCTCTCTAACTTTCAGTCTACCATGACCTTCATCAGGGACTGGATGAACCACAACCATCTTAAATTGAACCCGGACAAAACCGAGTTGGTTCTCACCGGTGGTTCATCCAGTCCCTGGAACTCCCTCTTCTGGCCCTCCTCTCTTGGTCCCTCCCCCACTCCCTCAACCACAGTTAAAACACTGGGGGTTAAAATGAACAACCAGCTCACCCTTCATTCACAAATCAGCACTGTAGTTTCTTCCTGTTTCCTCACCCTCCGAACCATCCGCACTGTTTCCCGTTTCTTTTCCCCACAGGCACTCAAGTTGATCATGGCCGCACTGGTGATATCGCGGCTGGATTATGCCAATGCCCTCTACAACGGCATTCCAGCATACAGCCTGTGTAGACTCCAGATGGTCCAGAACCAGGCGGCCCGGCTGGTCTATGGTCTCCCACGTTATCATCATTCCACACCCCTCCTCAGGGAGCTTCATTGGCTTCCTGTTAAGGAACGTTCCTTGTTCAAGACCGGCTGCATGGTCTTCCAGGCCCGTCAAGGCACTGCCCCCGCTTTCATCTCCTCGCTAATTAATGAATACGTCCCTACCAGAGAGCTTCGCTCTTCTTCCAAATCCCTCCTCCAGATCCCACGTTTCAAACGTAAAAAGTGGGGTGGAACTAACTTCTCTACCCTAGCCCCCACGTTCTGGAACTCCCTCCCTGATCACCTCCGTTCTGCCACTCATTATCTCTCCTTTCGTAAAGATCTAAAAACGTTTCTCTTCAAACAGGCCTTTTCCGTGTAATTTCCCCTCTTTTCTACGCCAGGTTTTATTTTGTCTCAGTTGTCGAACTCTCCACTAGCGCCAAGAAACCGTATGGTGCACGCTGCGCTTTATAAATGTTTTAAATTGGAAATTGGAATACATATATTCCTATCAGTCACTCCTATGGCAGGCCTTATCAATCCTGAAGGCAGAGTGCTTGGAATTATGTGAGATGGTGCTCTAGCATGAGCTGAGCCTGTCTGCAGCTTGCGGAACCAAGTCCTTATAGCTGTTCCATGATAACGCTATACCATATACTCTTAAGTGCATTATAATCCTCGCGGTTATTGCTAACTTTGGTATAGCATTATCAAAACATGTCGAGTAAGGTGTCATACGAATTGGAATACTACCCCCACGCCAGTTCTGGCGACGGGGGTAGCATCCCACCCTTTTAGAGGGACACGACATGTATGTAACTGTGCACCCCGGTTAAAGTTAAACGAAGTCTCAGCATCACAAAATGGATGCTGCCACCACAGACACAAGTCTGACCTCCTGCTGCTGGGAGTCCTTCCAGCGAGGGAGGCCTGGACAAAGGGTTTCCTGCCTTGGGAGGTGCTAGCACCACCCCAGACAGGATTTTGTGTATTGAGGTAGGGAGGGCTGAAAGGAATGAGACATGCCTGGGGCACACAAGGTGTCCCTGTGCATACCCCGGTTCAAACCAGTTGCTGGGGCACTCCAGCCCCAGCCCTGGCGCGAAACCGGACAAAGGATAGGGGATGTAACCACCCCCTTCCTGGTCCCACCCATGGGAGGGACCTAGTCACCAGTACAGCCCCCTTTAGCAGGATAAAGGTAGGAGTTGGTCCCATTCCAAATTATATTATCCTGAACAACTCCACAAAGAAGAAACTCTGGACCTCGACGTTCTGCTCCCCAGAAGACTGAAAAATCTCCCTTGTGGGCAAGGAGTGTCCACCCTGCAACTGCAGGCACCATCAAGCGTCCTAGCGGTTCACTTTGTCGTCCTTCCTGCCGGAACCAGACTTCAGAGCCCAACAAGATCCGGACTTCCAGACCTCTCCTACCTCAACCTACATCTGCAGCACAGCTGAGATCCGTGGGTGCGACGAGACACGTTGGACTGGCCATCTTGAAGAAACTGCACTTCGCTTCCAGCACGACTTCAGAGGCATCCTCGAGTAAGTGCTTTGGGGACTGAGAAGCCCTAGCCCCGAGCAGCTCCTGCACCGAAGACCAGTCCTCCAGCATCCACGAGATCTGCGTGGGGCCCTTTTGCTTGGTTGCTGCTCGACGCGTTGTCTGGTTACTTGCTGGCTGGCTAGTGGCCTCCTAGACGATGATCCACGAAATCTACAGCGCTGGTCTGGTTGCTCCAGACTGGCCCTTGCTCCCTTCCAAAAGAGGAGCACCCCGGACCCTCCTGGTCCGCACCAGACGCCGTTTCCACTCACCGCGTGGGTTGCCTTTGCCAAGGCCTGTTGACTCCAAATCCGGATCCGACACCGCCGACAGCGAGAGCCTGCGTGGGACAGCTCGTGCCTCCATCCTGGTCGTCGAAGACACCTCCTGGTCCACGTGGCTGCAGAGACTAGCGTCCACTCTTCACCTGATCGCGACGACAGCATCTGGTTCCTTCCTGGTTCCACACCGGTCACTGGCTAGTGACTTTGAACACTGTCCCCTCTGCTTTCAGGTCCTCTTCTTCCTCGATCCACCCGTGGATCGCACTGGACATCTTCCTCCTGGTCGCCTGCAGCATCTTTCTTCAAGGCTCCATAGACTTCGACGCGGAAACCCGACACACTTTGACACCTATGCACCCGCAGCCCGTGGGTGAGGTAACGAGCATTTTGGTGCTTAAGGGTAGATTGACTCTCCTAGTGTCCAGGTATCCAGTCGTTTTAGTCCTAACTAGTCGGAACTGTCTGTTACTTACCTTCTCGCGTGTGAGTTCACACTCTGCACACGCGTCCCGTGGGCCTCCTGTTACTTACCTAAGGTTAGGGTAGTGTAGTCCCAGCGATCCTACAGCGTCTGGGCATCTCCATTTCCTCTATCGATTTCCTTATACCATTTACTTAGTATATGGTTTGTCGTGCCCCTAGGGCATCATTGTAATTTGTGCGACTTACTGTATTTTTCTTGAAGAGTATGGTTATGTGCTTAGCCCTCTGATCTCATAAAGAGTTCAGAGGTGTTTGTTAGTAATAAATATATTGTTTATTTTCATAACAACCTGTGTGGTGTCCTTTCATCTGGTATTCAAGGGGTTATATGTGGTAAAACAGCTGGCTTCACATGCCAAAAGAGTTTAGCCTAAGACTGCTTTGTCCATGCTACCATTAGGATAGCTGGTCTATAAGGTTGACTTACAACCAATCACCAAAAGGGTTGTTTGGACTGATACAAGGTGATCACTGGAACTAGTGAGTATCATATATCAGGCCAACTTCTCACACCAGTGTCCAGCCCATGTACTCGTTATGGCTTCCCTGTGCACTTGTAATAACTACGGTTTTACTTAGCTATTCAAGGGACACATCTACTCATGCAGATGCACCCACACATTTGCACACATGTGTATAGTGCTCCCTGCCTTAGGGCTGTGACTTACCTATAGCACATGCAGTGCTTGGCAGACATGGCATGGCACACAGATGCGTGCCGTGTTGACTCTTTGTTTTTTTCTGCGCCAAGACACGCAGTCTGCAATGGCACTTTGCATGGGCTTGGCTAAGGGCCTCTTAGGGTGGCACAATTTGTGCTGCAGCCCATAGGGACCCTCTTTAGGTCCAGTACCCTAGGTACCATATACTGCAGATTTACAGGGTTCCTAAAGGGGTGCCAATTGTAAAAGAAAATGTACAGTTTAGGGGAAGAACAAAGGCTGGGGACCTGGTTAGCAGGAACCTAGCACACTTTCATTTTACCCGATTTCAGGTAAAAAGTGAAGGGTAGCCATGTAAAAATAGGCACTTTCCTTCAGGCGGATACTGCAAAAGGTTTGCAATAGTGGCTGCTCAACTCAATTGATCCAGAAGCAGACTCTTCTTCTTTCCTCAAGCTCAGCTAACCGCGGTGATGGATGACTCTTTGCCATGTTGGAGAGGTCATCTGGGAGAGATGGAGATAAGAGGATTCTGGCGGGAAGCCAATTCCACATCAACTGCCAACAGTTCATATGGCGCTGAAGGCCCTTCACAGGCCTCACAGACAACACCACCACCATGTAGTACGCCAACAAACTGGGGAGTTTGGAGTCCTGCATTCTGGACAGAAAGAGGCTCTTTGCCGCTGGTGTTGTCTGGGGCATAATGGGAATTCCTTTGTTGTGAGCCACCTGACGGGATCTTTGAATGCCAGGGTGCACAAGCTCAGCCAACAGTGCCTGTCAAAGAACTAATCGTGGTTGCATCCCAAGGTAGGGATGGCCATGTTCTACTAATGGGCAAAGCCCATAGTGGATCTTTTCACCACTACTGAAATGCATGTTGGAGTTCACAAGAAGACTCTCTCTGGGAGATGCATCCTGGGGCACAGGACTCCTACATTTCAACCCCTCTGTTTCCTACCCTATGTTCTGAAGAATATCTGAAGCAACCAGGCCCTAGTTTTTCTAGTGGCTCCAGAATGGTCCAGTATAGTATGTTACCTGGAACTTCTGAGCTTCAACATCTGTCCTTGATTAATCTTCCGCTTCAGGACGATCTTGTGTCACAGCAGCATGGCACGGTTCTGCACCCAGGCATGCACAATCTACCACTCCAGTAATGGACATTGAGTGGCAGCAGTTGACTGCATTCCTTTCTGCATAGCGCCCCTCTAAAAAAGTCCACTTATGACAAGCTTTTGTACAAATTTGTGGCCTGGTGTTGTGTCCACAATACAGAACCAGAACAAGCTCAACTGTTGGACATGTTATTGTTTTTTTGTATTTCAACCAGCAAGGACTTGCACTAGGCACCATTAAATGTTTTTATCTGTCCTTTTTGCGGAGCAGCCGTCCTTGTTTAAATCATCTATTGTGCTGAGGTTTCTAAAAGGTTTAATTTACATTTACTCCTAAACCCTTTGTGATGTCACAGTTGGATCTCAATTTGGTCATGACTTTACGTATATGCACTCCCGTCAAACCTATGCACAGCTCCTTATTGTGTCTTGTGACTATGAAGACTGTGTTCCTTGTCGCTTTTTGATAGTTCACATCAAGGCCCATCTGGTGGACAGTCAGCTTTTTGTGGGGTTCTTTGGGGCCAACTGGAAGGGCATCAGACCTATTCGGTTGTGCAGGATCTTTTGGTTTGATCCCGTTCCACAGACCCTCCACCTTGGGGAGGTTAGGCTTTGGTGTCTGTTCTTGGGTGTGGAGTCTTCAGTTAGAAGTATCCTTCAGAAGAGCAAGTTGCATACCTTCAGTACCACTCTTTCTGGTGGATACGCTATCAAACCACAGATTCCTCCCCGCCCTCTTGCATCCCTGATCTGTGGAGTGGTCTCCTTTTGCCACCTAACAAGGTTCCAATTATGAGATGTGCACACTGGTACCTCTAATCGCTTGTGCTCCACATCCAAAAGTGCAGAAAGAAACTGGCTTTGATATGCAGGGTTGGCGCTTTTATACGACTATGCTCTGTCACTTCTGCAGCAGAATGAGGCCAATGCAGAGTTGCACACTGCCACAAAGTGGCACGCATGAACACTTTTGAGAATGTTTTGTAATCCAGTCTGGTGCCTGGGGAATTATTCTGCAGCTGAAGAATCTGTGGTTAAAGAGAGTATCCAAGGAAAGTTATGTTCAAGGCATGTGGGCTGCTGAATTCATATCTGTGCATAGATCGCCGCCTTGTGTTGGGTCCGGATAATTGCACCTTGTTGTGCGGGAAGAGTCTTTGAAGTATCACGAGATAGGTGACTCCTCCCCTGGACTGCAGTGCTCATGGGCATCTTCTCCATCCTCAGATTGTTTTTTATCGCCATTGGGTTCGGATGTTATTCCTATACTCCTACTTCGGAATCAAAACTAAACTTTTCTAAAGGCCTTCGACTTCGACGGTATTGTTCTCGCTCGGTACTTAGTGACACGATCGAACTTTCCATCTCGGACTGGTCGTCGATTCGGGCCGTGGGCCTTTTCGACGCCACGTGGGCCTGCTGTCGATGGAAAGGAGCCCGTTCAAAAGGTCCCCACAATGCCACTCCAAGTTCCCACATACTGACAAACACTCAGTATGCAACAAGTGCCTATCACCAGACCATAGGGAAGAAACCTGCCCAGCCTGTGCCCAATTCCGTTCGAAGAAAACCATCTGGATTCGACGGGCCGCTAGGCAAGAGATGCAGCGACTGGCTCCGGAACCAGACAGCATCTTCGATGAAGCCCAAGAACTTCCAGAAGCGGCAGATTCGGACCTAGAGATCGTCACCGTCGAGGACCACTCGGACTTCGATGACAAAATCCCACCGGGGCAAATCGTGTGTACACTGCCCCCGACACCGATTACCCCGTTACCGAAGGCTCCGGTCGAGGCATTGCCTAAAGGCCTTAGCCAAGATCCAAAGAAACATTCAGCAGCCCCGCTGTCCGGCTCGGCTCCGAAACAAAAGACTAAGCCTTCAGAGACCCCAGGGCCGAGTAACGTTATCCCTAAGAAGGTTCTAGAACCCAAAAAGGTTGTCGAACCGAAAAAGGCCGTACAGCCTAAGGGCGTCGACTCGAAGAAGGCCGTCGAGCCAAAAGGCGCCGAACCAAAGAAGGCCGTCGAGCCAAAAAGCGCCGAACCGAAGAAGGGCACCGACCCGAAAAAGGCAGTCGAGCCAAAAAAGGCCGCGCTGCCGAAGGCCGTCGACCCGAAGAAGGTCGCCGACGCAAAGGGCGCCGTACCGAAGCCTGTGGTCCAGCCGGTGAAGGCTATCGAACCAAAGACAAGTGCTCCAACAAAGACCGGTCGATCCAAAAAAAGCCATAGACTCGACAAAAGACAGTCAACCGAAAAAGCCTGTCGAGCACAAGAAGCCTATCGACCCTAAAGACCCGGTCGATCCGCAATCAATCTTCGACCCGAACAAAGTGTCCGAGCCGAGAAAAAGCAATAAGGCACCGAAAGTCGTCGAACCAAAAGAGGTTATCGACCCGGAAACAATAGTCGATCCACAACAGACTAAACCAAAGAAGTCAAAGACACAGCCACGGACAGTGGAAGAAGAACTCTTCCATCCAGATCCATCAGACAACCAGGCAAAAAAATATATATACCCTGAGACTGGTAAAGTCACAATCCTCCACAGAAAGAAGAGACCATTGGACCCAGGCTCTCATTCCCCCATTCCTCTAAAGAAGAAGGACTTTGGGACTTCTCCCTCTAGACCCTTCATTCCTTTCTATCCCACTATGCCTACTACGCCTTTGGCTCCTTACTCTCCTTCTCAGTCTGGGGACAATGAGGGCGACACAGGGGAAGATCTTCAATATGATTATAACTACCCAGAGGATCCTAACCCTCAAAATGAACCATGGGCAGAGCCAACTGATCCATATGACACGCATCCCATCCCTGACGTCTCCTCATACCCAACAAAGCCGTCACCTACTGACGACAACATTGTCTTCAACCAGCTAATTGAAAGGGCAGCGCAGTACCACAACGTAGATATGCACAATGACCCTATAGAAGAAGACTTTTTATTTGACACATTCCCTACTTCGGAGAAAAAATGTCAGGACACTTCCTATGCTAAAGGGGGTATTAAAACACGCGCCTGATATATTTAAAGATACAGCTAGGGCACGCGTAATCAATCCCAGGATTGAAAAGAAATATAGAACAGCCCCTACAGACCCTACTTATATCAGAGGTCAGTTACCATTAGACTCACTTGTAGTGGCTAATGCACGCAAACGGGCCAACTCACAGACAACAGGAGAGGCTCCTCCTCCTGATAAAGAGTCCAAAATACTAGAGGCCTCGGGTAAAAGATAGCATCACAGGCCTCTAATTCATGGAGAATTGCAAATACACAAGCTCTACTAGCTCGTTATGACAGAGCACACTATGACCAGCTTGAAGCCTTAATGCAACACCTGCCTGAGCCTTTCAAAGCTCAAGCCAATGACCTCATACAGGAGGGAAAATTACAAATGCCTCCATCAAATGTGCGCTTGACGCAGCTGACACTGCAGCCAGGTCCATTAACACTCGCGTTTTACTACGACGACACGCATGGCTGCGTATTTCGGGTTTTAAGAATGAGGTGCAGTCCACCATTCTTAACCAACCAGTCAATCAAGACTTCCTTTTTGGCCCTGCAGTCAACAACATTTTAGACAAAATGAAAAAGGATACAGAAACTGCAAAATCAATGAGTGCATTGCAGTTTCAACAACACAGAGGTTCCTTTCGACGCTCCTTATACAGAGCAGCTACACGAGGCAATACTTCACAGACATCATCGACATACAAAGGCACCACCCAAGGTCCCTTTAACAAGAACTCCAACAGAGGAGGTTATAGGGGCAACAATAACAAGGAAAGAGGGCGTGGAGGCAATAACACCAGAGCCTCCACTGCCACGAAACAGTGACTTCATCACGCTACCTCCAGACCACCCAACACCGGTCGGCGGCAGACTCCAACAATTCCTACCTGTCTGGAACGTAATTACCACGGACAGGTGGGTGGGACAAATTATCCAGTATGGTTATTGCCTAGAACTCACTTCTACTCCACCAAACATACCACCCAGACACCGTCCTATGTCCAAAGAACACATCACCCTACTACAACAAGAGGTGAAATGCATGCTGGAAAAGGGGGCCATAGAGACAGTCCCTTTCCAACACCAAGGGACAGGAGTATACTCCCTATACTTCCTTATTCCCAAGAAGGACGGTTCCCTCAGACCAATACTGGACCACAGACCCCTAAATCAATACATTCTATCGGAGCACTTCCATATGATCACACTACAGCAAGTGCTCCCGTTGCTACAGCAAGGAGACTTCCTAGCAACATTGGACCTCAAGGATGCGTATTTTCACATACTCATCCATCCAGCTCACAGAAAATATCTCAGGTTCACAATAGAAGGTCAACACTACCAATTCAAAGTTCTCCCCTTCGGAGTAACCACGGCTCCAAGAGTGTTTACAAAATGCTTAGCGACAGTAGCTGCACATCTCAGGAGGCAACACATCCACGTTCTCCCGTACCTAGACGATTGGCTAATACAAGCAAAATCATACAAACAGTGTGCAAGAGACACGTCTCAAACACTTCAGCTGCTACACAGCCTGGATTTTTCGATAAACTACCCAAAATCGCATCTACAACCGTCCCACATACAACAATATCTGTGAGCTACTATAGATACCTCAGTGGCAGAGGCATATCCACACTCAGCGAGGGTAGCCAGCATGCAGATGCTCATTCGCAAGTTTCTGCCACAACACTCTTTGCCGGCTCGAGTCTTCATGCAGCTCATAGGCATGACGGCCTCCTGCATATTCATTGTCCCCCATGCCAGACTTCAAATGCGTCCATTGCAAGAATGCCTAGCACGGCAGTGGAACCAAGCTCTAAGACAACTAAAATACCTAGTGTTGGTAGACAGTCGCGCTCACAACTCTGCAGTGGTGGAACCCACAAAACCTTTCCAAGGGGCGACTGTTCCAAGAGCAAGTTCCACAAGTAGTACTAACAGCGAACGCATCTCTGACAGGCTGGGGAGCCCACCTCCTTCACTACACAGTACAAGGGCTCTGGACAATCAAACAAAAGAAAATGCATATCAACCAACTAGATTTGCTAGCAATATTCCTAGCCCTAAAAGCATTCCAGAAATACTTGTACAGCAGGACTGTGTTGATCCCGACGGACAACATGACAGCAATGTACTATATCCAGAAACAGGGAGGGACACACTCTCCGCAGCTGTCCCACTTGGCACAGAGCATATGGAAGTGGGCAATCCCAAAAGACATCTTCCTCCTGGCAGAACACCTCCCAGGGAAAGACAATCAAATAGCGGACCTGCTCAGCGGACACAGCCAGCAACTAAAGTAAAGTAAAGTCCACATTTGTAAAGCGCACAATCACCCGTTAGGGTCTCTAGGCGCTGGGGGCCGTCGGGAAGATTAAGCGAGCTATTGCCCAGAGTCACATGGTGCTGGGCTAACCTGCCGCAGGAGCCGGGGATCGAACCGTGGTCCCCAGATTCCAGCGTCAGTCGCCCTGGCCGCGGCGCCACACCTCTCCAATGGGAGATTCACCCCCAAGTTCTCCAGCCATTCTTCAGCCAGTGGGGGCACCCAGAGATAGACCTGCTTGCCACAAACGAAAACTCAAAATGCCAGTACTTTGCCGCCAGGTTCCCACATCCGTTGTCACAAGGCAATGCGATATGGATGAACTGGTCAGGCAGCTTTGCGTACGCTTTTCCCCCAGCACCACTGATTCCGCTGGTGGCACGCAAACTGCGGCAACAGTCACTCACTCTGATCCTAGTTGCTCCCACATGGGCGAGACAGCCATGGTACACAACGTTCCTGGAGCTTTCAGTAGTTCCTTATCAAAGGCTGCGCCTCGCACCCCATCTTATAACTCAGACCCATGGAGAAATCAGACACCCAGATCCCAATCAGATGAACCTAGCGATCTGGCTCCTGAAGTCTTCGAATTTGGATACCTTAACTTGCCTCCAGACTGCATGAACATCATTAAGGAGGTAAGACGACCAACTACTAGAGCATGCTATGCAGCTAAATGGAAGAGATTTGTTATTTACTGCAACAATAACGAAATTAACCCATTAGATGCTTCCACACTAAACATTATATGTTACCTCCTGCATCTTCAAAGAGCATACTATTCGATAAGACCACACCTCGCTGCTATAGCGGCATACCTTCGGCAACACCTTTCACTGTTTAAAGTACCAGCAATCAAGGCTTATATGGAGAGTCTTAAAAGGGTGATTCCTCCAAGACACCCACCTTCCCCAGTCTGGAACCTAAATGTAGTACTTACCAGGCTTATGGGACCTCCTTTCGAACTTCTACACTCATGCGAACTGCAATTTCTAACGTGGAAGGTGGCATTCTTGATTGCCATTACCTCACTTAGGCGAGTTAGCGAGTTACAAGCACTAACAATTCAAGAACCCTTCATGCAAGTACATGCTAACACGGTAGTTCTTAGAACAAACCCTAAGTTTATGCCAAAGGTCATATCCAATTTCCATATTAATCAATCAATAGAACTGCCAGTGTTCTTCCAAAATCCACAGTCAGTAGCTGAAAGAGCCCTACACACACTAGATGTCAAGAGAGCTCTGCTTTATTATGTGGACAGAACACAATCATTTAGAAAAAGAAAGCAATTATTTGTTTCTTTTTCACCACAACATAAAGGAAATGCCATATCAAAGTCAGGAATAGCCAGATGGATAGTTAAATGCATTCAAATATGTTACCAAAAAGCTAAAAGCACTTTAACTGTCCCCCCAAGAGCACACTCTACGCGAAAAATGGGGGCATCCATGGCTTTCCTGGAAAATATTCCTCTTGAAGACATATTTAGAGCAGCCACATGGACTACCACACACACTTTCACAAGACACTACTGTGTAGACGTGCAAGCAAAGCAGCAAGCTGCTGTAGGCCAAGCTGTCCTCAAAACTCTCTTTCAAACTGCTGCAGCTGGCACAGGTAACCACTGCTAGAGGAGATACTGCTATACAGTCTATGCACAGATATGAATTCAGCAGCCCACATGCCTCGAACGGAATATGCTACTTACCAGTATGCATCTGTTCTTGGCATGTAGGGCTGCTGACATTCATATTGCCTGCCCTCCTTCCCGGTGCCTGTCGCAGCTGCAGCATTATCTTTTGCATGGACATCTCTTACTCTACTATCTCCAACTCTGCCACAATGGCGAAAAACAATCTGAGGATGGAGAAGATGCCCATGCGCACTGTAGTCCAGGGGAGGAGTCACCTATCTCATGATACTTCGAAGACTCTTCCAGGACAACAAGGTGCAATCATCCGGACCCAACACTAGGCGGCGATCTATGCACAGATATGAATGTCAGCAGCCCTACATGCCAAGAACAGATGCATACTGGTAAGTAGCATATTCCTTACCGAAGGTAAGTAGCTTGTTCCTTGTGGTTAATCATTTTCAAACACTACAGGGAAACATATAGTTTTAATGCAGTAAGGGAAGTAGTTATTGTGCAGTTGTATGGCCTATAGAATAGTATGGTGATACAAATCATAGATCCAAAATGTTCTGATGGACTGTTCTTACCCTAGACTCTTTTGCTTTTGATGCACATGTTAATCACCCAAAAATAGTCCATTATTTCGCCACTGAACTGCATTTTCTTTGCATTCCAGCCTGGTTCAAGCGAATCCCGAAGTTGCCATGGACTGCATTATACAGATGACGCAGAACATCACTCCAGCACAAAGGGCACAGTTGGGCCACCTCCTGGCGGAAATGGACAACCCTTCTGCTAGCTGACGAATGTTCACCGGGAATAGCCACTGTCCTATGCACATGCGTCCTGAATAATAATGACAATTAAGGGAAAACCCTACTAAAGAACACTTTATACATCAGACGTTTTTCTTGGGTGGGGGGGAGGGGGGCTGTTCAACATCATACTGTATAAACCAAAAGTGCTGATGCCTTAAAACAAGGAAAGCCTCTGTTTGTTCTGGTTGAAAATGGTCTCTGCGTGCACACAGCCATTGTTGATGTCGGCCTTTGTCATGCAGAATTTCAAAACTACTTGCTGCATTTTTTATAGACAACTTATTAGTTGCAATACCACTGAACTGCTAAAAATGGCAATGCAGTGGAGCCTGTCTGAAAACATGAACATCTTAAAGAAAAACTAAAAAAAGTCTTCCATTCCTGTTATTGTTCAAAAGAAAGTTTTTTTCAGTAGAACTTTATTGATTTTCATAACAAATAACCATTTGTGATAATTGACGGTTAACCAAGTAGAAGTTTTGTAACATGCATGTATTCCCAAGTGAGAGCACATAACTATCAGACAGCATAGTTGCAATGTACAAAGACCAAAAAAAATATATATATATACATAAATATATACATACATACAACATACACTTTTCCAACAACCCAGTGGCTACATGCAGTATACTGCCTTAGCATCAATTAGTGACATTCTAGTGGAGGGAGAAGAAGGTTCATATTTTCACCCTTAACCAGAGACCTTGTCATCCACCCCGTCACATTACTCTTCACCCTATTATAATCTTTCAGTCACATGGAAATGTCAAGGCAGCAGACGCCGGTTTTTTTCTTTGCTCATTCTGATCAATTACAAGTAACAGTACCATTGCTCACTGCATGTACTTATCTGACAGCCCTTCCATTTTGACCAGTAAAGTGTCCCATGCATTGTGCTATGTATCTTTTCCAGACTGTTTCAATATTGTGACCCTTGTATCAGCTTCAGTCTCTGACTGCTTGCGTACGTCACTCAACCATACCTTCACCCACACGCTCTGAAAATGGCTCAATAGACACAAAGGCGGTGTCAGTCCGTTTTGCATCCCAGAGAGGTTATGAAGTATCCTGAGTATCCCCCCCACTCTGTTTGGATTAAAGAGCATTGCCATACAACATGATAAAGGTTTGCTACTTGCAAATCACACCCAGGGCAGCTAGTATTGAGTCCCTAATATGTTTTCCCCCTAGGTTCAGGAGAAGAGATATGTGTAATGGAAGTAATAAAACTGAGTGTATTTAAAACATGGCTATCTGAGACAATTAGTTATGGATTCCTCACCTTAGCATTACCCCCAGGCGTCACACTGGATCCGGAGAATTTTTCTTCAGTAGTACCCCTGCGAATCGGTAGGTGGCGTCGATCAACCCCACGTTGGTCGTTGGCGCCGTGGTCACCGGAATGACGTCGCGGTATCTACTTAGATGCCGCCCCTACACTCTGACATCAGTTCTTGCTTTTTCTGCGCCGGCCAGCGCAGATCCGGAGAAAGTGGTACCTTGAGTCACTTTTTGACTCTTTGTGAGACTTTTTGTCGATTGAAGTTGCTGGAAGGACGGACTGAAGCGATCGGAAGCGGAAGCCAGGCAATTCCACGCAGAAGCCAGGCAGTAGCAGCGGATCGGCGGTGGTATCAGCAGCGGATCGGCCGCTGGCTCGAGCCAGCCTCATACCCACACAAGCCCTCAGCCTTAGCCCTTCAGTTTCTTAGTACTCACACCCTCACAAAATCCTCCAAAAAAAAACACCAAGTCTCGGACCAACGCTAGGATCGGGCTGGGGGCGAGGCTGGGAGGTCGGGGCTGTGTGAGGTCCAGGGCTGGGACCATCCTTGTTGTGGTGTTGTGGTGCGGGCAGAGCCAGCTGCTAGACCGGCAGAAGAGCCCCTTGCTGCAACTGCAGTCAGCTCTCTGCCGCCACGAGGCTCAGGGAACGCTAAGACCCATGCGAGCTTGAGGCTGAGATGACTGGAGCTTGAGGCTTTGCGGCGGAGGCTGAGAGGATTGGGGGACTTGAGAAAACCAGGAGGCGGTCAGGCAGAGCAACGGAGACTGCAAGGTGGAGGTGGAGGTGGTGCTGGTGATCGGACACTGGGAGGTGAACTGTGCCTAGGAATCCTAAGGGAATCGCCCCGACTGTTAAAGGCTCTGAGACAGAGACAAAAAAACTAGACATCAGGCACTACGACCCCTGGGAAATGCCGGATCACCCGATTAGACAACCACCTGCTACAACTGGAAGGCCCGTAGCACACAAGTCATAGGGCGCAAGCAGGATACCTCGGAAGGAGGCAGGAGGCATAGCGAGCGCGACCACCAGTAGGGGGTGGTTGCGGAGTGAGTGCCCGGGCAGCCCACGGAGGCGGCCCGCCTAGGTTGGGTACAGCCTGTGGGCTTCCAGAGAGCCCTGCTCGCTTGGAAGCCATAAACTACCACAACTGCCCAACCAAGTCTGCCAGGTGTAAGCCCAGGTGAACATCGGAGGAAGGGGAGCAAGGGGAGAGCCTGACTGATAAATTCAGACAACCACAGATAATCGCAGACAACCGCAGGCTCTCCTACCGCAACCAATAAAAAGCAAACAGTCTTTGAGCGCCACTAGAGGGGACAACATCACCTAGGCTCCCAGAGGCACACTTGGGGTGTAACCGAGGCACAGCCGAATACAGTCAAGCTCAACTGAGAAACGCAGACACAAGCAGGCAATTGCAAAGGCAATTGCAAGTCAATCATCACCAAGGACCATAACCAGTGAACAGGGCACCATGAGATCAGGAAGAGTCCGGAAGGCTCCATTAAAACCAAGATCACAGACCAAAGCAACAAAACGGAAGAATGATAGCAACAGTATGCACAGAGATGCCATTCCTCTTGACTTTGATCCTGACAACCACAAAACAAAATGTGAAAAACTTGACGAGATACAGGAAAAGCCATTGACCAGCATGCTCTACAATCCCCACAACACCTTGTCCCTTAATGCAACAACCAATGTTGATTTTGTTAGCCAGGAAGGGAGTAACTCTTCCCTGGCTGTAACAACTGAAACAGTGAACATGAAGAGAGGGCTAGAATATCAGGACTTAACCAGACTGGAAGGGCCCCCATCAAGGAGGAACCCCTGTACCTTCCAGCCTAAAATATATACAAAATTTTTCTTTTTGAAGGACCCCTCCACTGTAATTTTCTCCAAAAGTGGCTCAATAGAAGGACTGCAATCCCCTCTTCTGCCTTTGGAACTAGACCGCACCAATCAAATCTCGCAAACTACAACGACCTTACAAACAGTCGCATTAGTTCATTCGAACGATTGCCCCCCCAGAAAAAACTAATAGGAGCACTAAAGCAGAGAAGCTGCACCTTCAGCAAAACTCCAAATTGCTACAAACAGCAGAAAAAATAAACGTAACATGTCTTGATGAGGAACATGATAACACATAAGAGGACCGCCAAAACCATCAACTCACTTATCAGAAGGGCAGAAACACCGCCCAAAAGGCTAACTTAGGAAACTTTACTCCAATTCCACAAGAGGCCCACTATGACCTGCAAGTTACTCACCAAAAGGACAATATCACCCAAAACAAAAATTCTCAAATCACTTTTCCAACTCATCAAAATTCTCCACCGGTCAGTTTATGTATTGAACACAGTTTTCAGAAACTTCCTTTGACTTTATACGTGCCTGCGGAAGGACTTGAGGGTCTATTAGAGACAATTAATTTAACGTCCTGTAAGCAAGAGGAGGAAATACTTAGACCAAACCCCAAGCATCACCAAGCCACCCCTCAATTACCAGTGACTATTCCTAGTACAGATGTCCAGCATAGCCTACTACAAGCAAATTCAAATCTGGAGCTCGCATCAAAGCACCAATATGGCCAACTGTCCAAAGCAGCCCTGCCGAAAGAACAGAAAATAAAAGAACACAAAGCAAATGAACTTGTATCATCACCATTAAAGAATTCTTCCTTTCACTCATAACTTCTCCCGTGATCCTTTCGGCACCGGACGCACTCTTTGAAAAATTCACACCACAGCACAGTAAGCCGCCCATTTATGGAGATTTACCCAATGGTAATGGCGACATGACCTTCTTAGCCTCCCAAGAGTGGGAGGAATTAGTCGCCTCTTACAACCATGACCCTAAACCTTCAAAAATCAACCCCATGGAAAGAAGCAACTCAAATAAAAATTTAATCTGGGAATCATTACTAAGTACAATGCAATATTCAACGGCAGCTTTACAATATCAGTCACACAAACTGGATCTCCAGCTGACAGTCCTCCAAACTTTAGCTGACTTTACCTCGGGGATCGACAGGAAATTAGCCGACCTGAACGGTTTAATAAAGAGAGGGCAGGAAGCAACCTACAACGTACAGCAATCGAAACTAGAATGTTTCTGTGCCCCAATAGTGGACAAGCTACAAACCCTTCCGGAAATATTAGGCGACCTAATGTCTGTCCTGAAAACAACTGTTATTAAGCAGAAAACTGTAGGCAATGACAACTCCTTATTGGAGAAAACCACATCGGCCACATCCTTCATTAAGACACCACTATCAAACAGTGCACCACCAACAGTATGCGGTGGGTGCTGGCAAAACAGCAACCCAGACTCCTAGGAAGAAGTTGCTTCTCCAGTAAAAACTGTCTGTAAGCAAAAAAGGAAAGAAAGAAAGAGAACGCATCTCCAATTCCTACGTTCAGTTGTCCCTATTACACCGGACTACACAACCAAAGGAACACCAAATCCTCTAGCACTAACTCCTCCAGCACCAGCTCCGACAGAAGCCAGGAAAGAGGCCCAGCAAAGAGGCCCAAGACCCACAGCCAGTGTTACTAATAGCAGGCTAGGCAATCAAGAACCAACCAGGAAATTGCTTGATTGTAACCTCATACCAACCCCCTCTACCAATGAACGTAACTCTGTAAAAAATAGTCTGATCAAAGAACCACCTAATACACCTTTAAAAAGCAAGACCTTAACCGAGGGGATACAAGTCACAGGGCGGAACCAAGGTTTAAGCCCTCAAGAGAATTATATAGGCTTAAGCTTATCGTCGAGCCAAGCCCTCGAGCAAGCATCAACTAAGCAAGAAACAACTCGAGTTACATCTGTTCAACTAGAACCCGCTCATAATAATACTGGCTGGGAAACAAAAACGGGCAACGACTCTCCATTGGGCCTCTCTACCTGTGCAGTTATCAGCAATATAGGCACCCACGCCCCAAATCAGGGATGTTTTCTAAACATAGTAACTAATTGTGACAAAACATCTTCTCACAGCTCGAAACTACTAAAAGTGCTAGAGATTGACACTATTATACTACTTCCTCAATATGAATCGCGAGGCCGAATGGACATACTAAATCGACAAAACATGCTACGGCTCTTACACTCTATCCCAACTTTAACTGATATTACGTCGTCTGACTTGTTGTCAATTGAATTCTTGTCAAATAATAATAGCCAAAACCCAGAAGCTACCAGAACTAGATGGATACATTTTGATGTCGCAGGCAGAATCTTACAGGAAGGCGACCGCCTCCAAAATTTGGGGATAATTATGAAACCAATCCCAAAACCATTACATCCAACTCCCTTCCTAAACCACAATGTAAAAAACACAAGTTCAACTACGCTCTCAGTCTTGAAAGGAGCAACGAGTAGAACTCCAGGCACAAAGATCGAGGCAAATTTATTAATTGCAGTATTACCAACTGAGACCCAATGCACACTAGTACAATCCCCAGCAAACAACAATTGGTCAGGTATACATTGTGTAATTACATCAGTACACACAAATTGACAAGAGTTGCTTGTGAAACAACTACCTGAAATTGAGCAAGACGATCTCAAAATATGTGTCTGGAATATTAATGGCTTAGCTTCCAAAACAAGCGACCAAGAATTCCTAAACTACCTGAAATCCTTTGATATAATCCTGCTCCAGGAGACTTGGGGAGACCAGTCCTTTGAACTGCAGGGTTATATCTCTCATCCACTTCCGGCAACCAAGGGATCTGTTTTTGGCCGCCGCTCGGGTGGCTTATTGCTCTTAACCTCTATAACAGAAAAAGGTAAGAGTGATCCAATGAACCTTCAATTATCATCTCCAAGTTGCATTCAGGTAATAAAAGTAACGCTAAAGATTAACCAGATCCCACAGGAAGTAATAATAATAAACATCTATGTACACCCAAAACAAAAGCTAAAAGCAGCAAAGGAGTTTTCAATGGAATTAAAAAGACTGATGGAAGAGGAAGCAACGGATTATATTATCCTTGCTGGAGACTTCAACATGCATCTCTTAGGAAAGACTCAAGACGACGACCAAATTCAGGATCTATCTGATGCATGGGGAATCCCGACGCAAGCCCAACCTACAGCCTCCAAGCCAGATCGAAGCGCGAGACACCGGCTTCAGGAGCTGGAGCACTTAAATATGAGGGCTATAAATGGCCGCTTTAAGGACGACAATCCACCAGCTGCCACGTATCATTCAACCACAGCATCATCCCATTTGGACTACATCTTCACAACTCTGACACTAATTAACTTCATAGACACTTTTGAGATTGGCAATAACGATCTTAGCGACCACATGCCACAAGAATTACGTCTTAAAGCAAACTCAAGTCAGACATTGCTTGTCAGCAAAACAATTGTGCAAAATGAAACCAGCAATCTTAAAAGAATAAGGTGTAATTCCTCGAATTTAGAGGAAATAACAAATATTGCCAAAGATTTTTACAAACAAGGGGGAGAACGGGCAGCTCAGCCTTTGGAACACTGGGAAAACTTTGTCAAGACACTTGGAGAAACCTTTTTAAACAGGCAAGGTTTGAAATGGAGGAATGCTTCACATATTCCTAGTAAAATGTCAAAAAGTCTAGTATCTACAAAACTGAAGCAATTTATAAATCGCACACTAAGACAGCTCTGCAAATTTCCAAACAATCCGAGACTACAAAGCTCCCTCCGCAAAGGTAAGAAGTCATTAAACAAGAGGAGATGGGCAATTAAAAGAGCAAAGAACAATGAAGCATGGCGAAACTTCTCCATTACGCAAAACAGAAAAACAGCGCCAAATTTTGGCAATCAGTGAATAGATTACAGAGGCCTAACCATCCTGGTATTGACTCCAACATCACAGAAGCGGTTTGGAATGAATATCTATTTAATCACTTCAATGACTCAATTAAAAAATTAGACAATACTCTTACTCATCAGGGTAATGTTAGCATTATCAGTCCAAAAGAAGATGCAACTACTCTACATTGTCCCTGCAAAGAGAACATTAGCAGCTTTTGGTCGATGCAAGGGGAAAGAGATTTATCAAACCAAAACTGCTCACCCATTTCAGCGGAAGAGCATAATAGCCCTGCGGCTCTAGCCATAAAGAAGCAAATAGCTAAAGGCAGACGGGTGGGAGCTCCCGGTCCACCAATACTGTTCAAGCAGGATCCTGAGTTCTGGAGTAATGCACTGGTACCAGTTTTCAGACATGCTTTAAGAACTCCTTTACTTCCGGAATCATGGAGAGGCTCAATTATCAGCCCTATATATAAACAAGGTGAGAGATCTATTCCAAACAACTACCGGCTGATAGCCCTTATAGACACTGAGGCTAAATATTATGCAGGTATCATCTTTGAAGAAATAGCCAACTGGGCCTTGGATAATAAAATTATCCCCACAACACAAACAGGATTCCGCAAAGGCCAAGGAACAACAACTAACATCATGGCCTTGACCATGCTAATGGACGCTGCAAAAGAGGGCAAGCACCCCCTGCTTCATTGATTACACAGCAGCGTTCGACCACGTTGACCGCACTAAACTCTGGCACAAGTTGGCCAGCTGGGGAATACCAACTTCTCTTTTAGACCAACTTAGGCACTTGCACACCAACACATGGATCAGAATAAAACTAGGAGGCGGAACGCACATTTCTAGCAGAATTACCACAACAAAGGGCCTAAAACAAGGGTGCGTCCTAGCCCCACTGCTGTTTAACCTCTTCTTAGCAGACTTACCGGATGAATTGGACAGTTGCTCATCTCATGCCCCAAAGTTAGGAGGTATGACACTGACAAATTTGTTATACGCTGATGATTTAGTCCTGATCAGTCGGACCCCAATTGGTCTTCAACATCTGGACGTAACTAGCAACTTTTCTCAACGGAATGCCTTAAAAATAAATCTCACTAAAACCAAAACTATGACAGTAAACTACCATAAGAAGACAAGTCCAAGCTGGTATCTTGACAGGAAACACCTACAAGTACCTGGGGATACTTTTAGATCAAAACAACTCCTTCAAGCCGCAGCTGGAATCCGTGCGAAGGAAGGGTGCTATGACCTATCTGGCACTTAAACCCTTGAAAAAGATGTTGCAGGACCTGTCATTAGAACCTTTCTTAAAAGTCCTGCGAGCCAAACTACAGCCCAGGATCACCTACGGTAGTGAACCAATGAGAGGAGGAGACGCTGGAACTTTAAACAGGATAATAACGACCTCTTACCGAGAAATATTTCAGCTCCCTAAATACATTTCTCCAGCCCAAATATGGCTGGAATTCGGGCTACAAAATCAAGCGGCAGAGAGAATGGTAGTATATGCAAAATGCTGGCACAAAATCAGAGCTGCGGAAAAGGGTTCCCTAAACAACCATCTCTGGGTAGAACTAACACGCACAGGGAAATCACCAGCTAACAAATACCTCTTGGACTTCATCCAAGCTCTGGGTCTAACAGACCTTTGGAATACCTCAACGGCTCATTGTATGTTCAAAAAACTAGTCACAAAGTCAATAAGAATTAAATCTACTGCAGAGGACAAAAAAGCATATTCAAAACGAGCTCATGGCTGGGTTGTGCTCAATAATTATGAAGCTAGTAAACCTCAACCTTACCTAAATGCAGGAATAAAGATAACAACTAAAGAAAAAATTGTGAAGCTTCGCCTGGGAGTTGGTTCAATTAATCCATTTTTACCCCCTTGGGAAAATAGAGGAGTAGATCAGATATGCAGACTATGTGCTTATGGAATCGAGAACCTCATCCATATCATTTGTATCTGCGATAAACTAAAAGATATAAGGAAATCTTTATTAAAGCCATTTTTCAACCAACATGACATCAGGTCCTGCAGACCGGAGGTAATCCTGTGCTTCAATTCAACTTTAACACAGCTGAATTGCCGCCTTGCAAAATTCCTTGATCTCACTGAACAGAGACTGAAAAACATATCTGTACTAGCCTCGGCCTAGTCCTACATAATGGTCCTCGGAACTAAACTAGTCAGCCGAGGATAGCTAACCTTAATAACTTAAGCATAGAATTAGGACCACTCCAGCAGTGATACCTTGAAGCTGCTTTTGTTGCCTCGAATAACCAGAGTGGTAAGGGAGCTCCATGGAGAAAGACATTAACATACTGCATAAAAAACTCTCATCAATGGAATCTGTGAGCGGCCTGCTCAATAATATAACATTTATGAGACCGACATTTATCCTGACAAGAATATTAATTAAATTTTGTACAGATTTATGTAAGATACAGACTGGATCATTTTAAAATTGATTCATTTTTCTATTGCAACAGTGAATTATTTTATTAACTGGTCAAATGTTTACAATGATGGATATTGATTTTAAAGATTATTTAATGTATGCAATGGTTTTAATTAATCATGCATAATAAAAATTACTTCCTTGTCGACATCCTTTCGAGTTGTTCGACTCCTGGTGCACGCAGGGACATCTCATCCTCGAACCGGCTTCAAGGCTTGCGACTCCCGTCGCAAATTGTTGTTGGTAACAGACCCACACCTTGTGTGCCTTTGGTGTTTGGAGCGCGACCACGACCCAAAGTCGTGCTTCAACTGGCGTGCCATGCCTTGAACCCAAAGCCTTTGCGGGAGCGGTCCCGAAAGCTTCACGAAGCCTGGCAGTCCGCTCCGCTCCAGGTTCCGGCTGAGAGGGAGGTCGTGGGACCGGTCGCGGAACCATCACCACCACTCATCGTCAAAGTCTTTGTCTTCGGGTAAGACGCAACGTACATTGAGGAAGGTAGTCGTCCGGTTTATGAAGAAAGGGGGTAATGACCTACCTAGCCATAAAACCTCTGAAGAGGTTGCTACCGGATCTGACGCTCGATCCTCTGCTAAGGGTCCTACGAGCTAAACTTCAGCCCACCATAACCTACGAGAGTGAATCGATGAAGGGAAAAGACGCAACAATCATTGATAATATAACCTCATCAATGCTACAGCAATTCCCCCTGAGCGCTGTTCCTCATGATTTCCCATTGTTCATGACGAGCTCAGCTCGTCATGAGCACACGAGCAGTGTACTGCATGACGAGCTCAGCTCGTCATGAGCATGGAAGGGGATAATATCCAACTCTTACGGAGCGATCTTCCAACTCCCTAGATATGCTTCCTCAGCCCAAATACGGTTGGAATTTGGTCTTCAAAAACAGACAATGGAAAGAAGGGGAGCATTTGTGAAATGCTGGCATAAAATGAAAGGAGTCGAAGAAGGATCCCTGAACAACCAACTCTGGACAGAATTGTCTTGCCACGAAAAATCGCCAGCAAGAGAATATCTGCAGGAATCCATGAAACTATTAGGCCTAACAGACCTGTGGAACATCTCAACGAATCATTTTGTTTTAAAACAAGCTGTAACAAAGGTAACCTGCCTATTATCTGTTATAGAGGACAAAAAAGTATTAGCCAAACAAGCTCATGGCTGGGCGGTACTAAACACATACAATGTCCTCAAACCCCAATCCTACTTGAAGACAGGAATAAAAATCACCATCAAAGAAAAATTCCTAAAACTCAGGATGGGGGTTGGACCCTTCAACCAATTCCTACCTCCTTGGGAGAGAAGTGGAGGAGACCAGCTCTGTCGTATATGTGGCTGTGGTGTTGAGGATGTTATCCACATTATATGCATCTGTAACAACCTAAGAGATATAAGGATAACCTTGCTAAAACCCATGTTCAGAGATCATAAAGTTAGGTCCTGCAGACAAGCTGTAATACGCAGTGGTGTTGTGTAGGGCAGCTGAGGCCTCAAACCTTGAGCTTCCTATGGTGGGGTCAGTACCAAGCTGGCCGAGGTGCTTCAACCTGCAGTGGCTTCCTTGGATCTCCTGCTGCTGTTTAATGAGGCCCTCACGGACATCCTTTTGGGCAGTTGGTTGAAGCCCAACACAGGGGCTCCTGTGGATAGGATGATTGCCAGACGCCACCGCCCGGTCCCAGGCGACCCCATTTTCCTCTCCCAACACTCTACCCCTGAGAGCTTGGTTGTCCAAGCCTCGACTTCCAAGGGCGCATTCCCTACCACACCACCTGATAGGGAATCCAAGAAGCTGGACCACCTTTGGAAGAATTTTTTTTTTTTATTCATTATAGTACAAGAGGAGAAATGGGCATATCGAGTATCATACAGTAGAACACATTACAGCGGTGAACTGGCAAATAGATAGAAGAAATACATATCAATTAAAAGGCATCCGAGAGTCGACAATACAGGCATATGACTGGAGCAAAACAGTACGTTACAGATCTCAAACAGCCAAAATCGACGGAGCCCGCCCACCCGTAAATCAGAACAATGGAAATCAAATACTTGACACCCGAATATGAAAAACCGAGCAACTCAGGATAATACGCCACATCTCTTGTAAAAAGGAAAAAGGGGAAAGGAAGAAAAGGCCATAGAAACAAAAGAAAGGAAAAACAACCCCCACCCAGCACCCCTGCAGATGGCTACGGCCTAACCCCACTAGCAGCGTGCCTGTCGCCCACTAAACTAAACCCCAAGGAAGGGAAAAGATGGAGGAGGAAATACCATACAAGCTCCCTCCCCCCCCCCCCCCCCCCCCCATCGAAAGCAAACAACCCCTACCATCGCACATAGCAATTTAAAGAAAATGAGTAAGCAAGCAGATAGGGGAAGTTATGAAAAACCCCGCCCAACTCCCATAGCAATAGAGGCAGCAGGTCCCGTATCAAACAAAGACATTGTATCGAATCCAGACAATCAAACTCAGCCCAGGCCCTTCCGATTCTTCCTACGAACACCACCCAGTAGAACCAAAATGAAGTCATTACATGAAACCCAGTCAGTCAAATTCAGCCCTGTCCCTTCTGGACCATCGTACAAACACCATCCTGTAGAACCACCGCAGCAGCAGGAGAGTCAAAACGTTTTAGGAAGTTGAGACCAATATAGCCAGAGAGGGTCAAAAATGTTAAGTCTCGAAGGCCACCAACCATACAGAAGGCAATCCAAAAAGTACGGAAGGGAATCTCCAGGGGCAAAAGAACGAATGGGTCCCTCATGGGCGATGGCTCTGTTGATTGAGCTAATTGTTCAGAGGATCCAGGGACGTACCATGTTGCTCGTGCGTTGACAAAGGGCACCAGTTCCTGTTTCTGTTTGGGGTCCTCTTTTCGAGTTAAACCAGGCTGCGCGCGAAACACCGTTTGTTTCAGGTCTGGCAAAGGGCCGGAGTCCGGTTTCGAACACACAGTCTCAATCTTTACGGGCAGTTTGTGGAAAATGGCCTCCGCTTGCGAATGAAGAGCCCCGATGGCGGCCATTACGGTCCTCAGTGATGGCACACACTCCGTTCCATCCATCCCCACTCGCCCGACAACAAAGCAGATCTTTAACCCCGGAGGCCTGCTTCTCCGGGGAAACAGGCAGGAGCGGGGTGGACGGAAACAACTGGCGACGTGTTGATTTAGCGATCTTTACACCGCCGCCGCGAGCGGGGATCCCAACCGTGGACCCCGGGACAGACAGTAGGGTCCCCGGGAAACGGGCCCCCACCCACAGCCGCAGACACGTCTCGTCGCCATCCTTTCAATATCCGCCAGAACCAGGGACCACCATCAGGATCGACCAGGATAAACTTCACTTCAGTAAGACCGAACTCCGCCTAGATCCCGTGGCCGATGTTGTTCAACTGAAACCCGGCTGGGTCAGTACTCGAGGCCCCGGCTCGCACTCCGGGATAGGCCGAAAACGAAAGACGGTGTAACTTCGTCAATCAAGTCGGTAAAAACTCCGGGATTGCACCCCTAAGCTCAGCAGCGATTCAGACACACGGGAGTCGGGCGCGAGTTCAGCATCAATTACAGGATATATCGGCAAACGACGGAGGTCGACGGAGCCGGGAGTCTATGCGGCCATCTTGGTTGCTAGCGTAGCTCCTCCTCCTTTGGAAGATGTTTTATTCCTCCAGCTTAGGACTGCGGTCGGTGAACACCACATGTCTCTTGGGCCGTTCCTCCCACTTGTGGGATTTGGTTGCGCAGGTGCTGCCACAGTGCCCGGAGGAGGCCAGGGCCGTGCTCTCCCGTGCAGTTGCCGAAGGGAGAGATGCAGCGAAGTTCCCCATAAGATGTGGGCTGGACACCGCCGTCTCACTAGGCTGTATGATTTCAACATCACTAGAACTGAATCTGATAGAGACTACTAGCCGCAGATTCATTAATATAGAATTATCCCCAGGCGTGAGACTGGATCGGAATTTTTTTTGCCACAGCATCTCTGCTCGCCGGGGGCGGCACCACGCGGCCCTGCCCTGACGTCCGCAGATGTGACGTCAGCGCGCCGGGGTGGGACTTATGTGACCTCGCTGATGTCACATCCGCGGACGTCAGGGCGGGGTCGCGTGGTGCCGCCCCGGCGAGCAGAGATGCTGTGGCAAAAAAATTCCGGATCCAGTCTCACGCCTGTCAGTTTCCTTCTTTTCCACATGCAACTTGGATCCGAAGTGAGTTCCCTTGACCTGTTTTCAGGCCTCTTTTAACACTTTTGCATTGGGGACATTGTGCAATGCCTTCGGGTATCAAGGTGTGTGCTTCTTGTACGCGTCAAATGTCGGCAACGGACCCTCACCCTATTTGAATGTGGTGTCTTGGCAAGCACCATGATTCTACGGACTGTGACGCTTGTCAGCATCTCAAGCCGAAGTCCCGGCGGGAGCACCGGATGAAATTGCTTTCGGCCCGCTTGTCCAGACCAGTCTCGTCACAGCGTCGGTCCCCTACCTCGGAAGGGTCCAGAAGCCGCCGATTCCGGCTGCGGCATCGTCCTTCATCGAGGCCCCACGGGCATCGCTCGCACGCCGGTAAGTCCTGCAGTTTGTCCCCGAGGCCCTGTTCTCATTCTGCAGAGGGCGCAGGTTCCTCTCAGGACGTCCGCCCTCGCCTGTCGCCACCCTATCCGCCGTTTCCTGGCCTTGGGGCAACAAGGGCCCAAATAAAGGCCAACGCTACCGCTCTGCATGCCTCTTTGGGCCCCACTCATGTTCCTGAAACGTCTGCAGATTCCTCGCCTTGCGTGGGGCCTTCTGTAGACTCGCCAACGAGTTCGGCTTCAGGTTTTGGAGGGGTGGTGTCGTCGAGGTGCGGCCCTACGGGGATCCCCTATACGGCCCACTGCGCCCCTGCCTCGCCTCAAAACCCCACGGGGTTCCCTGTGGTGTCGCAGGAGGTCGCCGGGACTCACTGCTCATCCTCGAGTCCCCCACGGTCCTCTGGGCAGACAGCTGTCTTACCGGAGGCCAAGCAGGCGCCTTTCCAGCATCAACGGCTTTCCTCCCCGGCCCTGGTGGTGTGGCAGGTGGAGGCCGGGACCTGGGGCGCCTCCTCAAGTCCCTCTTGAGCCTCTGCGCAGGTGGCTACTTCGTCTGAGGTCGAGCCAGCACCTTTTCGGCACCGTTCATTGGCTGCTTCGGCACGACGCCGCCCCTTTATCCTATAAGGCACGTGGTGGTGGAGGCCGACTCAACACCCCTGGTGGACACTTCAGCGCCGATCGAGGCCCGACATTGGATCGTCAACTCTTCTCCGGATGTTCCTTCCTCTCCAGGGGATTTTCGTCTCTTTGTTTCCTCTTCAATGGAAACTGGACGCCGCGTCATTTCCTTTTCCCTGGCGGCATCCAGGGCGGATTCTACGCCATTTCCATGTCCACAGCCCCCGGACCCGCTCTTCCGCACCTCGCAGTTGGTTGCCCCGCAGGCTTCGCTGGCCGTTTCTTCCTCCAGCGGGGCATGTGGTCGGACGGCTTAGTTTGCAGCCTACGCCCACGGAAGAGTTGCTCTCTCAACTACGATGCCCTATGGAGGCGGGTGTAGCCTTTGTCCGGGCTATTTCTACGGCCACTGGCATTTTGCAAATGGGCAACCCGGTTGCTCCACTCCCAACGGACCACTTGTTGGAGGTTCTCCACTAGGGCTCTGGTGGAGGGGAGGCGCTTCTTCCATTTGAAGCTTCGCTCCACAACTCACTTCTGGTGGCCTGGGGGCATCCTGCTACGGAAGATCCGGTGCCTTAGCCGGTCCTCCCCCGTCCTGCCCTGCACGATCCAGTCTGTCTTTTTTCCCATACATCTGCCCAGGGCCTTGTCCTGCAGACTGCTTTTTCTTCCTTGCCTTCAGTGTTGCTACCTCCGTCCCGGGAGGCCCGGTGGTTGGACTCCTGGTGGCGTAAACATTTTCACTTCCACTAGTGCTGCTCTGCGTGCGCTCAACACACTTTGTGTGTTGGCCAGGCTACCTCCGGCCTATGGAATTCCGGGAGTCCCTTTTGTCTCGCCCCTCCCAGGATGGTGTCCACGCGGATCTGCAGCGCCATGTGCTGGATGGTCAGGAATTAGCTGCCTTTATCCTCCGTTCGGCCTTGGATGTCTCTGATCCTCTCGCCTGCGCTATGGCGAGTTCTGTGGCCCTCTGCCGCCATGCTTGGTTGGGGGATGGCGTCTTTCCAGAGAATATTCGGGAGCGTCTTGCTGACCTGCCTTTTGACAGGATTGTTTTATTTAACACTCACGTGGACTCCGCTATTCAACGACTCCTTGCGGGGCTCTGTCCACCTCCTCCCCCTCCATAAGCTTCGGCTTGTCGGTCCTCAGGTGTCTTATGGGAGGCGTTTATCCCACCTTTCTCTCTGGGCCTAGTGTTTCGGTTGGCCCATCTGTGTGCTGTGTGTGGCTTGGAATGTCTTCAGGGTCCTTCAGTCAGTTGACCCCTCTGTACTTTTAGCTGCTGGTACAGCCCTTCAGCTTTTGTGGTGTGTGTTTGTTGGCTGTTAGTGAAGCCGTGTAGGTCCTCAGGTTGGACCGTCTGTGTATTTTTTAGCTGATTGGTAAGCCGCCTGCGGTGATATCCACAGGTCTTTTATGTTCTTGACCTCTGCTGCGGGTTTCCCTAAGAGGTGTTCCCCTGTTTTGTTTTAGGGCGTGTCATACCCTAGGTGGGGTACTTGTTGGCTATTGCTTAGCTCTGTCCTAAGCTGGGTGGGTATGGATACCTTCTCAGGTCCCTCACATTTCCTGCCGTCACTGTATACCACTTGGTGCGGTCCCCTTTTTCTACCGCCTTAGCGCAGCCTTCGCTGCTCCAGGTTCTGTCCTGCTCAGTATCCAATGGTGTTTCTATCCTTCTTTTACAGAGCTTGCCAGTCGTACATTTTGCCCTTTGTTCCTGGGGGATATCTGCTTCTGTGTGCTTTCTTCAGCCTCTGGATCGCCAGACCGACTTTTGTCATGCCGTCTACGGCGTTGTGTCGTGGTGTTTCCACCTTATTATCCGAGGTTTCGGCCTGGGCCTCTGCCTTGTGTTCCAGGGGGGCTAGGATATTTCTGGTGTTCTCCTGTGTTCTGATTGATGGCTTTAGGTCTGTACTACATATTCTCGCTTCCCGGGGGTCGCTGTTCTGGGCACACTAGTCGTTATGGTGCACCTCAGTGGGCTTCGGCGTGTACCCGTGTGTTCCTGTCCCTTGCTCTGCTGGAGCTTTGCGCGACTATGTCTTCCTTCTCATGTATGCGCTTCTTGGCCGTGGGGCTGTTCCTGCCTTGTCCCCTGCTTAGGGGCTGATGCCTATTCAGCTGTCCCCTTCGCTGGGTGTGTTCCCCTGAGGGGTCTCAGCCTCCATTTCCACCTCTTCTCCCTGGATTTTGCGGGGGGTTCTTTTCTTCCCTTGGTACTCTCTTGGTAACGTCTGTCCCTCTGGGTTTTCTGGCGGATGCCCTTTAGCCCTTGGGTAGGCTTGTGGTATCCTGGCCTTCATTTCTCCTTCTTCTTGCTTACTTCTGCTTGGTGGGGTCTGGGCCATCCTTCCTGTCCCAATGACATATCCCCTGTTGGGGCCCTTATTCTTCCAAGCTGGTGAGTTTTCTCTTGCAGACCCTCCTCCCTTCTGGATACGGCTAGGGTATCTATTCTACATTAAGGAATCTGCGGCTAGTAGTCTCTATCAGATGTACAAGTTACTTACCTACGGTAACGATGATCTGGTAGAGACGATTGTAGCCACGGATTCCTTCACAGCCCGCCCTTCCTCTCCGTTCTGCGAGGACCTTCTGCTTGGTCTTCTGCACTCGCCTCCCTCCGGGGGGTTTTGTCTTCTGTGAGTGCCCTCTTTCACTTCCTCCCTGGCGGGATGCTTTGTTCTGTTTGTTTGTCCACTCCTTCCTTTCTAATAATTGGACGGTAGGTTCATGTGTACCTCTACATCCCCTCACCCTGTGTGGGGCCTATTCATAATTTTCTCCCTTTTTCATTGCTTGGGGTTCTTGTCTCCTCTGCGGTCCTCTGCGTTGGGGTCTCTTGACTGTGCCTCAGCCCTTAGCTCTTTGCAGGGGATGCGACCCTCCTTCATGGGTTGTCTTTGGGTAGTTTGTTGTTTCTCATCTGTTCTGGACTTGTTGCCCTTCACTGTTCTAGATTGCGTTTGCATGTTGTTCTATCGTCTGCTATGACATTTTCCACATGTTTTTCTGCCTCCAGGGAGGATATCGCCTTCGCCTTGCAAGGTTGCTTCTCGGAGCGGTGCTCTGTTCTTTCCCTTCCATGACTTTCAGTAGCACAGTGCCTAGCACTTTCCCAAATGGTGCTGTTCCGCACCATTCGCTTCTTCCCTTTCAGTTTACCTGTTTTTTTGCACACTGTTCTTATATTCTCACAGTTTTGTTTGTAATGGCTCCGCGTTGTGGCGCGGAAAAGTTCTCCGAAGAAAACTAACGTCAGCGCGCCGGGGTGGAACTTATGTTACCTCACTGACGTCACGTCCGCGGACAACGTCAGGGCAGGGTTGCATGGTGCCGCCCCCGGTGTGCAGAGATGCTGTGGCAAAAATAATTCCGGATCTAGTCTCACGCGTGGGGATAATTCTACGTTAAGGAATCTGCGGCTAGAATTGTCTCTACCACTTACATCGTTACCGAGGGTAAGTACTTGTACAAAGCTATGCCTGGTTGAGGTTCACTGGCTTTTCGGGTGATGTCCATGCTACACTTTTTGACATGCCCTTTGATGGCAGTTGCTTGTTTGGTGACAAGGCAAACAATGCATTTGAGCGCTTTAAGGACTCCAGGGCTACGGCCAGATCCTTGGGCCTCGCTTCCACGTCCCTTCCAGTGCAGTCTGCCACAGACCTGCGCAAGCTGTCCAGCCTCTGCACGGCTGGGGACTTGGATCCCAGTGTCGGAGGCCAGGTGGGCGGGCAAGCCAGTACACCAGCGCCCCCTCTGCATCGGCCTGCAAGCCCTCCTAGTCTGAACTTTCAGGGCCACCTTTCTCTATTGGGCGGCAGGATTCGCCATCACCTCACCCACTGGCTCACCATCTGGTCAGACAGGTGGGCTTTGCAGGTAGTCCGAAGGGCTAGTCCCTCCCCTTCAAGACCATCCCTCCATCCATGCCACCAATTCCATCGCATGTCGAAGGATCACTTGGCCCTTCTCCAACATAAAGTTACAGCTCTCTTGGCCAAGGAAGCCATTGAGCGAGTTTCTGCTCCAGAAGTAGGTTGTGGTTGTTATTCTCACTACTTTTTGGTGCCCAAAAAGGACAAAGACCTGCTTCCTATCTTGGAGCTTAGTAACATCAACCCCTTCCTCCAGAAGGAGAAGTTCAAAATGTGTATACTGGCTTAGGTCCTGTCTGCCCTCGACCCTGGAGACTGGATTGTAGCGTTGGACTTGCAGAATGCTTATTTTCACATCCCCGTCCTGCCTGCCCATTGGTGTTACCTACGGTTCACGGTAGGCCACAGCCATTTGCAGTTTACTGTGCTCCCATTTGGCCTTACCAGCACCCCTCAAGTTATCACGAAAATGATGGCGGTGGTCGCAGCTCATCAGACTGCTCCTTCGGGAGGATCTTCTGTCGCAGCAGCAGGGAACGGTCCTCCACCCGAACCTATCCAGCCTCCTCCTTGCACGGGGATTGAGCGGCGACAGTTGACAGCTTTTGACCTTCCTCCCAAAGTCTGTAACGTTATCTTGGCAGCCAGGCATCCCTCTACCAAAATGGTATACGCCTGTAGATGAAACAAATTTGTAGCATTGTGCTCAGCATAGGCGTGGACCCCCTTTCTACCCCCCTTTCAGAGGTTCCCCTCTTCATTCTTTTTTTGGCCCAGCCGTGCTCTGCTCTTGGCACTTTAAAAGGCTATATTTCGGCCTTCCTACGGCTTCCTGACCAGCCTTCTCTTTTCATGCCCCCTATTTTGAATCGCGTCCTTAAAGGCATTACTCACTTGTTTCCTCCAGTTACTTTCGTAATGCCCCAGTGGGACTTGATCCTGGTTCTTTATGTGCACTACTTTCGAGCGGCTACATAACTGTCCTCTCAGACTTCTCACAGTTAAAACTGCCTTTCTGGTTGCCATCACCTCTGCTCGCAGGGTGACTGAGCTTCAGGCTCTTTCTTCCAAATCTCCTTTCCTGGCTGTTCATCTGGACAAGGATGTCCTTCGCACAAGGCCTTCTTTCCTTCCGAAAATAGGTTACTTCTTTCCACATAGGACAGACCGTCAATTTGCCCACCTTCTTTCTGCCTCGCATCCTTCCAAGAAGGAAGAGAGGCTCCACCATCTGGATTCAAAACGTGCGCTTTCATTTTATCTGGATGGCACAAAACAATTCTAGTTGGATTACCAGCTCTTTGTTGGCTATTTGGGCTCCAGGAAAGGTCAGACCATGCGAAAACTAACCATCTCCCGATGAGTCATTCTTTGTATCAAAATCTGCTATTCCTTAGCAAAAAAGGAACCGCCAGTGGGGTTGTGTGCCCATTCCACCAGGGCGACGGCAACCACTACTGCTTTGGGACATAGAGCCCCCTTCATGACATCTGCTAGGCAGCAACGTGGGCTTCCTTGCACACGTTTACTAAACACTACTGCCTGGACAGCCAAGTCTGGAGAGACCGCTTTTTTGGCCGTTCAGTTCTCCAGGAGTTCCTGGTGTAATCTTGGTTCACAGACCCACCTCCGGGGTTGGTACTGCTGGGGTATCTTTTCCAAGGTAAGGAATCCGTAACTAATTGTCGTTTTCAGATGAACAAGTTACTTAACCTTTGGTAATGATATATCTGTAAGAGACCTAGATTAGTAATGGATTCCTCACCGCCTCACCCATCCTCCCCGTTCTGCTAACTGACTTCTAGGATAAGGGACTTCCCTTCAGGGCCCTAGTTTTGTGCACCAGTGGTTAGGGTCTTGCATGGCTCTGCGCTTCTGGTGTGGAATGTCGTGTAAAGAACTGACGTCAGTGAGCGAGGGCAGCATCTAAGTAGATACTGTGGCGTAATTCCGGCGACCAAGAAGCCAACGACAAACCCGGAGTCGACCGACACCACCTACCGACGCGCAGGGGTATTGCTGAACAAAAAATCTCCAGATCCAGTCTGATACCTGGGGGTAATTCTAAGGTGAGGAATCCATGACTAATCTAGGTCTCTTACAGATATATTGTTACCGAAGGTAAGTAACTAGTTCTTTTCTACACTGTAGTTGTGTTATCGAAACATCTTTTCCTCTGAGTCTCCGTTATCCCCTGTCCCATCACCGTGTAACCCCTTGGTATGTGCAATTATTTAACCAGGTAAATGTAATTGCAATATTTATCTTTGTAACTTTATCACAGCCCTCTTACTGTACTTATTCATCTCATTGAGACTTCTAGCCACAGATTCCGGAAATTTTTCATGAGCAGTATCCCTGCGCGCCCATAGGTGGTGTAGTTCGGCTCCTTGTGGCATTTACGTCCGTGCCAGAAGTTACGTTTGTGGTGTGTATATAGGCACCACCCAGGTGTGCTGACGTCCGTTTTTTTCTTTCCGGGTCAGCCAGCACAGATCCGGGAAGAGCTACCCTTGTCATTTTTTTCCTGTTTTTTTTATGTTTTATCAAAGTCTTTTTTTAAGGTTTACCTCCTGGTGTGGTAGGGATGTTCTCCCAGAAGACCAGCTTCAAACCCTGTGGCACCTGTCACCGACAGATGTTGGTGACGTATGCACCCGAAAGCCTTTAGGGAGCGCTTCCTCAAGCTTATGGCAGCTCGACGTGCGTCACAGCGACGGTCACGATCGAGAGAAACGTCCTGGCAGTGGTCTTGTAGCCCGAGGTAGTCGCTGCATTCGAAGTCGTCTGGCTGTTCTGATGGGTCCAAGTACCACAAGGAGTTGAAGAGTGGTTCAACTCCCCATCGGCCGACGATAGTCTGGTATCCTGAGCTGTTGAGCATGGCCATCTGTCCTCCAATCAGGCTGCCCCTTCGGTAGGATCTTCTGTCGCGGCAGAAGGCAAAGGTTCTCCATCCGAACCTGTTAATGCTCCGCCTTCTTGCATGGAGATAGAACGGTGTAGGAAGCTGGCTTTCTGTATAGTGCTCAAAAAAGAAGTACACTGTGTAGAGTCCAGTGGGTCCCCACTTGGCTTACAAAGCCTGAAAAAGATAATACTGACACTCTCTTTTGTGGTGTTGGCGAGCACTTCGTCTTATCAGAGTATAGTGCTAAGCATTTGTTGTACTTGCAGAGGTAATAAACGAGAGACCCTCTCAAAGAATAAATCCCAGACCAAATTAGAAAAATAACACTTATTTATATATGTGTAGGAAAGTAGGATCTTTCTGGCATAGTACCCCCACTTTTGCCTGTTGTCATTGTGTTTAGACTGTAATACACTGGGATCCTGCTAACCAGGACCCAGGTGTCTGTGCTCTCTCTAAATTAATTGGTACATACTTTGTACACCCCACAATTGGCATAATGTTGTACCCCTGTAAGTCCTTAGTATATGGTACTGAGGTACCAAAGGCTTTGGTACACCAGGGGTCTCCCATGGGCTGCAGCATGTATAATGCCACTCATGGAAGCCCATGCAAACTGTGTGTGCTGGTCTGCCATTGCAGCCTGAATGAAATGGTGCATGCACCTTTCACCCCAGATATAAGGTTTTCCTTATATCCGTGTCACTGCACTTTAAACCTATATGTCACCCCTAAGGTAGGCCTTTGATCCCAAGGGCAGGGGCATGGTTCTGAGAGTAAGGGTGCCCCTGCATGAGCAGAGGCACCCCTACAAGCCCAGACTCTATTCTAAGGTATGTATTGGGAACTGGCCAATATGAGATGTCCAGTTACATAATGGCTTCACCAAATCCTATCATGTTTCATTTCAAACATGTTGGAATCCTTCAAATACACTGATTCCAGTGTTAGTTCCATTATACCATGTACCAGGGGGCTCCTTAGAGGACCCTCCATGTCTACCTCTGTAGCCTTGCAGGGTCTGCATGCAAGCCAGTGCTGCCCCCAACCCCAGATACTGTTCTGTCGCCCTGCTGATGAGCTTAACTCGAGAAGGGGAAGCAGAACAAAGGATTTCCTGTAGAGGAGAGGTGTAGCTCCCTCTACTTTAGAAATAGGTGTCTCTGGGTTAGGATGGGGGTGCCTCTGGGCACCACCAGTGTGCTTTGAAGGGCACAGACGGTGCCCTCCTTAAACCACTTTGCTCCAGTGCAGGAACCCTTTGATCCTACTCTGACGTCAAACTACACAAAGAATAAGGGAGTGACCACCACCTTGTCTAGCTCCTCCTCCGGGAGGTGCCCAGAGCTCCACCAGGTGGCCAATTGATTCTGCTGTCTTAAATGTAAGATGGGCAGAGACCCCTGGGAGCATCTGACTGGTTTGTCCGTCAGAGTAGCGTCCCTGAATCCCCCCCCCCTCTCAACCACCTGATAGGTGAGTAACCTCAGAAGTGTCCAACCCTCTTTCTGGGTTACTAAAGGGCCTCCCTGAGGGTGGGTCTTTAGATTTGTCTGGCACAAGCATTCCTCTGCAAGACTCATCTTCAGGATTTTCACCAAGACTCTTCTGCTCCTGTACACTTGACTCTGCTGTTTGGGCTGTGCCGGACTCAAGATAAGACTGCTCCTGGTAGGAAGACTCCTTCTACAAATTTGTCTCTGTGCTTTGCAACTATCTTGAAACATCCATGGCTATGCATCCTCCTGAGTCAAAAGGACGTAGTTCATCAAGCAAGACAGAATCTCCCTTCTAGTGAAGGTGTCACTCCCCTGCAACCGCGACAACTGGCTTGCGGATCCTGCTGTCCCACAGACGCTTCCAGTCTCTTTAATACAGGTGGTGGTTGGTGATTTTTCAGAAGCCTGACCAGTCTTCCCTGCAACTTGGAAGGCTGTACTCCCTTGTGAAGCTGCCTGAACTGTGTCCATGTGCACCACGTCTGTCTGCCGTTGCCAAGGCATGTTGACATTCCGATCCAAAGATCTTCGAAATCCAAGAAGCTCCAACCTCAGGCATTACACAGCTGCAAAAACGACGTCCTCACAGCATCTCCAGTGACATGGGACTCCATCTTCCATGTGCTGCTGATGTCTCCCTGTGCCTGCTGCTAGAGGGTCTCTGTGGGGTCTCCATCGATTCCTGCTGGCTCATGTGCTTACTGAGGACTGGCTCCGACTTACCTGTCGTGGGTGGTTCCCTCAGACCTTGCTAGTCTGTAACTCTGTAATTTCAACTGCAACACATCTGTTGAGTTTGCCAAGGTTTGTTGGTGGTTCTGCCGGCCACTGACCCTCCTGTAATTCCTCTACCAGCATGGGACAGCTCCTGGACGGCTCCTGTGCTCCAACAACTTCGCCCGGGCTCCACAGCTGCATCTTCAAGGCCTCCGTCCTACACTGAAGTTCCCCTGAGAGGGATTGGCATTGTGCTCCTACACCTATTGGGCAACTCCAAGTGGCTTGGACTATGTCTCCTCTCTCCACAGGTACACATCATCCAGGATCCATGCCTTGGTTCCCCCGACCTGGTCCAAAGGTCACTAGCAGCTGGACAGCCGAGGTTCCCCATTCACTTCAACGGCCAGTTTGGACATCCTTTGACACCTATGCACCTGAGCTCCCTGGTGTAGGTATCCAGCTCCTCTGGGTATTCACAGTGGGGGTGCTCTCAAACCTCCCTGGTTCCAATGGGTTTCCTCAGGGTCTTCGGCGAAGGGTCTTGAATCCGTAAAACTCTAACCGTTACTTCCCCATGTTCTTCAATGCGTCTCCTAGTCACTTGCCTGTGGGATTTCCATGCTTCCCCAGTCCTAAAGAACATGAGATGGTAGTCTTAGTTGGGTACTCACCTTGCATTCCATTTTCTTAGTATATTGTTTGCCCCCCCCCTCATAGGTGCCCTTGTGTGTTATGTACTTACTTACCTGTTATGTCAGTTATATTGATTGTATATTGATATCTCCAGGTAGAAGATATACCAAAGTAGTTTTACTGTTGATTTGTAATAAATACCACTGTGTTTTTCTAACACTGGTGTGGTCTTTTCTTGTGTAAGCATCACAGACTGACTTATGAAGTAGATGCACCCGCTTTACACCCTCCTGAATAAGCCTTAGCTGCTCTCCACAGCTACCTCTTGAGAGCTTTGGTTATACGGGACATCTTCTACTATCACTAAAGGTTGCCTGAGCTCAGTGCAGGGTGTATCACCTATAGGTGTACACCATATACTGAGCCAGCCTCCCACATTAGTGGTGCAGCGGTTGAGATAAAGACTTGCATTGCTTTACCACCTAGTCATAAGTGAGGTTTCCACAAGAAACCTCTACTACATAGGTTTACACTATAACGGAATGGGTAGATTATTTTGTTAAACATTTTGGAATGTGTGTCAGGTGCCTAGCATAGCCCTTTTTCCAATCCCTAGAAGTTTAAAAACACTACGGTAGGGTAGATACACTTACACTACACTAGTACCATGTCTTTGAATGGGGAACCTAGTCAGAGTCTGGTGTCGGTGTACAATACCCTTGCGTCCAGGCATTCAGGACCTCAGGACCCTGGGCAGGACTAGGAAACTTAAGACCGGTAGCTACCCTAAAGGGCCTATCTCTTAGAGATACTCCTTCAAGATGACCTCCAGAATCCTGGGAGATGGGTTGAAGGGGATAGGGATGGGGATGATCCTACGGAGAAAGGGCAAGGGGTACTTAGTATTGCTGGTTCTGCCTCTAGACAAGGCCAGTAGGAGTGTGAAGAGTCCCACTTGGACAACCCTGGGCTTGTAGATAGAGGTACTGACAGTACAGAAGGTGGTCACAACAGTAGGCCTATTTTTCCTCCTCCTCCTGGGTTGGTAACCAGGGTTTGAAGGAGGAACAGATCCTCCTCATCCTCACTCTACTCTCATCTACTGCTGAATCCACTCACTTTGGCAACAGAGGAGGTAGCTTTAGATAGGGGATACAACATGCTCAAATTTGAGAAATCAAATCTCAAATTGATGGGGGGTTTTCATAAGGAGGTGGTGTCAGACAGAGATACAAACTTCACGTCTGGGTACCTGAAAGATATGTGGAAAGGGTATGGCGTAACTTCTAAATTCACCACACCCTACCATCCACAGGGCACTGGGTTAGTTGAAAGGTTCACCAAATCCCTCAAAGGTATGATTATGGGACTATCTGAAAACCTCAGGAGATGGAATTTCCTTTTACCTTGCCTTCTTGCCTACAGAGAGGTTCCACAGAAGGGAATCGGTTAAAGTGCATTTGAACTTCCGTTTGGACATCCACTTTGTCTGGAGGGATGGGAGCAGCCTCTAAAACCTCCCAAACAAGACATTGTAGACAATGTACTAGGCCTACATTCATGTATGGCAGAGTACATGAAGAAAGTTGCTAAAAACCTGGAGGCCAGCCAAGAACTGCAAATTGTATGGCATGACCTAAAGGCTGTGCTGACTGTTTACCTGGCAGGGTTGAAGGTGTGGGTGTTGGAGCTTGTGGCCCCAAGAGCACTTCAATACAAGTGGGGTGGCCCCCATACTATTTTGGGGATGAAAGGTGAGGTCACCTACCTGGTGGACCTAGGCATGCCAAGAATCCCCCATAGGGTGTTTCATGTGAACCACTTGAAGCCTTACTTTGATAGGGCCGGCTTGAGCTTGCTCATGGCAACTGATGAGGGACAGGAGGAAGAGAGTGACCCTCTCCCTGATCTCCTCTCACACTAAGCTGTTGATGGTTCAGTATATGGAGTAGTCTTGGGAGACAGCCTCACTGATAGTAGCCAGGTCAAAAGTCAGTTCCCAGAAGTCTTTTCTCTTGCACCCAATCAGATAACCAGGTGTGCCCACAGGTGAAAGTCTGTCTGTTGAGCGTAAAATCTACAGGCAACCTGACCATGTCAGAGACTGCATAAGGACAGGGGTCCAGAAGATGCTAGAGTTAGAGGTCATTGAGCCTTCAGACATCCCTTGGACTAGTCGGGTAGTCCTTGTGCCCAAACCTCATTCCCAGGGCAGAAAGAGGGAGGTGAGGTTTTGTGTAGACTACAGAGGACTCAATGCAGTTACCAAGACTGATGCCCATCCTATCCCCAGGGCAGATGAACTTATAGATACATTGTCTTCTGCCTAATTTCTCAGCACCTTTGGCCTGACTGCAGGCTATTGTCAAATCAGGCTCACAGATACTGAAAACCCCAAACCCCAAACCCCATTTTCAACCATTGGTGGGCACTACCAGTTAACAGTAATGTCCTTTGGTTTGAAAGATGCACCTGCCACGATCTAGAGGTTGGTGAATCAAGTTTTGCTAGGTCTGGTAGTGCAGCATATCTAGATGATATTGCTGTATTTAGCTCCACCTGGCTGGATCATCTGGTCTAACTCAGGAGTGTACTTCAGACCCTGCAGAAGGCAGACCTCACTGTCAAGTCCAGCAAGTGCCAGATAGGGCAGAGCAAAGTTGTATACTTGGCCCACCTGGTAGGTGGAGGCCAAGTTCAGCCTTTGGAGAGCAAAATCCAAACCATTATTGATTGGGTTGCTCCCACCACCCAGACTTAGGTCAGAGCTTTTCTGGGGCTGACTGGGTATTACAGAATATTTGTTGAGGGGTATGGGTCAAATGTGACACTCCTCAATGATCCTACCTACAAGAAGGTGCTTAAGAAGGTGAATTGGACAGTTAGCTGTCAAGAGACCTTTGATGCCCTGAAGAAGGCCATGTGCTCAGCTCCCATTCTGCAGAGTCCTAATTACTGCAAACAATTTATTGTCCGACAGATGTCTCTGAGATAGGAATGGGAGCAGTGTTATCACAACTCAATGAAGAGGGCCAGGACCAACCAGTAGCTTTTATCAGCAGAAGGTTGACCCTCAGAGAGAAACATTGGTCAGCTATAGAGTGGGAGGCCTTTGCGGTAGTCTGGCCCTTAAAAAGCTGAGACCATACCTGTTTGACACTCACTTCATTGTCCATACAGACCACAAGCCCCTCCAATGGCTCAAACAGATGAAGGGTGACAATCCTAAACTTTTGAGGTGGTTCATTTCCCTGCAGGGGATGAACTATTCAGTGGAACATAGACCTCAAAGTAACCATGCCAGCGCTGATGGACTTTCTCAATATTTCTACTTAGAAAATCAAGATTCAACTGGGCAAGGTTAGTCTTATCTTTCGTTTGGTAGGGGGTTATATAGGAAAGTAAGATCTTTCTGCCTAGTAACCCCTACCTTTTACCTGGTGTTGGTGTGTTTTGACTGTAGTACACTGGGATCCTGCTCATCAGGATCCCAGTGTCTGTGCTTCCCTCAATTTATTGGTAAGTACTTTGTTCACCCCACAATTGCTATATGGGCATACCCCTGTAAGTCCCTAGTATATTATCCTAGGGCATTGGTACACCAGGGTTTTTCCATGGGCATGTATTGTACCACCATGGGAGCCCATGCAAACTGTGTCTGCAGGTCTGCCATTGCAGCCTGCGTGAAATTGTGCATACAGCTTTCACTTCAGATATAAGGTTTTCCTTATAATCCTGGTCACTGCACTTAAAACCTTTAAGTTACCCTTAAGGAAGGCCTTACAGCCCACAGACTAGGTGCATGGTTCCAAGTGTGAGAATGCCCCTGCAGGAGCGGAGATACCCCTACAAACCCCGGAGTCCATTCTCTTGCTTTGTAAGTGTGAGGAAGCCATTTTAATGTATATAGTGGACACTGGTAAAGTCAAGATGTCCAACTACATAATGGCTTTACCAAATCTGGTCATGTTTGGTATCAAACATGTTGGAACCATGCCCCTACACCGATCCCAGCCCAGCTGCATGATCCCATTTACCAGGGAGCTCCTTAGAGGACCCCCCATGTCTACCTCTGTAGCTTTGCAGGGTCTGCGTGCTAGCCAGTGCTGCTGCCGATCCCAAACACGGTTCTGCCCTTCTGCTGCTGAGCTTATCTCGGGCAGGGGAAGGCAGAACAAAGGATTTCCTGTAGAGGAGAGTTGTAGTCACCTCTCCTTTCGAAATAGGTGTCTTAGGCTAGGGTGGGGATGCTTCTGAGCGCCTCCAGACTGCTTTAAAGGGCACATTTTGTGCTCTTATTGCATAAACAGATTTTCCCCAGTCCAGGAGCACTTGGCTTTTGCTCTGGCATGAAACCGAAAGGACAGGGGAGTGACCACCCCCCCTGTCCAGCTCCTCTCTTGGGAGTTGCCCAGAGCTCTGTAAGGTGGCCACTTGTGTCTGCCATCTTGAATCTTAAAGGGCCAGAGGTCCCTTAAAGCATCTTAATGGTCGGTCCTTCCGAGTGGGGCAGAAGTAGTCCTACCCCCTTCCTGTGTTACTTAAGAGCTTCTGTGAGGGTGGGTCCTTAGATTCGTCTGGACTTCATCTTCAGGAACCTACTGGTTTCATGTGAAGATTTTTCTAAAGACTCTTGTGCTGTTAAACACGTAACTCTGCTGCTGGACCGAGCCAGGGACCAAGGCAAGACTGCAACTTAATCTCTGTGCTCATCCAAGTGCTGCAACCTCCGTGGCTGTGCATCCTCCTGAGTCGCCAAGGAGTCTGCATGCATCAAGATAGCAAGAATTAATTTCTCTTGGAGTGAAGGAGTCACACTCTGCAACTACAGGCACCTCAACGATGGCGACCGGCATGTGGATCCTGATGTCCCACAGACACCTCAAGGCTCTATAATATAGGTGCTTGTTTGGTGGCTCTCCAGAGGCCTGACCGGTCTTCCCTAAAACTGGGGAGACTGCAGTCCCTCTCCAGCCTACCAGAACTGCATCTCTGTTCACCGCGTCTGTTTTCTGTTGCCAAGACTCGATGTCTCTCATGACCGAAGAGTTCGAGGTCCAAGAATCCCTAGCCTCAAGCATCACACAGCTTCAAGAGTGATATCCTCACTGCATCTCCTGTGACGTGGGCCTTCATCTTCCGTGTGTTGCTGAGCTCTCCCTGCAACTCGCTGTTTCTGCTGCCAAGGGTTCTTCTGGGGACTCCATTGATTCCTGCTGACTCTCCTGCTTGCTGATGGCCGGCTTTGACTTACCCTTGCTGGGTGATTCCCTCAGATCTTGCATATCTACAACTAAACATTTCATCATGCAACAAGTCTGTTGCATTTTGCCATGGCTTGTTGGTGGTCCTGCCAGCCACTGACCTTCCTGCATCTCGTCAACCAGCAGTGTGCCAATTGTGGAAACAAAGTACAGTTTTGGGAAAGAACACAGGCCCTGGGAACCTGGTTAGCAGGAACTAGGGGCCATCCAGTCTTAATCTTTCCCCCTTATCTTGAACAGACATAAAGGTAACGTGATAGGAGAGATGCAACCCTGAAGAGACCCCATCAACTGTGCGGTCCCGGCTGAGGAGTCAGCGCCATACTGTCCACTTACCCTGAAGCCGGTGCGAGTAGCGGGGCCTGACGCTTCCCTTGACTCCTGTGCAGACCTGCTCTGGTGCCCGCTGGGCTTTACAGCGAATAGGCTACTGAGAGCAGCGTGGATGCCCTTGGGGCTGTGCAGTGGGTGTTGTTGGTGGCCGTGACAGCGATTGGGCCTACTGAAGACCAGCGCCCCTTCCCTGTCTGATCGGCTACACAGGCCGTTACACTAAGCCACTGCAGGAGCCCTGTCGGGCGTATGGGAGCATAGTGGTTCCCGAGCGCAGCTGTGCATAACTCTGGTGGCAGCCTGAGGCCCGCCGATGTACTTTGATAAGAGTCGAGCGGCGCTGTGGGAAGAAACACACAGAAACACACCAACAGCAGACTCGGTGAGTCATAATCCCCCCTTTTCTGTGTCACCGGGCCTTTACATACTCTGGGCCTGCATTTCCCTAGCGCTGCTGGGCCCGCATCAACCAACTTGGACCTTGCCTTGCTCGGAATCGAGCCTGTGATTGGGGGATCTCTGGTGCGCCCAGATCATGCGGAAAGGTTCTAAATAACCGTAGGATCACAGGCTGCATTACTGGGGCCTAGCTCCTGCAACCCTTGGCCCCTCCTGCTGTGTCTTGTTCACTGTACCACTTTACCACGAGAGCGTCTTACAGACTTGAGTCCCCTACCATGTACGCACAATACAGCTGCACTCATTGAACTGCATCACATGTGTAAGACACAAGAGACCCAGGAAGCAGGCACAACACAGGAATTGTTCCTTTGTGTCACTGGGGGTTCTCCAGGCATCTCCCCCCCCCTTCCACCCTTGGAATCCACGAGAGCTGCTGGCATAAGAACAATTAAGTAGCACCACATTGTTGGCAGTAATAGACCAGTTGTCACTTGCCAAACACTGCACCATGGGGTGCACAAAAGGCAAAACTCTGGAAATGCCACCTGCGAACTCGCTAACAGAAGAGGAATCAGATACAGCCTCCCAGGCACCCTCGCTAAGCTGCCTTTCGCCGACTAATATGGATCCCACCCTGGACAAGTTAGATTTATTCCTGCAGGAAATAAGAGACTCACAGAAGTCTATAGAACAACAAATAGGAACTCTCACCACTGGATTCACTCCTTTCAAGGCAGACCATGAGAAACTATCTGCCACAGTAAAAAACAACAAACAGACCCTGTCTGAGTTACTGACATAACACTAAACACACGCAGGGCACATATCTCAAATGCAATGACAGTTGGCAAGTCAATTTGATTAGGTGGAAGACGCAGAAGGCAGGGCACGGCGTAACAATGTCTGTATAATAGGCCTCCCGGGACACGCAGAAGGCCCCAACGCGACCCAATTCATGGAGCAGTGACTGCGAGACCAGATAGCCCCAGAGGGCCTGTCAGATCTCTTCTGTGTGGAGAGAGCACACCGGATCCCAACTGGTAGACCTATAGCGGGTGCGACACTGAGACCAATGGTAGCCCGTATTCTAAATTACAAATACTGAGATATCCTGCTCCAAAAGGCCAGGGAGAAAACACCCATAGAATACGAGAACCATCAGATCACCTTGTATCCAGATTACACAGTTCTGTTTCAAAGACAAGGCGCCTCCCTTAGGCCTTTGAAAAAGAAACTCCTTAAATCTTAAATATGCTTTACTATTTCCAGCCTGCTTGAAAATTATCTATGATCAAAAATAACATTCCTTCGCCAACCCTGAAGCAGCATATGACTGGTTGGAAATCACCCTGCCCTCACAAGCACTGGAAAGTCTCGACCAGAGGATACGCCAAGACCCAAAACGGGCAATGTGACAGAGAACTCGCCGGGACTGGTCGGCACGCAGACCCATTGCCAAAAACCCCTCACCGGAGCAGGCCTCGTAGGGGCAGGAATCTACATTGGCAGCAGCTGCTGCCAGGCGAGTTGCTAACCCCCTGGTTATCACCAAAATAGTCTGAAGAGAACATTATGCACTCTGACTCTGAAAGCAACAAATCACTGTTCCACTCGATTACTCCACAAACAGTGCAGGACCTATTTGGCTAATGACACTTGGAGGCCGAGAGATACCCGGATACATTGCTGTATGGCTTCGCTGAAGGAAAATAAGACATTACTAATATAACTGCCTATTTCTTCTCTCCTTAACTCCCCCTAATCTTTATCTACATTAAGGGTCCTAGCATGCGTGTAGCTCACCCTTGGTTAAGGTACGATGCAATACAGAGGAACCACCTCCCCTGCAGCAGATGCATACTGTAACCAAATGGAAGCTCAGACTGTTTTATATAATTGTTGGAAATGGGATCCCCGGCTGGCCAGGGCTTTCGCCAAAGTCAGTCAGAGACCACCACTCCCAAGTCAGGGCAAGGGAGTTACACGCCAAGATAACCCCTACTCACCCTCTAGGTAACGTGGCGCGAGCAGCAAGGCTAAACTTGGAGGCGATGTAAGTTAAGTATTTGCACATGCACACCAGCAACAACTCCCAGGCCCACCACAAAGGAAACTCCACACAAGGTTATATAAAAATAGCCTTTGTATTACACCAAAACACATTAGATAAAACACACACTTTACAATGTGCCAGAGGCACGGGCAGAATTTACAAGGGATTATTTACAAGACAGGGCCACCTGGACCACTGTCAGGACTCAGAAGTAACACTTTCAGAAATAGCACTTAGTACATAGAATATAGCACAAAATCACACAACCAGTAATCACTGGTAACCAGGACCTCACTAGCACCACCTGTACTAGGGAGAAAACAACCACCTACACATCACAATACCTGTGGGGGTGGAAGCACATAACACATGATGCAATGCATAACATTCATTCAGAGGTGTAAGGGGGAAAACACATGATGCATCACAATACATTCAGAGGTGTAAGCAAAATGAACAATTGCGCAAAACCCACATGAGCCACAACCTGTGGCAGTCCCTAGGCCCTCTGGCCTTGTTGGGGCTAGGACGCCCTGTGTCCAAAGTGTCAGGGTCCTAAACGTGGCAGTTGCCCACAAAGTGCTGGGCAACTGGTGCAAGAAGGTTTGAGCCTTCCAGGGCTCAAAAACAACAATGGGGCCTGAGCCTCTCTGGGCTCTTAACTCATGATGTGCCCCTCAAGAGCCTCTCGGGGCTCTTCAACCAACACGATGCAGCCTCACTGGGCTGTTGGGGTCCCTCACGGGGGACCCGGGAACACTGGGGGTGCCTCGAGCCTCTCACTAGGCTCAACGAACACCCAATGCCCTTCTTGAGCCTCTCTGGGCTCAAAACACAATTGTGGGGCTCACGAGCCTCTCTGGGCTCTTCAAAACAACTGATGCCCCCTGGGCACCTCGTGGCTCCAAGGAAAATGCCCCTGAGCCTCGCAGGCTCCAACAAACAAATGCCGCCTTTTCGAGCCTCTCTGGGCTCTGGGACACTGGGGGCGCTGTAAGTGGGAGTCCCCCTCCCGGGGACTCCCAAGGCAATGGTGCGCCCTGAGCCTCTCGGGGCTCAAGACACAAAGCGCGAGGTCGCGCTACCGAGGGGGGGGGGAGGGCGGACACCGACAGTGTGTCCCGGCGCCCCTCCCGTGTCTGGTGCACTCACCGGCTTCCGGTGCAGGTCCGGGGCTCCTCTCCAGCTCGGGGAGCCTCGGGCGGCCCCCGCAGGCAGCGCCTTCAGAGTTGGCAGTCTGCCAATCAGAGCCCAGGTCACCCGGCGAGCCTCCCGCAGCCACAGCCAATGGCAGCGCGGCTCCCGGGTGACGCCAGCAGCTGCTCCTTGGCTTCTCCTCGGCTCGGGCAGAGGCGGGGCTGCTTCCTCCGGGCTGCGGCGGTGCTTTTCACCCGGGGTAAAGGCGGTGTGGGCAGCCGCTCGAATGTTCAAAACCAGCGAGGTGGGCACTCGCTTTACAAGGTCGATAAGGCGCTCCCAAGCGCCAGGGGGCAATCACAGCGCTCCCAAGCTCTACAATCCCAAATAAAGGGCTCCCTCAGCGCTAGGACAAAAAGAAAGCGCTCTCAAGCGCTAGGGCCCCAAGTAAAGCGCTCCCAGGCGCTTAGCAGAAGCAAAGTCCCGCAAACTTCAGGGAAGTAGGCAGAGGGGCAAGGCTGGGCCCAGAGCCAGCACACTGGGACTCCAGGCAGGGAGACACCCCAAGTGGCGGTCCTCTGGCCCAGCAGCAGCAACAGCCCCCTCAGGATCCTGGAAGAGAACAACTTCAGTGGGGACACAGCCCCATTTTTATACACCATTTCCCTTTGTCTGAAGGTGCAGGGTGGGGGCGGAACCAGTCGCAGCTGGTTCTTGAGTACTCTGTTTACCTCAACCACCCTCTCTATTCACTGGCAGGGCTTGGGTCATTAGACACACCACAGGGGGGCGGAGCCAGCATTGTGTGGGGAAAACCCAGCCCATCCAGGACACAGGTACACTCCTCCCACACATCACTCATGCTAATCTCCCACTCACCACCGGGCAGACCCATCCAGACTTCCTGGAGCCTGGCATGCCAGCCAGCTCCAGCCAATCACACGCCAGCACCCTCACAGCACACGTACAGCCATGTCTAGAAATGACGCTTCCCTACTAGACACATACATGCTGCATACACCATCTCGCAGCATTCACTCTCACGAGTTCACACATACCAGACTCAAGCCTGTACACCCCACGCATCAGGAACTACCAGGGACACATACATTCCCCATGCATTCCTATGGGTGGGCAGGCCTAGCTCAGCACATGCACTCAGAGTGCGCACGCACTTTCCACTGGGACACAGTGAAAGTGCGCAGAATCCCAAAAATCACCATTGCCAGGTCACCATTTCACGCAAAAAGTCTAGGGGTGAACCTGCCCTAAGGGCCCAAGTCCAACAATAATGTTTGGACCAGCATAGTTCATGCGCTAGTCCTAGTATTTGGAGCATCTGAAAGAAACAGGTTAGTATTAGATTCCTTACCTTAGAATATCCCCATGCGTCAGACTGGATCCGGAAACTTTTGCGTAGCGGTACCCTTGCGCGTTGATAGGCGTCGTCTGCGGCTCCGCGTCCGTTATCGGCGTCCGTGGCGCCAGGATGACGTTGCTGGAGTCCTTAGACGCCGCCCTCGCGCGCTGACGTCAGTTCCTATTTTTTCCGCACCAGCAAGCGCCGATCCGGGAACAGTGGTAACCTTAGTCATTTTTTGACTAAACTTTTCGATCTTTTTGATCATTTTTCAAAGTCGACCGACTCCGATGATGCCGGTAGGGATGCCCAGGTTTAAGCCCTGCATGGACTGCAACGGACTGACGTCAGTTTAGTTACCGACCCCCATCGCCGGTGTCTACATTGTCTGGGGCCCGACCACGATGACAAGTCGTGCCCCGACTGCCGGGCCTTGACGTCTAAGGCTAGGCGGGAGCAGTCCCGCAAGCGCCTCGAGCTCCGCTCGACGACGCATTCGACACGAATGGGAGATTTTTCTTCTATGATCCGGCCCCATCATTTGACCCTGAGTACCAGGAGATGGGTGGCGAGGCGAATTGGGAGGGGTCTGAGGACCCTCTGCCACGTGAGTGCCAGCCTTATCAGGACTGGGCAGGTGAGCTAGGGGACGCCAGTGGTCTGGACACTGCGCCAGACACTGGTTTTGTCTCCCCTCCTACCGTGGCTACGGAGGAGGGGGCAACCTATAGTGTGGTGTTGACTCGGCGGCCAAGGCCTTATCCCTTGAACTCCCCGTCACGGCCGTGAGGACTAACCTCCTCACTGAGGTTCTTAAACCGCAAGCAAGCTCTTTGGAGCCTGTGTTGCCGTTTAATGAGGCCTTGTCTAACGTTCTTCTGGGCACCTGGTCCAGGCCCGCTACAGGTCCCCCTGTAGATAGGAACGTGACCAGACGCCACCGCCCAGCTCCGGGCGACCCTTGCTTCCTGTCCACGCACCCCACTCCCGAGAGCCTGGTCATACAGGCCTCTAACTCCCAGACCGCATTACCGACGGCTCTCCCCGATCGTCGTTATACCCACTCTCTGTGAGACACGGTCGCGGATGTGCTGCCACAATGTCCGGAGGAGGCCCGGACTAAACTTGCCCAAGCCCTTGCGGAGGGTTGAGATGCGGCACGGTACTCCATCAGATGTGGACTGGATACCACAGACTCGCTGGGTAGAGCGATGGTGATTCGTCGCCACGCCTGGCTCAGGTCCGCCAACTTTTCGGCTGATGTCCAAAACACCATTATGGACATGCCGTTTGATGGCCGTCGCCTCTTTGGCGACAAGGCAGACAGTGCGCTTGAGCGCTTTAAGGACTCCAGGGGTACGGCCAAGTCCTTGGGCCTGTCGGCCCTGCGCCAGCAATCTGCTGCCTTTCGCCCCTTTCGTGGCAAAGGAAGGGGCGCCCCCACACGTCCTGCCAGCCATGGGCCGCAGACTAACATCCAGCGCGGTGGCGGACCTGGTAACCGCCGTGGCGGTGCCCGGGGACAACGGCGCGGCCAGTCCACATCCACCCCCATAGCATCCGCCTGAAAGCCTTCCTAGTCCGAGCTTTCAGGCCCACGAGTCGCCAGTGGGAGGCAGGGTTTGCCATCACCTCCTCCACTGGCGCGACATCACATCGAACAGGTGGGTGCTGAAAATCGTCCGAAGGGGCTACTCCCTCTCCTTCGAGGTGACCCCTTCAGCCTTGCCACCGCAGTACCACCGCAGGTCGGGGGATCACTTGAATCTTCTGCGAGAGGAAGTTACGGCCCTCTTGGCCAAGGGGGCCATCGAGCGCGTTCCTGGGCCAGAAGTAGGGTGTGGTTGTTACTCCCACTACTTTCTGGTTCCCAAGAAGGGCAAAGGGGGCCTACGCCCCAATCTTGGACCTGCGGAACGTCAACGGCTTCCTCCGGAAGGAGAAGTTCAAGATGCTGACACTGGCTCAGGTCTTAGCTGCCCTGGACCCAGGAGACTGGATGGTAGCGTTGGACTTGCAGGACGCTTATTTCCACATCCCCGTCCTGCCGGCCCACCGGCGCTACCTGCGGTTCACGGTAGGCCACGAGCACTTTGAGTTTACCGTGCTCCCCTTCGGCCTTAGCAGCGCCCCACGGGTGTTCACGAAAGTGATGGCAGTGGTCGCAGCTCATCTGCGCAGGTTAGGGGTTTCAGTCTTCCCCTACCTCGACGACTGGTTGAAGGCGGGCTCACCCCAGACAGTCCTCAGCCACCTCCAGACTACGGCCGACCTCCTGCACCTGCTGGGGTTCTCCATCAATGTGCCGAAGTTCCACCTGTGTCCCTCTCAGAAGCTCCTCTTCATCGGAGCGGTTCTAGACTCGGCGCAGTTTTGGGTTTATCCCCCCGAACAGTGGGTTCGGGATATTCAGGCTCTGATTCCGATCTTTCAGCCTTTATCCCGAGTCTCGGTCAGGTTGACGCTGCGGCTTCTGGGGCTGATGGCCTCCTGCATCCTTCTGGTGCATCACGCCAGGTGGCGGATGCGGGCTCTGCAGTGGGACCTGAAGTTTCAGTGGGCCCGGCATCAGGGCAACTTGTCTGACCAGGTCTTGATCTTGGAGGGCACTGCAAGACAGTTGCAGTGGTGGCTCATGGACCGCGATTGGGTCTGCGGTAGATCCCTCTCCCTACCCCAACCGGAGCACGTAGTTGTGACGGACGCGTCCCTCCAGGGCTGGGGAGGCTACATGGGAGAGGCGGAGATCAGAGGCCTCTGGTCTCCGGCGGAGTCCCAGCTCCATATCAACCTTCGGAGCTGCGGGTGATTCGACTTGCACTGAAGGCATTCCTCCCCTCTGTCCGGGGGAGTGTAGTGCAGGTGTTCACGGACAACACCACTGCCATGTGGTACTGCAACAAACAGGGCGGGGTGGGGTCGTGGACCCTATACCAGAAGGCTCTGCACCTCTGGCTGTGGCTGGAACATCAGGGCGTGACCCTGGTGGTTCAACACCTGGCAGGTTCCCTGAACGCCAGGGAAGACGAACTCAGCCGTCGGTGCATGATGGATCACGAATGGCGTCTGAATTTGGACGTGGCGCAAGGCCTCTTTCAGCAGTGGGGAGAGCCTTGGCTAGATCTATTCGCCACAGAAGAGAACGCGCAATTTCATCAGTTCTGCGCGTTGGAATTTCCAAGGCGGCACTCGCTCGGAGACGCTTTTTGTCACGAGTGGAGTTTTTTCTTTGTTTTTTAACTCTTTATTTGCGACTGCATTCTATAGCACATTATATAATCGGTCTTTTCAACAGGGTACAGTCTTTTATCTTTTCACCCACAACAGATTAAACAGATTTAGATACCTACTTCACAATACTACTTCTGAAACGTATCGGAGATCACTTAATCATATCCGTTATATAGAAGGTGCAACAATTATTTATGAGGTGATCAGTCCATTGTACTACGACTGGTTACATCCAAGTTGTGTAGCACTGAGCCTAGAAAAATCTAAGTCTTAACAATTTCCCATCCCTCCCAACTCCCCCCACCCCGTTTCGTACGTCTCCTGGTCCCTCGTCTAAGGGGCAACATGTCCTGGCACGGAAACAATCTCACATAAGATATTGTGCTCGTCCTTTACTGACTAACCTGTGCATTCCTCTGGGTCTATTCCTTAACTGATACCCCATAACCTTCCCTCATATGATTCGTATCTACGAGTTGTCTGCCTGTGATGACAGCAGGTCCGTTTCCTCCAGATCAAGCAGCATCCGCTCCCAGTCCTGCGCAATTGGGTATTTTCGTTGTCCTTTCTCTTCCTCCCTACGCAATACAGTACCCTCCGCTCTGCCCCACCTCAACAGATCGGACCGCCATACCTCTAGGTCTGGAGGCCTACCGGACTTCCACCTCATGGTTAAAGCTCTAATTGCCAACAGCAATGATAGATCGAGGAACTTCAACTGAGCTTTATGTTGTTTGGGGCGTTTCCGGTGTCCTATCAAACAATATAACGCCTCTTCTGGCACCTGCAGGGCTGTGACTGTACGCAATATACGACAAACATCCCCCCAGTATCCACGCAATCGCGGGCATGCCCATATCATGTGGAGGGGGCCGGCCTCGTCCGCCTTGCCACGTTGACAGCAGTGGGGAGAGTCCGGGAACATTCTATGTAGCCTTTGAGGGGTGAGGTACGCCCTATGCAGTACCATAGCCTGTATACATTTGAACTTAACATTCCTGGACTCCTTCCTGGGATGTTCAAGGATAATCTTCCAGGCACCATCTGCTAGAGCCTCCCCTGTGTCCAATGTCCAGGTGTCTCTGAGTGCGTTAAGAGATATGGCTGCGTGCTCCCTGATCCCAGTATAGAGCCATCTCACTAAGTGGCCTCCCGTCCCCATGTAATATAGTAGGTGTACCAATTCGTGCTGTGTAGGTTTAATTCCTTGTGGGGCCCATGTACGTCTTATGTAGTGAGATACTTTGGCATGTAGAATGTATAACCGTGGGGGAGCCCCAGTAATTTGCAAAAAGGAGTCATGGTCTAACATCGTGTCATCTCCAAAAAGTCCTCCTACCGTGTCCACCCCACCTCCATCCAGGGCTGCAGTCCACGTTGTGTCAGTCGTCCCTGCGGTGTTGGGATACCCAACAGGGGGATGTTGTCTGCGTAAGGTTTGGTCTCAGACGTGTACGCTAGTGCTTTCCGCCAGCACATCAGGGCAGTGTATAGTAGAGGATGGCAATCCCGAGGCATCCTTGTCTTAGGCAATAGTAGTGACTGTAGTTCACCGCGTGCCAGTCGGTCTGTTGTGAAGTCGATCTCATGGAGATTTCTACCCGACACCCATCGTGCTAGCCACTGGAGCTGACTGGCATAATAGTAACCACGCAGGTCCGGCACTCCAAGGCCTCCCAGTCTAGTGCTTAGTTGTAATTTTCAGAGACTGATTCTCCTCCGTCCAGAGCCCCAAATGAGAGTAATCAGTATTGTGTTTAATGTATTAAAGATTTGTTGTGGGTGGAGAACCAGCAGGTTCACAAAGTAGTATAACATACGAGGGAGCATGACCATCTTAGAGACGGCAATTCTACCCATGACGGACAGGGGCAAGGACGTCCAAAATCCCACACTGCTACGGAGACTATTAATGGCCCTGCGGACATTGCCCTCGATCTGATCCTCGGGCAGTCTATAAACATTAACGCCCAGATATTTGAACGTGGTCTGTGCTATTGGAATCTGGTACCCACCAAATGGAATATGAGGAGGGTGTTGTAGTTCCCTAAGATAAAAGCCTATGGATTTTGCAGGGTTAATGGCTAGGCCAGACACGGCCTCAAAGCGATCAAAGCTGTTTACTGTAGTCGAGTGGTCCCCGTCCAGGTCCCTTAAATACAATAAGATATCGTCAGCATATATCGATATCAGGTTATGTGTCCCTCCAATGGAGATACCTACCCTATCCACACGAGCTCGAAGGGCTATAGCTAGGGGTTCCAGTGTCAGGACAAATAAGAGGGGCGACAGCGGGCATCCCTGTCGGGTGCCTCTGTGAACTGAGTAACTGTCCGAGATGTATCTACCAGTACGTGCCCTGGCCGTGGGGTCCGTATATAATAGCCATACCCATTTAGTAGAGCCTCTGGGAAGCCAAAACGTCGTAACACTTCAAACATAAACATCCACGACAGGGAGTCAAACGCCTGCCGGAAGTCCAGCGCGATACAGCCAGCCCGGTGGTGGTCCTGCGACATGAGGGCGTGGAGTCTCCGCGTGTTTTGGGAGGTACTCCTACCCGGGAGGAATCTGCACTGATCCGAGTGTATCAGGGCGGGGAGCTGGGTCTGTATCCTCAGAGCAATAGCCTTGCTGAGTATCTTGTACTCTGTGGATAACATCGAGAGGGGTCTATAATTAGTCAGCTCAAGGGTATCCCTGCCAGGCTTGGGTATACATGTAACTAGGGCCTGCATCGTTGAAACAGGTAAATGACCCGACTCATACGATGTCTTTTAGATTTTCTCCAAGATAGGCACCAGGGTTGCAGAGTAAGTCTGGTAAAACTCCACTGGTAGCCCGTCCATGCCTGGCGTCTTACCGCAGTTGAGGGATCGGATAGCCATCCGGATTTCCTGCTGTGTGATGGGCCTATCCATCCCTGTCTGCTCGTCTCGAGTCAGGGTTGGGAAAGGAAAGTCCTGTAAGAAGTCCAGGATCCCGCTCGTGCCGTCCGTGGGGAAAGGAGCGTATAGTGCTCTCAGGTGATCTCGGAATGCCTTGTTAATTTCAGACTGCGTATGTACGACCCTCCCGGACCCATCTCGGATCTGTGTAATGACCGGGGGTTCAGGGTTATCCCGTACTAGTCGGGCCAGCAGGGCTCCCGACCTGTCTGCCTCGGCCTGTTGACAGCGCAAATACTCTTTATGGTCTATGACCCGCAGTGTTTCCAACAGCTCCGCGTGTTCTATATTGCCAGTCTGCAGCTCCCCCTTCCGCCCGGGGTCCGCACTCGCTTCCCTCTCCAAGATTTTCAGACGGTCCTCGACCCCGCAAAGCTTCTTGTGAATTTCCTGCCGTGCACCCACTAACTGTCCTATGGCAGCCCCCCGTATCACAGCCTTCATGGCGTCCCACACCACTAAATTGGACGTTGCCGTGTCCCAATTCTCCCGGAAGTAGTTGTCTAGGGTATCCGACAGTGACGCGCGAAAGTGGCCATCTTCTAGCAACAGTGGGTTAAGTCTCCAGGTGGGCACCGGGGACGGTACCCTACCCCAATGCAGGTCGAGCGTCAGTGGCCTATGGTCGGAGAAGGTTTTAGCTAAGTATTCTGATAAATTACACTTGGACAAAAGGGAACTAGAGCACAAGAACCTGTCAAGTCGTGTGTGTAGGTTGTGTACCGGGGAATAGTAAGAGTATTCTTTATGGGTCAGGTGTAATGCACGCCACTCATCCACCATCCCCCATCCCGTAAGCAAAGTCCGGAATGATTCTGTCAGTCTATGCACTCCGGTCACCTGAAGGGGAGGGTGCAATCTATCCAGGTCTACATCTAACACCATGTTCCAGTCCCCACCCAGGATCCAGGGGATATCTACCCAGTCAGCCAAGGCCCCGTCCTAACTTGGCCAGGAATGCCTCTTGCTCAAAATTCGGGGCATAAACGCTGCCAAGAACAAGCAGTGTACCATCTAATGTACCCTTCACCAGAACATATCTCCCCTGGTCGTCAACCTTCTTCTCCAGTTCTACAAAGGGAGTGCCATGCGGTACCCAAATGGTAGCCCCTATGGAGAAGGCGGAGTAAGAAGTAGAGAATATGGTTCCCCTCCATCTCTTCCGCAAAGTGTGTATGTCGGACACTGTTAAGTGGGATTCCTGTATGAACGTTATTTGGGCATGATTGCGTAGTAAGAATGCGTGGATCCTGTGTCTTTTCTGTATGGCCCAAGCCCCGCACATTCCAGGTAGCCAGTCTATACTTTCCTATAGGGTCCACCATAATCGGTCCCAGATGAAGCGTAAAATAATGCCATGCCCTTCGCGACATATGGTGTCATTAACAGCCAGGAGACGTACTGCTTCCCACCCAAAAACAGAACTATTTTGGCGCAGCTTAAGAACATCACTGAGCCGAACAAGAAAACCATAAATATAACAAACCAAGCATTGGTGCATGCACCATTGGGGGGTGGCCTAGCACTGTTCTAATCATCTTAACTGTTCGTTCCTGCACTGCCGGCTCAACGGTGCCACCAGGGGTGCCAGTATCAGGAGATTAGTTCCAGTTAGCTTCTGGGGGAGCCCAACCAAAGGATGTCAGAATCCATTGGGATCCTGTATTCATATTGGGTCTACCCTCTGAAGATACTCTGTGTGGAAGTACGTGTATTCTGGTCTTGGGTCCATCACATCATTACAATATAAAGATAGCCTCCCGACCAACCTATTGCCCTCCCATACTGTGTTTAGTACTAGCATCAAACAAGTAACAGAAAAGGATATCAGTGGTCTTTAGGATGTATAGTTCACACCTCACTGGGAGGTCACTCCTGTCCATTGTCCAACATTTCATCTGCTGCTCTGGGCGTTGCAGTCGGGAATAAGACCATGCTGTGTTCCGAGTTCGAGTGGACCGTGCTGTCGTCCGTGTCCGTATTAATCGTTTCCCGATCTTCTCTAAAATTGCCCACCAAGGCGACGACTCCCAGTTGATCGTCCTTCTGTTGTTCTCGGGAGGGTCTTCCCCGCCCCAGCCCAGTCGTCGTGGCGCGAGATGTTCTATCTGTATATTCCGAGTCGTTCCTGGAATCGCTGGCCGACGCGCCCTGGGTTGTCACTTGGCTACCGTCAACGCCCATCACCTCCAGCCACTCCTTCACATCTGTAGGGCTTTCAAAGAAGTGTGTTTTTTTGTCGTACACTATCTTGAGGCGGGCCGGGAATAGTAAAGCGTAAAGTAGCTTGGCCTTCTGTAGTCTCTTCTTGACCTCAAAATAAGAGGATCGTTGTTTTTGTACCACATTGGTATAGTCCGGGTACAGAGAGATGCGCCGGTTTTCATATTCTGTAGTAGGATATCTCTATCCCGGTAGTTAAGTATCCGGACGATCAATGGGCGCGACGGCTGGCCAGGTCTAGGCCGTCCGGTGGGGATGCGGTATGCTCTTTCCACACAGAAGAGTGTCGACAGGCCTTCTGCGGTCACGTGCTCTTGGAACCACCGTTCCATAAAGTCCGTTGCGTGGGTCCCATCACTGCACTCCGGAAGGCCAATGACGCGGATGTTATTGCGCCGGTTGCGACCTTCCGCATCTTCCACGCGGTCCATCCGAGACGCCACTTGTTGCTGTAATTGTTGAACAGAGGTAGTATGATCCGCCACCGCCGGGGTCAAGTCCGCTATCACGATGCCTTGATCTTTAACCTTGTCGGCTAGTTTATTATGATCCGCTTTTAGTAAGGAGAGGTTGGTAGTGAGGGCCCCCAGTTGTGATTCCATTGCTGATCTGGAGTCCCTAATCTCTTTTAGGAGCAGGTCCAATTTGTCCATGTGCTGTCCCCCAGTAGGACTCAGTTTGGCTGTCCCTGGCAGTGTCTCCCCCGTCGTAATCTCTCGAGCGGGCACCGCAACAGTCGGGCCGTCCCGCCCATCCGGTGGTTTGGCCCCTTTCCGGACCATGGCTAGCGCAATCCGGGTGTCTAGTACGTTGCAAGGAGGCACTTTCCAGAATATATCCCGTGGCCCAGGGTGGTCCGTGTAGGCCATGTCCTCTATGTCGCGTCGCCAATCGGTTCAGTGTAGGCCCCACTGAGCCGCGTAGGGGTCTTCTGGTTCGTCCCCACAGCGTGGTTATGCGGTCTGGGGCCTCATATCCTCGTCTACTGGCATCCCCAGGTCATTGTCCGTGGGCCAGGGAAGAGTACCATTCCAGGCACAGGATAGCAGGGTGTGCCTCCTCAGGGTGTGGCGTACGGGAGTACTAGGTGTCCTCAATGTGGTACGGGGCATCAGCGGCATCTCCTTATCGTCTCGGGGCCCCGCTATGTGTAGTGGTGGCGGCTGGTATCGGTGCTCCATGTCGGGTTATGGCCGTCAAGGCAGGAGGGGGGGGCGAGGGATAAGGCCATTGAATATCACCCCAGGTGTCACCAGCCTCGCCCCCCTACCTTCTAGTCTGCGTCTCCGGGTCCACGCTCCAGCGCGTGGGGTCACCAGATCACGTCACTCCCCAGGGCCTGCCGGCCGCGTCTCTCGCCGGCTTTTGGGCACACGTTTCCTGTGCTCCCTCTGCGCGTAGGCCAGTCGGTCTGCAGGGCACATCCACAGTCCTGTCACCCTCAGAAGGCGATCCGGTATCAGGGTTCCTCGGTGGCGTCCCGGAACCGGGTCCCGGCACTTCCGGCGCCAGGCGCCCCGGGCCTCACGGCTGCGCCTCCAACTCTAGTCCCCGACTGCCACCGAGGGGGAAGGCCGCACTAGCTCTGGGCCTGTCCGCCGCAAGCCGCGGCTCGCCGAGACTTCAAAATCGGCCAGGAGCCTCCGGGGGACCCAGCGACTCGGGATCCAGTCTTTGCTGTTGATTCAGGGCCCGCCAGAAGCACTCGGCAGGATTTTGGTCCCCTGGTGGCTCCGGAGCTCTAGCAGTCTCCGGCCGCCATCGCGGCTCGCCAGCCACGCCCCTGTCCGAGTGGAGTTGCGGTCTGTTGTACGCCTTTCCACCTATACCACTTCTGCCCAGAGTGCTAAAGAAGATCAGGCATGACCGGGCCCAAGTCATCCTTGTGGCTCCAGACTGGGCATGGAGGTTCTGGTATCCCGAGCTACTCAGCATGTCTGTCGATCCCCCGATTCGTCTGCCCCTTCAGGAAGACCTTCTGTCGCAGCAGCAGGGGATGGTCCTCCACCCAAACCTGTCCAGTCTCCACTTACATGCGTGGAGATTGAGCGGCGGCAGTTGAGGCCATTTGACTTGCCTCCTGAAGTCTGTAATGTCATTCGGGCAGCCAGGCATCCCTCCACAAAATCGGTATACGCCTGCAGATGGAACAAGTTTGTGGCATGGTGCACAGCAAAGGCTGTGGATCCCCTTTCTGCCCTCTTTCAGAGGTTCTCCTCTTTCTTCTTTCTCTTGCCCAGCAGAACTCTGCTCTGGGCACTCTGAAGGGCTACCTCTTGGCCATTTCGGCCTTCTTAAGGCTACCTGATCAGCCCTCTTTGTTCAAGTCCCCGGTTGTAAATAGGTTTTTGAAGTGCATCACTCATATGTTTGCACCAGTTCCTTTCGTGATGCCTCAGTGGGACTTGAACTTTGTTCTAACTTTTCTGATGTGCGCTCCCTTTGAGCCACTTCATAACTGTCCTCTTCGTCTCCTTACTCTGAAGACCGCTTTCTTGGTTGCCATCACCTCTGCCAGGAGAGTGAGTGAGCTCCAGGCCCTTTCTTCTAAGCCTCCTTTCCTTTCAGTCCATCCGGACAAAGTTGTGTTGTGGACGCGACCCTCGTTCCTGCCCAAGGTAGTCACAGCCTGCCACATTGGGCAGTCCATCACCTTGCCCACCTTCTTTTCGCCTCCGCATCCCTCGAAAGAGGAAGAGAGGCTCCACGGTCTGGACCCAAACGTGCGCTCTCTTTCTACTTGGATCGCACACGCCAGTTCCGGGTGGATGACCAACTCTTTGTTGGTTATGTGGGCACTAAGAAGGGATGGGCTTTGCACGAACTAACCATTTGACGATGGGTCGTCTTGTGCATCAAGGCTTGTTACTCTTTGGCTCGAAAGGAGCTTCCTGTGGGGCTTCGTGCCCATTCCACACGGGCCACGGCGGCTACTACTGCCCTGGGCCGGGCAGTCCCCTTGCAGGACATCTGTCAGTTAGCTACGTGGGCCTCGCTGCACACGTTCGCAAGACACTTCTGCCTGGACAGCCAAGTCCGGAGAGATGGCTTTTTCGGCCGTTCCGTTCTCCAGGACTTTCTGGTGTGATCATTGGTTCGCAGACCCACCACCGGGGTTGGTATTGCTGGGGTATCTATTCTAAGGTAAGGAATCTAATACTAACCTGTTTCTTTCAGATGCACAAGTTACTTACCTTCGGTAACGATATATCTGTAAGAAACAGTAGTTAGTATTAGATTCCTTACCGCCCCACCGATCCTCCCCGTTCTGCGTACCGATATCTAGGGTTAAGGTCATCCCTTTCAGGGCCCTAGTTTTTATGGCACCAGTGTTGGTTTTTATCATGGCTATGCGTTTTCTGGCGCAGAAAAGCTGTGTATAAGAACTGACGTCAGCGCGCGAGGGCGGCGTCTAAGTACTCCGGCGACGTCATCCTGTCGCCGACGGACACGGAGCAGCAGACGACGCCTACCGACGCGCAAGGGTACTGCTACGCAAAAGTTTCCAGATCCAGTCTGACGCCTGGGGATATTCTAAGATAAGGAATCTAATACTAACTACTGTTTCTTACAGATATATCGTTACCAAAGGTAAGTAACTTGTGCTTTATTTATTGTTTTTTTGTTGGGTTTCTGACTCAACCCACACTATATCATACATATCGCCATTACCCAGCTTCGGGCTACTGTACAACCAAGCGAACTTATACATGGCTAAATTAGGTAAATATAAGCCAATAACCTAGAATTTTAGAGGGATGGGATCAGTGCACAAACGCCATAGGGTTCATGCGCAATTAAGTAGACGAAAAGCACAAATCGCCCTGATCCATGAAACCCGTCCCACTGACTCCGAAGCAGTCAAACGCCGCAAAAAACGGTGAGGCCAAATAGTTAACACATCTTTTTCCGCATTCGCGAGAGGGACACTTAAATGGATCAGACAAGGGGTCCCTTTTGTGATAATTGATCAGCGCACAGACGAGGTATGTGCTGGTACATGATACCCTAGATGGCATACATGTAGTTATAGGCAGCATATATGCCCCAAATTACGAGCAAGACCAATTCCTCACTAACTTGAACACAGTGTTGGCAGACTGGGTAGGGATACCAGGTGCTTGGAGGAGGCTACAATTCTATACTAGATGTCCATCTGGATCAGCCTACCAGCCCCACTCCCCCCCCAATTTTTCGGTCTTGGGCAGAGGGCTGGGTGCTAAAAGATGTATGGCGCCTCAAAAACCCTAACAACTGTGAATACTCCTTTTATTTCCCACCGCACCAGCTACATACTAGGTTAGATTGAAGATTCTGCTCCCTGATCATGGCACCTCGAAATTCTCAGTCTACATATCTAAGGAAAACCCTTTCAGATCACAACCCACTCGAGATCACTTTAGATTGCGTCAGAATACCCACCCCAGTCCCTACGTGGAGGCTATGGCCACAGATGCTGGAAGACGCGGTCTTCCGTGACACATTAGGGTCGACCGCCACAAATTATTTCAAAGAAAATGCTAACTCTGCCTCTTCCCGCCTCATAGACTGGGATGCATTTAAAGCGGTGATCCGAGGCCCAGCCACAGGAGCCACGGTGGGAGCCCGCCAGGAGGTACATAAGAATCTAACAACACTAGAGGCCTCTCTAAATACACTAGAGCAAGAAGCAAGTAATGACCCCTCCAAACAAGAGAAATTGCAAGAATTGTGAATACGTCACGCTGAACTCCTTGAACAACTCCGATCGATAGATTATCAGGCATACACCCAACATAAACACGTAGAAGCAGATAAATCGGGAACTCTATTAGCGTGATTAATACGAGAAAACTCCCTCCCCTTTCCCTATACATGAGGTGGCACTACCATACGGCACCATGGTAAAAACTCAGGAAGAAATCAACCTAGCCTTCAGTAATTATTATGAGACACTATACAGTGGCCCCAATGTAGCAAGAGCAGAGCCCATAGAGACATTCCTAGATGGTTTGACCTACCCCAAATTAACGGCGGCCGCCCAAGAGGAATTGGATAGCCCCATTACACAGGCCAAAGTTAGTGAGGCTATTCATTAGCTCCCACGTAATAAAACCCCGGGCCTGGATGGTCTGCCGGAATAGTATTCTACTTTTGCGGACAAATTAACACCACACCTCGAACGTTTGTGCCAATAAGCTCTCAAGGCCCACTCCCTCCCTCTAACCACTATGCAAGTACTAGTCACCTCCCTCCCAAACTGAGTAAAGATCCATGAGATATGTCGGGTTACCGCCCGCTCTTCCTCTTACCCACTGAATACAAATTACTCTGCGAAATTCTGGCCGCCATCTTCTTCCTTATCTCACAAAACTAACTCACACTGATCAATACGGTTTTGTCCTAGGTCGTAACACATCTCTGAACATCAGGGGCCTGCACTATGTCATAGAGGCTGCCTCCGAGATTTCCCGCAAGACTGGACGTATCTCCCTAGATCTACGACAGTCGTTCAATACCTAAAACTGGGAGTACATGGCAGCAACCATGAACAAATTTGGCATTCCACCAGGTATATGTAATGGGTCAAGCTATTATATACTGCTCCTACGGCCCGGGTTCGTACTGTTTCTCACATATCCTGCCCTTATCCAGTGGTGAGGGGCAAGCGACATGGCTGCCCCCTTTCGCCACTCTTATTTGTTTTAGCTATAGAACCCTTTACTATCAAAACTCCGGAGAAGGCAGAAAACAAAGGGATCCGACTGGGAGAAACCGTACATGTAGTATCGACATATGCTGATGACCTCATACTATGCATACACAACTTAACAGAAGATCTAGAGCCTATCCCAAATATGTTGCAACATTTTGAACGTATATCAGGGTTGGCCATTAATGAAAAGAAATCACATGCATTCTTTATATATCACAGGGAAGACCTGGAGTCCATCAAATTTTCAGGACCTTATAGAAGGTAATTTTATGAAAATGATCAGGTCATTAAGTGCCCAGTTCTCTTCATGGTCATCATTACCCTTTTTGGTAAGATGGTGGTTCTCCCAAGATTACTAAATTCCTTTACGTATCTGCTAGTCCTGATCCCTGCCATCATTTTCCAGATATTAGATTTCCTCTCATCTGGGGAAAGGGGTGCAGAAGGTGACCATGGCTAAGATGCAACTGAGGCCATATGAGAGAGGACTGGGGGCCCCTGACTTTTGCGCATGCGGTCTGGCTAGCCAGCTGCAATGGCTATCATATTGGCTTGCTGGACGCAACTTACATGAAATCGATTATACACCCCAAACATTGAGTCGGGGCATGCTCCATACACTACTGCTACCTGGGGATAAGGTGCCCGCGGCATCCCCCCTCTACTTCGAATAGCTCTTTTTTGTTGGAAGAGGGCATAACAATACACCAGGCGGAATCCCCCACATGCACCTAATACCCCTTTACTTGGAATCCCCACTGCAACAGGACTAATCACTAGACGTAGCATTTCTCAATGGGCACAAGAAGGGGTAACAACTGTAGGAGTGCTGTTTATAGACGGTATGCTAGCAGACCATGATAACTTCACTTATAATCAGGGAGTTTCCCAGTCTCTCTTCATACTACATGCTACCATCAACCTCTACACTAAAAAGTGCTGGTCTCCGGACGGGAACAAACCCTCTACCCATGGATTAATATATGCCGTATACCTGATGGAAGAGGGGAGTCACCTAATCAGATGGCTTTACAAGGGCGCTAGGGCTCACGCAGGTGCTTCTCTCACACCCCTACGCGAAAAATGGATGAGGGATCTCAGCAGAGATTTAACTGATAAAGAATGGTCCTCCCTCCTGGAATTTCCCCAAAAAGTGTCCTGTAACGCCAAATTCAAACTCATAAAGTACATGATCCTACACAGGGCATACCTTACCCCACACCACCTTAATTGTATATATCCTGACGCACAAGTCTGCTGCCCCAGGTGCCAGACGTGGATATACTACACATGTTGTGGGCATGCCCACGCTTGAGGGGATTTAGGTACATAATTGAGCAAATGGTAAGAGATAAGGCGTGCACCTCACAGAGCAGAGACACAGCAGAGAGCGGTCTACTAGGACTACACCGCCGCCGCCCGAAAATACATAAAGTACAGTATCGTTTTGAGGATATGGCCATCCTCATAGAGAAACGTGCCATCACAATGAGATGGAAATCATCTCTCCCTCCTAGTCATCTGGCAAGAGATGGTCCGCTGGTGTGGGCAGAGAGTGCTATCATTAGAAGAGAGGAACTCGGAGGGGTACGTAAAACACCTATTTCTTTGGAATGTGACCAGATGCTAGAATGATTAACGGCCACTGACCCTTTCGTGCCCTCCAATACTCAAAACATGTCACCCCCTCCACCGAGCAGTAGAATAGTGATTCCGCACAGAACTATGTCACTTATTAGGCCATCCAACAAAAATGGCCCAAGTTACAAGACGTGCGGGTGAGCCAGTAGAGTGGGTGGGTAATTATGAAAAGTTATGGTTTTTTGCTTTGATTCTCTTTTATCCGAAATCCTAGGAAATGTACATATGTAACAATTACTGTCCATGGTAGAGTTATAATGCGGATGCATGACGACAGACGTCAGGATGCCGCATAGAACAAGTCAAATGTAAGATACTAAAGACATTGTTAATATGCACACCTTGAAATAATGTAATAGTATACCATTGATCGAAATAATGCTACGCTATGATACATTATGTAAAACCAATAGAAATGATGTTAAAAAAAAAAGTGGGGGGAGGAGCTACGCTAGCAAACAAGATGGCCGCGTAAGCTCCCTGCTCCGCCGATCTCCGACTCCTGCCAGAAGATCCTGTTATTTATCCTGTTTTTGCGCCCTGCCTCCGTGTGTATGAACCAGACTGGAGTTTAATGGTGCGATCTCGAGATTTCTACCAGTTTGGTAGACAAAGATACGTCGAGTGGCAGTTTGCGGCCTAGACCAGCCTGGAAGCCGGGGTCTCAAGTACTGGCCCAGCCAGGTTTCAGTTGAACAACATCGGCTGTAGTTGTGTGACAGGGTCCGGTCTACCGAGGTGGAAAAAATTTCTTGGACCGAAGCTGACGATGGTTGGCTGAATTGGTGAACATCGAAGGAGGGGTGACGACGTACAACTGGAGCGGTGGACGGGGGTCCCTGGCCCAGTGGCCCGGTTAGGGCCCCGCCGGTGTTCGCGGGGTTGGGATCTCCGCCTGCCGTGGCTGAGTTCGGATTGTTATTGTCCCCAACGATAAGTTCCCCTCTGAAGTCGTCCGTTCTGCATCCACCTGTTCCCCCCGGGGAGATCGGTCTCTCTGGGGACGCGAATATGACCGAAAACGAGCGAGGAGTTGTGGAGCGGACCGAGAGTGACCCGTCACTACGAACTGTGTTGGCAGCTATAGGGTCACTTCATGTTTGCGTTGAAGCCCGCATTCACAAAATGATAGCGTGTTTGTCTGGAATTGGGCGGATGGGACCAGACCCTGGTCCACTGCAAGAAACTAAACTACTTGAGATACCCAAAATGGCCACTTCGATGGAGGAAGCAGACCCCGTACTATGGGAGGAGTTGGAGCCTCTGACCAGTCTTTTGGGTGATGAGAGCAAGCTTAATGCCGCAAATGGATTGTCAGGCCTACAATCGTTGCCGACTATGGAAGGACTACTTGATGCTCCCTTTCCGGAGACTTTTGATGGGAACTGTTGTTGGTTTGAAACTGTGTCACTACCCTATACATGGGCACCACTAAGATGGCGGACGAAACAACCTTGGGAGTCCATGACGGTGTGGGGAGTCTTTAGACCTGGCGGAGTTCTCAGCATGTTCATCTCTCTGCTACGTCTCGGTTTGAACTTTGCTACAGCTTTTTCGTGCATTGACTATCCTGCGGAAGCGGCAGTTCGTCCGGAAGGGGCTCACATGTCTGATCGGAAGGGTCAAGGATGAGACTGTGTGATTGAGTTTGACACCGGGTATTGCTGGACACGGGGTTTGCAATCATGATGCTTTCGGGAGGTTGGGCGGTGTTTGAAGTCTCCCCTGTTGCACCACATATTTGCAGCTTAATAGATTTCAAGACCTTAGTCCGGGGATTCTTTTTTTTTTTATATAGTTTTTTATTAATAGAGAAAAACGAGAGAAAATAATACACACAATGGGCATCATACAATAAGGTACCATTAAACGGTGAGCAGGCGTATAAACCAATACGATAAATTCAAACAAGGGGTATGAAATGTCGACATTAATAGGTACGTAGCGCAAACAATACAATCATCAACCCCGTTAAGCTGAAAACGTCAATGCCCGTCCACCCACACACAGGATAGTTAATACTAGAGCAGACACCCAGAAATGTGTAAAGGATCAAATTAGGATAGATAAACACCTCTCGTAGAAGGGAAAAGGAAAGAAAAAAGGGCCATAGAACTAAAATAAAGGCAAAAATTTAAAAAAAAAAACAGTACCCCCCACCCTGCACTCCTGCAATGGCTACGGCCTAACCCCACTAGCAGCGTGCCTGTCGCCCCAAAACTAAAGACCTAAAAGTAGGAAAAGTGGAGGAGGAGAGATCATACAGGCTCCCGGTCTCCCGTTCCCTGGCCAGAAGCAACCCACCCCTAAGTATAATCAAAACATTACGTAAGCAGCGATTACAAGCCAAACAACCCGGGGGAGGTTACAAAAACCGCCCGACTCCCGTCACTTTAGAAGCTGCAAGTCCCGTTCAAAGAAAGTTTTTTAATTAAGCCCAGACAATAGAACTCATCCCTGGCCACAGCGATCTGTCGTGCGCACTCTCTCTGCTCGAGCCACCATCTTGAGCAAAAAATCAAAACAATCAATAGAGTCAGGACCATTACAGTTGAGTCGATACCACAGTGCTGGTTCAAGAAATCAATACAAACATGCACAAGATCCTGAGCTGCAAAAAGTTCAAATGAGTTCGAGATATCAAGTCCCAATATTTTAGGTGCTCTTCATTTTATTCTTCATGAAAAGGTTTTTCTTTCATTCAATTGATAGAGTCCAATCTTCATATATTAACAAGAAAAAAACAACCACCGCCAACACGTGTTTCGTCTAGGTCGTTAAGACCACTAGACTTCGTCAGGGCTGTAAATACAATATTATAAAAGAAATAATCACAGTCATGTTCCAATTAACAGACACTGTTATAAGAAGAACGAGAAACTTATCCTATTTACAATTATATAATACAAAGTGGCAACCGTACCAAGGTACCAACGATCATGTTGTTATTAACATTGGCGCACACAATTAAAAGTATTTACATTAACATGTCATCCACACTAAGTGGGATACACTGTGATATGCAGACAGAAAAGTAATCCAACCACCAAAACACCAGTGATACCCAGAATATAGAAGAAAAAAGAGGGAAGAATGAACGAAGAATAATCGTTGAGAATGGTAACCACCACAAGAGAACCTAATCAAGATTGTATCTAAAGGCATAGAAGCAAATCGCACCCTAATCGGTGCTGAAATCTAACCATAAGGCCACAAGTGCCTCCCAACCAACATGCGAGAAAAATCAAGTTATAGCTCACCAAAATGTATCAATTGCAAGCTTCCAATGGGTAAGCGTGGGCGTATTGTTCAGGCAGAAAATCTATAATGAACATAGGACAAAATGAGCCCATTCATGCCCAATCGTCCAACCCGCCCCTGTCAAACTAATAACAATTACATTAAATGGTCAAAAGTAGTGACCAATATAAACACTCACTATTAAGTCTCCAAATGGGAAGCGTCTAGCACAAGGCAATTATCCCGGGTGAAGGACAGTCAGTCCTAAAGTCGTTAACACGTATCCATCCAATCTGGTGCTCCTAATAGGTCCTGTTAGATACATCAAAGTCGGTATCAGAAGTACATAATCGGTAGGCATGAGGTCGGTAAATATAGTCAAACGGTAAGTTAAACTACTTAACATTATTAAAATACCACGTGAGGACATTCTCCTTTGTAGCCCATTGTTGGGTCCAGACACACAAACACCATTATTCCAAATAATATCCCGACAATATCACCGCCACTAAAACCCTATTCATGCAGGGCCCCTAGTCACAAAACCTGCCGGAACAGCGTCCGACAGGACATACCTCCGAGTACGGGGTCCTGTTGAGGAAACAGTACGTTCCTTCGGGAGTCACGGCGTTCAACTCCGGCGCCATTAGTTTCCTTCTTTATTTTTACATCGCGTTTGGAAGTCCGTGAAGGAAATAGAAGTAGGACTATCCTACATCACATACGATGGCCGCCATCTTTGAGTGGTCATTTAACGTACCAGAGACCAGTATCTATTGCTAAGGTTAGTATTGGGATATCTGGAAAGAAAAATTATTCTATGGTGCATAGTAAGCCAAATTATCCCAAGTCATAGGGAAACCCCAAAAGAAAAGGAGAATGTCAGCAGAAGAATTAAATAGAAATGGTAAGTTGAAAAGCAGAAATCATATTATAAACCTCCATAGAAGAAAAGCGGAAAGCTTATGAAACCAAACCGAATTATGTGTCACATGACAATCAAATAGGTGTAACTGGTGAACAGTAATTTAAAAAGGGTAGCACACAATCAAGTACAATTGTACACTCTTCACAGCAATGTAACCTATACACATTACAGAAACATATAGTTACAAAAAGTATATACATACATACAGATGGAGAGGTCATCATAATTTTGGAGCACAAGGGACTATACTGATTAGCTGTGACGCTATACCAGAAAGAATTGTAACTCATCATCAAAGTTCAAGCCCCGCTCCACTGCATGAACCCGCATTATCCAACGCGCTTCCTGCTGTCGTAACCTAAGCTCGCGATTTCCACCCCTAATATCAGTGGGCATCATCTCTATACCATGGAAGGACATAGTCAGATGTTCAGTTTGGGCTGGGCAGTCCATGGCATGCGCGGCTATTGGGACTCTGTTGTCCCTATTTTTTAGACCCCTGAAGTGTTCACTGACACGATCTTTCAGTTTTCTGATGGTACTCCCAATATAGACTTTACCACATTTCTCTGTAAATGTGGTAAAGTCTATATTGGGAGTACCATCAGAAAACTGAAAGATTACTGTTCACCAGTTACACCTATTTGATTGTCATGTGACACATAATTCGGTTTGGTTTCATAAGCTTTCCGCTTTTCTTCTATGGAGGTTTATAATATGATTTCTGCTTTTCAACTTACCATTTCTATTTAATTCTTCTGCTGACATTCTCCTTTTCTTTTGGGGTTTCCCTATGACTTGGGATAATTTGGCTTACTATGCACCATAGAATAATTTTTCTTTCCAGATATCCCAATACTAACCTTAGCAATAGATACTGGTCTCTGGTACGTTAAATGACCACTCAAAGATGGCGGCCATCGTATGTGATGTAGGATAGTCCTACTTCTATTTCCTTCACGGACTTCCAAACGCGATGTAAAAATAAAGAAGGAAACTAATGGCGCCGGAGTTGAACGCCGTGACTCGCGAAGGAACGTACTGTTTCCTCAACAGGACCCCGTACTCGGAGGTATGTCCTGTCGGACGCTGTTCCGGCAGGTTTTGTGACTAGGGGCCCTGCACGAATAGGGTTTTAGTGGCGGTGATATTGTCGGGATATTATTTGGAATAATGGTGTTTGTGTGTCTGGACCCAACAATGGGCTACAAAGGAGAATGTCCTCACGTGGTATTTTAATAATGTTAAGTAGTTTAACTTACCGTTTGACTATATTTACCGACCTCATGCCTACCGATTATGTACTTCTGATACCGACTTTGATGTATCTAACAGGACCTATTAGGAGCACCAGATTGGATGGATACGTGTTAACGACTTTAGGACTGACTGTCCTTCACCCGGGATAATTGCCTTGTGCTAGACGCTTCCCATTTGGAGACTTAATAGTGAGTGTTTATATTGGTCACTACTTTTGACCATTTAATGTAATTGTTATTAGTTTGACAGGGGCGGGTTGGACGATTGGGCATGAATGGGCTCATTTTGTCCTATGTTCATTATAGATTTTCTGCCTGAACAATACGCCCACGCTTACCCATTGGAAGCTTGCAATTGATACATTTTGGTGAGCTATAACTTGATTTTTCTCGCATGTTGGTTGGGAGGCACTTGTGGCCTTATGGTTAGATTTCAGCACCGATTAGGGTGCGATTTGCTTCTATGCCTTTAGATACAATCTTGATTAGGTTCTCTTGTGGTGGTTACCATTCTCAACGATTATTCTTCGTTCATTCTTCCCTCTTTTTTCTTCTATATTCTGGGTATCACTGGTGTTTTGGTGGTTGGATTACTTTTCTGTCTGCATATCACAGTGTATCCCACTTAGTGTGGATGACATGTTAATGTAAATACTTTTAATTGTGTGCGCCAATGTTAATAACAACATGATCGTTGGTACCTTGGTACGGTTGCCACTTTGTATTATATAATTGTAAATAGGATAAGTTTCTCGTTCTTCTTATAACAGTGTCTGTTAATTGGAACATGACTGTGATTATTTCTTTTATAATATTGTATTTACAGCCCTGACGAAGTCTAGTGGTCTTAACGACCTAGACGAAACACGTGTTGGCGGTGGTTGTTTTTTTCTTGTTAATATATGAAGATTGGACTCTATCAATTGAATGAAAGAAAAACCTTTTCATGAAGAATAAAATGAAGAGCACCTAAAATATTGGGACTTGATATCTCGAACTCATTTGAACTTTTTGCAGCTCAGGATCTTGTGCATGTTTGTATTGGTTAACTGTGGCCCCTCGGTGTCGCAGGCTTTGATTCTGGTGGGGTGACCAGAATCTGATCCTTGGAGCTTATCAAATACTGTGATTGTACTTATATTTCTTTTCCCAGCGCATGTTATCCCCTTTCACCCCTCTTTTGTTGCTGCTGTACTGGTTCAAGAAATCCCAAAACCAAACAAGGAAATCCGTCCATAAACAGTGAGTCACTAGAACGTACCGGTACCAACTGGGGGACAAGTAAGAAATCAGTCCGATAGGCACTAAGGGCGCTGTCCAGGGGTGTACGATCAACTGTGTCCATCTTGGGCGGTATCACCATTAAGGACGTGAAGTGTTTGGTAGTTCCGAGTTCGTATGTCTTTGATCGGGAGCCAAGATCTGGCAAAGGGTCGTGGTCCGGTCTCAAACACAAACTTCCAGCTGTTGCGATCATTTTATGGATGGTGGTGGTGACTTGCGAGTGAAGCATCTCAATGGCGGCCATTACGGTCCGCAGCAATGGCGTACATTCCGCCCGTTCCATCACCTCCCGCAAGGCAACAAATCCAATTTATTAACCCCGGAGGTCGACTACTCCGGGGTAACAGGCACAGGCGGTGTAGACTGTAGCGGCATACAACCGTTAAGCTCGTATTCTCCACACCATCGCCGTCCGCGAGGATCCGAAGCCGTCAACCCCGAGGGGTCAGCAGGGTCTTCGGCCCACAGACCCCCGCCCACAGCTATCGATGCTTCTGGCCACCGCACACTTGGTATCAGCCCGATCACAATACCACCATCGAAACCAGGCAGGAAGGTTTGCACTCCGAGAGACCGGACGCCGCCCAGGTCCCGCGGCCGATGTTGTTCAACTCCAACCCGGATGGGTCAGAAATCGAGGCCCCGGCTTCCACGCTTGGTTAGGCCGAGAATGAAAACACGGCGTAATATCACCATTCGGGATGATAAAAAGCTCGGGATTGCAGATTTGAGTTCAGCGACACTTCAACCACACGGGAGTCCGGTGCGAATTCAGGATTGATAACAGGATTTATGAGCAACTGGCGGAGGTCGGCGGAGACGGGAGCTTACGCGGCCATCTTGGTTCCTAGCGTAGCTCCTCCTCAGTCTGGGGATTCTTGGTTCTGGCGGGGGAGAGGGGAGACCAGGGGCATGTATGAAGATGCCCTCCTCCATTTTTCTACTTTTAGTGTATAGTTAGTTGGGGCGACAGGCACACTGCTAGTTGGGGTTAGGCGATAGCCATATGCAGGGGTGCAGGGTTCTGGTATGGGTTTATTGTTTTGTCTTCATTTTTGTTTTTATGGTTTCTTTTTATTCACACTCTCTTTCACTTTCCTTTTATAAGTATAGTTGGTGGAAGATCCTGACTTTGTTGGTATTCTAGTATCTGGTGCTCATGCTTCTTTTATTATCCTGATTTTATGGGAGGGCAGACTCTGAGGGCTTGCGCTTAATGTGAATCGTATATTGTATTGTGGCACATCCTGTTTCTCATACATTAGCGTAGGCGTCTCAACCATTTCTTCATTGCTTAGCATCTATCCTGTATCTACGTCTGTTCGCCTTATTATTATGTCTGGATGTATGGCACCTGATCTGTCTATTTCCTTCTTTGTTTTGAAACTAATAAAAAAAATTAACAAAAAAAAAAAAGTGGGGGGTAGACATGCAAAAAGGGGTACTTTCCTACACCTCCATCTCATGATCGGCTGGTGGGGGAGTCATTTGTCCTTGCTCCGCGAGGTAGTCTCATCTCTCTTGTCCAAGGAAGCCATAGAGTATGTAACAGTGTCAGAAGTAAGGAGTGGTTGCTATTCCCGCTACTTCATGATTCCCAAAATGAACAAGGGGCTTCGCCCTATCTTGGATCCGAGAACCCCCAACCTCTTCCTCAAAATGGAGAAGTTCAAGATGCTCACTTTGACTCAGGTATTTTCTGCCCTGGACCCAGGAGACTGGATGGTAGTGTTGGGCTTGCAGGATGCCTATTTTCATATTCTGGTCCTGCCTGGCCATCAGCCTTACCTGCGGCTTACGGTCAGCCACAAGAATTTTCAGTTCATCATGCTCCCCTTTGACCTCACCAGCGACCCTCAGGTGTTCACCAAGGTGATGGCGGTGGTTGCAGCTCATCTGCGCAGATCAAGGGTGCCAGTCTGTTGTCTCCACCTCTAGACTACTGAAAACCCTTCTCTATTTGCTGTAGTTTACTATCAATGTGCTGAAGTCACACCTGACTCTCTCTCAGACGCTCCCTTTCATCGGAGATGTTCTGCACATACAGTTTCAAGCTTATCCTCCCAAACAGAGAGTCCAGGATATTCAGACGATGATGACGATGTTTCAGCCTCTAGCCTGGATCTCGGTGAGAATGACTCTGAACTTGCTGGGCCTCATTTATCCTGCTGGTAACACATACCAAATGGCATATACTAGCTCTGCAGTGGCACCTAGCATTCCAGTGGGCGCAGCATCAGGTGAATCTCTCCAATGTGGTCCAAATCTAGGCGGGAACTGCAAAAGACCTGCAGTGGTGGCTAATGAACCGTCATTGGGTCAGAGGCAGAACTCTCTCCATTCCCCAAACAGACCTCGCAGTAGTGAAAGATGTGTAACTCTTGGGATGGGGTGGCCATTTGGGAGAGGTGAAGATCAGAATACTCTGGACTCTGAAAGAATCCGGAATCCACATCAACATGTGGGAGCTTCAAGTAATCTGACCGGCGTTAAAAGCCTTCCTACCCTCAAGGGAACGCTGGTCCAAGTGTTAATGGAGAACACCACCTCCACATGGTACTGCAATAAACAAGTCAGGTGGGGTCGTGGACCCTTTGCCAAAAGGCCCTGCGTTTCTGGAAATGGCTGGAACAAGAGGGCATATACCCGATGGGGCAACAACTGGCAGGTTCCCTGAACGCCATGGCGGTTGAACTCAGCCGCCGATGACTAGCGGATCATGAATGGTGTCTACATCCAAAGGTGGTGCAAGGTCTTTTTCAGCAGTGGGAAGAGCCTTGGTTAAATCTGCTTGCCTCTGTCGAGAATGGGCAATGTCAGCAGTTTTGTATGCTGGAGTTTCCAAGGTGGCTCTCGCTCAGATATGCTTTGTCTCGAGTAGAACTCAGGCCTCCTTTCTGTCCTTACCACTCTTGCCCAGATTTCTCAAAAAGATCATGAACAACCAGGCCCAAGTCATCCCTGTGGCTCTGGGCTGGGCCTGAAGAATATGATATCCCGAGCTTCTCAGCATGAACATCATTCCGCTGATCCGAATGCCTCTTTTTGAGGATCTTATGTTGCAGCAGCAGGGGAGGGTTCTCCACCAGAACCTGTCACCTCTCCAACTTCTTGCATGGAGATTGAGCAGCAACAGCTGATAGCTTTTTACCTTCTTCCCGAAGTCTGTAATGTTAATTTGGCAGCCAGGCTTCCCTCCACCAAGATGGTGAACTGTTGTCAGAGGAACAAATTTGTATTATATTGTACAGAAAACTCTATTGACCCCCTTTCTGTTTCTCTCTCTGATATCCTTGGGGACGTGACCAACAAGGTGGCTGAGCGGCAGCACTGAGCGGTCACCACGGCTACAAACAAAATTGATCCTATAACATCCTGCCACTCTCGTGCCCCGATCATTGCCTGTACACCGCACTCAAATGGGGACACCTGCCGGTAAGAGAAATCGATGCATGCGTGAGAAGTGGGGCACTGGAGACTAGGTGAATGCGGGCCTCCTGGGACATCACCAACATCGTGGCGTGGTGAAGAGCGCAGAGAAGCCGGGGAGCGAGTTTGGAGTGCCTTGCTAGAAGGGACCTGGGGCCTGTGGAACTGGGGTCCTTGGTTCCTGCACTTGTCCTGCGGGGACTGAGGCGAGCGGACCGCAGCCCAGTGCCAAGAGGAACTGATGGAGGCTGGTGACTGTAGGGGCCCGCAGAAAACGGGACTTCCGTCAGCCTCAACTGCTGCAGTGAAGAGAACCGGACGTGGCGGGCCGCTGGGATATGAACCCGTGCCAGGAGGTAAGGCACACAAGTTGTGAAGTTCCGTGCGGAGGCAAGGGAAGAGGTGGTTCTGGGCCATTTTGTACACTGCAACACTAGGCATGTTCAGGGCTTCCCTATTACAGTGTCAGGCGTGGTTCATTGTCTTCTTGTGGGTGGGCTCGCACTGTTCAGAGACTGGTATGGTGAAGCACTCTCTGGTGTAGCTTGGCACGGAGGACTTTGGGGACCCATGCTATGACCCCTTCCATTACTGGACTCGTTGGTGTTTGGCTGGCCCAGGCTTTGGGGTCAGGGACACTTTAACTACTTTGTGTTAAAGGCCTACGAGCATGTTGTATAGCACCATGGACAAAGATAAGGAAACACGGACCACACAACAGATGAAAAGGGACCAATACAATGTTAGTGGTCAGGAGACAATGGAGGGGGAGACACCACCAACTGTCCCGGAACCAACGGGAACTCAGATACCAGCAGCCATCGAGGCGCCCAACCTGGCAGTTCATGCAAAAAATGTTGAAGCAATAGCAATCAACGTGAACCTGTTGAGAGCAGACTTGCGTAAGGTAGCGGAGCGATCAATGGAAACGGAGAGCCAGGTCACCGAACTCAGGGAATAAGTCTCTTTGCTAAAGAAAACAGTGAGTACAGTTGAAGCCCTTTCAAATAAAATGGAGGCAGAATGGAAGAAGCAGAAGGGTGATCGCGCAGATGCAATCTCCGATTTGTGGGATTCCTGGAGAATGCTGAGAAGGGCAGATCAGATGTCTTCTTGGAAGACTTGATTAAATCAATGCTCTCATCTGCCCGGCTCTCCAATTTCTTCACAGTGGAAAGGGCATATAGATCCCTGGCCCTACGCCACAGCCTCGGATTCCCCCACATAATCATTGCCGAATTTCTGAATTACAGGTACTGGAATGAAATTTTACAGACGGTCTGCAAAAAGGGGGCCCGGAAGTTCAGCAATGCCACCATTAGAATGTTCCCTAATTACACCAGTGCTGTAGAGCTGCAGAGACTATCGTTCCGAGGATCTGAAAGAAACACGTAGTGATAGATTCCTTACCTTAGAATTACCCCCAGGCGTCAGACTGGATCCGGAAAGTTTTTTTTCGTCAGCAGTACCCCTGCACGTCGGTAGGCGTTGTCGTGCGGCTCCGCGTGCGTCGTTGGCCCCAGGATGATGTCGCTGAGCTACTTAGACGCGCACGCTAATGTCAGTTCTTTCTTTTTCCGCGCCAGCAAGCGCAGGTCCGGGAAAAGCTAGTACCACCATTCAATTTTGACTGAGTTTTTCGAGGCCTTTTTATTATTATTATTATTAATTGATTCTTGTTAAGCGCATGGCTACTCTCAGGCATCCCAGCGCTGTCATGCGATAGACAGGACCTAGGAGATCCAGAGAGTGTTCTGGAATAGCCAAGTTTTTAGTTGTTTCCTGAACATTAGGTGGTCAGGGTTGGATCTGAACTTGGTCGGAAGAGAGTTCCATAATAAGGCTGCATTATATGAGAACATACGTCCGCCTGCTCTTGCTCTCTTTGTTTTGGGTATCTTAGATTGGAAAAGGCTTGCAGATCTAAGGTTACGTGAGGGGCGGTGGAAGGTCAGGAGGGTATTATTTATTTTCGGACCTGTATTCCAGAGAGTTTTGTGGGCAATGCATAGTGCTTTGAATTTGATGAAATCTGAAATGGGTAGCCAGTGTAATGCAATGAGTGCTGGTTTCGCTGATTGTCTGCTAGGGATATTGTGGAGTAGTCTGGCTGCTGCTTTTTGCACTATTTGTAATTTCCTGATCGTGGTTTTAGGGGTTCCAAGGTAGAGTGAGTTACAGTAGTCTAACCGAGGGAGAATCAGAGATTGTACCATGGTTCTACGTACAGTGTCCGGAAGAAGAGTAAGAATCTTTCTGAGTTGTTTTAGGATGCCAAAGCAGGTGGCTGCTGCTGTGACTGCTTGGTGGTCGAGTTTGAGTTCCCTGTCTAGCCAGATTCCCAAGCTTTTGATCTTCTCTTTGGGCTGGGGGTTGGGGCCGAGGCGGCTGGGCCAGTTTATGTTTGTGTGTGTCTCGGCCTTGTTTCTTAGGATCATAAGCTCCGTTTTGTCTCCATTGAATTTGAGGAACGAATGTTCCATCCATGTGGCTACCTGTTCCAGGCAGGATTTAAGGTCGATGGGGTTTTCCTTGGCGTGTTCAAGGGCGACTACCAGCTGAGTGTCATCTGCGTATGTGTACCTAATCTTTTCGAGTTGATCGACTCCTGGACCCCTAGTTGTGCCCCGACTGCCGGGCCATGGCGCCGAAGACTTTGTGGGAGCGGTCTCGAAAGTTGCTAGAAGTCTGGCAGTCGGCTCCACACCGCTCGAGGTCCCGGTCCTGTGGGTGGTCGAGGGACCGGTCGCAGAGTCGTCATCACCATTCTTCTGGATCTAAGTCTTCGCACTCGGGGTCAGGTAAGTCGATGCATTCCAAAAAGAAGTCGAAGAAACATCGTCGCTCTTCGACTTCCCGTCACGGCTCAGGCTTCGGGCGATGCCACCCCTGCGGCTTCAGTGGAGCCTGCGCCATCGCCTCCAGTCTACCCCCCCTTTCCGGGTGTGGGAGCAATGCCTGCTCAGGTGCAAGAGTTTCTTGCTGCCATGGCCCGGCTTTTTGGGCCGTCTGTCCCCGCCGGTGCACCTGCAGGCCCCACGGCCCGACAGGGATCCTGCTTTGCCATTGCCGGCGGCTCCGGCACTGGTGTCGCCGGCGGCTCCGTCCCCGACGCCGCAGGCCCCCAGGGTTCTGTGATCGGACCCTGATCGATGCCGGTTGACCTTGTGACACCTCCACCAGCGCCGATCTCCCCGGCACCGCTTTCGACATCGCCCGCTCCTCTGGACGTCATTCGCAGGTACAGTCCGGACACGGTGCTGGATTGACGTCGCCCGATACCGACCCCGATGGGGCCTTTGTGCCCTTTGTCCGTCCTCCTTATTTTGAGCCTATTCCACAGACTTCAGAGGAAGGGGAGGACTGAGAAGGGTCTGAGGACCCTCTAGCACAGGATTGTGCTTATGATGCGGACTGGGCAGAGGATTTGGGGGTGCCCAGTGGTCTTGGCACCTTACCTGACCTTGGCATGCTGTCTCCTCCTACTGTGAATACGGAGGAGGGAGCCAGTTACACAGTGGTGTTGCGTAGGGCAGCCGAGGCTCTTCACCTCGAACTCCAAGCGGTAACCGTCAGGACTAACATCCTGACAGAAGTGCTCCAACCGGCCCCTACCTCTTCGGAGCCCTTGCTGCCTTTTAACAAAGCACTTTCCAACATTCTTTTGGGCATCTGGTCCAGGCCCAATACAGGGGCTCCAGTGGATAGGAACGTTGCCAGACACCATCGCCCAGCCCCGGGCGACCCCCTCTTCCTTACCCAACACCCCAGTCCTGAGAGCTTGGTTGTCCAAGCCTCAACTTCCCAGTGCGCGTTCCCTACCGCACCTCCAGATAGGGAATCCAAGAAGCTGGATCAGCTTGGTAAAAAGCTGTTTTCATCTGCCAATTTAGGGATGTGGGCGGTGAACACCTCATGCCTCTTGGGCCGTCATACCCACTCTCTGTGGGACACGGTTGCCCAACTGACCGGAGGAGGCCCAGGCAGTTCTTTCCCAGGCGATTGCTGCCGCAAAGTTCACCATACGTTGTGGGCCGGATACCACCGACTCACTGGGCAGGTCGCCCCTTTCTTAGCCACGGAAGGGGCGCCCCACAGCGTTCGCAGAGCCACAGGCCACATCAGCAACAACCTCAGCGTGGCCGTGGATGTGGGAACCGTCGAGGCGGTTCAGGGGACCAGCGGGCGGTCCAGTCCACCTATACCCCCGCAGCATCCGCTTCCAAGTCTTCCTAGCCCGACCTTTCAAGCCCATCAGATGTAAGTGGGTAGACGCATACGCCATCATCTTCACCACTGGCGCAACATCACTTCGGACAAGTGGGTGCTGAAAATTGTCCGAAGGGGCTACTCGCTCCCCCTTCGAGACAACCCCTCCAGCCATACTACCTCAGTACCACCGCATGACGGGGGATCACTTGGCACGTCTCCAGCAGAAAGTTGCGGCCCTCTTGGCCAAGGGAGCCATCAAGCGCGTTCCAACGCCAGAAGCAGGTTGTGGTTGTTATTCCCACTACTTTCTGGTCCCAAAGAAGAACAAGGGTCTGCGTCCTATCTTAGACCTTCGGAACGTCAATTGCTTCCTCCAGAAGGAGAAGTTCAAAATGCTCACACTTGCTCAGGTTTTATCTGCCCTGGACCCGCAAGACTGGATGGTGGCGTTGGACTTGCAGGACGCCTATTTTCATATTCCCGTCCTGCCTGCCCACAGGCGCTACCTGTGATTCACCGTAGGCCACGAACACTTTCAGGTCACCGTGCTCCCCTTTGGCCTTACCAGTGCCCCTCGGGTGTTCGCAAAAGTGATGGCGGTGGTCGCAGTTCATCTGCACAGATCAGGGGTTTCAGTCTTCCCCTATCTCGACGACTGGCTGTTGAAGGGGGGCTCGCCCCAGGCAGTTGTCTTCCACCTCCAGACTACGGCCGACCTCCTTCATTTGCTAGGGTTCTCCATCAATGTGTCAAGGTACTGAATTATATGCAAAAGAAAGGATCCCAGGGTAATAGATTCACAAAGGGGTGAAAACATAAAACATTTTATATTGAACCTTCAGAGAGACAAGAGAGAAAATCATTTCAACCAATGTTATTTAATCACATTGGAGGGCATGGTTATTCACATGTATGACTTTGCAAAAAGTATCTCATAAATGATTGCATAAACGGTGCCCCAGAGGAAGGGAAGGGGAAAGTGCATGGAAATTAGTGGTGGATAGGGTTTTGTTATATTTAGTCCTCAGGATCGGTTTGTTGAATGGTAAGCCCACCCCTAAATCGAGCCAATGCCTGAATTGCCGTAATGGCACAGAGCGTTGACAGGATTAAGTGAGGGGATAATAGAAAAGAGCAGGGAAGGAAAGGAAGGGGACAGCAGGGAGGGAGATCTGAAAGACATAAACAGAACATACACATGAGACTAGTTTCCTATGCGTTGTACATCACAATTCTCCTGTAAGTACTATAAAGAGCTATACCTGTAAAAGAAATAATAAAGCCTTGTAGATGTGTAGAGGCAACGTAGGGGTTGATACGGTGTAACTAAAGTAATGCACAAAATACAAGACAAAACGTGTTATACTTCTGGAAAGAAGATCCAGTGTTCATATACACATCCAGCTATACATGACATAAGAACATACCTAAATATTGACTCCCTAAACTTCACAGGGGAAGAGTGTAGCCTACACCTCCCGAACCCCTGTTAATTAGAAGAGGAACATATTCAGTTAACACCTAAAGAAAAGTTAAGCAGATAGCTTGTAAACACAGTTCAGGTGCCACACACAAAGCTCCACTGGAACTCTTGAAAGTTAATCACTCCCAACTAATACTTCTTAGCTGGGTACAAGGCGTAATCCAAATCACAGTAAAGCAACCAGTACAGTAGTTGATGCTATCCAATGTCTGATAGCACCCAACAGAATCACCTCCGTTGGCCAAAAATGCCAACCGAGAAATTTCCATAAAACACCCAGAGCATTGACCCAGTAACACGATAACAGCCGTTATAGTTTAGCCCCCAAAGCACACAGGAACCGAAATTCAGCAACCAGCGTTCTGCTGCGAAGGAGTGTGGTGCAAGCACCCTTACCGCACCAGGACCGACAACATCCAAGTCAGGAACAGATCAAGGACTGGAATACCCGACACCGATCCCCGGCCGCCATTCTCTTTAAAGGAGTTCATCGCAAGAATGCAGCGCGTCGCGGAGGATCTCGGGAATGGTAGTTCTATCCCAGAGCATGCCGGGAAACTTAGTTCGGGAAAACCTCGATCGTGACAGGTTTTTAGGGTAGTGACAATAAATCACAGACCGTTCTGGTATATGAAATGCGTATATACCACATATGTATACTCTAAATATTAAAAACACAATGCCATTTATCACACACAAAGTCACAGTTAATTGATCATTACCATTAGTGCAGCGGCGGGGAGGAAGGGACCACTCTCACAGTCCAACTGTTGGGAGTAGGGGGGGCTCCAGAGCTCTTCAGAAATGCTGTGCGGTAGAAAGGAGGCGTCACCTGGTGAGTAAAGGTGACTGAATTAGGTGAGGGCAGATTTGTTAAATTCGAAGAAAAGCATAATGTGCCCTGGTGCGCTTACTATTCGTGCAACTGAAAAGCACACAACTGTGGTGGTGGTGTGTCAGTCCCTCTGATTCGGACCTTCCAAATTTCATTGAATGGGGATGCCGGAATTAATCCGGGGTGCGTCCAAGATTTAAGCTGCAAATGAGTAAAAAACCAGTGTGCAAATGAGCCAAAGGAGGAAACTTAGTAACTGAAACAACCTAACTTGGGAAAGTGAGGGATAATTCACAGTTCTAAGTGTCAACAAGATGCAAGGGGTGAGAAAATCACATCCTTAAATTCTAAAGTACATGTTAAGACCACGGAGTGGAGGGAAGCAACAGTCATCTGTGACCCCGACCTGTCCTCCGTGGGAGTGACAGGTCTATTACCTCTCAATGCGTAACATCCAACATATTGCGTATAGAGTATTGGTGCCTAGGTTGTAGGCCCCATATAGTGTGCATAATCGGGGTGTATCAATTGGGGCCAATCAAAGCTGGCTGTACAGGCAAGGTGGACAAAGGAATAAACGTCTCTAAACAAATGGTGTCCAAAACGGAACAACACAAGTTAAAGCCACTGTTGCTCTCTAAACAAATGGTGTCCAAAACGGATCAAACACAAGTTCAAGCCACTATCATATTGCAGTGATTCACGCTCTTTCGTGATGCCTCAGTGGGACTTTAATCTAGTTCTTACCTTTCTGATGTGTGCTCCCTTCGAACAACTTCATAATTGTCCTGTTTGTCTTCTCACTCTAAAGAGTGCTTTCCTGGTTGCCATCACCTCTTCCAGAAGAGTGAGTGAGCTCCAGGCTCTTTCTTCTAACCTCCTTTTCTCTCTGTCCATCCGGACAAAGTTGTTCTAAGGACTCGTCCTTCTTTTCTGCCAAAGGTTGTTACTGCCTTTCACATCGGGCAGACTATCACTTTGCCCACCTTCTTTCCGCCTCCGCATCCTTCTAAAGAGGAAAAGAGGCTCCACAGTCTGGACCCAAAACGTTTGCTCTCTTTCTATCTGACCCGCACACAACAGTTCTGGGTGGATGACCAGCTCTTTGTTGGCTACCTGGGTGCCAAGAAAGTCAGGCTGTGCACAAACGGACCATCTTTTGGTGGGTCGTTCAGTGCATAAAGGCTTGTTAATCCTTGGCTGAAAAGGAGCCTCCAGTGGGGTTGTGTGCCCACTCTACCAGGGTGACGGCAGCCACTACTGCTCTGGGACGAGGAGTTCCCTTGCAGGACATCTGTCAGGCAGCTACGTGGGCTTCGCTGAACAGGTTTACCAAGCACTACTGCCTGGACAGCCAAGTCCGAAGAGACGGCTTCTTTGGCCGTTCTGTTCTCCAGGACTTTCTGGTGTGATCTTGGTTCGCAGACCCACCACCGGGGTTGCTATTGCTGGGTTATCTATTTTAAGGTAAGGAATCTATCGCTACGTGTTTCTTTCAGATGCACAAGTTACTTACCTACGGTAACGATATATCTGTAAGGAACATTAGTAGTGATAGATTCCTTACCGCTCCACCCATCCTCCCCGTTCTGCGAACTGATTTCTAGGGTTAAGGTCATCCCTTTCAGGACTCTAGTTTCCTGGCACCAGTGGTCAGTTTCTTGCATGGCTCTGCGTTCCTGGCGCGGAAAGTCGTGTACAGAACTGACGTCAGCACGCATGGGCGCGTCTAAGTATCTCCAGCGATGTTATCCCATCGCCAACGAAGCAAGCGGAGCCGCACGACGACGCCTACCGACGCTCAGGGGTACTGCTGACGAAAAACTTTCCGGATCCAGTCTGACACCTGGGGGTAATTCTAAGGTAAGAAATCTATCACTACTAATGTTTCTTACAGATATATCGTTACCGAAGTTAAGTAACGTGCTTTAAAGCTAAAAATGCCGGCCTTGGACTACAATATATGTTGCTGTATCCCACCAAGTTGAAGATGATTCATGATGGCTGGACTGTCTTCTTCACAACGCTGGAGGAAACATGGGACTGTCTGGAGATAAAGAGTGATGGCTGAATACAAGCTACATTCCTGGTGCGGAGAGGAGACATGTTTAGGAACCAGGCGACAATGGGTACATAACTGCAGAAACAAAGAAGTTGTCGAAGAAGGACTTAATCTGGTGCAAGAGTGATAGTGAGGACTGATGACACTATCTCATTGGAATCTCAACAGCAGGGGAGGGTGGAGGCCAGGGCCCTGGTCAAGACGGTTACATCAGCGGCGTCCTCCAGTGTAAGCTCGGAGGTGCAGCAGAAGACTGGTGGCTTGCCATTGGATGCTGCTGAGGTCTGAAAGGAGCAAAGGAGTGGTGTCTGAGGGATGTGGGTATGGGTCCACACCTCCGCCAGTTAGTAAGAGACAAAAGCCTGCCTTGAATAGGGTGATTGAACTGGTAGTGACTTAATGTGCCTATTTGGGACATGCACTCCAGCAGTACGAGACTGTGTGTTTGTCTAGTCGCGTCCACTTTCCTTGATTAGTGTTACTGGACTTCTGTGTACACATTTAGAAACATTGGGATAATTACATGGGGGTGGCTGCTTCCAGGGGGGGCGCCGGCATGCTCTTTTTCAATACCCACTACAAGCCTTATATTGATTTGCACATTGTTTTACATGTATTACTATAGACAATTTGGTCATTTGTTAGCATTGAGTAACCGCTGTGTACACACACACACCTTGTTAGGAGAGGTGGGACGTTGGGACACATAGGAGTGAGACGGTGACTGGGTTATTTGAACTTACCCATCTGGTTCCTTTACGTTTTTTAATATGGTAACAGCTGTGAGGATCCCATCGCACTCCAACACTTGAGTGGCATAGCGGTGTTGATGGGGGGTTGGTTGTGATGTATGGGTAGGCAATAGTTGTGTTGTATGGTGTTTACCTGGCGCGGGGTGGGGGACTATGTTCTTTGCTAGTTAAATCAGTGTTTCTTGTTATATGAAGCAGTAATGATTTTTATTGGGATGTGGGGCCTGGAAGAGGTGAGTGGGCCCGAAGGGTGGTGGCCGGGGTGGGAGGGTAACGGGGGGGGGGGGGTGTTTCAGCAGAGTTGATGTGAAATGGCTGAAGTAGCTGTCCTGGAATGTAAGGGGGCTCACTTCCTTTGGATCAACACCTACCTTAGACAGGTGAAAGTGATCATCGCTTTTCTCCAGGAGACTATGTGTATCTACATTGCAAAACTGTCACAAGACCCTATTAAATGAAGCTGTATGTATGAAATGCACCTGAATTGTTGTAAGAAAAATGTTCTGATAGATACATCTGCCGTGTGGATTCCTCACCTTGTGAATATCCCCTTGCGTCAGCAACATTCGGAAATTATTTTTGTAGCTTCGCGCCGACGTGGATCCGGACGTCACAGAGGCACGGCACCGCTCGCGACTCCGCTGACGTCACCGACGCCTATAACAGGCCCACGCCGGCGTGATGACATCAGTTCCCTTTTTTCCGCGTCGTCGACGCTAACGGTTTTCAGGGATCGTACTGTAGCTTTACAGTAACTTTGTTACTATTATCCTATTATTGTGTCTATCCTTATACTCTTCGAAATGTCGTAGAAGAAGACTGGATTTAAAGCTTGCGGCGAATGTGGCAAGACTATGTCTATCACCGATCCTCACTAATGCTGTGTTTGGTGTTTAAGCTCCGACCATGACGTCGAGGACTGTCCTTGCTGCAAGAAGATGACTCCGAAGGCTTTAAGAGAAAGAGAGACGAAACTCCTCGTGGCAAAACTTAAAAATAAGAAAGTTAAAAAGTCTTCGAAGTCTCGATCTCGACGGTCGAAGTCGAGGTCGAGGTCAAGGTCTCGTTCGAGGTCACGCTCGGAGTCGTCTTCGGCTCACGCTTCGAAGTCTTCGAGGAAGAAACACAAGAAGAGGAGCCATGAGTCACGTCATCACTCTGGGAAGGACTCTAGTTCAAGACCGAAGTCCCAGGTCAAACTTTTGAGTAAGGAAGTTGAGATTTCGGAGTCGGAACATGATGAGGCTTCACATCCGGATTCACCCGAATCTCAGAAGCAGGTCCATTCTCCGGTTCCATCCAATCCTTCTGGTCAGGAGGATGAAGGTGAGGAGCAGGGGGCTGGTGAAGTCGAGGTTCCGGTGCCTGCGGGTTCGTCGACCCCGGTTCCTGGACTCGATGAAGAGGTCGACGTCGTATCAACTCCGCCTCCTCAGGAACAACCCAGAGGTCCATATCCTGAATTTCCAGCTCCAGGTCAGGATCCTTCTCAGTTCCTGAACGCCATGTTTGGTGTCTATTCCATTGCAATGTTCCCGTCTGGTGCACCTGTTGGTCCCATGGGTCCTATGGCCTTTAACTTGGGTGTTCCCCAAGCTTACGCCCCTGCGCCTTTCATGCCTTTTATGCCGGCTATACCACCGCATTGGCATTTTCCGACACCACCGGTGTTGTCGACGCCGAAGCGCACGACGCCGATTCCGTCGACGCCGATCCCATCGACGCCGATGCCTACGACTCCGAGGCAGGATTCTGCCCGACCTCGTATTGAAAGACCTAGTCCGACTTCGGGTTCGACGCCGGCACCGACCCCGTCGGAGTCGATTCCGAATCCATTGGCTTCTATTGTAAAGGAAAGATCTCGGAGAAAGGCCCAGAGACTTCTGGAAGAGGAAAGATATCAATATTCAGATACTGAAGAAGGGGAGTTACAGGATTCTGAGGATCCTTTTGAAGACTTGTGTGAGGCCAGTGGGCTTGAACTGTCGCCTGAATGGGAATTGGCTTCAGTGTCAAATGTACCATCAAAGGAGGTGGTGCCTTATCACACCGTTATTAAAAAGGCAGCGAGCTTATTGAATATTACTCTGCCCACTGCTGATTATAAGCCTAATATTTTGACTGAGGTGCTTCATTCACCCTCATCTATTATTGAACCTATGTTACCCTTCAACGAGGCCTTATCTGAGCCCATCTATGAAGTTTGGAAGAAACCTTTATCTGCTCTTGCAGTTTCTAAAACAGTGGCGAGGAGATATAGAGTTGCACCTGAGGACCCTGCATTTTTATCAACACATCCCCTGCCTGAGAGTTTGGTGGTGCAGGCTGCCTGTTCAAAGAAATCTGCTGGTGCTTTTCCACAGGTTCCTGGAGATAAAGAATCCAGAAAGCAAGACCAAAGTGCCAAGAAGGTTTTCTGGTCAGCCAGTATGGCGTTAAAGTCAACTAACGCAACGTGTCTGTTGGGAAGGTATGTCCATGCCTTGATGGATTCTGTCAAGCAGTTGATTCCGAAAATTCCTGAGGATGACAGGAAGGATTTTCAGGAGGTGATATCGGACACTCAAGCAGCTGCGAGACAGGTGATTCAGAGTGGTCTGGACACTGCTGATTCGGTGGCAAGGGTCATGGGCTCCTCCATGGCCACTAGGAGGGCTGCCTGGCTTAAATCATCGGAGTTCTCTGCAGACGTCCAGTCTGTTTTGATGGACTTGCCTTTTGATGGTTCAGGATTGTTCGGCAAGAAGGCTGATGCTGCCTTGGAACGTTTTAAGGACAGTAGGGCCACTACAAAATCTTTGGGTCTTCAGTCCAGAGGTACTACTGGAAGACGCTTCAGGGGGTTTGGAAGATCTTCCTTTCGTTCTTACAGACCATCCCAGCAGCAGCCTCAACAGCAGCAGAATACGCTGTACAAGTCATACAGGGGCAGGCAAAGATCCCGCCCTAGAGGTCGTCAAGCTTCCTCCTCCTCCTCCTCCTCTCCTTCCCAACCCCCGACCAACGCAGCAAAGCAGACCTAGATCCGCCATTCCGGATCATGTGGGCCCAGTGGGGGGTCGGCTTACACATTTTCTACAAGATTGGGAATTAATAACATCGGATCTTTGGGTTCTCAATCTTGTAGAGAATGGGTATGCACTTCCTTTCCAGGAATTCCCTCCCAATTACCCTCCTTGCCAGGGTTATTGTTCGGAGGACCACCTGCTTCTCCTGCAGGAAGAAGTCCTGGCTCTGTTCCGAAAAGGTGCGATAGAGGTGGTTCCAGAGCAGGAAAGGGGTCAGGGGTGCTACTCCCGGTATTTCCTGATCGCCAAGAAAGATGGCAGGCTTCGGCCGATCCTGGATCTCAGGATCTTGAACCTTTACCTGAAACAGGAAAAGTTCAAGATGCTCACTCTTGCGCAGGTTCTTCAAGCGCTGTTAGAAGAAGACTGGATGGTGTCGATCGACTTGCAGGATGCGTATTTTCATATTCCCATCTTGAAGTCGCACAGAAAGTATCTCCGTTTTACGGTTGGGTCACAACACTACCAGTTTGTGGGCCTTCCGTTTGGTCTTACTACTGCGCCTCGAGTCTTCACCAAGGTGATGGCAGTGGTGGCAGCTCATCTCAGGAGAACGGGGATACATGTGTTTCCGTATCTAGACGACTGGCTGATCAAAGCGGAGTCGTCGGAGAAGGTGCTCCATCATCTGCATGAGACAACTGGGTTGTTGCACAGGTTGGGTTTTTCAATAAATGTACCCAAGTCTCACCTGGTGCCCTCACAGCGCAACCTGTTCATAGGTGCGGTACTGGACACTACTGTGTGTCGTGCATTCCCTCCTCCTCAAAGGATTCGCGACATACAGGAGATGACTCCTTTGTTTTACAATGGAGCGGTCGTTCCAGTCCTGAAGGTCCTTCGCCTGCTCGGTCTGATGGCTTCTTGCATTCTGTTGGTCAACCATGCACGCTGGCACATGAGGGCACTCCAGTGGTGCCTCCGCAGGCAGTGGTATCAGCACAACGGGGATCTCAGGGAGTCAGCGAAGATCTCCAGAGAAACTGCAGCGGATCTGTCTTGGTGGAGCGTGGAAGGCAATCTGTCTCAAGGGAAGCCTTTTCAGATTCCTCCATCGGTTGCCACAGTGATATCGGATGCGTCCACTCTCGGGTGGGGTGCTCATCTGGGGGACCTGGAGGTCAAAGGTCTTTGGTCTCCAGAGGAAAGGTTGCTTCACATCAACCTTCTAGAATTGCGGGCGATACGTCTGGCGCTCAAGGCCTTCCTCCCTTCCCTTCGCGGTCAGTCTGTTCAGGTCCTGACGGACAACACGACCGCGATGTGGTACATCAACAAGCAGGGAGGAGTAGGGTCGCAGTGTCTCTGCAGAGAGGCTCTGCGTCTCTGGTCCTGGGTTCAGGACCATCAGATTTGTCTGATGGCAAATCATCTGGCCGGGGTTCAGAACGTTCGTGCAGACAGTCTCAGTCGGCAGTTCTCTGCCGATCACGAGTGGAGGCTCCATCCAGAGGTAGTTCGCGACATCTTTCGGATGTGGGGGACTCCTCGGGTGGACCTGTTCGCCACTCACGAGAATGCTCACTGCCTGTCATTCTGCAGTCTCCAGTATCCGATGCAAGGAGCCTTGGGGGACGCGTTTCAGTTGAGTTGGAACTCGCAACTCCTTTACGCGTTTCCTCCCATACCATTGATTCCTCGGGTTCTGAGGAAAATTCGCCAAGACCGGGCCCAAGTCATATTGATCGCCCCGGATTGGCCAAGAAGGGTGTGGTATTCAGACCTTCTCCACCTCTCCTCTCACCCGCCACTCCGTCTCCCTCACAGGGCAGACCTCCTCTCTCAGATGGAGGGGCAGGTTCTACACCCCCACCTCCAGACCTTACACCTTCATGCCTGGAGATTGAACGGGGCAACCTGATTTCTTTTTCTCTCCCTCACGATGTGGTGGATGTCATTTTGTCAGCCAGGCGTGACTCCACTAAGTCCATCTATTCTTATAGGTGGTCTAAATGTGTTGCTTGGTGCAGGGAGAAGTCTATAGACCCTTTGATGGCCCATTTATCTGATGTGCTTCAGTTTGCCCTTTCTCTAGCTCAGCAGGGGCTTGCTGTTGCCACGGTGAAGGGTTATCTTTCTGCGCTGTAGGCTTTTATCCGTTTGCCTGACCAGCCTTCTCTTTTTAAATCTCCTATTGTTTTAAGGTTTTTGAAGGGCCTCACTAATAAGTTCCCTCCTACCCCTTTTATTGTGCCTCAGTGGGATTTGAATCTAGTTTTGACATTTTTAATGGGTGCTCCTTTTGAGCCTCTTCACAAATGTCCCATGAGGCTTCTGACTTTCAAAACTGTTTTCCTTGTTGCAATAACCTCGGCAAGGAGGGTAAGTGAGCTTCAAGCTCTTAGTTCCAAGCCCCCATTCCTGACCATTCATGCTGAACGAATGGTTCTTAGGACCAGGGCTGCTTTTCTGCCAAAGGTGGTGACTCCTTTCCACCTTGGTCAATCCATTACCCTTCCTACTTTTTATCCTCCCCCACACCCTTCCAAGGAGGAGGAGAGATTACACCGTCTTGACCCCAAGAGGGCGGTGTCTTTTTACTTGGACAGGACTAAAGACTGTCGAGTGGACGACCAGCTCTTCATTTGCTTTGCTGGCTGCAAGAAAAGAAGAGCGGTCCATAAGAGGACTTTGTCGAGATGGATCGTCCTCTGCATTAAGATCTGCTACTCTTTGGCCGGTAAGGAACCACCAGAGGGTATAAGGGCTCATTCTACTAGAGCTAAGTCTTCGACCTCTGCATTGGCTAGAGGTGTTCCTGTAGAGGATATTTGTAGAGCGGCAACTTGGTCTTCCCTCCACACTTTCGCGAAGCATTACTGCTTGGATTCCGAAGTGAGGAGGGACGGTCATTTTGCACGCTCTGTCCTTCAGGATTTCCTGGTCTAGAAGAGTGGACACCCTCCTCCGGGAGTGGGGACTGCTGTGGGACTCTATTCACAAGGTGAGGAATCCACACGGCAGATGTATCTATCAGAAGAACAAGTTACTTACCTTCGGTAATGTTTTTTCTGGTAGATACAATATCTGCCTGTGGATTCCTCACTGACCCACCCGCCTCCTCGTTGTCCACTCTTCTATGCCAGAGTTTCTATAATGTGTTATTTTATTGTCAAGGAGTTGTTTATTTCAAATGTTTTACTGCATTTACTTCACACTGTGCGTGTTACCTTGATTTCTATACTGCGTATACTGTGTATATGTCTACTGTCATCGGTCCGTCCGTGTGCCTCGAAGGCACGGAAAAAAGGGTGGAACTGATGTCATCACGCCGGCGTGGGCCTGTTATAGGCGTCGGTGACGTCAGCGGAGTCGCGAGCGGTGCCGTGCCTCTGTGACGTCCGGATCCACGTCGGCGCGAAGCTACAAAAAGAATTTCCGAATGTTGCTGACGCAAGGGGATATTCACAAGGTGAGGAATCCACAGGCAGATATTGTATCTACCAGAAAAAGCGTTACCGAAGGTAAGTAACTTGTTCGTTTGGAGTGGTTATTGCCACAGATTTATATAGGTGAATGCTGGGCTCACATGCATGATAAGTTCCTTGCTGCACATAGGTTTGACTGGAGCACACAGAGATCTTACACTGCCCTATAGAGAGAAAACAAAAGTAGTAAGAACATTGACTGGTATTCCTGGGTTCAAGCAGCATGGCAGGCCTCAAGCAGCAGTGTTGTCCTCTGGGGTTCCAAGGCAATCCTTTTGAAGTCCGCCACAGGTCCAGGAGTGTACTGAAGAGTTGGTCCGCTATGTATACCTGGTGCCAGCCTTTGAAATGGGGGAATCTTCTAGGCTACCCCCATATCTGGTTCTGGAAAGTTCCTTCCTTCCTTTGCCAAGACTCCAAGAAGTCTGGAATGGCACAAGACTAGTATTAAGTTTGCTTGAGTATGCTGGAGGCAAGTCCCTTTAAAGTTTAAGTGGGGCATGGAACAACACTACCATTATCCAGCCTACCCAGACCTAAGCCCTGTGTCTGACTGTCTGATAGGAATACTGTAGGAGGCTGGCTTAGTATATGGTGCGCACTTATTCAATTGATGCACCTTGCACTAATCCAGGCAACCCTTATGGTGATTTTAGTGGTCTTTGATAACCAAAGAAAGCTCTCAAAGTGAAGAGCAGCCTTCAGGCTTATCTTGGAGGAGTGTAAAGCAGCTTGTTTTATGAACTTTAATCAACAGTGTAAGTTAAATGAAAATGAACCACGCAGTGTTTATGGGAAAATAAGTCTATTTATTTACTACACAATTACCAACGCATTGGTATAGCTCTTACCTGGAGATATCAATAGCACAAGCAAGGATACTTGGAAAACAATCAGGTAAGTAGCACAAAATTCAGTGGTCTCCAGGTGGAGACCAACCCATATATTAAGAAAGTAGAAAGCAAATTGCAAAGGAGAACAGGTGGTGGACCAGAGGAGCCGGGGACACAAGGAACCACCCAAGGTAGTACCCATGAACCCCACGGAGGCTGTGCGTTGAGTGGAAACATAGTCCTGTGTCCAATAGAAGTCAATGGAGAAGTTACAGTTGCAGTTTTAAAGAGTTTTAAAGACGGACTCTTTTTGAGAAAACCCTTTGGAAGACAGAAGGCTGGAGAGCCACCCCACTCGTGGATGCCCCAGGAACCATGTTGCCTGCACCAGGAAGGCAGGTGCATAGGGGTGAAGTGATATCGGAACCTGCAGTAGATGACAATGTTAGACTTCGAAGAAGATGCCTCTGGAGAAGACTATGAAGGAGTCCGGTGGAATACAAGGTTGGATTCTTGAAGTGAAGAGCCTGCAAGCAGAGGGGACAGAGTCTTTGCTACTCAAAGGTGTCCAAGAGGCATAGAAGCACAATGCCCACCGATGTCGGGAGGTTCTGAAGAGACAACAGTAACCTTGTCGCTGCAGCTGTGAGGACCAGGCAATACTGTGGAAGACCAAATTCCTTACCTTTGAATTTCCTAGGCATCTGATAGACTACTAGCCGCAGATTCCTTAATATAGATTTGTCCCCAGGCGTGAGACTGGATCCGGAAAACTTTTTGCCACAGCATCCCTGCGTGCCAGGGGGACGGTACCACGTGACTCCGCCCTGACATCGTCCGCGTCCATGACATCAGCGAGGATACATAAGCACCTACATCCGTTTTTTCTCTTCCGCGTGCAACGCGGATCCGGATTATGTCCTGCATGTTTTCGGGCCTTCTATTCTTTTACACGCTTGGCTTTAAGTGGAACAGTGTGCGAATGCCTTCGGGCTTCAAGACGTGTACCTCCTGTGCTCGTCCCATGTCGGCGACGGACCCTCACCCAATTTGCATGTGGTGCCTAGGTGAACAACACGACTCAGAGAGCTGCAACCCCTGCCAGCACCTTAAGACTAAGTCCCGGCGGGAGCGCCAGATGATCTTGCTGTTGGCGCGCTTGTCGAGGTCGGTGTCATCCCAGCGTCCTTCCCCTACCTCAGAGGCACGGAACCGCCAGTTTTGTCTTTCGCCACGGCCCCAAGGGCGTGGCTCGTCGGCTGGTAGGTCTTTTTGTTTGTCTCAGAGGTCTTGCCCTCTTTTCGCGGTGGGTGCCTGCTCCCCCCGGGACATGCGCCCCCGCCTGTCGCCTTCCTATCCGCCGTTTCCCGGTGCAGAGGCAACTCATGACACGTCCGTGGATCCCTTGCCTCGCGCGGGGTCTTCTGCAGAGTCGCCGGCGGCTCCGGCCCCGGAATTTCTGACTCCAGGTCGTAGGAGCGTGGTGCCGTTGAGGTGCAGTCCTTCGGGCACCCCTCTTCGGCACCTGGCATCCCTGCCTCACCGCAAATCCCTAAGGGGCTCCCTGTGGCGTCGCAGGAGACAGCCGTGACTCCGGGCTTGCCCCCGAGTTTCGCTCGGTCCTCGGAGCAGGCAACTGCCTCACCAGAGGCTGATCCGGTGCCGTTTTGGCGCCAGGAGCCTTCCTCCTGGCTCCGGTAGAGTCACGAGTGGGGGGAGGGACCTGGGATGCCCTTCCGAGTCCCCCTCTGTCCTTGGCACGGGCAGCTGCCCTGCCTGAGGTGAGCCGGTGCCTTTTCGGCGGCGCCCCTTGCCGTTCTGGCATCGACCCCGCCCCACCCTTGTAGAGAGCACGTGGTGGCAGGAGTCGGCCCGGCACCACGAGTGCCCCCTCCAGCGCCGATTGACGTCGACCTGGAGCTGGTGTCTGACTCCACAGAGCCACGCCGGCGTCGGGTACTGGAGTCGTCCCCTGAGGTCCCTTCTTCTCCAGAGCCTGGCCATCTCTTGGTATGTTCCTCCCCAGTATCCTATCCCACTGTACCGCCGTACACTACTTATGTTGTCACCAAATGCATAACTTGTACTGATTAGTGATATGGTCTCACAATGGTTAGTACACTCCATGGCTAACCCACTGCATAAAATGTACTGATCAGTGACATGATACTGATTAGCTATATGGTCTCACAATAGCTAAACCCACTGCATCTATACGAGCAGGTCCAGGATCATAGCCCCTCTCGACACCATCTGGCCTACACCATGAACACCACACGTGCTGTCCTTGTAGACACACAAGTGTAAACTGCCCGCATCGAGGTCTCCATGTAGACCGCACTTCCCTGTCCTGAACACTGACGAGGATTGAGCGCCCAGCTCTCCTTGTCAGGCCTGCGCACACCCTACGCGCAATACGGTATATCCTCGAGGACGCTGGCTAACGCGCCACACCGAGTTCTCAGTCGGACCCAGGCAGACTGAGAGACGCGATCGCACGCTGCTTTTCAGAATCACAGGTATGACGCCCCTTGCGGTTCCCATAACGATCCTACCAGCCCTGCCTCACACAATACCCGTGTCTAAATAGCCTCTGCATCTTCCATTTTCAGGCATCTTCCTGTCAGAAACCACTCGGCTTGATTAACAACACCGGCGGCCTTGGCCGCCCAAATTCGATTCGGCCCCCCGCGTGCATAGACCCAGTACCTGATCCCAGGACGGGTCTTCTCTCCATCCTCTAAATTACCACCCACAGTGGTAAGTACTATTGCTAGGCAGGCATTGTGTGCTTAGGTCTGTGCCACGTGTATTGTACCATGTTCTTACCTCCTCTCCCCCTCTTTCTTTCCCTCCTCCACCATGCCACAGTACCCGACCGGGTTCACTGTAAGTAATTTTAACGCTCCTATTCACGCATGGGTTGCTCTTCTTGAATATCAAGCACACCTTAGCCAAGGTAAATCAGTAATCCAAGTGGTCCGTTAATACCTATAATCCCAGACACATAGTATCATGCCCTCACCAACTGTTTCCATTCCCCTAGATGTCCCACAACGATTGGTCCTGACGAGACCCCTCACCTTCCGTGTCGAAACGCCGTCAACACCATATGGAAATGAACGATACAAACAGTGCCTATGATTGTAGATAACCACTGTCTAACTATTGTAAAAATTATTGTTCATGGTCACTTTCCTTTTCCTTGTAAATACCCCCAGTAGAAACCTGTATATATTCACTTACTGTCACTTAACTGTTCTTTGGTTCTCACAATACACATGGGACACTTTGCACTTTTCATGAATATTATGTGTGCAATGTATATAATTGATTAGTTTCCTTTTTTTCTGAAATACAAAGACAATGATGGTATAAAAACTTGGTATTATGAGCCTTGCTTCTCCTTCTGACATCCCTGTTTAATCCCTCTACACTGTGATCGCTATTACGCTATGTACTGATTCATTACCGTACATTTATTGCACCACAGGAACCACTGTTTACACTGGGAAGGTGTGGACTACCCCTTGCGGGTTCCTTACCCCTCCTGGTGTTGCTGTATGACCCTGGTGCGTTTTCTTGGGCAGCTGTGGCGTTCTGCAGCGGTGTTTTTGCCCTTGTCTGCCGTTTGGCTTGGTCCTCTGTTTGGTGTCCAAATGGGGTATTTTCCTGTGTTGACAACTTGGTTTGTCCTACTTGTTTCTCCTCTTGTTTTCCGGCTGGTTGCTTGTTGTCTCCCATCTGTGCCCGCCTGGACGTTGTGGTCTGGACGTTTAGTTCTGTGGTGCTTGTCGGTGTCCAGCTGCGCCCGCCGTTTCCTCTGGTCCGCGGCCAGCGGCCTTGGAGTGAGGCCTGGCGTCCCTGCTTCTGGTTTTTCGGGAGCCTTATGTGAGTCTGTTTTTCTCTTCCATCTGCCTTATTACTGAGGTGCTGTTCTGTCTGACCTGTTGATGTCCAGCTGGGTAGGTTTCAGGTGCCTGATCAGCATTCTCCTCGTTCTTTGCAGGAAACATCAGGCTCTCCAGCTGGTGGAGGGTTACGCAAGGATCGCGACAGAGGACGGGGTGCACCACATGGACGTGAGCATCCTGGTCAGACTGACAGAAAGGGAAAACAAGACAATTTTCCACGTTAGCGCCCTCATTTTCAGAAAAAGAAAGTTGCAGCTTTAACAGCAAGATATGCCACAGACCGTGAGAACCCGGCTCCTGAATTTAACATGGGCAGTGACTTTGCTCAACAGCGCAGCGGAAGTTACCATAGTGCGGCAAGCACTATGTCCATTTCTGGAGGCGACAGCAGCTTAAACTTGCATTACAGTTGAAACCAATGATACTCAAGTGGCTCCCCCAACAGACTATATGACATAGTTCTTTTAATTGAAGGTGACCTACAGCGTGTCATTAAAGGGATTTTTTTGGGAAAATCTTACCTCTTCTTATGACATTTTTTATATGTCCTTCCTTTACTCGGTTTGATCCTCATGTTTGACCATACTCTGTACTGCCTATTTGCACATAATTTACTTGTTGTAAAGCGCTCTGATACCCTCGGGTCCAGCTAGCGCTATATAAAACTCCTAAAATAATATTTTTAAAAAAATATATATATATATATAAATATATATATTAGCAGAGACAGATTGGCCCCCACCTTTTGTTCTTGCAGCTCTGAAATGAGAGTAGGTGATACTTCCGAATTTTTCATATAACGTCTCCAAGGATTATGAAGAGGATTTTGCTTTTTGCTTGCACCGGCACTGTACCGTACTCATGTGGGCTGGGATAAGGATTCTCCACCCCATGAGATACCATTGCGGTCAATGCCACAGCCTCAACCCCAATATCCCCTCCGGCGGGAAGCGAAAGGTCCCGTTTCTGAGATTTTGACACAGTTAGAGTATCAAGGAGTGATTGAGACATATGTGTCAGCAATGAATAACCCTTTTTTTACTGTTACAAAACCCGATAAATTGTACCTCATAGTTTTGGATTACCGGCATTTGAACTCTCATTGTCACACTTTAATATCCAAAGTTCTGCTCTTATAGACAGTCTTGTTCGTTAAAATATTACTACACTTGACATTTCCAATGGCTTTTTCAGTTACAATCTGTCTCCAGTATGCAGTCAACGGACGGCATTCACAGCCGGCGGCAAACAAAAACAATTTAGGCGACTAGCTATGGGCTACAAGAACAGCCCTGGAGTTTTCCCCGGCCATGTTGTCTCTTTGCTAGACAGCATAGACCCAGATGCGTACTCGAACGTTGATGATATTTATCTCACGGATAACGAATTATGGCTGCATCTGTGCCGAGTTGACCACATCATTATTTTGTTTCGGACTATAGTTACAAATTTAACTTTGCAAAATCACACATTGCAGAGTACACAGTATTGTTTTTGGGCTATGAGCTCAATAATGAAGGTAGGGGCTTGTCCCCTCACTTCCTGGAAAAATGTGTATGTTTACGACCTCCAACAACCCTGAAAAAACTTCAATCATTGCTGGGATTTTTGAACTTGTACTAATATCCCTGAATATGCCCAGCGTATCAAGCCTCTGTATGCTTTGATACAACCAACATTTTCTAAAGCCTGCTGGCTTCTGGAACATTCAATTATCCTGCAATCTTTGCAGTCTGATCTTCTTGAATCGAAATACTTGTTAACACGTGATAACCAGACAAACCTGGTAATAAGAATCGGACCAGGCGCAGTTGGTTTCACGTACTTGATGTTTAATGAACGTGACACAGTGCCTATTGTTTAAAAATCACATTTATACACTTCTGCAGAGTTGCAGTTTTCCACTGTTGAAAAGGTCTTGACCGCTGTACAGAAGGTGATCCTGAAGGAACGTGCACCGGCACAGGGGAAACATATTTTGGTGGTGACACCATACCCTGCACTTGAACCAGTGACAAAAAAAGGGATGTATGACATTACAACGCATGCTTTTACCACGCATGCTTTTACATCGCATGTTTTACAACGCATACCATTACAACACATAGTGCTTTGGGGCGCTGGATAGTGAATAGTTTAATTTACTATTCCAACTCCAGTCCCCGTGGATAGTAGGGAAGGTGTTGGATAGTATATTAAACCTATTCCCTATCCTAGAGCGCCCCCCAGCGCAATGCGTTGTAATGGTTTGCGTTGTAAAAGTTGCGTCGTAAAAGCACTGCGTGGTAAAAGTTGCGTTGTAAAGGATGTTTCCCCAAAAAAAGGCAGGTGTACCAAACTCTAAGCCTTTGCGTCCCCTTTGGATACAAAGGACGACTTCTTTGACATCTCCGGAGATCACATGTATCTTTAACTCCGCTCTTCAGACTCTGGAGTTCTTGCAGTATGAGTTTGTTCATCCTCCTCCTATGTCACTGCGCTCACTTGAGGAGTACACTTGTATCATTTACACCGACGGTTCGACGCAACCGGCCACTGGGTCTAAGCATGCCTATTCGGCAGCCTGTGCTATAGTGGTAGGTACCATAGTGAACAGTGAGTTCAAGTCCAGTGTCACACATACACAGGCGCTAGGTGACTGTACCGCCCAATTGGCCGAGCTGCGCACTTTGGTGCTTGCTCTCGAGTTTGCTGATCATAATGTCACTACTCTCATTGTGAGTGATTCTTATTACTTTGTTCAGTCTTTCAATGACAACTTATTCTTTTGGTCTCAGAATGACTATCGCGATTGCAAAGGCAGCGCAATTAAGCATAAGATGCTTTGGGTTCGAGTGGCAGATGTTAAAGAACGTTTGCTTCTCACACAGATGATTCACACTCTTGGCCAGCAGCGTGAGGGGGCACACGCTGTCGGTAACAGTTTGGCTGATGAAGCAGCCAAATCAGCAGTAGCCACATGTCTAGTTGCAGCCGTTACAAGATCCATGACTCATATTGATAATGACATTTTGACAGCTATTACTGCTACTGAGAAGGGTGGAAATTGCCCTCAAGGGTTCCCTTTAAAGTACTCTTATCATTTAAGTCCCGACCGAGTTCCTTATGTAAGAATAAACAACGTTGGTGACAGGTTGATTCCCAACGCAGACCACAGACTTTCTTTGATATTAGCCGCACACGAAGGCATGGCTTTGGCACATACTGGCGTATCTGCGACGGTTTCTATTTGGCAGCAACGTTACTGGTGGCATGGTTTATATAAACAGACCCGTAATAATGTACTTTCTTATGACATTTGTCATCAGATTAAACTATCTACGGTTACACGTCTACCGCAGTCACAGCTCTGCATTTCTAATAAGCCTTTTGGCAGTGTATATCTTGCTCACTGCAGTCCATTTTCTTCGGATACTGCTTATAAATAAATCTTAGTTGCAGTTGATTCATGCACACGTTTCGTTTGGGTTTGGCCACAACGCAGTGCTGACGCTTGAAACCTCATCAGGTATTTGCATGTCTTTGTGAGAATTTTTGCATGTGGCACCTTTCATTCCGACCAAGGTCCAGCATTCGCCTCTAAGGCGTACAAGGATGCGATGAAGTCTTTGGGGGGTGCTGGTGAAATTTTCGTCTTCATACAGGCCTGAGGGCAACTCAGTTGTGGAGTGAATGAACCATGATTTAAAGCAATCCTTGACAGCTAGATTCTTAGGTACTGGCAGGAACTTGCTAGCCTACTTGTATAGCGTGCAATGTGTACTAAATAATCTCCCTAGAATATCTCTGGGTGGGCGGACTCCATACGAAATGCTCTTTGGCATAAAAATGTTTGTTCCAGACCTTGATGGTCTAGACATGGCAGCTTTGACGTAGATAATCATTCTACTATGTTACAGGACTTACAAGAAACCTGTGACAGTCTTGCAAAAGAACATTTACCCTCGGCCATTGATGCTGCACTACAGACTCCGGTAGTTGACTGGCTACCGAAGGTTGGAGATCTGGTCCGAGAGAAGGTGGAGAACAAAAAAGAATTTGGCCCCTCTTATCGTGCACCGGTTCCAGTGCTTGGCATGAAGGGTACTTGTAAAGTCATTTTACCACCGCTTCTGGTCGCAAAGACAACAGATACATCTCAGTGGACAATGTCAAGCTACTACATCTAGCCGATTCTGAATAGTATTACGCCGGCTGCATCATGACCAGTAATTTCAAGGACTCTTGTGATTGGCCACAAGACCATGCAAAATGACACTCCCATCGAGATGAACTCCGTTACTAATCCCTTGCTGATCACCAGCCTCCACCTGTACTGAGGAAACTGAATATGCTTATCCCACAAGCGTGTCTTTGCCTGGTTTGCAAACAACTACACTCAACTAATCACGTTTTTCTTTTGACTCAACTTCCATCCCATCATTTGGCCCTACGAAATTCAGTATTTTTGTCTCCTGGTTTAAACAGACTTATTTGGTCCCTCCTTGGACATACATCTGGTTGGTGCTGATCCTAATTTTTCTGTTCATGTCCATTGGTTTTGTGACAGTATATTTCTTACTCAACAATGGTCACTACTTGCCAGAACGCTCTGCTGTTCAGTTGATAACTGGAACTTTGGCTCTGCACTGGTCTTCCCACATCATGAAGCGAGACCAGACTCTTGTCAACATTTCTGCCTTTCCAGTCGCTGATGGCATAGTCTGGGAAGCTGTGGATTTCCAAATTAATGGCCCAACAGAGCTTATTAATGTACCAAATGTACTTTGTGTATCAAAGGGTGATGTAGTGAAACAGAACATACGTTCAGACGGTTGGGATGTGCAAGCTGTACAATCTTTATTTTCAGATTTAAAGTATTATGCTGCCTTTGATGCTGAAGATTTGTATTTAAATACTGCTAATTATGCCGATTTATATTGTTAGCAGCATTTTGGACACCATTACCTGCATAAAGCTAATACATTTAGAAATGTTTTTAATTACACACAATGGGAACATTGCCTAACTCCATTAAAAGGCAGCTCGAAAACCCTGTTAAAGAAATTTACATATTTTACAGATTTTGATAGGTCCAACCCAGAGTCCTTTTATTTTAAGTTAAACACTTCATCTACTCCCAAAGAGATGTTAACTCACACGAAATTGTTGTATTCCAATTTGTTAACAAATAGATTATCAGTGGGTGGCTATGAACATTGGAAGGCCACCGTTGATTTGAAATCTGTCTGGGGTTCTAGATCCTGGCAGGGTCGCGGCACTGAGCTTTACATCGCGCGTACCTCATCCCAACACAAATTCTGTTTTTTTATGATTCCATATATTAAACAACCAGTTTTGGCTTAGCCACTACAAAACAGATGAATGCCCCTACCATTCCTACTCTGGCTTCATATCATAACTGGAACTTGCATACTGATTACTCCATTGAGGAACGGCAAGCTTCATTTCAGAATATAACATTTTTTTTTATATTTCTTTTTATTGAAAGTTTTCATACAAAACAGCAAGGCAAGAAGAGACATCATGTACAGTACTGATTCCAAGACGGGGAAGGAAAAACAACACATTATAATTAGGCTGTTCGGAATTCGGTTTAAAACGACTGTACCCGAGAAAACCCTACTGAATGAAAATCAGCTGACCTGGTTTAAACCGAGTGTCACTGATTTTCATAGTTGTTGCACCTTTTGGCCACTTGGTGGAGCCAAAGCATTCCATTGGCCTGCCTGTGGTGGCCCGGCGCAGAGGTGTCAGGGGGAAAACACTGGTCTGCACATGGGGCCGAGGTGTGAATGGCCCACGGGCCAGATCAACACCAGGCCCCCTGCCTGGCTCAAGTGGGAGGGAGAGGAGCTGTTGTGGTCTGCAGTCTGTCTTACTGCGGCCGCAACTGAGCACTTAACAGCCCTTTAAAAATACCATTACTTAACAAGGAGATCGATTGTTTTCTTTCTAAAGCTAATAAAATGTGCAGGGCATGATGACGTGCCCAGCTGGTCATGGTTGAAGGACTTTTCATTTGCAGAAGACACTACTATCCAGCCCGTTAGCCGAAGAACCGCCGTACCCGGCCAAACCCATAAACAGAAGAAATCATGGTTTGCAAACACAAAATGGTGAGCAGAACCACGTCGAAAACTTAGTACAAGCGATGAGTAAATGGCTGATGTTAAATCCTCCGCTGTACATTCAAAAGGACAGTAGGAAGCACCACCAATCAGAATTAGCGCACCACAAAACTAAGCTACTTCTAATTGGGCACCAACTTCGGTCTGTAAGTATAGCCTTTAAAAAAAAATGCTCGTCACTTGATTACATTAATTCCACCATGAGGCTTCAGGTGTTTAAGGAACTTGTTAGTTTCCCGAATTGTGTACATTTATAAAATGTGTTGCTCTTAAATCTAACTCAAAACCCCACGAGGTGGAAGGCAGACTTTATTTTTTCCGGCAACATCTCAGTGCAGGACTCTGAGGAGGCACGCGGCAATCTGTTATTCCTGCAGTGGCTTGAGGTCTAGATACTGCAATTTAAAGAATTAAGTGAGAAAGCCGGTGCTGCAATGCACCCACTGACTGTGTGCGTATGATTAATGAATTCCATGAGACAGCACGCGATCGGCAGGCAGCTGCCACAGTCAGTGGGTGCCGGTCGTGTACAAAACTCACTGTAACTCAGAAGTTTTGTAGTGTCCTGGCATGGCTGCATGTTCCACTGTTGCTAATTTATTTAGCATATATTTACTGTGTTTGAAACTGTGCTTTTGTCTGCGTAATTGGGATGAAAGGTGAAGTGGGCCTCTTTCAATTACAAACATAGGAGTGAAAAAAGAAATGCGTTGATGGTATGGCAATGATGTTGAAAACCTTCACTATGTAAATAAGCTTAATTTTACTCTCCTCAACGACTGTAAATGTGCCACAGTGCATTTACACACAGTAGCGCAACTAGAGCCAAATTTTGGGGGGCGTGAGGGGCGGGGGGCAGGCTTTGATGGGGCTATGATTTTTTTTTCAGGGGGGGGGGGAGACGTCTGATTCTTCCAGAAATAGGCAGAGTGGAGTTGCAGGGGCTCTAAGACGGGGTGAGAAACAACAATGCCTCATTAAGAAGCAATGGTGTGTGTGTGACAGGGAAGCTGTCTCACCCTGGCTGCCACACACGACTGTAAGACTTTACCTAATCACTAGGTTTCCCATGCCCAGGGGGAGGCTCAGTGAGAAGACCTGTACCTTCCGACCCATCCCCGAGCACCCTTCCTGTGTTCCACGCCCCTGCAGTTCTGATTCGCAGGCGCAGAACCGATCAGGCTGCACTCAGGTCCCTGGGTTGCCTGTCACAGGCCTAGAATTGCCAGCAGCTGCCCTGGAAGCCTCCTGGCCGTTTGCCTTCTGCTAAAAAATATTATAACTGGAGAAGCAGAGGCTCGGGGTTGAGTCTGAGGGTGCGGGTCTGCCGAGGCGGGCCAACCGATGCCTGCACGATGCTCACCTGTCACACTGCTACTCAGTGCCGGTCCTAGGCCCTCTGAGGCCCTGGGCGAAAGGGAAGATGTGAGGCCCCTCGAAGTGCCTTACTGTCTGCGCGAGTGCGCGCAGTGCTTTTCCTGCATTTCATATCGGGCCCCCTGCTCTGTGGTCTACTCTGCGGGGCCGGCGGCGGGGCCCCCTGAGCGTGAGGCCCTGGGCAGCTGCCCATACCGCCCATGCCTAGGACCGGCCCTGCTGCTACTACCCCCTGCAGCCCCCACAGGGCTACGGAAGTTTTTTTAATCCATGCAGCATGCTTTTCGAAAGAATCGGCATTCTGTGGTCTGGTGCCCTTGGATTTGTCTCTGAGAAGCTAGGAAAGAGCTCAGTGCGAGGGCAATTTCCACCGGCTCAAAGGAGAGGAGTCTGAAACTCCGACTGCCCACTGCCTCTTTAAATGTAGAGCAGAAAGCAAACATATAAAGGATTACTTGTCACACCTGAACCATTACTGCTCACCATTCCCTGGCAACCTCAATGTGCAGAAGCATTTAGTTTATCCTAGCATGCATGTACTAGGTTAGCATGCACAGTGGAACCTGTGGGGCACATAAAGACGGGGACCCTCAGCAAAGATGGAGCACGTCTTGAATAACATTTGGGGGCCCACCGACACTAATCACTGTACTCAAAAGGTGCAGGGAGCTCGCCAGCTTCCAGGGAACAGTACAGTAATTCACAGCAGAGCACATCAGTGTTCAATTTCTTAACTGAGATCTTCTCTCTAATTCAACTGAGCTGTCTAGCGCATGTCTGGCTATTCTCACTTGCTGTAATAGCCAAGTCAAGTACCTCACATTTGCCTTTCCACTTCCATTTCTGCTTTTGGCCAGCTCTCTCTCTCCTCCAATCTCACTGATACCCCTTCTTTTTTTTATCTCTTTCCCTCTCTCCTCCTTTGTTTACCTCCTCCCCTCTCTCCCCTCTCCCTACTCCCATTGTCTCCTTCCTTCTCGGTCTCTCCTTCAGTTTTTTTTCTCTTCTTCCTTCTCTTTTTCCTTCTCATCCATTTACCCCCTCGATGATACAATGCAATGAAACACTCCCTGAGCAGGAGAGGGGGAGCGACTCTGGAACACAGACTGTAACTTCCAACTTGCTGAGTGACCAATTAACACTTTTATTTAAAACAAGCATTTGTAATGCAATAGGTCTCGCATTTACGTGAGTTTGAGCTACTAACAATGCCTTGTATTTTTGTTTTTGTTTTTAAAACATAAATAAAAGGCTTTGACATTTACAACACGAATAGCTTAAACTTGCATAAATGCAAGACCTATTGCATTGCAAATGCTTGTTAAATCTGAGTTGTGGACTCAAAGGACAATGGAACGTATTTCATGACTGTATTAAGCTTCTGAAATGTAGAGCAGTATACAATTTCTGAAGAAAAATGGAAAAAGCAATAAAAGCAAAGTGTTCCATAAACACCGGTAAAACACTATTTCAGTTATTTTCTATGGCGCTAAAATGAGTAACCACTGAAAAGCACTGTTTTTTTGAGGTATTAAAATCATTGGAAAACACTGAAAAAACACCACCAGAATTTCCCAAGAATAGAAACTGAAAACAGGAAAGCCTAATTATAATCAATAATCATTGTAGGTGACGAAAAGAGGGGGGGCGAGAAGGGAGAAAGCCAAAGCAGAACATATGTAAAACGATAGTGGAACGCAGGCTCAGGGAGATAGCAGAACATCTGGGACATCTAGTACAGGTGGTGTACATATATTTCCGCGTACTCATTCCAGGGTCCCCACACTCCCCATTTTCGGGGTTTGCCTCGGGCTAGGTATACCATCTTTTCCCTAAACATGCACCAGTCCATGTTTTCCTTCCATGCCGCAATCGTGGGCGCCCTCGGGGATCCCCACAACTGGGCAATATCCCTCTTAGCAATCATGGCCCCAGGGTCACCCATAGCGTCTGAGTTACATTATGATCAGTTGGCTCCCATACATTCAGTAGACAACACCTGGCCTCCGGCCGAAGGGTAATCCCCCATGACTTCATCCATCACATCATGCACCTCACTCCAGTAGGCAGAGACTTCACAACATTCCCAAATAATGTGAAGGAATGTCCCCACCTGCCCACAACCACGTTTACACAGACCATCTTCAGAGAAACCCATATGAATCAAACGAGGGCCCGTGACGTAAATCCTATGTAGAATCTTAAGCTGGATCAACCGGAGTCGAGCTGGGATCGCGACCTCCTTTGGGGAGGAGATCGCAGTCTTCGTCATCCAGTTCAAGGCAGTCACTGGTCTACTGCTCTCGGAGATATGTTAGGAGGTCTGTTCTATCATTAATCAGTTTTTTATAAACTAGGGAGATGGTACTATCAGGCACATAGCCATCCAACAACCTGTCCTCGAGCGGAGATGACTCCGGAACCACGTCCCCGACCTGGAAAACCAAGCGCAAGGCATGTCGAACCTGTACATAGAATATAACATTTAATGTCTCCAGTTTAGACCCACTAGGATGGTTAGTATGGCAGACAACTTCTGATGCCTGCCAATTACGTTTCCAAAACACAGTGCCTGGTTACAAACAGGATAGAGTAGATCCACGTTTTTCAGGTCCACATTCGGTTACCACGTATTCAGTGGGTAGATTGTGTCAAAATTGGTTACAGCAATCATCCCTATCGTCCATGAAATAACATTTATCGTTGTTATCCAATAACATTGATTTGGCCGACTTTATCAAGGGACCTGCTGGTCCTAGGAGAAAAAGATTTATTTACGCTGCTTACAATGAAATTTGGAAGCTGTCTCAAATTGAAGCTGCATCACGCTTAAGGGAAATAGATCAAGCAAATCTAGAAAAGGTACTTGCTGTTGTTGACAATAGTATTAACACACTGTCATTACACATTGATAGTATTGTTTCATCTGTGGTGGATATTGTACAAGATGATGTATCTGTGTTATATCATGGTCAAAATCAATTGCGTTCAGTAATGCAGTTTGCATGGACTTTGCAAACTCTGAAAGTGGGTAAAGTGCCATGGGATTATTTAAACACATCTGCTTTATTTCTGCCTTTTAATTTGACTGACAAACAACAGTTTATGACCATGAAAGATGCAACATACACTCTTTTGGATATTGAGAAGGTAGACCCTTTACCCTTCTCCGTGGCTGAAACTGACTCTGCAGTTTGGCTCACTCACGGAGTTATCTCTTTCCTATTCTCTTTGTTTAAATTTAGCTCCTGCATGAAGCATTACCCCATAGGTCCCTACGAACCACTAGGCAGCGCTTTCCTGCATGAGGTGTGTCCTTGCCTTTTACGTACATATGTTTGCGAGATGACAAGGAAGTCTACGATAGGTTGTTCCCATGTCTGCAAAAACATACAGTTACATGGGGCTTGTAGTGTTACTGCCCCAAATCTTGCATGTGTTTTAAAAGGTATTCCAGTACCAGCTATAAAAGGCTTGCTAACTGTAGCTATCTTCTCCTAAATAACGAAGAATGTTGCGGTTTGCTGGCTGGCATACCATACATTGTCACAGTGCATAGTTTGCTGTAAAAATGTGCTTTTCCCGCCCCCGCAGGGGAAGCTTGATACCTTGATTTGGCCTTGCATCTCAACTTTGAAAACAGACTTCATAAGTTGAGCAGAAAAAAAGCGCTCTTATTCCCGCAGGAAGTCCCGCTCACTTCTGCACGTGAAACATTCGTCCTGCAGATAGCGAGCACTAATTCTGAAATTCCGGTCCTTCTAAATACCAACCTCCCACTACATTTCGGTGAATTGATTCACTGCATCTTCAAAGCGTCTGATACACACGGCCTGGTAATTTTTTTTTAAAGTAGTTGGCTCTGGCCTTGTAACCTATTTTCAGACTATATTTGGTGTGATACCAGCCTTTATACATTCTGTTTTTTCCAGCGTCTTTGGAGGCTTACCTCCGTTCATCACCATAGCCGCTGGTGTCCTTCTATTGATTTGCCTGCTATGCAATGGCTGCGGTCCTACACAACCCAGATCGGCTACAAATGCTCTGGGACCGTATGCTTGAATGCTAATGTACACTGCCACTAGCAACACTCACCGTGGCTTATGGACTATCTTTCCGCTTCGCGTACTACACTTGCGTGCAACCCGTCTTCTCATGCTTGGAATGCTCCTTTCAATAGGCATTGGATCTCTGCCTCTCCAATAAGTCATCTACCGACCTGGATTACGACCTGTTGATGAGTCCCTTACTGACCCATGAGCAAGAATGCTCTGGGTTGGTTTTATGGCATGTGCGTCTGCACTTGGAGTGTTGACACAATGGAATATCTGTGCGGCTGCGCAGGATCTCCTACAATGTAGCTACATTGAATTTCATGCAAGTTGTCCTGCGGTGGTCTTGGAAGCTCCGAATTGTGATGACCATGCTTGCTTTTTCTGCGTGCTAAATTGGATGGCATCTCTTTTTTCTACCAATGAAAATGATTTCCTGTTGGAGGCCGTGGCTGTTTACTGCTCGACACTCTGATGGATTAAAATGGTTGGCGTACATCTGTGCCTATTTTTTATGGTATTTTTTAGCAAACTCATTTTTTGCACCTATTTACAAGCCCTTTTTTTATTTATTTTTTTTATTATTATTTTGTCTTTTTCCCCCCACTCTCTTCCAAATTCGATAAACTATAGACGCTCATGAACTCTGCTTGCTCTTCTTGAACTCTGTGTTGGTCCTATGACCACATTCAATGGACTTACTAGGGGAGGGTGTAGTGAGGATACAGGATTAACTGCGGACATTACTAAGTTAGCATATGTCAGTACACGCCTGGCTGCCATGTTGCCGCTTTTGCACACGTTTCTACATGACTTTGTTTTCGCAAATCCTTTGCTTGTGCTCGTTCACATGAGAACCGTCCAACTTTTATAAGGTTAGTTAAAATAAACATTTTAAGCTATTCAGTGTCTCTGATTATTCACGTTGTGGACAGGCATGGGTGAGTGAATAAAAGAGTGTTCTTGCTCCCGCGATTCCTGGGAGAATCTGAGTTACATGTTCTAGGATGTCTAATCATTGGTAGCTTTGCTGTAGTACGAAGAACGAATGAGACACTATAGCTAGTCGGATTGGGGTTCTGGGCACTAAGGTGGGTTGTTGGCACACCACTATACACTGAGGTACTGGTTTCCTGCGCGGAGTTCTGTATATGTGCGGAATCCCTGCAACAACGTGGACATCTTTACAGATGTTCGCCAAGCACTACTGCCTGGACAGTCAGGTCCCCCGGGATGGGCATTTTGCTCGTTCGGTCCTGCAGGACTTCCTAGTATGAGGAATTGGCGAGCAACCCTCAGCTGGGAGAGTATGGCTTGTATATCTAATTCAAAGGTAAGGAATCTGTAGTTGGAAGTCTCTATCAGATGCACAAGTTACTTACCTTCGGTAACGCATTATCTGGTAGAGACTCTATCTAGCTGCAGATTCCTTACAACCCTACCCATGCCGCCTCCCTTTGAGGGCTGATTTTGTTAGGGCTAGGTTTACTACCCTTTCAGGGCCCTAGTTTTGCATACGTTTACATCAGTTACTTTGTGGATCTGCGCTGGGAAAAAACGAAAAGACATCTGTGTGCCTAGGTGGGGCCTATATAGCTGACTGAGACGTCATTACCGGCACCGACGATGTCACGCGGAGCCGAATGGAGCACCCCGATGGCATGCCCATGGGTATTGCTCAAGCAAAAGTTTCTGGATCCAGCCTGACTCCTGGGAAATTCAAATGTAAGGAATCTGCATCTAGATAGTCTCTACCAGATAATGCGTTATCGAAGGTAAGTAACGTGTTCGCCAAGAAGGAGGAAATCTGCCAGTGCAGAACACTTTGTTGAGCATTTATAATTTCATAGAAAAATCTTCACTTTCTGAATTAATGGTGTAATAGGAGTGCTGTCGCTTTATGTTAATATATTTAATTTTTGGGCTTAGTATATGTGGTATGATAGAAATCAGATGTTTCTTTGTGCCTTACTTGATGTGATTCCAAAAATCTTGATTTAGAAATTAAATGATAACAAATTAAATTTTGTGAGGAAAACTGTTTGTAGGAGAGCACTCCAGATCCACAATGAAGGGCTACCCTCCTCTGCTTCAGCTTGAATACTCTCACTCCACGGTGATCCCACAACAAATTAAATACTTTAGGGGACTGCATTTTTGGTACGCTACTTTAGTGTGCCTACGGATCCATGGTGGTCTTCAGCCACCAAGTAAAGGGTCAGTTGACAATTCCACAGAAGGAAGTTGTAAATCAAGTACAACTGAAACTCGATTGAGCATGTGTCTTCCAGAGTGGAACTCGCCTCTGTAGCCAAACCAGGAGGAGGCTGGAGAAAATTCTAAGCCACTGCCATCACCCAAGTCAAGTAACCAGATAGACTACATAGGGTGTGGAACCGTATCCAAAATGTGAGGGTGACACACAGCACTGTATAGTACTTCCACAACCATGGTCCTCAGAAGGAAGTATGGAATGGTCAGCTCCATCAGCACTGCATCTGACGCCATAACCAAAGCTGGTGGGCCAGCAGCAGCTGGCGGAGCATAAAAGTGAAGCGGTGCAGCGCGGGGGCAAATTGCAAAAAAAAACATACTTACATTCTCACCGAGTCTGCAGCCGCGTCTTCTCCGAGGTGCCGTCTCTTCAGAACCAGGAAGCTCCCAGGCTCCCTCCCCTGGCCAATCACAATGCTGCAATGCAGCATTGTGATTGGTCTAGCGCCATAGCTCGGCACTTAGATGGGACCTGTGAGGGTTTGCATGTTTCTCACCAGGCTGTATAATGCAGCCTGGTGAGGAATATGCAAAGTGTGCATGACTGCCCAAGGGTGCCATCCAAGCAGTCATGAGCACTGAAGTGTGCAGGAGCCCAGCCCCGCCCAACCTTGCCGGAAAAAAAATTAAATGATGACATAAATAACTTCTGGTATTATCATTTTATTGTTAAACACTGCTCTGCAAGCAGTGAGGCAACGCTCCTCTGAATTAGCGGAGGAGCCGACACTGCAGTCAACACTGAGAGTGGGGACCAGCATTAGTTGATGAAGGCGGGACTTTGACTGCCGACGATGAGACTTACCTCTGGACATCGAAGGAGAGTGACACCCAAGAGAATGGCTCCTAGAGCAGACGCGCAGTCGGTCAGTATAGCGCGTAGGGGTCCAAGGACGTCAAGAAGACTATGATGACTGTGAAATCTGAGCCTGCAAGGAGCTTCATGCAAGGTTCTCTTCTCGACTTTGGTCGGAGCTGCCGACAAGAGTCGCACTTGTCGGAGGGATGGTGCTCACCCAGATACCACATGCAAACCGAGTGAGTGTCCGTTGTGGACATTTGTTGTACACAGGACCTACAAGGCTTGAACCCCGAGGACATTAAAAAGGGTAGTAAAGGCACACTGCTCTGTTGACGAAAAACGTCACGTAAGCCAAAAACGGAAAGAGGATCTACAGTGCAGATTCGCATTGCTAGCCCAGAAAAGAAGGAACCAACGTCAGTGTGTCAGGGGAGGGATTTTGTGGACTTCATTGAGGAGACAGTGTCCCTACAGAGATGCTCAACGCCCTCTACTGACACGGTAAGGTACTGCTGAAAGAATGTCCGGAACCAGTCTGGGGAATGTGGGGGATTCTAAGAAAAGGAATCTCCAGCTAGATCCTGTCTCTACCAGATAAGGCCTTACAGAATTTAAGTAGCTTGTCTAGCAACACCAAAGCCCGCACTTCAACCCTGGGCATAGTTGTCAGCACCAACACTGCTGACACCGGATGGGGAGTCGCTCATCTTTGGAGGGGAACCCGGAACAATACCAGATGTAATGGTCCCTGTTCTAGTTGTTATACACACCACCCCCACTCATCCACACATCCGCAGGCCAGGCCTGGCCTTCGGGGAGGTAATAAAAGAAGGCCGTCCGCAAGTGGGCGGCACTTCCGACTCTGACCATGAGCAAGAGTGTGGTTATTTCCCGGAACCCCTAATGCCCATTTATTGTGTCCCCTCCCCCCCCGTAACGCTCATCACCCGTGCTGCAGGCCCACCAGAACACTGGCGACGAGGGTTGGATCACTGGAAGCAGTCGTGATCACCCCCGACAACGGAACAACCGAAGAACCTCACCTGGGCCCGGCCGGAACTGCCTGTTGGCGCGCCGCGGTGGTACCAACACCGGGAGGTATCTGGAAGAAGACCGCCCGCCAAAGAAAACCCCCGCCGGTAAGCAGCGAGTGCCAAGAGCTGCGAGGAGAGACCGGCAGGGGAGAAAAACCAGAAGGCGCGAACAGGGCAAGGGAGCTGGGCGCCGGTCAACGCCATTTGCCGGCAAGGCCAGACGCGCATGCGCACTGGGAACGAGGCCTCCAATTAATGCGCAAGTTGCGTGTGAAGCTACTGGAACGGCACCGAGGCCTGAGACATGTGGGGAGCAGCACAAACAGCGTGCAGGACAAGCGCGCTGAAAAGGAAAGGACACACAGCAAACAAGCGGCCACCCTACCACCGAGAGGGACACAAAGACAAAACAAGCACTTGTAGCTGCAAACAGTGCAACAAGCAGTGCATACCCAATCTAGCACCAGCAGCAGCAAGTACAGGAAAACTCCCCAAGCAGGGACAGCCAAAACAAGCACTGGCACGCACGACCAGGACAGTAACAGAGGGGCACCAGGATAGACAAGCACTGCTAACCGCAAACACAGCAAGCATCGTTACCAGCCATGGGGGACAACGACGCACCCGCGGCTCAGATACACATCCCTTTTCAGCACGCCGCATCAGGGGTCCTACCACCGTTCAGTGAACTAGAAGATCCGTCCACTGCATTACCACAATGGAAAATATGGTTAGAACGGCTGGAAAATTACTTCGTGGTCTCAAGAGAAACGGACAACACAGTCAAGAGATCCCTACTACTCCACTACGCGGGGGATGAAATATTCAAGTTATTCAAACACCTACCCGACACCGGAGCTGCAGGAGACTACAATGCGGCAGTAAGGGCACTCAATGGTCATTTTGAACCGCAATTAAATCTTGACTTTGAGGTCTTCAAGCTGGGCCAAGCACGACAGCGAGAGGGTGAATCCATGGACCGTTTCTATGCCTGAGTAAGGGAACTCGCCAGCACCTGTACCGATGAAGACCAACCCAAAGCCATACGGAGACAACTCATCCAAGGGTGCAGAGACAAGACACTCCGAGGACTCATCCTAAGGAATCCAGGGATTACACTAGAGGATATCCTAATCCTGGCCCGGTCGCATGACCTATCAGCTGTCAGGGCCACTGCGATGGACCAAGCACTGAATAAACCACCAGGAAAGACTGATGCTGTAAAGACGGAACGAGCGGATGCGGTGAAGACGCAGACACGGAGTCGCTACTCCAAGGAGACCCGGAGGGAGGGTTCCCGAACGTAGTGCGGATACTGTGGGCACGAGCCTCATGCTGCAAAAGACTGCCCGGCCCAAGGGAAGACATGCACACACTGTGGGATTCCAAACCATTTTGCATCAGTGTGTCGACGGCGCAACCATGCGAAGTCATCAAGAAAACCACATTCGGTGACCAAGGTGGTACGGCAACTGTCCGTGAGCGACCCACCAACTCCGGAAGGAGCCCAACACAATCCTGGGAGATATCTACCGATTGTAGATGAATCGTCGGATTCGGAAGATGAAGAGGTACACATCATCTCGTTCGCACGAGAACTGAAGCGACGCAGACGGCTGCAGCCTACGTGTATCGTCCAGTTGGGAGGAAACAAAGTCAAGGCGGTGATTGACACCGGAGCCACGGTAAATGTCATGGGTCTACCCCAATTTAAAAGGCTGCGTCGCCGCCCCCCAATATTCCTTCAAAAACTTGCATCTTCGCCTGTGGAGCAGACACTCCACTCCCCCTTAAAGGGAAAATCACAGTACCAATAAAAGCGGATGACCTGGAGGTGATGGCGACCATCCACATAATCGACCGAGAGGCCGACACACTGCTAAGTAGCCATACAGCTGAAGATTTAAGGCTGATAGCATTTGCCAATCGGATTCGAACCCATCAGGTAGACGAACTGCTGGATCAATTCCCCGAGCTCTTCAGAGGATTAGGCTGCATCAAGTGTGAGCCCGTGAGACTGCACATTGACAAGACAATAACTCCCGTCGCACTACGTCACCATCGCATCCCTTTTCATCTAAGGCCAATGGTGAATAAAGAACTGGAAAAACTAGAGAGCCGGGGCGTCATTGATAGTTGAAAAACCTCGACAACCTGGAACAATCCGCCTGTGCATCGACATGCGCCTCCCTAATAAGGCCATCAGAAGGGAACGCCATTTGACAACCACTATGGACGATATCATCGCAGATGTGAACGGCTCGAAGTGGTTCTCCAAAATTGACTTAAATGCAGGGTACCACCAACTACCCCTTGCAGAGGAGAGTCGTTTCATCACCACTTTTAGCACACATCTGGGACTGCGGCGCTACAAAAGATTACAAGTCGGCATATCATCCGCAGCGGAGGTGTTCCAGAATACCATTAGGGAACTACTCTCCGGCCTACCGGGCGTCATCAATGTCAGCGATAACATTCTCATACACTCCAAGATGGCGACAGAACATCACAAACATCTCCGAGACACCTTAAGACGACTGAGTGCCCATGGTGCGACACTCCACAACGAGTAGTGCTAGTTTTTCCAGCCCACAATCGAATTCTTTGGTTATGTCTTCAGTTAAGAGGGCATACAGGTGGATCCAAGAAAGTCGAGAGCCATCAAAGACACACCAGCACCAAAATCCCCGACGGAAATCCGAAGCTTCCTAGGAATGGGCACTTATTGTGGCCGGTTCATACCTGGATTGGCCACCTGGAGCGAACCGCTATGGGCACTGACCAAAGCAGAAGCAGCCTGGCGGTGGGGAACAAAAGAAGACGAGGCGTTCCAAGAGATCAGAGACGCTTTGTTGAAGAAAGCCACACTGGCCTATTTTGATCCGGACAAGCGAACGGAAGTATTGGTTGATGCCAGTCCTGTAGGCCTGGGAGCGGTACTAACACAGGAACAGGAGCCAGGACAGTGGACCGCACTGGCGTTTGCCAGCAAGGCCCTCACTCCAACTGAGGCCAGGTATGCGCAAATTGAGCGGGAAGCACTCGCCATCAAGTGGGCATGCAGCCACTTCCACCTGTGCTTGCGAGGACATCCTTTTGTTATGGTCACCGACCATCAGCCACTGGTATCCCTCTTCAAGGGGACGGCACCACACCCCCCTCCGCGCATTGAAAGATGGGTGATCCAGCTACAACCCTACGAAATGGAGGTAGTCTACAGGCCGGGTGCCAAGAATCCAGCGGACTTTCTATCCCGCCACCCAGGAGAACAAAGTCAGACGGGGGAAGATGGAGACTGTGATAAATTCGCCCAATGGGTAGCGCTAACATCATGCCCTCAGGGCATGACGCTTGATGACATTAAAGAAGCTGCCACCACCGACACCGTGTATGCCTGGACACTGAGAGCGGTACAGGAAGGATCCTGGGCGGAATAACTTCGTCACACCAACTCCTGGACTGCGGAGGACAAAGAAGCACTCACGAAAGTGTGGCGGATCCGACATGAACTAAGCGCCACTGAGGACAACATATTACTGCGGGGATCCCGACTAGTAATCCCGCAGGCCCTGCGACATTGGGCAGTACAACTTGCCCATGGAGGACACCAGGGAATCACCAAGATGAAGACGAGAATAAGGGAGAAAATGTGGTTCCTGGACTTGGACGAAATGGGCGTAGAACACGTGCGGAGTTGCATGCCGTGCCAACTGACAAGTGATCCAGACAGGCCCCAGCCTGTTATCACCGAAGAGGCATGTGTGGAGCCTTGGACCAAAGTAAGCGTCGACTTTTGAAGTTTCCCAGGAGAGGGGCACACCCTAGTGATCATTGACGCCTATTCTAAGTACCCGGCAGTAGAAATAGTAGCCTCAACGACTTTCAGCCACGTGGGACCAGCGCTCGAAAAGATCTTCAAGATGTTCGGATACCCTCAGGAAGTGCGCAGTGACAATGGGCCTCCGTTCCAAGGTACTGAGTTTGCCATGTTCCTTCAGAAGAGGGGGATTCATCACCGCTGCATCACCCCACAATGGCCCCAAGCCAATGGTGACGTGGAGAGGTTCATGCGCACACTTAACAAGACCTTCCGCATAGCCCTGGTGGAGCAAGCCGATCCAGAACACAGGCTGCATGAATTTCTGCGTGAATACCGGAGCACCCCTCACTGCACCACCCAGAGAAGTCCATGGAGCTTCATGTTTCAGGGACCCCGAAGAGATCTCCTTCCTAACAGCCCGGAATGGACACCAACCCCGGCTCTTGTGGAAGGCACCCAGGAAAGAAGAAGACGGGGCAACCAGCGAGCCAGCTGCACCCGGAGGGCAAAACCCAACCGGATGGAACCAGGAACATCTGTTATCCTAAAGAACAGGCGGCCAGGAGGAAAATTCCAGACCCGTTTCGAGCCAGGTACCTGGACTGTCACCTCAACCAATGGAACCATGGTGACAGCACGGAAAGGAGAAGAAGAGGTGTCCCGGAACACCTCATGGTTCAAAAGGATCACACCACCCGAAGGCGGGGGCGTCATCCTGGATCAAGGAGATGTCGATGGGAATGTGACAACAGAGTGCGGAAGCGAAACACCCGGAACCGAACAACACTTGGAAGAGGAGGAAACGGGAGGTCCGCTGACATCCGAGGCCATGGTGAGCAGTCCGGGCCAGAATGCCAGGAGTGGATGAGTCCTCTCGCAGAGTTATGGATTACGGCCAAATCCGCGACCAAGTCAAAGACTCAGAGACTACGCCTGTTGGCTGAGACCCTGATCTTCCAACAAGAGACACGCAAGCAATAGCCGTGCTACACCTGCAACCTGTTATACACAGTACTTTTGAACTTTTGTTGCGAACTGTTTTCAAAGAAAAGGTTATAGTTGGATAGGGATGTAATGGTCCCCATTCTAGTTGTTGTACACACCACCCCCCACTCATCCACACATCCGCAGGCCAGGCGTGGCCTGCGGGGAGGCAATAAAAGAAGGTCGTCCGCACTTCTGTCTCTGACCATGAGCAAGAGTGTGGTTATTTCCCGGAACCCATAATACCCATTTATTGTGTCACCCCCCCATAACGCTCATCACCCGTGCTGCAGGCCCACCTGAACACCAACCAACATCACAATGACTCTGCGAATACCCTAGTTCTGAAACTTAAACTCTTCCGCATCACTTCTATGAATATGCTGATGACGGTAACGTTTCCAGTAATGTCTATGAAGATGAAAACTTATTCCTAGATTTCAGGATGTCAGTGACTTAGATAATTAGCCCCAGACACTGTCCTTCAATCACCATTACTTACAGAGAAGTCTGCCTCCTTCGTAAGAGTGATCAGGAGGACAACCAAAGTACTGGATTTGACGTTACCCACTATTGAAGTGAAGACTAATGGCTGACAGGCGTCCTCCATCCAGGACAAATTAACCGAGAACCTCTTCTGCCCTTTGAGGCAATTTCGGCACCTGGGCGAAGCCTAGACCTGTGCTCCAGTCGGTAGACAGATTGTAAATTAGTACAGGCTGCCCACAGGGAACCCTGCCTTCCTCCTCTGCACACTACATGAAAGCCTGGTGATTTAGTAGTGTAAGTACCAGCACTTTCTCTACTACACCGCCAGACAGAGTCAGAACGCATGGAAGCCTTTGCTAAATGGTTGTTCTCCTCTGCCAACCCTACCCTCATGTCTGTCAATACCAGCTGCCTCCTGGGTAAATACATTTGTGTTATGGGACATGGAGGCGGACATTTTGACAATGGTGCCCGATGCTGTCAGGTTAAACCTCTAGTACCTTATTTAGGATGACGCAGATGCAGCAAGGTACTCCATCAGATCAACTTGGATCATACTGACTGCCTGAGGAGAGCAGTTGGGACTAGTGTGGGAGCTAGGTGCCAGACTTGGATCTACTCTACTGGATTCTCTATTGAAATCCAGCAGTCTCTTACAAATATGCCCTTTAATGGGACCTGTCTCTTCAGAGACAAGGTGGTTTCAAGGTCAGCAAAGCTATTGCACTTTCTGTTGGGCTTGCTTTGCCGTTGTGGCAGTTCCACCAACAGTTTTGCTTCTTTGGAGGCTTTGGAAGGGATACCAGCAGAGACAACAACAGAACAGGCATCAACAGCAAGCTTCCCAATCTTATCAAGGTAGAAGCAGGGGAACAGGCCACTAGCATTCATGCCCCCAGCATCAACAATCTGCACAAACCACAGACCCCCATGCATCTTTACTGGGCTGAGAGTCATCTAGGAGAGGTGGAGATCAGAGTTCTCTGGTCTCCAGCAGAGACATGTATTAACATCAATTTGTTAGAGTAATGGGCATCAAAGTGGATTTCCTGCTCATTTCCGGTTGACCTTCATGCCCAGTGGGGGCACAGTCTAGTCTTCGCACCCCACCACTTACTTAAGCAATGGCAGAGCAGGCGGCCAACAGGTGCGCCGCTAGCGCGCTGATGGTGTGCCAAAGGCAAGCCAGTCTGCGCCCGTCAGCATCCCGGAGGCGGCCAGCACCGGCCTTGCTGCCGCTTCCGATCAAGTCAAGAATTGTAAGCCATTTTATAACCATGAGTAACTGCTGAATTTGAAACCTCACACAAAGTCTGTCAGAACCTAACCATTCACATTGAGACATGCGCACATTTTTAATTCCCCGGGTGTAATTGGACGCCTCCCTGGCTCTCAGCTAGTCGCCTGTACCCTCACTCCTAATTTCAGATGGCTAAACACAGGAACCAACTTAGAGCTACTTTATTGAACACCCGTTCACTGCAAAAACATGCAGCTCAAATTTTTGATCTGCTGGCAGATGAGGGCCCGGATCTCCCGTTAGACTAAAACATGGCTATCAGAGTCCTCAAACCCCTCTATTGCTGCGGCCATCCCGGAGGGGTATAAAATCTTAAGGAAGGATCGCCCTAATGGGAAGAGTGGTGGCGTCGCCTTTATTTTGAAATCAGAGTTAGACTGTGTCCCTTTCCTGCTAGATCTGATTGAGGGAGCAGAGTGCCTTGGCTTCCGCTGCTTCCTATCCCCCCAACAATGCTTAGCGGAAATACTAACGTATAGACTCCAGGAGCTCCTGGTACCATCCTGCTTTCACTGAATGAAGCAATTACTCCCCTCGCCATTAAATATGATCAATTCCTCCTTATGGGTGATTTTAATTTACATATGGACAAGCCAACTGACCCCAATATAATCACCCTCACTGAAACCACAACGGCGTGCAATCTGACACCGTCCATCTCTGCTCCCACTCATAATTTGGGCCACACTCTGGATCAGATATTCTGTAGTACAGAATGAAAGACGGACCCTCCGATTCCCATCTTCTGGTCCGATAATTTTCTCATCAATTTTAAGATATTTAACCCAGTCTCTGGATCACTAGCCAGGTATATTAGGGCTGAACACAAATACAGACCCTGCCAGAAAAATGTCTCTTTCCTAGCTAAGTGAGGCTATGGAATCATCTGCTCCTATGCTGGTCGGCAATGTTGAATCTGACACCATCTCATTTGGAAGACTGGCTGAAGACCAACCTGGAAGAGGCTGCTCCTCTGTCCTCACGAACCTCAAAGAGGACCCATCCGTCCACGCCTTGATTTAATGAACACGTAGGAGCTTAAAAGGACATGCAGTGCTCTGGAAAGGAAATGGCGCAAATGTTATTCTCTAGATGATAGGAAAATCTTTAAGACTGCCCTAAAATCTCATTACCTTCTGGTGAAAGAGGCCAAAAGGAATTATCTTCAGGCAAAGATTGACATTGCTCGAAATAAGGGAAAAATAATCTTTAACATAGTGAAATATTTTACCTCCCCGGGGCAATGAAGAAAGAATCTCTTCACTCAACCGACTAGCCTCAGCAGGTGGCTCTATCCGTTCTCAATAAGATTTCCTTAATTCAACTATCTTTTGTTAGCAACCTCGGAAGAGAACCTAGCGATAGAGCAATCTCTGACCAAAAGGGTAGATGCCCTGCGGACCCCAATGTTATTAGAGTTTCCTAAAATATCATTAGCCCACTTGCTCCATTATCTTAAAGGTCTTTGGTCGGGATCGCCAAGCGATGCCAGCCCGGCAAAGTTTCTGGCTTCCCTTGCCCCTACGATAAATGTCACAGTAAATAAGGTACTGAATTAATCCCTTTCCACTGGGAAAGTACCATGCATATGGAAGCAGGCCAAAATTCTTCCACTTAAAAAAGAACTTTTGGCTGACCATAACGATCCCTCCAACTATAGGCCGATATCTCTCCTTCCGGCCCTCTGAAAAGTTTTAGAAAAACATGTAAATAAAATCATTTCTAATCACGCAGAAAGCCACAATCTGCTGCACCCACTCAATCTGGGTTTAGGGCTAATTTTAGCACTGAGATGGCCCTACTGGAAGTGATGGAGTACATTAGAGAAAAATTGGATATGGGCGAAAGGGCTGTCCTGATATTACTCAATCTGTCTGCAGCATTTGACACTGTCCCACACATAAGACTCATTGACAGATTGAGGAATCTGGGAATTGGCGGGCAGTATTGGCCTGGTTAGATTCTTTCCTGCAGGACAGAGCCCAAGAAATATGGCTTCCCCCTTCTCAGCACCCATGCATGGCTTGAATGTTGGAGTTCCCTAGGACTCCATTCTCAGTCTGACCCTTTTCTACCTGTACTTGTCCCCCTTGGCATCCGTGGCAGAGGCAAATGGCTCTAAGCTTATGTCCTATGCGGATGACACGCAATTAATTTTCACCTGTGAAAAAGGAGCTGACTTTGACAGTGCAAACATCAGACCATGTCTGACAAAGGTATTTCAGTGGCTTAGGACAAATCAGCTAAAGTGCAACTCTGATAAATCCGAGATTGTCGTCTTTGGCCAACCTCTAGTGTCAGTAGTTGGAATGCATGGTGGCCTGAAGAATACTCGCCTCCACACTCGGAGCAATCATCTGGGAGAAACCTTGGTGTTTTCCAGGATAATGCACTTTCCTTGAGGTCCCAGGTCCAAGGTCTGGTTGGCACCTGCTTCGGCATTCTGCGCATGCTAAGAAGATTTCTTCTACTTCTAACACTAGAGACTAGGAAAACGGTGGTCCAGGCATTGGTGACCTCAAGAATGGACTATGCAAATGTCCTGTATTTAGACCTTCCCTGTTGCCTTGTACAGCGCCTGCAAGTAGTACAAAATGCTGCAGCCTGGGCAATTCTCGGACCTAAACCCAGGCCTCTTATGCCGCCCCTCCTTAAATCCCTCCACTGGCTACAATTGAAAGAAAGGATTAAGGGCCATATTATCAAGAATGGCAATAACATTATCGCCGCCAAAGCGGCGATAAGGGTCTTGATATTATGCCTTTGTGAATTCCTATAGAAGCCCAGGTTCTGGTGTGAACCTGGGCTGCTATGGGAATTCACAAGGGCATAGTATCAAGCTGCTTATCGCCGCTTTAGCTGCAGTTTCCTGACGCTAAAGCGACAATAATGTTATCGCTGTTCTTGATAATATGGTCCCACATTCAAAACCCTCATTGTCTTCTTTAAGGCCCTTAATGGGAAAGGAGCAGGATACCTTAACAAACGAGCTAACTGCTACATTCCAGCGCGGTCCCTAAGATCCTATTACCCTGACCTTGCCCGTACACCCAAGGTACGCTTGGCCCAAATGGGTGGCAGATCATTTGGTTTCCTGGGGGCCCAGGCTTGGAACAAACTCCCAGCTACTCTTCTGGCCATCCCAGACATTTCAGTTTTTAAGAAACACCTGAAAACATGGCTTTTTAGAACTTAGCAGCGTTTTTCATGCTCCCCCACCCGCTCTCTGTCAGCGCTGGGACACTCTTTGTGAGTAACTGTAGCGCTGTAACAAGTTCCGTTAATTCATTCAAGGGCGATTTATTTGGCCTGAAGGCGTTCCAACCGATCTTCAGGTACATGCTCTTACAGACAACACAACCACCAGGTGGAACTGCAATAAACAGGGTGTCACGGGTACTGGGCCAGGATGCTCTATGTCTCTGGAAATGGCTGAATGCTCAGGGTATATGCCTGGTAACACAGCACCTGGTAAGATCTTTGAAATTCAGGGAGGCTGAATTAGGTTGTCTGCCTAGTGGATTACGAATGGCAGTAACACCCGGAGGTGGCACAGAGCATCTTCCAACAATAGGGAAAATCGTGGCTTGATGAATGACTTATATAGCACAAACAGCGCTAATCAACTTCACAGAGACCCTGATGTCTCCAAGGGTTTGCACATTAGAGTTCCTAAGGCAGTTCTCCCTTGGAGACTCCTTTCACCTGGCCTTGGGCTCAGGGCTCCTGTATGTCTTTCCACCCCTATATCTTCTGATAGGAGTATTGAAAAAGGGCCAGATAGACTGAATCCAAGTCATCCTAGTGGCTGCGGACTGAGTAAGGCGAGTATGGTACCCAGAGCTTCTGGCCATGATCATATGTCCTGCAATTCAGCTTGGTATTTGGGAGAAACTACTGTTGCAGCATCAGGACTGGGTCTCACATCCGAGCCTCCACAACCTACACCTCCATGCATGAAGATTGAACAGAGACAGTTGATGGCTTTTGATCTTCTTCCCGAAGTACGAGTTATATTGGCAGCCAGGAGTCCCACCACCAAAACTATTAACGCAGGACAATGGGAGAATTTTGTTTTCTGGTATCCATGGCATTTAGCCTTTACAGGCAAAATTGTCTGAAATGTTTTGTCTTCGTATGGTGACAGTTAAGGGTTATCTTTCAGCCTTTCTGCGTCTGCTCAATCAGCAATCCCTTGACAAATCACCTTTTGTGATGCGTTTCTTAAAGAGATTGATCCATATGTTTCTGCCATCATCTTTTGAAATGCTGCAGGGTGATCTAAATTTGGTTTTCGTCTATTTTATGTGCACTCCCTTTGAACCCATCCACAGCTGCTCTGTAAGTCTTCTAAATATGACAATAGCATTCCACATTGCAATTACTTCTGCTTCACAAGTAAGCACGCTTTAAGATAGCTTTAAGGCGTGTCCATTTAACAACCATGCACATCCTTTTTCCTGGACAAACTGGGGCTTTCGGACAAAAGCGGCTTTCTTGCCAAAACTATTACACCTTCCACATAGGCTATCTCCACCTCACTCTTCCTATTGCTCCACTGCCTTTACCCTCAGAGGGCCCTCAGTTTTTACTATAATCAGACAGGAGTCGATGTAGGTTTCTCAGGTTAGAAGGAGAAAGCAGTGCAAAAGTGAATCAATTCTCGATAGATGGTAATATGCATATAAACCTGTTATGGGCTTGCCAAGAAACAGCCTCCAGAAAGATGGGACACTCATTCTGCTAGAGCGAAGGCTGCTACAACTGAATTGGCATACAGTGTGCAAGTCTGAAACTTCTAGGCTGCCACTTGGACATCCCTCTATGTGTTCACAAAGTGCCATGGTCTGGCCAGCCAAGTCCGATAGGACTTCTCTCTCCTGCAGGTTTTCTGGTCTGAATCATCCCACAGACTCATCTCTTAAGGAGGCAATGCTTTGGTATCTATTCACAAGGTGAGGAATGTGCAGTTAGAAGTCTCTGTCAGAAGAAGTTACTTACCTTCGGTAACGCCTTTTCTAGTAGAGATTTTATCTAAACACAGATTCCTCACCGAACTACCTTGCTCCTCATTCCGTGGAATGGACTTGCACATCCCATTAATAAGATACCAAGTTAGAGATCAGCACATTACCATACTCAGATTTGTCTGTGCTTGGAGATAGTGGGCCCCAACTTCATATACAGGGCTGGACGGAGCTTCACAACACCATCTACTGTACGCAAGGGAGTTGCTATGAAGAATGTTCCTGTGTCTAGTCTGGCACCTGGAGAAGATCACAAGGTATGGAATCAGTCATTAGATAGTCTGTTTAGCAGAAAAGGTGTTACTGAAGGTAAGTAAGTTGTTCTTCAGTACCCAGTTCACCTTCTTCCTTGGAGTGATCAGCCAAATGTAAAAGTGTTGAACTGGACATTATTCCTGTTTTTGTTGGTGACCAAAAGGAAGTAATCCATAATGGGTCAGAGTCCAAATAGTGCCAAACTGATGATATAGATACAGTTCCAGAATCATGAATAAGCAAGCAAGGTTAGGGAAAAAAACTTTTAAATGCATAAGCTAGGAAATGTTAAATTTTATATCTGATGTAGATTTCTAGCTGCAGATTCCTTACCTTAGACTGTTTTTTTGAAGATTTTTAGCAGTACCGCTCTGATTGGTAGGTGGCATAGTTTGGGCCTGTGTCGTCCACGCCTGAAGTGACGTGTGCGCTACTTGTATAGGCTGCACCCAAGCACTCTGACATCAGTTCTTTCCTTTCCACACCAGATAGCGCTGATCCAGTCTGAGCGACTCTAAGTCATTTTTTGCCTGGCATTTTTTGCCACTTTTTGTCAACTCTTCAATTGAGTTTTCTCTCCTGTTGTGTGGATGTCACCCAATAAACTGGCATATTTCAAGTCATGTGGAGCCTATCACAGGCAGATGTCTGTGACAGAACCCCACTTGGTGTGTTTGTGGCGCGTGGAGTGTGACAACGACTTCAAGACCTGTGAGGACTGCTGCACAATGCACCTGAAGGCGCTGAGGGAGCAATCCCTCCAGTTCTTCACTGCCCGGTTACTCTGCAACGCTCAAGATCTAAGTCATGCCGAAAGGTCCTGGGATCGTTCATGGAGCTGCACCCAGCGATTGTCGTAGCACTCCAAGTCATCTGGGAAATTGGGTAAGCCCTACAAACACCAAAAATCCAAGAAGTCGAAGAGGTCTTCTAAAACCCGCCAAAGTCATCCAATGAGTCCCGGAGCGTTGACACTCCAGGTCTCCTGCTTCGGATGAGCCTGAGTCAGGGTCCGCTCTGCGCTTCCTTCATTTTCCGAGAGCTGGAGCAACCTCCACTCAGTTCAAAGGATTTCATGAGGCCATGCACTTCATAATTCTTTGCCATCCCAGTCAATCTGGGGAGCCTTTGTGTCTCACAGGCTTGGGAGGATCTCCAATGGGATCACCGCTGACGGATTTGCCCACAGCACCAGTTGAATCCCATGGATCCTATGCTAGATCCAGAGCAGAGCTGCCAGCGAGACCGAGATCTTCCACGGTGCTTGCTCCAGGGCCAATGCCCCAGTCCAGCTGGGGGCACCATACCCATAATCATCTTCATCCTCAATCCGACTCCGAGACGGAGCCGGATGGGTGTCGCCCTTGATAGTCTTGGAAAGGGAGAGAAATGGGAAGGTCTGAGGACCTTAATCGTCACTAGCATCCCTTAGATGAGGAGGAAAAGTGGCATGAGGAACTGGTCGAGGCCAGTAGCCTAGACACTTAGCCTGACTCTGGCTTTGTCTCTTGTCCTACTGTGGCTACGGAAGCGGGAGCCTCTTTCGTTATTGTGGTGCATATGGGAGCTAAGGTGTTGTTACTCCCAAAAGGGCAACTGGGCCATAAAGAAAACAGAGACGAGAAGAGAGAAGAACAAGAGTACCAATTGAAGCTCACTAGTATTCCTGAGGTATCCAAAGATATTGGAATAGACGCCTCACTCACTTATCGTGACATGCTTCATCATCGGCGCATATCCTAACCCTGGTAACATGATACCACCAGGGTGGACTCAACCAGAAGATGGTCTCTGGGAGTTCATAGATAAAATGAAACTGGATAAAGCAGGTATCCAGAGAAGAGTAGTAGATAGTGAGTTAAAAATCCCTCACAGTATATCCCAAACAAAAGTCTTTTATTAGTAGTGCACTAGGGTATGGTTAAAAATATAAGTGTAACAAGATAATAGTTTGAGAGTTTTACTCCGTTAACCTTTGATTTTTTTTTTAAATGAATGCCAACATCTTTTGACCCTCACAAGTCCAAAATGTATCTGGGACCTTCTTCAGGGCTAAAATCGTAACCCTGCTTGGAACGACTACACATTCATTCTTTGTATGTGTAAGAGGCCTATAGCTCTCACCTGAGGTTATTATAAATCTGTGGATTCTACCTGATGACAGGAAAAAAGAGATATATTAGAAACTCTCCTTCACTAGTGCCCCATATATATATATATATATATATATATATATATGGAAATTCACTATAAAAACCATATGTTTCAGGCCTTATATAGTTAGGAATTAGCATTTACAAAACCTTTAAAATTCCCTCAAAAAACTATAAGTTTTAGGGGTGTTATAGTTAGCTGGACATTTCACTCATACAAAACCATTGAAATTACTCCTATATAGTTAGTTGTACTAACTATATTTCGTGCACCCGCAATCCACTGCTGATGATGTCACATATTACATCTTTCATGACATGGTCAGTGACATCACTGATGACATCTCAAATGACATCATCCAGTGAATGTGGTTTGCTTCGTTATTTAAATATGCATTATATATATAGCAATTTGCATTGAAGAATGAGTGGATATATAAAAATAAATATTTCGATGGAGGTTTTAGTAGCAGTGTAGTTGACTCTTTACTTGACCAATTTATAGTGTCTCACTAAATATAGTGGATAGTGACTAAACTGTTTGAATATCTGTATCACGTTGTCAGTTGTTGTGTAAACTGGTTCTCCAGTTGGTTACTAGCTATGTGAAAGTCTATATTAGTTATTGATTAGTTAACCGAGTATTTGTATGGGAGAGTGAATGTGTGTGTGGTTCGGTGGGGGGGGGGTGTGACTGCCCAAAGATGTGTGAATAGTTCATTCACTAGATATATGAAGTTAAAACTACATGTTCTAACAGTTGTTTGGGTGAGTGAATATCTTTATGGGTGTGGTGATGAGCAAATATATTTCTCAATGGTACATGTCCAACAAACTAAAAAAATAAAAGGCAGTGTATGTGTCAGTTGTATATAAATAAGTATACATAAGACTCAATGATTGTGTGAGTGACTGTATGGATAACTTTATACTTGTAATAATGATTTTATAATTCACTAAGTATGACTTACTATCTAAATGAATAGATGAAGTTGTGTTTGTATAAGTGTGTAGCTAAGTAAGTATGATCCATTGTTTGCATAAGTGAGTAGGATGACTTCATATGTGAATAGGATGTGTGCTGGTGTGTAATGTCGATTTAGGTGTATAAGTATTTTTGATAGTGTTCTATTGTTCATTGACAGCATGTATGAGTGAATCTACAGGTAAGTGATTAGATGTGTGTATACATCTATGAATCACTGAGTGTGTTTTTAGATACTTGTATTGCTGTAACAATGGATTCAAATATGATACTCTGTATTTTACAAAGAGTGCTGAAAGATTTTACTAGTGTATGAAAAGGTGTATGTGATTGTCACGTGGATGATGTCATCAGTGATGTCATTTGAGATGTCATCAGTGATGTCACTGACCATGTCATGAATGATGTAATATGTGACATCATCAGCAGTGGATTGCGGGTGCGCGAAATATAGTTAGTACAATTAACTATATAGGAGCAATTTCAATGGTTTTGTATGAGTGAAACGTCAAGCTAACTATAACACCCCTAAAACTTATAGTTTTTTGAGTGAATTTTAAAGGTTTTTTAAATGCTAATTCCTAACTATATAAGGCCTGAAACCTATGGTTTTTTCAGTGAATTTCAAAGGTTTTTTAAATGCTAATTCCTAACTATATAAGGCCTGAAACCTATGTTTTTTTCAGTGAATTTGCAAGGTTTTTTAAATGCTAATTCCTAACTATATAAGGCCTGAAACCTATGTTTTTTTCAGTGAATTTCAAAGGTTTTTTTTAATTCTAATTCCTAACTATATAAGACCTGAAAGCCCACCAGGAATCTCCAGTATGCGCCAGGGGACTGCATTGCAGAGAGGTATAATGAAGCCACGCCCCTTTTTACACCTCTCTGCAACGCAGCCCCTGTGCATGTTTGAAGAGGGGGAACTAATTCCCCTTGCATACTGGGGGCCCCTGGGGGCCAACTAGCCCACCTGGAACCTCCAGTATGCGCCAGGGGGCTGCATTGCAGGGGTGTAATGAGGCTATGCCCCTTGTTACACCTCTCTGCAACGCAGCCCCCTGCCGCGTTTGCAGAGGGGGAACTAATTCCCCTTGCATACTGGGGGTCCCTGGGGGCCAACTAGCCCACCAGGAGCCTCCAGTATGCGCCAGGGGGCTGCATTGCAGAGAGGTGTAATGAGGCCACACCCCTTTTTACACCTCTCTGGAACGCAGGCCACTGGCGCGTTTGCAGAGGGGGGACTAATACCCCTTGCATACTGGGGGTCCCTGGGTCATATCTGCCCAAACGCCGATATTCCGAATGATTGAAAATGACTTTTCTTGAGAAACATTTGGATTTGGATTATCATGTCCTATTCTTTGGAAGTTTTGAAAGACTGACTTTGAGGATGCTATAAATTACTCAAGTCTGCCCGAATTGTGTGGGTAAAATTGATACCTAGTCACTTTGAATAAGAATATACTTACGTCTCGTCTAACATTTGGAAGAAATATCTAGTTATATGACAACAGGATACCGACATAACTTGAAGGAAATAAGAACATCCTGAATAAGTTCTGTTGTACAGAACGAAGCGTGTCGGCTGGCTGTGGTACATAAACTTAAGGAAAATAAAAGCATTTGAATATACACCAAGATTCAGCGCTTCAATAAGGACTCTAAGTGATATGATTTGATTGGACTTATTGTGCAAGTGGTTCTGTGCCAAACTTTGGAATATTCTCCACTACTCTCTACTACTTACTCTCTACTACTCCACTACTCTCTAATACTCACTCTCTACTACTCATTCTCTACTACTCTACTACTCTCTCTCTACTACTCACTCCCTACTACTCACTATCTACTACTCTCTACTACTCACTCTCTACTACTCTCTACTACTCACTCTCTACTACTCTCTACTCTCTACTACTCACTCTCTACTACTCTCTACTACTCACTCTCTACTTCTCACTCTCTACTACTCTCTCTCTACTACTCTCTACTACTCACTCTCTACTACTCACTCTACTACTCACTCTCTACTACTCACTCTCTACTACTCTCTACTACTCTCTACTATTCTCTCTCTCTGCTACTCACTCTACTACTCTCTACTACTCACTCTCTACTACTCACTCTTTACTACTCTCTACTACTCACTCTCTACTGCTCTCTACTACTCACTCTACTACTTACTCTCTACTACTCTCTACCACTCACTCTCTACTACTCTCCACTACTCACTCTACTATTCACTCTACTACTCTCTACTACTCACTCTCTGCTACTCTCTCTACTGATCTCTACTACTCTCTACTACTCACTCTCTACTCTCTATTACTCACTCTCTACTCTCTACCTCTCTCTACTTCTCTCTCTACTAGTCTCTACCTCTCTACCTCTACCTGTCTACCTTTACACCTCTACCTCTCTCTACAAGCACACATATACACATATATATATATGCATATATATGCATATGCATTTATATATATGTATGTATATATATATATATATATACATACATATATAATCTGCATATCTATATAAATACAAATATAAATGCATGCATACATATACATATATGCATACATACGCATGTTATTTACATAAAAGTTTTAAAAACACTAATAAAAGCAAAGCTAAAAAGCCACCTCATTACAAACAGAATGGCTTTAACTTAAACGAGGGCGAGATCTATTGCATTTTCAATGCTTGTTTACTTTGGTTCCATCAAGAAGGCATTCAGATGTGGCACACATTTGCCATTGATTCTGAATGTTAGCACTCTAGTTGATCATTAGATCACTGTAGTAAAGCTACTGCTCACCAGGGAAGTCTGCTGCTGGTATTCAAAGTGCATGTTTCAGTCTGCATGTCAGAATTGTTTTAATAAAATAGAAGAGGATTTGAGAAGTCACTCAAAATGTGCCCTAATTTTTCTTTTTGAAGCACTAATCATACTTTCTATGGCAAAATGAACCCCCTCATTTTGTTCCTTTTTAAATTAAATGTTTTCAGACTTACCACTTCATTCCAATCAAGATGGCTTCTGGTGTGCCATACTTTTGTCATAAGTAAGACTGTTAGCGCTCTAGTTGTTCTTTAGAACACTCTGGGACATTCTGGCATTGGGCTATACTTGGGCTACATCTGGTGATATTTGGGCTACATTTGGGCTCTTTTGTCTCTGGTGGCCATCTTGGGAGACTGCATGTCAGAATTTTTTTATGAAATTGAAGACGATTTGAGAAGTCACTGAAAATGTGCCCTAATTTTTCTTTCTGCAGCACTAATCATACTTTCTATGGCAAAATATTCCCCCTCATTTTGTTCCTTTTTAAATTAAATGTTCTAAGAGTTACCACTTTATTCCAATCAAGATGGCTTCAGGTGTGCCATACCTTTGTAATAAGTAGGACTGTTAGCGCTCTAGTTGTTCTTTAGAACACTCTAGGGGGCTGCAGTAGAACACAAAGGAATCAACTGACAGTCTCTGTCCTTGTTGGATGTACATGTTTTACTGCGAATGTCAGACTTCATTCTCACATGACTGAGAAAGATAATGTGAATTTACAGAAAATATGCTTTCAGTTTAGCTTATAGATCCCCTTCCAACCCACTGTGGGAAAAGCATGAGATAATAGTTTTCTTTTCAAACATGATTCATGGTATCCCAGCAGAAGGCTTTTTCACATGGTAAAATCACCTTAGAACACACCACAATTCCTAAAATGAGTATGGTACCATCAACAAATGATTTCTAATGTAACTAAAGTCCTAAAACCCTCTATTAACTACAATGTTTTTTAATGAGGTGCTATTGTGTATATTGATCCCAAGATGGCTGCCAACACTTCTTGGATGAAGTGCTGACAGCCAATCAGATTTCACGATGAGATGTGCGGTTAGGCTCCGCCCAGATATATGTGTTTTTGAAGTTAATTTTCATAAAAAACACTGGAGCAATTTTCACCAACTATAGCAAAGGCACTTCTGCGTACCAGTCCCTACAATTTTGCCAAGTTTGGTGTAATTCCGTTCAGAGGTTCACATGTTCGACTCCCGTTCCCCATCTTTGATAGTTTTTCAGGTGATATATAAGCCCTGTGGAGCGAAAAAAGGTGGTTCCTTCTTAAAAGGGCAGGTTTAACAGTGAGGTAAAGTGTGCACATAAGATACTTGCCAAATATTCTGCAGTTGCTCCTTCGCCAAGTATGTTCCCCACAATTCCTCAGCCAGCGTGAACTCTCCGTCCATGGTCTCCATAAGGTGCCAGTACCAAAGTGCTACCTCCTTGGTTCCAATGGGTTTTGTTACCAGTTGCTCCTCTAATATGTTGCTCACGCTGATTGCCTGTTTTCTACTTTGCTGCCAGCTTCTTAATTGAAGATATTTAAACTTTGAAAGAGTGTTTTTCGTCAGCCCATTAAGATCTTGCCAGGGCAGCAAGTCCCCTTCCCTGTCCAGGTCCCCCCAAACATTAAGGTTGGCGTTTTTAATGGGTACCGCCAGTATATCGTCTAGGCACTCAGGAGTCCCTGGTGATTCTCAAACTGAAGCAAAGCAAGAGTAGTAATTTAGTTTTGAAACGCGTCTAATGTGATACCACATTTTCGCCATCGATTGAAGCACCAACCATGCCACAATCTTACTCCAACAGCAGACTTACAATGTCTTCGTGGAGGGGCACCTGGCTGCAAGGATAACACTGCAGACTTCGGGCAGAAGGTCAAAAGCTGCCAACTGGCGCAGCTCAATCTCCATGCATGAAGGTGAAACATTTTCAGATTCAGGTGCAGGACCCTGCCATGTTGCTGCGACAGAAGATCCTCCCGAAGAGGCAGTCTAATCAGAGGACCAATGCTCATGCTCAATAGCTCTGGATACCAGACTCACCGTGCCCAATCCGGGGCCGCAAGACTGACTTGGACTCAGTCGTCCCAGATCTTCTTGAGAACTTTGGGCAGGAGTGGTATTGACAGAAAAAGCATACAGGAAGCCGGAGCTCCACTCACGATGACAAGCACCTCCGAGCAAGAGCAGCCTTGGAAATTCCAGCGCACAAAACTTGCTGCCATTGCACATTTTCGGCAGATGTGAACAGAGGCACCATTCATGATCTGCTAGGCACCAATGGCTGAGTTTGTCCGCTCTGGAGTTCAGAGAGCCCACCTAGGCCACCAAGTGTTCCAGCCAATGTTCAGAAGTGGAAGGCCTCCTGACAAAGGGTCCTAAATGCAAACCCGCCTTACTTGTTACAGTACCACATGGCGATGGTGTTGTCTGTGAACTATTGTACTAGCCTTCCCTTGATTGAGGGATGAAAGGCTTTCAATGCCAAACGGATCACTTGAAGCTCCAACAAGTTGATGTGGAGTCTGGATTCCGCCGGACGTCACAGTCCTCTGATTTACACCTCTCCCAGGTAGCCACCCCAGCCTAGGAATGACGCATCTGTCACCACAGTCTGCTCTGGTTAAGGAAGTGAACAGTGTCTGCCACTGACCCAATCACGCTTCGTTAGCTAGCACTGCAGATCTTTTGCAGTTCCTTCCGAGTTCTGGACCATGACAGAGAGATTCCCCTGATGCTGTGTCCACTGGGGCTTTAGGTCCAAGTGCAGAAACTGCATATGCTAGCAGGCATGAGTTACAAGTAAGATGCAGGAGACGAGATCCAACAACCTCAGGGTCATTCTTACCAAAATCTAGGATAGAGGCTGAAACATCGGTACCATAGCCTGAATATCCTGAACTCACCACTCAGGAGGATAAGCCTAAAACTGCAATGTGTCCAGAACAACTCTGATGAAAAGGAACGTCTGAGAGGGAGTCAGGTGTGACTTCGGCACATTGATAGTGAACCCCAGCAAATGCAGAAGGTATGCTGTAGTTTGGAAGTGAGAGACGACTGTCCGGGATTGTCATGTATTCCTATAGGTTCTGAATCGATCCCCCTATTCCTGACCCTATTCTGGTTAAACTAACTATCAAGTTAACTAACAGTCAGCCCATGAGGCAAGAACAGCCCCCATGATGCAGATACCGTTATCTGACGCAGTCACACTACGGCACAGGAACGTGTTATCTGATTAGGTCATAACGCTTGAGATCTAATTAGACAAGCGACATTCCTCCAGCCCCTGATAAGGCATACGACGTTCTCATAACAAATCAAACCTATGACAACCTGGAAAATACCGTGCGGCCATTGTTTTGATTTCACAGAGAACTTTAGTAAAGAATGTGCTAACGAGCAAGTCGTATGACATCTTTATTGACGTATCTATGTCCATCCTTACGTCAATCTCGGCACCTTTAAGGTATAAATATTGCCGATCTTGCCCTATGCAAACACACGCGTGGTGACAAGACGGAGCAGCCATCCTTGCCGAAGCCGAGAGCAGAAGCAGACCCCGCTGGCGCAGCCCCGCCTTCCTGACGCGCTGAGAGACGCGCTGCTATCTCAAGCCGAGAGACCCAGCACCGGCGCTTCTGGGCAGCCCTCGCAGGCAGCCTGGAATATCGAGAGCAGAGAAAGAGATACCATTCCTCATTCATCCTAAATTCCAGGTACAGAACTGAATAACCCCTCACAGAGAATTCTTTAGTTATTCACTTGGCAAAAACAAACTTAACTTAAACTGTAACTTTCTATTCCCGCCCACGCATTAGACTTAGGTCAGGTACACGGGGTAGGCGTATTTAGAAACACCAGTTGAGTACGTTTAGTCAAATGTATATGTGTATGTAAATATATTTTAATCATTTTAAACATCATATGGCTCAGAAACCATATCAATGTTTTTACAGTATTATTTTATACTATTGCTTTTAATGTATGCACTTTACTTAACTATAAGTATTGCAATAATATCGATCCATTTCTCTTGTACGAGAAAAGAGACTGATCAATAAATAACACCTTTTATTGAATACGCCCGTCTCTTCCTTTTCTCTACAATCTGATGAGACTAAGAATGCACGTACTGACTGAGTAAAATAATTGCCTTGTGCTCACACGACTCTTGAGATTGACTCTTGATTAGGGGAGAGCAAAGTTGTCATGTTCTATGGTTGTCAGAAACTAAATCCCTTCTTGTCTAATCAGGGAAGTTAATTCCTCCTTGAACATTCGAGAAAGTTTCTAGCGAACTCTGAGCTACGCTGGCAAACCCAAAAATTAAGTCTAGTATCGACAGTAGTAGACCTAGTTAACGTCTGGCCTAGGCCTTTACTGCTGTAGGTATTATTCCAATGCGCAGAGCCTATTGGGAAGATAGGAACTACACTACATGGCGCCCAACGCGTTTGGAAAGGGCGATAAAACTAACGTAAGACATTTAGAGTAACTCAGTCGTGCTTTCTCACTCAGACCCCTTTTCCCAAATACTCCAAAGACGTCTGGAGTGGGTGAAAGGTTATATCCTCCAAAACCTCGCAGGAGGGAACTCCTATGTATGTTTCTTGGTATAGTCAACGTTGAAGGATACACTGTTCCAAAATATTGTGCATCTAATCTTTGTTCCATTGAGAAACCTGATCTGCAAACAGCTATAATACCATCCGGTCAGTAAAATGACTGAAAGTGATGATGAAAGAGAGGCAGTTAGATTAGCAACTGAACTCGCAGATGCTGATGCTACCATGCAAGCAGCAGACCCGAATATAACACTCATTCCGGTCATTAAAAGGAGATCTATAACCTTAAAACTTATAGAAAATGGACTGACACCTAGAGGTGGCACAGTCATATTCGTAATTGAGGCACACGAATATCGGCAGACAGAGGTATATTATTCATGGATACATTTTCCAGCAGCTAATGCTGTAACAAAGTACTTCCACTATTACAAAGTAGAGGAACCTCCTGAAATGTACACTCCTTTCGAGGAGGTGGAAGTACCACTCAAATTCCAAGAGCATTTGCTCTTATTTGATGGCGCCCTAAAACATAACAATCACATTACAAGGCTCGGTCCTTTAGGAAGACCAGGAGCAACGTGGCCGGTCTTAGCCGGATACACACCACACCCAGACATCGAAGGGATGTCTACAGGAGAGCTGTTAATACAGCTAAAACAATTACTAAAAATTCATAGACAATTAGTCCAGTATGTAATGCGGACTTCAACAATTCAGCCAGCGATTAAACTTCCACAGCTGACCCCTCACCAGGGGAACACAAATAAAATCACACCACAGAACATCCAATCCTGCCTAGGTAAAGTTCCGGCAAAACGGGAACAGATACCATTCTGGTTGGCACAGAAAATTACCCAAATAGAGGCGGTGTTTCCTGACACCACCCCATTACAAAAAACACAGGATTCTGACTATATGTCTCCCAATGGGAATCGCACCACACATAGAGGACTGCGACACTTGGGGTACAGTCTTTGCTTCCATCTACACAAAAACGCACGGTGTTCCATCCATATCAGTGATACCAGATGTGCTAAAACAAATTCAAGATGAATACGGTCCAGAACCTGCTTTAACTCTTGGTATGAAATTACTAAAAGACTTCAAGCAGGTCTCGGCTATATTATTAGCCAATATAAAAGGTGAAGCAGCAAACGTGGCGATCCGCCAAAGGTTAAAAGAGACAGATATAGCAGACCAACCAGCTGAAATTGCCAGAATCATAGAAAAATCTTATGAGGAACTAGGTAGAGATAGTTTAGGTGGAATACCAGTAAAACCGCAACTGACTGAAAGTCCAGAAAAAATATTTTTTAATAATAATTCACCAAAAAAGAACTGGGATTGAAACAAACAATCCAATCCTAAAGAAAAGAAATTCCAGTCCCGAGGGAGGTCTCCTAGGCGAAGAGAAAAATCTCCAAACAGAAGACAAAGGTCACCGCAGAGTGACCCCTCTGGGAATAGATATAACCTTAGAAATAGGGATAATATTAAAAAACCTGATAGATATCAAGACATTGATACACGTCCCTCTCAATCTTTTCAGAATTCCTCGCAGAAATCGGAAAGAAGAGGACGATCAGAACAAAGAGACGAGCACGCCAAGTCCAAAGACAAGGAACCTGCTCAGCTAAAAAAGAAATTACAATTTCCAAAAAAGAAGGTAGCCAGTATAAAGGTAGTTAACAATGCCGAGAATACTGAGGACACAACTGAAAAACGGAGAGTGGGCTCAGACAATGCTAGACAGCGCAGCAGAGGTGAGCATAGCTCGCAAAGTCCTTATGAATCATCTGGAGACAGTGGACACGAATGAATATCTTCAAGTGGAAACTGCAGACACCAGAATTAGCAAACCCCACAAGATATACGAGATAACATTACGTATAGAGGGAGATAAGACTAGGAAAATAAGGGGACTATTTTGGGATAATCTCTCCAAGGGCTATGATATCCTTCTAGCTGAAAAAGACTGGCCACCAGAGTTTGTCAGGGAGTGCCCTCATGGCGAAGAAGTAATTATGCCTGCCTTCTCGAATCAAATCCCGATTCATAAAAAATACACACTTGCTAGAAAGTGGGCAGTGGCCTTAGCACCTGCTTTATATAAAAATCATGTAGGATGGGATGAGGATTCTCCTCCTCACAAAATCCAGTTAAAATCACAACCTACTGCACAAAGGCAGTACCCAATTAAGCAAGAAGCTAAAAAACAAGTAAATGAAATACTAGATCAGCTAGAATACCAGGGGGTGATTGAAACTTGCACCTCACAGATGAACAATCCTTTGTTTCCGGTCTCCAAACCAGACAATTCATATCGTCTAGTTTTGGATTACCGACACCTTAACACATGTTGCAAAACCTTTGCAGTGCAAAACTCACACAGTGCTGCACTAATGAATAACATAGTGCGCAAAAAATACAAAATAACCTTGGACATTTCCAATGGATTCTTTTGTCAAAACATAGCACCAGAGAGCAGATATTTAACTGCATTCTCAGTAAATGGCACTCAAAAACAATTCTGTCGATTAGCCCAGGGGTACAAGAACAGCCCGGGGGTATTCTCAGCGAGAGTAACAGAATTACTACAACTATATGATGATGAAGCATTATCTTATGTCGATGACATTTACTTAACAGATGATGACTTGGAGACTCACTTGAAAAGAGTGAACACCATAATACTTGGGTTCGCTGCAGAGGGTTACAAATTCAACTTCAAAAAATCCAGAATTGCCCATCTGACGGTCCTATTCTTAGGATATGAGTTATCAAGTGAAGGCAAAAGCCTGGCAGACAATTTCCTAGAGAAATGTGCCGTAATCCAAGCTCCTAAAACACTAAAAAACCTACAGTCAATTCTAGGCTTCCTAAATTTCGGAAGAACATACATTGCAAATTACGCAGAAAGGGTCAAACCCCTTTATGATCTAATCAAACCAGACTTTAAAAGATCCAGTTGGACTCAAACACACACAGAAATTTTGAGATCCTTACAAACAGACATGCTGATTAAAACAAAATTAGAAACACGTGATAACACACGCAATCTTGTGATTCGAGTCATCCCAGGGAGATGCGGATTCACATACCTGACCTCTAATGAGGGAGAAAAGGTACCAATTGCATTCAAATCACACTTATACACAGAAGCTGAACAGAAATTCAGTAATACAGAAAAAATCATTCGTGCAGTTCAAACCGCAATAGCTAGAGAAAAAGACATAGCTGACGGTAGACATATCACAGTCAGAACAGCAGAATCAGCCTTTGAGGCACTAACAACACCGTGTAATTTACCAACAATAACATTGAATCCGGAATGGATACAATGGGTGAATTCAATCACAACGGACAAAGTATACTACTACTTTGATCCAGAACTAGAAGAATTAAAAAATCTAAAATATGAAAAGACGTATCCTCTGCCAATCGACATTCTGCCTCTACGACATTACGCCTGTGTAATCTATACAGACGGACATGCTCAACCCTCCGTTTGGGGAGAACAAGCATACAACCCCACATGTGAGATTACAAAAGAAGTGTGGCGCGGAGGTATACTAAAACCTCTATTAACAAAATCACACTCAGTAGAAACTAATTCAGAACAACAAACTGAAATAATAGCTTTGAAAATGGCGCTAGATAATGCGGATCGAGAATTCCCGACACTTATAGTGTCAGATTCATATTACTGCGTCAAATCATACAACAAGGATTTGCAGACATGGATTCAAAACGGTTACAAAGATGACACAGATGCACCAATAAAGCAGAAACTGCTCTGGGAACAAATAGCTCTTTTACAAAAAGAACTACCAAAGACTCACGTGACTCACTCACTGAGTCATCAACGTGATGGCGTTCACGTTGTAGGGAATTCATTGGCTGAAACAGCCGCAGCGGCAGCCACTAAATCGGCTCCCGTAGTTCGAAAAAAGCATACATTAAAATACATTGACGGTGAAACATTGCTGGCGGTGAAAACGTCATCAAAAGGCGACTGCTCAGCGTTACCGATCAACTATCCACTCAATTACACATACATAATCGATGCAAACTCCGTCCCTTTTGCTCGAATCCCTGGAGTGGGGGATAGAGTGATTCCAAACATGGACAGGAGAAACTTGTTAATCGCAGACGCACACATGGGCGAGGGTCTCAGACACCTCAAACTAAAAGATTCTCTGGAAGATTTACAATCACGGTACTGGTGGCCAGGCATGAGCCTACATCATACCATGTTTGTAAAAAACTGCCCAAACTGCAACAGAAATCGCAGTGGGGAGAGAAAAAATATAATACGGTGGAATCTGACTGCAGATAATATTACCAGCAAAAAGAATGGCTTGCGATTAACATATACAGGCTAGTTTCCACTTATAATGTAGATCACCAGCACTCGGCTGACGTCCGGACTATTATACAAGATTTGCGAGTCTAAATGGCATATACGCTAAGAGCATGTTACGTTTGACCATTGTTTTCACTCAGGCACACCAGCCTGGGGGGAAACATGGCCAAATGAGCACAGCCCAGCGGGAATCTTCTCACTTCCTTCCTGAGGGTACGGGATGGTGTAAAGAAAAAACCAAGGCAGAAAGCAATCTATAATAGAAAGGATATTAGGTTCGGGAGCTGGGTGGGTCAAACATCTAATAAGTGTCCAACATAGTCTAAATAACTTGCCAAGAGATTCTCTGAAGGGATTCAGTCCGTACGAATAATTATTTGGAACTAGGATGATGATCTCTGACCTTGATAGTCAGACTTCAGTGGTGAAAGAAAAAACCTTTGCTGTCAAAGACCGTTTGGCTATTTTGCAGGACTTAAACAAAACAAGAAAAGACCTGAGCAACATACAGTTGAAACAACAGCCAACAACCACTGAAGAATCACCACTTGTCCCAGCAAGACCTGTCTGGATTCCAAAAGTCGGGGATCTAGTCAGGGAGAAGATCGCGGTAAAGAAGGAATTTGGGCCTTCTTACAGAAAAGCAGTTCCTGTCTTGTCTGTCAACGGGACAAGATCAGTTGTACTACCGCCACTTGCTGGAAAAAAGGAGAACCGAGTTGTATCCATCGACCTGGTAAAACCACAACATGTGGCCGATAACAAACGGTAGGCCAAGTGGACTCCCAAAAAGTAGCAGAACACCAAGGTTTGCTACCAGTACAGAGGTCCTAGCAAAGAGGCTCATCACATTCGAAACGCCTACAGAAGAACAACAAGGACTATGCAACAATGCAATAGAACTAAGACCTCTGAAAACCCAAATAAAAACATTTAGCAGAGACACACCAATCTACAATGAAGTACCAAGTGAAAATGCAAGAAACAAAAATCCTGAACCAATTGGAACAATTGACAGAACTGCATCCGGTTACTTCATCAACTTCGATGATTCCTCTGAAGGCTTCAGTGAATCAAAGACACAGCCATCATCCAAATCCTTTAAAGACAAAGCTAAGGAACTTTTGAAACATCTGAAAGAAACATATCTGGTTTCTCCATGGATTGAATTTTGGGTGGGTTTTGGTGCATTTATCCTCATACTTTGGCTCATCATGGTATTTACTTTGGGACGCTTCATTGAGGGAAAATATGCTAAAATGGACACAGCAAGTCAGAACATCAACTTGATCCTCAAACCACACACATCTTCACACGTCGAGAAAAGAGAACTTTCTTCAGAACTTTCTTCAGCCAACTTCACAGCCAATCCGATACCTGGTGGGGTAGCCTGGGACAACACTGACTATGAAATTTATGGTCCGGTCGAGATCCTGAAATATCCACACCAAATCAAGATCTCCTTGAGTGATTTTGCAAAACCAAACTCATTTGCTGATGATTGGGACTTCGAAAGCATTAACAACATGATGTCTGACTTAGTAATGTCTGCTAAATTTACAAAACATGATTATTTGCAAGGTTCTACAAATTATGATAGTATGTATTGCTATAACCACTATGGTAATCACTTTTTACATAAATCTGCACAGCCTAGAAATGTTTTAAATTATAATCAATGGGAACATTGTGCTACACCTCCAAAAGGGAGCTCTAGAACCGTGTATGACAAATATTCATATTTTTCAGGTTTTAACACAAGTAATGCTGAAACATTCTATTTTAAATTGTCAAACAAGACAGGGATGAAAACCATGATAACCAACACAAAATTGATATATTCAGATTCATTCTTTGAAAAAATGAATACTTTTGGATTTGATTATTGGGACAAAAATGTTGATTTGAAAAGTGTTTGGGGTACAAAAGAATGGCAAGTACAGGGTTTAGAAGCTTTGTTTAGAGCCTGCATGATCCCAGAACAAATGATATTTTTAAATGACACTGTTCAACAAACCACCTGTCTTGGCTTAGCCAAAATCAAAGATTTAAATAAACCGTCTATTCCAAAACCAATAATGTTTAGCAATAGCTCTGATACAGATGAAGAGATAGACGTAAACCATATATTAAACCAAAACAGAACACATCCTGATTGGAAACAATGGTTGATCTGGCCCACAGATACAAATAACTGTCAAGATAGATTCCTGAATAAAACACAGGGTTTCAAAATGACCAGGCCAGACCCTAGATATCCCCAAAGACATCACCCAGGGATAATAACAACCTACAGTGTGGGCAAATTATGCCTTCAATGGCTACAAACTTCCACACTGCCTGAAATTAAGCAACACCTAACTTTACTTACTGATGGTGCTGACTTGCGTGATTTCATAATGGGACCACGCAAACAGCGTCAAAAGCGTTTCATAGCAGCCTCTGTATATGCAGCATACAATGAGGCCTGGAAGGTTACACAAATTGAAACAGCAGAAAGAATACGGGAAATTGATCGTATTAATTTGGAAAAATCACTTTCTGTAGTGGACAATGGGTTAATGACTCTGTCCTCCAGAATTTTTTCATTGGACAGCATTGTGTCTTCAGCAATCGATATATTATCGCAAGACTTACTGTTATTACAACATGGTCAGTCACAATTGCGTTCTATTGTACAGCTTGGCTGGACGTTACAAAATCTGCGTTCAGGCTATGTGCCTTGGCGTTTAATCAACACAACGTCACTATTCCAAATCTTTAACCTTACTGATAGACAAATCGGTATGGCGCAAAAGGGTGCTGATTATACAATCTTGAGCATTGAAAAACTAGAAAGATTACCAATGACAATGTCAGAACGACCTGTCAGTGAATGGATAATCCACGGAATCATAAATATTCCAATCTCAACCTTCAGGTTTCAATACTGCCAAAAATATATACAGGCTGGCATGTACGAGAAATTGGGAAAGGGGTACCTTAAAACAACTTGGAACCTGCCCTATTCACATGCATGTGTCAGTAATAAAGGACAGAAAGTGTTTCTTAGTGGCAACAATTGTGCTATGTCACTAAGCGGCACGCTTCTGTGTAACGGTATTAGTTTGCACGGAGCCTGTGAAGGGAATTCTTACAACCTTTCATGTCACCAGCAAGGCGCACCTGCAACTGAAATAGAACCATTCTTTCAAAGACTCTATAATGGGAGTTACATTCTTATTGTAGACCGCAGATGTTGTAGTCTTATGCCCGGGACTCCTTATCTCGTCACTACGACTGCGAAGGTCAAGTGCTGTGGACGTTCTTTGTTCCCCAGCTCCTTCCCAGACAGGGAGGCAAGGGCATGGCCCAATTTGAAAATTACTTCTATTCGAATAGATACTTTAAGCAGAATGAAAACAGTGCTTCTACAGACGCCTACAAGGCTCACGTCATCAAAAGAAACGTATGATCTACAAGTCGCAAGGACGACTGCAGAGATACATACATTATTATCAACTAATTCCCCCGTACATTTCGCGGAAATCCTGAGCGAAATCTTAAATATTTCTGATACCAATGGGATTTCAGGGGTATTTAAGACAGTATTTTCGATGGCATTAACACCATTCAAAGCCATACTGGGTATTTTTCCAGATTTCGTCCATTCGATTTTTGGCGGACTTCCCCTGATCCTGGGACTAATTGCAGGAATCCTATTCTTAGTCCTTATTTTTCGTTATGGCAACCCATGTCACAGATCAAACTCTCGCGACAATGGAAGATTCGATCCTAGCCATTGGATACCGGGACCGGGTATCAAAAATCCTGGGACTCTCCCGGCTTAGAGACCTGAACATGACTTGGTTTCTATCATTTCGACCAATGTGGCAAAGGTGTGTTTTACCTGTACTAAGGTGTCTGCTATGCGGAGAAGAATGCGTGTTAGACACCTGTCTGACGCTACAATCGGATGCGCCAGTGGATGCAGATACACTGTTGGTTCCTACCAAGGTTCACGCTTTGTGCTGCCCTCAAAGGCTGCCAATCCTGATGACGGCATTCCTGGAATCTTCACCACTACGATTGAAGAGTAGTGAAGGTCAAGATGAAAGCAGCATCGAACAGGTACGACCTTCTGTCAGTGATGCAAATCAGAATGTCAATGGAGACAATCATGCGCATGAATGCATGGTTACACCTATTTCCGACTTAGTGGAACTTTCCCATGAAGCTGTTGACAGTTTTTTCGAAAGCCTTAATGATATGATGTTCTCTCCAGAACAGAAATAGAGACTTTTGAGCAAGCTCGCACACGGCGTTCCCTGAATTCGGCCTTCAACTTTAAAAATAAAGTCACATGAACAATTTTTCCCACCAGTTCACGGACAGCAATTTTTTAGCAGCCCCAAATTTTACAAAATTTTCGGGACACTTATCTTCTGCTTAAAGTAAGAAACTATTCCTAGAGAACTAAGATTTCTATTTTTAGATACTTTATAAACTTTAGTTGCCCGCTGGGATGTTCATAAATATTTTATTATGTGATGAAATGGTCTCGAAACTTCCTTTCTGTATAGCCATATTAAGAGCCATTTCATGTGTATTTCTCATATACCTATAAGCAATAATGCATACAAATGCGTGTTTACTTTTGCATTTCATTCATAGCTTATGTGCATACAATAGATATGACTGCAATTTTTCAGTATATTTGAAAATTTCAAAATGCATTTATGTATTTTGGGGTGGTAAGGTATACACTATACTCTATAGTATGTTGTACTATGTTATACTATGCATAGATTAGTAGATATGACCATAGTTAGCGTGGAGTGGGTGTCATGTATTCCTATAGGTTCTGAATCGATCCCCCTATTCCTGACCCTATTCTGGTTAAACTAACTATCAAGTTAACTAACAGTCAGCCCATGAGGCAAGAACAGCCCCCATGATGCAGATACCGTTATCTGACGCAGTCACACTACGGCACAGGAACGTGTTATCTGATTAGGTCATAACGCTTGAGATCTAATTAGACAAGCGACATTCCTCCAGCCCCTGATAAGGCATACGACGTTCTCATAACAAATCAAACCTATGACAACCTGGAAAATACCGTGCGGCCATTGTTTTGATTTCACAGAGAACTTTAGTAAAGAATGTGCTAACGAGCAAGTCGTATGACATCTTTATTGACGTATCTATGTCCATCCTTACGTCAATCTCGGCACCTTTAAGGTATAAATATTGCCGATCTTGCCCTATGCAAACACATGCGTGGTGACAAGACGGAGCAGCCATCCTTGCCGAAGCCGAGAGCAGAAGCAGATCCCGCTGGCGCAGCCCCGCCTTCCTGACGTGCTGAGAGACGCGCTGCTATCTCAAGCCGAGAGACCCAGCACCGGCGCTTCTGGGCAGCCCTCGCAGGCAGCCTGGAATATCGAGAGCAGAGAAAGAGATACCATTCCTCATTCATCCTAAATTCCAGGTACAGAACTGAATAACCCCTCACAGAGAATTCTTTAGTTATTCACTTGGCAAAAACAAACTTAACTTAAACTGTAACTTTCTATTCCCGCCCACGCATTAGACTTAGGTCAGGTACACGGGGTAGGCGTATTTAGAAACACCAGTTGAGTACGTTTAGTCAAATGTATATGTGTATGTAAATATATTTTAATCATTTTAAACATCATATGGCTCAGAAACCATATCAATGTTTTTACAGTATTATTTTATACTATTGCTTTTAATGTATGCACTTTACTTAACTATAAGTATTGCAATAATATCGATCCATTTCTCTTGTACGAGAAAAGAGACTGATCAATAAATAACACCTTTTATTGAATACGCCCGTCTCTTCCTTTTCTCTACAATCTGATGAGACTAAGAATGCACGTACTGACTGAGTAAAATAATTGCCTTGTGCTCACACGACTCTTGAGATTGACTCTTGATTAGGGGAGAGCAAAGTTGTCATGTTCTATGGTTGTCAGAAACTAAATCCCTTCTTGTCTAATCAGGGAAGTTAATTCCTCCTTGAACATTCGAGAAAGTTTCTAGCGAACTCTGAGCTACGCTGGCAAACCCAAAAATTAAGTCTAGTATCGACACTAGTAGACCTAGTTAACGTCTGGCCTAGGCCTTTACTGCTGTAGGTATTATTCCAATGCGCAGAGCCTATTGGGAAGATAGGAACTACACTACAGGATGAGCCTGCCTTCAACTGCCAATCGTCAAGGTAGGGAAAGATTGAAACCCCTGACATCCATAGGTGAGCTGCAGCCACAACCATCCCTTTTGTGAACACCGAGGAGCGCTGTCAAGGCCAAAGGGGAACATGGCAAACTGAAAGTGCTTTTGGCCTCCCTGAACTGCAGGTAATGCCTATGGACAGGCAGGACGGGGATGTAGAAATAGGCATCCTGCAAGTCCACACAGGACTTGCGCAAGCGTTAGCATTATGAATCTCTTCTTTTTCAGGAAGAGGTCGAGAAGCCACAGGTCCAGGAAAGGATGAAGGCCTCCGCTTTTCTTGGGTAGAAGAAAGTAGCGGGAATAGCAACCTCGATCTACTCCTGAAGCAGGCACCCTCTCTATAGCTCCCTTGGCTAATAGAGTTAACTCATCCCGACAGAGCAAGGAGAGGCGGTCTTCCATCAGCTTGTTGTAAGTGGGTGGCATGGGAGAGAGGGATAGTCACAAAGGGGGGATAGGGTTTTTAGAGGAGCTACAAAACCCAACAGTCTAATGCTATTGACCTACAGTGCTCCAGGTGATGGCGTATCCTGCACCCACTGGATATTCGTGATGGTCTCAGGGCAAAGAAACTGGTTTGGTGGAAGCCTGGGTGGTGGTGGCTTCTGGCTGCCTGTCCTACTTGGTCTGTGTGACCCCGTCTTCTGCCACTAAAATGCTGGAAAGCCTGTTGGCCCTTATGGCTAGGAGGGTATGGACGCAGTTGGAGACCTCTTCCATGGTCACAAAAGAGGCAGAAGGGGGACTGGAGGTGGTGAGGGACCATAGACAAGCCCAGTGACCTGGCCATAACTCTGCTGTCCTTAAATTGCTCCAGCACTGAGCCGCCTTCTCTCCTAAAAGGCAAGAACCATCAAAGAGCATGTCTATAGGTGCGGCTTTGACATCCTGAAAAAACTGTCGTTCTCAGCCAGACATGGTGCTGCAGGGCCACCGATGTTGATATCACTCTACTCAGCAAGTCGGTCATGCCAAGTCCATATCATATGGTGAACTTTGCTGCACCTTCCTCATCGGCAATTGCATGGGAGAGTATGGCTCAGGCCTCCTCCGAGACTATGGGCAGCACTAGTGCAACTAAATCCCAGATCATATGGGAATATCGGCCCAAAAGGCATGCGGTGTACACTGACTGCCATGCAATGCTAGGGGAAGTGAACATTCTCTTTCCAAACGTATCCAGCCTTTTGTATTCCTATCCGATGGAGTGGTAGGCAATGAGCTGGGGTTGATACTAGAAGTGGAGGCTTGAACCACCAAGCTTTCTGGGGTGTGGTGCTGAGTAAGGAAACTGCAGTCCCCAGGAGTGGGGCGAGGGCGGCGGGCAATTATGCTATTCACTGGATCCCCTGTGCAGGGCTTGGACCAGGCCCTGAGTAGGACCTCAGGGAGGGTTTCATTAAATGGGAGTAAGGGTTTGGAGTAGGTGACTCCTGGCTGAAGCCCCTCTGTCAAGATGTTTGTCTTGACTGCCACTGAGGGCAATTGAATGTCCAACACCTTAGCTGTACTTTACATGGGGTTGAGTTGAGATTGTACAGGAGCATTATTATCGTGATAAAGCATAGATTTTAACATAACCGGCCACAGATGTTTTAAATTATGAAGGCAGGAGCTGACATTTTACTGCGTTCATTATAAATCACCACAAAAGTGAGGGGAATTATTTTTAGATAACAGCAGTAGTGCAGGAACACCTCCCACCTTACATGAGGTCGAGTAGAGAACATGATCATGGTGGAAAAAAAAGGTTTCAATCCACCCGGCAATGGTTTTTAGACTCATACAGGCTTGGTGGGAGTTATCGCATCATGCCTTTAAAAAAAATATAAAATTGCAAAAGAGACAGGAAGGTTTTAGATGACTAAAAAAACCTATAGTTTTAATCATGGCATAACTTGGAAGCATACCCAAACAGTATTTGGTTGGTACGAGGAGTTTAAATCAACAGGGGCAGGGATCCTGCTTACATAAAAAAAAAGTACCACCACGGTCTGTGGCTTACATCTGGTTTACACCAAAAAACATGTTTAACCCGGCACTTGTTAAAAACGAGGTGAATGACCACTTTAATAACTTCAAATGAGCTGTGATTGTCTCTCCCTTTACAATCAGAGTGTAACTAAAAGATGGCACCAGGCGCCAGACACGCATAATACCTAATTAACCCATAATCAAGGTAAGAAATGTTGCTATTCTCCATTTTTTAAAACTGTTTTTTATTAAATTCAGGGCAGAATATAATCACATAGCACATAAACATATTACCGGTCATTGATATACATTCCATTGATATTGTGCACATCATCATTATTCGCAGTATACAAGACATATCGTCCGACCATTCACGAATCCCGTTCCCCCCCTCCTCCCTACCAATCAGAAATCTCGTCAGTCTGTTGCCTGGGTGGTTCACAGATGTAACCCCTAAACTTATTCCATGCCCCCCATACTCTTCCCCCATTTTTGGGGACATCCTCGAGTGACATACGTCGCTTTCTCCGCCACCATAACTGCATCCATGTCTCTACACCATGCTGTGAGCATCAGTGATTCTCCTGAACCCATTTTTGGGCAATATTACGCTTCGCGAGCATTATCCCCAGCGTAGCCCAATCTTGCGCTAGATGATTAAGGTAATTTGGTTCCCATATGTTCAATAAACACCTCTTGGGTTCTGGTATCAGTGATACTTCCTCTGTTTGTGATATAGTTCTCATTATCTTTACCCAGTATGCTACAATCTTTGGACATTGCCATATGGTGTGATAGAATGTACCCTCCTCCCCATAGCCCCTCAGGCAGAACGGGTGTGTAGCTGTCCCTATTTTGCAGAGGGTTAGTGTGGTGTAATATGTGCGATGTAGTATCTTGAGTTGCACTAATCTTAATCTGGAAGGTATTCCTATTTCACGTGGGGACGCCAGTGCCTCCTGCCAGTCTGTATAATCGAGTTCCCCCAGATCCCGGGACCATTTTCCCCTAAGTGCAGCAGTTGGATCAGGTAAGTTGTTAACTAGCTTTCGATAGGTGAGGGAAGTAGCCTTTTCACGCATATGATCAGTTAACAGCCTATCCTTTAAGGGGGTAGCCTCTGGGACCTCGGTGCCAGGTGGTAAAACTGCTTGTAGTGCATGCCTGATCTGAATGTATTGGAATATTTCAGAGGGTGCCAGTTTGTACTGCTCTTTTAGGCGTTCAAATGTGACCATCTCTCCCCTACTCCATAAGTCACCCACCATTGAGATACCTATCGCGTCCCACTGATTAAATCCCTTACTATTTCTGAGTCGCCCAAACCGCTGTGTATTCTAAAGTGGAGTAAGTTGGGTTATAACCCCTTGCCAGCCCAACTTGGTGTGTGCCATGTACCATATGTTGACTGTGTGTGCTGTCGGTCCAATTAATGTGTTGGATCGTTTTTTATTGTAGAGTGCTGACATAACTCCTTCTTCTCCCAATCCGTGTCTGTCTGCTTGGAACGCTGTGTCTGTTTGTGGGGCTTGTATCCATTGATTGATTATTTTCAACTGTGCTGCCCAACAGTACAATTGTATGTTCGGGAGAGCTATTCTGCCATCATACCAGCCCCTGACTAATTTGCCCTGTGCGATGCGTGCCGGTTTGTTCCCCCAGAGCAAACTTGAGACCTTTGCCGCTATTGCTTTGAAATAACTTGGCGGTACTGGAACCGGCGTGTTTTCTAAGGCATATAGCAATCGGGGGAGCGTCCTCATTTTAAAAAGCGCTGCCTTTCCCAGCAGTGTAAGCGGTAATGTGTGCCAATGTGTCGCATCCCTTTTCAAATGCTCCAAGGGGGCAGCAGATTCCTTTTAAAAAATTAGTCAGGTCTAGATGTCACATAGATACCTAAGTAGTTAAAGGTTCCCTCAGTGATCTGCAGTTGACAATCTCTAGGGAGTTGTGGCGGCGGGCCGTGAAGTACAAATATGATCGACTTTGACCAGTTTATGGTGTTGCCAGACGCCCAACCAAAGAGTTTGCAAATATTTAGGAGCACCAGATTGGATCGCTTAGGGGAGGTCATGTATAGCAATACGTCATCCGCATACAATGAAATGTGGTCTTCTCACCCTGCCGCGCACCTGAGCCCTTGGATCATCGGTTCCCATCTAATCCACGCCGCCAGTGGTTCCAGCTTAAGGGCGAACAGTAACAGGGACAATGGGCATCCCTGGCGCATTCCACGTGTCAGTGGAAAGTCTTTTGATATGTGACCGTTAGCCGTAAAATGCGTCAGTGGTTTTGAGTATAATAAGTGTATCCATGGGCAGAATTTAGGGCCAAAGCCTAAGTGTGCAAGTACCGTGAAAAGGAAGGGCCACTCCACCATATCAAATGCCATTCTGGCGTCTAATGAAAGGATAACAGCTGGTTCTTGGATATATGGTATAAAAGCCAACACACCATGTAGACGTCTCAGGTTAAGAGCTGTGTTTCTGCCCGGCATGAATCCCGACTGATCCGGGTGTATTAGGGTCGTAAGGTGCAGGGTTAATCTCGTTGCACAGAGTTTAGCAAGGATTTTAGCCTCAGCATTAATTAATGATATGGGGCGGTATGAGGTGCATTCCTCAGGAGGCTTTCCGGGTTTCGGGATCGGTACTATGGTGGCCATCCACGGGTCTCGCGGAAGTTCGACTACCTCCAAACTTTCACAGTACATATGCAACAAACGCGGGGGTAATTCTTCCATCTGTCTTTATGTAGAGTTCGATGGGTATACCATTGGGTCCCAACGCCTTCCCTGATTGCAGAGATCCGATTGCCACCTGTAACTCTTCCGTCGTGAGGTCAGCCTCAAGTGTGAGGGCCACCTATGGCGTTAGTTTGGCCATATTAATATCTTGTATATAGGTCCACGCCTCCTCCGTTGTCATGGCTGACAGTGACATATAAACCTGGTGAAAGTATTTAGCTAGTGTATGCACTATTTCATGTGGCTCAGCTACGAGCAGCTCATCTTGTGGTCAGATTTGCGCTATCCATTTCTTTGCCTGCTCTCTTTTGTCGAGCCAGGCCAGAAGTTTTCCGGCCTTGTCGCCGGTTTCATATATCTTATGTTGTGTAGCCTTCAGTCTTGACCTAGTTGCTTCTTTTAGGTATTCCCTGTGTTCTTGCTGCTTAAGACGCAAAGACTGGGCCTATTCTGGAGCCGAGTTTCGTGTGTATTGGTTATTGGCGTTATGTAATTCTGATTCTATAGCGTTTATCTCCCGCTGTTTTTCACGTTTATGACCTGTAATGGATGCAATGGCCTGGCCTCTGATAACAGTTTTGTAGGCCTCCCAAAGGATGGTCGGGGATTGGACCGATGAAGCGTTTTCTTTAAAACAGTGTTGTGTCATAGTGGTAATGTCTTTTAAGATCTTGGGAACATGCAAGTAACCAGGGTATATGGGGTAGATGCGTTGTCTTACCTTGTGTTAGTATGTATAGGTTAGTAGTACTGGGGAGTGATCTGAAATTCCCCTGGGTCGGATCTCAATATCTAACGCATTTCTCAAACCGTCTGTTGACGCGAGGAAATAATCTATCCTAGAGAGGCTATTATGTACTCTGGATTGAAAAGTGAATTGTCGTGCTGTGGGTTGGGAGTATCTCCATTTATCTGTGAGCCCAAGTGCATCTAAAAAGCCCCCTAAACGAGTGATGCCAGCCAGGTGCATCTTTGTGGGGTATCGATCCAGGGTCTCATCAATCGTGGCATTGAATTAAGTGCTGGGATGGCCACTGCGTGGAGGGCTGCGGGGACGTATACTGACACTATATTGATAACCGCCCCTCCCATTGGCATGCGATAGCCGCAAAGCGGCCGTGGTCATCCGCCCGCGTCCGATTAATTATCAGTGGTGACTGCTTTCTGACAAATATACCCCCCGTGACCCGGAGGAAAACCCAGAGTGGATAACCATTTTAAACCCCCACCGATCCAGTGCCTTGCAGGTGGAACCCGTCAAATGCGTCTCTTGCAGCAAGGCCTCTGCCGGTGCGCATCGTTTCAAATATTGTAAAACCAAACCTCTTCTAATTTTGTCCCCTAGACCATGAACATTCCATGTAACCAACAACAGGGGAGTTATCTGGGACAAGGGGAACGTCAGCAAACTAGGTTCTTGTGGGTCTTGCGTTACCCTTGCTAGTACAGTGATATGTGCTGTTACAGAATCGTGCCTACAGTGTGCCCGGTGATCAATACCTGATAACTAGTCATTTATGAGTGCCCTTACAAAAACTGTACTCATTAAAAAACAAAACCTTATGAACAATCCCATCCTCTCCTCCCCCTCCCTGCCTCCCTGCTTGACAGAATTAAAACTGCCTGCCACCCCAACTGTGCAGAGTGCGTAGTGCCCTGCCCTATTACCATAACTTGTGGTTGAGAGTTAGCGTCGGCTGTCCATTAGAACCCCTCAAGCGTCTTCATTAAGTGCGCTTCTCTTACCTCTCTGGCAGTTGATGTAGATCCAAGTTCTACAGGGTACAAAGTCTCTACAACGGATTGTTCACATCTCTGTACTTGGCCACCAAAGCACCTCCACATTTTATGGTCGGTTCAAGGGTATTGCATCAGTTCCAGCCAAAAGAAACTCGATGGCCCCGGGTTTCGAGAGTTCACCAGGGTCCAGTCGTTAACCTTCTGTATTACAAGACCTAGGGCCATATGTAGGTAAAACATGAATACCGATTCCTTAATACCGAATTTTACCGATTCGGAAAATGCGAAGTAGATAAAAAAAATCGGTAAACATTACCGATTCGTTCCGAATCGGTAAAACAAAAATACCGAAAAACCAATACCGAATCGGAATTACCGAATTTATTACCGAATCGGTAAATACCGATTCGGTAATTCAAGAATTCGTAATTCAATGAATCAGCCAATCCTGTGTCACCCAATCACCTCCCAAACAGGAAGTGGCCACACCCAGGCAGCTGCACAGGACCTGGAGCTTACTGTGAGGCAGGCAGGTGCGCTGAGGAGCCAGCAGCAACAGAGCCTCACAGCTACAAACAAGAAATTAAAAAAAAAACTGCATTGAAATGGCCAGCCAGGACAGGGAGAAGGAGGGAAGTGAGAGGAAAAGAAAGCTGAAGTTCAGTGACAAGGAGCTGGAGGTACTGATCCAGTATGTCAGTCAGGACCATCACAGGCTTTTTGGTAAGCAGTCCCTCCATGTACCTGAGTCTCAAAAGAGACAAATCTGGATTGGCATACAGGACAAAATAAATGCCATAGGTGTGACCCAGCGTACCATTGAGGACATCAAGAAGAGGTGGTACGACCTCAGGAAGACGGCGAAAGCAAGGATGGCAGAGAGGCAGAGGCAGGCTGGCAAAACAGGTGGAGGAAAGAACAGAGCACCAGCACCAACACCACTGGAACTGATAGGTGGAGTCCACCCTCCAGCCGGAGAGTGTGAGGGGCGTGGGAGACGCAGACAGCTCTGCCAGAGCAGCAAGGAAACAAAGTAAGACGTATGCCCAGCATGCTGTGCTATCCCCTCCCCAACCCCAATCCCCATAGTGGCATAGGGACTCACACTCCACTCCATGTCTTACTCATTACCTGCTATGCATTTTGGGGGATGTAGTTAGAGGGAACTGATGTATAGGACAGTCAGGCTAGCAAACACAATAGCATGTAAAAGTAATTGGCAATCTCAGGACAATCACTATGATCTGTAGGCATGATGTTTAATGTAATTCAAATGCAGACAGAGCAGTGAGTATATCTACATTTGTGTCATTACAGGCGAGACATCTCGCAGTGCTGCAGAGGGGAGCAGAGCTAAGACAGCCAGGCCAGAGGGGAGGCAACGTGAGGAAGAAAGCATGCCTGCAGGGACCACAAGTTCCGCGCAACCACAACCACCAACTCCTCCATCACAGGCATCACCACAGCGCCAGGGAACGCCGCCATCCCCTCATACCCAGTCCCCACTGCGCCAATCACCAACACCCCCACCACCACCACAGTCAGGCAGGAGGCATGCCGTGGCCACCCGCCAGCAGATGGAGGAGTCGTCGGAGGAGGGCACAGGGAGCTACCAGTCTCCAGTCCATGACGGAGGCAACAGGGAGAGGGCTGGTACTCCATCTGAGGGCACCCACAGTTCATCGAGACGCCGCAGGGCAAGGCCGGACAGTCCTGAAGCATCCGAACAGGGTGAAAGTGTGTTTGTTGGACTGGAAGGCAACATGCTGAAGGTCCAGCGCCTGCAATGGAGGGAGATGAGATCACTGCACAGGGAGGTGGCACATATTAACAAGCACATGCACAGGATGTTAAAGGGCATCAGTGCAATGGGAGACAACATGTGTGAGGGAATGCAGAGAGTAGCAACCTCTGTGGACAACCTCTGCAGCCAGCTGGAGCAGGACCGTCTTGGCAGGCGCAGGGAGAGGCAGAGGCTCCAGGCCTATACCAAAGCTGTGAACCGGCTGGCCACTGCAACCTCACTGATGTGTCGCAGGTCCATCGCCATGCAGGAGGAGATGGCGCATTGCAGCAGGGATGTGGCCAGGGGCATGGTTTCAATGACCTCTGCATTAGAGCTCCTGCGGAATGCGAAGGCGGCCACAATGGAAGGGGGGGGACAGTGAGGAGGCTACCAGCCGTGGTAGCATTACGTCCTCTTCCACCGAGGGCAGGAGGCGCAGCGAACGCCACAGCGCTGCGCAGGAACAGTCTGACACTACAGACAGTGTTGGCAGGGAACATGCACATGCAGCGCGTGGCAGCAGAAAGTAGGGACCACTGCCTATTGCCAAACATTAGATGGGTGAGGTAACCCATGTCCAAATGGACACTGCTTACAATACTAGTGGTGTGCTTATTAAACACCATAACATAAAACTGTTACTGGCTCTGTCTCATTACTCACTCAGAAATAGTTTGACGGTATCTCTGCCCGTCTCTGTCTCCCATCATGTTCAACTGCAACACCAGCTGCGCAGGGCTCTGGCTGAGGGTTGTCCTCGTCCTCGTCCTCAGAGTCAGTTAGTTCCACTGCTGTTCCTTGTTTTGTGGCCAGATTGTGTAGCATTGCACATGTAGCAATAATTTTGCAACATTTGATGGGGCTGTACAGACGTGCACCTCTGTAGTGTAGTTCCTATCATCCCAATAGGCTCTGCGCATTGGAATAATACCTACAGCAGTAAAGGCCTAGACCAGACGTTAACTAGGTCTACTACTGTCGATACTAGACTTAAAGTTTTGGGTTTGCCAGCTTAGCTCAGAGTTCACTAGAAACTTTCTCGAATGTTCAAGGAGGACTTAACTTCCCTGATTAGACAAGAAGGGATTTAGTTTCTGACAACCATAGAACATGACAACTTTGCTCTCCCCTAATCAAGAGTATATCTCGAGAGTCGTGTGAACAAAAGGCTATTTATTCTACTCAGTCAGTACGTGCATTCTTAGTCTCATCAGATTGTAGAGAAAAGGAAGAGACGGGCGTGTTCAATAAAAAGGTGTTATTTATTGATCAGTCTCTTTTCTCGTACAAGAGAAATGGATCGATATTATTGCAATACTTATAGTTAAGTAAAGTGCATACATTAGAAGCAGAAGTATAAAATAATACTGTAAAAACATTGATATGGTTTCTAAGCCATATGATGTTTTAAAATGAATAAAATATATTACATACACATATACATTTGACTAAACGTACTCAACTGGTGTTTCTAGATACGCCTACCCCGTGTACCTGACCTAAGTCTAATACGTGGGCGGGAATAGAAAGTTACAGTTTAAGTTAAGTTTGTTTTTGCCAAGTAAATAACTTAAGAATTCTCTGTGAGGGGTTATTCAGTTCTGTACCTGGAAGTTAGGATGAATGAGGAATGGTATCTCTCTCTCTGGTCTCGATATTCCAGGCTGCCTGCGAGGGCTACCCAGAAACGCCGGGGCTGGAATTCTCGGCAGGAGAAGTCAGCGCGTCTCTCAGCGCGTCAGGAAGGCGGGGCTGCTGCCAGCGGGGTCTGCTCTGCTCTTGGCTTCGGCAAGTATGGCTGCTCCGTCTCGTCACCACGCGTGTGTTTGCATAGGGCAAGATCGGTAATATTTATACCTTTAAGGTGCCGAGATTGACGTAAGGATGGACATAGATACGTCAATAAGGATGTCATACGACTTGCTCGTTAGCACATTCTTTTACTGAAGTTCTCGGTGAAATCAAAACAATGGCCGCAGGGTTTTGCCCAGGTTGTCATAGGTTTGATTTGTTATGAGAACTCCGTATGCCTTATCAGGGGCTGGAGGAATATCGCTTGTCTAATTAGATCGCAAGCGTTATGACCTAATCAGATAACACGTTCCTGTGCCGTAGTGTGACTGCGTCAGATAACGGTATCTGCATCATGGGGATTTTCTGCCTCATGGGCTGATTACTAGTTAACTTGTTAGTTTACTAACCAGAATAGGGTCAGGAATAGGGGGATCGATTCAGAACCTATAGGAATACATCACACCCACTCCACGCTAACTATGTACATATTTACTAATCTATGCATAGTATAACATAGTACAACATACTATAGAGTATAGTGTATACCTTACCACCCCAAAATACATAAATGCATTTCGAAATTTTTCAAATATACGGAAAAATTGCAGACATATGTATTGTATGCACTCAAGCTGTAGAATAATGCCAAAGTAATCGCATTTGTATACATTATTGCTTATTTGGTATATGAGAATTACACATGAAATGGCTTCTTAATACAGAAAAAAAGTTCGAGACCATTCCATCACAGAATAAAATATTTATGAACGTATCAGCGGGCAGCTACTGTCTATAAGCTATCTAAAATTTAGAAACCTTAGTTCTTTAAGAATAGTTCTTACTTTAAGCAGAAGATAGTGTCCCGAAAAATATGCAAAAATATTTGGGGCTGCTGAAAAATTGCTGTCCGTGAACTGGAGGGAAAATCTGTTCATGTGACTTTATTTTTAAAGTTGAAGGCCGAATTCAGGGAACGCCGTGTGCGAGCTTGCTCAAAAGTCTCTATTTCTGCTCTGGTGAGAACATCATATCATTTAGGCTTTCGAAAAAACTGTCAACAGCTTCCTGGGAAAGTTCCACTAACTCGGAAATAGGTGTAATCATGCATTCTTGCGCATGATTGTCTCCATTGACATTCTGATTTGCATTACTGACAGAAGGTCGTACCTGTTCGATGCTGCTTTCATCTTGAACTTCACTACCCATCAATCGTAGTGGTGAAGCTTCCACGAATGCCGTCATCAGGATTGGTAGCCTTTGAGGGCAGCACAAAGCATGAACCTTGATCGGGCTCAACAATGTTTCTGCATCCATTGGCGCATCCGATTGTAGCGTTAGACAGGTGTCTAACACGCATTCTTCTCCGCATAGCAGACACCTCAATACAGGTAAAACACATCTTTGCCACATTGGTCGAAATGATAGAAACCAAGTCATGTTCAGGTCTCTAAGCCGGGAGAGTCCCAGGATTTTTGATATCCGGTCCCGGTATCCAATGGCTAGGATTGTTTCTTCCCTTGTCGCAAGAGTTTTGTCTGTGACATGGGTTGCCATAACGAAAAATAAGGACTAAGAATAGGATTCCTGCAATTAGTCCCAGGATCAGGGGAAGTCCGCCAAAAATCGAATGGACGAAATCTGGAAAAATACCCAGTATGGCTTTGAATGGTGTTAATGCCATCGAAAATACTGTCTTAAATACCTTTGAGACCCCATTGGTATCAGAAATATTTAAGATTTCATTCAGGATTTCCGCGAAATGTACGGGGGAATTAGTTGATAATAATGTATGTATCTCTGCAGTCGTCCTTGCGACTTGTAGATCATACGTTTCTTTTGATGACGAGAGCCTGGTAGGCGTCTGAAGAAGCACTGTTTTCATTCTGCTTAAAGTATCTATTCGAATAGAAGTAATTTTCAAATCGGGCCATGCCCTTGCCTCCCTGTCTGGGAAGGAGCTGGGGAACAATGAGCGTCCACAGCACTTGACCTTCGCAGTCGTAGTTACTAGATAAGGAGTCCCGGGCATAAGACTACAACATTTGCGGTCTACAATAAGAATGTAACTCCCATTATAGAGTCTTTGAAAGAATGGTTCTATTTCTGTTGCAGGTGCGCCTTGCTGGTGACATGAAAGGTTGTATGAATTCCCTTCACAGGCTCCATGCAAACTAATTCCGTTACACAGAAACGTGCCGCTTAGTGACATCGCACAATTATTGCCACTAAGAAACACTTTCTGTCCTTTATTACTGACACATGCATGTGAATAGGGCAGGTTCCATGTTGTTTTAAGGTATCCTTTTCCCAATTTCTCGTACATGCCAGCCTGTATATATTTTTGGCAGTATTGAAACCTGAAGGTTGAGATTGGAATATTTATTATCCCATGTATTATCCATTCACTGACAGGTCGTTCTGACATTGTCATTGGTAATCTCTCAAGTTTCTCAATGCTCAGGATTGTATAATCAGCACCCTTCTGGGCCATACTGATTTGTCTATCAGTAAGGTTAAAGATATAGAATAGTGACGTTGTGTTGATTAAACGCCAAGGCACATAGCCTGAACGCAGATTTTGTAACGTCCAGCCAAGCTGTACAATAGAACGCAATTGGGACTGACCGTGTTGTAATAACAGTAAGTCTTGCGATAATATGTCGATTGCTGAAGACACAATGCTGTCCAAAGAAAAAATTCTGGAGGACAGAGTCATTAACCCATTGTCCACTACAGAAAGTGATTTTTCCAAATTAATACGGTCAATTTCCCGTATTCTCTCTGCTGTTTCAATTTGAGTAACCTTCCAGGCCTCATTGTATGCTGCATATACAGAGGCTGCTATGAAACGCTTTTGACGCTGTTTGCGTGGTCCCAAAGTGAAATCACGCAAGTCAGCACCATCAGTAAGTAAAGTTAGGTGTTGCTTAATTTCTGCCAGTGTGGAAGTTTGTAGCCATTGAAGGCATAATTTGCCCACACTGTAGGTGGTTATTATCCCTGGGTGATGTCTTTGAGGATATCTAGGGTCTGGCCTGGTCATTTTGAACCCCTGTGTTTTGTTCAGGAATCTGTCTTGACAGTTATTAGTATCTGTGGGCCAGATCAACCACTGTTTCCAATCAGGATGTGTTCTGTTTTGGTTTAATATATGGTTTACATCTATCTCTTCATCTGTAGAAGTGTTGCTAAACATTGTTGGTTTTGGAATAGACGGTTTAATTAAATCTTTGATTTTGGCTAGGCCAAGACAGGTGGTTTGTTGAACAGTGTCATTTAAAAATATCATTTGTTCTGGGATCATGCAGGCTCTAAACAAAGCTTCTATACCCTGTACTTGCCATTCTTTGGTACCCCAAACACTTTTCAATTCAACATTTTTGTCCCAATAATCAAAACCAAAAGTATTCATTTTTTCAAAGAATGAGTCTGAATATAACAATTTTGTGTTGGTTATCATGGTCTTGGTCCCTGTTTTGTTTGACAATTTAAAATAAAATGTTTCAGCATTACTTGTGTTAAAACCTGAAAAATATGAATATTTGTCGTAAACGGTTCTTGAGCTCCCTTTTGGAGGTGTTGCACAATGTTCCCATTGATTATAATTTAAAACATTTCTAGGTTGTGCAGATCTATGTAAAAAATGGTTACCATAGTGGTTATAACAGTACATACTATCATAATTTGTAGAACCCTGCAAATAATCATGTTTGGTAAATTTAGCAGACATTACTAAGTCAGACATCATATTATTAATGCTTTCGAAGTCCCAATCATCAGCAAATGAGTTTGGTTTTACAAAGTCACTCAAGGAGATCTTAATTTGGTGTGGATATTTCAGGATTTCGACCGGACCATAAATTTCATAGTCAGTGTTGTCCCAAGCTACCCCACCAGGTATCGGATTGGCAGTGAAGTTGGCTGAAGAAAGTTCTCTTTTCTCGACGTGTGAAGATGTGTGTGGTTTGAGGATCAAGTTGATTTTCTGACTTGCTGTGTCCATTTTAGCATATTTTCCCTCAATGAATCGTCCCAAAGTTAGTATCATGATGAGCCATAGTATGAGGATAAATGCACCAAAACCCACCCAAAATTCAATCCATGGAGAAATCAGATATGTTTCTTTCAGTTGTTTCAAAAGTTCTTTAGCTTTATCTTTAAAGGTTTTTGATGATGGCTGTGTCTTTGATTCACTGAAGCCTTCAGAGGAATCATCGAAGTTTATGAAGTAGCCGGATGCAGTTCTGTCAATTGTTCCAATTGGTTCAGGATTTCTGTTTCTTGCATTTTCGTTTGGTACTTCAGTATAGATTGGTGTGTCTCTGCTAAATGTTTTTATTTGGGATTTCAGAGGTCTTAGTTCTATTGCATTGTTGCATAGTCCATGTTGTTCTTCTGTAGGCGTTTCGAATGTGATGAGCCTCTTTGTTAGGACCTCTGTACTGGTAGCAAACCTTGGTGTTCTGCTACTTATTGGGAGTCCACTTGGCCTACGGTTTGTCATCGGCCACATGATTGTGGTTTTACCAGGTCGATGGATACAACTCGGTTCTCCTTTTTACCAGCAAGTGGCGATAGTACAACTGATCTTGTCCCGTTGACAGACAAGACAGGAACTGCTTTTCTGTAAGAAGGCCCAAATTCCTTCTTTACCGCGATCTTCTCCCTGACTAGATCCCCGACTTTTGGAATCCAGACAGGTCTTGCTGGGACAGGTGGTGGTTCTTCAGTGGTTGTTGGCTGTTGTTTCAACTTTATGTTGCTCAGGTCTTTTCTTGTTTTGTTTAAGTCCTGCAAAATAGCCAAACGGTCTTTGATATCAAAGCTTTTTTCTTTCACCACTGAAGTCTGACTATCAATGTCAGAGATCATCATCCTAGTTCCAAATAATAATTCGTACGCACTGAATCCCTTCAGAGAATTTCTTGGCAAGTTATTGAGACTACGTTGGACACTTATTAGATGTTTGACCCACCCAGCTCCCGAACCTAATATCCTTTCCGCTATAGATTGCTTTATGCCTTGGTTTTTTCTTTACACCATCCCGTACCCTCAGGAAGGAAGTGAGAAGATTCCCGCTGGGCTATGCTCATTTGGTCATGTTTCCCCTCAGGCTTGAGGGCTAGAGTGGAGACAATGGTCAAACGTAGCATGCTCTTAGCGTATATGCCATTTAGACTCGCAAATCTTTGTATAACAGTCCAGACGTCAGCCGAGTGCTGGTGATCTACATTATAAGTGGAAACTAGCCTGTATATGTTAATCGCAACCCTTCCTTTTTACTCCTGATTTTTACTGGAGTAAACCGACGAGGTATTAAACTATTTCTCTCCCCACTGCGATCTCTATTGCAGTTTGGGCAGTTTTTTACAAACATGGTGTGACGCAGGCTCATGCCTGGCCACCAGTACCGTGATTGTAATTCTTCCAGAGAATCTTTTAGTTTGAGGTGTCTGAGACCCTCGCCCATATGTGCGTCTGCGATTAACAAGTTTCTCCTGTCCATGTTTGGAATCACTCTATCCCCCACTCCAGGGATTCGAGCAAAAGGGACGGAGTTTGCATCGATTATGTATGTATAATTGAGTGGGTAGTTGATCGGTAATGCTGAGCAGTCGCCTTTTGATGACGTTTTCACCGCCAGCACTGTTTCACCGTCAATGTATTTTAATGTACGCTTTTTTCGAACTACGGGAGCCGATTTAGTGGCTGCCGCTGCGGCTGTTTCAGCCAATGAATTCCCTGCAACGTGAACGCCATCACGCTGATGACTCAGTGAGTGTGTCACGTGAGTCTTTGGTAGTTCTTTTTTCAAAAGAGCTATTTGTTCCCAGAGCAGTTTCTGCTTTATTGTTGCATCTGTGTTATCTTTGTAACCGTTTTGAATCCATGTCTGCAAATCCTTGTTATATGATTTGACGCAGTAATATGAATCTGACACTATAAGTGTCGGGAATTCGCGATCCGCATTATCTAGCGCCATTTTCAAAGCTAATATTTCAGTTTGTTGTTCTGAATTAGTTTCTACTGAGTGTGTCTTTGTTAATAGAGGTTTTAGTTTACCTCCGCGCCACACTTCTTTTGTAATCCCACATGTGGGGTTGTATGCTTGTTCTCCCCAAACGGGGGGTTGAGCATGTCCGTCTGTATAAATTACACAGGCGTAATGTCGTAAAGGCAGAATGTCGATTGGCAGAGGGAATATTCTTTCATATTCTAGATTTTTCAACTCTTCTAGTTCTGGATCAAGGTAATAGTATACTTTGTCCGTTGTGATTGAATTCACCCATTGTATCCACTTTGGATTCAATGTTGTTGTTGGTAAATTACACGGTGTTGTTAGTGCCTCAAAGGCTGATTCTGCTGTTCTGACTGTGATATGTCTACCGTCAGCTTGATATTTTTCTGTAGCTATTGCGGTTTGAACTGCATGAACAATTCTTTCTGTACTGCTGAACTTCTTTTCAGCTTCTGTGTACAAGTGTGATTTGAATGCAATTGGTACCTTTTCTCCCTCATTAGAGGTCAGGTATGTGAATCCGCATCTCCCTGGGATGACTCGAATCACAAGATTGCGTGTGTTATCACGTGTTTCTAATTTTGTTTTAATTAGCATGTCTGTTTGTAGGGATCTCAAAATTTCTGTGTGTATTTGAGTCCAATTGGATCTTTTAAAATCTGGTTTTATCAGATCATAAAGGGGTTTGACCCTTTCTGCGTAATTTGTAATGTATGTTCTTCCGAAGTTTAGGAAGCCTAGAATTGACTGTAGGTTTTTTAGTGTTCTAGGTGCTTGGAGTACGGCACATTTTTCTAGGAAATTGTCAGCCAGGCTTTTGCCTTCACTTGATAACTCATATCCTAAGAATAGGACTGTCAGATGGGCAATTCTGGATTTTTTAAAGTTGAATTTGTAACCCTCTGCTGCGAACCCAAGTATTATGGTGTTCACTCTCTTCAAGTGAGTCTACAAGTCATCATCTGTTAAGTAAATGTCATCGACATAAGATAATGCTTCATCATCATATAGTTGTAGTAATTCTGTTACTCTCGCTGAGAATACCCCCGGGCTGTTCTTGTACCCCTGGGCTAACCGACAGAATTGTTTTTGAGTGCCATTTATTGAGAACGCAGTTAAATATCTGCTCTCTGGTGCTATGTTTTGACAAAAGAATCCATTAGAGATGTCTAATGTTGTTTTGTATTTTTTGCGCACTATGTTATTCATTAGTGCAGCACTGTGTGAGTTTTGCACTGCAAAAGTTTTGCAACATGTGTTAAGGTGTCGGTAATCCAAAACTAGACGATATGAATTGTCTGGTTTGGAGACCGGAAACAAAGGGTTGTTCATTTGTGAGGTGCAAGTTTCAATCACCCCCTGGTATTCTAGCTGATCTAGTATTTCATTTACCTGTTTTTTTAGCTTCTTGCTTAATTGGGTACTGCCTTTGTGCAGTAGGTTGTGATTTTAACTGGATTTTGTGAGGAGGAGAATCCTCATCCCATCCCACGTTATTTTTATATAAAGCAGGAGCTAGAGCCACTGACCACTTTCTAGCAAGTGTGTATTTTTTATGAATTGGAATTTGATTTGAGAAGGCAGGCATAATTATTTCTTCGCCATGAGGGCACTCCCTGACAAACTCTGGTGGCCAGTCTTTTTCAGCTAGAAGGATGTCATAGCCCTTGGAGAGATTATCCCAAAATAGTCCCCTTATTTTCCTAGTCTTATCCCCCTCTATACGCAATGTTATTTCGTATATTTTGTGAGGTTTGCTAACTCTGGTGTCCGCAGTTTCCACTTGAAGATATTCATTCGTGTCCACTGTCTCCAGATGATTCATAAGGACTTTGCGAGCTATGCTCACTTCTGCTGCACTGTCTAGCATTGTCTGAGCCCACTCTCCGTTTTTCAGTTGTGTCCTCAGTATTCTCGGCATTGTTAACTACCTTGATACTGGCTACCTTCTTTTTTGGAAATTGTAATTTCTTTTTTAGTTGAGCAGGTTCCTTGTCTTTGGACTTGGCGTGCTCTTCTCTTTGTTCTGATCGTCCTCTTCTTTCCGATTTCTGCGAGGAAGTCTGAAAAGATTGAGAGGGACGTGTATCAATGTCTTGATATCTATCAGGCTTTTTAATATTATCCCTATTTCTAAGGTTATATCTTTTCCCAGAGGGGTCACTCTGAGGTGACCTGTGTCTCTGGTTCGGAGATTTTTCTCTTCGCCTAGGAGACCTTCCTCGGGACTGGAATTTCTTTTCTTTAGGATTGGATTGTTTGTTTCCATCCCAGTTCTTTTTTGGTGATGTAGAATTATTATTAAAAAATATTTTTTCAGGACTTTCAATCAGTTGCGGTTTTACTGGTATTCCACCTAAACTATCTCTACCTAGTTCCTCATAGGATTTTTCTATGATTCTGGCAATTTCAGCTGGTTGGTCTGCTATATCTGTCTCTTTTAACCTCTGGCGGATCGCCACGTTTGCTGCTTCTCCTTTTATGTTGGCTAATAGTATAGCCGAGACCTGCTTGAAGTCTTTCAGTAATTTCATACCAAGAGTTAAAGCGGGTTCAGGACCATATTCATCTTGAATTTGTTTTAGCACATCTGGTATTACCGAAATGGAAGGAACACCGTGCGTTTTTGTGTAGATGGAAGCAAAGACTGTACCCCAAGTGTCACAGTCCTCTATGTGTGGTGCGATTCCCATTGGGAGACAGATAGTCAGAATCCTGTGTTTTTCTAATGGGGTGGTGTCAGGAAACACCGCCTCTATTTGGGTGATTTTCTGTGCCAACCAGAATGGTATTTGTTCCCGTTTAGCCGGTACTTTACCTAGGCAGGACTGGATGTTCTGTGGTGTAATTTTATTTGTGTTCCCCTGGTGAGGGGTCAGCTGTGGGAGTTTAATCGCTGGCTGAATTGTTGAAGTCCGCATCACATATTGGACTAATTGTCTGTGTATTTTTATTAATTGTTTTAGCTGTGTTAACAGCTCTGCTGCTGGCATCTCATTGATGTCTGGATGTGGTGTGTATCCGGCTAGGACCGGCCACGTTGCTCCTGGTCTACCTAAAGGACCGAGCCTGGTGATGTGATTATTATGTTTTAGGGCGCCATCAAATAAGAGCAAATGCTCTTGAAATTTGAGTGGTACTTCCACCTCCTCGAAAGGAGTGTACTCATTAGGAGGTTCCTCTATTTTGTAATAGTGGAAGTACTTTGTTACAGCATTTGCTGCTGGAAAATGTATCCATGAATAGTATACCTCTGTCTGCCGATATTCGTGTGCCTCAATTATGAATATGACTGTACCACCTCTAGGTGTCAGTCCATTTTCTATAAGTTTTAAGGTTATAGATTTCCTTTTGATGACCGGGATGAGTATTATATCCGGGTCTGCTTCCTGCATGGTAGCATCAGCTGCTGCGAGTTCAGTTGCTAATCTAACTGCCTCTCTTTCTTCATCACTGTCTCCCATTTTACCGACAGGATGGTTATTTTGTTTGTTTGCAGATCAGGTTTCTTGTGGAAACGAAGATTAGATTAGATGCACAATATTTTGGAACTGTTTATCCTTCAACGTTGACTATACCAAGAACCATACATAGGAGTTCCCTCCTGCGAGGTCTGGCGGATATAACCTTTCACCCACTCCAGACGTCTTTGGAGTATTGTGGGAAAAGGGGTCTGAGTGAGAAAGCACGACTGAGTTACTCTAAATGTCTTACGTTAGTTTTATCGCCCTTTCCAAACGCGTTGGGCGCCATGTAGTGTAGTTCCTATCATCCCAATAGGCTCTGCGCATTGGAATAATACCTACAGCAGTAAAGGCCTAGACCAGACGTTAACTAGGTCTACTTCTGTCGATACTAGACTTAAAGTTTTGGGTTTGCCAGCTTAGCTCAGAGTTCACTAGAAACTTTCTCGAATGTTCAAGGAGGACTTAACTTCCCTGATTAGACAAGAAGGGATTTAGTTTCTGACAACCATAGAACATGACAACTTTGCTCTCCCCTAATCAAGAGTATATCTCGAGAGTCGTGTGAACAAAAGGCAATTTATTTTACTCAGTCAGTACGTGCATTCTTAGTCTCATCAGATTGTAGAGAAAAGGAAGAGACGGGCGTGTTCAATAAAAAGGTGTTATTTATTGATCAGTCTCTTTTCTCGTACAAGAGAAATGGATCGATATTATTGCAATACTTATAGTTAAGTAAAGTGCATACATTAGAAGCAGAAGTATAAAATAATACTGTAAAAACATTGATATGGTTTCTAAGCCATATGATGTTTTAAAATGAATAAAATATATTACATACACATATACATTTGACTAAACGTACTCAACTGGTGTTTCTAGATACGCCTACCCCGTGTACCTGACCTAAGTCTAATACGTGGGCGGGAATAGAAAGTTACAGTTTAAGTTAAGTTTGTTTTTGCCAAGTAAATAACTTAAGAATTCTCTGTGAGGGGTTATTCAGTTCTGTATCTGGAAGTTAGGATGAATGAGGAATGGTATCTCTCTCTCTCTGGTCTCGATATTCCAGGCTGCCTGCGAGGGCTACCCAGAAACGCCGGGGCTGGAATTCTCGGCAGGAGAAGTCAGCGCGTCTCTCAGCGCGTCAGGAAGGCGGGGCTGCTGCCAGCGGGGTCTGCTCTGCTCTTGGCTTCGGCAAGTATGGCTGCTCCGTCTCGTCACCACGCGTGTGTTTGCATAGGGCAAGATCGGTAATATTTATACCTTTAAGGTGCCGAGATTGACGTAAGGATGGACATAGATACGTCAATAAGGATGTCATACGACTTGCTCGTTAGCACATTCTTTTACTGAAGTTCTCGGTGAAATCAAAACAATGGCCGCAGGGTTTTGCCCAGGTTGTCATAGGTTTGATTTGTTATGAGAACTCCGTATGCCTTATCAGGGGCTGGAGGAATATCGCTTGTCTAATTAGATCGCAAGCGTTATGACCTAATCAGATAACACGTTCCTGTGCCGTAGTGTGACTGCGTCAGATAACGGTATCTGCATCATGGGGATTTTCTGCCTCATGGGCTGATTACTAGTTAACTTGTTAGTTTACTAACCAGAATAGGGTCAGGAATAGGGGGATCGATTCAGAACCTATAGGAATACATCACACCTCCACTTTTGTGGAGGCAACGGAATCTGCTTTTAAGCAGTCCAAAGGTGCGCTCCACCACGTTGCGTGTGCTCTTATGTGCGACATTGTATCTCCTCTCCCTTGGGGTGGTTGGGTTGAGATATGGTGTGAGTAGGTAAGGCCGGAGGGCATATGCGCTGTCACCTAAATACAGAGGAAAGTGCCATTAATTTGTGTGACCAATAGCTTGAGCCAAGGTGTACATTAGGGTGTGTCACATTGATTTACCTAGTAGGTATCCTTCTCCAAATTCACCAGCAGCCAGACGTGTATGGATGCCACTGTTCCGGAATATGTATGAGTCGTGGGTACTCCCTGGGAATTTGGCCACGATGTCAGTTATGATGAACTTGGCATCACATATCACCTGCACATTAATGGAGTGGGTGGATTTGCGGTTGCGATAAATGTATTCTGTTGCTGCAGGTGGGCAGATTGGTATATGGGTCCCATCGATGCAGCCAATGACGTGTGAGAACTGTGCAAGTTGATGGAAATCCAGCTTGGTCATCTGCAGCTGCGCCTGTGTACTGGGGAAGGTAACGTAATGTTCCATTCTGTCCATCATGGCATCCAGGAAGGTGTTGAAAAAACGGGATAGACAGCTCTGTGACACACCACCCACTGCGGCTATCACACCCTGGAAACTTCCTGATGCCAGGAGGTGCAGGCAACAGAGTACCTGGACATGGGTGGGTATTGCGTGCGCCCTTGGTGTCTGATGCTCAAGATAGGGTTTTAGGTCCCATATTAGGTCAAGGATGGTGTGTGGGTGCAGCCTGTACCTTTCATGGATTTCTGGTTCAGTCAATTGAAACAATGTGATGCGCAGTCTGTACACCCGCTCTTCCCGTCTCCAGATCCTCACTCCTGCTGCTCTCAAGCGTAGCCGCCTTGCTATGAGGTAGAGGCCCGCCGTTGTGTTCACACTGTTGCATTTTTGGGCTGTTTTTATGCACTGCACCTGATTACCACCTGCTCAGGATAAGTGGTAAATACCGAATCGTTATTACCGATTTTTGTCAAATTCAGAAATACCGATTTTTGCTACATCGAATTTTGGGGTTTTTACCGATTCATTATTTCCGATTCGGTATTCATTGTTTCGGTGTTCTCCGATCGGTAACCAAGGAATCGGTAATTATTTAATGATTCGTTATTACCGATGCCATTCGGTAATACGTACATCTCACATGGCTAAATACCAGTCGGTAAAGCTGAAATTTACCGATTTTTGGCTTTACCGACCGGTATTTGGCCACCTACATATGGCCCCTAGTCCATTGCTGTCGCCTACTCCAGTTCTTCTCTCAGAATATGTTCTCCGCGTTGTGCGTCGTTTCCTCCCGATCTTCCCGGTCGTGTGGCATTACGCCATCCCTCCAGCCATTCTTGTACGTCTTCGGTGACAGAAAAAAACATGTTTTTCCTTCAGCTTCCACCCTTAACTTTGCCGGAAACAGCATTGAGTACTTGATTCCACGATCACGAAGGGTCTTTTTCACTTCAAGAAACCCACGGCGTTGCTTCGAGACTGCCGCTGTCTAATCCGGGAAAATGGTGATTGTCGCGTTGTCGAGACGCAATGGAGGAGCAGTGCGTGCAGCTTGCAATATGACGGCCCTGTCTCTAAAGTTGAATATACGGGCCAAAATAGGGCGTGGGGGCGCTCCTGGCTTCGGTCTTCCCCCGGGGACTCGGTGCGCCTTTTCGAAAGAGAAATAGTTGGACAGGCCTCGCGGTTGGAGGTGATTGGTGATGAGATCTTCAACAAATAGATCAAGGTCTGGGCCACCCGTCTGCTCCGGCACACCAATAAGACGGATGTTATTCCTCCTTGACCGCCCTTCTTGGTCTTCCAGCTTCGCAGCCAATAGTTTGTTGTCCGCCATGATTTGGTTCAATTGCTTTTTCAGCGTGGTCGTATCAGTCAATAGAGTTGCCGTGTTTCCCTCTACCTCTGATCTTCTAGTGGACATTTTTGTTCAAATCAGCTCGTATCAGAGAGAATTCCACTGAAAGAGCCCCAATGCGTGTGTCCACCTTGGTCAATGCGGTCATAATGTCTTGCAGTGTCACCTCTTGTGCCTCAGCATTATTCACGCTTGGTGCAGACAGGGCATCTTTGTCTGGTGAGTCAGTCTGTAATTTGGAATATGCATGTTTGTCTAGCTTTGCTTGATTCAGGCCTTTTAAATTCCTACTGCTCATCTTGGCGGTCAGAGTGAGTGCGCGCCCATCCTGGGATCAGGGGTGGTAGTCACTGCCGCCAGCCAGGGGGCTATTCAAACCCTCGCAGCCTGTCAGCTTTCACACCCCCGCTCCACTCCCTCAGCGCCCTCTCAATCATCCCAGGATTAGTATTGTTCTTGTGGAGTCAGCCCTTATTTATCCGTTAGTGCAGCCCTGAAATACGAGGTCACTGTTACTCAGGAGTGCTCACCTCTCCTTCAATATGTCGTCAATCATGGTACTCTCCCGCCGCCTTTCACTGTGTGTAAGTCGCTGGTTTTCTTCTCTGTGGTAGGTCTGCACAGTAGCTGCTTGTCAGTGCACCCATTGCGCCGCCAGTCTAGTGCCGCAGGTATTGTTGTGCCAAGCGGGTGGGCCTGGAATTTGTACACCCGCCTGCCCATGACCGTTATTAAGATTGGCACCAATTGCGTATTGCCTGCGGAGCGGTGGGCGCTTTATGGGTGTCAGCACTTACCGGATCTTTGCGATTAAGCGCTTCCCTGGACGTTACCGGTTGTGGTGATTCAATGAAGGGCTTGCACAGTACCTGTATCGTTCACAGCCAGTCGGCCACCACCTACGCCGCAGCCCGTCTGAGACGCCGTTTCGCCACGGTCGGCTGCACTTCTACTTTAGACCCCGGTGTGCCTCGCCGGGTTAGGCCGCTGCTGGTTTCCTGCAATCAAAGCCCCAGGGAGCGATCGTATTGCTCCAAATTTAGATTGCTGGGCAGTCAGGGTCCACTGCTACCTCGGCCCTCATTGTAGAGCGAGAATGCCGCAGTATAAATGTGCGGATTAGCGAACCTCGGAGCCTCTCTAGGCTGTGGCCATTTTCTTCGGCTGCTAGCCACGCCCCCCGCTATTCTCCATTTTTAATGCATGAACAATGTTTTCCCCTTGCTTAAAAAAAACAGACCTCTGGGACGAGTGCGTCAGATAGTACGAAGGGAATGTTTACACATCACAAAGGTTGTTTAGCAATTAAATATGACCAGAATAATTAAAGAGTCATACAGTTTAGAGTAGAATGGAAAAGAAAGATGAACTTCACGTGGTATCCAGAAGTTCACTATATATTTATATATATATATATATATATCAATCACGATCCGTCCTGTCGCAGAGGGAGCACTTAGCAGGTTGGTGCTGGAATCGGGACCAGGACAGGGTCCCGTATTTTTAATCCACTCGAAAAAAGTAATCCAGCACTCCGCTTGTTAGAGATATTTCAATTTATTCAGCACACTGTGATAGCCTACGTGTTTCGAACCAAATGGTTCCTTCTCACGGCAGCATTAAACAGTTGTCCTACTTTGCTTTCTATATTTATGTGTGTAGGACTTCATAGTGCATTATGGGATATGCAGTTTAGTGCAGTTTGTGCTTAAACCCAAGTTATTAAGATGAAAGCAGTCTTGTCATGATTTCATGACTCACATTTGAATTACTGCATTAACAAAAAAATTTCGTTCACATTGCAATGTGTATACAACGTGTTAATATTAAAGGCTAAGTGCCAACTAAAGATAAATCATTTGTTAAGCATGCACATTTTTCCACTTGATGCAGTATTATGGCGACTTGGCAGTGTATTGTTGTTGCACATTAGTGGATCCCAATTGTTCTAATCATAAAGCTGTTTGTTTTAGCATTCGATTCATTTTTTTTTGCAAAAACACTTTTTATTGGTAATCAAGTGCCGAGCATACAGTACAAAATAAAAGCATCTCAGACATCAGCCAACGATGTATTAAATCAGCTCAGGTCAATCAAGACACCTTTTATGTAGAACTGTCCCCAACTTACCCGCCCCACCCCGCAATCCCCCCCTCGTAGCCAGTGTGCCGCTTTCCTCCATCCCAGTCATTAACACGCTATCCCCATCTGCCCAGGACAGGGACCTCAATGAAGGGTAAGTGGTGTCATTCAACGGAGTGTCAAAACCCCCCAGGACTGCCATCAGTAATTGTAAGTAGTGTGTGTGCCTTGGTGAGTGTGAGAGATCCCAGGCTCAGTGCCCTCACTCTGAGGTCCCTCCCTCATCTCCACTTTGGTCTCCATCCGGCTGTTGGAGCGCTACCACCAGGGCCTCCCACGCCCTGGCCACCTCCAGCGCCTTGTCATTATCTAGGCTCCTAGCTTGTCGCAGCCGCAATGTACTCTCCGCTTTCGCCCAGCGCTCTAGTGTGGTCTTCCAACGCGGGTAGCTGGGGCCTTGAATAGATTTCCAGTGCATGGAGATTTCACGTTTAGCCAATATCAAGCCCAGGTCGCAGAATTTGCTGGTGACTCGAGTGCGAGGGGTGTGAGGGAACCACAGTAATAGGCATGTACCTATGTCAGGAGCGATCTGCCGGTCCGTGACAGCATTCAGGCAGGACATTACCGCCTCCCAGTAACCCGTCAGTTTGATGCAAGACCAAAACATGTGGGCGAAGTCCGCGTCCGCAGTCCCACATCGGGGGCAAAGCGAGGAAGCACCCTCAAAATATTGCGAGATTTTCGTCGGCGTTAGGTACGCTCTGTGTAGGGTAAAAAACTGGACCAACTGGAACCTGGCGTTCCTCGTACCCTTCCATGCTCTGCGCAGTAGCTGTGGCCACGCCGTGTCAGGAATAGATCGCCCAATGTCCGCCTCCCACTTGGCTCGCAGCCCATCCATGGGCCGCAGGGCAGCTGTCGACAGCCGCCGATAAAGACATGTGACAGCCTTGTAAGTGCCAGCGGCCACCACCACATACTGACAGCACTCCGATGTCGGCGGTTCAGTGAGCCCACATTTCCAGTATCGGCGAATACCAGCCACTAAAGCGGCGTGGAGCAGATATCCACCTCTCGGCAGATCGTAAGAGTCCCGCAGCTCCTGAAACGGGAGCAGCGAGCCATCCTTGTAAAGGTCGCCGACCATCTGCAGGCCAAGCTCCTCCCAGACCGCCAGTGCCGACCAGTCACCGCCATGCGGGAAGGCTGTGCACATCCCGAGTGGAATTTCGGGGGCGTAAGGGCGAACGGCACCGGAGCGCTTGTGGGCCCGAAGCCAACAGCTGCGAATCGTCCGTTCCTCCAAAGTGAGCTGAGCTAGGTCCAGCTTCTGGCCCATGACTATAAAGGAGAGGAAATGTCTCGGGAACAATTTGCCTGACACATCGTCCGGGCCGCGGAACTCCAAAGCCACCGCCTGGGTGAGCCACTGCAGCTGCGCGGCCAGGTAGTACCACTCAAAATCCGGGGCCGCAAGGCCCCCGTCCGCTCTGGGGCGCATCAGCGTAGTCAGCGCAACCCGTCGTCTACCCGAACCCCAGATGAACCCCGTCGTAAGGGAGCGGAGTCTGCCGAAAACTGACGCGGGAATCCAGACCGGCAGGGTGCGAAACAGGTACAACAGTCGGGGGAGTGCCACCATCTTCAGCAACGCGACTCGTCCCGCGACTGAAAGCGGCAGCGTCCGCCAGAAACCCATGCATCCCTGTAGATTCCGAATCGCCCTGTTGATGTTACCGTCCAGGAGGGCCGCGGGCGAGTGGTAGATGAGAGTGCCCAGATAGGGGAGGCAATGGCGCTCCCATCGCAAGGCACCCTCCGGCTGGATGTCATCGGCCTCCGGAGTCAGCGGGAAGAGGCAAGACTTCCCCCAGTTGACTCTCAGCCCCGAGAGACGACCAAAATCCGCCAGGAGCCGTTCGGCCCCGCGTAGGGAATCTCCCGTGTCCGCCAGAAACAACAGACAATCGTCCGCATAAAGAGAGATGTAGTGGGTGTCGGCTCTCAGCGGTAGTCCTGCATACGCGCGGCCCATCCGGGCGTGCGCAGCCAGCGGCTCTATGGCCAATGCAAATAACAAGGGGGATAGAGAACACCCCTGACGGGTCCCCCTACCCACCGCGTAAGAGGCTGAAATGGTGGTCCCCGTTTTGACACGGGCCGTTGCCCCGGCATATAGCAAGGCAGTCCATTTCACAAAGCGTTCGCCCAGACCAAAGGCCTCTAGGACGCGAAGCAGGTATGGCCACTCGACGCTGTCAAATGCTTTCTCGATGTCAATCGAGAGGACCGCAGCACCTGGAAAGTCAGCGGCCTCTCCCCCCATGATCCGGAGCAACCGGCGCACACAGGTGGCAGTGGTGCGTTGAGGAATAAAGCCCGCCTGGTCGCCATGCACCAAGGAGCGCATGTGGGTTAGGAGCCGCGTCGCGAGGATCCGGCTCAGGATCTTGTAGTCCGTGGTGAGCATGGAGAGCGGGCGGTACGCCGAACGGCTGCTCGCATCACCCTCTCGCTTCAGTAAAGGTATCACTAAGGCCTCCCGTGTAGACGCCGGCAAGCATCCCGAATCCCAGGCCTCTTGGTAAACCGCCTGCAGACGCGGAACCAACACATCCGTGTAGGCCACATAAAATTCGATCGGGAGCCCATCTGTACCCGGAGTCTTGCGGCGGGCCATGTGTTTGATGGCCACCCTGATTTCTCCCACGGAGATATCGCCGCCCAACTGATTCGCATGCTCCGGGTCGAGCCTGGGCAGCTGCGCCGCCGCCAGGAACCCCTCCAGCTCCTCCGGAGGGTCCGGCATCCTGCTCCTATAGAGGTGTTTGTAATACTGATGGAATTGGTCGTTAATGTCCACTTGCGTGTAGGCCATGCGCCCCTCTGGGGTGGTCAGTGCCACTATTGGGGAGCCTCGGGTCCCAGGACTGGCCAGCCACGCCAATAGCGAACCCACTTTGTCTCTTTCGGCGTGAGCCCGGACAAGGAACTCTTTATAATCGAAGCAGCGCAGTTTTTCCAACGCTGCCGCCACTACCTCCCGAGCCTCTGAGACCGCTCCAAGAGCTCCAGGGTCCGCGTGGCTGCGCCTTTCCTCAGCACGCAACCTGTCCTCACCGCGCTCCACATCCTGTAGTAGGGTTTTTCGGACACCCGCGGTGGCCGAGATACAGACGCCCCGAACCACCGCCTTAAAGGCGTCCCACTCCAGTGCCCGGCTGGAAGCCGTGCCCACATTGGCGTCAAAGTACCCTTCCACCCCGCTACGCACACTGGCCTTAAATGCTGGGTCCTCCAGCGTCAGTGGGTTCAACCGCCACGTTGGGATAGCTTGACGTTGCCTCATCCACCGCATCGACACCAGGCAGGGGTTGTGGTCAGACACCGTCCTGGTCAAGTACTCGCTGTGGTGGACCAGGCCCTGGATGTCCATTGAACACAGAATGCTGTCTAGGCGAACATGCAGATCGTGTGGGGGGGAGTAAAAGGAGAAATCCCTTTCCGTTGGATGTTGGGTCCTCCAGGCATCGACTAGGCCCCAGCTACCCTGCCATGCTCTCCTACTCTGCGCCAACTTGTGAGCCGCTGCCTGCGCTAATGGTGGGTGAGAGCGATCCAGGTCCACGTCCAGCACTGAGTTAAAATCCCCCCCAAGCAGGACCGTACCAGCCAGGACAGTCGCCAGCTTCCCAGACAGTCGCGCAAAGAAGGCAGGCTGGTCTACGTTGGGGGCGTAGACGCTGCAGAGCGTCACGTCCCTCCCATCTAGGCGGCCCTGCACAGCAACAAACCTCCCCTCGGGGTCAACTATCGTCACCAGAGGCTGGAAGGGAACCCCCGCCCGGACCCATATCAAAGCCCCCCGTGCGAAGGCCGAGTAGGTGGTGTAAAACATATGCCCCCGCCATCTGCGCTGCAGGGCCCGTCCCTCGGTTTGATCAATATGGGTTTCCTGCAGGAAGGCAACCTGAACCCCCCTGCGGACAAGCTGGGCATGAACCCTGTGGCGTTTCAGCATGGAATTCAGACCCCTCACATTCCAGGTCACACACTTCAGGTCAAGGAGGGTCCCCATTCCTTTCGACACACACTATTCCAATGAAAGCAACTTTCGCACGCACACCGGCTACTCCCCAAGAAACGAACCCGGACATTCCCCAACAACCCCGTGTCCCACCCCTCCCCAGAATAGGTCCCCAACAGTAGAAACCCATCCAAATGAGCAAGTCCCAACAGTAACAGTCTCTGGCAACAACCAGAGTCCCACAGTAGTTGTGGGAGAAGAGGGGGTGGCCTGTCGCCCTTCCCAACAGACCGCAAGCAGCTCGCTCTTTTAAGCCAGTTAGGCCTCCCCCTCGTGCCCCAAGTGTCCCGCATCCCCTCTGCTAGGAAGGCGATCCGCACCTCAAAGGCTGGCCGCCCAGCTCCAGTCCCAGGCCCAACAAGTCAATGCCGCCACTGCCCCAAACCCCGGACAGGAACACAGCAGGCTATACGATACCATTGCAGGGGAGCATCAGCCTCATTCGTCTAGCAAACCATCTGCAGTCCCAGGCGTGACATGGGGTGGCGCGGGGTCTCCAACCACCGACTCCTCCGATGTCCCCCCGTCCGTGCCACCTCGAGATCCCGACTCCACACCCGTCGCGGCGTCCAAGGTCCGGGAGATATCAGTGACCGCCCGGAGGGCCTCCCCGCGCTCCAGCTCAGTCTGTGATGCCGTAGGTGTCCGAACCTTCGGTGGTCGTTTCTTGCGCCTCTTACCCCGTCTGGGTCTTGGCGGTGCCCGCCGCTGTTCCCCGGTCGCATGAAGTGCATCCGCGCCAGTCTTGTAGAGCTCCAGCCAGTCCCAAACGTCGTCGGGAGTGTCATAGAAGGAAGATTTGCCATCGAGCATGATCCGTAGGCGGGCTGGGAACAGGAGAGAGTAGCGGATGCCCTCCTCCCGGAGCGCCTTCTTAACCGCCAGGAAGGTCGACCGCTGTCTCTGGACTTCCAAGGAGTAATCCGGATATATAGAGACCTGGGCGTTGGCCACTCTATAGGGCCCCAGAGCTCGCGCCTTTTGCAGGATGAGGTCCCGGTCCCTGTAATGCAGCAACCGCGCCACCACCGGACGGGGAGGCCGGCCCTCGGCCGGGGGACGAGCCGGCACGCGGTGAGCACGCTCTAGAGTGTAGAACGGCGAGAGCCCCTCCGGGACGACCACATCTCGCAGCCAGGCCTCCAGGTAGCCCAACATGTCGGTCCCCTCAATTTTCTCTGGTAGGCCCACCACACGAACGTTGTTGCGGCGGTTGCGCCCTTCTGCATTCTCCGCCCTCTGCTCCAGTATGTGCACCCTCTGTTGCAGTTCCCCCAGCAAGGCGTCCGCCGCTTTCGACGAAGGTTCCAGCTCAGCAATCCGGGTCTCGGTCTCCTTGACCCGATCCGCCAACTTGCTGTGGTCAGCACGCAAGAGGCCCAGGCTCGTAGACACCTGCCCGATGTCATGATGCAGGGCCTCCCTGGTGTCCGCGATGGCCTTCAGGATCAGCTCCAGCTGGTTTTGCGGCAGCCCCGCCGCCGGGACGGTGTCCGGAATGGGGCCCTGGTCAGCCGCCGGCCCCTCAGCAGCGTCAGGCGGGGGTTTTAGTGGGCGTTTCCCCATGGGGGTGGTTGCGTCTCGTCCCCGCAGCAACAGGGTCGGCGTCCCCACCTGCGTCCGACTCACCAGGCCGCAATCCACAGGGTCGGTCGCCGCGCTGCACTCCCCCTGGGTCCGCCGGCCCCCGTGACCAGCAGCTCTCCAATGGCTCCTTGATCCAACTTGTCGCCTCGCAGTCCACCAAGCACAAGGTGCCCCGTTGAGTGCACCGCGCCCCTAAGTCCGCAAGCAATGTACAGGTCACCAGTCCAAAATGGCGACAGGGGCGGCCCTCCTGGGTGCCACGGAAGCGGGGTCAGGGAGTGGCGCGCCCGGGCTCCAAGAAACAGTTCCCCCTGAGGGTCCCCGAAGCCAGGCCACTAGGCTCCACGGCGCCAGCAGGGTCCCTCGACGGCCACAGGCCAGGGGTCAGCGCAAGATCCCCTCCACTCAGGACGGTGGCACAGGGTCCGGCCCCATCTCAATCCCGGGGCCCGAGGACCGCGGCTCCGCACTCCGCCAGGCCGCGCAGGGCTGGTCAGCACCCCAAGCCCGCGCTCCACAACTTGCGCACAGTGGGGTCTCCCAAAGTCAGGCTGGCAGGGGTCAGTGCCGAGTAGATGCGACCCCGGTGGGCCCAAGCACCGTCACACGCTCCTCATCCGGCCAGCAGCAGGCCCCCCCGGGCCGGGGCCGTAGCAGGATTCCCCACCCGTAGGCGCCCCCACCTTGCCTCCGCCGATATGCCGCAGGAAGGCAGTCCGAGCCCCGCCGCCGCAGCGAGCCCAAATGTCCGGGGCTCCGGGTCCTGTGGCAGTCGTCGGCCGGCCAAGCACCGCCTCGGGCCGGCCTCTGGACTACTCGAGGCCGGGGATGCGGCCGAGCGTCAAGGCCGCAAGATGGCCGGCGCCGCCCAGCAAACTCCGGGCGCGGCGCGGGCACCGCGCGGCCGGGGATCCGTCTCCTCCGTCTCCGGTCAGGCCCCCAGGCGTGCAGGAGGAGATGCGGGTCAACTCAGGGCTTCTAGGCCGCCAGGATCATCAACGCCAGGATTACTGGGGAGGCCGCGGCGGAGCTCAGCGCTCACACGTCCACCTCCATCGGCTGCCAAGCCACGCCCTAGCATTCGATTCATGTGTGCAGACAGTTGTTTATATCTAGGGCTGAGTGCCCTTGCCACTGCCATGTGACAGTCACCACTTACATCCACTTAGTTTCACACCGATCAATTAGAAGAACATTCTCGGTCATTTTTACTTCATAATCGGTTCATATCTATCAATGATATTCATATTGTTCATACATTACAGTTTCAGTAGCACATAAGCCTATGTAGAAATTGTCATTGGGTAACTTAAAGATGGAAATAAAGTTCCTCATCCCCGTTCAATCCTGTGGGAATTTTTGTTCTGAATCGCATGATTAATTTGGATTCCATTCTTCGTAGTTTGAGTTTCCTGTTTCCGCCTCGTTCGTGCTGAGGGATCGTTGCCAGTCCAAAAAATTGGATATCCTTCCATGTCTTGTTAACATGGTTGGTGAGGTGTTTTGCCATTGCGTATGCAAGATCTACATTTTGTATAGCACGTATGTGCTCCAGGATTCTTTTTTTCAGAGGGCAGGTGGTACTCCCAATGTACCTCTTGCCACAGTAACATTGAAGCATATAAAGTACGAAGCTGGTCTCGCAGGTTATGTGTTCTCTGACTCTATAAATTTTGTCTGCTGGATCTTTTATAGTCTTAGTGTTTTTTCCTATCTTGCAGGCCTTGCAAGTGTTGCATTTCACAAATCCTTTTTTCTTTTCTGTTAGCCAATTATTTGTTTTTTTGTTTTCATAATGGCTATGTCCCAGATGATCAGAGAGGTTTGGTGCTCTCCTATAGGTTATTAGTGGTCGTTCTCCTACATTTTTACCTATATCTGGATCTTTTGGGATCAGATGCCAATACTTGCTTAGTATTTTTTGAATCTTATAACTTTCTTTGCTGTATGTGATGATCATCCTTGGTGGTTCTGTTGTATTCTTTGTCTCATTTGTGTTTTGTTTTTCGGACTTAGATAGTAAAGTTTCAGCTCTTGTTTTGTTTCTGGCTTTTGTTTCTCCTTTCAGGATATCTTGATATTTGTATCCACGCTGAATGAATCTTTCTTTGGTTTCATCAAAGTTCTTTTCCATTTCGCTCTCCTCTGAACAGTTTCTCCTCATTCTTAAGAGTTCTCCGTATGGGATACTCTTCTTCAATTTCTCCGGATGGAAACTACGTCCATGCAGTATGCTATTTGTGGCCGTTTTTTTCCTGTGTGTTGTTGTTTCTATTTGGTTGTTTCTCACATAAACTTTAGTGTCCAGGAATTCCACCTCTTTGTTGCTGATGGTATATGTAAATTTTAAGCCAACTGCGTTATTGTTCAGTTCATCAAAGAACGTTTGAAATTCAGATCTTGTTCCTCTCCATAGTAAAAAGAGATTGTCAATGAAGCGTAGCCATAACGCTACATTGGCCATATGGTGGTCGTTTTCCTCTCTCCAAGCTATGCTCCTCTCCCACCACCCCATCATGAGGTTAGCATAGCTTGGAGAGAAGGAAACTCCCATCGCAGTTCCGCATCTTTGCATGTATACCCTTCTGTTGAATATAAACACATTATTGTAGAGACACAGCCCTTGGTCCTCTGCTTTCTGGCCCCCCTCCCTTGGTCCCCCTCCCACCCCGGTCGCCTCCGTTAAAACACTGGGCATCAAGGTCAGCCAGGACCTGTCCATGCATGGCCAGGTCAGTGCTGTAGTATCTTCCTGTTTTCTTTCCCTTCGGTTGATCCGAAAAATTTCTCGTTTCTTTTCCCTTGAATCTCTTAAAATTATCATTTCTGCCCTCATCACTTCCCGCCTTGATTATGGAAACAGCTTGTTCGTGGGCATTCCTGCCTACGAAACCCGCCGCCTCCAAGCAATCCAAAACCAGGCGGCCCGTCTCATCTTCCACTTGCCCAAAACTCATCATATCACTCCTGTCCTCAAATCCCTTCACTGGTTACCCATTCTGCAGAGATCCTTGTTCAAACTAGGTTGCCTTGTTTACCGGGCCCTTGATCGCTCTGCACCGGCGTTCATCAACTCTCTTATCTCCTCCCACACCCCTGTCCGCACTCTCCGCTCATCTTCTTCTGCCTTTCTCACGGTCCCCCGCTTCCGCAAAACTCGCACTGGTGGGTCTAGATTTTCTGTTCTTGCACCCCGGTTTTGGAATTCCCTCCCTCTTTCTATGCGTTCTATTCCTATCTTTTCACACTTCCGTAAAGCGCTCAAAACATTCTTGTTCGCCTTGGCCTACCCCTGTTAATTCTCCCTGGCCTCGTTTGTTCTGCCCCCCAGACCTCTCAGCGCCAGGAAGCCGTTTGGCCATCGTGCGCTCTACAAATAATTCATTCATTCATTCATTCATTCATTCATAGTTTGATCATCTCAATCAGCATTTTTGAATGTTCACGTTCTTTGATTGGTCGTTGCTGCAAGAAATATTGTACTGCTTTTACGCCTATCTCATGCTCGATCGAGGTGTATAGTGAGATGACGTTTATCGTCACTAATAGATATGTAGGCTGCCATTGAGTATTCATTAGAATGCGCAAGAAATCCCCGGTGTCTTTGATATATGAACTCAAAGTTGGCACTATCGGGGATAAAAAATGATCAACATACATAGACATGTGTTCATACAGACTGCCACAGCTCGAAATGATAGGTCTTCCAGGAGGTTTGTTAAGTGTCTTATGGACCTTGGGAAGGAAGTATATGGTAGGCGTGATTGGATACTCTACCATAAGGAACTTCCTTCTTCCTCTGTTATTAGTCCTTCCTCTTTCCATTCATTCAATTTGTTTCCAAGCTCAGTCTTGTAACTTAGTGTTGGGTCTCTATAATTTTTGGCATCTTCCAATTGACGCATTGCTTCTTCTATGTAATCAGATTTTTCCATGATTACTATATTTCCGCCTTTGTCGGCTGGTTTTATCTCAATTGTTGCATTGTCTTTTAAAGTTTGTATAGCCAGGCGTTCCTGTTTACTCAGGTTTTCTCTCCTGTCGTTTTCGATTTGTTTCATCTTATCCAGATCTCCCAGCACTAGTTCATAGAAAATGTCGATTTTGTTTCCAGGGTTCATTATTGGACAAAACTTGGACTTAGTCTTGAACTCAGTGGCTCTTCTTTTTCCTGTAATTACATCCATTTCTGTCAGCTTTTCCAGTTGCGCAAATAATTGTTTTGCCGTGGTTATCGTGGGTTATGATTCTTTTCTTGCTTCCTCCCTTCGATCTGGTCTTTCAGTACCCTTTTGGAATAAACTTGCTGCCACTATTATTCTTTTGGCTGCGCGTTCTTCCATTATGACTAGCTTAGAAATTATTCCGAAGTTAGATATTCAGGTCGTTTATCTTGATCGAATTGTTTTTCTAATTCTTAGGAACAACTGTAAAGATTATTGTTTTTAATTTGACAAGGACTCCAAACTTAGGGACTCCATTTCAAACAGTGCTGGCTGTTTTCTAACAAGCGAGGTCAGTATACGAACAAATGCAGTTTCGTTCGTTACAGTTTTAAATCTCACCATGAGAGTTTGCAAGTATTAGTAATGTTCTTCTAATTGATCGGTGTGAAAATGTTCTTCTAATTGATCGGTGTGAAACTAAGTGGATGTAAGTGGTGACTGTCAGATGGCAGTGGCAAGGGCACTCAGCCCTAGATATAAACAACTGTCTGCACACATGAATCGCATGCTAAAACAAACAGCTTTATGATTAGAACAATTGGGATCCACTAATGTGCAACAACAATACACTGCCAAGTCGCCATAATACTGCATCAAGTGGAAAAATGTGCATGCTTAACAAATGATTTATCTTTAGTTGGCACTTAGCCTTTAATATTAACACGTTGTATACACATTGCAATGTGAACTAATTTTTTTTGTTAATGCAGTAATTCAAATGTGAGTCATGAAATCATGACAAGACTGCTTTCATCTTAATAACTTGGGTTTAAGCACAAACTGCACTAAACTGCATATCCCATAATGCACTATGAAGTCCTACACACATAAATATAGAAAGCAAAGTAGGACAACTGTTTAATGCTGCCGTGAGAAGGAACCATTTGGTTCGAAACACGTAGGCTATCACAGTGTGCTGAATAAATTGAAATATCTCTAACAAGCGGAGTGCTGGATTACTTTTTTCGAGTGGATTAAAAATACGGGACCCTGTCCTGGTCCCGATTCCAGCACCAACCTGCTAAGTGCTCCCTCTGCGACAGGACGGATCGTGATTGATATATATATATATATATATATATATATATATATATATAGTGAACTTCTGGATACCACGTGAAGTTCATCTTTCTTTTCCATTCTACTCTAAACTGTATGACTCTTTAATTATTCTGGTCATATTTAATTGCTAAACAACCTTTGTGATGTGTAAACATTCCCTTCGTACTATCTGACGCACTCCTCCCAGAGGTCTGTTTTTTTTAAGCAAGGGGAAAACATTGTTCATACATTAAAAATGGAGAATAGCGGGGGGCGTGGCTAGCAGCCGAAGAAAATGGCCACAGCCTAGAGAGGCTCCGAGGTTCGCTAATCCGCACATTTATACTGCGGCATTCTCGCTCTACAATGAGGGCCGAGGTAGCAGTGGACCCTGACTGCCCAGCAATCTAAATTTGGAGCAATACGATCGCTCCCTGGGGCTTTGATTGCAGGAAACCAGCAGCGGCCTAACCCGGCGAGGCACACCGGGGTCTAAAGTAGAAGTGCAGCCGACCGTGGCGAAACGGCGTCTCAGACGGGCTGCGGCGTAGGTGGTGGCCGACTGGCTGTGAACGATACAGGTACTGTGCAAGCCCTTCATTGAATCACCACAACCGGCAACGTCCAGGGAAGCGCTTAATCGCAAAGATCCGGTAAGTGCTGACACCCATAAAGCGCCCACCGCTCCGCAGGCAATACGCAATTGGTGCCAATCTTAATAACGGTCATGGGCAGGCGGGTGTACAAATTCCAGGCCCGCCCGCTTGGCACAACAATACCTGCGGCACTAGACTGGCGGCGCAATGGGTGCACTGACAAGCAGCTACTGTGCAGACCTACCACAGAGAAGAAAACCAGCGACTTACACACAGTGAAAGGCGGCGGGAGAGTACCATGATTGATGACATATTGAAGGAGAGGTGAGCACTCCTGAGTAACAGTGACCTCGTATTTCAGGGCTGCACTAATGGATGAATAAGGGCTGACTCCACGAGAACAATACTAATCCTGGGATGATTGAGAGGGCGCTGAGGGAGTGGAGCGGGGGTGTGAAAGCTGACAGGCTGTGAGGGTTTGAATAGCCCCCTGGCTGGCGGCGGTGACTACCACCCCTGATCCCAGGATGGGCGCGCACTCACTCTGACCGCCAAGATGAGCAGTAGGAATTTAAAAGGCCTGAATCAAGCAAAGCTAGACAAACATGCATATTCCAATTACAGACTGACTCACCAGACAAAGATGCCCAGTCTGCACCAAGCGTGAATAATGCTGAGGCACAAGAGGTGACACTGCAAGACATTATGACCGCATTGACCAAGGTGGACACACGCATTGGGGCTCTTTCAGTGGAATTCTAGAAGATCAGAGGTAGAGGGAAACACGGCAACTCTATTGACTGATACGACCACGCTGAAAAAGCAATTGAACCAAATCATGGCGGACAACAAACTATTGGCTGCGAAGCTGGAAGACCAAGAAGGGCGGTTAAGGAGGAATAACATCCGTCTTATTGGTGTGCCGGAGCAGACGGGTGGCCCAGCCCTTGATCTATTTGTTGAAGATCTCATCACCAATCACCTCCAACCGCGAGGCCTGTCCAACTATTTCTCTTTCGAAAAGGCGCACCGAGTCCCCGGGGGAAGACCGAAGCCAGGAGCGCCTCCACGCCCTATTTTGGCCCGTATATTCAACTTTAGAGACAGGGACGTCATATTGCAAGCTGAACGCACTGCTCCTCCATTGCGTCTCGACAACGTGACAATCACCATTTTCCCGGATTACACAGCGGCAGTCTCGAAGCAACGCCGTGGGTTTCTTGAAGTGAAAAAGACCCTTCGTGATCGTGGAATCAAGTACTCAATGCTGTTTCCGGCAAAGTTAAGGGTGGAAGCTGAAGGAAAAACATGTTTTTTTACTGTCACCGAAGACGTACAAGAATGGCTGGAGGGATGGCGTAATGCCACACGACAGGGAAGATCGGGAGGAAACGACGCACAACGCGGAGAACATATTCTGAGAGAAGAACTGGAGTAGGCGACAGCAATGGACTAGGGGACATATGTAGGTGGCCAAATACCGGTCGGTAAAGCCAAAAATCGGTAAATTTCAGCTTTACCGACTGGTATTTAGCCATGTGAGATGTACGTATTACCGAATGGCATCGGTAATAACGAATCATTAAATAATTACCGATTCCTTGGTTACCGATCGGAGAACACCGAAACAATGAATACCGAATCGGAAATAACGAATCGGTAAAAAACCCAAAATTCGATGTAGCAAAAATCGGTATTTCCGAATTTGACCAAAATCGATAATAACGATTCGGTATTTACCACTTATCCTGAGCAGGTGGTAATCAGGTGCAGTGCATAAAAACAGCCCAAAAATGCAACAGTGTGAACACAACGGCGGGTCTCTACCTCATAGCAAGGCGGCTACGCTTGAGAGCAGCAGGAGTGAGGATCTGGAGACGGGAAGAGCGGGTGTACAGACTGCGCATCACATTGTTTCAATTAACTGAACCAGAAATCCATGAAAGGTACAGGCTGCACCCACACACCATCCTTGACCTAATACGGGACCTAAAACCCTATCTTGAGCATCAGACACCAAGGGCGCACGCAATACCCACCCATGTCCAGGTACTCTGTTGCCTGCACCTCCTGGCATCAGGAAGTTTCCAGGGTGTGATAGCCGCAGTGGGTGGTGTGTCACAGAGCTGTCTATCCCGTTTTTTCAACACCTTCCTGGACGCCATGATGGACAGAATGGAACATTACGTTACCTTCCCCAGTACACAGGCGCAGCTGCAGATGACCAAGCTGGATTTCTATCAACTTGCACAGTTCCCACACGTCATTGGCTGCATCGATGGGACCCATATACCAATCTGCCCACCTGCAGCAACAGAATACATTTACCGCAACCGCAAATCCACCCACTCCATTAATGTGCAGGTGATATGTGATGCCAAGTTCATCATAACTGACATCGTGGCCAAATTCCCAGGGAGTACCCACGACTCATACATATTCCGGAACAGTGGTATCCATACACGTCTGGCTGCTGGTGAATTTGGAGAAGGATACCTACTAGGTAAATCAATGTGACACACCCTGATGTACACCTTGGCTCAAGCTATTGGTCACACAAATTAATGGCACTTTCCTCTGTATTTAGGTGACAGCGCATATGCCCTCCGGCCTTACCTACTCACACCATATCTCAACCCAACCACCCCAAGGGAGAGGAGATACAATGTCGCACATAAGAGCACACGCAACATGGTGGAGCGCACCTTTGGACTGCTTAAAAGCAGATTCCGTTGCCTCCACAAAAGTGGAGGTGCACGTCTGTGCAGCCCCATCAAATGTTGCAAAATTATTGCTACATGTGCAATGCTACACAATCTGGCCACAAAAAAAGGAACAGCAGTGGAACTAACTGACTCTGAGGACGAGGACAACCCTCAGCCAGAGCCCTGCGCAGCTGGTGTTGCAGTTGAACATGATGGGAGACAGAGACGGGCAGAGATACCGTCAAACTATTTCTGAGTGAGTAATGAGACAGAGCCAGTAACAGTTTTATGTTATGGTGTTTAATAAGCACACCACTAGTATTGTAAGCAGTGTCCATTTGGACATGGGTTACCTCACCCATCTAATGTTTGGCAATAGGCAGTGGTCCCTACTTTCTGCTGCCACGTGCTGCATGTGCACGTTCCCTGCCAACACTGTCTGTAGTGTCAGACTGTTCCTGCGCACCGCTGTGGTGTTCGCTGCGCCTCCTGCCCTCGGTGGAAGAGGACGTAATGCTACCACGGCTGGTAGCCTCCTCACTGTCGTGCCCCCTTCCATTGTGGCCGCCTTCGCATTCTGCAGGAGCTCTAATGCAGAGGTCATTGAAACCATGCCCCTGGCCACATCCCTGCTGCAATGCGCCATCTCCTCCTGCATGGCGATGGACCTGCGACACATCAGTGAGGTTGCAGTGGCCAGCCGGTTCACAGCTTTGGTATAGGCCTGGAGCCTCTGCCTCTCCCTGCGCCTGCCAAGACGGTCCTGCTCCAGCTGGCTGCAGAGGTTGTCCACAGAGGTTGCTACTCTCTGCATTCCCTCACACATGTTGTCTCCCATTGCACTGATGCCCTTTTCCATCCTGTGCATGTGCTTGTTAATATGTGCCACCTCCCTGTGCAGTGATCTCATCTCCCTCCATTGCAGGCGCTGGACCTTCAGCATGTTGCCTTCCAGTCCAACAAACACACTTTCACCCTGTTCGGATGCTCCAGGACTGTCCGGCCTTGCCCTGCGGCGTCTCGATGAACTGTGGGTGCCCTCAGATGGAGTACCAGCCCTCTCCCTGTTGCCTCCGTCATGGACTGGAGACTGTTGGCCCCCTGTGCCCTCCTCCGACGACTCCTCCATCTGCTGGCGGGTGGCCACGGCATGCCTCCTGCCTGACTGTGGTGGTGGTGGTGGTGTTGGTGATCGGCGCAGTGGGGACTGGGTATGAAGGGATGGCGGCGTTCCCTGGCGCTGTGGTGATGCCTGTGATGGAGGAGTTGGTGGTTGTGGTTGCGCGGAGCTTGTGGTCCCTGCAGGCATGCTTTCTTCCTCACGTTGCCTCCCCTCTGGCCTGGCTGTCTTAGCTCTGCTCCCCTCTGCAGCACTGCGAGATGTCTCGCCTGTAATGACACAAATGTAGATATACTCACTGCTCTGTCTGCATTTGAATTACATTAAACATCATGCCTACAGATCACAGTGATTGTCCTGAGATTGCCAATTACTTTTACATGCTATTGTGTTTGCTAGCCTGACTGTCCTATACATCAGTTCCCTCTAACTACATCCCCCAAAAGGCATAGCAGGTAATGAGTAAAACATGGAGTGGAGTGTGAGTCCCTATGCCACTATGGGGATTGGGGTTGGGGAGGGGATAGCACAGCATGCTGGGCATACGTCTTACTTTGTTTCCTTGCTGCTCTGGCAGAGCTGTCTGCGTCTCCCACGCCCCTCACACTCTCTGGCTGGAGGGTGGACTCCACCTATCAGTTCCAGTGGTGTTGGTGCTGGTGCTCTGTTCTTTCCTCCACCTGTTTTGCCAGCCTGCCTCTGCCTCTCTGCCATCCTTGCTTTCGCCGTCTTCCTGAGGTCGTACCACCTCTTCTTGATGTCCTCAATGGTACGCTGGGTCACACCTATGGCATTTATTTTGTCCTGTATGCCAATCCAGATTTGTCTCTTTTGAGACTCAGGTACATGGAGGGACTGCTTACCAAAAAGCCTGTGATGGTCCTGACTGACATACTGGATCAGTACCTCCAGCTCCTTGTCACTGAACTACAGCTTTCTTTTCCTCTCACTTCCCTCCTTCTCCCTGTCCTGGCTGGCCATTTCAATGCATTTTTTTTTTATTTCTTGTTTGTAGCTGTGAGGCTCTGTTGCTGCTGGCTCCTCAGCGCACCTGCCTGCCTCACAGTAAGCTCCAGGTCCTGTGCAGCTGCCTGGGAGTGGCCACTTCCTGTTTGGGGGGTGATTGGGTGACACAGGATTGGCTGATTCATTGAATTACGAATTTTTGAATTACCGAATCGGTATTTACCGATTCGGTAATAAATTCGGTAATTCCGATTCGGTATTGGTTTTTCGGTATTTTTGTTTTACCGATTCGGAACGAATCGGTAATGTTTACCGATTTTTTTTATCTACTTCGCATTTTCCGAATCAGTAAAATTGGGTATTAAGGAATCGGTATTCATGTTTTACCTACATATGGCCCTAGGTCTTGTATGACAGAAGGTTAACGACTGGACCCTGGTGAACTCTCGAAACCCGGGGCCATTGGCTGGAACTGATGCAATACCCTTGAACCGACCATAAAATGTGGAGGTGCTTTGGTGGCCAAGTACAGAGATGTGAACAATCCGTTGTAGAGACTTTGTACCCTGTAGAACTTGGATATACATCAACTGCCAGAGAGGTAAGAGAAGCGCACTTAATGAAGACGCTTGAGGGGTTCTAATGGACAGCGGACGCTAACTCTCAACCCCAAGTTATGGTAATAGGGCAGGGCACTACGCACTCTGCACAGTTGGGGTGGCAGGCAGTTTTAATTCTGTCAAGCAGGGAGGCAGGGAGGGGGAGGAGAGGATGGGATTGTTCATAAGGTTTTGTTTTTTAATGAGTACAGTTTTTGTAAGGGCACTCATAAATGACTAGTAATCAGGTATTGATCACCGGGCACACTGTAGGCACGATTCCGTGACAGCACATATCACTGTACTAGCAAGGGTAACGCAAGACCCACAAGAACCTAGTTCGCTGACGTTCCCCTTGTCCCAGATAACTCCCCTGTTGTTGGTTACATGGAATGTTCATGGTCTAGGGGACAAAATTAGGAGAGGTTTGGTTTTACAATATTTGAAACGATGCGCACCGGCAGAGGCCTTGCTGCAAGAGACGCATTTGACGGGTTCCACCTGCAAGGCACTGGATCGGTGGGGGTTTAAAATGGTTATACACTCTGGGTTTTCCTCCGGGTCACGGGGGGTATATTAGTCAGAAAGCAGTCACCATTGATAATTAATCGGACGTGGGCGGACGACCACGGCCGCTTTGCGGCTATCGCATGCCAATGGGAGGGGCGGTTATCAATATAGTGTCAGTATACGTCCCCGCAGCCCTCCACGCAGTGGCCCTCCCAGCACTTAGTGACTTTCTGCTCGCTGTTCGGGAGGGGGAATTATTAATTGGGGGGGACTTCAATGCCACGATTGATGAGACCCTGGATCGATACCCCACAAAGATGCACCTGGCTGGCATCACTCGTTTAGGGGGCTTTTTAGATGCACTTGGGCTCACAGATAAATGGAGATACTCCCAACCCACAGCACGACAATTCACTTTTCAATCCAGAGTACATAATAGCCTCTCTAGGTTTGAGAAATGCGTTAGATATTGAGATCCGACCCAGGGGAATTTCAGATCACTCCCCAGTACTACTAACCTATACATACTAACACAAGGTAAGACAACGCATCTACCCCATATACCCTGGTTACTTGCATGTTCCCAAGATCTTAAAAGACATTACCACTATGACACAACACTGTTTTAAAGAAAACGCTTCATCGGTCCAATCCCCGACCATCCTTTGGGAGGCCTACAAAACTGTTATCAGAGGCCATTGCATCCATTACAGGTCATAAACGTGAAAAACAGCAGGAGATAAACGCTATAGAATCAGAATTACATAACGCCAATAACCAATACACACGAAACTCGGCTCCAGAATAGGCCCAGTCTTTGCGTCTTAAGCAGCAAGAACACAGGGAATACCTAAAAGAAGCAACTAGGTCAAGACTGAAGGCTACACAACATAAGATATATGAAACCGGCGACAAGGCCGGAAAACTTCTGGCCTGGCTCGACAAAAGAGAGCAGGCAAAGAAATGGATAGCGCAAATCTGACCACAAGATGAGCTGCTCCTAGCTGAGCCACAGGAAATAGTGCATACACTAGCTAAATACTTTCACCAGGTTTATATGTCACTGTCAACCATGACAACGGAGGAGGCGTGGACCTATATACAAGATATTAATATGGCCAAACTAACGCCATAGGTGGCCCTCACACTTGAGGCTGACCTCACGACGGAAGAGTTACAGGTGGCAATCGGATCTCTGCAATCAGGGAAGGCGTTGGGACCCAATGGTATACCCATCGAACTCTACAAAAAGACAGATGGAAGAATTACCCCCGGGTTTGTTGCATATGTACTGTGAAAGTTTGGAGGTAGTCGAACTTCCGCAAGACCCGTGGATGGCCACCATAGTACCGATCCCGAAACCCAGAAAGCCTCCTGAGGAATGCACCTCATACCGCCCCATATCATTAATTAATGCTGAGGCTAAAATCCTTGCTAAACTCCGTGCAACGAGATTAACCCTGCACCTTACGACCCTAATACACCCGGATCAGTCGGGATTCATGCCGGGCAGAAACACAGCTCTTAACCTGAGACGTCTACATGGTGTGTTGGCTTTTATACCATATATCCAAGAACCAGCTGTTATCCTTTCATTAGACGCCAGAATGGCATTTGATATGGTGGAGTGGCCCTTCCTTTTCACGGTACTTGCACACTTAGGCTTTGGCCCTAAATTCTGCCCATGGATACACTTATTATACTCAAAACCACTGACGTATTTTACGGCTAACGGTCACATATCAAAAGACTTTCCACTGACACGTGGAATGCGCCAGGGATGCCCATTGTCCCTGTTACTGTTCGCCCTTAAGCTGGAACCACTGGCGGCGTGGATTAGATGGGAACCGATGATCCAAGGGCTCAGGTGCGCGGCAGGGTGAGAAGACCACATTTCATTGTATGCGGATGACGTATTGCTATACATGACCTCCCCTAAGCGATCCAATCTGGTGCTCCTAAATATTTGCGAACTCTTTGGTTGGGCGTCTGGCAACACCATAAACTGGTCAAAGTCGATCATATTTGTACTTCACGGCCCGCCGCCACAACTCCCTAGAGATTGTCAACTGCAGATCACTGAGGGAACCTTTAACTACTTTGTTATCTATGTGACATCTAGACCTGACTAATTTTTTTAAAGGAATCTGCTGCCCCCTTGGAGCGTTTGAAAAGGGATGCGACACATTGGCACACATTACCGCTGACACTGCTGGGAAAGGCAGCGCTTTTTAAAATGAGGACGCTCCCCCAATTGCTATATGCCTTAGAAAACACGCCGGTTCCAGTACCGCCAAGTTATTTCAAAGCAATAGCGGCAAAGGTCTCAAGTTTGCTCTGGGGGAACAAACCGGCACGCATCGCACAGGGCAAATTAGTCAGGGGCTGGTATGATGGCAGAATAGCTCTCCCGAACATACAATTGTACTGTTGGGCAGCACAGTTGAAAATAATCAATCAATGGATACAAGCCCCACAAACAGACCCAGCGTTCCAAGCAGACAGACACGGATTGGGAGAAGAAGGAGTTATGTCAGCACTCTACAATAAAAAACGATCCAACACATTAATTGGACCGACAGCACACACAGTCAACATATGGTACATGGCACACACCAAGTTGGGCTGGCAAGGGGTTATAACCCAACTTACTCCACTTTGGAATACACAGCGGTTTGGGCGACTCAGAAATAGTAAGAGATTTAATCAGTGGGACGCGATAGGTATCTCAATGGTGGGTGACTTATGGAGTAAGGGAGAGATGGTCACATTTGAACGCCTAAAAGAGCAGTACAAACTGGTACCCTCTGAAATATTCCAATACATTCAGATCAGGCATGCACTACAAGCAGTTTTACCACCTGGCACCGAGGTCCCAGAGGCTACCCCCTTAGAGGATAGGCTGTTAACTGATCATATGCGTGAAAAGGCTACTTCCCTCACCTATCGAAAGCTAGTTAACAACTTACCTGATCCAACTGCTGCACTTAGGGGAAAATGGTCCCGGGATCTGGGGGAACTCGATGATACAGACTGGCAGGAGGCACTGGCGTCCCCACGTGAAATAGGAATACCTTCCAGATTAAGATTAGTGCAACTCAAGATACTACATCGCACATATTACACCACACTAACCCTCTGCAAAATAGGGACAGCTACACACCCGTTCTGCCTGAGGGGCTATGGGGAGGAGGGTACATTCTATCACACCATATGGCAATGTCCAAAGATTGTAGCATACTGGGTAAAGATAATGAGAACTATATCACAAACAGAGGAAGTATCACTGATACCAGAACCCAAGAGGTGTTTATTGAACATATGGGAACCAAATTACCTTAATCATCCAGCGCAAGATTGGGCTACGCTGGGGATAATGCTCGCGAAGCGTAATATTGCCCAAAAATGGGTTCAGGAGAATCACTGATGCTCACAGCATGGTGTAAAGACATGGATGCAGTTATGGTGGCGGAAAAAGCGACGTATGTCACTCGAGGATGTCCCCAAAAATGGGGGAGAGTATGGGGGGCATGGAATAAGTTTAGGGGTTACATCTGTGAACCACCCAGGCAACAGACTGACGAGATTTCTGATTGGTAGGGAGGAGGGGGGGAACGGGATTCGTGAATGGTCGGACGATATGTCTTGTATACTGCGAATAATGATGATGTGCACAATGTCAATGGAATGTATATCAATGACCGGTAATATGTTTATGTGCTATGTGATTATATTCTGCCCTGAATTTAATAAAAAACAGTTTAAAAAAATTGAGAATAGCAACATTTCTTACCTTGATTATGGGTTAATTAGGTATTATGCGTGTCTGGCGCCTGGTGCCATCTTTTAGTTACACTCTGATTGTAAAGGGAGAGACAATCACAGCTCATTTGAAGTTATTAAGGTGTCATTCACCTCCTTTTTAACAAGTGCCGGGTTAAACATGTTTTTTGGTGTAAACCAGATGTAAGCCACAGACCGTGGTGGTACTTTTTTTTATGTAAGCAGGATCCCTGCCCCTGTTGATTTAAACTCCTCGTACCAACCAAATACTGTTTGGGTATGCTTCCAAGTTATGCCATGATTAAAACTATAGGTTTTTTTAGTCATCAAAAACCTTCCTGTCTCTTTTGCAATTTTATATTTCTCTCTTTAAATTTTTTTTTTTTTTTTTTTAAAGGCATGATGCGATAACTCCCACCAAGCCTGTATGAGTCTAAAAACCATTGCAGGGTGGATTGAAACCTTTTTTTTCCACCATGATCATGTTCGCTACTCGACCTCATGTAAGGTGGGAGGTGTTCCTGCACTATTGCTGTTATCTCAAAATGATTCCCCTCACTTTTGTGGTGATTTATAATGAACGCAGTAAAATGTCAGCTCCTGCCTTCATAATTTAAAACAACTGTGGCCGGTTATGTTAAAATCTATGCTTTATCACGATAATAATGCTCCTGTACAATCTCAACTCAACCCCATGTAAAGTACAGCTAAGGTGTTGGACATTCAATTGCCCTCAGTGGCAGTCAAGACAAACATCTTGACAGAGGGGCTTCAGCCAGGAGTCACCTACTCCAAACCCTTACTCCCATTTAATGAAACCCTCCCTGAGGTCCTACTCAGGGCCTGGTCCAAGCCCTGCACAGGGGATCCAGTGAATAGCATAATTGCCCGCCGCCCTCGCCCCACTCCTGGGGACTGCAGTTTCCTTACTCAGCACCACACCCCAGAAAGCTTGGTGGTTCAAGCCTCCACTTCTAGTATCAACCCCAGCTCATTGCCTACCACTCCATCGGATAGGAATACGAAAGGCTGGATACGTTTGGAAAGAGAATGTTCTCTTCCCCTAGCATTGCATTGCAGTCAGTGTACACCGCATGCCTTTTGGGCCGATATTCCCATATGATCTGGGATTTAGTTGCACTAGTGCTGCTCATAGTCTCGGAGGAGGCCTGAGCCATACTCTCCCATGCAATTGCCGATGAGGAAGGTGCAGCAAAGTTCACCATACGATATGGACTTGGCATGACCGACTTGCTGAGTAGAGTGATATCAACATTGGTGGCCCTGCAGCACCATGTCTGGCTGAGAACGACAGTTTTTTCAGGATGTCAAAGCCACACCTATAGACATGCTCTTTGATGGTTCTTGCCTTTTTGGAGAGAAGGCGGCTCAGTGCTGGAGCAATTTAAGGACAGCAGAGTTATGGCCAGGTCACTGGGCTTGTCTATGGTCCCTCACCACCTCCAGTCCCCCTTCTGCCTCTTTTGTGACCATGGAAGAGGTCTCCAACTGCGTCCATACCCTCCTAGCCATAAGGGCCAACAGGCTTACCAGCATTTTAGTGGCAGAAGATGGGGTCACACAGACCAAGTAGGACAGGCAGCCAGAAGCCACCACCACCCGGCTTCCACCAAACCAGTTTCTTTGCCCTGAGACCATCATGAATATCCAGTGGGTGCAGGATACACCATCACCTGGAGCACTGTAGGTCAATAGCATTAGACTGTTGGGTTTTGTAGCTCCTCTAAAAACCCTATACCCCCCCTTTGTGACTATCCCTCTCTCCCATGCCACCCACTTACAACGAGCTGATGGAAGACCGCCTCTCCTTGCTCTGTCAGGATGAGTTAACTCTATTAGCCAAGGGAGCTATAGAGAGGGTGCCTGCTTCAGGAGTAGATCGAGGTTGCTATTCCCGCTACTTTCTTCTACCCAAGAAAAGCGGAGGCCTTCATCCTTTCCTGGACCTGTGCCTTCTCGACCTCTTCCTGAAAAAGAAGAGATTCATAATGCTAACGCTTGCGCAAGTCCTGTGTGGACTTGCAGGATGCCTATTTCTACATCCCCGTCCTGCCTGTCCATAGGCATTACCTGGAGTTCAGGGAGGCCAAAAGCACTTTCAGTTTGCCATGTTCCCCTTTGGCCTTGGCAGCGCTCCTCGGTGTTCACGAAAGGGATGGTGGTGGCTGCAGCTCACCTATGGATGTCAGGGGTTTCAATCTTTCCCTACCTTGATGATTGGCAGTTGAAGGCAGGCTCATCCCGGACAGTCGTCTCTCACTTCCAAACTACAGCATACCTTCTGCATTTGCTGGGGTTCACTATCAATGTGCCGAAGTCACACCTGACTCCCTCTCAGACGTTCTTTTTCATCAGAGTTGTTCTGGACACATTGCAGTTTTAGGCTTATCCTCCTGAGTGGTGAGTTCAGGATATTCAGGCTATGGTACCGATGTTTCCGCCTCTATCCTAGATTTTGGTAAGAATGACCCTGAGGTTGTTGGATCTCGTCTCCTGCATCTTACTTGTAACTCATGCCTGCTAGCATATGCAGTTTCTGCACTTGGACCTGAAGCCCCAGTGGGCACAGCATCAGGGGAATCTCTCTGTCATGGTCCAGAACTCGGACGGAACTGCAAAAGATCTGCAGTGCTAGCTAACGAAGCGTGATTGGGTCAGTGGCAGACACTGTTCACTTCTTTAACTAGAGCAGACTGTGGTGACAGATGCGTCATTCCTAGGCTGAGGTGGCTACCTGGGAGAGGTGAAAATCAGAGGACTGTGACGTCCGGCGGAATCCAGACTCCACATCAACTTGTTGGAGCTTCAAGTGATCCGTTTGGCATTGAAAGCCTTTCATCCCTCAATCAAGGGAAGGCTAGTACAATAGTTCACAGACCACACCATCGCCATGTGGTACTGTAACAAGTAAGGCGGGTTTGGATTTAGGACCCTTTGTCAGGAGGCCTTGCACTTCTGAACATTGGCTGGAACACTTGGTGGCCTAGGTGGGCTCTCTGAACTCCAGAGCGGACAAACTCAGCCATTGGTGCCTAGCAGATCATGAATGGTGTCTCTGTTCACATCTGCCGAAAATGTGCAATGGCAGCAAGTTTTGTGCGCTGGAATTTCCAAGGCTGCTCTTGCTCGGAGGTGCTTGTCATCGTGAGTGGATCTCCGGCTTCCTGTACGCTTTTCTGTCAATACCACTCCTGCCCAAAGTTCTCAAGAAGATCTGGGACGACTGGGTCCAAGTCAGTCTTGCGGCCCCGGATTGGGCACGGAGAGTCTGGTATCCAGAGCTATTGAGCATGAGCATTGGTCCTCTGATTAGACTGCCTCTTCGGGAGGATCTTCTGTCGCAGCAACATGGCAGGGTCCTGCACCTGAATCTGAAAATGTTTCACCTTCATGCATGGAGATTGAGCTGCGCCAGTTGGCAGCTTTTGACCTTCTGCCCGAAGTCTGCAGTGTTATCCTAGCAGCCAGGTGCCCCTCCACGAAGACAGTGTAAGTCTGCTGTTGGAGTAAGATTGTGGCATGGTTGGTGCTTCAATCGATGGCGAAAATGTGGTATCACATTAGACGCGTTTCAAAACTAAATTACTACTCTTGCTTTGCTTCAGTTTGAGAATCACCAGGGACTCCTGAGTGCCTAGACGATATACTGGCGGTACCCATTAAAAACGCCAACCTTAATGTTTGGGGGGACCTGGACAGGGAAGGGGACTTGCTGCCCTGGCAAGATCTTAATGGGCTGACGAAAAACACTCTTTCAAAGTTTAAATATCTTCAATTAAGAAGCTGGCAGCAAAGTAGAAAACAGGCACTCAGCGTGGGCAACATATTAGAGGAGCAACTGGTAACAAAACCCATTGGAATCAAGGAGGTAGCACTTTGGTACTGGCACCTTATGGAGACCATGGACGGAGAGTTCACGCTGGCTGAGGAATTGTGGGGAACATACTTGGCGAAGGAGCAACTGCAGAATATTTGGCAAGTATCTTATGTGCACACTTTACCTCACTGTTAAACCTGCCCTTTTAAGAAGGAACCACCTTTTTTCGCTCCACAGGGCTTATATATCACCTGAAAAACTATCAAAGATGGGGAACGGGAGTCGAACATGTTATGGTAAATGTGGTTTGGAAAAGGCAACGTGCGTGCACATGTTCTATCAATGTCCTGAGGTCAGGGGCTTTTGGGACAAAGTGGAGTCATCATTGTCAGGTATTTTTAACCAGCAAATAAAGGTAAGCCTGTCCTTGGTTATATTTGGAGTAGGGGATGTTTTTACGGGCCACTCAAGAAATCTTCTGTTTTATGCTATGCTACTTGCAAGAAGAGAGATCCGTCGTAAATGGGTGAGCAATATATCCCCGCAGCACTCTGAATGGTTGGAATCCCTTGTGTATATGCCCAGAATGGATCTATTAGGAAACAAAACTAAGAAGAAAGATTTCTGGAAATTGCTGATGGCATGGATGGAGTCCCCAGATAGGACAGTGTAGAACTTGAAGGGGTATGGTGGATCAAGAACATAGTTATGTCCAATGATTACACTGGCATTTCTACTCTGGTCTGCTAAAGATCTTCTTCCTCAATATACCGAATCCTAAAGCAGCGCCGGTGTATGCCCTTACGCTGAGTGAGAGATATAGCCGCTTGAAGGAATATGTCCATCGTAGTAAGCCCAACAGTGGTCAGTATCTCTCGCAGTTAAAGGGCTGAAAAATTGGACATAGGAACCTTCTAAGGTGAATGAGGAAAAAAAAAAAGATTGTGCCATGGTTTGCAGATAAGCATGTTGACCCTCTATCAACACCCCTGTCTCAGATTCTCATATTTATTCTGCCCTTGGCCGAGCATGGCTCTGCTCTAGGCACCTTATGCTGTTATCTTTCTGCAATTTCTGCTTTTCTGCGCGTGCCAGATCAGCCACCCCTTTTCCAATCCCCTATTGTGCATAGGTTCTTAGAATGCCTCCAACACGTTCCCATTGGTGTGCTTTATTATGACTCGTGCAACCTAAATCTGATTCTTACTTTTTTTGATGTGTGCTCCCTTTGAGCCGCTCCACAACTGGCTACTCAGACTTCCTACCATCAAAACTGCCTTCCTCATGGCAATAACATCTGCTGGAGGGTCAGTGGGCTACAGACGCTTGCTTTGCATGCTCCATACTTCATTTTTTCCCCTGACAAACTAATTCAGTGAACTATGGCATCTTTCTTACCGAAAGTGGTTACCCCTTTTCATGTATGCCAATCCATCACGCCGCCTACCTTTTACGCTCCATGTCAGTAGAGGAGCAACTCCACCGACTGGGCCCAAAAAGAGCGTTGTCGTTCTACCTTGATCACACTTGTGAGCTCCAGGTGGACAATCAACTCTTTATTGGGTATGTTGGAACTAAAAAAGGGAAGACGGTGCAGACGTTCTCTGCATCAAAATGTACTATGCACTGGTCAACAAGCAACCCCAGAGGGTATGCACGCTTATTCAACCAGAGCCAAAGCTGAGATCACTGCATTAGCTTGTGGAGTTTCTGTCCTGGCTATCTGTCAGGCAGCAACGTGGGCTTCCTTACACATGTTTATGAAGCACTGCTACCTGGACAGTGTGCCCGTCAGTGCTACAGGACTTCTTAGTATAATCCATGCATCTATTCGAAGGTAAGGAATCTGTAACTAGAAGACTATTAGCTGAACAAGTTATTTTGCATCTTTTTATTAGCATTTATGGTAACAAACATTTCAGCAATCAGAACAATACATGAGGAGAGAGATTAAAGAGGGGATTGGGAAGGGAATGAGAGGGAGGTAGTGATGGGGAAAAATGCCACGATAGCTAGTTATCACATAACGGTCAAGCAGATTTTCGTGCCACTGATATTTGTGTTCTCCTGGAGTAGAGAAGTACAATTGTAGAGCAGACCCACTGATGATGAGACAGTTACACTAAACAGTATCTCAAGGTGTTACAACGGACATTAAATACACAGATACAGATATAACAATTGGCAAAGTATGGTCACAATAATTTACAAACCATTGGACAGACTAGGCAGTCAAGTGTTGTCGGTGGCAGGGTCAGTGCCAGGGCTTGCCGTTCCAGATGCTAGTGGAGAGGGGTCCTGTTGACGTAGGAATGCCAGGAAGGGTTCCCAAATGTCTTTGGGGTGGGTGCTCGGGCGCATTTTCTCCCAGAAATTTATCATCACACAGCCATACCTTCATGGTTGCCCCAATTCATGGCTACCCTATGCTTGGCTAGGAGAAGTAGTATGGCAGTGAGCCGGTGATCATACGTCGGTGTGTCCCCGACAGCCCAGTAAGCCCCCCAATGGGCTGAAGGGTAGCATCTGTCCTGTGACTTTGTGAATGGACAAAAAGTTGCCCTCCCGAAAGACCGCCATCCTCAGACAAAACCATGCCAGGAGAATGAAGGAGGCCCTCGGAAAAGCACATCTGAGGCAATGCGGGTACGCAACTAGACCCATTCTGAAGAGTTGCATTGGGGTGTGGTAAAGATGATGTCAGAAAGTAAAGTGTATCAGTCGCAATCTGTAGTTAGGTGAAAGTGACTCCAGCGTGTTGCAACAGACGGACTATTGCTTGTCAGTTATGGGGGCGGGGGGTCAATGTCGTCCTCCCATGCTGTATGTGCTGAAGGCACCATAATAGGTGCTGAGGTCTATATGATGGTGTATAGGCAGGTAATCAGTTTGACTGGCAAAGCGGTGGCAAGCACGTTTTAGTGCTTGGTGTGTCTGTGGGGTATCCGGGAAAGAGTTGTGTAGTGCCCTGCAAGTGACCCTGAGCTGGTAGTAGAACAGAATGTCAAGAGTGATAGGAGCTGGGTGCATGCTGTGTCAAAAGGTGGTATAAATTTGCCCTCGTGGTATAGATCTGAGAAGGTGATAATGTTTCGACCGCGAACCTGTGATAAGGTGCCCTGGATGTGCAGAGGCGGTACCTGCGGGTTGCACACGAGGAATGGAAGGAGCCTATAGGCAGGGCAATTTTTTGCATTTCCTTAAGCCACCCCACACCCACCGCACACACTCCACAGTATTTATTTCACCCCTTGGTGCCTTGGTAGGTAGAGCGTTGTGGTTTGGGGTCATAGGGCTGCACAATCTGTTTCTATGGCTGTATGAGGTTGAACAGGTATTGGGTAGACCCAGTAGTGTAGGAACTGTGCCTAGGCGCACAGGGTATATAAAGTGATATCTGATGCTTCCATCCCTCCTTGGCTGAGGGGCAGAGTGAGGAGGTCCTATGATACACAGGGTTGTTTGCCGGCCCAGATCAGGTCAACAAAGTTGGACCTCAGATGTCGCAGAAACGGAGTAGTGAGGGGAATAGATTTGTTTATAAATAAATAGAGAAATTTAGGGAGTATGATCATTTTTGCAATAACAATCTATCCTGCAAGGAATAGTGGCAATCTAGACCATATCGGCATCCTGTCTTCTAGCCACATAATGGTGCGGCTGTAATTGGCTTTCTAGTGTTCATCTGGATCACGACTGAGCCATATGACTTAGTATCTGACATTTTCAGAGAGTATTCCTTAGAGAAGGGCAGTACGCCACTGGTGAGGGGCACAGAACAGATTTAGACCAGGTTATCTGTATACTCCAGTATCTGCCAAACCGCACTACCTCTCACGTTATGAGGTCAAGAATTTCCTGAGGGGAGCAGACATAGAGTGTAATGTCCGCATATAATGAGACCACCAGCCCTCTAGTCATAAAGCCAATGCCCCTATTTGTGTGGTGCTGTTTGAGTCTCGATGCAAGAGGCTCTATTGAGATGGCAGAAAGAATTGGAGACAATGGGCAGACTTGTCGCGTGCCCTGAGTTATCGGGAATGGATCTGACAGCATCCCATCGAATCGCTCTTGAGCGATTGGAAGTGAATAAAGAAGTTGTATCTGGTGGAGGAAACGTGAGCGTATCCTGAGGCATGTGAGAAGTGGAAGGAGATATGCCCATCCCAAAGAACCAAACTTCTTTTAGTTTAATTAATTTGCATTAGTTTCATTAAATAGACCTTAGTGCAATAAGAATCAAGCTCCTTTGAGGCGACCTGGGGGTCAAGGTGATGCATGACCACGAAGGTAGTGTGGAGACTGTGTGATGTTGAGCCGCCATGAATGAAACCAGACTGGTCAGGTCTAACAATTTGGGGTAATAATGGTAGAAGACGATTGGCTAGTATCTTCGCAAATATCTTATTGTCCACATTGATCAAGGAGAGTGGCCTGTAGGAATCAAACCGGGATACTGGTCTATCACGTTTGAGCAGAATCACAATGACAGCCTCTCTAAGCAAGGGGGGCAGGAATCCAATTTCTAGGGACTCTTAGAACATGGCCAATAGATGCAGTGCCAGAATGGAGGATATTTTTTGCAAAAGGCGGAGGTGAGGCCATCTAGGCCCGGCGCTTTACCCGGTAATCCTTGATGACCTACACTATATCCTCTGTAGTGATAGGAAAGTCTAGGTAGGCACAATGAGCTCTGTCTATCCATAACAAGTGGATGGTGCTGAGGTACTGTTTTATCTCATCATTGTGGAGTACTGGAAATGCAGTGTATAGCTTAGAATAAAACAAGAGCCGCGAGGGGGTGGATTTATGATTTAAATCAGCATCAATCAGTTCTACCAAGTATGTTGTGGCATGCAGGGTTCGAAAGTAAGCCCGCAAGTATCTTGCCAGGGTGATCTCCCCCGCCGTAGTGGCAGGCTTGTGCCTCGTGGTGCAAATATTTTGTCTCTCGAACAGCTTCTTCTGAGAATTCCGACAACTTTTCGCGAATGGTGGCTAGTGTGGAGGCGCAGCTCGATTGGAAATAGTCAATCTCCAGAGTGTGTATTTCACGTTCCAGCAGTGCCAATTGTTTGCCCTAAATACCCCCAACTGTTTTGATATGCATGTCCTGCATATTACGATCTTGAAGGCCTCTCATAGTGGGGATGGTGAAGAGACTGAACGTTCGTTATGCCAGAAATATTCTGCAATCATGCTGCGAATTTCCCACGGAATGTCGAATCATGCAGCACCCCAATGGGTAAACACCAGGAAAAGGCACAAGGGGCCGTTTGGGGAATCAACTATTTTGTTAACACAGGGGCATGGTCTGAGAGGGTGCGGGGCAGGTGTGACTCCCTGCTTACCCACGTCTGGACATCATGGAATATCAGCCAGTATTCAATTCTGAATCAAGCATTGTAATGTGTTGTGAGGCAAGTGCCCTTTAAGTTATCTGCATGAATGTTGCACCAAATGTCCTGTAAGCAAATGTCTTGAATGATTGTATTTAGGGTAAGTTCCGCTTTAGGGTGTGGGTGACAAGAGGTCCCAGAACGACCCAGTTTATCATTCAGTGTGACATAAAAATCACTTCCCCATAATATAGCCCCGGGTCCAAGACTAGACACCCGCTGCCAAAGTTCTGAAAAAAAGTCGGGATCATCAGTATTTGAGCCATATGCTGCCACCAAAAACAAAGGCTGTCTGTGCAGCATGCCAGCCTGGATGACGTATTGTCCCTTTTTGTCAGTGAGAGTGTGGGATTGTGTCCAGGTTAACCCTCTGCATACAAAAATAGAAACACCTCTGGGGTAGTTAGAGTACAGAGTTGTGTACATTTCCCCACACCATCTGATGCTTAACCATGGGGAGGAGGGACTTGTAGGTGTAGATCCTGTAGGAAGCTTATGTCAATATGTTGTTTGGTGAGATATGCATGAACTAAATGGACTTTCCTGCAATCATTTAGTCCGCAGATGTTCCAAGTGAGGCATTTTGTGGTTGTCATGTTATGTATTAGCCAGGAGACACTGCAAAGAAGCAGGTACAGTGAATGTCTGAAAGTGTGTGAAGAGATGTGATCGGGATAGCTTTGCTCAGCAGGGGACAGAAAAGGGACAGGAGAACATCAGTAAACTAACTTGACCCACCCACTTCCCACTCCAACCCCCAAACATGGTTAAGTCCCTCCCGCCCTCCACCACAGCATTCCACCCGAAAGCACTGAAACACATGGTAATCATCCCCAGGAGATGTGGTAGATCCGAGCACACAACTCAGTCAAGGTATGGCTGAGTGGCTAAGTGAGAGACTAGCTCGCAAGTGGTATGCACAGGGGACATCTTGCATCTGGTTGACGAGAAAGTGTGTGGCAGCTCCTTCGCCCGGTGTTGGCAAAATTCTCATGTGTGGATGAAAGGCAAGTGTGTGGCACTTAGCCACGACAGGCACAGCCCAGGGACTTGTGCGAAGCCAAAGAGCCCATGCCCTCCAGAGCCACAAGGTGGCAGGTCCCTAGTCATTGTCGCTGAGTTGATCACTGGAGATAGGGGCGACCCACTGGGAGATTGATGCCGTGCAGTGATGTGGTTGGCGGATTTGAGTGCTGACTTCAGATCCGTAACAAAGTGTAGTTTGCCTTCTAAGGAGACAAACAGCTTGGGCGGATATAGTGTCATATAGCTACTGTATATCTTTATAATGTGTTAAGTTAGCATAGGCTCATTAAATGTTTAAAGCCATTTTTCCTTTTGCTGCTTCTGCACACGACACTTAATTGTTGATTTAGCTTTCAACCTAGTAGTTCGTTGTGGTTTACATGAGAATAATATGTTATTACTCTGATATCAGCTTTGCTTAATAAACTATGTCTGTACAGAGAGTGCTGAAGCTTCAGGAACAACACGATACAGAATTGTTATGAGGTCCGATCTTCGCGCCTTCATAGACATAACATAAGTGCAGCTTCTGCCAACTTTGGGCTTGAGGCGGGTTTTTATATTACTTTGCTTGAGGCACAAAAAGACACTTGATGCTGTTCGCATGCAGAGAGAGCTGGTGTATGCTGATGTGATCTCTTCATTCTAGGATCCTGAGGTATGGGCCCGCCCTAATACAACCCAAAGAGACCTTCTTAGCTATTAATATAATATGCGAGTTAGGGAGGGTGAGAAATAAGTGTGGTTAACCCTTATTGATTTACAGCATGGTAACATGCTGTCACCATTCGCTTTCTATGGACTAGTAACTATGCTTGTAGCTTTGTTGCTGATAATATGTTTACTTGTATTATCTAAGATACTGCGCCTGAGAAGACGGCATTAGTAAATAAACATTTCAAATGCTCACGAGTTCTTCTTTACTCCATGTTCTGGTTTGTAATGATTGTATAACGAAAGAGTGCTCATGTGTTCCACGTAACCTGAGGTTGGTGAGTTCATGTTCTGGTTTGTCTAAACATTGGGAGTTGGTTATGACCAATGAGACACTGTAGCTAGCTCGGTAAGGGGTTTGTTGGGTACTAAGGTGAGTTTTGGGTCACCCTAATTCGCTGAGGTTCCAATCCTCTGTGCACAGTTCTGTGGGAGAACAGAAACCCTGCTACATGGCGCCCATACGTTGGTGGACTTATATCATGACACTCGAGTAGTATATCGTTCATACCTTAACCCCTTCACTGTCGTTTCCGGAAAACGGTGGTGTCGGTGAAACCTACCTATTTTTTGAAATAGGTCTTTTCAAGCTTGATTCTATCTAAAACGGTTTCTTTGAATTACTACCCAGTTGTGCTACAAAGTTGACTTTGTTTTTCTGTGGTTCCGGTGAAATCATGGCTGTGGCTATGGCCATTGCGCAGCATAGTCGCATTGCGGTGCGCACCCATCTACAGACATACCAGGTCCCGTTGGAGGGCATGGCTGTGATGTTAGTGGTGTGTGCGGATCCGGCGTACCCGTTCGAACTGTTTTACTCATGGGTAACGTTTCCGGCAGTGGACGCAACTTCTGGTGTCTTCCACACCTACACACCCTCCCCTGTACCGGCTGAATACACCCCATACAGGGCACTGGAAATACCTATTGATCATTGGCAGCATCGCGTTTGGTTTGATGGCGCCCTCCCCCACTCATTGTCCGCTGCGAGGTTAGGTCCACTGTCCATTCCAGGTACAAATTGGCCTGCTTTGGGTGGCTTCACCCCGCACCCGAATCACGGCGCTTGTCCCCTTGCGGATATTCGCAGACTACATGTTGTCTCGATTGCTGTGATTCGTGCATTAGTGCAATACATAGGTCGTAATCTCCCGGGTGGACCCCCGGGGGGTCCGGCCGTTCAAACGGAACGTGGTGGTTTACGGCTCAATCCGGTTATGGTAAATTCGGTTTTTGGTCAACGCCCTGATAATAAAGATGATTTTCCTTTTTGGCTGGCCGAGAAATTTGACCAACTGGAAGCTGTGTTTCCAAATTCTACTCCTGCTGATAAACATAGAATGTTGACGATTACTTTACCTAAGGATATCACTCCCGAACTCGTTGACTGTGAAAGTTGGGGTAAAACTTTTGCGGCTGTTTATGCGAGGTGTTTCGGCACCCCATCTATGGCTGTACTGCCTACGATCATAAAACGTGTTCAGGATGATCACGGTCCAGAGGCAGCGGTTGAATTGGGTATGCGCCTGTGTGGTTCTTTTGAGATTGTAAGTGATCTCATACTCTCCAACATCAAGGGAGATGCTGTGAACTTCCAGGTTTTTAATGCATTGGCGGCGTTACCCGATGCCGAAAAGCCCCGCCAGTTGGCGAAGATTGTGGTGGCCGCTTATAAAACTATCGGTCTCACAAGTAAGGGTTTGAAGTACTTCGCGGTTAAGGAGAAGAAACAACCACAAGTGCAGTCTGCTGCGGCAGATGTACAACCAAAGTCCAAAAAACAGAATTGGCCTCAGAAACAGAAACAGGGGAAGCAACAACAGCAGACTCAGGAATCATTTCCTGCGTCACAGGTCCCTGCGCCGGCTGAGAAAGTGTATGATTTGCGCGATCGCGCGATGATTAAATCACCTGATCGATTTCAGGTTTCTGATCAACGCTCTCCTCGTTCCTTTCAGGACTCATCGGCCCCGAAGACCGGTGGAGGAGGAGGCGGACGGGGACGTGGTGGCCAACAAGGACGTGGCCAGCCCCGCCAGACAGAAGGCGCTTGGAAGCAGGAGGATTCTACGCCAAAGAGACCGCAGTTTGCGAAAAAGAAAGTCGCAGCCTTAACAGCGCATCGATATGCCACAGATAGTGAGAACGCGGCTTCGGAATCTGACGTGGGCTCTGACCTTGCTGGACAGCGCGGCGGAGATTACCATAGTCAGAGAGGCGCTGCGCCCACTACTGAGGGTGACAGCGACTGATGTCTACGTTGTAATAGAAACAGCAGATACGAGACTTGCTCCCCCTGAAAGACTTTATGAAATTGTCCTGTTAATTGAAGGTGACATACAGCGTACCGTAAAAGGGGTGTTTTGGGAAAATCTGTCTTCTACGTATGATATTTTGCTTTCGGAGGCTGACTGGCCCCCACCTTTTGTGCTCGCGGCGCCGCGAGGGGAGGAGGTAATCCTCCCCAGTTTCGCGAACACTGTCTCGAAAGAGCATGCGCAGCATTTTGCAGAAGAGTGGGCTCGGGCTCTCGCACCGGCTCTGTACCGTAACCAATGTGGTTGGGATAAATTGTCCCCATGCCACGAAATTCCGTTGCGGTCTCAGCCGCAGCCTCAACCTCAATATCCCATTCGGCGTGAAGCCAAAGCTTCCGTCGCGGAAATCCTTGAACAATTGGAATATCAGGGAGTTATTGAAACTTGTGTGTCACCGATGAATAATCCTCTTTTTACTGTGACCAAGCCTGACGGATCATATTGTTTGGTATTGGATTACCGGCATTTGAACTCGCATTGCCGTAACTGCGCAGTACAGAATACTCACGGCTCTGCCCTTGTGGATAGTCTCGTGCGTAAGGGTTTTAAGACAACGCTTGACATATCCAACGGTTTCTATGCCCACAGATTGGACAGCTTTAGCTCCCAATGGACCAGTTTTACGTGCGCTGGGGTCAAAAAACAATTCCGGCGTCTCCCAATGGGCTATAAGAATAGTCCTGGTGTGTTTACTGCACGCATAGTCTCTATTTTGGAGGCTCTCGACCAGGATGCTTGCTCGTATGTGGATGACATCTATCTCACAGACGACGACATTTGGATGCATCTGTGTCGAGTAAGTTCAATTATTTGTAACTTTGCAGATATGGGTTACAAATTTAACTTTGCAAAATCGCACATTGCTGAGTACACAGTGTTGTTCCTGGGCTATGAGCTCAACAATGAAGGTAGAGGTTTGGCTCCTCACTTCTTGGAGAAATGCGCTCAGTTGCGCGCTCCTACAACACTGAAAAAATTACAATCTTTTCTGGGCTTTTTAAATTGTGGAAGGACATACATTCCGGAATATGCCCAGTGTATCAAGCCCCTGTATGCTCTGATACAACCTACTTTTTCCAAATCATGCTGGCTGCCTGAGCACTCAGCCATCTTGCAGTCCTTGCAGGCTGATCTGCTCGCTTCTAAATTCTTACTGACTCGTGATAACCACACAAACCTGGTGATAAGGATTGTCCCTGGGACAGTGGGTTTCACGTACCTCACTTTTAATGAAGGAGACACAGTACCTATTGCTTACAAGTCGCACTTGTACACTTCGGCTGAAATGCGGTTTCCCACTGTGGAAAAGGTTTTAACAGCTGTGCAGATGGCGATTCTTAAAGAACGAGCTCTGTCACAGGGGAAACGCATGTTGGTTGTAACATCCTGTCCTCATTTGGAGGCAGTCACGAAAGCCAGTGTACCAAATTCAAAAGCTTTGCACCCTCGGTGGATTCAATGGGCTGCGTCCTTGACGTCCACGGATGCCACGTTTATTTTTGACACCTCATTACGGTCGCAGGAGTTCTTGCAGTATGAGTTCGTTCACCCTGCTCCTCTGGCCATGCGACCTTTGGAGGACTTCCATTGCATCATATACACTGATGGTTCGGCGCAGGTTGCGCATGGCTCTAAACACGCCTACGTTTCCGCATGCGCCATTGTGGTCGGTGCTATGTTGAATGATGAGTTCATCTCCAGGGAAGTGCACACGTTGCCACTGGGGGATTGCACCGCACAATTGGCAGAGCTGCGTGCTCTCTTACTAGCGTTGGAGTACGCTGATCCTAGTGTTACTACTCTTATTGTGAGTGATTCTTATTACTGTGTCCAGTCTTACAATGAAAACTTGTTCTTTTGGATTCAGAATGAATTTCGTGATTCCAAGGGTAGCACAATAAAACACAAGATGATCTGGGTTCGAGTGGCGGAACTTAAGGCTAAGTTGCCGCTCGTTTATGTGATTCATACTCTTGGCCACCAGCGTATTGGGGTTCACGCTGTTGGTAACTCGCTTGCTGATGAGGCGGCGAAATCAGCAGTATCTACATACTTGGTTGCAGCAGTTACTAGGTCCAAAACTAAGATTGATAGTGAAATCTTGGCGGCTGTTGCTGCCACTGAGAAGGGAGGTAAACATCCTACTGGATTCCCTTCGAAGTACACATACCACTTAAGTCCCGAAAAGGTTCCTTTTGTGAAAATTCCTGATGTTGGAGAACGTTTGATTCCCAACTCGGATCGCAGAGCTGACTTAATTACAGCGGCACATGAAGGTGTGGCGTCTGCGCATGCGGGCGTCTCGGCCACTGTAAGTCAATTACAACAACGTTTCTGGTGGCAGGGACTGTACAAACAGACGCGTGATTATGTCCTTCTTTGTGACATTTGTCAGCAGATTAAACCTTCAACTGCCACGCGTCCGCCACAGACACAGTTGTACATTTCTAAAAAACCACTAGGTTGTGTTTATTTGGATCACTGCGGTCCTTTTTCATCTGATACTGCGTATAAGTACATCTTAGTAGCAGTTGACTCATGCACACGCTTTGTGTGGGTATGGCCCCATCGCAGCGCTGATTCACGGACTGTCATTAGAGATTTGCGTGTCTTTGTAGGGATTTTTGCCTGTGGTACCTTCCATTCGGATCAGGGTCCGGCTTTCGCCTCTAAGGCGTATAAGGATGCCATGACTTCGTTGGGGGTCCAAGTCAAGTTTTCGTCTCCCTACAGACCTGAGGGTAACAGTGTAGTGGAGCGAATGAACCGTGATTTAAAGCAATCTTTGACAGCTCGAGTTATAGGCACTGGCAGAAACTGGCTGACCCACCTCAATGGCGTGCAGCGTGCGCTTAATAATCTCCCTAGAAGGTCTCTGGGTGGGCGGACCCCATACGAAATGCTCTTTGGCATCAAGATGTACGTCCCTGACCTTGACGGTCTAGACTGTGTGGTTCGTGCCACTTCCTTTGACGCAGATGAACATTGCAATGTTTTACAGAATCTACAAAAGACCAGAGACGGTCTTGCAAAGGAACATTTGCCCTCCACGTCGGATGTTGCATTGCAGATCCCGGTAGTCGGCTGGCTACCCCAAGTTGGAGAACTGGTTTGTGAGAAGATCGATAACAAAAAAGAATTTGGTCCGTCCTATCGAGCTCCGGTTCCAGTCCTTGGAGTGAAGGGCACAAGAACAGTCATTTTACCACCGCTTCCTGGTCGTAAGAAAAACAGGTTTATTTCACTTGACAATGTCAAGATACACAGAGTGGCCGATTCTTCTTAGTATGACACCAGCAGTTTCCTGTCCTTCCATTGTGAGAAATTCAGTTGTGCCCACTGCTTTTAATCATGAATCAGAAGTGGCCATTGAATTACCTGCGATTTCCAGTCCTTTATTGAGTACTTTGCCAGGTGCGGATCAAAATGAAATAGACTATACATATCCCACTGATTTGTCCATGCCTGACCTGCAAGCACGTTTAGCCACGGAATCCAGATTTTCATTTGACTCTGTTTCCCTTGCCTCGAAGAAACCCTCTCGTTTTGCAGTTTATGCTACCTTATTCAAAAAACATTTTTTGATTCCCCCTTGGACATATATCTGGCTGGTGTTTTTTTCTATATATCTTTTTATGTCAATTGGTTTTGTGTTTTATTTTTTCCGGTTGGTGAATGGACACTATGTTGAGGAAAGAACATGCATTCGCCATCTCAATGGAACTTTGGCCCCCCTTTCCTCATCGCATTCTGCACATAGACTGAGAAGAGACTTAACATTTGTTAACATCACTGCTTGGCCTGTCCTTGATGGGATCGTGTGGGATGCCGTTCGATTTCAAATTCATGGCCCTACGGAAGTTGTTAATGTCCCTAACGTGCTTAGAGTTAATATGGGGGATGTGGTGAAGCAAAACATACGTTCTGATGATTGGGATGTTCAGGCCGTAGAGTCTTTATTTTCTGATTTGAAATACTATGCTGCCTTTGATGCTGAAGATTTATATTTAGAATCTGCTAATTATGGTGATTTATTTTGCTTTCAACATTTTGGCAATCACTTCTTACATAAAACGACATCCAGAAGGAATACTGTGAATTATACACAATGGGAGCATTGTCCGGCTCCTATACAAGGCAGTTCAAGTACTTTTTTGAAAAAGTACACATATTTTACTGACTTCAATCAGTCTAATCCCGAGTCCTTTTATTTCAAAATGACACAGAAGCCTATGTCCAAGGTTAGACTTACCGATACAAAACTATTGTATTCGAAGTCCTTTCTTGATCAGCTGGCTATTGGCGGTTATGAAGTATGGAAGGAAATAATTGACCTAAAATCAGTTTGGGGTTCTAAGGACTGGCAGGTACAAGGCGCTGAGGCTTTGCACCGTGCATGTCTCATCCCTAATCAGATTTTGTTTTTGAATTCTACTATTTCACAAACGACATGCTTTGGATTGGCTACTGCTAAAAAACTAAATTTTCCTTCTATCCCCGAGTTAGAGGAATATTCAGGCTGGAGTAATCATACTCAATTTTCGATTAGAGAATTACAGACCCTGTTGCTGAATTCTTCTTTTAACATATCCAGTATAGACCCTAAAGGTTGGCTAGTGTGGCACAAGAGTGCTGATTCGTGCCAGCGCCGTTTTCTGGGTTTGTCTGACGGCTTTGCTCAGGTTAAACCAGATTCACGTTTTGAAACTGGGCATTCTGTCACAACTTACTCTGTGGGTAAATTATGTCAAACTTGGCTGAAGCATTCTAAATTATCTAAAGTTAATTTACATCTTGCAAAACTGAATGATGATGTAGATTTAAATGATTTCATAAAAGGCCCGGGTAGTGGTAGGTCGAAAAGATGGATATATGCTGTGTACAATAAAATATGTTGCCATAGGTCGCTATGAGCCTTTGGGTAGTGGTTTTTTCCATGAAGTATGGTCCCTTCCTTTCAGTTATAGATGTTTGAGGGACGGCCAAGAAGTTTATCTGAATGGGGAGGAATGTACAGAAACTCCAGATCATTCGTTAATGTGTAGACACATACAATTACACGGTTCTTGCAAACAGGACCGACCAAACTTGGCCTGTGTTTTAAAAGGCACTCCTGTACCAGCAATTACCCCGACTTTTACCTTGTTAGGGAATGGAAGTTATTTACTTTTGAATAATGAAGATTGTTGCGGGTTAATTAAAGGTGTAGCTTATATGGTAACAGTAAGTGAACGTGTCGTTTGCTGCAGAAATGTCCTGTACCCACCCACACATGAAAATAGGGAGGTTTCCATTTGGCCACGCATACCAACCTTGAAGGCAGAGTTCAACGGCATGACTAGACTGAGGGCTCTATTGTCCCAGAAAGAAGTGGCCTTGAGTTCGGCTCGGGAAACTTTCGTGCTTCACATAGCTAACACCCGGACCGAGGTTCAGGCCCTTTTAAATACTGATTTACCGTTGCATTTTGGCGAAATGATACATTCTATCTTGAACGCGTCCTCGACATCCCTAGTTTCTTTCATTCCATTTTCTCGAGTCTGTTTGGTGGATTCCCGGTTTTACTAGCACTAGCGGCAGGCGTCCTAATTGTTCTCTGCTTCCTTAAATATGGATGCCCCACATGTGGAAGAAGCGGCCCAGCCTCTGCTGCCGCTGTTTCCCAACCAAATGATTGAATATTTTGGCACACTGCCGCTTACGATTTTAAGCACGGCATATGGATTATCGTTTCGATTTTCCTACTTCACCTGTGTTTCACTGCCTGAGCTGTGATTTTGATTGGGCCATTGATTTGTGTCTCTGCGGGCCGGTTTCTCCTGGCGTCGATTTTAATCAGCTGATGAGTCCTATCACTACTCACGAGTTGGTTTGTTCTGACGAGAGGATTATGGCAATAGCAGCGGTGCATGGACTAATGGGTCCCTGGGATATATTCACGGCAGCGCAGGATTTCTTGGAACTGAGCTTTCTGGAGAACCCACCGAGTTGTCCTCTGATGGTAATAGAGGCTCCGATACTTGGGGAACACGTATGTTCTTTTCCACTTTTGAATTGTATGGCTGAACTGTTTTCTGATGAAGACGGTGATTTCATGCTGGAGGCTGTTGCTGCATATTTTGCTTATACGGTCTTGTCCTAAAAACTTTTCCATAATTTCTTTCCGGACATTTGACTTTCAGCTTGCATATTTTGCGATTTTTCGTACATTGATCAATTTCTCAGTCCTATTGACTTGAGCAAAATATTAAAAAATGTTTTACAGTACATTCATGGCTCACTGTTCTTGAACTCTGCTTTCATGAGGTTGCCCTTATCTTATCTTATCTTATCCGTCCTCGGATCATGGGGGGGTGTCATATAGCTACTGTATATCTTTATAATGTGTTAAGTTAGCATAGGCTCATTAAATGTTTAAACGCCATTTTTCCTTTTGCTGCTTCTGCACACGACACTTAATTGTTGATTTAGCTTTCAACCTAGTAGTTCGTTGTGGTTTACATGAGAATAATATGTTATTACTCTGATATCAGCTTTGCTTAATAAACTATGTCTGTACAGAGAGTGCTGAAGCTTCAGGAACAACACGATACAGAATTGTTATGAGGTCTGATCTTCGCGCCTTCATAGACATAACATAAGTGCAGCTTCTGCCAACTTTGGGCTTGAGGCGGGTTTTTATATTACTTTGCTTGAGGCACAAAAAGACACTTGATGCTGTTTGCATGCAGAGAGAGCTGGTGTATGCTGATGTGATCTCTTCATTCTAGGATCCTGAGGTATGGGCCCGCCCTAATACAACCCAAAGAGACCTTCTTAGCTATTAATATAATATGCGAGTTAGGGAGGGTGAGAAATAAGTGTGGTTAACCCTTATTGATTTACAGCATGGTAACATGCTGTCACCATTCGCTTTCTATGGACTAGTAACTATGCTTGTAGCTTTGTTGCTGATAATATGTTTACTTGTATTATCTAAGATACTGCGCCTGAGAAGATGGCATTAGTAAATAAACATTTCAAATGCTCACGAGTTCTTCTTTACTCCATGTTCTGGTTTGTAATGATTGTATAACGAAAGAGTGCTCATGTGTTCCACGTAACCTGAGGTTGGTGAGTTCATGTTCTGGTTTGTCTAAACATTGGGAGTTGGTTATGACCAATGAGACACTGTAGCTAGCTCGGTAAGGGGTTTGTTGGGTACTAAGGTGAGTTTTGGGTCACCCTAATTCGCTGAGGTTCCAATCCTCTGTGCACAGTTCTGTGGGAGAACAGAAACCCTGCTACAATAGCATTGCGTATGGGAGCTCAGGCTTTTGAAGTAGACGCCAGGTGGGCAAGAACTCACGGCGGGCGGCCTGGACAGACACAGTGAAGTCCGGAAGGATGACAGTTTGTTTCCCTGGTGGTGAATTGTCTTGCGCTCGCCTGCCAGTTGTAGAATAGTATCGCCGCCCCTGTAGTTTAAGAGCCTTGCGATGATCGGGCGCGCAGGGATACAGGGGGAGCGTGGTCCAAACAAGCGATGCACCCTCTCCACAATAAATACTTAGGACAGTGCCTCATCGAATAAGTCTCTGAGCAAGGCCTCCACATAGTCCTCATTGTATTAATTGCGGTGGATTCTGGAATACCAACGATCATGATGTTGTTGTATCGAGATCTCGCTTCGAGATCTTCAATTTTGGCTTTGATAAGATCTAGAACCTTGTCCATGTGGAGAAGTTGGTCTTTTAAGATAGCTTGTGCATCATCTGCGTCCTTAACACAGTTTTCCAGACAGTCAATTCTGGTCTGATGCTTATCCACGCATTGATTTACTTAATCCAGGCGACTAGTAAGCAAGTCTAGTTTAGTGTCTATGGTCTTCAGGCTGGTCCTTAATTATGTCGATCAGAAATTCTTATAGATAGACCTCCTGTGGGGCACCATCACGGGGCGCTCCAGGGACCTCTCGGACCGTGAGTCCTGCTCCACCTGCCGACTGGGGTGCTTACCCTCAAAGGAAGGTTTTGATTGGCAAGAATCCTGTTTGCCCCTGTTGGTGAACGACTGTTAGCAAACACAGAGCCATGGGGCCGCACTGACCCACCTGGTCAGCCATATGCCCCATACCAGTCAGGAGAGGGCATGCCCGAGCCTACACAGAAGAAAGTGGAGGCCGGAGCACAGTTCAGCAGTTTGATGAAAGGTAGACATCACAGAGCCCCACCACACACTGATCGATCGTCCTTCCTGAGGGACATAAGAAGGCTCTGGGTTCCGGACAGGGAACACACATTGAAGGAAGTTGCAGCGTCTGGGGCTCAGTTTGACTAATGGCAGATTGGTATATGCACCAGAATTCACCAGGGAGTACTGGCCAAAGCCTGTGCCAGTGAGTAATGGGAGAGGCACGTAGTGATAGACAGGTATGGCCTTTGCAGTGCTGGGAGTGATAGACAGGCATGGCTTTTGCAGTGCTGGGGAGGGGAGCCCCCCCCCGTCAACCAGTTTCAGTGGATGCCCTCACCCCCACCATGAACGGCGCAGTGTAGGAAAAATAGGGGGAGCTCACTCACTGCTGAGACTGCAGCAAAGCAAGTAGGGACTCTGAAACGCACTAGCGTCCTTATAGATATGTGCCCCTGTATCAGGGCCGATCCCTTCAAGCGACCAACCTGGTCTTCTCTCACAGGTATAGTGCTGGGAAGCAGCCGCTCCCGCACAAGCAGGGTATGTCTGCGCAGACTGCCTGATCTCCTCGTCATGCAGGCCCAGCTGAGTCCTGTAGTACTCTTAGCCCAATGTAGCATGCAGGGGCTAATAGTTGTATGGGGGGTGTTGAGCGATGTACTGGGTGTCCCCCCCGCTATCGCTGCATTCAGGGTGGAGCAGTGCCAATCACAGGCCCCTCCGGCAGGCGGCCCTGCTTCGCAGGCCAAAAGGATCAGGAGCAGGCCAAGGGCCGAGCAGTGGCACCAACACCTCGGCTGACGGCTGATTCTCCAAAAATTGCACCCATAGGTGTACCAAGGTGTCCAGAGGATGCCACAGCGAGGAGATAAATACATGTGCCCTCTGTGTGCCGTGGGACTTTAGGATTGTGTTGTCGGCAAGCAGAGCCCCTCTAGTGAGTGGTCATCTTGCTGTTCGGCTAGACTCCACACCCATCAGATGAACAAGTTACTTATCTTCGGTAACATCTTATCTGAAAAAGACTATCTATCCACATATTCTTTACTGACCCAAACACCTACCCCGCTCTGCAAATGGATTACAGAGTTAAGAATTAATCCCTATACGGACCAGAGAATTGCACACCAGTGGTCAGTGTTCCTTGTGGCTCCATTCTTCTGGTGTGGAAAGTTGCAAAAGCAACTGATGTCAGCACCCTGGGGTGGCACCTATATAGGCAGCACACACGTCACTTCTGACGTGGACGCCACGTGGAGCCGAATGATGCCACCTACCAGCATGCAGAGGTACTGCTTAGCAAGTTTCTGAATCCGGTCTGATGCTGGGGAATATTCTATGGTAAGAAATCTGCAGGTAGATAAGAGTCTCTGCCAGATAAGTAATTAATGAAGGTAAATAACTTGTTCAACAGCGTTCTCAGATTCGAAACTAAGGGCATTAACAATAAATATTTCTTAAAAATCACTCAAACAAACGTGATGTCAGCACTGATTTTCAAGTTTATTTCTGTACAATGCTAGTAAACAGTGTCCTTTTTGATAAAAAGAATTTAGAAATGTGGGCTACGTTACTAGCATATAATGCACTAACAACGTCACAGATACACTGAAACTGAAAGTTTAGAAAGTTCATTAGAGATTTGCTCTAGTAAAATCAGGAAGCAAAAAATAGTTCTGGATTCTGTACAGTTAGCAAATATTTGGTCACTGACGTTAAAAGCTAGGTGTTTCACAGTATCAAAAGTGCTCATTCAAATTCCATTATGTATGAAGAATCCTAAATATACAAATATATAAAATTACATTATTGGCACCAATGTAGAAGAGACATGTCTCGCATTTAAACGATCCTTCACTTGATTTCTTTCTAGGTCTAAAAGCCATAACCTTTAAATCAGAGACACTTTATTATTTAAAAAAAACACGATATGTCCTGAACAGCAGTGCTGCCAAAAATTAAATCAGTGCGAAAAAGTACCATCTTTTATTTTTGTAGTTTTAAACTGGCGATCTATTTTATAGCCCAATCATTACGTAGGACTGTGTACAGTACTGAAAAAGTGAAGCCCATGTTGTATGTTTTGTTTTACCACAATTAGAGTTCTTATATGACAAAAGATGATAAGGCCCCATCCAGAAGTTGTGCTTTGTAAACGCCAGAAAAAAAACTGTCAATTTTGCTGCTATGTGTATAAAAATGCGACCTGTATTTTCAAAACATTGTAAACAGTACTCAGTTTACATAATTTCTTCATTTTCTCAATAATAAATATAAATAAATTTACAAGTAGTAATACTGCCTAGCACAAAAATCCATAAAGCACAATACATTATAATTAGTCTAAGATTCTACCCACAGAGACAGGAAAGAGAAATTCTACAATCTATACACAGAAATAGATTTCAAGACACCTCAAATTTGTCAGGCCTTATACTTGTAGGTCTCTGATTCAAGTTTGCTTCAAGTGGCTCGACATGGTTTTGCGCTCATAAATAAATACACCTAATAATGTAAAAAAAATATGTCAGTGTTCCACATACAAGTTCTCCTCATCTCCAGGGCATTCGTGTTCTTTTCACTTGATCGTACCAGTCATTTGGCTCTTTCACGGCGAGAAATTCAGAATATCAAAATGGCACTTGACCGTAATTCTGAGTACAGAGGTGCAGCACAATAAAGTGATGACCACGAAGCCTCGGGCAATGATCAATTCCTTTCTCCAATGTGGAGAAGCATATCTCTGCGTAAAATTGTTTTGCACTAGGAAGCCAGCAAGCATCAATGTCTGATTTGTTCTCGTGACTGATATAATCCGGCAAAAATTTCGCAGTTTCAGTTGGCAACACGGGTGTAATAGGAGTCGTGGGCGTTTGTATATTTAACTTGAAACTAATGACAATGAGGCATTTTAACAAACTGTGCTCTCGATTGATTGGAATAGTAGAATAGTCAGCTGTCCACCCTGAGTGTGGTACTTTTCAAACTGTGCTCGCTTGCAGCCAAAAAAGGCCAGGACAACATCTCGATGCCCGTTCTGAGTAAAGGTGTTGTAGGCGGCCCCTACAACTGGTGCAACCTTTAGAGAAGGGCAATGGGCTTGTTGCCCTGTGCATTCAGGTACTGGGGCGATGACACCGCGTCCAGGGTGGTGTAGGTTGTGTAGAGGCCCGTGACCTGTAAGTCTGAAAAGGATTGTTCACTGCCACTTGACACAGGGGTGAGCCCTGTCGTCCCCAGGTCACAGTCAGAAAGGTGTAGAGGAGAGTTGCTGAAGGCACCGAGGCTATCGAGGTTAAAGCTGTCATCCTTCATTTCTTCCCAAATGTTTCCTAAAAAGATAAGCACAATTGATGTTATTGCTTTTCTTTGTATACAGTTTTACTGCTGTCAGGACACATTGACTTAAAAACTGCAAACTTGTTCTCCTAGACAGATGTTTAATCCTACACCTCTCTAAACTCCTCGCCACAATAAATTATGTTAATTCCTGAGCACTCTAAAAATATTTTGCTGTGCACAGCACTCGAGGCAAAGTCTGCCCTCTAAACACACCCAAAATAAAATACGGAATTACAAATAGCACAGCATGTGCAATTGTTTCCCTACTCTTTCTTGCTAGTTACAAACCAGAAGGCTGGTAATATCAACCCCACACCCCCTAAGAATTACATACAGAATAGTTGTGAATTCTCAACTGCAATTTGCTTTATCGGATGGCTTTGGGCAAGTGGTCCTTTACCGCCTATTTAGCAAAGGAAGAAAGCAACAAGCATTGGGATAGCCAATAGGTCTCGCCTTTAGGACCTTATAAGTGTTTTGCCAGACCTATTGACGTTGCCAATATGTTTGAGCTATGTTGTAGAGCAGTGTCCCGAGAGACGCATTACTGTTTCTTTCAGAACGTGTATTCCCTCCCCCTGCGCCTTCTACAGATAAAACCGATGTCTGCACAATCTAAACCTAACATTTTATTTTTAGGAAATGCAAATCTACCAATGGAAGAACTGGCTGTTATTGTCAACTGCAAAGCGAGTTTTCCAAATGAGAACCAGCCCGGGCTAACAATGAATAGAGTGCTTAGACGTGGACTATCCCCGCAGCCAGCACTGCACAACAAGGCTGCATATTACTTGAGTGTTTACGACACACACCCTTGCAGTCCACACAGAGAAATGTCCAAGAAAACAGACCTCACTCATAATTTCAACACCAGCTTACCCACTGAACCAACGTGTGTGACCCTGAGCAAATACCTTTATCCTGTTTGACTCATAAAAGACGAACGCTCAAAGAGTCCAGAGATGCGCTGAACTTTAATAAACCATTCATCTATACTGAACTTGTATTTCACCACGCAGCAGAAAAGTGCGCAAAGCGCAAATAAGCTCTTGGATATGGTTTATGTAAATACGAAGTATCTTCATACGGGACATACTACAAATATAACACAGTGTATAAGTGATGTAGCCCTAATCCCCTCTGCAAATCATAACACAATATGTCTGTGTGGTGAGGGTGGAAAATACATGAGAGATTTAAACACACCACAAATCCCTGCCCTCTTGTGGATAGACGGGTATTATTCCAAGCAGGTTGTGCGAGTGGGGAATGGAATCCTCAGCGGACCATGGACAGGTGTAGCAAAGAGGGTCCGGGCTGTAAGCTTTGACACTCCCCGCCTTTTTTGTACGGTGGCCGCACCGGGCTTCCATGGCAACGGACAGCCACAAAGAAAGGTTCGGAGGAGAGACTGGCGCAGGTAGCCGAATATAAGAGAGCGCGAGGGACACAATAGAGAAGAAGGGGAAGCAAATTCCGAAAAGAGTGAGACACGAGCAGGGAAAGAGACTGAGAAAAGAGAAAGACGTAGTGGATGGAACGAGTTCGAAAAGGGACATGAGATACGGGTGGGAGAACATAAGGAGACTGATCAATGAAGGAACAGGGAGTGGAACGTAAGACGCCCACAACAGAGGCCTTAGGGTAGAGAGTGGTCAAGATGGAGACCATCAAGAGAGAGGGTGAGGCGAAATGGTCATACTGGGTAGTGGGCAGCAAGAGAGAGACAGGCAGAAGAGGTCTGGCCGAGTAGGGAGAAGCTGACTAGCGGGTTTGAGATTTGAGAGAAGAGAAAGGCTCTGAAGGGGGCTGGTCAGAGATGGCAACAGGTTAGAGACGTACTGAGAAGCACAGACCGCAGGAGATTTTGAGGGGAGATGTTGGCTTACTAAGGACTGATATATAGGAGAGACCGAGAGTTGAGGGAGGTCGAGTAGGCAGAGGAAGAGCGAAGAGGGACATGGAGCGAAGAGCTTACTGGCAGGAAAGTTGCAGAGAGTTTAGAGAAGGGACAGAAGAGAGACTTGTGGAGTGGGGTAAAACTGGAAAGAAAGTTGCAGAGAGGTTATTAGGAAAGAGGCACGGTTATTCGACTCAGACCGGCAGCAGATGCTGGTAAGAGAAAAACAAGCAATGAAGGTCGATTGTTGCATTTTAAATGTGCGTGTGGGTAGTTCATACAGCTGCAGAGTTTCTCACCTTGTAAAACTTTTGGGGAGATTTACGGTTTACTTGCCAGATGAGCAGAAAACATGCAGTGCTTTTGGATATCCTCTTGTGGATGGTTGACAGTCAGAGTATAACTTCTTTATGTAGGACATCGACATCAAGAAACAACTATTACATGCTATTAGTTTTCATCCTGAGCACCAGAAATGGAATGTCCACTCAGCGAGCTATTGGGCAGTTCTGAAGTGCAGCCATTTGTGTGTCCGCCAGAAAACGCAGTGCCTGGTCGAAACAATGAGCGTACAGTAGAAACAAATGACTCAGCTATGGGAGAAATTGTACATTTCTAGTACAAGGAATCAGTGTGATGATAGCTCACAGATTCACTGATAGAACCATCTCATCTGGGACCTGAGATTCAGAAGGACGCTCATGTGGGGGCCCCTGGTTGCATGACTAGATGCAGACATTATGTGTAACGCAGAAAGCCTGCGCACCGAGAAGACAAGCTGCTCACCTTTGGGTCCAGGTAAAATGGCCTGTGTCGAGCAGATGTCTGGTGAGGGGTGGCTGTCAGAGCCCAGAGCAGTAGCGGGGCTTTGCAGAACAAAAAGCAGCAGCAATGCAAGGCACGCCTTCCGCCGCTGTGCGTTCACCGTGTCCATCCTGGCAGCCCTGGGAGAAGTAGATGAATGCTACTACCCGCTTTGAAAAAGTTTGCTTACTGAGGCTGAAGCGTGAAGTCGGGGCTGCTGGAACTCCTGTGGGATGGAGGCAGCATGGGTCCCGTCAATTAATGAGGTGTTTACTCCAGCCAGAGTCAGGCCTGCTCAGTGTCCAAGTGTTTGGGAGAAAGTGACATGTGTTTACTGCATCTTATCTCGGAATGGGAAGCGGGCTGAAAGGCAGGTGCATGAAACGGGACAGGCTGCGAAGGGTAGAGCAGCCAGCCGCTGCAGAGAGCCCCACGCACCATCAGGGGAGCAAAGCCAGCTCCAGCAGGCAGGCCTATCACTGGAAGCCGCACAGAGGCTGGCATGGAAAGTAAGGCCCTTATCAAACAATCCTCGAAGTTAATGAAGGATAAAAAATAAAAACTAGCAACCAGAGAGCGTCTTCACTTCCGAGTCAGTGTCACACCCGCAAGTGCTACCTTGCCGGCGATCAGCTTGCTATAACGCGCATGTGCGCGCGCTCTTGTGCGCGTTCTAGCAAGCTGATCGCCGGCAAAGTAGCATTTCTCAGAGCCCTACTAAATGTCTCGACCGAGACCAGCGCATGCGCTGGATCAGGCCGAGACCTAATCAGCCAGGTTTTGAGCTCAACATAACCTCCGGTGTGGTTAAGTGAACAAAAGAGCTTTTAATCCCTCTTAACCTGGCCTTTTGTGTCACAATATAAAAGACATGAATGACGGTGCATCCCTATGGATATAGGGAATGTCCACTAGGTAACAGGTTTATGGTCCTTTGTGTAAAAGGTTTCTTCAGGTTTATCAATAAAGTTTAGTGTGAACACATTCCTTGGTTTTCAAAATGCGTTTTTATTTTAACTGTTGCATCACAGTTACGTTGAGAACATCCTTACAATTCCTTGGTATATCTTAAGCCCAAAGTGTATTGTATATAACTTGACAATTCTTTAAATATCCCAATGCATTTCGGCAAAGAATGCCTTCGTCAAAGGGTTCTCTGAAAGCAATGAAATGGTGTGATCAAGAACTGTTTATAAACATGAAGAAGTCGCTAAGGTTGTGGGTTCTTTAACATCCAGAGTGATTGTGCTTAATAAAAAATATATTAGTAACGATGGTAGTGAAACGTTGGTTGTGAATGAATTGGGCGTGAAAAAACGGTAGTGCTGTCTTTGTGAGGTTAGGTGTTTGTTAATATAAATATAAAGGTGAATGGACCTAAAATTCGCAGGATCAAATGCTATAATTCCTATATCCATAAGGATGCACCGTCATTCATGTTTAATTACACTCACTTTCAGAGAGTGATCCCTGGAGCACGGCTCAATTTCACAACTAGATTCTTAACGTGGTAGTGCGCTCTACTTATTATTTTGACAATATAAAAGACACCTACCACCCATTCATGGAGCAGGCCCATATTAACCAATTTTATCAGTAAGTGATTCATCACCTCACCTGCTTTGTGCTTTAAACTAGGGACACAGATTTTACACATGTCCCATCGCACGAAAAAATACGAGCCCTGACAAAATACAGCTTTTAACACCTGTCTTAGGAACCATCTCTATTGCCTCATTTTGGGTTTTTGCTTATGATGTTTTCACAAATGTGTTAGGTAGTCTGAAGTATGTCAAATATGTCGTATTTAAATAAATTGACATTTCAGGAAATAATGAACCATCTAGATCAGTTTTTACATATCCCGTCCTCATTAGCTCACAAATAAACAGTGACAATGCTAGGGCTCCATTCTGAAAATCAGATCCAGCAGATAATGCTGTTGATCCCAGTTCAATCATGAAAGCAACAAGTTATTTGGAGGGTAGTTGAATCTGTCTAATGTGGATTGGAAGTGAATAAGCATTGGTACCCAACGTAGTAAGCACCTCCATCTGAATTTACTTCCACAACTGGATCTCGTAGATCAAGAGTTATGAATCGGTGAGGCAGGGTTACCTTGTAGTGCAAAGTCCATAATGCTCGGGTCCAGAGCATCCACCTCTGTGTTCATGTCTGTTGTCACGTTCATGAAATCTACAGCTGCTTTGTTGATTACTTGCTGGTGAAGAGGACTATGGTTGATATCGTGAATGGTGTGAAGCGGCGGCGTCTGTGCGGGGGCCGGAGAGGCTGAAGTCATGCGGGACTGAGTCTGGATCTGGTGATGGAGAGGTATAGACTGTAAAGACAATGTCATGACTGCATGAGGCTGTAGCTGGGGAAGAGGAAGCCTGCCGTGGTTTGAAGCCATGTGTGTCATTGTTGAGCCATCACCATCATGATGTTTCTTAGCCGGCCTGCAATGTTCTGGTCTGTCGGTGATCAGTCTGTCCAATTCGTCTGTAAAAAAAATAACATAAAAATTAAACTCTACAAGAGGGATCGATAATGCGGCCAGGTGGTCCTTAGCAACCCGCGTTAGCTAGTTAGACATTGTTGAGAACATGCTAACACCTTTTTTTAATAGTGCTTAATTGGTTATGATTTATAATGCATGGATCAGCCCCCAGACCATTTTTCTGAACTACAGTGTCACTCGCCCCCTGCACAAGTTAGTTTGAACGGTTGGTTTTAGTTCATTTTTGTTACCAAACAGAAGGCATTTCCACAATCCCTTTCAGAGCTGGGTTGACTATTCTTGAAAATGTTACAATTTCATAGGGCTCAAATAGTGCGATGCACTGACACGACTTTTACTGAAAGTATTGGGGATACTGAGTATTACTATTACACTGTATAACATGTTATTAATGGGTCTACAGATATATGATATGATTGGGGGGCATCCCCCAATGCTTTGCTAAAACAGTACTTTGAAATATGTTGTGTGCAATGCTGGTAACCTGTCTGTTTCCTTGTCAATACAAGAAATGCCAATAAAAATATGTTTGGAAAAAGAAAACAATACGATGGATTGAACAGAACAGAATTGTTTTATGGGCAAACGTGGCATGCATCAATCACACCTAGCTGGCAAGGCAAAGATTCTAAGGGCCAGCTCACAAAACATAAATACCCAATTCAGAAATCTAGGTATCATGCGGCTCCTTCCACAATTTGTGTAGGTTATGAAGTTTTATAGGATTCACAGACATAATGTGTATCAATCTCAAATTGCAGAATTCTCCAACTGCATTATTCTTATTTCTGAACAATGCCTGAAGGCAGTCAATCTGTAGGGGTTTTACAGAAATGTGCAATTGTTGATAGCATTTTTAATTTTCAGGTTCAATTCTTCTTTTTATACCAAGTTGGAAAATATTTTTCTAGGTTGAAACTGCTATGGACGTTTTTTGGTGCTTTTCAGGCTGAATTTGCACACTTAATCCTGCACAGCAGACTGTCCGCAAATACAAATTTAATTGACAACTGTTCATTCACAATTTTCATCAACAAATTGAGGGCCATATTATCAAAAAAGGGCGATACATTATCGCCACTTTTATCAGCAGGAAACTGCAGCTAAAGCGGCGATAATGGGCTTGATAATATGCCCTTGTGAATTCTCATAGAAGCCCAGGTTAACACCAGAACCTGGGCTTTTACGGGAATTCACAAGGGCATATTATCAAGCCCATTATCTTCGCTTTAGCGGCAGTTTCCTGCCCTTTCTTTATGATATGGCCCTTAGTTACTGGTTGGGGGAGGGTGATACCCTACTCAAGCAGGAACCACAATATCGGTCAGGGTGAAACACAAACAAATCCCAAATGAACATATGCTTAATCCTCTGGTAGCTTTGCCTAAAGCAGTCAGGCTTAATTTAGGGGGAATGTGAAAAGGATGTATGCAGCCTTTAAAAAATGAATGAAGTGAAAACACATCACAAGAAAAGTTCTTCACCAATTTAGAAAAACTGAGTAAAACTATTAGATACCAAAATGATAATAGTCCAATCAGTAGAAACTGAGATATGCAATTTTAAAGATTTATGTGGAAACAGTGCCTAGAAGCACAAAGCACTAAATGTGGTTATCTGGTCACACTGGACCAGGACACAGTCAAAAGTTCAGACCAACTGTAATGGAGCGCAGGCCAGATAGAGGGACCAAATTAGGTCCACTGAACATCAGTACCTTGAATCCTAGTTGTGGAGCATTGCAATATTCCACGCCAAGGATGTGGTTCTGAGAGGCTGCGATGCAAGATCTTGCAACAAATGGGTTGCAGTGCGAAGTCCCGCATCCAAAGTGCGTCGCACACCGACTGGTTCCGAAGAAGTTGTGGGACTTGCGATGCGGAGCCCTGCATCATTGTCGAGGACGCCATCAACGAGAGGCTTACATTGCAAACGCCTCTGTCAAGGATGCATCGCGCAGCAGCAGTTCTAAGGAGACTTAGGGTAGCGATTCAAAGTCCTGGGCCAGGAATGCGTAGCATAGCGATAATTCCGAAGCATTGCGCTGCATCCATTCTGCCCACATAACCACCACTGGGCTGACAGAGCACCGGTGCTGGGTTCAAATTTTTTGGAGCCTGTTCTGTCCATGAGGCTCTGATGAGGAGGCAAACCAACCTGCCCTTGGAGTCACTTTGGTGGCCTTGCATTCATGATGCAGGTCCAATCCTTGGGCAGCAGAGCAACAGAGTGGCAGTCCTTCTTGCAGAGCAAGACAGCAGTCCTTCTGAGTCTTTCAAAGGTCCAGAGGTGAAGTGAAGAGTTGTATCCGAGGCGCTCGTATTTATACATGGTGTCATCTTTGAGACAGGAGCAGGTTCTGGAGGTTTCCACCTCCGGAGGGGTTTGGAATTCCCTGCCTCCCTTCCCTAGCCCAAGCTTGTCTGGGGTCACAAAAACAGTGTCAAACACTTTTTGAGTCTGCTCAGGCAGAGCCTTTGTGATTTGCAAGTGTGGTAGATGGCAGCTCCTTGCCCTCATCAAGTCCAAGATGGCTCATCCTGCCAACACGATGGCCCTTTGTTTTACTGTCTGGGAGCAGTACACGAAGACAAACTGCCATCTACACCTAGTCATGGACTCAGGTTACATGCTGCAGACAATAAGGACAAGAAAACATCTACTTTCTAAAAGTGGCATGTTCAGAATTGTGACTTAAAATCCAACTTTACCATTAAAGAGGGCTTTAAATTGACAGTGACCAGAGTGAATATGATGCATTAAAGTACACACTGAGACTAGTTGATGGGGTCACCTTGAGCGGATTCCATGGCTGCATAGGTAGGGTCAATTCTGGACTTGGTGTATGCACTATTGCTTTATTTGTACAGCTTGTCGGCTTGGAGTGGTGGGGGATCAGTTGTGGGACATGTTGTTGCACATGATGATATGCACAGACTGTAATATTCAATGTTTATGAAAAATGCAAAATAACATGTTTTTTTTAAAAAGGCCTTTAAATTACAATTATTTAGACACCAAACTCGAAATTACTACCTGCTTCCAATTTAAAGTTATCACTTATTAAATGTAATATGTTAACTCAATGTTATCCTATGGTAAAGTCATGCCTTGCAGTAGTGAAAAACGAATGTAAGAGTTTTTCACTACCAGGACATGTAAAACTTAAAAATACATGTCCACTTTTTAAATACACTATACCCTACCCTGTGGGCTGTTTAGGGCCTGCCCCATGAGTGACATATGAATTAACAAGGAAGGCTAGGCATGACATACCGTTTTATTTTGCAAGGTTGAAATGGCAGCTCAAAACTGCACAGTCCGGCTGCAATGACAGGCCTGAGACATGTTTAAAGGCTACTTAAGTGGGAGGCACAATAAGTGCTGCTGGCCCACTAGTAACATTTAATTGATGGGCCCTGGGTACATGTAGTACCCCTTTACTAGGGTCTTACAAGTAAATTAAATGTACCAATTTGGTGTAGGTCAATTTTACCCTGTGTAGAGGAGACAGCACACACACTTTATCAGTGGTAAAGTGCACAGAATCCTAAGGCCAACAAAAACAAGATCAGCAAAGACAAGGAGGAGTAAGCCAAACGGTTTGGAGGAAGACCACCCTAAGGCTGACAGGTCTAACATACACAAATTGTGTGAACCGGGATCTGCCATTTTTGGCCAAAATGGAGCGTTGTGCTCACCTAAGTGGAACAAAAAGCATTGTGAATTGGGATCACAGCTTCAATGTTATTTGCTAATACACTTAGTAATGTGCAGAGGGCTCGGCAGACTTTAATCTCCCAGAACCAAGTATTAATTTGGAAATGTCTTTGATTTAACCACATATATTTAGAACAGATAGGGGCATATTATCAAGCAGCCGCGATAATTATCACTGGCCGCGCTTAGCGTGTAATTTTTTATTGCCAGGTACCGCTGGCAATTATCGTCATGCTAGCGCTGTATTAACAATGCATAGCGCAATGGTGATAATTATTCCAGGGATAGCGGTGTTTTCCATTGAACATCGCTGGTTTTACAGCGATGTTCCATGGAAAATGGCGATAACCATGTTAATCCGACCCTGTGGTCGTATCAGCATAATCCACCCCAATGGTAAGTATATGTAAGTCAGCAATTTAGCAGACGTCAGTTTTTTCGCCAAAAACTAACATCTGCTAAAATGCGCGAGCCTCCTTGTAAATATTACATACAATGTTTCGTAAGCGGATACAGAGGAAAAATTGAGATGGTAAAGCATGCCACAAGGTTTTCATAATTTTTTTAAAAGGGGCACCATACAGTGAAGTCACTCCAATAGGCTTTTCAAGTACCTTCCTCTAAGACAGGGACTGATTGACACTTTGTTTTTCCTAGGTATTGGCGTACCCGAGATTCTATGTGATTGACCTTCTGAAGCATGTTACAATGATCATTGTTTGCAGGTTCAAGTAGTAGCAACAAGCTGGAAAGTCCAAAATTACAATCTGCTTCAGTAAAGAGAGCTATAACACACTAAGGTTTCAAAAAGAGCTACCACAGGATGTGTGCTCAAATCATTGTTTTCTGAAGAGAAGAATCTTTCTTTCACTCTGGCAGTTACCTTTGCACATATTTGGAATACTTGTCTGTGGACCTTCATTTTACAAAAAGGGCACCAGGCAGTGAAGTCAATCCAACAGGATTCCCAGTCAACCTTCCCCTAAAACAGGAATCTATTGACACTTTTTTTTGCCTCTGTATCGTTTTATCCGATATTGTATGTGATTGATTGTCTGAAGCATGTCACAATGATTACTATTTGCTCGGCTCAAGTTGCTGCAAGAAGAGCTGTAAAGATTGCAATCTGCTTCAGGTTACACTGCTAAAACTCATTTAGGTTTCAAAAAGAGTTAGCACAGGATGTTTTCTGAAGAGAAGGATCTTTCTTTTACTTTTGTGCATGTTTGAAATACTTGCCTGTGGACTTTCTGCCTTCTCAATTTGAAATCATCTGCCTTTTTCATTTAAGAGAAGCCACCTATGTCAATTTTGCCTTGCTCTGCATAGTTAAATGCCTATATCTACACACGATTCCAAAGATCTAACATGTTCAATAATGATTCTCAATTCTTACTTTCTGAAGCTACAGCATGCTTAAAAGAGAAGCAGCAACTTCAGATGCAAATAGCTGACCTTTTAAAGATTCACAAATATTCCTCCTTACTACCATTCTGTGTTCTGGTAAGTCAGGGACACATGGATCTTCTCGGTGGCTCAAAAATGCCAAGCAATCCACCATTTTCACATTTGAAGTAGCAACATCTTCCAGGTCTAGATGCTTATACACACCACACACAGATTACTACAATGTGACCATAGATTATTCCGAAAGAAAGTGTCAACATAACTTGGAAGTAAGCTCTTACAGTAATATTTCAGTTCTGAAATGCTTATTGAAGATGTGCAATGGAAAAAGGCTTAAGCAAAGCTAGGCTGAGTGGCCTGCTGTAACTTGCTGCCTTTAGCTACATCCAATGAGAATTAATAGTGTTGGAGCAGTTTATTTTTACCTAAAAATGTCCTGCCCAAAAAAAACTGTGTTCGGGCTAGGTTTTATGTTAAACATCTTCTTTCATTAATCACGTTTCTTAAGGTTGTGTATGGAGCAAAATACAATTAATGAACTATTGAACTCCCAGAATTTTGACATGATTATCTGCTTTACCTCACAAACATGAAAATCTATCATGAACTTACCTGGATTAGCCATACTCCTGCGAATTGCTGGTAAATCCTTTCGCTTCCATTTCTGCATTTCTTCTTCCATTTTATCAATTTTTGCAGGGTTGAGAGCCCAAAGGCAACCTTTTCTGGAGGATCCACTCATCTTATTCTCCACTTTCTCAAAGCATTTATTCAAGGAGAGGTTGTGTCTGACAGAATTTTTCCAACCATCAGGTGCTGTCTGAATAAGACAAGTAGAAACATGTTAAAATATCTTCTACATACATTAACATAATCAACCTTAATTTAGAACAAAGAACTCCGGTGCATATCATCAAGCCGCTGCGATAAAATTATCGCCGCTTTAGCGTCCGTATCCACGCGAAAAGCAGCCATAAGTGAATCCTTGCCTTAGTGCCCTTTCCCTCAACGCCCAGCTTTGCATCTCTAATGAGATGCAAAGTGGGCGTTCCGCCCAAAAATAACGTGAGAAATGTCGCTAACCGACATTTCTCCTATTAACAATCCTCCCGCTAACTTGCATGGCGAGAAGAAAAGTAGCGCTAACGTCGCTTATCGCTACTTTTCTTACGCCTGCTTTCAATCTGACTTAGCCGTTATATCCAATGGAAGGTGGATACAATGGCTAAGTCCACCCTGTACTATCAGCAAGGTATCGCCAGTTGTTGTGCGATTATTGCTGGATTGCCAGGGATAATCGCACATTTTGTAGCTATCGCCGGTATTTTAATCGCTTTTGAGATAAGCGTCGCTGATAGCGCGCTATCTCAGCAATAAAATTCAGCGATAGCCATTATCCTAGCGCTAAGTGCACTTAGTGATAATTGTCGCCGGTTGTTGCTGATATGCCCCTCCATTCTAAGTTTTCTTTGAAGTCTAGTGTGATTTATTTGAAAGTTCTCTTTGATGTCTTGTGTCATTTATTTTAATGATCCAGTTACATTTGACATTTAAACAAAAACAAACTACCCTTACATTTGACATTTAAACAAAAAACAAACTACCCCTATGTACTCTTTTGTGTTCCTTTTTCTTTTTCCTTCCCCTTTCCTGCTGCCCTTCAGTCTTTTCCTTTGCTTTAAGCGTGTTGGCTCCTTGCTTCTTCTTTTCCTTGCTTTTTCTTTTCCTCCATTTGCTTATTGTTAATAATCCAGTACTACCTCCGCATCTTATCCTATAACCCTGAGTGTACTTACCTCTTTACCATGTGTTTAGTTATGATGGATCATATCACTGCTGGTTACACTAAGCATCAAACTGTGGCAAACTTCCTACAGACATGTCCACTAAATAGAGTAATTAATTACAGTGACATAAATATTGGACTATTTTAGGATAGGATGAAGGTTATGTGAGCTGAAAAACATGTGTCACACCCTTCTATGTACTCGTTGATATTTGCACAACTTCATCAATGCTCAATTATTGAGGTAATCTAATACAAGAAATTGATGAAATCCATTAAAGCTTTGTAGAGTGTTTATCAATGAGATTATCTAGGTTGTCAACTCCATGTTATTAAAATCACTTTGGTAAAATTCTTAGGGTACATTGGTATATCTTTATCTGTTTGCTTAATTTTTAAAGCAACATCAGTGCTTACCTTGAAGTATGGGAAGTGTTCTTTCATGAAACTATAAATCTCACTCACTGGAAGGCTTCCAGATTTGCTGTTCTTCAAGGCCATTGCAATTAGACAGCTGTAATAAAATAGTGCGATATCAGGGCCAATTCTTCATCTTCACATTAATGACTCAAATTGGAAAATATATACAGATCTGAAGCCACACTGTCCCCCAGAACTGCCAGCTCATTAATTGTTCTAGATTTAAATGCCCACATATATTCTAAGAAGGGTACAAAAATGTGATGGATAGGACACTTGAATTAATTTCAGTCACTGGTAAATAATTGGGCTGCATCCCAGTCCATCGTTTTTTCACCCAAAATGCCACCTCACATTTGATCCAACCATTTGGAAATCAGTCTATCCAATAGGAGCAGTCCAGCCTGAACTGCCAAGCCAGGTCCTCTCTGCAGTGGAACACAAGAAACCCAAGACCTGTTTCTTCCTGATTGGGGCTCGTCAGTCGGGTGCAGCCTGGTTCCACTAGCAAAGTGAGATCTGGGCAAGCCCGTCGCACTTAAGGAGTCGCACTGAAGTATACAAAAAAGAGATGGGTAACATGATTGAATCAATCTCAGCCACTGGAAATTACTTGGGTACGCATGGTAGTCCATTGTCCAAAACGATGGACTGGAATCTGGCCCAGAATGAATGCCTATGGCTGAGATTAATTCAAGCATTCCATCCATCGCCTTGTTGTTGTTGCAGCACATATAGTCTATGAAATGACATACATATGGAACTCAGAACGAGGGATTCTAAGAACAGATTTTCTCATGTTGTAAGGATCTGGAGAGCATTGCTGGTGAGATTTAACTTTGGCCAAAAGGCTCCAATTAATTTGTTTACACATTCACAATTTTCCACAGCCGAAGCCACCTCATTTAATATTGCATCTTTAATAGCCCTATGGATTTGTGTATGCATTGCCCCTGAACACTCTAGTGACTAGTATTGCTTAGATCATTTCAATATGGTTATGCGCATCAGACATTAAATTATCAGTATGTCTACAAAACACTGATATCTTTGGTGTGAAAGCAAGTCAATACATGGCAGGTGTTTATTGTACAGAACAATCTATTTCTAGGGCTCTGCTGACCTTTCTGAGTTTATAGCACATTATGAAATTCAGACCTTGAGAATTTGAGAATAGTCAGATTTAAAAGATGAAAAGAATAAGATTTGTTCAGACCCCTGATAACTGTTATGTTGAAGTGCTGAGGCCACTAAATAGAATTAAAAATGTATTTAAAAACAACAGTTTGTTTTTGTGTGAAACGGAAAAGGGGATGATAACCTATAGATTGCATTTCCTTGTTGATGGCAACGAAGATTAGAACGCTCTACCAAATTTACTTTTGTCTATAATCCAATCATTGCAAGTGGAAGGTTCAACTTTGAATGTGTTTTCCAAAAATATCAGCACATCAGACATTAAAAAATGAACTGGTGGTATTTTTCCAAATCAAACTTTAGTCGTTTTAAGCTATATGTATTTGTTTTGTGCTATGGACGGTTTGAAGCAGTTATACTATACTATAGGGTCAACCTGAAGGCATTTATAATATTTAACAACTTTAGAGCTATGTTATGTAGACAAGATGCATACAACCCTCCCATACTATGCGGAAAGATAAAGTGGCTGATTGTCTAAAAATGAGCTTTCACAGTATCACAAATGTTTATCACACTGAAGGTAGAATTGCAGAAGTGAATGGTTTAAAATGCCTCTCTTACATTGAGATGTAACCTGGAATTAAATTAAATACCCTTTTGTTGAATTGAGAAGTTTCTTCATAGTACAGACCAAAATGAATTTGTATCCACCGCTAAGGTCACTGATTTCTGCAGCCTCTTTTATGGAACCAGTGAAGTCATTAATATTAATTGGTACACTTGGAGGCAGCATCATTAAAAAGGAAACACAATAGTTACATTTAGCTTAATTTGAAAACTTATGAGTGCATTGGTTTGAGGCAACCACTGCGATGTTCAGCTGAACATCATCATTACCTGTATGAATAGATGGGCTTTGGAAAGTTTTTAGGGTGCAAATCCTGAGCATTGTGAGGAGTGAGACGTGGCTGCGAATACTGGGTCGGAGAACCATATGACGCTGTATATATTCCTGAAGGTGAACACTAAGGATAAAAGAGAAACAGTTTGAAAGCTTTGCGCTGAAAAAAAATATCTTGGATAACAAGTATGACAAGGTACATGGAAGGAAACTTGACCCTAATAGAAAACAATGTCACTGAAAGATGGAAGAAAGTTGAGTGTGTGTATGTAAAATACCTGACAAAGTTTAAAGCGTAGGTAGGCGAATCCTTACACTCAGCAGCAAAGTTGGGTGAAGTTGGAATCACTAATTCCTGCAGCTGGATGTCGAACTCAAGATGACTGGGACTTAAGCTGCAGATTTTTATTTTCCCTACTGCCCTGAGTGGTAACAAAATATTCGCTATTTTGCAACCATAAATCCCATTCCACGCTGCCAGAAGTCAGACCTGGGGGCTTCCAGGAGGGGGAATGCGATAAAAGCTGCGGCTTACCTAACCTGGGAAAATGTTAGCTGTTGCCTTTCGGCCCCTAGTGTCAGTGGGGAAATATGAATTCGCACTTCTGAGCAAAGGCTCCTTTTTCACTCCTTTTTCACTCCTTTTGTTTAAGCTTCACACTTCCCGACCTAGGTCACATTATGGAAAGTTGGACACATTTTACATCACCCACATATAACTGAAAGGCATCTTATATCTAATGCCCTAAAATAAATATGACGTTTTGTTAAAATCTGGATTGTGGCGTAAACATTATCGGCGCCATCTTGTCCTTTTCAGATCCATACGTGCGCGTAAGCGGCAACCATTTCGATTGCCATGGCCTCTCTGCCCACTCCCGATAGCCAGCGTCTCTCTCTCCCCCTCACTTCCCAGCCTCGCAAGCATCCCCGACAACCCCCGGTCTCTCCTGCTTGGGTCATAAACGCACCTCCAGCGCGACCCTGCCTCCGAGCCACATCCCGTGCTGAACCCCCCTCACTCTTTCATCTCATTCATAGAACAGGCCCTTTTGATAACCTCTTCCTCCCTGCCCGATTGTCCGGCCTGACCCCAGGCCATCACTTAGCTCAGCAGATGCAGTTTATTGCCCCCTACAGTAGGACTCGCCCCACATCAAAGGAGCGGGGATTAATCAATGCCTTCACCCCCCTAGATCCGACCGATCGCCCACATTCCTGTTCCCAGCGGAATGTCCAGCTGCGCGATAGCCATCATGCTGTGATTTGGGTGGGGACCTCTACTGTAGATATGTGTGAGAACGGGCCTGAACCGCGGATTCCAAAGATGCCTTTGTGAACTTCAAAGCAATACCACGGATGTCATAAATGTAATAAAGCCATAAACCTGTGTATAAGAGGCCAGGCCTCAGAGATGCGGTTAGAGCACCTCGAGAAGATACCCTGTTGTCTGATTTGACATGTTCTGCTCCGTCGGAATAAAACTTCTGTTTCCTGCCTTCCAGTCTCCAGCGCCTGCCTCTTTATTTGGTAACCGAGAGTTGGGTGAGAGGCGGCTAACGCCGGGCAAACCTTAAGAAGGGGTAATCGACCTGATCTGCCTGACCCTTTTTTCTTCAATTGGCGTCCCAAACGTGGGGCCCATCAGCGACACGTGGATCCAGTGGGAGAGGTCCTGACGACGGAGTGAACGACTGCAACGATCGGGAAGTGCACCTGCCCGATAGACCCTCGTCTGGCAGCCGATCATCCGAACTTCACCAGTTCCGAACAGACCTCTCTCGAGTGATCTACGGTCCTGACTGGGAACCATCAGGAGTGCCACGACAGAAGATAGAGGACGATCGGGCGCTGGAATCGGAAGACAGGAAACTGTCCATGCGGTCCGGGTAAGGTTGTGTAACACGACAAACTGTGAAATATTTGATTGATTGATTGGAAAATACTAGTATTACTCTCCGAATTGTTGGTTCTCTTGGAGATTCTCTGTCTGCAAACGGAGAGAAATAGAAAGTATTCTCTCTTCCTTTGCAGGTAGTGAAGGGTAGGTAACGCAGGCTTTTGCCCCCGTTGTAATCCGTCGTGCCTATTTTTCTCCCCCACTGATTGATTGTTTGCCCGAACATTGTTGGTTCGAGGATTGTTTTCTCGAGAATTCTCTGTCTACAAACGGGGAAGGATAAAAGTATTCTGTCCTCCTTTGCAGATAGTGAAGAATAGGTAACGCAGGCCTTTGCCCCCGTTGTAACCCGTCGTGCCTATTTCTTTCTCGCCACTGATTGTTTGATTGAACGGACATTAATTGTTCGACATTTAGTTCTTTGGAGGTATTTTCTGCTGACAAATAACGTGGAATAGAGATATTCCGTCTAGTCTTTGTAAGCAGTGAAAGGATAGGTAGTGCAGACTTTTGTCCCCATTGTAACCCGTCATGCCTATCTTCTCCCCATTGTCCAGTAGTTGGTTCAGCCCGGACCGCTTATTAAAGGTGGATCATCCAGCTCCTCTGGAAGGCACCCCTAATAAGGATATGTTCTTAAAGTATGGACTAGTCGCCGTAGCTTATAGTAAGTTATGGCATAAATATACTAAAAAGGATCAGGAAAGTCAGTGGCCACTGATAGGATCCTTCGATGACGCAAAAATAAGCGTGCTGGAAACAGCCCTTTGTAACAATAAAACAACGCCCACTATGCTTGATAGTTTCGGCATGTGGCGCAAGGAGACGGAACAACGAAAGAAAAGAAACAAAGTCAGACTAGAGAAAGAAATGCGAAAAGCGGCTCATTTAGCTGCAAGCAAGTTGAAAGAAGAGATAAAGGAAAGAGAGGGAGCTAGACTGAAGCAAGAATCCGAGACATCGAGCCAATGTCCCGTTAGAACACCCTCTACGCTTTACCCTGAGCTACCTTTGAAGCAGCGAACGGACGATGATCTACTGCTAGGTCCCCCGATCATCTACATGCCCCCTCCGTACGCCCCTTCCCAACCTCTAGTGCAACGCACGCAACCCCCTAGCACAGGTGAGAACAGTGCCAGAGCCTCGGTCCTCACGGCCTCCGCGCCAGCCGAGCCCCTTGCACTCAGCGCAGCGCAAGCTGCAACATTAGATGAGCCCGAAACTAAGAATAAAGACTCTGCTAGGCTCCATCGATTGAATAAGGATGAACGAGCAGGGATTGATAAGATCGCAAAGACGCTAGTAGAACGGAAGGAAAGCGAAGATTACGTGACAGATATATGCAATACATATGCTGATAACCACAAACGACACTTTGTTGCACGTTTCTGTTACCACACCCTTAACGCCTATGAAGACCGGTATCGTAACAAAGGTCCTGAAAGCCTAACGACTCTGTATAGAAAAGTCGACATTGGAGAACAGGGCGAGGGTGATGTGACGGACCTCTTCTCGCGCACGCTTGAAGTCTTCCGCCACCTCACTGAACAGAGATTAGAGGCCGACACCACGAACGAACCCAGCAGCAACTGAGCCTCAAACCGAGAGAACTGACACCATGATGCCAATAAGAGAAGCGGCACCTTATTGGGTCCCCTCACGAGGACAGGGAACACACGACGATATTAACCACCAAGATGCGAAAGGGAGGGTAGTGTACAACTGGGTCTACCAACCCTGGGATCGGCAAGACATCCTGACTTTCCGAAAGTCCTTGCCCGATCTACGAAAGAACCCCACTGCCTTCTACACAGAATTAGATACCGCCTTGGGTTCGACGATTATGACCCTAGCGGACATCGACTTGTTTTTCGGGCTATGTCTGCCAGCTGATGTGTGGAAGCAAATCCGGAAAGTCGACCACCTTGAGCTGTTCGGACATACCTGGTCACAACTCGATGGCATAGACAAACAGCGAGAGCCCGGACAGAAACCCTTGAAATCGATTCTAGACCTACCAGACAAAATAGTACTAAAACTGAAAACCATAGTACCAGAAAAGAAGGTGGACTGGTCGGTAGTAACGGCCTGCTGCCAGAAACCACAGGAAGACGCCTCAGAATATTTCTCCCGGTTCGAAACGGTGTTCTCCGATTACAGCGGCCAGGACATGACCTCTGCGACCGGACATCACTTGTTCGTCCAGAACTTTGTAAAAGGCCTGACACCAGAAGTCTCGCAAAAACTGCAGACTAGTGAAAGTAGTTGGGCTGCCTCCAAACCCGCGGCTATCCTTCAGATGGCTCAATACTACGAACGGCAAAAGAACGAGAACGATAGGGCGACTGAGAAAAAGAAACAGGATTTGAAAGAACGAGTGATGATTGCTCAATTGCAAGGAGTGACGACAGGAAGGGAACAGTATAGAGGAAACTACCAGTCGAACGCTCATAGAAATCCACCCCCTAGAGACCGCACACCCGCACCAGGCGCTCCACGAACAGACCTCGATGAGAACCAGTGTGCGTTTTGCAAAGGATATGGGCATTGGAAGTCCCAGTGCCCGGTCCTGCTAGAAATGTACAAAAATAGGGACGCAAAAGACGTAGCAGGTGGGCCGAAAAATAAAGGACAGGGACGAGGGCACACAAACGACGCCAGAAATGACAGATCAGGCAGACCGAACACTTTTGACCACCCCCGACAGAACCAATGCCAGCAGACTGACTGTGACGATGCCCGCGACTTCGCATAGGACTGCCTAGGGCAAGGGAGGGATCCAGTCGAGCTCTATGTTGACCAGCAAGGTCCTTACGTCACCGCTGAGGTCCTAGGTACGAAGTCTCCATTTCTGGTAGACACTGGCGCGACACGTAGTGCGTTATCTAAACGACTGATTCCAAGGGCACCCTTGTCTGGCTCACGCATAACATCAATAGGCTTTGATGGAACGCCCTCCACTAACCCCTTATCCGCACCGGTCTCCTTCGACTTGGACAGTAACCCCACTGACACGACGTTTCTGCTTTCCTCCAACACCCCCGATGCCATTATGGGACTTGACTTACTGAAGCATTTCCGAGCTACCATCAGGTGTTCACAGGACGGAGTTCGAGTCATTCTGTACGACAACCCGACTTTGCTCAGACCTCATCCCGCACGACACATGTTCTCCATCTCTGACGCTGACGCATCCTTACTTGACTCTCTGCCTCTGTATCTGTGGGCTAAAACTGACGCTGATGTAGGACGAATGATGATCGACCCCGTGCACATAACTGTTCGCCAAGATGCGATACTCCCAAAACTTCCACAGTATCGGATATCACCCGAAGGTGAGAAGGCATTGGTAATGATAATCCAGTCCCTGGTAGAGGCAGGAGTGGTAGAGGAAGTAGTCAGCAATATTTGCAACAGCCCTATCCTACCCATTGTGAAGAAGCAGGGCGAGGGAGATGAGAAAGCGTACCGCTTCATCATTGACCTTCGAGAGGTCAACAAGGTAGTTGTACCTCAGTACCCCGTAGTCTCAGATATCGCCACCATTCTGACCCTGATTCCTTCCACCGCCACCCCCTTCACTGTAATAGACCTCAATAACGCTTTCTTCTCCATCCCCATCCACCCAGACAGCCGCTACCTTTTCGGCTTCACGTTAAAATCCCGCTCATATAGATTCTGTAGAGCTCCCCAAGGTTACACAGAAAGTCCCAGCATCTATAGCCAGGCCCTCAAGAGACAGCTGGACGCCGTTCAGCTACCGGAGGGAGTGGTGTTGATACAGTACGTCGATGACATCCTTTTGGCGGCCGACACCACTCCACTTGCAGTCACAGCCACCATCCAACTCTTGCACTTCCTTGCAGAAAATGGCCACAAGGTCTCCAAGAAGAAGTTGCAATTCTGCCAACCCCAGGTCACCTACCTAGGCCACCTCTTGTCCAAAGACGGGAGAAAGCTTACACCCGATCGAATTCAGGCCATTCTAGAAACCCCTGTCCCAAAGACCCAGAAACAAGTCCGCTCCCTGGTAGGCCTCACCTCCTTCTGCCGGCAGTGGTTGCCAAATTTCAGCCTCATTGTAAAGCCACTACTTTCCCTACTAGCCAAAGATGTCCCCTTCCCACTCCCTTGGACCCCCGAATGCCAATCTTCCTTCAAAGAACTTCGAGACGCCCTTTGTTCTGCACCAGTCCTAGGAACCCCCGATTACACCAAACCCTTCTCTCTCTACACCCACGAGAGGGAGGGGTGCGCTTTGTCTGTCCTGACCCAAACTATTGGCCCCAAGCAACGACCATGTGCCTATTTCTCTGCCACCCTTGACCCCGTAGCGAGAGCCTTGCCTTCCTGCCTTCGAGCCGTAGCTGCCGCTGCTGTCTCTATCCGACAAAGTGAGGGGATCGTACTCTCGAATTCCCTCACGGTATTGGTGCCCCATGCTGTTGACACCCTCCTAAACCAGACTAAGACACAACACCTGACTAGCGCACGACTGACCGGATACGAACTGACTCTACTTGCACCCCACATCACGCTGAAAAGATGCACCACACTGAACCCAGCCACCTTGTTGCCTCTGCCCGAAAACGACCCAAATGTCCCCCCTATACATGACTGTGTGACCCTCAGAGACGAACAGACTAGGAGTAGAGTTGGCCTCCGAGACACCGCCTTCACAGACCCTGACGGAGAGCTATGGGTAGACGGCTCTTGCATAAAACTCCCCGACGGCACCACCTCAGCTGCCTATGCAGTTACCACAGCCCGAGCTGTAGTTGAAACCGCCCGCATCACGCAACGATCCGCACAGGCGGCAGAACTGATTGCCCTCACACGAGCATGCATTATAGCAACAGGGACTACGGCAAACATTTACACAGACAGCCAGTACGCCTTCGGAGTGGTTCATCATTTTGGACTCTTGTGGAGAGAAAGGGGATTCCTGACGTCCCACGGCACGCCCATCCTCCACGGAGATCTAGTCTCCGCCCTGATTGAAGCAGTTCTCCTCCCCAAACGATTAGCCGTAATCAAATGCCAAGCACACAGAAAGGTGACGGACATCATAGGACAGGGAAACGCACTAGCCGACATCACTGCCCGAACCACAGCTGAGAATAGGACGATGACCCGCATGTATGTGACCAGGTCACAAGCAGAAAAATGGACTGACGCTAGGGAAACGATTAAGGACATCCAGATGGCCAGCTCACCACCCGAATTAACTGAATGGGCACGGGTGGGATTGAAAGACGATGAAGGCTGCTGGCGAACAAAGGACACAAATAAATGGTTGCTGCCTGACTCGTACCTGATCCCCATACTGACTATGGCACACTCCCCCGCACACATAGGATCTGCCCCCATGATCGAACTCATCTCCAGGGTCTGGCACAACGACAAAATTCCCGACTCAGCCAGACGCCTGGTCCAGCAATGCCTTATCTGCCTGCAACATAACCCTGGGAAAGGAACTGTGGTACCCCGGGGAGGGTTTGGGGTCCCCGACCATCCTTTTGAGGTCCTCCAGATGGACTACATCCAACTAGAAAGATGCCAAAGCCTGAAGTATGTATTAGTCATTGTGTGTGCTTTCAGCAAATGGGTTGATTACTTGTGCAAATTGACTAAAACGTTGTCTGTCATTCATCAGCAGGTGCAGCAGGCCATCCCCGATGCTTCCAGGGGTCCGGGTCACGATATCCAACCGGGGGATTATGTGCTGATCCGAAATTTCCAACGGGCGAAGAGTCTGGAACCCCGGTGGACGGGCCCCTGGCAAGTACTGATCACCACCCGGACGGCTCTTCGAGTGGAGGGGAAACGACACTGGCTGCACGCACACCACTGTAAGAAGGTCTCCTCGACCCTGGCCACGACAGAAAACGTCAGCACCCAAGAAGAGCTCCTGAACAAAGACCGGCCATCACTGAACTGTTATCTTGATACCGAGGCACTCGAACTTTCAAAATTCTCAGATCCCACTGTGCCATCCAGGGAAGGGTATTTCCTACGTCGAAAGGAGGGAGCATCGGCTAAGTAGACCACAGACTAAGTTGAATCTCTGAACGGTAGCCTAAAACACAACCAAGGGTTACCCGGAGAGAAGCTAAACGAAGTCTGTGGTTCTGCCCACTACCGAGCACCTCGAAGATGATGGTAGTGCCAGATAAGAAGATGATGGAAGCGCCAGATAAGAAAATGACGGGAGCAACCGGAAATACCCACTATAGGAACCCAAAGACTGACAGTATGCACAAATCAAAGACAATTGCCCTTTTCATTTTCCTCCTCTTTTGCCTCCTCCTCATGACTTCCTTCTGGATCGTGGAAGAGAGTGCACCCGCTCATCAGATATTGCTGACCACTGCACAGCCAACCACTATGAAAGAGCATCACCTGATCTCCCTTTCGCCCCAGCTCCGAGAAAGGCGTAAGGAGTTCTGGAACAATTCCTTCGTGCAACTGTTGCACCAACACAACCTTGCCGCCAACGCCACAAACTGCTGGATCTGCGGGTTACTCCCGCATGCCACCGGACACTCCATCCCTTTCATCCCCTCCCCTTTCTCAGTTCATGGCTCCTGCCTTGCCTGGTTGATCCTCTTGCAAGAGAGCTACAAGGACAACGCCACTTCTGGTCAAACAGTGTCACACTTCTACCATGGGTTCTGGCTGAACAAAACCGGGAGGACATCTGCTCCCTTTTGTCCTTTGACCTCTGGTTCCTCCTTTCATATGGACATCCCTGCCAAGGAGCGAGTTGAAATGCAGGAGTTCCATAATCCAGCCAGACCCACCTTCTCCTACCTACGGAAACGAACTGCTGCCACTCTGACTGTGGCTCTGTCTGTCATCAATGTCACGGGCCTCGTGTGCCTCGAAGGCCTGGGAACGCAGCTGGTGGGTCGCAGTTCCTGCCACATCACCAGAACATTGGACTCAATTGATCCCCCCTCCTTTGTTGCTTCTCCGAATATGTACTTTGTTTGTGGCACCAAAGCTTACACTTGGCTTCCAAAAAGTTGGGGGGGTACTTGCTACATCGCCTTCGTTCTCCCTCCAACGTACGTGGCCTCAGCAAACCATCACCGGCAGAAGCGCGCAAGAGACATTGAACAAGCCGACTCCACCGGAGCACAGTTCCTGGATGCAGTGAAAGGACTTGTTCCTCTGTGGGGCCCAATGGCAAACAACCGCGCCATCCGACACCTGACCCAGGCAGTAGAAACGACCATGAACATCACGGCTGGCATCCTCACTAACAATACGGCCGAGCTTCAGGCAGTCCGCCTGGTGGCTCTTCAGAACCGCCTTGTTCTAGATGTGGTTCTAGCTGACCGTGGAGGAGCATGCCGCATCATCGGATCCAGCTGTTGCACCTACGTGCCAGATAACTCGCCCTCAGTCTACAAAGCTATCGAGCACCTCCACAGACTTTCCTCAGAGGTTCACCAGGAGCAGGAAGGATGGTCGCTTGGGAGCTGGTTTTGGGGTACTTTGAAGGACTTGGGATGGAGGTTGTTTACATTTATATTGATACCGGTCGTGGTACTGTGTGGGTGTTGTCTAGGTATTCAATGTAAACATTATCGGCGCCATCTTGTCCTTTTCAGATCCATACGTGCGCGTAAGCGGCAACCATTTCGATTGCCATGGCCTCTCTGCCCACTCCCGATAGCCAGCGTCTCTCTCTCCCCCTCACTTCCCAGCCTCGCAAGCATCGCCGACAACCCCCGGTCTCTCCTGCTTGGGTCATAAACGCACCTCCAGCGCGACCCTGCCTCCGAGCCACATCCCGTGCTGAACCCCCCTCACTCTTTCATCTCATTCATAGAACAGGCCCTTTTGATAACCTCTTCCTCCCTGCCCGATTGTCCGGTCTGACCCCAGGCCATCACTTAGCTCAGCAGATGCAGTTTATTGCCCCCTACAGTAGGACCTCGCCCCACATCAAAGGAGCGGGGATTAATCAATGCCTTCACCCCCCTAGATCCGACCGATCGCCCACATTCCTGTTCCCAGCGGAATGTCCAGCTGCGCGATAGCCATCATGCTGTGATTTGGGTGGGGACGTCTACTGTAGATATGTGTGAGAACGGGCCTGAACCGGGGATTCCAAAGATGCCTTTGTGAACTTCAAAGCAATACCACGGATGTCATAAATGTAATAAAGCCATAAACCTGTGTATAAGAGGCCAGGCCTCAGAGATGCGGTTAGAGCACCTCGAGAAGATACCCTGTTGTCTGATTTGACGTGTTCTGCTCCGTCGGAATAAAACTTCTGTTTCCTGCCTTCCAGTCTCCAGCGCCTGCCTCTTTATTTGGTAACCGAGAGTTGGGTGAGAGGCGGCTAACGCCGGGCAAACCTTAAGAAGGGGTAATCGACCTGATCTGCCTGACCCTTTTTTCTTCAGTTTTTGTGCAGAACGGAATGGGGAACCATAGGAAAAGTCTTTAAATGTTCCAAACCAAAAAACAACAACACGATGCTCATAAAGCCTGGATTTTCGATGCCTATCACAAACAGAACCTACTCAAGATGACAATTGTTCTCATTTGCAACCTCAGAAGCAACATTATAGCTCTGTCATCAGTCGCTCCAGCATTATACTGCACCTTCTTGACAAGAGTCCAGAAAAATATACAGTGCCTTTAAAGCCTGGATGTTCAAGGTCGAATCTCAGAAGCGACTTCATAGATCGATACCATCAATCTCTCCAGCTCCATGCTGCACCTTCTTAGCAGAGCTAAATGCCTCAATTTCTAAATTAACTCCAGCACAAGTTTCAAGATGTACTTCCCACGCAAGACTAAGAACACTGGGCATCAGTTGCCCAAGCATGGCAGAGAGAGGAAGTTCTTAGGGAAGAATGCTTCAAACCAAAGCCCAGGTGATGGTCCTGTGTCACATCTATGGTGCAAATTCTCTACTAGCCGGCATCCCAGACATTTTGATCAGTCCCTGGTAAGCTTTCTTTTTGTTGGTCCAAGTGTTCAAAGGTGTCTAGACACCCAAATGGATAACTCAAACATTCAGAGAACTCGGGAGGCTCCCTTTTCTGGCCAGCATGAACTTCAAGGCTTGCTACATCATACTGGGCAACCTACAACAGCACGCCACCTTTCCCAATGACTTAGTTTTATGGACGGTTTGCAAGACTCACAGCAGCAGTACGGCAGTCCTGGCAATGCAGAAATAAAGAACCAGTTGTCAGCCCTTCTGTTAAGCTTCTAGGTTATGGAACTCCATACGACCACAGGTACGTAAATTGATAACCCTTCTCCGAGACAGAAAAAACTCTAAAATCCCTTGTTAAAAGGACACTGAACACATCTGAAGAGAACACCTTACATAATTTCCCGGTACTGCTCCCTTTCCTGGTCCAGACCCAAGACACACAACCCATTCCACCCCACAGCCTGACTCACAACCTTCCCGTTTGTCTCTCCCCCTCTGGTATAACTCTTGCCATGCCGACTTTTCACTTACCTTCCCCTTTGTAAAGCGATTTGTTCCAAAATGCATGCAATGTATAGCGACACAGTGTCCAGATAGAAAATGCAATTTAAGCCTTGATAAATATATGCACAGGACCTCTAGCCTTCAAGACAACGAGGAGGCAGCGCATTAGGAACAAGTAAAACAGAGTATGTTTTGTGTTTGGCAAGGGAGTGAATTAAAAAGAAGAATTACCTTTACTCTTGTGTTTTTTACTGTCTCCTGCGTAGAACCTAAGAATCCTCGGTGTGCCTGCTGAGAGTCCAGTCGTTCAGATAGGCCTACACCCTTAGATCCATGACGGAGTTCACCTTACATTCACTGCGGTGTAGTTGTTTGTCTTTAAGTGAAGTAACAGTACTACCCGGCATTTAATGTAATTACGGTTTGGGACAGGTAATACCCGTAACTCTACGAAAGGGCACCTCTCTCTATGGGAAAATGTGGCAACAGTCTGTGAAGGAAACTAAGAAAATAGACCAGTGTGTGAATGTTTACCCCTGCTGACTGATACTGGACGTACCTCTCCTACAAGTCCCTCTGCCCTGGGATTTAAGGCAGGGATGTTGGATGCATAGCAAGATGAGAAGACATTGAAGGGCTCATTTATTCTATACAATTCATAAAGACTTAACAACTCACCCCTATGGGGTCTTTTCGACCAGAGCATCCTGAATGATGACTCCCTTGCTCAGATGTCAAAAGACAGAGCATGTCACTTCACTAGAACATTAACCAATTGGGTTGTTTTTCCAACATCAAATGCACTGTATGACGTAGACTCTGGTATACAGCCACACATTTTGCGGTCTTACCTGTGGTGTACTCTGTGAAATGGTGTACACTTGCTGCGAATGAGGATGGTACATGTGTTGCTGAGACTGGAGACTGGTAGGGTGTTGTCCACTGATGGTGTACTGGTTCATCTGCAGGAAATGATATTGAGACGAGAGGTAAATGTTAACTCAAACTTGAGGCAGTGCAATCCTCCTCTTGCAAAACAAAGGCAGCTTCCCCAAAAAAAGCGTAGTAAAAGCGTAGTTGTATACTTACGTTTCCCTCATGGGACGTCACAGTATTTAGTCCTAAAATCCCCTGTTGCATGCTGGTGTGCACATGGATCATTGTGTTATGTGGATGCATGCTGTTTGCCATCGACCCTACAAAAATATGTAGAGGAACATTAGAAAGACAGAAACACATTTCCGACAGTCAGTCTAAATTGCATGCAAGTACACTGAGTCCTTAATCTGCACTTGATATAAATAGGTGGAGTAGATTGACAGTCACAACCTCAAAGCGTAACAACAGGAATATGCATTGTAAAAAGCAGCCATCTAGTGAAAACTTTTAACATTCTATTAAAATATATGAGATGAATAGTGAGAAAACCGATTTGTAACCTGGGGCGATTATAAAACGAAGTTTAATTTGTAAGTACTTTAATGAATATCTTAACCTAGAAATCAAAGAGGCGCTATCACTCCTTCGCTGTAGAAAGCATCATAATACCAACAGAAAAAACACCTCACCTTTGCATAATTTCTAGTGTTTATCATCAAAAATGTTAAGATGATCGGTTGTGAAAGAAACAGATAGCTGCTTTAAAAGCAAAAGCAGTATACACCATTATACCACAAACACTAGGAACGAAACATAACCTGACATGGCAATGTCGTTGCAATATTGATGTGCAGAGGGGAGATCTGAATGGGCGGCAAGTTACCTGTCTGCTGAAGCACTGCATTCTGGGAGTTGGTGTTGAACTCCATTCTTCCACTAGCCATCTGCTGTAGCCGGGGCACGTCAACAGATGTCAGCCACGACAGTGACTGCAAGTCACTGGGGAGGTCGTCCTCGCTCAACGGTGAGGGGTCAGAAGTCAGGAGTCTGCAGGAAAGAGCACAACAGACCCAATCAGGGCACAAACGAGCTGGTGCCATTATGGCACGCAGACTGAGCAGGCTGCTGGGGGCAGCAGACAGTAGAGCTTCATGCTTTAATCTTCGGCCCAGTTTCATGAAAATGAACAAGACCTGCGAGATGGGTTCAGTGTGTTATGCAGCAAGGTAGTGTCTCCTCTCGAACAATTCACAATAAGATTACACTTTCTACATAATGATTAAAATGAGACCCCTTATCTTCTTTTGCGTTGCAAACTATGCATTTGAGAAGGCAGAAATTATGATGCGGAATTGTAAAGTGAAATTATTGTTATGGTGTTTGGGTTTGCGGAACATTTCTGCTTACAGTTGCAATAGAAACATTTACTTGCCGGTAGACTGACAGTTGGGTTTTAAGAATAATTTCAGGAGACATGCACATAGACAGTTACTCAAGATGTTGGTGAATAGGTACATGTTGGCTGAGGGAGGTAATTTAGTTTGCAACAGTGACTGTGTATGTAGTAAATGAGTGCATGGGAGTTGACCTGACTGATTATAGCAGTCGGTGTATCATTGACCCATCTTTGAAAGCATACATAGGTCTTAGGAGCATCCTTTGAACAAAATACAAGATTCAGTGGAAAGCTCAGGTGCCCAGTATTGCAAACTGGCTGCGGCCCAGGTTGGGTTACAAGGTGACCAAGCCCGGCCTAAGTCATGTTTGCTTTGGGCCTCTGGCTGGTTGCGGTAGGCTTTGGTACAATACACCTTCTCTGTCATTGTAAAGGAGTCGTGGCAGGAGCTGTGAGCGTGTAAAACAAGCCTCTATGCACTGAATAGTCATCCCTTACCTTACTAGTTTGCAGGCATCTAGGATTGGGGTGGCATAATGAAGACCTATGAATGTGTCCTGGAGTCCTACACCTTAGAAGAGGGTCCCATTAGAATCAAGCATCATAAGATAGCACTGCCGGGTATTTCAAGTAAGGATGACGGAAGCAGGAGTGATGTTCACAAACAATAAGTGATTTTAAGAAGCCTGTGGCTAAAAAGGGAGTAGGAGTAACCCTGGAGACAAAAATAGGGTATGTGGCAGACATGGTCGCACATGGACGTTTCTGCATTAATGTACGGCCAACAGCTTTGTGTTTCTCCACTGCATACCAGATCCACATAAAGAAGACAATTAAGTTAAAAATAAAAATTAACCTGTGTCCCGCCAGCAGACCTTGTAAAGAAGTTCGATTACAGTCACAGTATTGCTTTCTGTCTGGTTTTTAAATGAGGCCTGTGAAGCGAACGCTCAATGTGGTCTGTTCAGCTACCTGTTACTCCTCTAAGTATTTTAAAAATTCACTGTAACATACAGAAGGCCTATATTAGTTCGCCCGTCAACATATTCAAATTAAATTTAGTCTGATGCCTGGGATATTCAAAAGGTGAGGAATCTGAATGCAGAGTATCCACCAAAAAGATTATTACCAAAGGTAAGTAACTTTTTCATCTTTGCTATACAGCCGCTGTACATCCAGTGTACATGTTTTTATATTCTTTATTGTGGAGTACCGACCATAACTTTTGGATTATTTTAAGTATATACATGTACCTAATACAACCATCGTCTCCCAGCCCCAGCACAGCTCAGTTTAAGAGGCCAGAGGTAGATTGGCCTCTCTCGGTAATCATAAAAGTAATGTCAGTTATTTGTTTTTAAAGAACACAACTAGGTACATCCATTTTTCAGAACAGCTTTTCAATGTGAGTGAAAACATCATTAACAATAATTTATTGCTTCTGTGAGTTCTAGGTGCAGCACTTCATCAGCTGAAATACAAGAATGAATACCGACTAACGTGAAGTAAATAGTTTCTGTTGAATTTTAATGAAAAAGAAAGACCCATTTCAATCAATAGACCGAGCACCGGGAGGATGGGACGGGGGTCTAAACTACTGTCCTTAGAACCTGGAAAACTAGGGTGAACGTACGACTTTGTCACTTCACCAAAAAACACACACTGTGAGACTGCCATCATCAATTCAACACCCAGTCTGACACATTGAAGCTGTGTGTTATATAACAAAACAACTACCGTCTGCTGCTGTAACAAATGTTCCCTTCACAGTTCACACCTTAGTATCGGTCAGCTGGCCCTAAACACATACCATACTGTTCTGTGTACAACATCTCATGTTCCAGATGCTCCTGTAGGAAAATGTATATATTTCTACAGCGCTGTGCTCTGTCCACTGAAGCTAGTTCTGCAATATTTAAAAGACCCCAACATTATATTTGATGATTTTCCGTTCACACGCCTCTAGCTTACAACGGGAAGTTGAAACCTTACTGTATACAAACATTTTGGTTTGGCGGGCGGCAAAAACATGAGAGACACTCTCAGAACGGTTAAAAAATCATTATTTTGAAATTGAGCTGTAGGCATGCTGGATACGGCAGTTCAACGACTCCTCCCCGGCCATAAATCAATAATTACGGTTCTCGTGATGCTGACTGCTGTTCAGACATGTGCCTGGACCACAGACGCCACGTGACCGAGTCTTGTGCTCGGCCATTGGCGCAACCAAAAGTAAGCACGAGCCGCCAGCCGTTTGAAAGCAGGGCAGGCAGGCCTCGCCGATTTCCAACAGTTGGCCTCTTCTGTTGTAAGCCGATGATGGCCCATTGTGCTTCCAACGACTGTTGCTCAGCGGCACGTGGCCCCATTGTCTTTTTCGGGCCCTTCCTTAATTGTTTTTCCGTGCTTTTAACAAACCTCACATTAATCTGGCTGAATGACAGCCGACACACAACACACAAAAAGATGCCATCTGGCGCCCTGGTGCCTGCCAGGCCTCCCAGACAAGTCAGCCCCCTCCAACAAATGAGGGGGTCAGCGGGGCGGTGGGGTCAGAACCCGCTGCACACGCCTCCTGTCAGGAAATGAATCTTCCACAAGCACAGCATGGGCTGCTCATCGAACTGTAGGCCCAACCAGGTACATTTACATATAATGATCTCATTATGACGAGCTTTTTAAAACATCTTCAAAACAGGAGTATTGGGGGCAGGATTCTCGCATTTCTTAAGTGATGATTAGATGTGAGTAAATTAGTCTACTTTTTCCATTCTGAGGGGGTCTCCTAATGGATTGTGCTCTGCTGCTGGAAGGACTCAAATGATTAATAATCCACTTCAGTTTGATATGTAATTAAATGTCTTCACTTGGAGCAACAGCCTGAATGTGCATTGTGGCATGGCACTGCGCGGATCTCAACCCTTCTACATCAATGCAAAGCTGATGGCTGTATTTTTATTCAGCAGGCTTTGACCCAAACTGTGAGGTCAAGTTCTTCTCTACTGTCAACCACGGGTGAGCTGAACAAATCAGAGGACACAATGAAAAAGCAGATTTTCCTGAAATACTGCCTTGCTTGTATTCTTTTTTTCCAAGTACAGTGTATGTGTGTGCCTGTAGCTACTATTACACTTGACCTGCGATAGTTTAGTTTTCGCCTGTTCTTGCTTTCTATTGTTATGAATTAACTCCATCGGGCAAATTTGAAGTGTTTTTTTATTTGCTATATTCACAGGCCACAATGATGCAAATTCAGTATATGAACTCACCAGGCACCATTTATCAGTACATGGACTACACTGGGGCATCACACACGCCTTCAAATTATAAACTAGGATACTCAGAATAGACCTTTGGCCTTTGAAGCACACACATAGCAACTTAAAAAAAAATTAAAATGCATTATTGACTGATGCAAAGGCAATAGGTGCATAGCCCCTTCTGGAATTTAGGAAGAAATGTGTATTCTCCTTTACAGCTATTTGTTCACTCCACTTTGTGGTCTTTGAAGAGAAGGCATAGTTTGGGCAGAGGAGAGAAATCGAAGGCTTCAATATGCCATCAAACTTACCCAATTAATCTTAAATTCAAACTTATTTAACTTGACTAAAAAGTCCTTTACAGTTTTAGAAGTGCAGCCTAACTCTCAGAGTCACAACATGAAAGAGACAAATACCTAATTGTTGTTGTATAAGCTTTATTCAAAGAGCAAAGGGCAGAAGAGAGTCCACACTCCTTAGCAATCCAGGTAGGTTAGGGCAGAAAGCAGCTTCCAAGGGTCCAGATGCTTAAAAATAAGACCATGCACTGGTTAAAGGAAAATCGTCCTCTGCCGGGTGACATTGATGGGCTAATAATAGGGGCTAGGAGAATTGATTGGATGGGTCATACATCAAAAACCCTGGGGGGGGACTGTATAGTGGTTAATTTCCAAGATCCCAGGGTAGTGGGATGGATAACAAGGCAGGGCTGGGGAACAAATAAGGGAGGTATTGGTATTGTAGACCTCACCTTTTTTTACCCCCGACCATCAAGTGTCACAACCAGTTTACTCAATGAGCCCTTAATTCCCCCTACTGTCCCTTGGCCTGCTATTCCTTTACCACCTCCTCCTGGTGGTCATACCCACACCTTACATATACCTTATAACCCCTATGTAGGATGGCAGGATCCAAGTTGGGGGTGTTGACTTACTGGTATGGATAGTATGGGTGGAATTTTAAAAGATGCAGGCGGCTTAGGTGAAGCTGGTGGTAATACCATTGGTACAAATCTATTGGTGAGTAACTGCAAGTCTGGGTCCGCGGCTGAAGAAGGTGATTTAGGACTGGGAACTTTAAACACTAATGTCTTATACCCTGTTATAGATGATCTCATTGTGGATCCAATATTCAATCGTGAAAGCCAGCATAGTTTAATGGAAAGTCCAATGCCAGCCCATGCATTTTCACCTGTTAAAGACCGGGACGGAACACATACAGATATTGGTACCCTCTTATCATGGAATGTTGCCGGGTTGGCTAACAAGTTGGATTCCCAACTTTGGGTGGACTTCATAAGTGGTTTCGACATTTGTTGTTTCCAAGAAACCTGGGCTTGTGATCCACTCTTTTGCCTAGGTTACTTGAACTATTGTATACCAGCTACAAAAGGAGGAAGAGGGCGGCCTAAGGGTGGCCTAACCGTTTGGGTTAGGCAGGATTTGCACATAACCATAAAAACCCTAGATGTGGGAAGTATTGACTTACAAGCATTAAGAATTTCTGTTGTTAATGGTCAATCAATTGATCTGTATAATGTTTATGTGAGAGGAGATAAAGTAACAAATCCGTCCACTATTGAGTTGTTGTCTGACGCAATTGAGGCTGTTTCCCAGGAAAATGTAAAAATAGTTGTTGGGGATTTAAATAGAACTTTTGAACCCTTGAATTGCACAAATGACCCTATGGATAGTGATGTGGAAAAGGTCTGGGGAGTACCTACTCTTAATTTAAAACCTGTAAAGCGATGGACCAAAGAGATTCTATTGTTAAATGGAATTTGTTTGGAACATGGACTTAGAGCTCTTAATGGCAGAACCCCTGGTGACACGGAGGGTCGCTGCACCTTTGATAATGGTATCAACAGGAGTCGCATAGATTATATACTATGTAGCCTTCAGTTGTGGAGTGGGGTTGTTGATATGGCTGTTAGGCCTCGGGTTGAAAGTGACCACAACCCCCTATGTGTGTCTCACAGGTGGTGGAATACCAGCCCCGAAAACCTAGTCCAGACACACGACGAGACCCCATCCCTAAGTAACGATGAGCGCAGGTTAAAATGGCCTAGGGTACTAGCAAACGAGGCCACTATGTTATATATCACCGATAGGGTCAATAGTGCAATTTCGGCGATTGAAGCAGTCGTCCGAGTCCTTCCTGGGGATAACGGTACCACTGATATCCACAACAAGCTATTCTCCCTTATAAGACCATGTTTTTTTATTAAGCAAAGAAAGGGGAAGAAAACTAAGGAAGTGGGCAGGTGGTTTGATAAACATTGCAGAAATGCACGTTTAAATCTGGGGCAAGCAATAAGGAATAGGGACCATGCCGCAGTGGCAAAGAGTAGGAAATTGTACAAACTGGCCATTTATCGTGCCAAAAAGAAATGGGATGAGGACCATTGGGCCCAATTACAAGAAGCCTCTAATAACAAAGACTCAATGTTATTTTGGAAAATTATCAAGTGGGGTAGTGGTGTGGGCCCAGTAAAACCTGACAACAACGTACCAGTGGAAGCCTGGGTTGATTATTTTGGGCCTCAGTATGCGGAAAGTAACAAATACATGGTAGTTGAAAACATAACACCGGTTTATGCAACCAACGATTTATTTTCCCTTAGTGAGGCAGAAATTGCTATCTGTTCAGTGAAGTGTGGGAGGGCGCCAGGTCCTGACGGCATCCCATCCGACATTTTCAAACATGATGTGACTAGATGGGCTAGATACATCCATCTTGTAGTAAATGCATTAGCAAGGGGGGCAGCGGTTCCAGACACTTGGAAGGGTGCAACCATCATTCCCATCCATAAGAAAGGGGATCGCTCATTACCTGCTAATTACAGGCCCATAAGTTTAATAGCCACCATGCAGAAAATTGTTGGGAGAATGGTAGTAAACCAGCTAATGGACTGGGTGGAAGATAACAGCGCCCTCTCCCCATACCAAGCGGGATTTAGAAAAGCAACTAGCACCATTGACCAGGTCTTTCGATTCACTATATTGCGGTGGAAGACCGTTGAGCTGGGAAAGGGTAGCCTGTACGTCGCGTTTGTCGACCTACGGGCGGCGTTTGACTTAGTTCCCCGGCGTAAGCTCTGGTCGGTCCTTTATAGGCTAGGTATCCCTGCTGAACTGCTAACACTAATTATGCGGCTACATGAATCCAATTCCGCTAGAGTACAATGGGGCGGAAGTAGTGAAACAACGTTGGACTTCCCAGTGGAAAGGGGTGTCAGGCAGGGCTGTTCCATGGCCCCTCTACTTTTCTCGTTATTCATTAACGGGATAGTAGAGAGAATGATGAGGGCTAGTGTAGATGCCCCATCGTTAGCGGACATCAGGGTTCCGATCCTGATGTTCGCTGACGACACTCTTGTTTTGTCTAAGACCCCCATGGGATTGCAACGTGCATTAAGCATTTTTGATGCTTTCTGCATGGAGCATGGATTAGAGGTGAATGTAGGAAAAACCAAATTAATGGTTTTCTCTGCAGGACGTAAGAGTAACCCAAATATAACTCTAAACAATAGCAGGCTTGATATAGTTAAGGAATTTACGTATTTGGGAGTGCAGATTGCGGGGGGGAATGCCTGGACGCATCATGTGAATAAAGTAGTCCTAAAGCACCAACAGCTTTCAGGTGCCCTAAGGGGAGAACATCGTAAATCAAAAACAAAACCAATAAAACCAGTAATGACAGTTTACGATGCGAAGGTCCTGGGTGCCACTTTATATGGCGCAGAACTTTGGGCATGGAATAGTCTGGTGGCTCTCCAGACTTCCGAGAACAAGTTCATGCGCGGGATTACTGGACTTCCACAGAGTACCCCCCTAACCCCATTGTTCTTGGAGTTAGGCAGACGTACGATTGTCGACAGAGCCCGACTGCGACCGGTCCTCTACTGGAGACGCCTTTGGACGACTCCAGAAATAAGGCAGTACGCGGAGGGCTTTTTGCGGATAATCAAGGAAGACATCTTCCACAAGATAAAATGGTTAAAAAATCTGAAGACCATGTTGGTTAACATAGGGTTTTCGAATTTGTGGAATAACCCCGAGGGAGAGTCCTTCCCAAGTAAAGAAGCCATCAAGGAGCAATATTGGGACTGGGTGGGAGGCAAGATGCTGAATGACACCAGGGCAGGCTCCATGTCCGGCCGTTTCCTGGAGATTAAAATTGTACCTGTCCTTGAAAAATACTGGGTTGATATTACTGTACCTATGGACAGGAAACTTGTCTTCCAGCTAAGGGCAGGATCCATCCCCCTTAAGAAATTAACATCAAGCTGGCACAGTCCTACTAATAACCTATGTCCCGTTTGTGAGAATGCTGTGGAGAGTATAGGCCATTTTCTTTTCGTGTGTCAGGCTTATGCAAAACCGAGGAGAAAGTGGCTCTCGCCGGTGTGCAGAAACCTGGGGACACGGGATAGTGTAGTGGCCCTAAGAATTTTGTGCACAACTACCCAGGATTCGATAATTATGGGGGTAGCGAAATATTTGGGTTGGGCATGGGCGATACGACGACGTTTTCTGGGGGGCAGCGGGTAATTTGGGGTTCCCTTTTTTATAGTTTTTATGTAAAATGTACAAAACTGTTTTAAGTCTAAATTTTGTATGAGCTGTACTGTGTTTAATGTCTTTTTACTAAGGCTATGTATTTTGTGTATTGTTTGATTTTATGTGCTTTTATGAGAATTCTCTCGAATAAAGCTTATACAACGACAAATACCCTCATATGCATACCGAGGAATTTAGAGTAGGCCAGTGCCAGGGATTTCCAGTCAAATCTGGATTACATAAAATATGGTCACTCTGTACCCTCTGGTGTTTCCCCAAACACATGTGGCCAGGGAAAAACCGTCCGACTATGGGTGCAGAAAAATGCCAGAAATCTTGGAACTACAAGGGGGAATTGGAGCATAAGTACCTATTTTAGCTGCAACATTCTATTCCTGCGTGGAACACACTGAGAATAATACAGTAATTCACCATCTCAGTATTACCCCCCACAGTATTGGTATTTCTGGGTGTGAAATTACCTATGCTTTGTTACGACATTAGTTACAAGGAGGCCATAGTATTGATAAACGTTTTACAAGTAGCTTGTCAACGCTTTGTGTGATCATGTTGCTTCAGCATGGACTCTTGCATCGGGACCACTCTATCAAAGGAGATCACAAATATCACATATCTATTGCTTGTGGGCTTTGGTTTCCACTAGCATGTTAATCTGCTCATTGACATCAGTCTCACAACGGTTGAACGAACCCCTGGTCTGCTGGAAAAAATTTGAATACATGAGGGTGAGAATTTTCATTAGTCAAACTATGTCCTGCCTAACAGGGAAGAAAAAGTATACAAAATGTTTGCCCCCGCATATGACTGCGGGCTGCAAGGCTATATTATAACTTCGGTCCACGACACAGGACCGAAGTACCTCAACAGACGCCTCACATTCTACACGCCCACCCGCCAACTCCGATCCGCCAGCCTCGCCCTCGCCTCCGTCCCACGAGTCCGAAAATCCACCGTCGGAGGACGCTCCTTCTCCTACCTGGCAGCCAAGACACGGAACTCCCTCCCCACACATCTATGGCTGACCCTGGACCACCTCTCCTTCAGGAAACAACTCAAGACCTGGCTGTTCGAGCAGTAGCGACCCCCCCCAGCGCCTTGAGACCCTTACGGGTGAGTAGCGCGCTTTACAAATTCTGGTGATTGATTGATTGATTCAATATTTGGTGGTTCATCAAAGACAATGGCATGACAGAGTGATAATGAGAGCTGTTTTTGGTTTTCTGCTCGAACTTTCCAGAACTTGTTATTCTATCTTTTTCTGTTTAATCTAGAACCTTCTATTTGTAGTGGGTGGAATGGTGTACAGTAGTAGAGACCTCTTGCATCGGGACATGAGGGTTGGGAAAGTCCTTCTCCCTTATTATGACTCAGTAACGAGGCCTTTACCAACTTGTATAGTCCTCGGAAGTGGGTTATACATTGAAAGAGTATCTTCTGTCATACATTATATGTATACGGCAAGTCACAATGAGTTTTGTGACCGTATAGTGGAATGAAGGCCAAGGCTGAGTTCCTTTATAGGGTCATGGAACTCCAAGATGACTTGCACTATCCATAAGCCAGAGTGTATTTTGGCCAGATGTACAAAAATACTGGTTGCAAAAAGTGGTTGAAATCGGCGACTGGACTTTTTGCAATCAGTATCTAATTTTGCAAATCAGCTTATGTTCTAATAGGTCAGTTAGCAAAAACCAAGTCGGAGGGGTTCACCGAATAACTGCCTAGGCAAGTCACAAATTGTATAACTCCATCTGATTGACTACTTTTAAAGGGAAGCGGCCTGTAAGGGACAGCAGACCACCATCCCTGAGAAAGAATTTCAAAATTGAATTTGTTTTTTTAAAAGCAGTCCAAGTTTCTTAAAGGAAAAAAGGCTGCTAAAAACAAAGATTTTCCCTTTTGAAAAACTTTAGTGAGACCACCTAGTTTCCCTAAAGCTGCTGCTGTGATTCTCAAAGAGGAAGAAATTCAAATAGGAACAACCGTAATTCCAGTCGCAAACCATTGATACATATAGTAGCAAATCGCAATTTGACCCAAAACATACCCATTCCAAATTGTGAATCAGTAATCATTTCTAAAACCATTTCCCAAAATGGTAAAAGGTTTTTACCTAGTGTAAACCTGCTAACACGCTGATTTGTGAATCAGGTGGTTTCCAGTCAGTAAACATCTTTGTACATCTGACCCTTAATTTCTTATAAAACAAGGTGACAAAATCAACCTTGCCACAAAATTCTTAAAGCCTTGGTGTCTTCTTATTTCATATGAATAAGACAGTATGTTTGCGTTCATGAAGAATAAAAGTACAATTGGCAGGGTGGAATTAAGCACACCAAAAAGTAGTTAACATTTAGTTGCAAACAAATATTAGCCCGTTTAATGTATGGGTGGTGTATAGGGGCAGTATGGGTTTTTTATGGGTCAGGGATGGGCAGTGTATAGGCATATCAATGGTTTGTTTGGGTACAGAGATGGGTAGTGTAAATGGGTAGTAACAGTAATTAAAAACTGGCCTTTATAAAGGAGTGTTTATCTTTCTGGGATGGGTAGTCAGGTTTTTTTTAGGATTCAGGGATGGGTAGTGCATAGAGGGATTAAGAGTCTGGTAGGGTTCAGTGATGGCTAGTGTATAGGGAAGTAAGGAGTTTTAGGATTCATGAATGGGTGGTGTATAGGTGTAGTAAGAGTAATTAAATAATGTTTTCTTAGCAAGGGATTGCAGGATCCCATGTATTTTAATGCTTTATAAGAAGGTAGGCTACAATAGTACCGGAATCTTGGCTCAGTGAAAATAATAAAGGAGTGACAAAGTCTGACAGTACATCAGGACGGCATGTTAGGAGCCTCCAACTACTTGCATCCTCTAGAGGTCTGTTTATCTGCTCACAGGTTTTCAAATAGCACTTAAAGAAGATGTGCCAACAGCTTCCTATTTTACTTTTTCTCTCAGCTCTCCTTCATTTCTTCATTACGGTTTCAACCTACTAATTAGACTCCAGCAAATTCTTGTTGAGATATTTGAAGTCTTCAGTGAACCCGCACGTAAGGTAAATATTATCAGCTATCCAATCCATTTACTTATGCCAACATTTATCAGATGCAATATTTTTTGAATCAATACATCACTTTTATATTTTTTCTACTAATTTTGTAAGACAACAGAGCCTTATATGAGCCCATTTCAGATATTTTAACTTATTTGCCTTTATATGGCCTTACTTGATAATAGGGGAAATGTCTTGCATCATGTAACTGTGGTACATCATTATTGTTAACTGCATTTTACTTATTTGTGGAGCTGTTTTCTGCTTTCAAGCATGTGCACAGAGTACTGATAAAAACAGAGGTACGGTTTGCATAAGAACACAATGGGGCCTTCTGAACCCTGCATCATAATATGGATAGCGGTACCTTCTAGACACCGCCACCATATCATGCCCCTGCTCCGCCCGGCAGGCAATCGTAACGATTGCGGACCGTCGGAAAAGCGGCAGACAGACTTTCCGTCCGCCACGTTACCCCCGCCATGATAATGTGGCGGGGTAAATGCAGTTGGGATGTTGGGCGGATCACCACTGCTGGCCCGGCGGTAGCGATCCACCCGCCATTATAATCACCCCCAATATGTTCAAACCTCAGTATAAACTAAACCTAAAATCCTCGACATATTAAGGCAGCAGAAATTACATATTGGATTCTAACAAGATTATAAGTGATGAGCAGTAGTCCCCATTTCCCCACATTACTTTTGCCATTGACATTAAAACATTCCTCCTCCACTTCTTTAGACTCCTGGACATGACGATAGACTAGTCTACAGTGCTCTACTTGTTTTCGCAACTGACTAACAGTTCTCATTTTCCAAGCATAGACTAAAATACATATGATGTTTGTAGGAAAATAGGATGTGCTTCAATGGTTACCCCTGCTTTTTACCTGGTGTTAAGCTGTATTTGACTAGTATGACTGGGATCCTCCTAATCAAGACTCCAGTCTATCTGCTTTCTCCCTAAATGGTTATGTTCAGTACTTGAGTACACCCCAGATTGGATACTGGAATACCCTTATATGTCCCTAGTATATGCTACCCATGTACCCAGGGCATAGGTAACCCAGAGGTCTCCCATGGGCTGAAGCATATATTATTCCATCCATGAGAGACCATTCAAAATGGAACTACAGACCTGCTATTGCAGACTGTGTAAGTTGGTGCTTGCACCACTTACTAAAGATATAGGTTTCCTATATCTAGGGTCACTGCACTTAAAACCTATAAGTTACCCCTCTAGCAGGCCTTTGCAATGCTGAAGGCAGGGTGCTTGGTTCTAAGTGAGAGGGTGCCCCTGCATGAGCAGGATACCCCTACAGCCTACGGAGTCCATTCTCCCAAGTTGTCAGTGAAGCAGCCATATACTATGTAAAGGGGCACAGTGTAATTACGCGATGACCATCTCGAGAACGGCTGCGACGAATCCTATCATGTTGGGTATCAATAATGTTGGAATCATACCCCCACACCGGAAACGGTAAGGTATGATTCCAAGCAATGGAAGAGCCCTCCGTTAGGCTCTCAGTGTTTTTTAACTTCTTAACTTGGACAGCACAAAATGGTTGCTGCCGACCAGAGACACGATTCTGCCCTACTGCTGCTGAGCCAAGCTCAAGCAGGGGAAGGCTTACCTGGGTGTAGATCCCTAGATTTGTCGTGGGATAAGATTCAGATCAGACACCACTTCTTCTACCGTATGGGCACTCTGGACTTCGCTTGGGCTCGAATTCGTCTCTCTTCCAGTCTGCTGCATCGTCTGTGCCTATGCACCATAAAGGAACCTTCCAAGGCCTGTGGGCATCAAAGACACCAGAAAGAATCTCCCTTGGAGTGAAGGAGTCACTCCCCTGCATTCGCAGGCACCAAAACTAAGTCGATCGGTCTGCTGATCCTGAGCTCCTCCAGACTACGTAAGGTTCTGTTAAACAGGTGGTGGGTTTCCACAGCCCCAGAGGCCTGCCCTGCCCTCTCACCAAGTTTGAGGCTAGTATCCTTCATGGAGGTTGCAATAACCGAACCCCTGTGCACCGCGTCAACTTGCAGTTGCAAAAGCTTCCTGGCTTAATTCCAAGAAGATCTTCGTGCTCCAAGTAGCCCCAACCTCGAGCACCTCCAGCGACCATAATCTTCAGCCACACCGCATCGTGGCCTGCTTCTTTTGGTAAGCTGCTTGAGGTCCTCTCGCGACTCCAGTGCCTCTAGCCTCTGGGTCCAATTAAGGGTCACCTTTGCTTCTCTTGGGTTCCCCTGTTTGCTTGGGGCCTACTCTGACTTCCCTGCTTTTGGTGAGTCCCCTGGATCTTGCTGGTCCAAATGTTGTGCATTCTTTAATTCCTGCGTTGGTTGCATTTGCAAAGGCTTGTTGGTGCGCCTGCCGGACATCGACCCCATAGCACTCGACATCCTTCATGGGACAGCTCGTGCACGGCTCCTGGTCCTCCTCAGCGTTGCCTGGTCCTCACAGCTGCAGAGTCAAGTTCATCGTCATCCATCCTGCAACACCCAACATCGGAGGACATTCGTCTTACAAGTCTTCTGGTCACTCCTAAGTGACATAGACTCTGTCCCCTCTGCTTGCAGGTACCTCTTATCTTGAATCCACCTTCAGATTCCACCGGACACTTTCTCCTCTTCCAGCAGCGGCACTTTCCTGAAGTCCTCCATTGGGTTTGACAGTGGTTTCCGACACCACTTCACAGATATGCACCCGGCTTCCCTGGTGTAGGTAACGTGGGCACTAGGGTATCCACAGATGGTGGGGGGAGGGGGGGACTCTCCAACCTTCTGTCTTCCCCGGGGTTTCTTCAGGGTCCACTGGGAAGTGTCCTTAATCTTTCAAAATGCAACCGACTCTTACACGTAGAGTTGTACGGAGCTCTCTTTGGGGTCCCTATCAACTCCCCTTGGGTGTTTCAGTGGGTTCCCAGCACTCCTGCGTCCTCTCGTCATTTTCTTGACCCTAGTCGTGGTTCTTATACCACTTACTTAGTTTATGGTGTGGTCCCACCTGGGGTGCACTGTTTATTACGTGCTATTTACTGTGTTTCAGTGTTAAAGTATTGTGTGCATTGTGCATATCTCCGGGTAGGAGATATTTCTATGTGTTAGATAGTGTTCTATAATAAATACATATTTTTATAAATACTTTGTGTGGTTCTTTTTCACCTAATCTATACTATAAGATTGCATTCTGGTGAAACAAGCTGCTTTACACTCTTTCTGGACTAAACCTGAAGACTGCTCTCCACAGCTACCACTTAGAGCTTCTAAGGTTGTCTAAGGCCTCTTAAATCACCATACGGGTTGTCTGGACTGGTGCAAGGTGCCTACTTACATTAGTGGACATCATATACCAGGCCAGCTTCTCACAATGTTCATACGAATAGGAGGCGTTAATGTTTCTCTCGTCAGCATTACTCATTGTATCAAGCTCAGAGGATGAACAGCTGGGATCGTAGACGGGACCTTCAAGTTACACATGCATCTATCTATATTATATGCATTAAGTCACCAAGCCCTTTAGCTTACATTACATGGAGTAGGCTGCATTTCCACACAGTGTGGCAAATGGCAAGAGTTGCATTGCATCACATCTTCATACTGTACAGGAGTGGAAAACATGGCATGGGCAGTGGGCATAAGAATGCTTCTATGACAGTGTATGGTAGGACACCTAAAAATACTTCTTTCGAACTGTTTGTCGGTGGAAACTATTTAAGGTACCAGAGACTGTGTATAACAGTGGGCACCACAAAAGCCTTTTGTATATGGTCTGGGCAGGGCAGACTAGACTATGCTTATTCTACATTTAGGAAGGAAATTGGTAATAAAATATGCGTTTCTACATTGTATAGTTAGTGACAACTAATAAATGGGTATTCAGCCTGCCTGACAATGGACACTAGACACTACATCTTCCATTATATATGGCGCTGCACACTGGATGTTCCTTCTTATGCACGGGATGGCAGAAGTTAGTAGATTATGCTTCTTCCACTTTGTATATGCTATGAACTCTAAATTAAATCTGCATCAGCTGCTATATGCAGCGAATAACAGATCATGTGTCCTCTACACGGTATGCCACATTCTGAGGCACACATTCACCATTGTACACCCCCTCTTCTCGCCTTAGCATTTGACACTAGTTCACACCTTTTCTACACTCTGTGGGAAAGGGGATATAGGTGGCACCAACCTGCTTCACATTGTACAGGGAGTAAACTCATTAGCCTCAGTTACATATAGTTATGGGAATGGCCTCATCTTATAGGTCAAAGTCATTAAATCACATATGAAACTTTAGTTCTTGGTCAGTTGTGTATATTACAGATCACTGCACAATAAAAACACAACATTTCCTTCTACCACAATAAAACGCTGTGTTTGGCAATATTTTAAAATGTCATATTGTTGAAGCGGCTTACACTATCAAATGTAAATAATATCACTAGAAAACAATAAAGAAACTTCCTCATGTATATCACATTGAATTACCACAAGAGCAGGTACACCAATGAACGACTTTCATCTTTTCCAAAAATACTGGAAAAACACTTTGTATTGGTGTTGTTCGTTGGCGATTTTGGAAGGATCGAATCATCTGCATATGCACATAAGATGTACATAAGAATGCAGTTTTTTTTTATTTTGGTACGTGCGCAGATAATATTCACAAATAGTCTAACAGAAGATAATTCCGTGTCTCGACAGAAAACACTAAAAATAAAAACAGTCTGGAGGAAGGAGACTGTAAAAGACAACTGCAACCTACTGAATAAAAAAATAATAATCACACAACAAATTGATCCTGTAGTTGTGCCAGTTGGCACAAACAGCTGATCATTTGAGAAACCGTGAAAAGAGACACACGCACGCACGCTCAAACACACACACACACACACACACACACACACGTTTGATAAGAGGGTGCAGTGATGAAGGGAAACAAAGAAAACCATCATGCAACTTGATGAGACCTGTAGATGGAACCATTAGCCCATGTAGTCACGCAAAGGCTCAACTAGCAGAACAGAGTATTTGTTTGAATGTCACCCCTAAAATCATAACCACACACAAAAATGGTGGACGGATCACTCATCCAATTTCACTTCATGGCCACAGCTTTTTAAGGCTATGGTCTGCAGTGCCACCGCAACACTCTAATACTGAAATATATGTCTCTGTCTCAGTAAAGATGATTAGGTACTCATACCCCAGCCAAATGAATATACATACCAAAGTCATAGGTGATATGAATGTAACAGAACTGCATAAGATTGCATCAAAAACAAGCACTGGCAAAGTCAACATGTTCTATAACCATTACATACTATTATTATACATTTTTGTGTTGAATTTCTTTATTAAGTATTCAAACAGTTGTACACAGAAAACGACGTAGGATTGTACATACACTCTTCTGGGTTACATTCACATAATCAGCTCCACCCAGGTACAAATATGTAATATGTCGCCATAGATTTGACACTTTGTTCCTAAAGATAACAATCATACACTGCAAACTTTGAACAGGGGTGGTAGTGGGAAGAGGGGAGGGATATGGGAGAAAACATGAGGAGTGGAGGGAGTACGTATGTGCCTGTATAGTTCCGCATTCGTGCCACCTCCCCTACCGGGCTGGATGAAGCTACTACCCTACCTTAGCTCGCGCCCCACTTCCCCTCGTCCCCCCCCAAGATGCCTGGAAATGAGAATGGGTTATTTCTTTAATACCTCGTTCTCTGTTTGAAAGGCGAACCAGAGAGCAAAATCAGGAGGTGTTTGGGGGTGCTGATGGGGGGAGATGTTGATAGGCCCTGGCGGGGGTGCAACGACAATAAACAAGGTCTATGATAGTTTAGCAACGTATCCGTCTGACCCTATAGCCATGTTGCAGCACAGGAATGTACACATATGGGTGTGCCGGGAGGAGGGGGGAGAAGGGAGGGGAAAATAGCACCTGATAACAAGAATAATAATGATGGTAGTGAAAATAATGGTAATAATAATAGTCGCATTGGCAATAATAGTAATACTGGGAATACTGAAGCAGAACCATAGAAAGAGGAATAGAGGAGGGCAGGGCACAAGTCCTCTAAAAAGAAGTGGGGGGACTGACAATATGCAATTTACCTCATGAAGTCACGTGCTGAACGTGTCCCGGTGTCTAACAATTACACCGGACATGTCCAGCATATTTCTGTGGGACCCAGCTTCTTGGCAGGGGTAACGGCGTCCACCCTGTGAAAAGAGTGGGGGGACGCCGTGTACCTGAGCGTACCAACGACTCGAGCCCTGGAGGAGGGAATGAATAGAAATGAATAGAGCGGTTAGAGGGTGGGTAAAAGAGTGAAATTGAGGGGAGTGGCGACGACTTCTAGAGCCGATGTGGCGCACTATGCAGTCAATTACCAGAGCCCGCTGCTGTCACATCTGCATCTGTATCCGGTGCATCTATGCGTAAGAAGGGTGTCCATATCTCTAGAAAGGTGTCTGATTGATCTTGTAAGTTGTATATGATCTTCTCGGGGGAAACCGTTTGAATCATAGCTGCCAGTAACGCTTTTGTGTCGGGGGCCAGCAATTCATATATAAAACAGTACAGATCTCTTGTAGAAAGCAGGCATTCTTAGAACAAATATATAAATATATATTTATTTTTAAATGCAGAACATAAAGTGGAAAGGCAGGAATAGAGCTGGTTGAGCTCATTAAATAGTATACCAGCATATCATAGTAAGAACTATTGTCTGACCTAAGTAATGTAAACTAAACAATGTTTACAAAAATATTGTACTGTTGGGTGCAGGTTTTCTGTCCAACGGATCATACAGCATTAGGAAACGGGTCAGTCCACTTCAGCCATTGGATCCTCTGGGAGAATATCCACTCTTGGAATTATAAATAAATTAGAAATTATGTCAAAAACATTAATAGATAAATCTTCTTGTATGCACAAGTAGTGTTAAGTCAATAGCTCAGTCATGCGTTAGCACATTAAAGTCAAGACATATTGCCAATGCTTGTTAAACAAAGGAAGGGATATGTGACCAAGATGCAGAAGTAGTCGTGCATGAAAGTTTTGAGCACGTAGTAAATAAAAGTACGCCTTGTTCAAACACATGGTATGTGATGTATTCAGGGCCTGTTATGTTTTTTTGTAATACCACTCCATTTGTTTTTGCAAAGTGGCTCTGGGGCGCCACTAGGCCACATGATATTAATAAATATTGTGCTCAGCAGTACTGTAATCGAACCCCATCGGAATTATGAAATTTGCGGGAAGTCTGGTAATATGGTGTCTGCCACTTACAGACCACCTGCTAACATTAAATCCCCAGCAACTCCACCTTCCCCAGGGTTACTAATGCCCCTAGTATCAGTAACGCGTGGGGGGTGAGGATAAGGTGTCAGTTATCTGACATACCTCCAAAGATGTACCTGGGGTACTCAATGTGGCACTTGTTTCTGAAAGGGCATAATGAATTAGGGCCCATCCTGATGGTTGGGTGGCAGTAACAGCCAGATGTAGCAGTATTAGGCAGCCCACCAGAGTTTCCCTACATAGGCGTAGAAATCAATCAATCAATCAGGGGTTTGTTAAAGCGCGACTACTCACCCGTAAGGGTCTCAAGGCGCTAGGGGGGGGGGGGGGATGCAGGTTCCATTCCATCAAGGAGGGGGTCTGTCGAAGAGCCAGGTTTTGAGGTTTCTTGCGAAGATGGTGAGCGATGTTGTCTGTCTGAGGTGGAGCGGAAGGGCGTTTCATGCTTTGGCAGCGACGAAGGAGAAGGAGCGGCCTCCCGATCTGGTCTTTCTGGTGCGGGGGACCACGGCGTAGGAGAGCTGGGCTGATCGTAGGGTCCTTTGGGGTGCGTGGAATTTGAGTCGGCTGTTCAGGTATGCTGGTCCGGTGCCGTGGAGGGCCTTGTGTGCGTGGGTGAGCATCTTAAAGGTGATTCTCGCCTCGACGGGAAGCCAGTGGAGTGTACGCAGGTGCTGGGAGATGTGGCAGTGTTTTGGCAGGTTGAGGACCAGTCTTGCGGCGGCGTTCTGGATGTTCTGTAGCTTGCGGATGAGGTTTTTGTTTATTCCGGCGTAGAGTGCGTTGCCGTAGTTAGCGGCGAGGATCCTGTAATACGGTCAGATCCACCATTGCCTTTCTGTCCATACACAAGCACACATCGAAGAGACCCTGAAGGTGGTTAATGTGCATGATTTGTGTCTTTTCCTACTCACCCACATGATGTACGCAAACAGGATCACTCCATGATGTACGTACGCACACAGGATCACTCCATGATGTACGGCACCCAGGATAACTCCATGATGTACGGCACTCAGGATACCTCTATTCACAGGCCTGCAAAGCGTTTATTGTTTTCCCCAGGGAGACTTGCCACCCTAGGAAATCTCTGTAACCTTTCCATCTTAGTGCCTAAGTGCAGGCACTTTTTCTGTTCTTGTTAACAGTCATATCCGAGGGTCAATCTGGACCTTGCACCCCCGGTCTCCCTCCTCCGATTTGGGTTCAAGTATAAAAACCTTGGATTACCCCATGCAATGAACAGCGAGCTGGCTGGCAGTCTTCTGATGTCTTCTTCTGTTAAGCAGTAGGATCTTTCTTTAGTTCTGACTATAAAGCTCTAAAGAAGTCTGTAAATACTTTCAAACTGTTCTCTCGGTGATACAATCAGGACAAACTTATGAACTTTGCAATGTTTACACAGGGATGTGTTTGTCTAATAGGCAGCTTGCCAACCTCCCATTTTACTATTATTATGTAAACTTCCAAACCCACTGGAGATATTTGTGGTTGAGGTTATGGAAGGGTAGGTTTCAATCCGGCGAAGTAAAGTCTTTCATTTAAAGATGTTATTTTCTTAAAAGCAAAGCCCTATGACATTGCCCTCAATGGCTGACATGTCGCTTTGATGGTTCCGCAGTTTCATCCTTAAATAACTGTTTAAATACCAGTCTCCCAATAAGCTAACACAGAGCTCTCACGAGGTCGCACATCATGTGCTCCTACTTTGTCTATTTGTTCGTCTACCTCTACGCCATATACGTCAATCGCTAAAAGTAAAGAAACGAGTAGCTGCTCTCACTTGACCGGGACTTCAGATCTCTGCTAACAACTGACAAAGCAGGTAAAGTAGGTATCTTCCTGGGGAACATGTTGTATGCAGAGGCTACACCTTGGTTCATTTACTATTCGATAATTTTTATATTGCAAATAAGTAATCGTACAACCTTTAAACAATGAAATCAACATAATTCACATGATTACCAACATCACCACCTGACTGTGGGATTTCACAAAATATTAGGACCTTGACTGCATGCAGGTTCACCATTACTCTTAGGTGTGGCCAATAACTGAAAAATAAAAAACATTGGCTAAGCTAATAGGTTTCACCTATGCAAGAGCTATTGGCTTTCCCAATGTGTATTAGGTATTAGCCATGTGGTACACAAGCGTGGCTACTATTCAGCATGGTGAAATGTGAGTGGCATAGAGGAGCGTGGCGTAAAGTACAGTAGAGTGGCATGGAGATAAGTGTTGTAGAGTGGAGCTGCATAGTGTTGTAGAGTGAAGTGCCGTAGAGCACAGTGGCATAGAGTGGAGTAGCAAAGAGTGGAGTAGCAGAGAGTAGAGTGGTGTAGAGTGGAGTGGCATAGAGTGGAGTACAGTGGCTTGGAGTATTGTGGAGTACAATGGAGTGGAGTGTCGTAGAGTGGAGTGGCACAGAGTAGCACAAAGTAGAGTGGAGTAGATTGCCCCACAGTGAAGTGGCATAGAGTGGAGTGTCATAGAGTGGAGTAGAATGCCGTAGAGTGGAGGGGAGGGGAGTGGAGTGGCGTAGAGTGGAGTTTAGTGGGGTAGAGTGGAGTACATTTTCCCAGAGTGAAGTGTGTAGAGTGGAGTTAGGTAGAGTGGAGTGGCGTAGAGTGGAGAAGAGTCTCGTAGAGTGGAGTGGAGTGTCGTAGAATGGAGTAGAGTGTCATAGAGTGTCATAGAGTTGAGTATGCATGGTGTGGTAGTGCACTGCCATTACAGACAAAATAAATTCTATTGAAATTACCATTAGATTTGAACAGACATACAGTTTTTCTGATTAAACTATGCAGCGCACAATGAATAATCTGAGGAAATGGCATTGCCTACTATATTGATTTGTTTTGCTCGTATAAAATATTTGTTTCCACCCCACTTCCGAATTACATAAAAACGTGCTTCACTTGTGCTTTCCTTATTCTGAAATATTTACACAGTTCATGCACAGATATTTCCATTTTGTTGCGCTAGAAAAAGCTTTTCCTTTCTCACCCCATTACTCAGCAAGATTGTAATAAATCTTCTCACTTTGAAGTCAGGGAAAGAAAGGTAAACACCCAGCTCCCTAAGAAAGCCAGCGCCTGGCATTTGACCTCTGTCTTTAATAAGAACAAGATTTAAAGGCCTGTTTACAGAAAGCGGCACTCTTGAAAAATACAAGGAGCCAGGCAAACAGGTTATGCGTCACCGGAGGGACAAAGACAAATAAAACAAATAAAGCCAGCAAACAGAAAGGAAGAAACTGTGAGTTACAAAACACAAAGCCAATGGTAAGTAATGGGCGGAATGCATTCTTAGGGAAGCTTTCAGAACGCCTAAAAGAGGGCTATCGCAACCAGACAGCTGCGCTCTTTGGTAGGCTTCGACCAAAAAAATGAACGCATACCAATGTATAAACAAATAACCTTATTTGATAACGTATTTCTCTTTTATTACTGCCATAAAAATGCCACTTGTAAGTACAAATATAATGCAGATTAATTAGGAATTTTGTACTTGTTGGGACGAAAGCCTCTCATGGATAGTTTACTAAACTCCTAGAAGCCTCGACTCTCAGGTCAAATGTGCCAAGCTGTAAGAGTGCTAGACTCAGCTGGATTGGGAATACATCCATAACTTAATTCCACCTACAGTACAATGGGACTACTGGCCCCACATCAGGCTATGGTGCAACATTTGGTTGCAAATGACGACAGGCAGCGGCACAAACCCATTTGTCTATATTTCACGTGTGTGTGTGTGGGATACTATGAGACTGAGTGGCACGAATGATGAACACTTCAAGGGCGCCTACATCAGGAGGGTTCTGGCAATTATGAAAGTGGGATTAGAAAATGAATGGAAAGAGAAAGCAGTGATAGCGGCAATAGACATAGAAAAAGCCTTTGATAATCTCGGCTGGGATTTTCTTTATAAGATGCTAAGTAAAATGGGGATGGAATGTGGGTTTGTCCATTGAACTAAACTCCTGTATTCAGCACCTACTGCCCGAATCCGAACTGGAAAGAATATTTCTGAAAAGTATGTGGTGGGAAGGGGAGTATGGCAAGGCTGCCCCCTTTACCCATTATTATTTGCTATTGCAGTTAAACCACTCGCTAGTAGCGCCTGGGCTGGAGGAGTCTACAGGGGACTTGATGAACAGGGCGTCGTGCATTACTCAGCGCTATATGTAGATTTACCACATATGATAAACCTCCTTAAGCGCTTGGCCAAGCATCCGGTCTATTCATTAACTGTAATAAATCTTAAATGTTACCGTTACTAAAAGATGCTCTTCAACCTGAAGACGTTAGGGGTCTTGCACGGGATGGAACATGCCTAAAATATCTGGGAGTTAAATTATAGCATGAGCCCTCCAACCTACTAGAGGGTAACAACTGTGTGGCCACTAGAAGTCCTTGTGCATGTGCAGAGTTCTGGAAAAACACTGCCGCTATAGGTGGCAGGACGTATAGCGGTAGCAAAAATGGTGGCGCTCCCTCGACTGATTTACTTTTTCACAGCACTACCTATAGCTATACCCTGTAGGATGTTTCTTAAACTTGTTTAATTATTGATTAGTCTTATACGAGGAACAGGTAGTTGCAAAGTGGCATTATCAAAATTACAACGCTCAACGATTATAGGAGGATTAGCAGGTCCATACTTTGAGGCCTATTTTTTGGCGGCACAGTTGCAGTGGTTTGCCCTATGGATCCATTCTCAGAGATTTCCTGAGTGGGCAAATATGGAGTTATTAACAGATATATATGTTCTGTACAGAATCCTTTAGGCTCCATGGAGGTCTGTTTGGGAGACTCCCATTGCATTGCAGGTTGTACGACACTGTTGGCGTTGTGCTTTCCAGCGAACCCATGTTCATGGGCCTTATGCCCCGGACATCTTTTGAGAAGTTTGGAGCAAATTAATCCGGACGTTGGATTGAGGGGCCTAGCAGAATGGTCTAACCATGGGGTGCATAGAATCGGAGATCTTTATAGAGATGGGGAACTTCTATCATTTGAGGATTTTTCTGCCTCTTTTAAGACCCTGAGAGGAATTTCTTTTTTACATCGGGCGGTAGTAGCCAGAGTGCATCTTCACTGGGGCATAGGTGTATAAAAACCTCAACAGCACAGTGCTTGCAAGGTCGGACCGTTTTAGGGTGGTGACGTGTCTTTACCAGGCACTACAGAATGATATAGTAACACCTCTAGTAGGAGAGAAAAGGGAAGATTATTCTGCACATCCCGTTTTTGAAGCAGACTGGGCAAAAATACTTGCATGTTCATATACTGTATCTAGGAATGCTACATTTAAGTTGATTAATTTCTATTATTTACATAGGGCGTATCTGACTCCGGGTAAAATATCTCAGATTTTTCGTGCTCCTGATGTGGCATGCCCTCGATGAGGTGAACATTGGGCAAAAATGTTTCACATGGTGTGGTCTTGTCTGCTATTGGAGGATTTTTTTAGGGCTGTAGTGTCCTGCATTAATTTGGTGCAGCAGAGAATGATTGATTGTGCTCCCTTGATCTGTCTTCAGGAGGGATTTCCTAGATCTGCCAAGTGCAAAAATACTACAGGGTTTATTGACTTGGCCCGGGCACTTGCTAGACGTGAGATAACTCTGCACTGGAAGGCAGCTAGGGCCCGCAGAAGTGAGGAAAGGAAGAGGATCAATTGACAGGGCTTGAGCATGGGATAAATTATTGGATTGTCTATAGGATCCTAACAAGGTGGATGTATGTGGGGAGGAAAGCACATAGTAGTAATTTCAGAAAATTCTGAAAATGTAAACCAGGAATATAGAATATGTAGTAGCAAATGCTGTCTGTAATTTCAGCAAATTATGAAAATGTACATCAGGAACAGAGAATATGTAGTAGCAAATTCTGACCATGTAAATTTTGAGGTGAGAGGTGTGTAGACTATGATTGTAATGCAGAGATACATGATGTGATAGGGACTGGAGTTTAAGGGATGGGGAGGGGAAGGTTTTATGGGTTAATTGCAGAATGATTTATAGTGATGTTTATGTGATCTTTGTATCCTGATCAAATTTATTGTAAAAAGTCCAATTTATCAAAAATACCAATAAAATTGTGTTTAACAAAAGAAAACTCTTCTAGGGCACCATCCATCCATTTCAAAGTAGCAGTTCCTAACACATGGCTAAGGCAATTCCAGATACTCTGCTTTTAAGGCAGCCCACGGCGCAGCCCTCAGAACATTCAGAGCTTCATTCTTGTCTGCCTTTTGAATGCAGTCTATCCATGTCAGAGCTCTGTCTGACCATAAATTGGCTTGATCACTTTGGGAAATCGACTCCTAGATATGTCTGGATATCCTACACCTGAAGTACATCCAGCCAAACTCTTCCGCAGCAATGCCCTAGAAGATTTGCTTGTACTGGACTAATGGAAGTGCTGTTTTTAAATATGTCACACTTTTTCACTAGCACTGGCATCGCATCTTCATGTTTTTTAGTTATATTTTTGTTGTGAATAAAGACCTACATTCTTTACTATATATAATCCTGATTGAAAAGGTACATTTATTGAGTGTTATTGCTCATGCCAGGCAGTATCCGAGTTCAATTGCTCCTCACGTCAGAGATTAAGCCTTGACAGCTCGGCCACATGGGCCATTAGAGAATTCAAATCAAAATATGTGGCCACAAATAGTGGAGTGGGACCAAAGGCCAGGTGCAGCCATTGGTAAGTGACAGCTACTAACCAGATGACTTCCCCTAATGGTAAAAAACTTGGCAGTAATTCATTGCCTTTCTTACTTCAGTCCTCACTAATAAATAATCTCTTCGGATTCATTCCACTAGTTAGTAAAGGATGTCTAGACATAATAGTTTATCAACTGTGAATTCCCCAAAAATTGGTGAAAAGTACCCATCATGTGGGTGGGCTTCTGTTTTGATGGAAAAAGTGGAAACTCTCCAATGTTGTGCCAATGCCTGTTGTCTAGCCTCTGTGCATGAAATTAACTCATAGTGGTTCTGTGCATATATAAGATTGTGGCGTTAACATGAATCCACTCATTCTGCCCAAAAATTGCATCACAGAAAACTTGCCTGTTGCTTATCAGTAGGAATGTGGTGGTTCAACTTGCAAATTCTTACTACAGACATACTGTTAAACTAATAGTAGGTTACGCCAAAGTATCAAGAAGACATTTAAATTCAATATTAAACAGTGATGAAAAAATATTTACAAGTAGTAGTTACATATTCATATATCATGAAGTAACATTGAGTTAAAAATGTTGTCTTATGAGGAGACGCTTGTTTCCTGGCTCGATACAAACAGTTACTAGAGGCTTACTGTGATTACGTGCGCTGGGTTAGGGAGGGATAAGGGGTGGGTAGATGGGTCGCTGGGTGGCCGTGGGTGGTGGTGGGGGGGGGGGGAGGACAGGTGGGGTTGTTTTTGATTGGGTCTGTGACATGCTCATACATGCTTTGATGTTTGGCAGGGCTCTCCTGACTGTGGAGGACTGCATATATGCCTTACCTGATCAATAAAATAAAAAATGTTGTTGTGAAAAAAAAATGTTGTCTTACTTTGCAGTCAATGCTCCGGTGTTTGTGGGGAAATAATTATTTTAGAGATTCACAAAGCAGGTATGTTCCCAAGAAAACTGTGTTTTCAAATAACATTGTGTGACCGTTCTTTAAACGCCGTTGGAGGAATGAGGGGAAATCTGGTGTGTGCTTCCTTTCAAATTAGCATCTTGTTTAAGTGCCGGAGTATATCCCACAATCATAACTGGTCATCCATCATGTTGCATGTGCAAACAATTCATTAGTTTAGTAATGACGCAAGTGATGTATGACTGCCATGACACTTAAAGAATTCGTGTGCGAATAACATTAATGAATATAATGAAGATGCCTCGTGTTCATGGGAGTCTCCGAACTTACTAATGCATTAGGCGAACCTTAGATACCTGGGCTGCATCAGAAACCGCCTTGTATTACTTTAGCCTAGAAGGCAGAGGAATATGGACCCGCTTTATGAATTTCAAGCTCAGATCTTTAAATAATGGTACCCCTTTTCCGGCACGAGTATGCTCTGTCCTTAGCATTTACCCCTGGTCAGACTGTGCTTGCTTATGCTTCTTGTTTTGGCTCCCACATAATTGCCAGTGCAGTTTCCAGCTCTCATGGGAGGTGGTACAGCCAGTCACAAACTCATCCAACCCACGAGATTGTAAGGCTGTAATGGGCTTCCCTGTCTGCCTTTATGAAAGATGGGCTTTGTACTGAAAAATAAAACTATGGATTATCAATGCAACATTATCAAAACTGCCCATGTCCTTCCCTAATCTTGACACGGGTTACCAGATGCTGCTGGGACACCATGTTCCATTATGATTTGTACAGCTGAAGCGACCCAAGACTAAATCTTCCAGAATGCTAGGTTGTTAAATGAAATTCGAGGAATAGAAACTCAATATATTTAATATAAATGCTTGTTGTAATTCTTCTCCCAAATCATGGGCCTTTGAAAGTCGTGAAACATACACAATTTCTATAGAGTTGAGATGAGAAAATATGATGCACTCCTTACAATGCGTGCAGAAAAAAAAATGTATTATTAAAGAATACTGCCTATTTGATGTAGTCCGAGGATAACGATTTCTAGTTCGAATATATAAGAATATAAAAAGTTACAGTGAGGATATATCAAATCAAAAGCAAAACATATGTGCAGGATTTATGCCCTATAGGTGTATGCGGAAAATAGGTTGTGAATTTTGTGTTTGTTAAATGTGCTTGGTTGGAAGCAGTAGAAACTCACGTCTTCCAAAGCATTACTCCTCTGGTCTCCTGCCAGTGTATGTCAAGACTTCTTAAGTGTCTGAGAGGAAAGCCCGGATTGTATCCATCTGTACTGTGATGGCCAACAAGGATGTTTAGTTGTGCAGCAGTTTTAGGTTAGGTTCACGTTTTCACAATGAGAACTACACTGGAATTCCAATTAATTTTCCCTCACTCGTCAAATAAATTGTCAAATGACAATACATTTTTCTCATTACTGACATCTGATCATATTCGAACTACAGACAAACGTGCAAGGCTCTTCATACCTGTGACATATATTTGAGATATTGTGTCCCTTTCAGTTTGCCTTACACAAAAGGATCCAGACCAGGGATTTGACTACCTTGACTACAGAGTCTGAGTGTACAATAAATGGTGTCAAAGCGTTGACCAAAATACATGTTCTGCTAGAGAATATAAGAGCGCTTGGAAGGGGGAAAAACTCACTTAGTGCCATAGGAAAGGATCCGTGACAGGAAATGGTTGTAGATAAAGCCTTAGTGCCAACAATATTTTTAGAGAGGTTGGGATAGTTCTCAGGGAAGTTGGAGAATGGCCATCTATGGACTTTGGATGTAAGGTAGAGTCTCATTTCCGCTTAGCATCGCTACCCCAGAGACCTCACAAACCACTCAATACCTACCGCCTTATGGGTTTCACCTGAAGGATATAGCTGCAGGTTATTTTTGCTTCCTCTGCATAATGTCAACTTTGACATGAGAACTGCTGGTGAAGGGCAGTAAGGTGGTGCGAATGCCACTACTGACTGCTGCTCTAGGACACTGGATAGCGTGGTTGAGACCCAAATCTAGTGAGCTGACAGGCTGTAACAATGGACCACACTCCACACTTAACTTAGGTTCCTCTTCCAACCCCTAGATCATGTCATCCAGGTATTTATTGGTTGATGGGCAGCTGCCACTGAAAAAATGAAATGCAGGTAGGGAGTAACTGACTACAGGCTTCTGTTTCCAAACGTTGTGTGAAGTGCGTCAGACCCTCTTTCCATCCAACTATTCCATTTAAGACCTGGGGGCTTCTCTAACCACTTACCTGGACCTCCATTCTCCACCATCCATGTAATGTGTCATGACTTGACACAGAAGCTGCTGATGAGGGACAGGAAGGAGGGTGGTGAGGGGCCCCCTAGAGACGGATTCTAATAACAGGTGGAGTGGGTGAGATGATAATGTAATGGGCTACTGCTCTGAGCCAATGGACTTGAGGCCACACTTAACTGTGGTTCTTCTATGCTCAAACCGGTACAAGTCAATGTGTTCTTCTGACATTGCATGTTTCCCAGGAGTTTGACATTATTTTATTACTATTTAGAAGTTTTCAAATACTACTGGCATTGTTATGAAGTAATCACCACATTTACATCCTATAGTTAGGAAAGGCATTATGCACTGTACTTCATTGTGCTTATCCATCACTCGTCCTGTTAAGACTTTCTCATACTGTTAACATTTGGCTGATTTCAATCCCACGAAGATTCAAATTTGTCTACATTATTTCATTATGTTTTTCATTTGCTCACATTAATATTCTACAGCTCACCTGTGATGAAACGGCCAATTAAAAAAATGTCTTTTGTAGTACACAAAGTAGTACTACCCACGTTCTACAAAATGCAATTTACAAATCTACAAGGTTTTAAAATTGATTAAATAAATAACTTTTTGCCAAGTTTACTAAATATTTATTCAAAACAAAAATGGTAGTGAGGGTGAGTATTTTTTTTCAATTATTGTTTACAAATATAAATAAACGTAATTAATATATTACAATTATTTCATTATTTAACAAATTTAATCTGAGGAGTGATTTTTTTATTATTATTTCCAGATTAATAATATTTCAAAATAAATTTATATCTATATTCGACATTAAAATATTTGTATTTGTTGTTAAATAATAACCTTCATTAAATGTACCTATCCGTTCCCATAGGGAGATTTTCATCTTCCTAGTGGAGATCTTCGCCCCAGTGGCAGGCATCTCCACCAAATAGGCAAAATGTAAAATAAAGTCATGAAGTTACTCAGAAGTAAAGTAAATACAATTGTATGAGACTCCACCCCCTAACTGGAGAGAGTGGAGAAATATACGCCTACACCGAGGTGTATCTCTCCGCTCGGAAAGGTGAATAGCAAAAACAACAAAAGTTACACCTAGGTGTAATAGTAATTAATTTATTTAAGGACTTTTTGATCTGTATTCTGCTCTGTGATGACTTACTTTTTGGCTGCCTGTGTGCTGAAAGTAATGTATTGCTCAGACGCAATGCAATACAGGTTCTAGTATTGCAGTCTGACTAAAAAATATTAGTGACAATTATAAATATACCCTTTGGATTAGCGAACACAAGTTAAAACAGAATGACCCAGGATGCACAGAGCATTTGTGATGACCATTAGTTGCAACTAAGGAATTGTACAAATTGTGGCAATTAGTAGAGACCTAAACTTGAAAGACTGTGTCCTTTTACATCTTCAACAGTGACAAATTCAGAGTTAGTGATTAAGGTGATGTGAAAAACTATAATTGTAATCAATGATTTAACCAAGGACAAAAACCATAAAAAGGTCAACGTCCATAACTGAGCTGGCACAATAAAGCTGCGCAACAAAGCTGCACTAGTAGAAATTACTAAAAGTACGTAAGGCCTCTGCCACTAAGCAGTATCGTAATGATACATCTAGAAAAAGTTTGAAAATGAACTAAAGATAACAAACAATTCATATTTAAATCAAAAGCAAATATTCGGAGCTCTGGCAGCCTTTTCTGTCCTTGCTTGCCACGGAACTCAGGGAAGTTACATGCCCACGCTACCTGCGTCTACTGCGCCTGTCAAATGTGGAGTGTTAGAGAGTATTCTGGTGTATTGTTATATTTTTGGAGTGGGGTGTTGGACCTGGAACAAGGGTGGTGGGAGGTTGGGGGGTGGTTTGGGGGTGGGGGTAGTTGGGTGGTTTCGGGGGGTTTTCCCTTTCCTTTTTCCTTGTTTTTTCGAATATTTGTTCACACATGCAGTGGGTTCGACCCGGTGCCAGTTTTGTCCACAGGTATGGCTCAGTGTATTTTATTAGCACTGATTATTGGCTTATAACGTACTGGAAGTGTGGTACCATATGATTATACGCTGTTCATGTATGTGAGCTCATTTCTCAATAAAAAGATTTAATACTAAATCAAAAGCAAATCTGTTTTAGATGTTGACTTTACAACATCTTTTAAATGCAAGGAACATTTGAAAGAAGTAAATAAAGGAAGACTCACAGCTACTAAAGAGAATGTGCAAACCCTGGATGATAAGGACATGAACATTCCCGACGACATCACATCAATATTGTATTAAGAAGTATTCTACCTAATCATAGAAAACAGTCTAAAATTAATAATATTGTAACTACCTTCAGGACATATGGACATTAAGGTGCCAAGCAATCTAAAATCAGTGATTTAAGTGAAATCCCCACCTGATGTAATGAATGACATCACGCAAGGAGCCAATAATCATAGTAGAATGATCCACAAGATCGGGAACCATAAAACATAATACAGCAGTTATGACAACTACACTTTCCATCAAATGTGAGGCACATATATTCATTTTTATGTCAACAGCAAACAACTTATAAAGCACAGTCACCAGCAGCACACACATGGAAAAATCGGAATGTATCACCAATAGACCTTAAGGCACTATGACCGAGGGCACTTTATCCCACTATCCATTCTCCCACTGCCTCCAACTATCTATTTCTCCCACTGCTCTACAGATAATTTCAATCAAATGTTGACAACAAAATATACTAACTATAGGATCACTGGTGATCACTGGTTCAGAATGGCCCTTTGGACAATTAAGCTATGCAATGTTCCAAGATCCACTGTTAGGATTCCAGCATGACTTTGAGTATTCTATCCGTTTTACTGTCATGTAAGACATTACCTACATGAGATCTCAGGGGTGTCTCTAAGGGAGCTTTTGGTAATTATTGCATGCTTATGATATCATACATGAGGTTACGATCTTTGACAGCTTACATGCTCTTGATTACATTTTGATATCTTGCTCTGTGGTCTGAATAGTTCAGTGTTGGCATGGGAAATACATATGAGGAAACAAGATGAAACAAGACTAAATGAGGGCAAATACACAGAGTTTTAAGAGGAGAATTTGAAATGATAATTTGTGTGGAGGGACAGGATGTTCTGCTTTAAGATATTGCAATCAATTACCAGTGTCTTCTTAAATTTGGGTATGGGTCACAATTGTATGTGGTGTAATAAACTTCGCACCCTCTGAATTTTTCAGACTTGAAATTTCAGCAGGTCACACCTGCAGAGATTTATCAAGGGAGCAAGACCTGGTAAATACTGAGACATGAACATTATGGTGCAAAAAGCACCAAAATCCACACATATATCCCATTTTTAGGGACATACTCGAAATGTGTGCTATTTACCACACCTAGGGCCAGATGTATCAAGCGTTCCCGTTTGCAAACAGGCAAAAAGCCTATTGGCATGAATCATCCCAAAAGGCAATTGCAAAATAGGAAATCACAATTTTTGTGATTACCTATTTTGCAAATGCATTTAGAGAATCGCAATTTGCGATTCCCTAAATGCAATGCAGGAAGCACTTTTAAATTTGCGACACTGCTTTAAGGAATCGCATTTTACCACTAACTTCAAGTTGGTGGTAAATTGCAAATCCTCAGAAAAATGCATTTGCCATGTGGCGCACAAACATACCCTTAGGGCATGTATGTGTATCACATGTGCACACATGCATATTTATGGGGTGCAACAGGGTGTCCTTTTGGCACCTTGCACCCTTGAAATTGCATGCACAATTTGCGAGTACCTATTGGGTACTCTCAAATTGCGCATGCAATTTCCATTCATTCCTATGGGCCGGCCCATAGAAAAGAAATTAATGCAAGTCGCAATTAAGGAATGTGTAGGAATCCAAAATATTTGCAGAAACCTACATACATTGCATTTTGCGAGTTTATAATAGCAAAAAAGGTAAAATTCACTATTATAGATTCGCAAAATCCAATGTTGATACATCTGGCCCCTGGTGAATTACAAATTGTAGGGTTTCGGATTTTTTTTTTTCAGAACACAATTTTATTGGGTTTTAGCAGTTGATAGAATACAAGAGAAACACTGCTCCCACAGTAGCAGAAAGACAGTGAGCATATATAAGCAATAATGGTCAATATATTCAATCAACATTTCCCTATATTCACCCCCCCCCCCAGTTCAACCCAATTCCCACCCTGCACGGTGTCTACATTGTCTAGAAACCGGAGCTTAACCATCATAATAACCGCGTGTGCTTCAGTTCACCCAGGGGCAGTACGGATGGGGTCCGTATCCATGGCTCGTGGTGCCGGAGGGTCCAGTAAAAGGCCCCTGTAATCTGCCCATCTCTTCCAGATCCGGTAGTGTTTCTTGGGGCAGCCCCTGGCCTCAAATATCGGGCGTTCTAGTTCCATGTTGAAATCCATGGCTCGTTTCCACACCCCCACCAGTGGAGCTTTGGGGGCCTTCCAGGCTTGGGCTACATCCCTTTTGGCCACTGTAAGGCCCAGAAGAAGCAAATGGCGCTTGTGTATGTTACCCCCCACTTGTTCCATAACATGGAGGAGGCCCAGCTTCGGTGTGCGAGGGAGTTCCCATGCCAACACTTCTTCTAGACAGTCCCACACTCCGGTCCAAAATCTCTGCAATCGCACACATCCCCATACCGTATATAAGAAAGAGCCTATCGCACTTCCACACCTCAGGCAATCTGGGACGGCTATCAGCCCCGCCTTCCACAGTCGTTCACTCGTGTAATACGCCCTATGCAGGTATTTAAATTGGATGAAGCGCAGGCGCACCGCTATCGCTGCTCCCCTAGGGGCCTCCAGAGCTTCTCTCCAGTCCTCTTCTTCCAAATCTCCCAGGTCTCCCTCCCAGACCGCCCGCAGTTTATCCAGAGAAGGGGAACAGTGGGTAACCAACGTTTGATATATGGTTGAAATGTTCTTCGTTTCCAATTCCCCCATGAATATCTTAGCCTCCAAGGGGCTGAATTCCGGCAAGGACATTAAGCCAGCTATAGCAGGGGTTAGGGCGTGTCGGAGCTGTAAATACCTGAAGAATTGAGATTGGGGCATGGCGTATTCATCCTGCAGTGCCTGAAAAGACTTGAGGACCGAGCCTTTCATAATGTGGCCCAGCGCCGAGATGCCAATAGCGCCCCAGCCCTCGAAGCCCCGCAGGGAAGCTAGGTCCGGAAACCTCCCATTGTGCCACAGTGGAGTTTCCCCCGTCAGTCTATTCCACCACCCCATGCGGCGGAGAGCGTCGCGCCACACTTTGAAAACTACTTGAGTGACCATCGGGAATCTTTTCCGGATTCTCGCAGAGTACAAGATTGTGTGGAGCGTGTTCGGATCCATCATATACCTCTCTAGGGCATAGGCCGGATCGCCTCGGTCCCCGTACCACCATTCGTTGAGAACAAGCAGGTGTGACGCTTGATAATAGGATTGGACATCAGATGTGGCCAGCCCCCCACAGTAGGTCGAGAGGAAGCAGGTGCGGAGCGCCACTCTCACTGCTCCCCCAGTCCACAGGAACCGACCCAAGGTGGAGTTCACCTGCCGAAACCACTGCGGCGGAACAGGGTACGGATGATTCTGTAATTGGTACAGAATACGGGGCAGAGCCACCATCTTAAAAATGGCCGAGCGGCCATAGACATTCAAGGGCATCCTGGACCACACCTGCATATCCGAACGTATCTTGTCCCAAACCGGCACTATATTGTGGGACCATGAGACTCCCGGCACATCCGTTACAAATACACCCAAGTATTTAAGGCCTCCCGCCGCTTCCTGAAGGGCCGAGGCCCAGGGACCCAAGGCTCCCCTATCACCCAGGACCCACATTTTCGATTTCTGTACATTGAGCATAAGGCCGGATACTTCACCAAAGATGTGCATTATATCCAGGACCCTTGGTCCAGATCTGTTGAGGTCCGTAAGGAAGAAAAGCACGTCATCGGCATAAAGTGCGATCCTGTCAGATGGGCCCCCCACCCATTCCACTCCGCGCAATTGGGCATCTATCCTCACCCAAGCCGCAAGCGGCTCCATAGCCAAGGTGAAAGAGAGCATCCCTGCCGGGTGCCACGACCTATAGGGAACGAGCTGGAGACCGCCCCCGCTACCCTCACCGCCGCTGTCAGGTCCGTATACAGTAAGTGAATGTAAGACAGAAAACGCGGGCCCAGATTGAGTCGAAAAAGGAGTGCTCGAAGGTACGGCCAACTCAGGGAATCGAAGGCTCTATCTATATCTGCTAGCAGGAGGGCCGCGGGGATGCCCGCCGCCCGCACCGCCTCCACCACCAAGTGTGCGTGTCGTATGTTATGTCTCGTTGCCCTGTGGGGCATGAAGCCCGCCTGGTCCGAGTGGACCAAGTCCGTAATGTAAGGAAGAAGGCGGTTCACCAAGGCCTTTGCCAGTATTTTCGCCTCAAAATTCAGCAACGAGATCGGACGATAGGACTCCGGTCTATCCTGGGGCCTCCCCGGTTTGCAAAAAACCACGATCTCAGTGTGTCGCCAGTCTGCCGGCAGTCTTCCATGGTCCCTAGCCGCCTCCAGGGCCTTCCTATAGCGCATCCCCAATTGGAGATGAAACATCTTCATAAATTCACAGGGAAAACCATTGGGCCCAGGGGCCTTGCCTGCATTCAATTCGCCTAGAGCTTCTCCTAGTTCTTCAGCCGACAGCGGGAGGTCCAGTCGGTCCCGAGCGTCATCCGAGAGCGCCCTGGGTGGAAGGTCCGCGAGGAATTTATCAATGTCCTCCGCCGGGAGGGATTCCCGGGGGGCGTATTGTGTCGCATAGTATTGGGCAAACGTCTGAGCCAGGGCCTCGGGGGCCACGATAGGACAGCCCGTGACATCCCGGAGTCCCGGCAGGGACTGGGCTTGATAAGCACCCTGACATAACCTATAAAGCATCGTGCTGGATTTGTCCCCCCATTGACAGATTCTGCTCTGTGTAGTGAGCCAAACCTGTCGGGCCTTGTCCAGCAATAAGGAGGTGTACGACCGCTGAAGGTGCAGTAGCTTCTCCACGGCGTCCCCACTCCCCCCCGACGTGCATTCCGCCTCTTGGCTTTGTACCTGGTCAGCCGCTTCCGTTATAGCCAGCACATGGGCCTTACGATTCGCAGCACACCACGCAATGTCCACGCCCCGAAGCACTGGTTTCATGGCTTCCCACAGGGTCACGGCATCCACACCTGGGCCCTCATTCTCCGTCCAGTAATGCGCTATAGCCTCTCTCATGTGCGACTGATACTCATCGCGCTGCAAGTGCCATGCGGAAAGACGCCAGCGAAACGGTTGTCGCCTCGCACCTAGGCTTAATGTCAATGTGATCGGGGAGTGGTCCGACAGGCCCCTAGGAAGTATGGAGGTAGAGTCAATCCTCCCTATCCAGGGCTGCGGGACGAACAAGTAGTCCAGGCGAGAGAAGGATTTATGGACTGCAGAGACGAATGTAAATTCGCGACTACATGCATGCTGATATCGCCAGGTGTCAATCCATCCCATCCCCTGCACCATTCTGCTCAATTTTGTAGTAGCATCAGACAGCTGACCTCCCCCAGGCTTACAACGGTCTAGTCTCCCATCCATCACGTCATTCCAATCACCACCTATTATCGTCAGCACATGTGGGACTTCGGCCCAAACATCAAACAGTCGTTCAATCAGAGCGTCTTGCAGCGGGGGTGGAGCATATACACTACCAAAAACTATGGGCTCATTCCCCAGCCTCCCCTTGATAAAGGCGTATCTCCCATGCACATCTAGCCATTGTGTGTCGTGTGTATACGGGACCCTACGATGTATCAAGATTGCAACTCCTCTGGACCCCCTCGTGAACCCAGCATGGAACACCTGTTCATACCCGTATCTACGTAAACTAAGGACTTTGGTGCCCATAAGGTGCGTCTCTTGTAGTAGCAAAACATCCGCTTTTTCATTCTTCCCCAATCGTAGAACTGCACCTCGTTTAATTTTGTCAAGCATCCCTCTCACATTCCAGCTCAAGATGCGCATTGATGCTCGCGGGAGGTCCGCCCCCTGTCCATCAGCCGCCATCTATTACCCAGAATCTGAGATTGTCGGGCCACTGAGGCCCCACACGCACACACATCAGCCTCCAGGTTCCTGCAAACACCGTGCATAAGCTAGTCCCAACTCCCCCCCCCCACTTTCCCCCGATCCTCCCAGCCCCCGCCCCCCCCTGCATATCCCCCCTGCCCCAAACTGTACCAACGACCCCCCCTCCTACCCCCCACCCCATACCTCAGCAACATTGAAGTACCTGTCGCGGTGCAGGCAATCTCAACCCTCCAACGGGAGGCCCAAGACCCACTACACCAATGGATCACACCCAACTACCCACTAGGTATCTAACAACCCCCCACCCAACACGTGGAAACGAACTCCGGGAGTAGGCCCGCGCTCATGCCACTACCAGAACCAACATGAGCGTGAGGGTTTCAAGATTTCGAGGGGGAAGAGTCTGTCGCCTCCGCTACTTCAGCCGCCTCGTCGCGGGGAGGCGGGCGCTTCTGGGAGCGCGACGTCCAGTTGCTTCTGCTGCGTGATCTTCTGGGCGTCTTTTGGAGCCGCCCCGCGGATGACGAATCCGAGCTCCTCCGAGGGGGGGTATTCACCTTGACTCGCACCGTCTCGTCCGTCCACTGAAATACTTCTTCCGGGGAATTGAAGAATTGGGTGCGAGATTGAAAGACCACACGCAGGCGGGCCGGGAAGAGCAGAGCATAAGGAATTTTAAGCTCTCGCAGGCGTGCTTTCGCCGCAGTGAACGACTGTCTCTGCTGCTGGACCAGTTTGGTGTAATCCGGGAATACGAGGATTTTGTGGTTCTCAAACATTAGGGGGTCCTTGGCGCGGGCTTGTCGTAGGATAACGTCCCTGTCGTGATAGTTGAGCAGCTTGGCAATCACCGAGCGGGGACGAGCCCCCGTGGGTGGTTTGGGAAGAAGTGCCCGATGCGCCCGCTCCACGACAAAGCAGCGCGACAGGGAGTCCGGGGGAAGCCACCCCTCCAGCCGCTGTGTCAGGAAGGCCTCCATATTTCCTTTCTCGCAGTCCTCCGGGAATCCCACAAAGCGCAGATTGTTTCTTCTGGCCCTCCCTTCCGCGTCTTCCACCCGCAGCGCAAGTCCCTTCTGGATCCCTTCCATGGCGGCAACTTTCTTTTTAAGAATCACCACGTCGTCCTCGACTTCCGTGATCCTGGATTCTGTTTCGGTGATGCGGGCGACCGCATTGCGGAGGTCCTGTCGGAGCAGGGTCACGTCCGCTCCGACCGCTCCGATTTTCGCGTCCAGCATGTCCCTTGATTGCGTTATCGCCGCCATCAGCGCTGCATTGTCTGGCCTAGAGCCTTGATGACCTCCAGAGGCCCCGGCACCCCCACTGGGCCCCGCAAATTTATCCATCGGGCCCTGCTTTGAAGTGCCTCCACTGTTGCCCCCTCTCGTCATATCATGCGCAGGGTAATGATCGCGATCGTAGGGGAACCCACGGCCCAGGGGTATTCCTCACTGTAAGTGCGGTCTCAAGCGATGAGTATCCCCAAGTCCGCCTGTATAGTCTGTAGCCCTGTTCACTCTCAGACGTGAATCACTCTCCGGTGGAGCAACCGCATATCACCACATGCCCAGTGGTCGGGGAAGGTGCAGGGTCCACGCGGCTGAGCCCGCGCATTAATACGGGTCACTCACTCCGCCCCAGGGTCCACTGGGGGCGACCTAAATCCTATGCTGCGTCTCCCGGTGCCAAAGCCAATGTGTTCCGGGGGTCCGTCGGCCGGCCAGATAGCATGCAAGTGGCAGCGGGGAGCTCCTGCCAGTCCTCACCCCCCACCGCGGCCCGGTGCGACCGCCGAGCAGAAGTGCACCAACTGTCTGGCGCCCCGGCCATGGAGAGATTTCAGCAAGTTCGCCAATTGAATGAGGGGGGAGGTGGGGGGGGGAAATTAGGAGAGCCGGGATGTCTGCCATCTCCCCAATGCTCCAATACCACCGTGCCACGCGGCCCGATCTCACCGCCAAATGGGCCCAGGCACAATCTCGGGAGCGTCCCCTCCCCCACTAGGCCTCACGCCTTACCGCCACTCCTTACCCCACCTCAATCGCCGTCTGGGCGCCGACGTCGTCCCCCTCCAGCCGTCGTTCTCGCCGCCACTCCGGATGTCCAGGCGCATGCAGGGTCAGCCTGTCTCCCACCACTGCTCCGCAGCGTCTCTCAGCAGGGGCGGCAACTTCCGCTAGCGCGCCCCGGCTCTCCTTCACTTCCGGTCGGGCTACCCGGCAATCGAGGTCCTGGCTTCAGTGTGTGGCGAAGGCCTCGCCGCTGTCCGGGCGCCTCGCGGCTGAAACACACTGACCTCAGGCCGCCGGGACACCAAAATTGCTGTCGGGGTGTCTCCTCTGGATCCGCTTGTAGCCACTCGATTTAGGGTGTAATTCGGTCGGGGCAACGCAGGATGTGGATCAGGATAATGAAGCGGCGGGACGGAGCTCGCTCAGGCTACGTCCGCCATGCTCGCCGTCTTGGCCACGCCCCCAGGGTTTCGGATTTTGTAGGTTTTTATAAAACCCAAATCCTTTAGGGCACTAATAATCAAGGCCACAGACTATGTACTTGTTCTGTGGCTTGTTTAAGGGAAAATAACTCCTTACTACACTACATTTTATTCATTTTAAATAAGGGACTTTTGGGTGCATACATTTTAACCGTATATCTTTCATATTTTGTAATTAATTTTCAGCAGCATTTGGCTACATCTCAAACATACGTCACATCATTACCAAGATACACCATATCGGACCTGTATCCCACTCCTGTAACTAGTATTGAAGATACATTATGAAAATATCAACAGATGTTTCAGCCCATGCATTGAACTCGAAAACTAAAAACAGAGTAACTGTATAGGGCAGGCCATGCAGGACCCATAATGCAGTCTGTACTATTATTGTCGCTCGTAAAGGGTCCTTCCCATCACATATCGACACTACACTCAGTTCATATTTATTTTTCATTTTAATTCACTGGTATGCATTGAATCATGTTTTATGTTTTTAACTGATGAGCAGGTTTTATTGTCTGGTGTTAAAGATACACACTGTTCAAAAGCTAAGAAAATCAAGTCTAATATTGATTAGGTATAAGCCTTTCTAGTCTTCTTTTGACAGTCTATGCACATACAAGAACACTTTAATGCAATAAAGATAACATCTTGGACAATTACAATTACAATTTGTAAAAAGAAGCGTATCTCTGAGCCTTTAAAAAGCCCTGCGGGCGAAACGCGCATTGGCTGCTGTTGTGTCTTCACTCAATTTGGAAATAAAAATCACAAGACCTGATTTTGGAGTGTGGCTGGAGTAATTATTAGAGCCTGACTTTCAGGACATTGGACTAAGGACTTTTACTAAGAGGGAGTTCTTCTCATATCCCCCCCAAAAAAAAAAATCTGTCATTTCAAAAATGTTTCTACTAGATTACAGATATAATGCTTGAGTGTGCTCTGGTGCAGTGTGGTCAATGTTTGATCTGGATCTTTTAGGTTTTCAAATATATTTACACCCTGGTGGGTGGGTGTTAAGGCGCCATTTGAGCACCTCCAACTAATGAGAGTTTAGACATTTGTATTTTTAGACTTAGAATGTCGGCAGATGTGCAGACGGAATAGCAAACCCACATTTGGTGTATTTGTAATAATGTATAAGGTATAACGTTAATGATCTCACCGCCCACTACAACACAGCGATAATGGAAGTTCTTGACCAAGTGGCACCGCTCAAATGAAAACAACTGAGATCAATCCAATCAAAATCTTGGTTTAACTCGGATCTTAAGAACGAAAGAAGACAACTCAGACAAGCAGAAAGGACATGCAGACAAAACCCCTCGACATTCCATCTAGCTATACTTAGAACTGCAAGGTTGTCTTATAAGAAGCACATTTTTAGAGAAAATGCCTCTTTCTTCCAAAACCAACTTGACCGTGCAAAGAATAGGCCCAGGGTGTCAGGGTTTAGCCCTTGCGCCTGCCCAGACTACAGTTCCCAGGTCGAACGGGCCTGAAACTACCATTCCCATGAGCCTTTGCCGCCGACAGGATTTAGCGCGGCCAGGCTGAATGGGCGGTGCTCGTGATTTGTTCTGTTTAGCGGGAGCGGCTGCTCTCGTTTTCCCAGAGGCATCTATGGGAGAGCTTGCTGTGAGGAAGTGTTCCAGCGTCTGGCAAACGGCTTGGGTATCGTTTTACAGTGAGACATTGACTAGCCCATTTGTATATGAAGAGGAGCGCGTGCGCTCGTGTTGTAGGGGCTTGCTACATTTTCGGAGTTCCCTTTGGAACTGTGTTTGTTTTGATTCGTCCCTGGCTAGGGAAGGATCGGATTTGGTTCTTTCTTGCTCCTGGAGTGAAGGGGCATCTGAGACAAGTGGCGGAATGCAGGGGGAGTTCCCCGCATTGCCGTTACGAAGAAGTGATAGTTGTTTAACTACCTTTCTGTGGATTACAAGTGCCAAGGCGGGCGGTCGTGGCTTGTAAGCTACACCTCACCGTATTTGGTTTCTTTTCGTTTGTACTGTGGAGGAGTGAGAATAAAGGCATTTTCTGAATGTGTAGATGACGCAATTTACACAAGTTGCTCTGACCTAGAATCTCAATTCTCAATGCACTATTTCTTGCTCACATCCCCCTACTGCGCTATATATGAAGCAAAGTACTGGACAATATTCAAGGAACATATTAGATAACATTACTGCGAGTGTTTTCACTCTGGGGGTACGTCGTGTATAGTATAGCACATACATAGGCAGGTGTGTGGAAATAGCACGGTATGCTAATTGTGCTTTTTGTGTTATCTAGGGAATAGATGGAAGGGGGAGTACCATCGTTTGGAGAATGATTCATAGACAGCACAGGTGATATTCCGCTCCAGAGAGTTCTTACTGAGAGTAGACTTAGAAAGTGTACTAATCTGTTCTATTTTGTCTTACAGCTTCCTTTCCCTGCTGTCCCTTCCTTTCCCTCCCTGGGTTTTCCCCTGTTGGGGTTTTTCCCTCACCGTATCGCTCGAATACCATGTGTTTTTACATTCAAGGTGTTTGGGAGGTCCGGAGGTGGAGCTTATTACTACAAGCAGATCCTGTGGAGCGCTTAACCTGACACAGGGATCTCTTTAACATTGTCAAACGACAAACCACGTCTTCCTCACCACACTAAATAATCGCCACTAATGAACAATGTGAAGAAATTGTCAGCTTCTTCACTGAAAAAATTGCTAAAATTGAGCAAACCTTCCGTCAAGTCACAACTCTACCTTCCCTACTAACTATCCTCATGATACCGCCCCACCTCCACGGTAGTTCCACCAACTGGACCTATCAATGATCAAATGGCCCCAAATGAAACTAACGGCAACCATCTAAACACACATTTGAAAAACAATGCCGATTGGTCGGACTTCAAATCCATGACAGAAATAGAAGTTTTCAATATAATTGGGAAATTAAAGCCCACTTCACACACTATGGATCCCCTCCCTTCAACAATTGTACATAATCTCAACCACATCATTGCCCCGATTTGAAAAAAAATCATTAATACTTCTCTAACTTCGGGTTGTGTACGAGGTTCCCTCCAACTAGGTTAACTCACACCCATACTCAAAAATCCCAGTGCAGCCCCAAATGATCTCAACCTCAGACCTATCTCCAACCTTCAACCTCCTAGCCAAAACGATGGAAAAATGCATCTTACAACAACTGAACCTTCATATAGGGGAATTTAACTTATTTGACACCTTCCAATCAGGGTTCAGGAAAGGCTGTAGCACAGAAACTGCCATGTCTAATATCTCAGATGACAGCCATAGATCCTTAGACGAAGGAGATGCATGCCTATGTATCCTTCTTGACTTATCAGCAGCTTCTGATACCGTTAATCACCCAGCCTTACTGGTGTCGTTGAAGATCTGCTCTGGTATCAATGGCTCAGTTTTAAAATGGTCCACATCTTACCTACAACACCGTTCACAACATATCAAAATCAATTCTTGCCTCTCTAACTCCACACATGTCACACTTGGTGTCCCCCAGGGCTCAATCCTCTCTCCTTCAATTTACAATCTCTTCATGGAACCCCTTACTATCATCCTGAAGCAAGCAGGGATCAAATATCACCCATCTGCCGGTGACACTCAACTCTACTACAAAATCAAATCACCCAGTGACATCCTACATCGCACTGAGCAAGATAGAATCTTGGTTTATCTCCAACCACCTAAAACTAAACTCCAACAAACATAAGTAATTCTGTTCTCTTCCAAAAGTAACCAACTACCAATCCAACTCTGGCTCAGTGACCTGAAGGCACTAAATTGATTTCTCACTCTATCCAACTCGCCAAAATCCTTAGGCTTCACCCTGGATAAAAACTTGTCAATGAAGGATCACATCAATATCTCAGTCAAAGGAACACTCTTCACACTAAAACACCTACAAAAATCAAACCATTCATTCCCTCTGGCAATTTTAAGTTAGTTGTACAATCACTGCTCCTCTCTAAACTTGACTATGGGAATGCCATCCTCACAGGGACCCCGAAAACTCACCTCTCCCCTCATCAGTTCTGAACATGGCAGCCCGACTCATAACAGATATTAAACGGTTTGAACACATCACACCTGCCCTCAAGACCCTCAACTAGCTTCCCATAGAAGGAAGATGTACTTTCAAGACTGCCTGTATCACCCACAAAGCCCTTCATTCACTTACCCCCGACTATTTAGACAACAAACTCACAAAAGCAGGAAGAACCAGAACTCTGAGAAGCTCCAACACATTTCTTCTCGTTCCTCCCAAACTAAAAAGGAAATCAACCCTGTCTTGCTCTTTTTCTGGAAATGCACCCAGCATATGGAACTCTCTCCCGAGAGACTAACGATGCGACCCCTCCTACTCTTGCTTCAAAAGAAACATGAAACTCCATCTCCTCAACAAATACTGGAACACATGAGCAATCTGAACTCTGTTCAAATATTCTCTCTTTCTAAGTATAGACCTTTGGAACAGTTGGCTTTTTTGTTTGCTTTTACTGTCTAGTATGTCTTTCTCTCCCTGGACTCATACTGTGCTAATTGACCACAATCGGTAACCACCCTCATTGCCTATTTTCCCTTGTATATATTTTGTGTGTACTTGAACCCAATGTTGTTTCGCTTCATATGCTCAGCGACTTGATTATTGCCTTTCTCTCGATTATGTAAAACGCTCAGATACCTTCGGATCTAGCTAGCACTATATAAAACCTATAAATAAATAAGGTACAGGTAGTTGTACAGTTTTGAAAAAATCTTAAAACAGCTCTATGTTTTGCTGGATCAGTCTTAGTTGCTAAGCTTTTAATTTTTGATGTTTTCCATGAATATGTTTGTCTTTGCTTTTTTTCTTTAATTTCTTTAAATATATGTGTTTTGCATCAGTATTTTTCATGTTGCACATTTACCACAGTTCCTTTTAGGATTAAGTCAATGAAAGCATTGATTCGATCCTGTCTTGCTGTATTGCCCTATAAACAGTACAGAAGAGCATAGCCAGTCTTCTCTGAATATGCTCTGAATGAAGACTTGGCTGGCTTGCTTCATGCATTTTTCATAAGTAGGGACCAACTTTCTTTCGTTTCGAATGGTCCAGTCAGGTTTGCACTCTTGGAATGAACAGAAAGCTAGAACATGGCTCATTTGAAATTGATGAGATTTTTAGAGGAAGAGAAAATGTAGGATAATTTGAGTTTTTTTAATAAATGGTACACCTGCAGTATCTATGATGATGTACATATACTCAAGTACAGAAATTCATTTTATTGCAGAGTAGATGTTTATTCATGTTGCTATGCTAGGCCTTAATGGGAGACACAATGTGTTTCTTGCACCATCCACTTTGTCATTTGTCTACAACTTCTGTTTTTTAAGTCAAAAGGCCTCATTCCTTTTTATCCCCATCCGGATGTCTTCTTTCTCATTATTCCTGTATCTTCAAGTTTCTTTGATTCAGTTACTCCTCAAAAAATGCCTCTCCCAGTCCACCCTATAACAAACAGGTACGAGCGCTTTATGCCTCGCTGTCTGCATGATTTACATTCATGAGTTAGGCAGGGAGTTATGTTGCCCTGAAGAAAACCGTTGGCCATATTTTGGCATTTAAATAGGTTGAAACATGTTGCCAATCAGCTATGGGTAAGTAAAACAATTTAAATCACTAACACATATCACATGTTTTTAACTTATATCAAGGGTACCCCTAAATATTCTTGGGGTATACCCTTAGGTATTTTTAGTTGAGTCCACTTGAGTAGTCCCATCTTACTCCAGTGTAGGGGGTCGCCAAGGATGAAGTATGCCACTATACTTGTGGGTGAGGTGAGTTCTCAAATATCTATTTTTGAGCTAATAGGTAAGGCAGTCTTTTTTACTTTGTGAAACAATTTTGCCCTCTAAGTACCAAAAATACCCAAACACCATGTGTGTTATTTTCTATCCTGAGAAGCCTGGGCATATCTGGCTCGTCTGACACTTAATTTTACATGCACTGCAATGGCCGGATGGGCCTACTTTCTTCTCTTGACATACAAATGGTAGGTTAAGTGTATATTTTCAAAGGCAGGCTTCTGACTTTTTTTTTAATTTTAAATCAGAAAGTATTTTACTAACTGAAAAAGTTGTGTCAACCAGTGTTAGAGTGACTTCTGCGATTGCATGCTGGGGTCAAGGTAGCCTTCCACTTATTTACACAGGCATGCCCTTTAATTAAAGGAAGATGAATCCCAGTGTACAGAAGAAGCACTCAAGAAGACACCAGAAATTGGCACCAAACAAAGGATGATCTTTTGACTATGCTAAAGTATTTACAATTATATACAAAAAACACGCAAATGGTCTGCTTTAAAACATGTTGGGTCATGTCACTGAAATATTGTCACGCAGTAAGGGGTTTCCCTTTCCAGCAAGTGTATTAACAATAAACTGGTACAGTCATAACCAAAGAGTAATAGGGATGTTGAATGTCTTATACCAATTATGAATTTTCAAACGTATTTGGCCATCTTGTTAAATGACTATGGTAAACAATCTAATTGATACACTGGACTTCATTGATTTAATACAATCATGACCGCATAACAAACAAAGACTTATATTGCACGTGTTAAGTCATACAGGGACATAAAATGACAATAAGCCAGGGACTTGTGACTGGAAATGCCTCGACAGAGCCTTATTCGGTATTAGTTAAAGCTTTGTAAAAGTGTTGCTGCACAAGTCAATAAACTGTGCATAAAGGTACACAATTACATCAACATAGCAACCCCTTGACAGTACCTGAGAACGTTCTGGACAAAATTACAACGAGAGTGAACACTACCAGCATGCAATCATTTCATCCGGACAAAAGTTACTTGTTTTAAAAAGAATCTACGTCATTGGAGGCGGGCAATACTGAAATAATAAGAAACCAACAAACATAAGTGTAGAGAATTGTTTAAGCAACAGCATTTCACTGTTCGTGAACATGATTCTCATAATCTGCATTTGCTGCTTCGGCGTTTTATTCGTGTCTCAGTCAGTGTAACACGAAAATCCCCTTTGTCTATACCCCCTTTATATTCACGAAGGAACCTAGTTTTTCCGGCAGAGTACAACTATACCATTGAAAGATCCTGAGCGACGGAAGAATTTCTCAGAAATAGGCAGCCTCCCTCCCACTAATTGGAGATCACTTCCCGTTATGTAGGGTCTAAGGCCCCCCTCCGCCCTTGCCTCCCATGGAGAGCTCCGGACAGCGAGTTCCAGCCTAGGACTGTGGTGACAGCAGGGCGAGTAAACAGAGCTGATAGAACTGGACAGGTCCATTCTTTCTTTAAAAGTATGCAGTCTTACAGATTTGTTTGACATAATCCAAAGTGCTCTTTCATGAAGGGCTACACATTTCTCATTGTTTTTTCGTGATTCTGGTATGCCAGTACGTATAAATACACACACACATATATATATATATATATATATATATATATATATATATATACACACACACACATACATAGACACACATAGACACAGATAGGATGTATTTATGCGCACACACTTTTTTGGCAAATAACTTAAAACTTGAACGGATACTACAAAGGAAGATGCAACTTTATAGAACCAGGATTTACTCAAGATGCATTCATTGCAGATGAACGGTTTATTTTATAAGTAAAGCTCAATACATTCAAACAAAGAAACTCAACAGAAAAATGTAGTAAACATTTTGGTAGTAATCCAAGTAAAATGTTGATGCTTGTCCAGCCATTTACTCTTCAATAAATGTAAGTGTACATATAGGACCATTTGCGCACATTATTTGTAACAAAATCCTTCATCTGTTAATACTCATTCGCTCTGTGTAAGAAAGGTGGCAGTGGCAGCCTGTATGCCATTATAGTACAGCACATTCAGGGCTGACAAACGTTAGCAGTCTGTGAAAGATCACATTATCCAAAGCCATTATTAGTGAGGCATCACGGTGACGCTTTCTGCAAAGCAGAATCCAAGCAACTGTCGGATTCCTCACGTGACTGCAACTAAATGTAACAATTCAAATTAAGTCTGACGTGTGTGCAGTGTCGCCATTTTTCTCTGGGCATAGTGGCCCGATTCTGCAATATTTTTGGCTGGCATGAATTTGTTAAGAGTGCTTACACTCAGTTGGGTCACCCTTTATTTTTTGTACTTTGCTCCCATATTTGCTAGTAACAATATCTTGTGAAACATCACATTTTAGCTCAATAGCAGAAGAATAATATTGCATATGTAAGCTTTTGCTACTCTATACCAGCACCTTACTTTAAAGTGGAACCCCAAAACACAATCATTAAAATGGACCATAGAGCCCACCAAATATACTGAAACAAGCCTATGTAGTGGTGGCCCATCTCATGACAGGCATGCGGATTACAATATCTGGCGTGCACAATTTAAAAGAGTAGTGCATTTTAATCATAAGAATAAACAAAAGCACTCTCGAAATCTCTAACAATGACTCTCAGCTAGCTACCACGGGCGATCAGTATAAAACAAACACTTGTTCTCACCTGTATTCCTGCGCGGAAGGGTGGTGATTTTGTCCTGAATGTCTAATAATTCCTGACATTATGGACGCGATGTCGTTTTCTATCATCTCCTTTAGGGGGAAAAACGGGGAGTGTGAGAAATAATTTTCCTCCCAAAAGGGTAGCTATCCAGCGTTTCAGCACAGCTTGTAGAATACATAATGCTCGAAGAGAAGCACACCATATCACTGGGGTACTAAAAATGATCCTTAACTTTGGAATCAAAATTCAGACAGAACATATCATTGAGCCCTTCTACGGGTAAAGTTTGCACCCCCGCCTGTGGAAAATGGGCCATAACATTTTTAATTAACTCGGTGGAAAAGTCAAAAACTATTATACTATTTTTTTTATATAAAAACACATCACTTTAGCAAAAATATGTAGGCTGTGGGCCTTCTTCTCAGAAGCAGCTATCTTTGATGCCGGACTTGGTTGGAATGCACAATTTACGTTTCATGACGACATTTAAAATCACAACAAATGACTACTCATGGCAGTTTCTTCATCATCATTTATCTAAGAACGATCTCCGCTTCTGCAGACTCTTCATTCTACAAATGTTCCAGGCACACACACAGCAAATTCCTGTTTGCTTTTCTTGCCCCACTTAAGACTTCCTTTTACAAAAAAATGAAAAACAAAAGGCTACATAAAAGAAATGACCTAGAGGTGCTTCGTGAAAGAGAACCGATTCTGACAGCACTTGAAAGGATCAGCTCAGCAGAAAAGAAAGCCCACATGTGCCAGTGCAAACCAGTGCTTTCCACAAAAATAATGACATTAAAATAGGAGCAAAAAGGATGTTGCGATTTTTTTCATAGCTGATGAAATAATGATTGAGCTCCAGCACAGTGCTAGTGCCGATGGGAGTTTTACCTGTGGTGGATGTGCTGCTGTCTGCTGTGTATGGGGGTCTCTCGCTCTCTCTTTGTAACTTGACTGCAGACTCTTGTCTCCGAACCGTTTTTAAATTTCCCTCTCAGGAGCTGTCCAGCCCGGCGCATGCGCAGTCAATGCACAGGCTTTCGCAGGGTCAGTTGTAGGGCACAGTCAATGGGATACGAGAATTTCCCATCACAGTCAATGTTTCTTTTTTTCTCAGCCTTCTCCTTTGTCCCCCTCAAACGATATTTTTACTACAAGCCTCTTGTTTCGTCACAGGGTGTGGTATTTTAATCTGGCCTCCATCCTTTTTCAACGTGGGAAAGAAAACAGGCGCAAATTCCCAGAAGGGGCTTATACTGTCGCCAGAAAACTCTTCACGGCTGGGACAAATACCGAGGTAGGGAGAAAAGGTGATCAGGTTCGTCTGCGTAAGCAAATACAATTTATAAACAAATGCTTTCTTCAAACATTGTTAGGGAAAAAAACATTTAGAACCAGGCTAAATAAAAAAAAAAAAGTAGGTTGGAGCTGAAACACCTGTTATGGGTTACTGTGTCTTTAAGAAAGTTGTGAGCGCTCGAACTCCTCTCTACATTCTCAGCGATTTCTAAGGCCTGACGGACGTCCCCACTCAAGGCCAAGAGCTCCCGAAAACTCTCGTTCAGAAAGATGATGGTTGTTCTGGAATAAAAAAAAATAACTGCCTGAACGATCACCCCTTTTCTTGCAAGTGGGCCCGCCTGGACCTGTCCCTTGGGGGAATAAATAAAAGCGTTGGGCTATTCCAAATCCGAAACGTGGGGAGAGCAGGCTGAATGTCGTGCGAGCTTCTGCCAGTGAATGATTCCGGAACTCGTGCTGGAAGTTTGCGGTGGCTTGGTGTGCGCTGGTGCTGCAGCCGGGACGTCCTCTGCAGCTGTCTTCTGAATTAAAAGCCTCTCCCGCCTGCTGCTACCGCCTCTGTGGCTCTCTGCGCCGGGCAGCTACGTGTACGTGGGCTCGACCTCTCTCTGAAGTGAAACCGTTTGGCACAAGTGGCTGATCCGCCTCAGCTCGCTCCCCTCGTCCCGCCGCGGAGCCCGCGGTTCAGCCCGGGCTGCAGCATAGCATTCGCGGGAAAGGCGGCCGGGGTGGCGCGGGGCTTTGGGGGAGGGGACATTTCTGCCTTCCCTGAAGTGAAGACGAAGGAGATTGAGAGGGCGGAGGGCAGGCTTCATTGTCTCTGAGGAGAAAAACAACTGCCCATAAAGACCCAATTACATGCTCCTGCTTCGTGGATTCGCTTTTACTGGCAATTAACCGCAAATGAATAGAAACAGCCCTGCGAAGACCTGGTCTTTCCCTCTCCCTTCTTTCTGATGGTTCCGGGTTTTGTAACAGCTCGGGGTGACACCAGGTTTTATAGCTGAGACATTTCTTCAACAGCATACCTGGTTTTATTGCCCCGGCCGTTCTTGCCATTTTTAATTACCTGTTACTTTTAAGGCCAGTACGTACAACCAACAGCTATTCATACTTCGCTTTGTATACATATTATCATTTATTTAATAGAGTGTCCAAATCGCTACTTTGCAGCTACTGTTAAGCTATTGGAAACAAAACTGGTATCTTCATTATCTTTTATATATTTTAACGTAATAATGCATATATATTGCCTAGCACTGGTGATTCTCATAATCATGTTGATTACGAAAAATACAGCTGTTGGACTGCCCTTTATTTTATACTGCAAACTTTTGCAACGCCCCATTGAAGCCAATTGATTTAATGGGCTCAATTTTGAAGCGCACACCCTTATGGATAAGTTGTGTCTGAAGAGTTGTTATCAATTGTTGGGCGAGAACGGAGGAGGGCAAAAACATGTCTAAACCCCAAAAGGATTTTCTCCTTACTCACATTTCTGCCTGTCAGCATCCACCAGTCTTAACTCTTAAAGGCGCTTCTTTATCTCCAAAGATTCACATAATGTTCTCATACAATATTGTAATACCCATTGCTCCAACCTGTATTCTTTATGACCATACTTTTCTGGTCGACCCATACTCTCAACAGACGGTTTTTTATTTTCCCCCAAAAAATCTTGCCTTGCCTTCCCTTTTCTTGCTGTGCTTCTTCGGTGCAGACCTGTAATAAGGGGATTGTCTCTTTCATTGTCATCTCCAATTTTGCCAGACTTGCTCTCCCTTAAAGTTGTCCCACCCCTGTCAGTGCAGAAAAAAGGAGGGTTCCAAGGACTGATACAGAGGTCCTACTTTGGAGTAGTGGAGAATACCATGCTTAATCAGGACTTTTACCTCCATGTCACGTCTTACCAGTCGCAGTCCCTTCTGAGGACATACACAAGCATTCTAGTAGCTCAGCAGTTGTAACATTTTAGTAAAGATACAAATGAAAAGCTAGTAACTATTCCATGTCCAATCTCAGTTCTTTCATTAGCCACCTTTGTACAATGACCCGATAAAAGTTAATTTCTTTTTTTATCAGAAACTGATTCATAAATCCTTCAAGTGATTGCATATTCAATGCCTACTCAAGTCTATTCTGACTCTTTTCACCTTACCTTTGCAATGTCTGGGGACCCTCAGGTGGGGCATCATGCTCAGAAAGTATAATAGGCAAGCTTGATTTATTAGTTTTTCCTTGCTACCCTTGGAGAACACAGACATTAAGAATACATCAAATCACTTGTAATCTTTTGAGTGACTCTGCCCATTTATATCAGCCCAACGCCTGCCTGTCTTATTTTGCTCTCTCAATTCAGAGTCTTGCTATTTTCCACTGTATTCTTCTTTCTATACATCCCTCTTAAAACAGTCTTCCCAGTCCAAAGTCAATTACTTTCTTACTTCAAAAGTTTTAGTTGTTCATACCATCACCATCTATAAAGTCATCTTCTATATTATTTATCTCCTGATATGCTCTTTGTAAGAAATATCAGTCTTTTGTGTGGTTATCCCCACATTTTTGCCAAATCCAATTTTCTGGATTGAGAATTCTGTGCATATTAACCCTGCTAACCTGGAGTAAAGTGCCTGTGCTCTCCCCTCAAACATGTTGAATATGCCTAATTCAATTTGGAATATTTAGCTTTCATAAAAAGGCCAACGTATACTGTGTAGAAATGCACATATCAATCAGAAAGCTAAATGTGACTTGAGGACTGCACCACTTATTGTGACAGACCCATGTAGCTTGACTGAAGCAACCTAAAACCTGCTGTACAGACCTGTCAAAATAACCCTTTTTGAGAGGCAGAAACTCTGCTTTTAAATATTATTAAGTCACAGAAGTACATCTTGGTGCCCCATAGGTAAGTTGACTAATATTTAAAAGTGGAACAGGTGTGAAATCAAAATAAGACAAGTTCCTCCAGTGACTAGGCCCTAAAAGCTATTTTCCATGGCAGGGCTGTAGCTGAATCCTAGAAAATGCCAAAGCACAGATTATAAAATCTGTAACTTTTGACAAAAAACAGCTGCAATAGTCATTCAGAAACTTTTTTTCATATTTATTAAATGTCTAATGCATTGTTGAATTTAGACTTTTAATACATATTTAGGAAAAGTAACTTTTAGAAAGTTGCCTTTCTCCTGCCTGAAGCTCCTGGAGGCTAATTTGCATTAGCTCTCCAGCACCTGGCCAGGCAATATTTTGCCCCAATGAGGTGTGAAAACTTCTCCTAGAATAAGAAAAATGGCCTGAGCGTAGGGAGATGTTTTTAACTTTATAGGAAGACCAGTTGAGGTGAGCCCAGGAACTTCATTAACTTTTGAAAGGGCTTCTCCTAAATGCAAGGTGAGACACGGAGAAGCCAATCCTTTTTTGACTAGCCAGCTTGGCACCAACCTAGAGGTAGAGGTGCAGCTATCATAGAACTAATTTGCAGTGGGCACAGAGATGGGAACTGCTCATTTTCCTGGCTAGTGTCAACAGTGAATGTAGCAACCTAAAACCTAAGGAACCCTTCTCAGGACACTTTTTGGAACTGCGGAAGACCAAAAGAGAACTGGACCTGCTGTCTGTGACCTAAGAGGAGCTCTAAAAGGCTGAACCTGCTCCGTCCTGTACCCAGGGCAAATAAGTAATCTCCAAATGTCAGTTGGCTGAATTCCTTTGTGGCTACTGTGACAATAGCAGCTGCAAGAACCTTTTTCCTGAAGTGACCAGTTGAACAATACCAACTAAATCTTGCTGAGGACATCTACGGCAGTAAACCCTGGCCCCTATGTGCTGTGCTTGAGGTCCTCTGAGCCTTAGAAGTGACCTCGAGGAGCTGCTCCAGAAACTCAAAAAAAATTGGGACTTAGAATTTATTTGGCCTTCCAAGACCTCTGGAGTATGTGCTCACTGTGCCACTGGATTGAAGCTAACCTGCCTGTTAAGGGGTGATAACCCGAAAACGGTCCCAGGATGCTTGTTTCCGGTCCAGGGAGTACCTGGCCTGGCAGTTTGGGCTGGACTGTTCCCATGGGGAGCAGGTTCAAGACTTATTTGCATACAGCTGGGTCCAAACTGGGGTGGCGTGGTGAGTAAAAAACTATGGATTAAACCCAGGTCTGTGACTGGGGGTGAATGTTTGATTTGTTCCGCATTCTGTCCATCATCTGTTCTTTTTGCTTTTGTCGCCCTAAGTGGGATGGGTATGCCCAGACGTGGGTCCCTAGCTCACTGTGTCATTGGATTCAAGCTAAACTGGCTGATGAGAGGTGTTTTGTTTTATTTTATTTTATTTAGAGTTTTGTATAGCACGACCAAGATGACTTGGGGTATCAGAGCGCTTAACAGTTTGGTAGTTACAAAGGTCCAAGAACTGTTGACAATAGCACAAACCAGACAAGAAACAGACAAAACAGATCATAACAGTTTAATAAAGACAAGAGTAAGATAGCTAGTCCAAGGGTGAACTGTGAAACTAGCCCAGACATTTCTTCATCAGAATCTCCTTAACTTCCCTTTTGAAGGAAGCTGTGAAATTATTCAGTCTTATTTCAGGTGACAGGGAGTTCCAAATTCTTGGTGCTATACCTGAGAATGCTCGATTGTAGGTTTTCTTTTTATGGAAGTTCTGTGGCTTGAGTAGTACCATGCTGGAGCCCCTAGAGGATCTAGAGCCCCTGGGAAGCTCAAGTTTTTGTGCAAGATTCGATGGGAGATGAAATGTAAAGCTTTGTGAGTCATGCATGCAATTTTAGATGTATTGTTGCTCATAAGGGAGCCAATTTAGAGATTTTAACTCAGGCGAGATGTGATAATAACGTTTGGAGCCTGTAATGAGCCTTTCAGCGGAATTGAGAGAGGCCTTAAGAGGCGCTGTCTTCGATCTAGGAAGACCACCTAGGGTTACGCTACACTTATCCAGTTTAGAGATCACTAGTGCTTGCACCGTGGTCTTGAAGTCGTTGTGGGGTAGGAACGTTTTTATTTTTTGTAGGATTCTCAATTGAATGTTTGCTCCTTTGGTGAGAGCACTGATGTCCTGCGGCATGTTCAATGTTTATTCATCCTTATTCATAGAGAGTTCGTAGAATCATTGATGTTTGGAGTGCAGTTGAGGGCTTTAAGCTGATGCAACCATTTTGCAACGACTGGAGACTGTCTGCGGCAATGAGGACAAATTGTGTTTTGAGAGCATTCAGTTTCAGATGATTGAATGTCAACCATCTTTGCGTTTCCTGAAGTATTGAGTTGAGAGATCTGATGTCCTCTGGGGAGGAAACTTTCAGGTACAGTTGAGTGTCATCAGCATACATGTCATAATGGATATTGGACAATTTCAGGATTTCCGTTAGAGGCTCCATGAACAGATAGAAGAGAGTGGGTGAAAGCGTGGACCCCTGTGGTACCCCCAGAGTGAGCGGAGAGTGGTTAGACAGGGACTGATTAACTATTAGCCTTTGGGTTCTATTGTGCAGGAAAGAGGAAAACTAGTTTAGCACAGTCCCTGATAACGCCATCCTGTGCTTCAGTAGACCAAAGAGGGTATCTTGTTTGACCGTATCAAAAGCAGACAAAAAGTCGAGGAGCATCAGAAGACACAACTCATTTTAGTCCAGCAGTCGTAGTGCATTATCAACAATGTGGGTAAGAGCGGATTCTGTGCTATGACCCTGATGGAAGCCGGATTGGAATTTTGTCAAGCATTTGAAATTGCTCAATGTGGCTAGATAGTTGGGTGTGTACCCATTTCTCGAGGAGCTTTGCCACAGTAGAAATTGCGGAGATTGGATGAAAATTGTGGAGCCTAGTCTGGTCTGCTGTTGTTTTTTTAAGGAGGGGGGTGACCTGCCCCGACTTTAGGCAATCCGGGATAGTGGGCCCGGGAAAGGATTTACAGCGTGGAGGATGTGTGGAGTGTAGGTATAGATTATGAGCCGTTTGTACAGCAGCATGCCCTCAAGCATATGTCGGCCACACTAATAGGGTTGTGGGAACAGTGTTTCAATAGTGTCGCACCTCAGATAATTTATGACATCCGGGACGGTGTGTATGATGCCGACATGGCTCCAAACAACGTTTTTAGTAATGTTGCCACACTGATTGGTTATTGAGCTAGGTTACAACAGAAAACCCCAACAACAGTGTCCCAGTTCCCGATGAGTGAAGTACATCCTATTTTTGCTGAGTCGTATTATTACTTACATGCATTCCCTCATCCCACCAAGACGGGTAGATTGGGACGAGTTAGCAGCATGTCGTCAGAAGAAAGATGAAAGTGTATCTGATTTTTTTAATAGGTTTGAAGGTGTGTTTTTGGATTTCAGTGGGCAGGATTTGTCAATGGAGGGAGGTGTCCGATTGTTCATTAACAGATTTGTTACGAACCTGCTTACCAAGATCGCGATTTGGTTACAGGTCTCGGAGAGCACTTGGACTACATCCTACCCTTCAGTGATATTGAGTATGGCACAGTATTATGAGCATAGCGAAAACGAGGAGAAAGAAAAGGTAAAGAAGAAAAATAAAGAGTTGAAGAGGAAGGCGTTGATGCACAAGCAGCATGGGGGAATGGTAGAGGATGTGGCACCCGTCCGGCCCGACAGTTGCCCCACACTAGCAGAAATAGCGCACCTGTGGGACCGAACCAGTGTCCCTATTGTAAGGAGGAGGGACACTGGCGAAGTGAGTGCCCAGAGTTGTTGCAGAAATTTGCAGCCCCCAGAGGACGGGGTCCTCGCAGACGGGGTCGTGGTGATGGTGGTCATGACGAGGTTCAGGCAGAGGAGTTGTCACAGGGTCGCTCTGATCAGAACTATTTTGATGACCCTCGAGGAAGACAGTACTATCACGGGGATTATGACATGGATGAGGTGACAGGGATGACTTACAGCTAGGACAGCCAGGGACAGGGTGGGGGATCAGTTCAGATACCTGTAGATCAGTGTGGTCCTTATGTCACAGCGGATTTGCACGGTTCGGTTAAAAAAAAGTGGGTGGATGTAGATGCAATGAATATCTCTGTTTCACGTTCGTTGGTCCCCGGAGGTAGCTCCTTCTGGCCAAAATAATGTTTTAGTAGACTTTTCAGGCGTACCCGTCGTGAACCCCGTTTTCAAACCCCATGCTTTGACTATTGGCCCTTTTACTGTGGATTCGCCATTCTTATTGACAACAAATTACAGAGAGAATTTAATGGGACTAGATTTGTTGAAGAAGTTGCATGCAACAATTTCTTGTTCTCTGGATGGTGTCTGTAGGATGATAGGACCAAATGTGGCTAGTACCAAGCAGTGTTTGGGGCTACAGGTGATACGGATGTAGGGTTGTTGCAGGTACCTCCGGTCTCTATGAACGTCAAAGTCAGTGCTGTGTTGCCTCGTATTCCTCAGTACAAAATACCGCAGGCAGGGGAATGAGCTCTATTGCAGATTATACAGGATTTAATTAAGTCATGAGTTGTTGAGGAGACAGCAGCCAATGTGTGTAATAGTCCTAGTCTTACAATTCTCAAGAAGGCACCCTTGGATTCCTCTGATGCTCATCCTGATGTCTTTCGTTTTGTGAATGATTTGCATGAGGTTAATAAAATAGTGGTTCCCGTCATCACTGCCCTGCTGACGATGATTCCTTCCACTGCCAAATTCTTTTCTGTGATTGATTTGAAAAACTTTTTCTTTAGCATTCGCGTTCATCCAGATAGCTGGCACATTTGTGAATTTACTCTGGCCAGCAGAAGTTTTCGATTCTGTTACACTCTTCAGGGCTATACTGAAAGTCCTAGCATATATAGTCAAGCTTTAAAAGGTCACTTGGATTCCCTCACACTTCTCCCAGGTAATGTATTACTGCAGTACGTGGACGATCTCTTGATTGCTTCTGACACTGAAGAAGGTTGAAAAGATGCAACAGTCAAATGGTTGGCCTATCTGATGAAGGCGTTCTCAGATTTGGGACGACCAGAACTCTTCACATCCCCCCGGGACATCAAGACCCAGGATATTGACCTGATTAAGAAGCAATTCATGGGTAGGGCAAGAGCAAGTCATGAGGAAAAGGAACTAGTGAAACCGGCAGTGAGGAGACATTATCTGCTTGTAAATTCATTTGCTCTAGCACCTTATCTTGGTTTAGTTACAATCCCATTTCATAGGTTTCTCCTGACTAAGTTTAAGTTTAATTTGTTACATTTTTATTTGGGCAATTTTAAAACGTGGGAAAAACCTGAATTAGCCCCTCCCTGTTGTTTTGATCACTTTTCTACCCAAGATACCATGCACTTTGTTATGTTTTGTGGGTTTTATTTAGAGCCAAGGAAAAAATATCTGTTCCCTGTTTTAAAGGAGGCTGGCTTCACACAAGTGAGACCAGCCCTGCTCTACCTACAATCATTGAACAACATACACATCACATTCCGTATGGCTAATTTCTTGGTGGCAGCAGTTAGAACTAAAAAAACACATCAGAACAATGGGCCCCTTTAAAACGGCGTTAATTATTGCACTTGATCTTTGCGTAAACATTAGATGAACCTAATTTGTCTTCTTATTAATTTTATGTATGCTCTGATTTGTATGATATTGTAAATAGTTTTTTAAATATTTTAAACTGTATGACATGTTTTTATCTCTTTGTATGATTTTTAACTAAATCGAATAAAGATATTTTGACTGATTATTACTAAATTTGGCACAGCAAGGACATAAAGTGTCCCTTTCAAAGTTTCAATATTGTCGACAGGAGGTTACCTATTTAGGTCACCTACTGTCGAAGGAGGGAAGGAGACTAACACCCGAACGCATTAGTGCTATTGTTAAAATGCCCATCCCTAAGACTCAAAGGGATGTGCGAGCCTTCATCGGCATTACTTTGTACTGTCGCCACTGGATTGCTAACTACTCTCTACTAACAAAGCCGCTGTTGCAGCTAACCACTAAAGATGTGCATTAACCCTTGCCCTGGACTCTTGAATGTCAACAAGCTTTTGAGCAATTAAAAGTTGTGCTTTGCTCTGCACCTTTGCTTGGCACCTCAGATTATGCTAAGCCGTTCGTGTTGTATGTACACGAGACGGCTGGTTGCGCGCTCTCTGTTTTAACACAAGCCTTTGGAGGTAAGCAGAGGCCGGGTGCTTATTTTTCGGATTTGCTCGATAACGTCACGAGAGCCCTCCAGAGCTGTCTAAGAGCAGTCGCGGCTGTGGCCATCTCTATCCGATAATCGGTGGGGCTCGTACTTGATACTGATCTCTTAGTTATGGTACCTCATGCTGTGGACACACATTTGAACAAGACAAAGACACAGCACCTTACCAGTGCACTTCTAACCGGCTATGAGCTGACTCTCTTTGCACCACATGTCACGATTAAAAGATGTGCACTCTGAACCCAGCCACGTTACTACCCCTCCCTTCTGAAAGTGAGGACAGAGATATACATGATTGTATTTTTCAAACAGAAGAGGAGACGAAAGGACGGGTAGACCTGGCTGATGTTGCCTTATCTGACCCACAAGAGGAACTATATGTCGATGGCTCTTAATTTAAACTACCAGATGGCACTACCACCGCAACATACTATATTACTACGCTGCGTACTGTAGGTGAGACATCACATGTTCCTTATCAATCGGCCCAAGCTGCAGAACTAGTTGCTCTCCATCGGGCTGGCGAGTTAAGTGAGGGACTGACTGTCAATATTTATACAGACAGCAAGTACGCCCTTGGGGTTGCCCATCATTTTGGGCAGGTCTGGGCGGAGAGGGGATTCTTGACTTCACATGGGTTAAAGATCCAGAACGGCCCATTAATACACAGGCTTTTGTCAGCTCTGACACTTCCCAAAAAGGTAGCATTAGTGAAGTGCAGTGCCCACAAGGCAATTACTGATAATGAGGGGAGGGGAAATGCGTTTGCAGATCAGACAGCTAATGAGACAGCCAGATCTAAGATAAAAAGAATATTTGTGGCAGGTCTTGCTAGATGGGTACCCGACAATGTGAGACAAAGATACATTGGAGAATGTTAAAGAGATTCAAAGCGAGGCAACAATTGAGGAGTTAGCAATTTTGGCAGGAGAGAACAGGACGTTAAGATGAGGTAAGGTGTTGGACTGATAAGTCAGTGAAGCCGAGATGGATGTTACCAGATGCATATGTACTCCCTGTAGTCACAATGGCGCACAGGCCAGCCCACATTAGTGCGAAGGGAATATGTAAATTGTTAGATTCTGTATAGGAGAACGATAACATCCCTAAGGTAGCTGCTCATCTGTGAAGTACTACATGGTCTGCATGATGCATAATCCTGGAAGAGGCACCCCTTCACCCTCTGGTAACTTTACAACGCCTTCCTTCCCTTTCAAGGTTCTCCAGATGGATTTCATCAAAGTGGAACGAGTCAACAATTTGAAATATGTGTTAGTGGTTGTTTGTGCATTCAGTAAATGGATTGAAGCTTAGCCCACTAAAGAGAACACAGCCTTGGCATCGGCGAAGGCACTCTTAAAAGCGTACTTCCCGCGTTTCAGTTTGCCCCATTTGATTTGGAGTGACAACGGAAGTCACTTCAATTCAAAGGTTATCCAGTTGGTGTGCGAGGGTTTGCACATCAAGCAGAAATTCCATGCAGCAAACATCCCCAATCGGCAGGTTTGGTTGAGAAGTACAATGGTACTCTCAAACTGAAGTTGGCCAAGATCAAAGAAAGCACAGGATTGCAATGGCCAGATGCGTTACCCCTAGCCCTGTTGTTCACAAGTGTGACAGCCTACTCTAGAACAGGATTGTCACCATACGAGGTCGTGTTTACGGCCGCCCGGCAAATGTCTAGGGTGTCCCAGGACCCCGTCATTTTTCTGAGATAGAATACCCTTTGCTTGTGGACTACTTATGTGAGTGGACTAAAGATTTGCGTTGTATTAATCAACAGATTCATGAGGCTCTACCGCCATTATCTGAGGTGCCAGGCCATGATATTCGACCGTGTGATTACATCCTGGTGAGGAACTACGAGGTGACGGGAAGTTTGGAGCGCGTTGGAAAGGACCTCTGCAGGTCCTCCTCACCACCCGGACAGTAGTGAAGGTGGACGGCCGGAAGCATTGGATACATTCGTCCCTGTGCCGGAGAGTCCCACTACTTCTCCCCTACGGCCAGTGGGTCTTCGGAAGGCATAGGGGATTACGAGACAGAGAAGGTGCCACACGTTGTCCCTTTTTTGGATGCTTGGATGACATGGGCACAAACAGAGGAGAAGAACAACGCTGCCTTGAATGAGGCGGTTCCCCCAGAAGTAAGGGCTGCCCAGGATCCTCCTCTATCTGGCCCACAGGAGCTTGAGTCCCAGTCCCTTGGCCCCTCTGAATTTAAGATCCTTTTCTATGATGACACAGTGCCCGGAGTGGCTAGGTACAATTTACGCCCCAGACAGAGGGACAGTGCACCAAAGAAAAAATCAGATTAGTACTGTTGCCATGTGGAGCGGAGTCAAGACTAATTTGCATATGGCTGGGTCTAAACTGGGGTGGTGTGGTGAGCAAAAAAATGATGGATTAAACCAGGATCTGTGGCTTGGGTTGAATCCTTGATTTGTTCAGCATTTCTTCCATCATCTGTTCCTTGTGCTAATGGAGACTACAATCACGGAGGACAATAGCTCACAGCTTCGGGTCTGAAATAACCTGCCCCAGGCACTGAGGACTGGGACTAGATTTCTAGGTCAGAGACGGCATAGCACTATAAAGAGCTACTCGACATAAGTGTCTGGCAGCATTGATTGTTTCATCACTTTCACTTAAAGTATTAGTTTACACTTGTATCTCGTTTCCCTCACCTTTGTTTATTTTCCCTTTCCTGGTTCCCTTCTCCCTGTGCTTACCCTTCTTTTATCTTGGACTCCTCTCTGATTTTAGACTTCTAACTTCCCCTACAACTAAGCTTGATAACTTAGAGCTTGCTTTATAGTTGACTGCAAAGGTCCCCTTTGTGGCTTTGGCAACTCAGTTCTACCTTCCATTAGTGAAGTATGCACTTCATTTTGGTTCTTTGACAAATTTCCTGGTTTGTGTGGTGCCAGCTACAGCAACGCCTCCTCTCACACTAATACGTCTTAGTGTGCCACAGCAGTGCCATCCTGAACGTCTGAGAGTCTAGTCCAGGTCTTCTAACTACTACCCTGCTGCGCTTTCTATCATCTCTGGCCCCCTTATTCCCTTTTTTGGTCGAGCCTAGCTCAGCGCGCATGCGCTGCACTACGAAATCGACCTCTTGCAATTACTTCTTCTTTACAAGAAACTCATGCGTGTTGTGCTCACATGCTATTGGCCTTTGCGTCTGGTTTTAGTACGCAATTGGCCAAAGGCGTATGGATGTCCCAGCTTCTTGGGAATTGTCTACTCCCAGTGTGTTTTGCTCTTGGGACCCAGCAGCGGCGCGCAGGGGCCATCTGTTTTTAATTAGTGCGGCCGCGCTTGTCTCCCATGCTGCGCTTGTTTTCTGCTTTGTATGCTTAATTAGTTTATTGCACTTACAGCCCTGTGACCTCACCAAGGAAACATTGACCGTTTTTAATGCAAACAAGGAGAGTGCTCTGTCAATTAGCACCCACACTGGTCGCTGGTAGCTCACCCGATGGCCGCAATCAAATATGGCCGTCCCAGGTGGGCTTCCGGTCTCTCGGAAGACTAATGTACTTTTCTTTTGGCAGAAAGTAAATGTTTTGTTACGAGTCTCCGCCCAGTGAGCTCGCCCTGTATCAACGTGTTTACAGTGTTGGTTCGGTTTAATGGTAGTGCAGATAGTTGGGAGGTGATGTAGCCCGATTGCAGGATCTGCTTACTTACAACCAGCCCATGGGATGTGTTGCCTGTCAACTAGTTGATAGGCCCTTTCTTTTTGTCTTTTTTTTTTTTTTTGGTGCGTTGGTCTGAGGAGGAGCGCGCTGTACTTTAACGTAAGCCTCCTGGCATCAGCCATTATTGTCTCAATCAAAATATACCTTCTAAAACCCTGTGTGCCAGTCTCACCTACACTGCCATAGTGCTCCTTCTGTGCCTGTCTCACCTACACTGGCATAGCTCTCTGCCCACTCCCTCCAACCCCCTCCGCCCAGACTTTGGTAATGCATTATTCTCCCATTGCTGCTCATCCCTCCCATGGTGCTTGATGTCTCGAAAGCTGTCCCATCCTCGTGCATGGCCATGTGCTAGCGCAAAAACTGGTCTATGCGCCCTTCAAGGAGTTTGGGAGCTGCCCTCTTACTTTGCTACTTCAAGGTCACCTTTTAAGTTAAAATACACTTCCTCTTTCGTGGACTTGGAAACAATAACCTTTTATCTAGCCTCTCCCTGCATGTATGTTTGAATGTAAAATACAATAAATAAAATTAAAGGCAACTCTTACCTTTTTCCTTGCAGTCGGAGCTGGGCACATGCTGACATTGCCACAGAGGTGCTTAAAAGGTGAGGAGGTACTATATATCATGAAAGGAGAACTGACATAAAGAGAGGAGATGAAGAAAGAGCCACTACAATATTACACACATACAAAGAGAGAGAGAAAAGTGTAAAGGATGGGATAGTAGAAAGACAATATATACACACACATATATTTTGTACCTGCAAAGGGATGAGAGCATACTGTTCACACAAACAATTCATTTAATTATTTCTTTTACCTATCAAGGGTTTCAAAACTGTCAATAACCTGCAACTTTTGGGGCCTACCGTGCAGGCAATTTAAACAACACACAGTTACATCGATTTGAATATAATGTCATCCTGCACGTTATACATACAGGAATTATAGTGGTTCCAATACATATAAATCCTACTGGAAGATACATATTACAATTCTTTGTTTAAGATGTTGAATACATGTATTTGAATCACATAATACACTGCACACAATACAAACATAGATGAATGCGTTTAAACCATAGTATAATGCACCCATATAGTTTGTATAGCTGTAAGCACTCTATCACAGGTCTCCTGCTGAAGTGCATAACACAAGTGAAGGCTTGTCCACAGGGCCAGAGAGTACTGATGACTCTGACGCAGAAGGTGTGTTTGCAAAAGTGACCCATGGCACAGTGGACGATATATTATAAGCATGAACAGACTAAACTGAGTAGGAGCTTGTAGTGCTTAAGCACTGTAAAATAGCCTTGAATGGATGATATCCTTTTCAAATATTATGTTATGGGGCTGCGGGGCGGTTGGCTAGCCACTGAGATTGTTGATGGCTCTTTATTCCCTGCATTTACCTCACAGCAGTTACTTGTACAACTTACATGTACAGCACCTGAGGTGCAAAGTTAGTTTTGTTTGTTACTAGCTTGGCTTGTCATCACAGTCCTGGGAGGGGAATGCTGGGGAGAATTGTACTTCTTTATTTGGTTACAAGTTTATTTAATGTTCTGGGTTATCATTTGACCAGGAAGATGACTAATGGTGCTGGGCATGTGTTCCTTGGGGGCGGGTGGCATTAATGGAACATGTTTGTATTCTTTATAGTTGCCTGGGACGACACACAATCTGGGCCAAATTAAGTTCTTAATAGTGAACGTGCACAGTCTTAACTCACCTAGTAAGCACTATAATATTCAAGCATACATTAAGAGAAGAGTAGCACATACTGCTTTTCTTCAGGAGACACATCTTCATTCCTAAGGGCAAGAATTGCAACAAGGGGGCCGGCCTCATGTGCTACACATTCTGTTCGGCATTTGCCCAGCCATTTATTTAGCTGAACCAGACACATCGTTTGTTCCCCGACAAAAATAATTGTCTTAGTAGGGTGGTATTTTATGATAACGGGTAGACTTGAGGGCAAGGATATTATATTGGTTAATACTGATGCCTCAAATAATGACCAATAATAAATAAGATTATCCCCTCCACCTGTCTATGACATTGTGTTTCCCATGAGTTATTCAGGGAGTCTTTAACTGTGTGAAAGATGCTGAGATGAACAGGTCTCACCTTCCTTTTTGTAAGTGAATGGTGCAGTGGGGTGGAGTGGATGGCTGGAGTTTCTTGAATCTCATGGAGAATGTATATTGATATTACTCGAGTTTGCACGATCTGCATGTCCGGTTGGATAAATTCCTTTGTTGCCTGCCGAAGCAGGTAAAGGTAACATGGGCCGAAAACTTGACAGTGGTTAAGGGGCACTGCATAGCCACAAGGGTTGGGGCGAGAGCAAATCTACATTTTAAAAGCAGCTCTTAAACATCATCGATTCAAATTTTCTCCCGGTCTGCCACTTCCAATACCTACTCACAGCACCATGGTGTCCCTCAGGGTTCTATCCTCAGTCCCTTACTCTTTAATCTTTATGTTACCCCTCTAGCTCATATAGCTGATGATGTCGGTCTCACGTTATTCACACATGTCGACGACTCCCAGGTTATCTTCTCGCTTACGAACTGCGGCGAGGCCTCCTCCTCCTCCCGCCTTCAGTTTAGTCTTGGTGAAATAGCAAAATGGATGAATCACAACCTTCTCAAACTGAATGGCGAGAAGAAGGAGGTCCTTGTCCTAGGGCAGAAGCCCAACCTGTGGACCTCGAGACACTGGCCAGCAAACCTAGGCCCCCTTCCTGTCCCAGTGGAGCAGGTACGAAATTTAGGCGTTGTTATTGACAAGGGCCTGACAATGCAAGGTCAAGTCAGTAAAGTATCTGCCATATGTTTTACCATTATACGTTGGCTTCGCAAGATCCTGTGGATGCTGCCTGATGACACAAGAAGGACGGTGGTGGGTGCCTTGGTCACCTCCAGGTTGGACTATGGCAACATACTCTACCTGGGGGCGGCCAAGGCTGTCACTCGTCGCCTGCAACTAGTCCAAAACGCTGCAGCGCGCCTTCTCAGCGGTTGCAGCAAAACTGACCACATATCCAACCGCCTCCGTGAGCTTCACTGGTTGAAGGTTGAAAACCGAGTGAAGTTTAAGGCTCTCACCTACATGCATAAGATCAGGCATAAGGTCGCTCCGAGTTACCTACAGACCTTAGTAAAACCTTATTTCCCTTCCTGGTCCCTCCGCTCTTCCTCTCAATGCCTTTTCTCAGTTCCCAGGATCAAGCTCTCCAGAATGGGAGGTCGCTCCTTTTCTTACTTAGGGCCCAAGTTATGGAACTCCCTCTGGCCATCCGGTCTGAGGACAGCATTATATGTTTTCGTAAAGCCGTTAAGACCTGGCTTTTCGATTTATAACTACTTTGCCAACCATCTCTTGTTTAGCTGCAGTATCTTAGCGCCGGGAGACTCTTACGGGTAGCTGTCGCGCTCTACAAGCTTAAATAATAAATAAATAAATAAATAATAAAATCGAAAGGGATGTGGCTGGGTGCTGCAGATCGCGGGAGCTCCTTGGAAAAATTGATGTAATTGGTGAACATTTGAGGGGATATGACTACAGGGCATATCTTATGATGAGTGTGATAAAGCAGGGAAGTTAGTGGCCTGGCTGGATAGTCAAGAACACAGACCTACTCAGATCCTGCATATCCAAACTGAAGGGGGCTTGCCGATGTAGTCCCAGATAAATGCTGCCTTTAAGACCTACTACCTTTACTCGACTAGGGATGCTGGGTGCTCCTTTGAGCTGAATGACTATGTTATGTATGCATTCCCCCGCCTCCCCCCCCCCCCCCCCGACCCCCCCAAGATTTCACAGGTAGAGGTGACAGCTTTGGGAGCTGAGATAACTGAACAAGAAGTGAGAGTGGCGATAAAGGAACTGGCAAGAAAGAAGGTGCCCAGAATGGTTGTTAATATTAATGAGACTTGTAAAGTGCACTGTTACCCTGTGGTGTCCTGGCTCTAGCTTCTAGATCAGCACATAACCTGACGGCCTAGTTGCAAAAAAGCCGGGTTTTCAAAACCTTTATGAAAGCAAGTAAGCTTGTGGCAGCACAAATTGAGGGGGCAACTCATTCCATGCCTTGACTGTGCCAATGAAGAAACTTCTTCTTCCCCAGTTAGCTTTTTTAAATATGGGGACAACCACGGTTCTGGCGCTTGCCGACCCAAGTGCCCTAATAGGTACATACCAATCGAACTTCTGAGTGAGATGAGAAGGGTCTATATGGTGAAGCGCCTTGTAGGCAATACCCAGAGATTGAACTTGATCCTATTTCTTACTGGTAGCCTCTGCAGTTTTTGGATTACTGATTTAACTAAGCAAAATTTGTGAGAGCGAGACACCGGGCAGGCAGCAGCAATTTGCAACACCTGCAACTTCTATATGTGTTGTTGCTGCATGTTCATATACAAACTTACAATATTCCAACCTTGCCAAAATCAGGGATGACAGAAGTGTCTTTTGGGATTCTGGGGGAATGAAAGGTAAGATCTTTTTGATCATTTTTAGAATGAAGAAATCAATGTCACCATTGAATAGACCCGATTGCCAAAGGAGAGATTATTATCAATAATCACTCCCACATTTTTGGCTTTCATGATAGGTGTGGGTAGTGATCCTAATTCCTCTGGCCACCACCTTGGGGACCAAAATGATGGGTGATTGCCAAATAGTATAACCTCAGTTTATCAGAGTTTAGTTTTAGACAATCGCTACTCATCCAAGAACGGCTAACATACAGCCATGGAAAGTTTTTTTTAAATATTATTTGAGTATTGTTGGCATAAGAGGTCAAGGCAAACCCCAAATATTCGATTAGAGGTGCCAAGGCTGCCACATAAACATTAAACAGGTTAGGGCTGGTGGAAGAGCCCTGTGGAACCCCACAAGGGAGAGTAAAAGATTCAGAGGTGTATGAGTCCAGAGCTACAAACTGATTCCTGTCGAAAAGAAAGGAGCACAAAAGACTAAGGGGGTTGCCCTGTACTCCTAATGATGCTAAATGATCCACAAGAGTTCCATAATGGACGGTATTGAGGGCCGCCGAGAGATCCAATTGAATCAAGGCTGCCGTGCCTCCGGAATCTAAGGCCTCTCTGATTTCTTCCACTGATTTAATCAGAGCAGATTCTGTGCTGTGGCCACCTGGGTTACTGATTGAATTTTATGCAGCATAGGTGGGTGTCACAGCCCCTAAACTGGCAAACGTGTTCAACGATTTTTAGGACCACAGGATCCTACCAAAATTGGTGAGAGAGGCAGTTATTGTTTCTCTCCTAAAAATGGACGAATATCCTACCCAAGAATACTCTTATTGGTCATTGTCAAATCTTAATGTTGACTATAAAATCTTAAGCAAAATCGTAGTGAGCCGGCAACTTCCTAAGGTGAGTTACATTGTTCATCTTAGTCGAAATGAGTTGATCCCTAAGTGCAGCTTTATGCCCAATGTATGGAGATTAATACTGGCATTAGATGACCCCATGATTGCCAGTTACTCAGCTTTGGTTTTGTCTATTGATATTGTATAGGCCTTTAACTACCTCCAGTGGGACTTCTTTTATGCATCAATGTGGTGTATGGAGTTGAGCCAAGGCTACTTAAAGTGGACTGAGTTGTCCCCTGCTCAGAGTCAGAACAGGCCCTGTAATTTCAGAGCCCTCTATTGTAAGTAGGGGCAAAAGGAAGGGGTGCTCTCTCTCCTGTATAATTTGCTCTGGCAGCAGAGCCGCCTTCATTGACAATTTGACAGGGCAGATGCTACCAGGGGTTACCAATCTATGAGCGCACTCTATAGATATCATTCTATGCAGATGACATGCTGCCACTTGTGTGGAGTCACAATGAATACGAGGAGAACAGTTAGGGCTCTTGAGGACTCTGGCAGCTTGTCTTTCCTGAGGGTGAATTGGGACAAATCCTGCAGATATTTGATAAGGGGATCTAATGCATTGGATTGACCAATGATAAAATATGTGGGTGTGCGTATCTATAGATTAGAGCGTGGTTTACTGGGGGGAAAAGGCATCTCTTCGACAGTCCATTGCTTTCTGGAACACACTGCTGATCTTGGTTATGGGAAGGATGATCATGCTGATGAAATTACTATATTTTTCTGCCATTCTTTCTATTCAGATTCCTAATTCAGTATTCAATGAGATGGATACAATGTTACTCCAGGGCACGAAAAGGTGCAGGATTGAGACTTCCGACGGGCAAGGGAAGCCTAGCTGCTCCTCATTTTGAAATCTGTTATTTAGCTGCTCAAATACAATGGGCATACACCACTTGGGTGAGTGTAGCCATAGTTGACCCCGACTCTCACAGCTGTTGCTTTACCCCTTTTCAGAAATCATTTGTTAAGGACGGAGGCATGCTGATTTGGACATTACTGTTTCTTGTATTTACATGCAATACAAAGAACTCAAATGTGTCTGCTATATTGTAAAGAACTGCCTATATCGTTTCTAATGTGCTGGCGCCGCGGCCAGGGCGACTGACGCTGGAATCTGGGGACCACGGTTCGATCCCCGGCTCCGGCGGTAGGTTAGCCCAGCACCATGTGACTCTGGGCAATAGCTCGCTTAATCTTCCCGACGGCCCCCAGCGCCTAGAGCCCCTTACGGGTGATTGTGCGCTTTACAAATGTGGACTTTACTTTACTTTAATGGTATGGTCAGGGTAGCTGAAGGGGATTGCGTGTGTGGGGCAAAAGGGCCTCACTGTAGTGGGCAGCCTATTTATGAGGCACACTAATAGGGTTTTCCAAGAACTCTGTGAGGAATATGACTTACCACAGGGACACTTTCTGTTGAAAGCACTCTAGTGAGTATGGCACAGAAATGGTGGAACAAACGAACCCCCTGAACATAATTGCCTGCAATTTATTTACCTTATTAATGGTAGACGCAGGGCGATTATGCTCCTGTACCGCTCACTCTTGGAGCTTTGGGGAGAGATCTGCTGTTACATAGCAGCAGACATGAGAGCACAAGTGTTTGATTCTGATTGGTCAACTATATTAAAGCAATTCTATAAAGGATCCTGAAATGCGCGGTTCAAAGCTGTTACCTACACTACGTCTACATTACTCCTAAGAAAATTAATCACAGGTGTCCTGTTGTGAGGGCAGGTTGCCCTAAATGTTGGGATGTAGGTGCATATCTCTACCTGTACCTCTATCTTACGCTGTACAGTTGTAAATCGCATTTTGCAATGTGAGATTTTGTGATATAGAAATATAGAACACATTCAGTGAGATAATGCCTGTTGTACTTGGTGTGTTGCAAGGTTGATAAAACAATACAAATATTTCTTTTTAAAACAGAAAAATGGAAGTAGTAATTTTCGGCAACAACACGTTGCTGTGGAACTCCGCCTAATGGGCGGTTGAACACTCCTCCTACCTCACTTTCAAAGCCCCTTCACATAAGAGCCTCCTCTTCAGTTCTTGAATCTCGCAAGAAACAAAAGACCTGGCTCTTCACCTGGCCATAACCCAATCTTTTTGTTTTTTAAATATTTTAATTGGTTTATAATAAGGAGAACAAAACAATCAGTCACCTTAGTCAGATCTGATACCCAGCAAACTTTCTGCAGTTGTCAACAACCACCAATGAACAGTGATTGTCTGCCCATTCCCATAGCTTCCTGGCATAACGTATAAAATAATGTTTCCATTAATGTACTACATATCAGCCTGCATTCTTCTATATTTCTGCCAGGGTTGCCAAGTTTTCCCCCATTTTGTGGGACATACGCTACCCTGTTATACTTACTTCTCGGCTGCCATCCACCCATCCATGTCTTTCTTCCAGTTCTGAATGTCTGGAGGGTCCCTCTATCCTCGAAATCTCCAGACTAAAAAACGTATAGTAGCACTTCATCTGTGTAGAGCGAGATACTCTCGTCCCACTTGTCCTCCCACCGAAGTCCCCTTACTAGCGCATCCTTCCTCACTCAGACTGCCAGAGGCTCCAGTGCCATGGTCTATAGATTATGGGGGAGAGCTGACGCCCATGCCTTGTTTCCTTTTCTAACTGGAAGGGTATCAACCATGCACTGCTTACTCTTACTCAGGTTATTGTCTGTATAGGCCCAACCCCAGCTTTTCCTCGACCACAAACTTGTAGGTCCATTCCAACACCAGTGTGGCATCCAAAGAAAGTACGTCTGCTCCGTAATATCCTAAATATAGCTCTTGCATCCATACAACCTTCGTACATTAAGCCTGGTTCCCCTGTTTGGCATAAAACATGACTGGTCTGGGTGCCTACGGGTAATAATGACCTTTCTTAGCCTGTTCACCAGAACTTTCATGAGATCTCTGCCTTCGCAGTGGGTAAGGAAATGGGATTACACAAGGCGTATTTGTCAGGTGTTTTATCTTCCTTGAGTATTGTCACTATTGTGGATAACCTTTGATCATAAGGAAGCTGACCCGTCCCTCTAGATTCCTTGGACATTTGAAGGATCTTTTAAATATATTTTTTTATTGGATTTTTGTAAAGCTTAAAAGTAAAACAACCAATAAAACGGGCACCATCCCGTACAATATTATCTTCATTGGAGTCACACATTCAAGGCATTCCTCTGCCAGGCAGAGGTTGATCACCCTCATTCCTGTGTAAGCAACCAGGGATCATGTGCTAACAAAATATTGAATATAGAGTAGATGCACGTTTTGGGCATGTACTTCGGGTAACACAAAGTCTCATATATAGTAAGTGATAACATTTTACAGAATTCACAGATTTTAGGAGTACTCTAGTTTAGTGTGCATTGATCATGACTGGTGGAAAGTCAAGTTCCATCTTAGGGTGGTCTGTTGTCATTCTTGGCCTCCAGTTTCGTGACACATGTGCCCCAGACAGTGCCAACTGGAGCCCTTCAACTAAGAAGGCGCGCTAAGTGATGGCATCCAACTCCACCTTGGCCCATTTCACAAGGTCGTAAGGCCAGCGTTTCGTAGCAGACAATACCCTGGCCTTCCAGGACATTGTTATTTTCCTCCTTCAAAGCACCAAGGTCAGATCAATGAATTTACAGATATGTCTGTCCCGTTTAGTTTTGGACTTCATACCCTGAAGGCAGTATTCAGGGGCGAGGTGGTATTATGTGGTCTATTAATTCTGCTATGATCCCTATCACTTTCCTTGATATTTTTGAAGAAGCTGGCAGTTCCACACCATCAACCAGCGTCTTGATGGCAACTCCTAGGACATTCCGATGGAGCTTCGGGAACATGTGTTTAATGCTTCATGGTGTCAGGTAGGTCTGGGAATCGTGGATTTCTTGAGAATTCTTTCACTTGCATTTTAGCACCTGCCCATTTCTTGGCTGTCAGTACAGTTCCGATGTCGGCTGCCCACTTCGCCCAAATCCGCAATTCTGTTGTGCATGTAAAGCATTGTATTTTCAGCCACAGTTTTCCTAGAGCCATCGTGATTAAGCACAATCTGCAGTGACGATGTTGCTGGCTCTGAGTGGCCCTGCCTGAAGAGGGGGGTAATGGCATTTAGTAAAGTGTTGTATTCTAGGAAAAGAACCACTGGTATCCCATTCCCGTCTCTTGGGTCTTGAAAGGACCTCTTGAGCATTTGAAGGATATGTGTAAATATCTTGCTGGCCATGCATGTACAGAGCTCAAGCAGTAGGTCGTTTAGACCTGCCAATTGGGAACTTTATGTTCGTCTAGTTCAGAATACAGCACCTGTCTATTCTTGTGAAAGAGCTCGGGGAGTTAAATCTCTTTGGGGAATTCTCTAATATCCTCTGGTGTTGTAGTGTTAGTTGATTTTTATAATTTGTTGTAGTAACGTGAGAATGCCTCTGCCTCCTTCTTTTACCGCGGATCCTCTGTTCGTTTTTTCTCTGTTTTGGTTTCCGGTACCCAGTTCCTGCTGCATTCCCTGTGCCCCAGCACGCTAATAGATCACGTAACAGCCTTGTGTGTCTGTCCATATTTGTATGGGGGTGAATTGTATAATTTTCCAGACCAGTATCCTTAACCTTTGGAGTCCGTTGTATAGCTTGAGTGGGCCAGTATTTTCTGTCCATTTTCTCTAATATTTCGCAACTGTTCCCTTTAAGGGATAACTATGTTTGGGTCAAATCTCTTCAGATACTGCATGACAACGACTTTTTTATTTCATGTTCCAGCCTCTTAAGGTTCCAGGATAATATTATCACGTGTGTGTTGTACGCCATTGGGTTTGGTGTATGTGCCTATCTAGTTTAAACCTGGTGCTATCACTTTGTCCCTCCTTGCTATGTAGGTAGATTGTGTCCACTCCCTCATCACTTAATTATCCCTAGGTGACTTCAATAAACTTGAACTGTTATCATACTCCCTCCCCCTTTTCTTCCTCCACCTGCTGCCCTGCTTTCCAGGCTTTCAACTGCCTGTATCCCCAACTTCCACAGTGCCTGTCGACTCAGACTGTGAAAAGATACAGCTTTATATTAGCTTGTGGCAGACTCTTGGCCATTGGCTACAATTCCCCCATGGAGGCTGTCTTCCTGTACGTTGCCTTCTGTTGTCCTTACGCAGCGTAGGACAACAGAACTGTCCTCTTCATGGGCTTTCGTTCGCACCCCATATGTGGCTCCCATCATTCCCAGCGTATTCTCATGCTTTTAAAGGGCTCCAGTGCCCGACTCCGCAATGGTGTCTGTTGGGAAATGTGGTTCGTTTCTGCCCTGTTTAAAATCCTCCAGTGAATTTGATGCCTGACGAACTAATAAAGGACTGTCTTTTCCAACCCTCCAGTGAGTCACAGGCCGGTGTCCTGGTTTTTAATTGAATCCCTGTTGCGCTGCTTGCAGATTTGCACAAGTTTAATTTCAGCGGTCCCGTGTTTCAGTTACGGGCGGTTCGGTTCCTCAGCGGCTGGACCAGCCGCTTATATATCACCACACAAGTTGCCCCTGCAATGAGGACGCACTCCTCCAACAGGTAGGTTAACACAACCTTTATTACAGAAAGATCAGCACATCGGCCCGCTCATTTTCTTAGTCCTTGCCGACGCGTTTCGGAGCCTTCGCACTCCTTCTTCATGGGCTTTCGTTCGCACCCCATATGTGGCTCCCATCATTCCCAGCGTATTCCCATACTTTTAAAGGGCTCCAGTGCCCGACTCCGCAATAGTGTCTGCTGGGAAATGTGGTTAGTTTCTGCCCTGTTTAAAATTCTCCAGTGAATTTGATGCCTGACGAACTAATAAAGGACTGTCTTTTCCAACCCTCCAGTGGGTCACAGGCCGGTGTCCTGGTTTTTAATTGAATCCCTGTTGCGCCGCTTGTAGATTTGCACAAGTTCAATTCCAGCGGTCCCATGTTTCAGTTACGGGCGGTTCGGTTCCTCAGCGGCTGGACCAGCCGCTTATATATCACCACACAAGTTGCCCTTGCAATGAGGACACACTCCTCCAACAGGTAGGTTAACGCATCCATTATTACAGAAAGACTGTAGCCCTTTAAAAGTATGAGAATACGCTGGGAATGAAGGGAGCCACATATGGGGTGCGAACGAAAGCCCATGAAGAAGGAGTGCAAAGGCTCCGAAACGCGTGGGCAAGGACTAAGAAAATGAGCGGGCCGATGTGCTGGTCTTTCTGTAATAAAGGTTGTGTTAACCTACCTGTTGAAGGAGTGCGTCCTCATTGCAAGGGCAACTTGTGTGGTAATATATATATATGTGTGTATATATATATATGTGTGTGTGTGTATATATATATATATATATATATATATATATATACATATATATATATATATATATATATATATATTCACTGAAAAAACCATAGGTTATAGACCATATATAGTTAGGAATTAGCATTTACAAAACCTTGAAAATTCACTGAAAAAACCATAGGTTATAGACCATATATAGTTAGGAATTAGCATTTACAAAACCTTATTTTACTCACACAAAACCATTGAAATTCCATATATAGTTAGTTGCACTAACTATATATCGCGCACCCGCAATCCACTGCTGATGATGTCACATATTACATCATTCATGACATGGTCAGTGACATCACTGATGACATCACTGATGACAACATCCAGTGATTATGTGTTTCTGTAAAGTTTAAATATGTTTTACATATTGAAGAATGAGTGGATGTATAAGTGTCTGAATGAAGGTTTTAGTAGGTGCGTGATTGACTGTATGAGTGAGTGATTAAATGCGTCTTACTGAATGCACGGGTTAGTGACTAAACTGTCTGAAAGTGTGCATCAGTATGTCTGTTGTTGTGCAAGCTGCTGCATGTGTTGATCAGTAGCTATATAAGTAGCTATATGGGTTATTGATTGGTTGCACAAGTATTTGTATGGGAGACTGAGTGTGTGTATGGCTGGCTGGGAGGTGTGTGACTCTGTGCAGATCAATGTGTACTTGTATCAGTGATTCTATAAGAGAGTAAGTATGTGTTAGTATATGTTTCAAAAATGTAAGGTGTTCTGTGTTTAACTGTATAGATGAGAAAATGGAAGTGTGATTGATTCTTTTCAGGACTGACTAGGTGTGTGAGTAACTCCATGGATGAGTGGCAGAGTGTGAGTGTCTGTATAGGTGTATGAGTGCATATGATAGTGTTGTAAAGATGAGTGATTGTATGTATGAATGATTGTATGAGTGAATGTGTGTGTAGACATAGGAATCAGTGAGTGCGTATGTAGTAACTAGTATTGGTGTGTCAATGGTTTCAAAAATTATACTCTCTATTTAACACTGGGTGTAATAGAGGTTATATTAGAGTGTGAGGAGATGCATTGTATTATCACATGAATGATATCATCAGTGATGTGATCATTGATGTCAAGTGAGATGTCATCAGTGATGTCATTTGAGATGTCATCAGTGATGTCATCAGTGATGTCACTGACCATGTCATGAATGATGTAATATGTGACATCATCAGCAGTGGATTGCGGGTGCGCGATATATAGTTAGTGCAACTAACTATATATGGAATTTCAATGGTTTTGTGTGAGTAAAATAAGGTTTTGTAAATGCTAATTCCTAAGTATATATGGTCTATAACCTATGGTTTTTTCAGTGAATTTTCAAGGTTTTGTAAATGCTAATTCCTAACTATATATGGTCTATAACCTATGGTTTTTTCAGTGAATTTCATTGGTTTTTTAACAGCTAATATCTGTAGCTGTAAAATGTATTCTTCTTTAAATCCAAAAATATATTTTATATGTTTATTAATAACTTTTTTTTTAAATATTTTTTTTTCTTCGTTCCCGCTTCGCGAATCGGGAAGCTTCCCGTTAGCTGACCTTGATGCCGCGAAATAGACCGCGAGCCGGTAAACGTTTCTTTACCGCAACTGCCGCGTTAGAAAACAACATCGTGACGCCTCCCGTCCGCATGACGTTTCGCGTTGTCGCGTGATACGTCATATGACGTGCTACGTTAGCGAACTCGTACGCTTACCGAGTCGCAAAGCACAGGTTTCTGGAAGCAAACCGGGAGGCCCTGCAAAGCGCGTAACGTAAACACAGCAGGTCATGTGACTTGGTAATAACACTTTTCATTGGTTCATTTCACTTTCGGTTTCCTAATGATGTAAGACTAGGTCATATGATCTAAAATGAACACTTTTCATTGGTTGAGAACTATTTTTTTCCCAAATGGTGAAAATCCCTCCTTCTTTCCTCACTCTGACTTTCATCATTGTGAGAGAAAGACCCTTTGTTACCAGTGAGCAATGGCTTCTTTACTAGCTTCAGCTGGTGCTTCCCCACCACCTCCACCACATCCAAGGAAGAGTGGACCACCTGCTAAAGTTATAATTCAGCAAGAAGAGGAAGAAGAGGAACAGGACGACCTAGATAATCTCCCTATTATGGCCAGAAGATCTGTTGTACCGGAAGTAACGGGACCAGAGGGCAGGGAGATGGTGCCAAATATACAAACGAGATTTCGTGAAGTAAAACAAGTCTGCGTACATTGCAGTGGATTCATTTGCTACGGAGAAAGTAGCATCACTCTGATCAACAGAGCTATTGACAATCATGCTCATGTTTGTCCGAAACTCCCCAAACAATAAATTCTTTTTTTTTGTTTTCTTGCTCCTGTTGAGCCCTTTACAATGAATCGTTTTCGTTGCCCCCTCCGAAAAAAAACCAAAAAAATATAAAACTGTTCAGAAAAATTCAAAAAAAGTAAAAAAATGTTCAGAAAAATAATAAAAAAAATATAAAACAACAAAAACAATTTAAAAAAAAGTTCTTTTCAGAACTACCTCCCCGTTATTAAAAAATTGGTACAATATTTGCAACTGTGCCAACCTCTATTTCTCTTAGTTCGCTTCCCAGTTCGCTCCCCGGTACGCGAACCGGAAGCGAACCAAAAATTTTTTTTTAAAAAAAAGAACAGTAAGTATAAGGGAAGGAAACAGACAGTTATGTTAAAAGAAAGACAGCTATAGGGGAGTAAACTAGAGATACTATTACCCGTAATCCACTGCTGATGATGTCATATATGACATCATTCATGACATGCTCAGTGACATCATCAGCAGAGGATTGCGGGTAACAGTATCCCTAGTTTATTCCCTATAGCTGTGTTTCTTTTAACATAACTGTCTGTTTCCTTCCCTTATACTTACTGTTCTTTTTAAAAAAAAATTTTTAGATCAGTCAGAAACAGTGAAAGTAATGAAATATAAAAGACTACGTAGAATATGAGCACTGTATGCAACAACTTTGACACTTACAGAAGCCTCACCTTCTCCATGCCTCCTACACAGTTCTACATGTACATCATAAATGCAAACAGAACAGAATTAATTATACATGTTAAATGGTTTATTTTTGCTGTTCTCAGAATGTATCAAATTTCACTAAAACAGTGACTTGAAGGTATTCATCATATAACAGCGGGGAAAAAAAAACACAATCAAAATGATTGTGTTTAAAAAACCCATACAACATTACAAATCAGAATTCAGAACTCCTTAAAGTTAACTTACTTTCCATGACGGCCAAGGATGTCCTATGAACAGCTTACACTCTGTTGTGCTGTTATTACTTTCAACCCGCCACTTTCTGAAAGAAAACCTCCATCGTTTTCAAAAACATGTTACATACAATAAATGACTTCTTGCTCTCTACCACAAGATTCCACAAGGCCAAATCTTGTCAGAGCCATGTATAACTCTTGGATTTCTTGTTAGCCAATCCCGTCTTTTCGCATTTCCGCAACTTTCAGAATTAAAATGTTGAAGATCATTTACACAATCCTGGACTAGTAATATCTTCCCCTTCTTGCTCAATCATGTTCTACATTTCCTATCACACTGATACTGCTTACTATGAAGCAGACTTACACTACCTTTATGACTAGTACAATTATTTAATTCTCTACATCACTTTTAATCACAAAGCAATGTAAAACAGTAGACAGCATTGCAGACTTACATTCCCTCTACTCCATGTTTTGATTGGCTGCTTCAATTAGCTTATAAAAAGAAATAGTTTTTCTGAACTCATTCAAAGTGCACGTATTTCTCAATAACGTCCAGTGTTATGGTAAAAAGTTATGTCTCTGTACTACACTTATCCTCAAGGCCAAATAGTGTAGGAGCCATGAGAACTTCTTGAAATTCCTCAGAGCACATCCCGAGATTCTTTCCCTAAAATTTTGGTTTTAAAAACACCAGGTAAGAGTTTTTAAGGTCATATGGCAATTTTTTTGTGAAAATTAAAACAGAATCATTGCAGAATGACCAGCCATTTCTACACTTTAAATAAGCTGTATAATGTCCTGATGTTATTGAAGGACCATCATGATATATAATTGCTACAGTTACAAAAGTCCTTCGTGATATTGACAACTGTGAAGCCACAAAATTTTTAATTAAAGTTGTCAATTTTGTTCCATCAGGCCTACATCGTTGGAACATTAAAATGACATACTGGCCATATGTTCGTATAAATAATGTGGACATCATTTCAGATTTACATTGCCTACACTCCATATTGTGATCAGCTGCTTTTACTAGCTTATTAAAAGAGACTGATTTACTGTCTGGCAAAGTTAAATATATAAATCTTTCTGAGTCTACACTAGTACTACTTGATACCCTACAGTTCTCGCAGTCATGCTGCCATTGATAAGAAAGCCCAAACAGGTGATCTACATCTACACCTTCAGCATGCAATACATCAAGCATATACATTAAAAACTCCTGACAATCTTGCTGACTATTTTGAGAGAATTGTGTTTGGCCTGAACATCTGTCTAACAGATTTCGAATTTCAGACACACTTTCTATGTTTGTTCTATCAGTGCTACATTTCTCTAACACAGAATTTAACAAACTGCAAAATCTTTGATCAGAATTGACCACAATCTCTTCTTTTACATTTTGTAGAGAAAACAAAACATTAACCACTAAATTAGCATAGCAGTTGACACCAGAACTGTTTTCAAATTGAAAACCAACAACATCTTCAACAGAATCCTTTTTGTTTCTGCTTATAATTTCAGGTTCATCGACTTTTCGTCTTTTTGCTACAACCTCCCCAGTATTGGTCACATTTCTTCGTTTCCGGCCTACCACACGTTTCTCAAACAAAGGATACTGAGGCAAATGTGGCGCATACTCTCTTCTCAACCTATTGTATTCCTTAACACAATCTAGATCCGCACAAATGTTTGTGACATCACACTCAATCAAGTACAATCCCGATAAAGTCCTAACTCGTGACAATGCCACATATGCCATACCCTCCTTGAACACAGAACTGCCAATATTCACCAATGCACAGTCTACACTTAAACCTTGCGATTTATGGATTGTCACCGCATATGCCAAGCAAACAGGAAACTGCTTACGACGAACATATAAGTCTTTTACAAGCAAAAATCTAGCAGAACAACGAGCAATTAGCTGTACTTCCTCAATGCCATCAAATTTAATTTTTAAAAATTCAATTCCATCTCTATTTCTGTATTTCACAAAATCAACAACATTACCCATTGATCCATTTACCAGACCTCTTTCAACATGTAAATTCCTTCTTAAAATTATACGGCAGTTCAAGCACACATTCAGAGTCTTTTCAAAACCCGCAGTTTTAGATATACTCTTCTCTAATGAATCCAATTTTGTTTTCAGATTCTCAGACAAAATAATTGTTGATCCCATATGCTCTACTCTGTCAATAGCTTCCAATTTCACAATCTCTTGCTTTTCTAAATGCAACATTTTGTTGTTGAATTTGGCACATTCTGCAAGAGTTGGCATCAAACATATTCCAGATTTTTTCTCAGTAACTTTCTGAAAAATATTCTCAGGCACAACATCTTCGTCTGGATATAAATTTGTCAGTAATCGTGCATGTAAAGCTTCTTTCCCATGCTCGGTCACTTTTCCAATTCTAACATCTTGTAGAATAGTCTTGTAAACTTCATCCTTTGCCTGACGCATATTTTCATGCAGTTCAGCATAATTGAAGTTTAACCATATATTGACGTTGCCAATACTCCCTAAGCACTTCCTGGTATCTTCATGCGTGAGCATTTTGAACACAGGTTGCCCTTTCACTGGTGTCAGCTGCAGAAGATCTCCGAAAACAATGATGTGTTTGCCACCAAATAACACATCATACTCTGTTTTGAGAACTTCTTGCATTCTCAAATGCACAAAGGCAAGCATGACATTGGAAACCATGCTTACTTCGTCAATGATAAGAAGTTTCATTTTCCTCAAGACTCTTGAAACTTCAAAACAAGCATCTCCAGATAGCTTGTGATATTCTAATTTGTTGTCATGCTCCACTGGCAGCATCAGTAAACGATGTAAAGTAATCCCTTTAATGTTATGTGCTGCCAGTCCAGTTGGAGCGGTGACAACACAAGACAGCGATGACTCTGTCCTTTCCTGCAAATAACATGAAATTGCTTTAATAAGGAAACTTTTTCCAGTTCCCGCTTCTCCACTCACGTACAGTCGGACAGGCTTCAACGACGTACATGAGCACTCTTTCTTGTCATGACTTAATCCATGATCAATTTGCATGGTAAGTTCGTCATATATTTTCCTCTGCTCAACGTTGAGTTGTCGTTCCAACTCTTCTAAGTTAACCGCATCCTCCTGAGCATGTGCCATGGCTCTTTCCACTTCATTCATAGCAGTGGCAGCTTCATTTTCGATAAGAGGTCCTCCTAGTGGATCCTGACTCAATGAAGCAGAACTCTGACTGTCCTGAGAACTGTCTCTGGCAATCTCGGCTGCAATCGTTGCTTCCTGCTCAATTTCCACATTCAACATTTCTACATATTTGGGAAAAGCAGGACATTCTATGGTCTCCTTGGCAGCATTGAATGAGTCTTCGTAACAAAGGAAATCTCCAAGCAGTTCCTTTTCTGCACACCAAGGCTTAAAAAGTTGCAAAAGTGCTAAATAGAAAAACTCCTTTTTTTCACGAGATTCGCCACTCAATTTTCGATGGTTTATCAAGTGGCATTTTCTTTGCTTGACCAGACATCCCTCACTTCCTATTACAGCATACACTCCTTTCTCAGTATCTTCTTTGATGTTCCTCTTGAATATGTAATTTTGCAGAACCTCATACAGACAAACATTCTCGAGGTGACTGCTTCGATTTGGATAATATGTATCCAACATGTTGCTCTTCAAAATGTCGGTACTGTTTGGCTCCTTTTCCGCCAAATACTAAATTTCCCGCACAGGTTTCAGAACTCGATTACGCGTTGCAGCAAGGCCAACACTCGCCCAAACGATACTCCTGGACTTGGCATAGAGACTTGCTGAAGACAACCGGTCAGAACATTCGTAAGCTCCGATTTCTCGATGCGACAACATCTTTAGACTGAAACTGTACAACTTCTTGCTGAGGCTCTTTTCATGGGAAATGTCCTCCCACATATCCTTCAATTCTGTCTTCTCTTTTTTGGTGATGTAAGATGTCACATACCGAGCCACAGCCATACAGTTATCAGCCACAAACTGTATATCCATGTTAGCATTCCACATGGACAAAATCACCGGGTTGTAGTCGTTGATGTACTTAGACTCTTCGTTCCTCTTCAAATTGTATGTGTTTTTAGGTGATTTCTTCATCACATTATGTCGCAGCGAAGACATCAAACTGTTCACTCTTCCTTTAGAAATCACCGATCGTGGAAAGCCGAAACGACATTTGGTGTAGAACTTGTCTTTGTTCCGGAATTTACGACGACAGTACTTTCCACATCGATGGCTTTGGAAACGTAGAACTTTTTCTCTTAGGCTTTTTTTCTCCTTTGCGTTTGGAACAGCACACGTAGAATACTGTTCTATGAAACTCATCACTGAGTCGTCTGCATCCGTTCCAAATTTAGGTGCATCCTTGATCCACAGCAACATATGTATATGAGGAGCACCTCTTGCTTGGTACTCCTTCCTCCAGAAGAAATCCAACACCTCTCCAAGAGGTGGATTCTTCTTATTCATGATGAAAGACATCATACCTTCAAATCTATGATTGAAGTACCTACATACATTGACTGGATCCAAAGAGCACAGTTCTCCGGGTGTCTTGAATTCGATGTTTTCTACGTTAGCATTTGCCTCTCGTAGAAATTCAAGTAAGTCTTCCCAGCCATACTCAGCACAGCTCAAAGTGAGGAACCATGTGGGAGTTCCTAAGTTCCTCAGAATACATTTTAAATCACCATGACGACGGTACCAGTACTCATTAGTACCACGCTGACACGCCATGAGATTAATCAGGTGAGAATCCAAAATACTGTCTTGGACATTGACTTTATCCATAAAGTCACTTGCCGAGATGTTTTGCATGTGTATACCACTTTTCAAGATGTGGTTCACTGCATATGACAGTCCAGACAGATCGCTTTCAAACAGGAGATGAAACAAATAAGGAATGCATTGTCGAAACCTAGGATCTCCTGCATACAATCGCAAAGTCCGGTATTCAGAAGCAGGAATTTGATGAGGTCGCTCATCATATCTTCCTCCCTGACCTGTTGGAAAAAGCTGTGGGAAACACCGAGCTTCCAAACTTTCCTCCCAAACACTAATGGGACTCCCTTTCGCTTGTTTCATTTGAAACAACTCAATAGCATTCCCCATGACTTCCTTGGAATGCTAAGGATGAACACTATAATGTTCATATATTTCTTCACTAGTACAGGGTTCTACTTTCTCAATTTGACCAGCACACAAATCGCTATCCTCTTCCTCACTTACTTCCTCTTCTGCAACATATACATTTTTATAGTATTTATTATATTTTTTCAAATACAATGTTGCCCTTTTGACTTTCCTAACATCTACTAAATCTTGCCATATTTTCTTATTCTTTGTCGGAACCCCATTAACTAAGATAACAAGAGGTTCCTCTTCCACTTTTTCTACTCCAATTGTGTTAATGTTTTTCTTCAAATCTAGAGGCAAATAAACAACTCTTCCCTTTAATCCTCTCTGTAAATCTGATGGAGGCAATTTCCCTGTCTTTGGCTCCATTCTTACAATAGCCTGAAAGGGATGGATACTTTGAATCAAAATAGATTCATAAGTATTTAAATCCTTCAATTCAGAAGGAATCTCAACCAATTCCAGATTATTATGAACTGCTCTAGCAGGCATCTGGTTTTGATTTAATTTGTTACAACAATAAGTACACACACGTTGATCCAATCCCAAATCAAAACAATTTTCTACCATCAAGTATGTTGTAAAATCCTTCCATTCACTATTATTTTCCCTTTCACTTTTTCCATATAAATCCACTAACTTAGTCTGATTCTTATAATAAGTGCGTCGACAACACACACAAGTGAAATTTGGCCTCTCACTTGATTTCACCTCAAACGTCGCAATTTCCCTCTGGAAATTATCTGTACTGGAAACCTGTACACTATCTTCCACATTACTCTCTTCTTCTTGGTCAATTTCAACATTCTCCTCTTTACCTCCAAAGTAACAAAACTCAATTTCTTCACATATATTCTTCACATCTATTTCAGAACCATGCAAAAGAGCAGCGCATAATTGTTTAAGCATAATTGCTGGACTCTTAGCATAATACAACATTCTAACTAATTTCCTCACTTTATTATGATGCACTGCTAGCATCCTGAAATGATGAAAAACACTCTGGCATACTCTCCTGGAAAGACAAGCCAGTGAATGACCATGCAAACCTATCACTTCTCTCACTCTGCCAGGATCTAATTCTTGCAACAACTTCATTTTCTGCTTCAAACTTTTCTTACTAAATGACCGTATAAAATCACAAAGCAAATTGATGGAATCCTGTCGTACACTGCAAATACTACTACACTTCCAGGTGTACACAGGACCCTTAGGACGTCTCCCTAAAACCTCATTACCTAACACCTCTTCTATCTCTGTTCTCACAAGTTTTTCTTTTTCAACTGGACAACCATCTTTCACTTCATAAGCTCGACCACTGGTGTCAACTGCATGCACCAAATCATTATCCTGGAAATAACTCTCCTCATTAAAAAATGCCTCAGAGCTTGAACTATGCATCCATTCTCCAGAAAAAACTTCACAAAAATTACTACGATTAACTATTCTCTTCCATCTACTATTTCTTTTGAAATCATAAATTACCTTGTTTAGCTTCCTAATTCTATTGATTGTCAAAATAAATAACTTACGTTTAATTTCAAATGCCTGATCAATAACTTTCTCAACTATTTTTTTTCTCTTATAAAAAACCACTTTCTGCTGACCTTTCTTAATATTTTTTAACAAATTCCAAATTATCCTGTGGCGGAACATTCGTTTACGAATATCCCTAAACTGTTGTTTCCTTCTACTTTCATGCATAGAGTTATCTCTTACTCTAGCAGTAACATTTCTCATTGGCCTTTCCTTACCATTTGAATTCTTTCTCCTTTTCTGGACTGAAACATTTTCTGTAGTAATATTTTTTTTACTACACATATTTCTTATGACTGTTTTTCGACTCTTACCCGGTGCTTTCTTGGTGACTTGACAAATCTTTTTGTTAGAGGACTGCTGCATTATTCCATGGTCCTGCTGTCTTTGAGACGTTTTGCAGCCTTTCTTACTCTTTCTTTGCTAGGCATCCTAAAATCTTGAAATAATCTGCAGTTGAATCTGTGGTAAAATATAATAAAAAATGTTATTAACCACTATTACCCAACAGTAAATTAATAACAGTCATCAAAAACTTAACACACTACTTAAGTATATAATATACTGAAGCCTATCTCCAATTTTTCACTGAACAGGACTCATCTCTTCTTAACCTTGGATAAACCTCACCTACTCTGTGTCCCCTGCACATAATTAAATGTAAAGGGGCAGATTTATATTAACTAGCACATCCCCAGGGATGCACCAGTTAACGTGCACCGCTGCTCTGCCACCCACGGTGTGCCGCATTTACAATCAGATAGGACAAAGCTACATCAAAACCCTGCGCCTGCTTGAAGCAGGCATAGATCTTGACGCAGGTAGGCTGAAAGCTAAAGCAACAACTAAGTGTCGTGTGCAGAAGTTACAAAAAAGGAAAAATGGCGTTTAAACCAGTAATGAGACCATGCTAACGTAATACAGAGTAAAAATATCCAGGATCTACATCAGTTTGGGGTTCAAGAACCTGGCAGGTACAAGGCACTGAGGCTTTCCACCGTGCATGTCTCATCCCAAAACATATGTTGTTTGTGAATGAAACAATTTCCCAGACCAAATGCTTTGGATTGGCTACTTCTAAAAAATTAAACACCCCTACTATCCCGGAGTTAGAGGAATATGATGGTTGGAGTAATTTTACTCGTTGTCTATTAAAGATTTACAGGCCCTACTCCGTAATTCTTCCTTTAACATTTCCAGTATAAATCCAAAAGGTTGACTGCTTTGGCAACTTGCCTTATCCACGGTTTAATAACGCTGCCTTTTGCTTTATATAAGTTTTCAAATTGTATGAAATATATACCAATAGGTCGTTATTAACCTTTAGGTAGTGGTTTTCTTCATGAAGTCTGGTCGCTTCCATACACATACAGATTTTCAAAGATGATCAAGAACTTTATCTGAATGGAGAGGAATGCACTGAGACGCCAGATCATTCACTAATGTGTAGGCACATACAGTTACACGGTTCATGCAACAAACACCGACCAAATATGGCTTGCGTGTTGCAAGGCACACCAGTTCCTGCTATCATCCCCACGTTCAAGTTCTTGGAAAATGGTAGTTATTTGATGCTCAATAATGAAGATTGTTCTGGGTTAATTAAAAGTATTCATTTTATCGTAACAGTAAATGAACGGGTTATTTGCTGCAGAAATGTTCTATTTCCTCCCACACATGAACATAGGGAGTTTTCAATCTGGCCACAAATACCAACCTTGGGAGCACATTTCAACGGCATGGCAAGAATAAGAGCTATTTTGTCTCAGAGAGAGGTGGCCTTGAGTTCGGCCCGTGAAACTTTCGTGCTTCACACAGCGAACACCCGTACAGAGGTGCAGACCCTTTTAAATACAGATTCGCCTTTCCATTTCAGCAAGATGGTTCGGACTATCTCTAACGCGTCCTCCACAAAGGGCCTGGCGCACTTTTTTAAAGTTGTTACCAGTGGTCTCGTGACTTCATTTGAGAAAATCTTTGGAGTCATCCCTGCTTTCTTACATTCTATTTTTTCCACTCTGCTTCGTGGATTCCCATTTTTACTTGCATTACCAGCGGACGCTCTTGTGCTTTTTTACATTTTTAAATATGGATGTCCCTCCTGTGCAAGCTCCCGCCCTGCAGCTGCTGACACTGTTCCGCAATCGCATGCTAGAATATTATGGCACAATGCCGTTGGCGATATTAAGCACGGCATATGGATTATCTTTTCTATGCTGATGTGATTCCTTCAAATCTAAGACACTAAAGTATCGGCACGCCCTAAACCAACACAAAGAGACCTTCTTAGCAAATAATATATTATGTGTATTAGGGAGGGTGAGATATAAGCAGCCGCGGGCCGTGGAGGGAGTTACGGTGGGGCAGGGATGCGGGGAGGGGGAGGGGCAGGGTGGAGCCCTCTCCACCCTGCCCCTCCCCCTCCCCGCCTCCCTGCCCCACCGTAACTCCCTCCACGGCCCGCGGCTGCTTATAAGTGTTGCTAACTCTTATTCATTTACAGCATGTTAACATACTGTCACCATTCGCTTTTTATGTACTATTGACTATGCTGGTAATTTTGCTACTGATAATATGTGTACTTGTATAATCTAAGATACTACGCCTGAGAAGACGGCATTAGTAAATAAACATTTTAAATACACATGTGTTCTTCTTAACTCCATGTTCTCGTTTCTAAGAAATATATAACGACCGACTGTTCATGAGTTCCACGTATCCTGAGGTACTATAAGTTCATATTCTGGATTGTCTAAACATTGAGAGTTTGTTATACCCAATGTGACACTATACCTAGCTTGCTAAGGGGTTTTGATTACTAAGGTGAGTTTTGGGACACCCTAATTCGCCGAGGTTCCAATCCTCTGTCCACAGTTCTGTGTCAGAACAGAAACCCTGCGACAGGGGCACCCCTCAACCTTACTGGAGCTTCATCACACTTGCGATACAACTCCATCAATGCGCCAACTTTACGGCACAAATACGTCACGCATCTGTGCTGTTTTTGCCCCATGATGCGCCGCATTGTAAATGCAGCACACCATAGGTGACGGAACAGCGGCACAGAATGACTAACACATCCCTGGTGATGCGCCAGTCATCATAAATCTATCCCTATGCTTCTTATCTTGTTAGAGATAAACCGCCATATGTATCATCAAAGTTTTTTGCATTTCCTAAATAGCGAACTTTAAGGAATAAATAGCGATTCTTTACCATTCCTAGTTTGCGATGACCTATTTGCTAATTACAAATTACCCATTCATTTCCATGCAGCAGGAGGCCCATAGGAATGAAGGTGCAATTTGCGATTAGCAATTACCTCATCGCAAATTACGAATTTTTCCGACGGTGCAGGGGTGTCTCAAGAACACCCTGCTGCACCCCATAAAAAGAAATTTGGGGTCATATGGCGCACATAAATTTTGAAAACATTCCTTTACCTCAAAAACGATTTTCAACTCATAATTTGAAAACACTGCACATGGGGAAATGACTTAAAATGTCCTTAAGACACATAAAAGCATTTTTTGATTGCCTTTGCAGCATGTTTCAGTCACCTTTAACATGCCTATGTAACGGAAACATTCAAAATCTAAATTTGCCATGCACAGGTGGGAGCATATTTACAAGCAATTTGCTCCACAGACAAACTTCTTACATTGAAATGGGAAAAATAACATCAGAGACTCTCAATTACCTTATAAAGAAGCAGACACCATTATGTCCTTCTCATCAATATTAAAACCATTGCTTTTTCTCAAAAACGATTTACAAGTCATAATTTGAAAACACTCCACAGCTCCTATGCACATAAAAGCCCTGTCAGTACTAATACTTCACATTTTCTCCAATTACAATTTCTCAAAGAAACAAAATCTATTTGTGAAACACTTGAGACAAAGCAACATTTGAAAAACACAACTTTCTTCATAATTTTCTCCTTAAAGCACACTATTTTCTATCTAAATTAAAGAAATCTTTTCTCACCTTAGCAAATACTTTGAGTTTCAAAACAGTCTCAGAAACACACCAATTTGTCTTCAGCAGAGCAAAAGGTATGCACTCCAGAGTCTGCAGCTATCAAAAGCACAGAAATGCTGTAATTCCTCACACATATCTCTCATGTCACCCAATCAAAACTCTTCCCTCACTTTTTTTCAAAGCAAAACCCTTCCCCCCTCTGCCCCCTCTCTGCTTTTTCTGCATAGCAACCACCTCTTGCAAGACCTCTCACACAACAATGTTGCAATTGAACTCTGAACTCTCAGTGCACCTGCATATCCAGAGCATTCTTTCATTTAATGATTTTTTCTTCGCCACTCAAAATACATCTTTCAACGAACTCATCCATGCACACTAACTTTCTGTTTTCAGCAATCAAAATCCACCAATCACTCTTACTGCTTCATTAACACAGAAACTCCTCAGTTTTTTTCATTTTACACTCTCATTTTTTCAACTGCCATTTCATTGCCACACTTCATCTGACTGCAGCAGAACCTTCTCTCACCATGTTTTCTGTCTGGATTGTTGGACATAGTTACATATATTGGGCTCAAAGGTACGCTGAAAACAGGAATTTACCTAACCTCAATTTACAAGATGTGGAAATTAAGTGGTTTGGCCACAGAGGATTAAAATGTCACCAATTGATACCATTGGTGAAAACCTTTATGCATTTGCCAAAACCTGACCTGTTAATTGTGCACTGTGGAGGTAATGATTTGGGCACTTTGACTGGGGTAGGTCTGGAAATGCTTTTAAAGGACACCTTTGAGCAATTGATGGCACTTTTTCCTCAGACTGCCTTGGTATATTCAAATATATGCCAAAGACAGAAATGGAGGTGGTCGAACCAATTTTGTCCACAAATTGAGAAATCGAGGAAGCATGTAAACAAATCTGTTTCAGCTTACATGAGAGACCATGGAATGGGCTCCCTGTACAACAATAACTTGCGTTACTACATGCAAGATATCTACAGAGGAGATGGAGTTCACTTCTCAGATGAGGGCAACAGAGTTTTCACTCTGAATTTAAGACTGTGCATTGGTACCTACTTATAAGTACCTAAATGTACCATAAACCCAAAAGCTCTTCTCAGAGCTACCCTACATCTGATCACTCACAATTATTATTTTACTCTAACTTTTTTCACTAATTTTCAAGAAAGTACGCTCCCCAGAACGCTTCCCGGTTCGCGAACCGGGCGCACTCCACGCAAAAAAACAAAAAAAACGGTATATTTTTTTTTGCCCTGCGAGACCCTTTCAAAGCCTCCACATCAAACCTAGGGGGTCAGGGACGATCTACTATGCCCCCTTATGGTCATTTGCCCCTTCGCTTTGGCCTCCTCTTGTCTCTCGATCCTACCGAGAGACAAGATGGCGGCCGCTACGGACTGTTTGGAATGTTTACAGACGCCGAAAAACCAATCAGCTTCGCAAACCTCCGTAACGCGAAAAGTACGCGAAGCGGAGCGCTGTTACAGATATATATCTTTTTTTGAACGTTAATTTCTCAAAATCCACTGGAGCACATATATTGAGACCTAGCAAAGGCACATCGGGCTACCAGTCCCTACAATTTTGCCAAGTTTCGTGCAAATCCATTCAGCCGTTCGATTATTATTATTTTATTTTTTTTTGCCCCGCGGGGCCCTTTTAAAACCTCCACATCAAACGTAGGGGGTCAGCGAGGATCTACTATTCCCCCTTATGGTCATTTGCCCCTTCGCTTTGGCCTCCTCTTGTCTCTCGATCCTACCGAGAGACAAGATGGCGGCCGCTACGGACTGTTTGGAATGTTGACAGACGCCGGAGAACCAATCAGCTTCGCTTCACAAAGCTCCGTTGCGCGAAAAGTACGCGTCCTGGGACGCTGCCCGGTCCGCTGTTACTGATATATATCTTTTTTTAAACGTTAATTTCTCAAAATCCACTGGAGCACATATATTGAGACCTACAAAAGGCACATCGGGCTACCAGTCCCTACAATTTTGCCAAGTTTCGTGCAAATCCATTCAGCCGTTCGGGCTAAAAGTGAGGCCAACCGCCCTATGGAAATTAACATGGGAAAAACGCGTTTTGGGACCCCCCTTTTTTCTCGGCCCCCCCTTGACGAACCCCCCCAAAATTTTCAGGGGCTGCTCAGAAACAAAATGTGCCATTTTCCTGAAAATTTCAGCCAATTCCGTCCACAAACGCCAAAGTTATTAGACATAGAATTTTTAAAAATCCCATAGAGAAAAAATCCTAACTATATATACCTACTGGCGACCGCCAGTAGGTAATATATATATATATATATATATATATATATATATATATATATATATATATATCCAAGCTCTCTGCTCCGACACGAGCCACAAGGGGAACAAGATGGTAGGACATGAGGATATAACAGATAACCTCACCATCATTAACCTCTCCACAAGGACGCTTTCACCATCAGAGGAGTCAGTCCTCAAACTGGGATTAACTTTTTGTCCCGACAGTAACCTCGAGTATACCCAGACCAGAATTGATTTGTTTCAATTCGTCAGAAGACTACGCCTGCATAAATTCTTCAAGACGAAACCAACTGCTGATGAAGCCAAAATTATTCGATCACGTTATAAAGACACTGATCTGTTGAAAGTGAATGACCTAACCACTTTGGAGTTATTAGAAGAACTTCGTTTGGAAAACACAGGGAGTGTGTTACCGACGTTGCCAGATACCTTATCTCAGAGACTAAGGTCTGTGGAAGTCGAACAAGAGGCCCCAGTCAGCGGTCTCAAATTAAAGTCGAAATTTGTGCCTCCAACACAAACTGACATGATCGACACTTTCTCTGAGCTGGTGATCCGTGATCTAAGAAGAATGCGCATGCATAAAAAATCTGGGAAACAACGTGACAATCTAACTGAACCACAGCGTAATGCGATAAAAACATTGGCCGATGATACATCAATAGTCTGTAAACCTTCAGACAAAGGCGGCAACGTGGTCATTTTGTCACGTGAAGATTATGTCCAGGAAGCTATGCGACAACTGCAGGATGGTTCTTGTTACGAGTTGACTACGAAGCAAAGATATGAGTCCAGCATTACCACCTTGCACGGACTGCTGAAAAAGTGGCATGACAAACAGATGCTTGAGACAGAAGAATATCTTTTTTTGAAAACGATACATCCTGTCACCCCTACTTTCTACTACTTGCCCAAAGTTCACAAGAGAATGGAGAAACCTCCTGGGCGTCCCATTATCTCATCCATGGGCAGCCTTACTGAGAATTTATCCAAATTCTTAGACCACTTCTTATTTGAAATGGTGTTGGGTCTCAAGTCTTATATTCGAGACACTGCCGATTTTATTGAAAAAATTGAAGCAATCGCTTGGCAACCAGGATATTGCCTATTGACTCTCGACATTACCAGTCTCTACACTAGCATTGAGCATGCACAGGGAATGAAGGCGATCCAGTACTTCCTAGGGAAGAGACCACTGAAATATGCCCAACATAATGTTATGTTGATGGAATTAGTTGCATTTTGCCTCCACAATAACATCTTTCTCTTTCAGGATGATTTGTTTAGACAGCTGTCGGGCACTGCCATGGGTTCCTGCTTCGCCCCCAGCTACGCGAATTTATTCGTGGGCTGGTGGGAGGAGCAGGAAGCCTGGGGGCCTGAGAAAGAGCAGTGGTCAAATTGTATCGTCTCCTGGTATCGTTATATTGACGATTTGTGCATAGTGTGGAATGGCTCAGTAGAGACAGCATGGCAATACGTAAAAGTGTTGAATGATAACAACTGTAATTTAATATTTACTGGTAATGTCAGTACAAGCGATGCAGTGTACCTTGACTTGAGAATTGAGGTGATTAACAACAGTATTCAAACTTCCCTCTATAGAAAGCCGACAGCGGGAAACAGTACGCTACATGCGTCATCTAACCACCCTCAGAAGCTCATCAAAAATATACCTTACGGAGAGCTTTTACGGCTAAAACGTAACTGCTCCACTAATGATGATTTCGAATTGGCTGCACAGGAAAGTAATGACAGATTTGAGGCCAGGGGTTATAGCAGGCAACTGTTACAGAACACCCTGGATAGAGTAAGGACACAACCCAGACAGACTTTGTTTGTTAAGAAGCATAAACCCTCTACTGACATAGAAAAATTTAGGATGATTACACCTTATTCCAAAGATTGTCAACAATTGAGGAGCATCCTAAAAAGACACTGGCACATTTTGCAAAAGGACAGCATAATAGGGAGTGATATACCTGCCAATCCCTTAATCACCTTTAAAAGGGCGCGTTCGCTGAGGGATACCTTGGTACATAGCCATCTGTCACCTATCCCTGCACGCACGAGTAATTTGAAAGATGCCAAGGGCTACTTTCCTTGTGGCCGGTGCAAAGCCTGTGCCAACAGCAAAAGGGTCTATTCTTATGAAATCATGGGTTGTGGAACTAAAAAGAAGAAGAAAATTAACCAGTTCCTTACATGCACTTCCCCTTTTGCGGTCTATTGCCTTCTCTGCCCTTGCGGGCTTAGGTATATAGGCAGCACTATAAACCCCGTGAAATTGCGCATTTTGGAACATATGCGGGCCATAGTAAACAGAGATTTTACATACCCTGTCGCCAGACATTTTTCGATCAAACACAAGAGCGATAGGAACCTGTTACAGTACTTTTGCCTTGATGCGATTTCTGACAATATCAGGGGAGGGGATAAACTGTAAAAACTTCGCAGATTAGAATCCCGATATATTATAGACTGCCAAACTAAAGCCCCTTGGGGATTAAACTGTGGGGAGGAATTGACTGTGCATTTAGGGAGTTAAAAGATAAGCATGCCACACAGTATTTCCAGTGTAAATATGAAAGTAATAATAGCTACATGATAAGGGTTTTTGTAAATAGTGTCTTTCTGAGATTGATCATTAATGAGTGCTTTGAACTACGGGATGATGAGTGTCCTGATTCATAATGTACTATATACTTATTTCTTTTGTTTTTTCAGGATCATTGTGGAATATTTTGCAACTTTGTTAATATTTTAAAATTTAGCATCCGACATTGACTGGCAAAAATGATTGTACGGGGTTATTGGAAATTCAAATGGCAACCCTCGTGTTGCCACAGGCCGATCCACGGCAAGATTTCTAATCCATTACCCAGCGTATTAATGAGAGGGGATCTGCCGATCCACGGCAATATTACTATGTAAAATCCTCGTTGTAAATTCGAGAGGTTTTTTTCTAAATAATTATGAAGCTTAGCAATTACTAAATGAAATAGTATTGTTTAATTATTAGTATGTTTTTGTGGGATTAAACGCATTAGCAAGATGGCGCATACGCGTCAGTCCTCTCTCTATGTTTGCCAACACAAGTCGTTTGTGTGATTTGAAATAAATGGCGCCAAATCGCGCATTGCGGTGTAACAAACATTGAGGAAGGAAGCGCTGCTTCCGAAACGCGTCTGTGCGAGTAAAAGTTGCCATTGAAAAGAATTCCCGTGTGTGCTGTCCTTATTTTCCACCCGGGACCGGGAGGGAGCGAGCTTTGATATATATATATATATATATATATATATATATATATTACCTACTGGCGAAAGCCAGTAGGTATATATAGTTAGGATTTTTTTCCTATGGGATTTTTGAAAATTCTATGTCGAATAACTTTGGCGTTTGAGGACAGAATTGGCTGAAATTTTCAGGAAAATGGAACATTTTGTTTCTGAGCAGCCCCTAAAAATTTGGGGGGGTTTCGTCAAGGGGGGGCCGAGAAAAAAGGGGGGTCCCAAAACGTGTTTTTCCCATGCAATTTTCCATAGGGCGGTTGGCCTCACTTTTAGCCTGAACGGCTGAATGGATTTACACCAAACTTGGCAAAATTGTAGGGACTGGTAGCCCGATGTGCCTTTGCTATGTCTCAAGATATAGGCTCCAGTGGTTTTTACGAAAATTAACTTTGAAAAATATATATTGGGCTACATTGGGCTATATATATGTTGGAGCCCAAATGTAGCCCAATGTAGCCCAATGTAGCCCAAAGATGGCCACCAGAGACAAAAAAAAACAAATGTAGCCCAAATATCAGCCAGATGTAGCCCAACTATAGCCCAATGACAGAATGTCCCAGAGTGTTCTAAAGAACAACTAGAGTGCTAACAGTCCTACTTATTACAAAGGTATGGCACACCTGAAGCCATCTTGATTGGAATAAAGTGGTAACTCTTAAAACATTTAATTTAAAAAGGAACAAAATGAGGGGGTTCATTTTGCCATAGAAAGTATGATTAGCGAATATATGACGAAATCCCGCATACCATCAGTCCGCAAAAAAAATCCCGCATGTACTATTAGGCCACAAATTAAAATAACGAAAACTTTTAGAACGAATATGCCTTTAGCATACACTAAACAACTAAACTACCCTAAACCCTAAAACACTACCCCCAGCATGACCCTACACTACACAAACAGTACAACACTACCCTAAACCCTAAAACACTACCCCCAGCATGACCCTACACTACGCAAACACTACAACACAACCCTAAACCCTAAAACACTACACCCCAGCATGACCCTACACTACACAAACACTACACTACCCTAAACCCTAAAACACTACCCCCAGCATGACCCTACACTACACAAACACTACAACACAACCCTAAACCCTAAAACACTACCCCCAGCATGACCCTACACTACGCAAACACTACAACACAACCCTAAACCCTAAAACACTACCCCCAGAATGACCCTACACTACGCAAACACTACAACACTACCCTAAACCCTAAAACACTACCCCCAGCATGACCCTACACTACGCAAACACTACAACACTACCCAAAACCCTAAAACACTACACCCCAGCATGACCCTACACTACGCAAACACTACAACACTTCCCTAAACCCTAAAACACTACCCCCAGCATGACCCTACACTACGCAAACACTACAACACTACCCAAAACCCTAAAACACTACACCCCAGCATGACCCTACACTACGCAAACACTACAACACTACCCTAAACCCTAAAACACTACCCCCAGCATGACCCTACACTACGCAAACACTACAACACTACCCTAAACCCTAAAACACTACCCCCAGCATGACCCTACACTACGCAAACACTACAACTCTACCCTAAACCCTAAAACACTACCCCCAGCATGACCCTACACTACGCAAACACTACAACACTACCCTAAACCCTAAAACACTACCCCCAGCATGACCCTACACTACGCAAACACTACAACACTACCCTAAACCCTAAAACACTACCCCCAGCATGACCCTACACTACGCAAACACTACAACACTACCCAAAACCCTAAAACACTACCCCCAGCATGACCCTACACTACGCAAACACTACAACACTACCCAAAACCCTAAAACACTACCCCCCAGCATGACCCTACACTACGCAAACACTACAACACTACCCAAAACCCTAAAACACTACCCCCAGCATGACCCTACACTACGCAAACACTACAACACTACCCAAAACCCTAAAACACTACACCCCAGCATGACCCTACACTACGCAAACACTACAACACTACCCAAAACCCTAAAACACTACCCCCAGCATGACCCTACACTACGCAAACACTACAACACTACCCAAAACCCTAAAACACTACGCCCAGCATGACCCTACACTACGCAAACACTACAACACTACCCTAAACCCTAAAACACTAGCCCCAGCAGGACCCTACACTACGCAAACACTACAACACAACCCTAAACCCTAAAACATCTTGTCTCTCGGTAGGTTCGAGAGACAAGATGTGGTGAAAAAAGAAGGGGGAAATGAAGGAAAGGGGGCAAGGTAAACCCCTCCTGACCCCCTAGGATTGATGAGGGGGATATTAAAGTCCCCCGCGATTTTTCGCGGTAGAGACGCTTCCCGGTACGCGAACCGGGCAGCTAACCGGCAGCGTAACGGGAGTCCGCCATCTTGTGTTTTTGGAGCATCCGGTTCGCGTACCGGGTAGCGTCCCGGTAAGCGTAACAACAAGGGGAAAACCAAGAGAAACAGTAAAAAAAAAATTAAGGGAATAGATTTCCAGCAAACTTGGCAAAATTGTAGGGACTGTTTGTTTGATGTGCCTTTGCAAGGCCTCAAGATATGTGCACGTGTGGATTTTGTCTAATTAAGGTTAAAAAAAATATATATATCTGTAAGCGTGCTCCGGCACGCTTACGTTACGGGTTTTGTTTGCGCTGCAGAGCCGATACGTCACGGTTATGCGACGCGTCATGAGGCGTCTCACGTGGCTATGTGATACGTCACGTAATAAAGAATATATTTTACAGCTATAGATATTAGCTTTTAAAAAACCAATGAAATTCACTGAAAAAACCATAGGTTATAGACCATATATAGTTAGGAATTTGCATTTACAAAACCTTGAAAATTCACTGAAAAAACCATAGGTTAGAGACCATATATAGTTAGCTGGACATTTTATTGACATAAAACCAATGAAATTGCATGTATAGTTAGTTGCACTAACTATATATCGCGCACCCGCAATCCACTGCTGATGATGTCACATATTACATCATTCATGACATGGTCAGTGACATCACTGATGACATCACTGATGACATCTCAAATGACATCACTGATGACATCACTGATGACATCTCAAATGACATCATGACACACCAATACCAGTTACTACATACGCACTCACTGATTCCTACGTCTACACACACATTCACTCATTCACCCATACAATCACTCATACATACAGTCACTCATTATTACAACACTATCATATGCACTCATACACCTATGCAGACACTCACACACTGCCACTCATCCATGGAGTTACTCACACACCTAGTCAGTCCTGTAAAGAATCAATCACACTTCCATTTCCTCATCTATACAGTTAAACACAGAACACCATACTTCAGTGACATCACTGATGACATCACTGATGACATCTCAAATGACATCACTGATGACATCTCAAATGACATCACTGATGACATCATGACACACCAATACCAGTTACTACATACGCACTCACTGATTCCTACGTCTACACACACATTCACTCATTCACCCATACAATCACTCATACATACAGTCACTCATTATTACAACACTATCATATGCACTCATACACCTAGTCAGTCCTGTGAAGAATCAATCACACTTCGATTTCCTCATCTATACAGTTAAACACAGAACACCATACTTTTCACACATATACTAACACATACTTACTCTCTTATACAATCACTGATACAAGTACACATTGATATGCACAGAGTCACACACCTCCCAGCCAGCCACACACACACTCAGTCTTCCATACATCCACTCATTCTTCAATATGTAAAACATATTTAAACTTTACAAAAACACACAGACACTAGATGATGTCATCAGTGATGTCATTTGAGATGTCATCAGTGATGTCATCAGTGATGTCATTTGAGATGTCATCAGTGATGTCATCAGTGATGTCACTGACCATGTCATGAATGATGTAATATGTGACATCATCAGTAGTGGATTGCGGGTGCGCGATATGTAGTTAGTGCAACTAACTATATATGGAATTTCATTGGTTTTATGTCAATAAAATGTCCAGCTAACTATATATGGTCTCTAACCTATGGTTTTTTCAGTGAATTTTCAAGGTTTTGTAAATGCAAATACCTAACTATATATGGTCTATAACCTATGGTTTTTTCAGTGAATATATATATATATATATATATATATATATACATATATATAAACATAAATGTATGTATGTATGTATGTATGTATATAAATAATAAAATCACTCACTGAGCAAGATCCGGCCCATGCGTTGCCAAAATTCTGTGTGGAAGGGTGGGGGGATAAAGCTCCATACACTTCAGGGACCCCTTCCCGTTTGCGAGTGCTTTACCACTCTTCTGAGAAGGGTGGTAACCTGCGAGTGTTTTGCAACCGCAATTGCGGTCGCAAAACATTCTTATACAGCTTAAGGAGTCACTATTAGGAAGGGAGGCCCTTGGAACGACCCTTCCTAATAGCATGTCGCTAATCCTATTTTGCGAGTCGCAAATTGATTTGCAACTCGCAGAATAGGAATAGTATATGCACCACAGGTTTTTGCAGGTACAAATGGGTCTAAAACCCATTTGCTCATGCAAAAAACCTTTGTACATTTTGCCCTGTAGTTCATGTCTCCAGGGTAAAAAAGGCTTCCTCCTCTACTTCTGTCATCGATGACAACTGCAGTACTTAGTAGCAAGGAAGTATGATGTATCCGGTAACTCCTGGAAACCAGCTGCTTTGCCCATGCCCCAAACTTGGTAAAACTGTACCACAAAATGTTTTCACACAAGACTGGGCCTAATGTGGGTAAATGTGTAAGGTGGGTACTGTCAGAGGTCAACTCAAGACACCATATAAGTGAAGAAATGTACGATGTGGAGGAGATGGAAGATGGGACAGCGGATACTTCAATCTTGGATTACAAGAGCTACTGGGGTCAAGCCCAAAACACGCTGCACCAGCCGCCTGAGTACTGGGAATTGATTTCCAAGTCAGAGATGGCAGACTGCTATTAAGTGGTATTGGATGCTTAAGACTAAAGACTGCAGGGTTGATTTAGAGTTTGGTGGAGAGAGTACTCTATCACAACAACAAAGAAGTACCCTCTCTGCCAAACTCATGGTCCCCCTGCCTGATTTAGAGGCAGGCAGGCCAACAGTATGTCGATCCGGTTCCATCACAGACATTCTCCTTCGATGGCCTGACAATGTATGGGCTGTCGGAAGTAAGCCGTCCGACTGTCTGCCCAGTATGCAGTGGGCAGTTGCATGGCTGTTTTTTGCTGTGAGTCGGTAAGGGACTGGAAAAGTAAAATAACTGACCACCAAACCATGGGGGAAAACTCCCATGGTGTGCGGGTCATTAGTTTTACTTTTGTCAAAAACAAACTTCCACTGTGGAAATTTGTTTTTGAAAAAGTAAAACTTTATAAAAGTTTGATGACCGTTCGCCATGCTTGATGGAGTTGTCTGTCAAAATGTTACAACATTGAGAGGAACCAATATGACAGAGTTTGCTGCCAATAGTAAGAGCTGTTTTCTGGCATGATGTACATCTATAAAGTTTGGGGAGAGAGTATCCATCAGGGCAACAGAGTAATTTACTCTGTCACCCTGACGGACATTACTCTGTCCTTCAAAATCTAAAGCAGCTTTGTGTGTGGCAACATCAGTTGTTTCAACTCTTTCACTTGATGCTTTAGTTTGCACTCATATCCCTGTACCCTCACCTTTGTTGTCTCTTCCCTTTCTTGGTTCCCTCAGTATTCCTTCTCCCTACTCTCTGTGCTTACCTTTGTATTGTCTTACACCGAGCTTTGGTTTTCAAATCAGCTACAGTTTTTTTACATGGACTCCTTTATTCCCCTATGATTAATCTTAACAGCTGGGTTAGACTTGAGATAGGTCGAATGATGTCAGAGAACCCTTGAACAAACTTGTCTCTTCCCTTTCTTGGTTCCCTCAGTATTCCTTCTCCCTACTCTCTGTGCTTACCTTTGTATTGTCTTACACCGAGCTTTGGTTTTCAAATCAGCTACAGTTTTTTTACATGGACTCCTTTATTCCCCTATGATTAATCTTAACAGCTGGGTTAGACTTGAGATAGGTCGAATGATGTCAGAGAACCCTTGAACAAACTGTCTAAGAACATTGGCAAAGTCCAAAAACTGTTGGATTTCTTTCACTGTTTTGGAAGCTAGCCATACTTTTACTGCCTTTGCCTTGTATAGGTCATGTGAAGTCCTTGATCCAAACTTCTTTAAAGACACACTTCTCTAACTTGAGTGTTGTCTCAACCTCCAGGGAACTTCTTCTTCAATATGTTTTTGTGTTCTGTTAAGGACTCAGAGCAAATCAGAATGCCACCCAGATACATGACTATTTACACAACTAAGATGTCCCTAAAAATATTATTAACAAAATGCTGGAATGCCACTGGAGCATTTCACAACCCAAACTGCATAACCAAGTGCTCAACGTTTCCATATTTGGTGTTGAATGCTATCTTCCATTCATCTCCCTTATGTATATGGACAAGATTGTATGCCCCACTCAAGTCCAATTTAGGGAATATCTTTACTGATTTGATCTATTCTAGTAGTACCAATGTGAGAGGCAGAGCATATCAGTTATAAATTGTGATGCTGTTAAGCTCTCTTTAATTGATACATAGCCAACAGACCACCGACTCCCTGGTTGGGAATAAAGAATATTGGGTCTCCTGCTGATGATGAGGAATGCCTGGTAAATGCTTTTGGCAGGTTTTCTTGGAAGTAACTAGAGAATACCATATTCTCTTTTTCCTTGAGGGGACATATCCTTCCATCAGTAATCTTAACTTGGGGGACAAGATCAAAGAGACGGCCTTCAGGCCTGTGTTGTGGTAATACATCTGCCACCTTCCTACTAAGGACATCTGAAAACTCATTGTAGGGTTCAGGAATACAAGAATGAGGAGATTCTGGTTGTAACATGCAGCATGTAATAGAAGATTTTGATTCAATCCCTGGCGACGGAAGCAACGAGATGTTTACACTTTGAAGAAAAACTTGAATCTGTCTTCTACACTTGATTCTAAAATAAAAAGATTCCGAATATCACCATAAATATGGGGTACTCAAGAAGATTGAACTGGATTGTTTCCAGATGTCCATTCTCTAAAGTCATCACTATTTCTGCGGTCTCCCTATATAGTCATTATGGCAGCAAGGGTTTGCCATCTTTTTCCAGTTGTTGATTCAGATTTTTTTTAATCCTTTCTTGGAAAATCACAAAAAGCATGAAAAATGATCCTTGAAACAGCCTGAAGCAATACAGTCTCACAAAGCGAGAACATCAAAGACACAGACTTAGTTAACCCCTGAACTGGTGGCTAAAATTAGTCTTTTCAAAATCTTTCAGAGATTAACCTCTTAGTTGGAAGAGAACTCAATTGGAGTTAAGCCAAGGTCTAAAGTTTTCTGACAGCTGCGGGTAGTTCTTTACTAAATGCCATGCAATTCCGCAGAAGAGCTACAACCTTTTTTCATGGCTCTTTTTCTTTTCCTTGGCTGTGAGGGTCTTCGGAACACTTCCTATCTACATTGGTTCCTGTGGCTTGAGCGAGAATTCTGTCAGCTTGATTGGTTTTGAAAGGAAATTTCAACTAAAATAGAAAGGTCTCTCTTTGACCATGGTTTGTTCTGTGCATTTTTCTAGAGCAGGGATACTCATTATACACCCTATGCACTGCTTACGACCCTCCTGCCTCTTGCAAGTGGTGCTCGGACCTTGCAGTACTTGGCTGCTGTTTATGTAACTGAGCACTAGCATTCAGAAAGATTTTAAAGAAATGTGAAAACATTTATTTACATGTTAACTGAAGAAAAGGAAAAGAAGCACAGAAGGTGTCATGCAGCTTTTATTTTTAGTATCACCTTCATGTATAAAGACATTGTGCAGCAAACATGAAACACCATGATAAAATTTTCAAATAAAAAAAAAATATTTTTTGCTAATGTGGTTATATGAAATTATATCACTGCAATGAGTGGCAATTATTAGAAGTGATAGTTTTCACACATAAATGTAAAAACATTCATGCCTTACCCTTTTTTTTTTTAGATCAAATTTATTTTTATTTTTATTGAGCTCAGCAGAACAGCACAACGTAACGCTTGGGCAAACATAGTATTGTATGTGCACTCCTACCCCCGGCTCTATTCCTGCTTGAAACATCATATCATTGGGGAGGGATGCCATGAGTCCATGTAGGCTTGTGGAAATGGTGCGTATCAGGACAATGCAAACAAGAACCCCTGTACACAAATGCCTCAGAGGACCCTCCCTAACCCCAACTACCCCCCCATCCCTGGAGCCCCCCCCGCCATTCCCTCCCCCTCCGGTGTGTTCCGCTGATTCGGTGTATAACGGTTGGTAGGACCCGTATCATGCAGTGCACCCATCGCCCTCTGGCTTCTTATGGAATTCGTCCACCAGGCAAAGAACCCTTAGGTATTTTGGACACGTAAGCTCGTTGAACTCTTGGGTTAACAGGGAGACCAGTGGCTGCCATATTTCTCTAAAGGAGTCCGATGTTTGTGTGAGGGAAGCCTGTATTCTTTCCATCCCCATTATGTACCATAGTCGGTGAAGCCACCCTGTGTGTGTGGGCTTCCGTGAGGTGCCCCATAAGGAAAGGATATGCTGTGTCGCTGCTCCCATCGCCAGCCCCATTTGTTTCCCCCGTATCGACTTAAGAGGGAACATGAGTTTGTTAGGGAGACCCATGACCGTGTATGCTGGGAAGCGGGGGATCTCCGTCTCAAAATGTAGGTCTATGTCTCGGAGCACCAACTCCCAGTATTCCTGCACTTCCGCGCATTCCCAGAGCAGATGAAGCATGGTCCCGTGTGTCCGCAGCCCCTCCAGCAGGTATGGTCTCGTTTCGGGTTGCTCTGATGCAGCCGCTCCGGAGTCAGGTGCCAGTAATAGGCCACCTTAACCGCCGATTCTCTACTGGTCACGTTCCTGGCCGTGTGATGTGCTCTGTAAAAGATGTCCTGCCATTCTTTATCCAATAGCGTATGCCCTAACTCCCGCTCCCAACGTCTTTGACCCGCCGATCGTGCCGTGAGCTGGGAGTGGCCAGTAGCTTGTACAGTTCTGTGATCGCCCGTGCATCCGCGGTTTTGGTGAATAGCCACTTCTCGTATGTCGTGAGAGGGCGGCTAACATGAGGCATGATATCTTTATTAGTGAGCCAATGCCGAAGCTGAAAGTACTGGAAGTTTTGCGGTTTGTCTATCCCATACATGTCCCGTATCTCCTTTAATGTCATAAAGCCCTGCAAGTGAGAGGCGCTAGGGGGCGCACAGCGGAATGGCTGGGTGATTACACAGCTCCGTCGGACGGCTTACTAAACGCGGCCTGCGCTGTCTGTCTTGGCCCCCCAACCGCCGAAAACCACAAATTCAGAGGTGTGAATACACCTAGCACCGAATGCGACGTATGCGGGTGCCTACACAGCTATCTTTCGACATGAAACAGCGATAGCTTCTGAGGAGACCGGCGCGAAGTGACAAGATGGCGGACGGTGCCGCGATCGACTGCTGAACACCGAGACACTGCGGTCCCTTTGGCCCCTGAGACTTACCCAGCGGTATTCTGCAAGTGTAAACCACATGCACACATGATTTCTGGGCGTAAAAATAATGGGCGACCATGAGCCGATGCGGAGGTATTACAAGTGGCTCCTTTAAGAGATTCAGACCGAAGATGCACAAAATGGCGGCGCCCATCGGCACAATGCGAATCAAAATTGTTTGGACCGGAGAAAGGCATAATCAAGGCTGGAAATGGCAGGAAAAGGTCTCAGAAACTAGTGCACTTCCCGCTGAAGGCAACACTCCTGGAACGGAGCAGTAGCGGAGTGTCACGCTCAGGTGGGAGAATAAAGCGCGAAAACGCTGCAATATCGACCCCTGGAAAGTGTGGTAAATTGAACGCAGAATCAAATGTATAGCGCGCCACAAGCAACATCCACCTCCGATTGGACACTAAGCAAACTCCTGGGTCCAGGTAAAGGCGGGCTATAAGACTGGAGTACTGGCGACTGCATTTCAACAATGGCCAGTACATGCATGCAGTTGTAGTGATACCGACTTGCAGCCCGGGGATTCACGTGGTGGCAGTAGCACGCGCCGGGGGGAGAGACCGCTGAGGCGGCGTGAAGCGGATTACAGCGCAAGTCATCGTGGTATCCAGAAACCAACGCGGACAAGGGACAACTGCACCGAGGTAGGAAAGCACCGCTGCTACCACTCGAAAATACACGAATGGTGACATTACCCCACATTTACCGGCGACGATTCAACACAGCAAAGAGGGACATGAACCTTGTCAGGGAGGATATGCACAGCACGCTGCAAACCACAAACACGGACACCCCATAATCCTGTGGGCATTAAGCATTCAAAGGCTATTACACACAGTGGCATTGGAAAAAAAACCCGGAGCGTAAGTAGGGTTGGCGCGATGGCGGCCAGGTGACCATTAAGTAAGAACAAAAACGTAGTGCGGAGGGGAGATCCGACGAACCTGAGCCAGCCACGGCAGGTATTCGACGTTAAAGAGTTATTCACGCACACAGCCGGACACGCTCCCTAAAAGCTCTCGATAGGTAGGGGGCAAAGGAACGCAACGGAGGAAACTGAAGGACCACTTTACTGTGGTGCCCCCCAAGATCGCTAGTCGGAGTGCGACGACGGCGGCGGCAGCCAGGATCACCAGATCCACGCGACAACTGGCAGATAAAGGACCTCCTGAGACACCAACGATGGGGAAGCCGGACAAACAGCAACAAAAAATCTCCTTCGAGAACAAGAAAGCGCCGAAAATCGCAGAACACGCACCAGAGGGGGACGGGGCGCCAGCGATGGAATCTACGTCCAACATGGAAAGGATACTGCTGTCCATACAAGCGAATGTACAGGATATCAACGGAAAACTAGATAACCTGACGTGTAGAATGTACGGGATGTCCGACAAACTCGAGAAACATGGCGAAAGACTAGATAATGCCGAATCCAGGATATCATCGGTGGAGGATGAGTCGCACGCCACGACCAGCAAGTGTACCGGCATGGAACGCGTCCTGGAGGTGATTAAAGCAAAGGAGGAAGAATTGGAAGCGCGCTGTAGACGCAATAATGTGCGCATCACGGGCCTGCCAGAGTCAACAAACACGGGCAAGATGGAGGTCTACATAGAGCAATTGTGCAGAGACATTTTTGGGGCGGAGGCCCTATCTCACATTTTCATTGTCGAGAGAGCACACAGATCCCTAGCGCCCAGACCGAGACCAGGAGCGACGCCACGGCCGATTGTGGCGAGAATCCTCAATTATCGCGACAGAGACACCATCCTATGCCTGGCACGCGAGAAAGGAAAGATCACGCATCAAGGAAACACTCTAGAGTTCTACCCGGATCACACGGTGGCGGTTCAACAAGCGAGGAAAGAATTTGCATCCGTCAAGGCCAAACTCAGAGAGTTCAACGTGGGATATTCCATGCTGTATCCGGCGAGACTGCGGGTCACATGGGATGGCAAGGCAGTGGTGTTGCCGTCCCCAAAGGCAGCCCAGGAATTCGTTAAAAAGGTGGTACAGCAAAACAATCAGCGAGCACGAGACGATCATCACACGGATTCGGACGGCACAGAGTAAGAATGGGAGTGGAGTTCTGAAGACTTATGGTAAGACTTTCTTTTTCTCTATCCCCAGGTGAACTGCACACATAGACCCTTTGGCCGCAGAATTATGAGCTCTCTGCTCACACTCAGTGGCACTGGCCCGAACTCGAGACTCGCACGAATGGTATTGAATGCATGTCCACACCAGGACCTCTGCCCTAGTTCAAGATGGCTGAGAGACATAAACGCAATGATTGCATTAGCCATCAACATCTACTGGAGGTCACAGAGGGGGCACTTGCGGTCTCAACTGTACAGGAGGGTGGGTATATCACTGGAAGCCGCCGCACAGCGCACAAACTATTGACATGATATTGGTGCCGGCTACCTTTGCCTCCTCCTGCGGCGTGTCTTCATGACATCACAGGACCCCAGATATAATACAGGACCGTATATACCTGACAACGGGATTAGAAGTTAAAATGTCATGACCATATTGCTCTAGCGACAGGAGATAAGGAAGATGTGATCCCACAGGGACGAGTACTTCATGGATCTGACCGTTTCTGAGCTAAATATAAGTACTGGTTATACACTTCTGTAAGGCACTTACTGCGGGGAACGCAACAACATGCATGTTTTACCAAAGAAATGTTATATCACACAGACTCATTGTTTCAGTAAGAAAAGCATTGTGTATAGGGTTTCGGTGGGGGGGGACGGGATGGGGACGGCGGGTCAACACCAGCAGTCATTGGAAAACTAAATGTTGCATGAGCCGTCCACGCCCAGTAGATTGGGTGTTGAGTTGTGCCCCAAGCGGACCTCCCAAAGGGTACTTCCCACATCAATTTATCTAGTTTATGGGTAACTACTTTAAGGGCAAATGGCTTCGGCAGGTTTGGGTTGCTGAAGTGGGTGGGGGGTTGAAGGGCAAGGGTAAAGTTCATGTTCAGAGACCACACGAGGTTGTAACGAACAAGATAATTCACATGCAATGGCGGGGGGTGCCAGAGCACCTGACACTGAGTACACCACTATGTTAAGAGAAATTACACTCAACTACCAATCGGACATACTTTGGACATCATGGCCTTATAGATGACTCACGACGCGAAAGATATAGACAACACGCAATTAAATTTTCTAACATGGAATATTAGAGGTTTCACGCAACCACAGAAAATCAGGCAGGTGTTTGCTTGTTTGAACAGATGGAACATAGACATAGCCATACTGCAGGAAACCCACATTGCACCAAACACGCATCAACACATAGGCAAGCGCTGGGCTGAAGCAACTTACAATGCCACATACTCGTCATATTCAAGAGGAGTAATCACGCTGATCAGAAAAGGGGTACATTTTGAGACACATCGGGTGATAACAGATCCTAGCGGTAGATATGTGCTAATATCTGGCACACTGCGAGGACAGAGCATAACTCTCCTCAATGTATATGGCCCGAATGTAGACTCGCCAGATTTCTTTCAGGAACTATGGGGACACCTACAGAAGTTCACTAACACAAATATATTATGTGGGGGCGACTGGAATGTGACATTGGAGGATGGGGTGGACCGTTCCATGCACTCGGTGGAACAGCATAGACAAGCAAGGACGAAAGTGGTTCACATGCTTCATGACATCTCACTAACTGACATATGGAGGCAAAGGAACGCAGATGCACCAAGGGCCACTCACATCTCAATGATTCACAACAGCTGGTCACGCCTAGACTATTGCTTAGGCACTAATAACATTGCTTTATGGACGAAAAATTTGAGCATATTACCACACACTCTATCGGACCACAATCCAATACTACTGCAATTAACGATTCCACAATACACTCCCCCTCCATTTCACTGGAGGTTAAACTCACGTGCACTCACTGACAATGTATATGCTGACGTCATTAAAAGAGCGATCAAGGAATATTTTCACATAAACGGACCGGTAGTAGAGGACCCGGTGCTTCTGTGGGAGGCATTCAAGACCACTATACGGGGGTATGCATGACAACCACCATAGGCATACTAAAAGACATTCGACACCAGATAAATCGATGCGAACGACGCATGAGAGAACTGGAAATAACTTTTGAAACTACGCAGGATATCACATTACTGGGAGAACTACGTCAGGTGCATTCGGAACATCAAACATATATCGAAGATGAAGTCCGATATTTAGACCGAAAACACACAGCTAGGAACTTTGGAGAGGGCGGTAGACCAGGTAGAGTGCTAGCAAACAAAATATGCGAGGGTAAGAGCCATTCGGCTGTACTACGAATCCAATCGGACGATGGCAGGATACACACACACGCATCGGGTATTTTAGATAGTTTTGTAGACACCTGTTCTAAACTATATAAATCACAACCGATTGCGCCCACGGCGGAAATTTTTCAATATTTAGACGATGTGGCAATTGGATGGCTATCGGACAGGCATAGAGAATACCTGGCGAGGCCAATCTCCGTAGAAGAAGTAACTGACGTGATCAATACCCTCCCCAACGGTAAAGCACCTGGCCCAGATGGGTACACCAATGAATTTTACAAACAGTATCTGGATATACTTGCGCCGCACATAGTGGAGATGTTCGGGGCGGCATTCGAGCAGAAAGAGCTGCCTCCCACACTTCGTGAGGCTGTGATAGTAGCTCTCCTCAAGCCCTCCAAGGACCCGGAAAGGTGCGATTCATATAGACCGCTATCACTCATCAACACTGATTCGAAAATATTAGCGAAACTACTAGCGGTTCGCCTAACCCCATTAATGACGAAACTGGTTCTCCCGGATCAGGCAGGCTTTATCCCCACACGGTCGACATCACACAACACTAGGTCATTATTTGCCTTATCGCACTATCTTCAGCCCTCTATGAAGGCGGCGGCAATCATGCTCGACGCTGCCAAGGCTTTCGATTCCATCGAATGGAGCTATCTGATTGCTATATTACAAAGAATGGGTTTTCCCAAACGATTTATTCAATGGGTGACTTTAATTTACACCAACCCATACGCCAGGGTGCGAGTGAATGGTTATGTGTCCAACATCTTCACAATAGAACGCGGTACCAGACAGGGGTGTCCACTTTCACCCTTGTTGTTCGCGCTTGCACTCGAACCAGTAGCCTGCATAATAAGACAGAATTTCAAAGCATAGGCCCTCCGCTTTAACTCTAGACCGCTTCACATATCTCTTTACGCGGACGACATGCTATTATACGTTCGTGATCCAGGCACACATCTAAATGGACTCTTGAGGGAATATATCAAGTTTGGTGGCCATTCAGGGTTTGCCATAAAGTGGTCTAAATCCTCAATTATACCACTCACGGACACGACGACCCCGTTCAATACGGAATACCCACTAGAATGGCAGAGTGAGCACATACGGTACTTAGGAGTGATGTATCACAGGGATCCAGAGGAGGTAATTAAATCAAACTATGGTTTGGTAATCTCCAAACTGGAAGACAAGGTAAAGAGATGGATCCAATTGCCCTTATCCCTTGCAGATCGCATAGCGATTGTTAAAATGAACATGCTCCCTAAACTGTTGTACCTGTTCAACAATATCCCTATCACACCCCCGGCTGAAGTATTTCGCCGTATCAAATCGCTGGTACTGATACTCATATGGGCGGGCAAACAAGCTCGAATAGATCTACAGACACTTAGTCTCCCATATTCACGAGGAGGTTTTGGAGTGCCGGATTTTCTCCTGTATTATTTATGCGCACAAGCGCAGTACGCCATCTGTTGGTATCATGAGATACCATACCTCACCCATACCGCCATCGAAGGGGATGATGCAGCGCCAGTCCCATTGACGGCAATTATCTCGCATACTAGATAACCACTACATTCACGCGACATTAACACTGTAGACACAACGGTTAAAGCTTGGCAAAAACTAGGACAACTGGCGCATAAGACACCGCTTTATGCACCCGCATTGCCTCTCCATCACCATCAGGCACTATCGGTCACTGAGGAGAAGGTGGGCATCACATTGCTGCAGCGTACAGGGATTAACAAAATGGGGGACCTATTTCATGCAGGCAGATTTCTAGAAATCACAGACCTGACATATATTCAAAACAAATCGCCTATGTTTTGCTTCACATATCACAGATTGAAAAGTGCTTTGAAAGAATTCTATCCCACATTCCCTAATGAGCCCGATAGTCTAAACACGCTGCAAATGGTTATCACAACACATGACTCATCGCACTTAGTGTCCAGGCTATACTCCATGGCACAGGATGAAATACCGCATACCACGGAGAAGGCCAGGGCACGATGGGACAGGGCATTACCGGAACCCCTGACAGACCAGGAAATGGTCACAAACCTGTGCATTAACGCAGATCCTCAACCCTAATGGTAACCTTAGAATCATCCACTATATGTTCCTCCACCAGGCATACTATACACCCGCTCGGATGTGCAAGTTTGGTGGGCAGGTGGAGGACCGATGCAGGAGATGTGGTCTGGACAACACAGACTTTCTTCACTTAGCATGGGGCTGCATAAAAGTGCGAGAATATTGGGAGGAAATGGTCGGGACTCTGACCAAAATGTTGGGTATAGAAATAGAATGCACGTTACCGGTTTGCCTATTAGGTCTGGTGCCACGCCTCAAATCCACTAGGCGGAAATTCTGTGTGGTCTCACTACTATTGGCCAAAAGACAAGTGGCACAGTGCTGGCACAGTAGACAGGTGCCTAAAATAACTAGATGGATGCAGGATATGTCCAGCTGCAGAGATAAGCTTCTGACGTATGAAGAAGAATTGCCAACAAAATCTAGACCAAAAGATTATTGGTGCTATCTAACAGACTATTTGCAAACATTGGAAGCAGAAGATAATAGCATAATGTAAGGCCTGAAAGACTATCTGATGTCTAGTTGTGTACGGGGAGGGTGTTGGGGGTACTTCACCGCAATTCGCAATCTTAAACTCTCACAGACTGTAGAAGAAAATGCATTGTCTGAAACGTGTGTTATTTACAGGTCTCTAAGTTCCCTGTTAAGGTTTGTTACTTGATGTCAAGACAGAACATAAAATGCAAAACGTAAGACCACTATTATAATATCGTGATACATGATATGACAGCATCGCAAACACAAGTGTAGAAACGAGACGTATACTTAGAGATGTAGGTTATCCCTGCTCTTGAGTTGTGCTTTCTTTCTTGTCATCGCAGCTGGCCTCAGGGTTGTAAGCTCATAGCTGTGTACATGGGTCTAAGATCAATAAAGGTTTTGCAAATAAAAAAAAATAAAAAAAATAAAGCCCTGCAAGTCAAATAAGTGCCCTGCCGAACGACACTCTGACTGTCGCCATTGTGGGAAGGAGCCTGGGACCGTCCCCGTCGGAAACGCGGGATAGTCCAGTAGGGGTGACATTGGCGACGGAAAGGACGTGAGGCCCCTGGGGACCGCCACTGCGTTCCACACCTGGAGTAGTGTCCTGGTGATGGGAGACTTTTTGATGTACGTCGGCCTGTCCGGTCGCGCCAGAAACGGGACCCTCCAGAGAGGCATGCCCGCCATTGCCCTGTCCTGGAATAGCCATTGTTTCTCCGAAGATGGGCGGGACCATTCTATGAGGTAGCGCATTTGCGTCGCCTGGAAGTATCGTTTTAGGTCTGGCACGCCTAGTCCGCCGTCTGCCGTCCCCCGCGTGACCAGGTCTCGCCTCAGCCAAGGGCATTTACCGGCCCAAATGAACTGTTGTATCGTGTCTTGAAGCTTCTTAATCATGCCAAGAGGCGGGGCGACCGGAATGGTTTGAAAGAGGTATAGCACCTTGGGCAATAGGGACATTTTGACAGTCGCACAACGCCCGAGCCAGGAGAGTGGCTGCTGCCGCCATCTTAGAATATCTCCTTGAACACGCGTCAGGAGTTTTGAGTAATTGAGTTCGACCGTTTGCGCCGTTGCGGGCGTCAGGTCAATCCCCAAATATGACAGTGACAGTTGCGTGGTCAGCCCTCCCAACTGTAGCAGTCCTCTGTTGGCCAGGCGGGTGTTGCGCCCCAGGGGTAAAATCACGGACTTCCCGTTGTTCATTTTGAAGCCCGAGACCCTCCCGAACAGCTCCATCTCGTCCAGAAATGCCGGTATTGCTATCCTAGGGTTGTCCACGGCGACAAGGATGTCGTCTGCATAGAGGCTAATGGTTTGTTCCTCTCCCCCGAATTTGATGCCTGTGATGGATTGGTTGTCCCGTACGCGTTGGCCAAACGGTTCAATATAGATAGCGAACAGCAGCGGCGAGAGTGGGCATCCCTGCCTCGTGCCTCGTCTGATGTCAAACGCCCGGGAACCTATCCCGTTAACCCTGATCGTTGCCCGTGGTGACGCGTAACAGCTGGCCACCCAAGATCGAAACCTTTCACCCCTGCCGAACCTAGCCAGCGTCCTATCCAGATGTTTCCAGTCTACTCTGTCGAACGCTTTTTCTGCTTCGACCGAGAGAAGGGCTGCATCCGAGTCATTGAAATGGGCCTTATCGATGACGTGCATCAGGCTCTTGGTGTTATCAGCACATTGACGGTATGGTATAAAGCCTGCCTAATCCGGTTCAATTATGCCTGGAAGACAAGGGCCCAGTCTAGCAGCCAGAATTCAAGTAAAAAGTTTTAAGTCCAGGTTGAGCAGCGAAATCGGTCTGTAGGCCGCGCAGTGGGTCGCATCCTTGCCTGGTTTTGGCAGGACTATTACGTCCGCTTCCAGCATGTCGTGCGGAATAGAGCCGGGACCCTGAAAGGAGTTAAATAATTTGGTTAAGATAGGGGCTAGGAGGGGACAGAACGTCTTGTAGAATCCCACGGAGAATCCGTCCGGGCCTGGCGCTTTCAATGGTTTAAGGCGTGCTATCGCCAAAATCACTTCCTCAAGGCGTATAGGGGCATCCTAAGCTAAGGCATTCGCCTCGTTGAGGGCCGTGACCTTGGCGTCCTCCAGATACGCTATCCCTGCCCCATCGTCCAAGGTCGAATCAGCTGTGTATAGGGTGGCGTAGAATGCCCTGAACGCTTCTGCAATGCGTTCATCCTCTCGGACCTCCCTACCCCCCTCCGCGCGAATGACCGGGATCTTGGAGCGAACGATTTTTGCTTTAAGTTTGCTGGCCAGCAGTCGGCTAGTTCTGTCCCCTCCCACATAGTAAGTGTGGCAAAGGCGCAATGCCGCGTATTCCCCGCGGTCTAAGTCTAGGCTCGCGAGTTGTGCCCTGGCTGCCTTCAGTTGGCGCCAAATCCTGGAGGCCCCTGTCCGACAGTGCACTCTCTCGAGTTCCAGCACCTGCTCCGCAAGCACCTGGCGCCGTTCCTTCCGTTCTCGGTTGTCCGCTGCCGCGATCGCCATTAGTTCCCCTCGGACCACCGCTTTGAGCGCCCCCCAGACCGCTGTCATGGCCACCTCGCCTGTGTCATTGCGACTTAAACAGTCTGCGATGCTCTGGGAGAGCTGCTGTGCAACCCCTTTGCGGGAAAGCAAGTTTTCCCTAAGTCGCCATTTGCCCTTACGGGACTGTATACGTGGGACCATCAGGTGGAGCACCACCGTGTCGTGATCCGATAGGGCCGCCGGGACGACCTCCATGTCTTGGACCATGGGTGCCAGTTCTGCGGAGCCAAGGAAATAATCTATCCGGGCATACATGCGGTGCACATGTGAATAAAAGGTGTATCCTGGGGATGGAGGGTGTATCTCCCTCCAAGTGTCTAGGAACCCCCTATTGGCCAGCCATTGCCTCCCCTCGGTGGAGAGTGCCCCTGAGTCGCCAAACCTCTGGCCCAACCTGTCTGTCATGTTGTCCATTACCAAGTTTATGTCCCCGCCCACCACAGTGTACCTCGTGTCTGTGCCCATTACATCAGATAGCGCCCCCTTTAGGAAGACTTTCTGTTTGGTGTTGGGAGCGTAGATGGACCCCACTGTAATCGACAAGTCTCCCAGAAGGACCGTGTAGGCCTCTACCTTTTATTTCTGCCACCTTATCTCCCACCCGTCCTTTGAAGTGTCTCGTGAACAGTAGAGCCACCCCAGCTTTCTTCTCTGCAGTGGAAGAGTAAAACTGTAACGGGAAGGCCCTGGACCTCATACGGTGCCAATCTTTGGCTAGCAGATGTGTCTCCTGAAGCAAGCATATGGCTGCCCCAGAATTCTCTAGATAGGAGAGCACCGCCCTTCTCTTAATGGGGTTATTGAGCCCTTTGACATTCAGGGTGAGAACCTGGATGGACTCGTCAGTCATGGGGATGTGCGTGCCCTGTCTCTCTGTGTCGTGATATGAAGCTACCCCGTGTCACCTCGCCTGTTGCCTGTCTGAACCGAACACACTGGAACCCATCCACCCCACCCCACCCCATTTCCCCCCTTCCGCCCTCCCTCAACACTTCCCTCCCGAACTCCAACTTCAGCCTCCCCTTCAACCACCCTCCACCCGCACCCTCCTGCCCCCCCTTCCCCGACCCCAACGTTGAACCCCCAACTAGTGAACATTGTCCCAGGCCTATTCAGTCTCAGTTCAGGCCTGTGGTAGAGTTTTGAGTAAAGGGAAACTGTGGCAGTGGCGACCTCGAGGCCCCCCGTCCCGCCCCCCGTCACAGTGCTGCGGTGGTGCGAGTCAACACCCCCATCTGTGTTTCCTTAGAACCCAGTGGTCGTGTCTCTAGAAACCTCCTGTATCGCCGCCGCATGTTACTGTGCTATGGTCTCGGGATCCGGTTTAAGACCCTTCTTGGACGAGTGTCTGCGTCTCACCCTCTGCCAGCCATTTCTCGTTGTCTGTGGGGATCTCGACTGGGGTGGCTGTGTATCGGGGCCGTCGCCTGTAGCGTCCCCCTCGTAGGCAATGCCCAACAGGTCACACGCTTCCCGCAGGGACCAGAGTTGGTGGAGGGCCCCCTTCCATTTGAAAATGAGGCGAAAGATATGACCACAGGAGTACGGGATTTCTTTGTCCTGCAGGAAGGTTGTAGCCACCTTGAACGCCCGTCGCTTCTGTAGAGTGATCGCAGACAAATCTTGAAACAGCTCCACGGTGTGTCCCTGAAAGCGGAGGGGTTGATTCGGGCGCGCTGCCTTCAGAATGCGTTCTTATAGGGGGTAGTCGGGCAGGAAGGCCAGGATATCGGGTGGAGGAGCCGGCGCTCGGCGTGCAAGGCCCACTCTGTGGGCCCTGTCTATTCGGATCACGAAGTCCGCAGTTTCATCTAAAATGTCCCGAAACAAACATTGCAAGTAGGCCGTGACATCTTCCCCCTCCGACTTAGATGGCACGCCTCGGACCCGTATGTTATTGCGTCTGGAGCGATTCTCAAGGTCTTCTGTGTGCGTTTGCAGGTCCGTCTGTTGTTCATGGAGTCTGATAATTTCCTGCTGTAGGAGTTCCACCTCTTCGCTCCTGGCTTGCCCAGTGTTCTCAATCACCGCCACCCGTTCCCCGATGTCAACTACATCGCGACGCAGCTCCCTGTATTCCCCCGCCATGTCCTGCTTCAGGGTTTGGAAGTCTTCTCTAAGGGAGTTGAACAGGGACTCCATGAAAGATTTTGTAATAGGGGCTTCTCCCTCGTCCCGCTCCGTCTCCTTGAGCTGAGCTGACAGTGCCTTCTTGTCGGGGCTCTTCTCCCCCTTGGAGGTGCCTTTAGCCAGCATTTCGGGGATAGTTCGGCCCCCTCTGCGGTTCGCGGTTGACATGATCCTTCTCTCTTGTGGCCCCAGCGAGTCGCCCCTCGCCTGTTTCCTCCTTCAACGAGTCCACGATCTAAAGCGGGTCTGAACGGTAAGCGGAATATGCAGGAGGGGGGGGATCCGATGCGTCCCAGAGCCGGTCCCCTGAACATGGTGTGGTAAGTGCTCCCACTGCTTGCCGTTATGCTGCCTGCACTCTGGTCTCGTCTGTTGTTGAGGCGGGTCCGCTTAGCTGCGCCGGGTCAGGGTGCGGGCCCGCTCCCCGGTAGGCCCATTGCGGTGTCGGGAGTACATCAGGCGGTTCGCCCGCGTTCCCGACCCACTGCTCCGGTCTGGGCCTTGTGATGGGGCTGTCCGTCAGCTTTCTCGTCTGGCCTGCCCTTGTGCTGGGCCTGTGGGGCTGCCCCTTCCTTTCTTGGGCCCGCTGCTGCGCCGGGTCGAGCTACGCGTCAGCTCCTTCGGCCCGCTGCCGCCTCGCTGGGCGGCCTACCACCAAACATCGGGGGCTCGATTAATGCCCCCCGACCCCGCGGACTCGATGTCCGTCCCCCGATGCCGCTGTCTCCCAGTCTGTGTGGGCCTCTTAAAGATGCGGCCGCTTCAGGGCCTCAGATCTGCCCCGAGATGTTGCCGGCAGTTATGTAGCTGCGCGCCAAAAGGCCCCGGCTGCCGGGCCCCGCCAGGTCCCATGCCGGGGGCCCGAGTAGCTGCCCCCCGAGTCTAGGACCCTGGATGCCTCAGAGCCTCGCTCCTCACCTCCGTGTGGGGTACTCCCCGTCTCCTCCGGCAGCCGCTTCCTCCCCCGTCGGGCACCGTGCAGGCCCAGACCGGGGCCTCAGGTAGTGCTCCTTGTGGCCCGGCGCGGCCTCTCCTACCTCGGCTCTCCCACCGGCCGGCCCGTGTCTAGCTCACCGCACCTCCTCACTCGTTCCTCCGCCTGAGAGCGGAGTTCAGCCGCGCCGTGTAGCGATGTCGGTCGGCCCGCTGTGGGGAGTCAGGCCAGCCGTTGTCACTCGGCGGCCTCAGTCGCCATATTCTTCTCCCCGACCGGGGACGGCTCCCACCTCCGCCGAGGGTCCCCTCCTCCGTGATGAGCTGCGTGTAGCCTCGCTCAGGGCCCCCTCCGGGAATCCCCCGGAAGCAGGCAGCAGGAGGAGCGATTAGGGGGTGAAATAAGCGAGTGATAAGGCGTTATTGGGGGTTTGGGACGAGGAGCCTCTTCAGTGCACGTCCTCTCAGGCCGCCATCTTGGTAACGCCCCCCGCCTTACCCTTTTTTAAAGACAATGACACTAGTGGACTAAGAGGGAAGTCATTTGTCATGTGCATTCCATATGTGGCCTAGGTTGGTATTATACATGGGACAACATCATAGTCTATTACGTTAAACACGCAGGAACCGGACCTTCAACCACTTTTTGCGAATCAAATAACGTTTGCATACAGTAGGTCTAAGAATCTAAAAGAACTGCTAAAAAGACAAAAAACAAAAAGGGTTGAAATAACCTATAAAGGAATGCAAAGATGTGAAAACTGCATGCATTGCAACAACGTTATGGTTGGCCAAACCTTCACACATCCAATGACAGGAAAAAAGGTTTCACTGCTACACTCGAGTACTTGTGACACGAAAGGTGTGATTTATGGCATAAAATGTCCCTGTGGTAAATTATATATTGGGCAAACTGAGCGCAAATTCAAAATAAGAATCACTGAACATAAAAGCAACATTCGGCAAAAAAATTCAAAATGTACAGTAGCAACGCATTGGATGGAAGCAGGAAACAATATAGCACAACTCCGTTTCACCATATTAGAGGTGATTAAACCACTACCAGACATAGACACACATAAACATAGACTGAGGTCGGGGTATTTTTGGATTTATAAAATGGGTAGTTTACAACCTCAAGGACTGAATGACAGGATAGAATTATCCTGCTTTTTATGAACACATATTAGGAAAGCATTTACTGTACCCCTGCAGACTATAGATCATGCAACAGTTTAAGACACAGTCCCATTCCAAAATGGCCGACGCTTGTATGAACTTTTCTCACTGTAGCTTTTGTTTATGTGATTTTTATGCTTTACTTTTATTCCAGACACTTTTGCAACTAAAAGCGCCCACGCACCAATATTGTATTTCCAATTTTAAGAATTTTGGCTGCTCGTGAAATTACGTGAAAAATTTCATGTATGCACTATGATAACTAACCATTGATTATTAAGGTTTTATGTATGTGACATTGTTTTGTACACGTACTTATGATCAGATTACAGTTGTTTCAATATAATTTTATCGAGTGAGATCGCGGTCACATGATCGCGTTATAAGCCAACCAAACTACTTAAGACACAAGAGTGAATACTCCGGTTTGTCAGCGACATTCTGATTGGCGGAAAGATCGAGGCGCGAATTGCTTTGCATTTCCTGTAAGTTTCAATGGCAAACCGCTTCACGTTTTTCTTTTGATGTTTATCATTTAGTAGTTTAGCTTTCAAAACGTTAACACTTTATGGATTAGTAATTTGTGAACTTTCAATGTGGTTTATAGTGGCTTGATAAAACATTTGCAAGGAGCTATTTAACAATGAGAAAAAATGTGCTCGAACAAAGTTCAACAGAAGGAGTGGGTAACCATACAGGAAGTAGAATTAGTTGGTTTATTTTCGTTTATTTGTGAGTTCATTGCGTATTTAGTTGCAATAGATAATAATTTGATGTCTGAGGAACTTTTTTGTTTTCACTACACTTATCTCTCTGCTTATAAGCTACATGAAAACGTTGAAATGCCATGATGGAATTTGGTGTACAACATGTCAATTTTGGGGCATAATGTTGGATAGTGTGTATTGAATCACTAGGATATAGAACGATAAGTAAACATTGTAATGGTTATGACATATGCTTGAATATATGGCCGACGGCTCATTGTATTTCCTTGTTTTTCCCATACAGACCCCTGAGGAAGGGTCAATTAAGACCCGAAATGCATCGGGTAGATGTTGAATGTAAAAGTTTGAAGTCGCTACAGATAATTGATTTGCATTAATGAAGAACTGAAAATAATGAAACAAATAAATTTCTGATTGAAATTGAGATGAACTTTGAAAGAATTATTCATTGAACTGGAATAAGTTGGATAAAGACCTTATAGGTCCAAGTATAATTGTGCACACCACCACCTGCAAGTGGAAATTCCACTTTCTCTATATTTATGTTAAACACACAAGAACATTTTGAAAAGCACACATCCTGAACTCATGTATTTCAAAGTGTTCTCATATGTTATGAATTAAAAGGAGACAAGGTAAAATAAAATAAAAAGCCTGGGATCACGTAGTTTGGTCAAGCTGGGAGGCTGGGACTGATCCCATGTATTCTAGTTTCACATTGTACAATTCAGCTACTAGATGGCTATCCCTCCCTCTCGTTTTGCATCACAATTGAGTTCTCTGTCTTTAATTCTTGCCATATGAAGTTTGAACATGGGTGGCTGGCACACAGAAGCCACATGAAGGCTTTGCACATTTTGCGATCGAGGATCCAAGAGAGCTACGGGATGAGCCAGAGCCAGGCACCTTGCTCGAGCTTGGAGTGGCTTGCCAACTTCTATCCCAGTGTGGCAAAAGCATAGGAAGGATATGATTTGACCATGAACAAACAATCTGGTGAAGCAGGAGTTCCAACACTGCAGTGTAAGACTCCTTTTTTTTTTTTTATATATTTTATTGAACAAAAGCAGAGGTAGTGACAAGTTGACAGTATGAATATACAGCTTTGACATAAATCGAGTACATTACAGCAGTGTATCACAAGTACGATTACGGGGGGACCAGTTCTAGCCATTGCCATGTCAGTTGAAGGGGAAGTACAGAGTTCTCCTCTATAAATATTCCAATGTCCCCATTTCCTATCCCAAGTTCCAGGACACCCCCTGACCTTGTAGACCGTTTTTTCGGACACCATACATACATCCATTGCAGCGATCCACTTGATCAAAAGTGGTTTAGAAGGTGAACCCCAATGCATTGCTATCTCACGTTTCAGTAAGAGGAAGCCCAGAGCCGTCCATTGTCGTTCCATTACAGTGAGATCTGTGGGGTCCCACACATTGAGGAGTCCACATTTGGGAGTCAGGGGGACGGGTTTTCTTAGAGCATCGGTCAGTTTGCGAATAGCACGCTCTCAGAGGTCTTGAATCGTTGGGCATTCCCAGATAGTGTGGTAGAAGGTACCTTTCTGTCCGCAGTTACGGAGACAGAGGTCAGATGTGCGTCTACCAAGTTTGGCCAGGAGGGGGGCTGATATGTATGTTCTGTGTAGTATCTTTAATTGTATGAGTCTAAATCGGTGGTTGATAGCTGATTCGCGCGGGGACATTATTGCCGCCTGCCACTCGGCATCATCCATGGCCCCAATGTCGTTCTGCCATTTGTCTCGTAGGAGTTGGAAGGTGTTGGGCATGTTATTGCATAATTTACGGTAGGTATGGGATATCTCTTTGGCCTGTAGGGGTTCTGACAAGAGTCTGTCCTCAAGTGGCGAGGATTGTGGGAGAGAGGAGAGGTCAGGGATACTGGTGAGTATGGCATGTTTGATTTGGAGATAGCGGAAGGCTTCAGATTGGGCTAAGTCGTGTGTCTTTTGGAGCTCTGCGAATGTCAGTAGTGTGCCCTTCTGAAGTATGTCTCCTAAGGTAGAGATGCCAATTGTGTCCCACTTGTCAAAGCCCCGATAGTGGCAGAGGGAGCCCAATTTATGCGAGGTCCATAGTGGGGTGGATAATGTGAGAGTGTCAGCCCAGCCGAGTCGCCTGTTTGCACGGCGCCAGATGGATATCGTGAGACTCCTTGTTTTAAGGTCCATCACTTTCTCACTCCAGCACATTTTACCGAGTGGACTATGAGACTGCGTATTCTTTGCACCATGGCTAAAAGCAAACTATTGTTGGGTATATAGTCCTGTTTTCTTATCACATACGTACTACCACTGTTTAATTTGATTAAGTTCTGGCAATATTAAAAACAATGTGTTATGGTTCCATGGTTTCTATGTTGTCAATTACACAGCAATTGGGTGTGAATGGTTCTAGTAGAGAGACTCTGAGAGTATTCTCACCAAAGAAATGTCACTGGCCAGGCTTTTAGTACAGAGTTCAGAAACAGCATATTTTTGTAAATTAGTAAAAATGTGATTACACGTCAGGTATCATGGGGCAATGGCTAAAACATTCTCATTGTACCACATCTAGTGGTGGAAGTTGGGTGTTTGTGTCTGCCCAACACAGTGAATTGCACACTTTGTTGGGGTTTCTTTGTCAAGGACTTTTTTAGAGCACTCACTACCTTAACTGAGTTCGTTTTTGCGCACTCCTAATCTTTATAGGTAAGAGACTATTGGCTTAAGGAGATCGTAAGGTCTAATGTACTATTTCATTCCAATTCAGTAATCAAGGTAATTCCTTTGTATGCTTGACTCACCAAAGGTTTTGATAGCATTCGGAGTAATCTTACTCCAAGGTGCTGCAGAAGAATGGCAACATAGAATATGAAAATCAGACTCAAATACTTGGTAGTCAGACCTATCCCACCTTTGTCCCTTAGATGTTAGTCCATCTCCTGTATAGCTACTCCAGGACAGTGAAGTAAACCTAGGACCAGGGGAAAAGGGGGGTGGAAATAAAAGATAGAATCCTCTTCCCATCAGGTCGGATGGTAGAAGACCTTGACTGGACTCTTGGGACTACAAGAGGCATTTTGACAGATAGGCTTAAACCAATAACCTGTTAAGACACAGAGCGAGAGACTACGAGCTCAATTGATATTTCAGGGGGTCGCCTGTTGTTCCGCCAGAGAGATGGAGAAGATGACTCTATCCCCCTGGTGGAGGGACCGCCAGCTGAATTTATAAACGACTGCCAAGGTGGCAGTCATTTATAAAGCATTGACAGGAACCATTGTTACAGTGGTTCCTGTCAATGCTCTTTGCTGTTTGGTGCAAGGCTCCGGGTACATAACAGAGCCCTGCTCCAAACAGTTAATTTTTTTATTTTCAAAAACAAAATCCTAAAACAGGATTTATTTTTGAAAATATAAAAGAAAATGCCCCCTTCGCCATAGGAGTCATCTCCCATGGTGATGGAGGCATTTCTCCTTTTTTACTGTCCCTTACCACCAGGGTTTGCCTGGTGGTCAACAACAGTAAATAAAGGGCTATATTTTCACCCTTCCTAATTGGGTGGACCGACAGATAGATATTTCTCAAATGGCCCCTGCTCTGTTGGGCTGTTGAAGAGATTTGACTTTATGGTGATGGAGTAGTCACCCCTGCAGCCAAACCTATGTTCCGCCCACATCTAAATAAGGCAGATAGACCATTATCTTGGCAGGAAGCATACTCCTTCGCCATTGCGATGGAGTATGCTTACCACCAAGATATAAATGTGTCCTTAGTATTGTACCAGGCATAACAGAACTGATGCAACAATACATATACAAGAATTACCGCCAGGCTTTGCCTGGTGGTAACCGACAGTAAACAAATAGCTATTTTTACGCCCATCCTAATTGGGTGGGCAGATATATAGCCTTTCCTTGGACGGCCCTTACTCCATCAGGTCATCGGAGAGGTTTGGCTTTGCGGTGATGGAGTAATCACTGCTGTAGCCAAACCTATTGTTTGTTAGCATCTAAATCGGGCAGGTGAACCATTATCTTGGTGGTAAGCATATTCCGTCGCCATTGCGACGGAATATGCTTACTGCCAAGATATAAATCATGCCCCAAGTATTGTATCATGCATAATGAAACAAATACAACAATACATACACAAGTCTTGGTGCCTGATTTAGAGTTTAGTGGAGAGGGTACTCTGGTGCAGACAGACAGAATACCCTGTCCACCAAACCTTTGGAGAGTGGCATTAACTACCTGCTATATTTAAGGTGGACGGTGTAATGTCCTTTTTTACTGTCCTCAACACAAGGTAAATTGTGGCATTAAGGGACAGAAAAAAACATTATTGGCCCCCACACCCTTGAAGAAATAAATGTTTATGTTTTTCAGAAACAATGTCCCAATTTGGGAGTTTGCTTCTGAAATACAAAAAAAAGTGTAAATGTTGGTGGAAAGCTGTCAAAATCGACATCTGACCACCAAATGTTTTGTACTTTGCAGGGTGCCACCAGGGCAACAGTTGCTTTTAAGGTACGAGATGACCACTAGGCTGGTGGTCATTTTTAAATTTGGCAAATGGTAGGCTGTCACGGTGGCAGAGGCAATGTCTTTCCCCACATTAACGGACAGAGCTCCATCCAAGGAACTCTAAATCAAGCCCTTTGCGGCTTACTCAGTGACCTGCAGAGTCTCACTGTAACTAGCACCCAGACAAACTGGGAAACTAGCCAGAAAAACATATATGGACAAACTGTTCAAAAAGTGGCAGGATGGGTACGGCTGGATATTCAAGATAGGATGCAGGAGTGAATACAATGGTATAACAAATATAGAGAAACAATTAAGATTTTGTAGATCGCAGCGCTTCTCAACCCAATTAACCTAGGAACCCAGGTGCTGTATATATCAAATTCACAATAATGTCTGAGGGATCATAACATTTAACATATAATAAATTTACTATCCACAAAACTATACCTAAAAATATTTGTATTCTTTGTCCAAATATATTAATACTCATTGCAAATACAAACATTAAAAGGAGTCTCAATCTGAAATGTCTCCAATACTCACAGAGATTATACTCCTTCTGATTTTAGTATAATTCCTTCTTCTTTTTCATACATATCTACAGACTTGCATATATATTCTCATTGCAGTTGTTCCAACATATCTTTGCATCTCAAACTTGTCTTTCCTTTAAACTTTGCAATACTAGATCATATGCCCTTTATTGTACATATTCATTGACATATGTTTGTTGTCTTTGTGATAATTCCAAAATTTCTTAAACCCCACAGCAAACACATGTTTTGGATATTCAAGCGTTTCCTTAGGGCTAAACTTGAATGCAAAGGAATACAAAGGGGAAGGCAAAAAAACAGAAAAAGAAAAACACAATTAAACATGAGATAATAAGCACTTTAAAGTACATATCAATAATAATGATTTCACTCAAAATGTGCAAAAGTAGTGCATTTTAGAAGTGTTCCAACAATCATATCTATATAAATAATAATCCACAATTATTTTCAAGTTTTTGACACAGTAATACCCTTACCTGATAGAAATATATACGGTTCCCCTTTAATTTATCCTGTTATAGGTAAGATAGCAACTACTTATATTACAAAACATTCTAACAGTAGTCAAAGGTTGATTCATTGCATTAGTTCAAGTTACCCTAACTCTCTTCTAGCCAAACAGAAACCCCATTTAGATAATTTTATAACGCCACTGATATATTAATATTTAACCCATACATAATGTATTTTATAACTATGTAACACAACTAATATTTTAAAGTACTGAATCGTATGAAAAATAAATGTTGATCTAAAAAACAAAATACAACAAAAAATAACAACAAAACAAAATAAAGAACAATAAAATAACTTTAAACAATCTACAATGAAGTAAATTATAAGTAAGTAACCTGACTCCAAACTAAGAACATTAAAAAAGAAACGAAAAACAATACAAACACACTAACTAAAATCCTACAAACATTGGGGAACATACATACAGTGTTGGGGTGCTGGCGCAGGGGTTAAGATTTACAGCTTCAACTGCATTTTAACAAACATATAGAAAAACTGCAAGCACTCAATTTTACATTTTATTGAGATACACAACAATACTCAATTCTGTTGAACACCACATAGTGCATATTGTGGCATTTGAAATGTATTCAAGCCTAAACAGGGTAAGTCAAATACACACCATAAATTAACCTGATCTCATCCTCTGGTAGCTTAGCTAGTAGCAGACAGGCTTAACTTAAGAGGCAATGTGTAAAGTATTGTGCAACACTTGAAACAGTAACACAGTGAAAACACCACAAAAAGACTCCACACCAAGTTAGAAAAATAGGTTTTATTTTTATGAACAAATCTAGACCAAAATGACAAAAATCCAGCCAAGTGGGGCTATCTGGTTGCACTAGACCGCAGTACATCTAAAAGTTCAGGCCGACCGTGATGGAGCATGGATCGGATACAGGGACCAGCCTTTGCCTGCTGAAAAGTACCTTAGATGCATTGTCAACAGACCTGAGATGCAGGAAGCAAAGAGACGATGCATAGTCGTCAAACCGTAGGATTGAAGGTGATATGTTGGTACCGAACCGCTCAAAGTTGGATATGCAACAGAACTGGAGTCGAGAAGCAGGAAGCAAGGAGGTGATGCATCATTGTCGAACTTCGGAGATGAAGGTGATGTGCCAGCGCCAAGTCGCGTAGAGTCGAAGATGCATCGGAAACTGGAGACGATGCGATGTGCATTCGGCAATGCAATGTCCATGGTCCGTGCAGCAGCAGTGAGGTGTTGGCATCGAGGGAGATGCTCCTGTTCCAATTGATGCAACGTCGTCAATGTATGAATTCTAGCAGTTGCAGCAATTTATACTCACTTCCAAGGGTCCAGAATTTAATTGGCATCACTTGGCAGCAAGCAAAGTCCAGGTGCTGTTGCCGGTTGATGAAAAGTCTTAGTTGTCTCGGAGACTTAGAGCAGGGGTCAAGCCAGCATGCCCTTGAGGTCACTCTGGGTTCATATGAAATTAGTCCAGTCCTCCCTTAGCAGGGCAGAGGGTAGCACGCATGCAGGGCAGCACAGCAGAGTGGCAGTTCTTCCAGAGCAGCAGTCCAGCAGAGTGGCATTGTAGGAGCACAGCAGTCCTTCCTCCTGGCAGAGTTCTTCACAGGGGCAGTAGTGTACTGATTTCGTGGGGTCAGGGACCCAGTACTCAAACCCAGTTGTGCCTTTGACGTGGGAGTGATTTCCATGAGGGGATTTGAAGTGCACATAGGTTCTCTCTCCCTGCTTTGGCTCCAGACTCACTCCAGGGGGCTATGCAGCCCTTTGTGTGGGGACAGGATACAGCCTATTTAGGTGTATTTTTCAGCTCCTTCCTCCCATCCTGCCCAGGTTGACCCATCAGGATGTGGATGGCCACTCAGTCACGTCTAAACTCTCTTTGTGTGCAGCTGCCTAGAGGAAATGCACAAAGTCCAGGTGTCACCCACCCCAGAAGTGTATTGGAGACGGGCTGCGGGCACACAAGGTTAAGAACAGAAAAATGCCATCTTTCTAGAAGTGAAAAGATAACGCAGCAGCGTTTGCACTCGGTGATCAAACTTATCAATTATTCAATAGAATCACTTACACAATATTCTAGTACATTGCGTGCAAAAGGTTAAAAGGTTCTGCTAGACCTTTAGGCTATAAGCAAAATGGGCATCCGGGAAATTTCCCAGGAACCTGATGCACTGCATCAATCACTCTGATGAGTGTAAACAATAACTTTAAATGCAAAGAATTACTATATTAGCACAACCTTAAACAATAGTACACAACTGTGAACACTCTTTTTAACATTCAGTTAAATTTCATAGACGTCAGCATTCTGAGTTACTTGCTCAATAGTTGTTTATTGAGAGTTTTCCATGAGCTTGTTGAATATTCACAAAGTCACGTAATGAGGAATCATTTTCAATTATACGTCCCAATGCATTTCGGGCTGAACAAACTGCCCTTCATCAGGGGAATCTATGAAATAACGATAATGCATATTACTGAACAATATTGGCAGTATTTACACGGCTACTCATTCAGTGGGGGCAGGTATTGTTACTTAATAAAGAGCTCAACAATAGAAATAAATACCTGGGTGTATAGTAGAGTAGAGCAACCCTTTCGAAGCAGAAAATTAGTACCAAGAAACCGATCGCAAACACCCATGTGCAATGGAGAAAACAAGCAGTGACAAGGACAAGTGTGGAAGGAATCAGGAAAGCGTGGTGTACAAGAACCGAAGTACGTGTGCTAGTCACGGATACAGGAATACTGCGTGGGTGGATCTTTCTAGAAGTGGCATTTGTAAAAGGGTAATGATAAATTCAACTTTAGCAGTAAAGAGGATTTATCATCACCATTCCAGTGATCTGAAAAATGACAGATCAACTACTTCTCAATCAGTAATTACAGCTGAAGGGTTTAATAGGGTGATGGGTAGGCCTCACAGTAGTGAAAAACGAATTTGGGTGATTTTTTCTACCTGGGGCATGCAAGTTACCTTCGGGGTGACACATATGTAATAAAAGGGGAGTTTAAGATTTGGCAAAGGGTTTTAAATGCCAAGTCAAGATCACAGTGTGAACTGCACACCCAAGCTCTGCATTGACAGGCCTGACACATATTTGTGTGGGTGGCATAAGCAGTGCTGCAGTCCCACTAGTATCATTCAAGTTAGAAGCCCTGGAAAAATGTGATACATTCTACTATGGACTTATAGATAAATCAGATATGCCAATTGTGGATAAGTCATGCAAACCGTGTTTTAGGAGAGCGGCACATGCACTTTAACACTGGTTGGCATTGGTAAAGTGCTTAGATTCCTAAGGCCAACAAACAAAATTCAGCAAAGGCAGAGGCAAGCAGGCAAAACGTTTAGGGTTAGACCGCCCTAAGGCTAACAGGTCTAACAGGTACTGCTTAAACACCCACTGATACAGCAAAACAGCAACATGTGCTTCATCCTTTCATATACATAATTATATCAAAATAGGATAACATTTTAAAATGTATTAAGTGCACCAAATACCAAGAGCATGCAAATGTGACCAACACTACCAAATAAACGTGACACAACAATCCATGTAAAAAATATAAAAAATGAAAGACCGGTTGAAAAGCATGAATTTGTTGAATTTTTAGAATAAATTGACTTGTGGAATTTGTGTTATAGTTAAAAAAAAATAAAAACGTAGTTTCTATAGTTCTTACATTTGAAGGGCCAGACATGTCAGGTTTACTTATTACCTCTAGTCTAACACACATTAGAGAAAGTGCAAAGTGCATAACCCCAATTCAATACACTTTGGAGAAAGTGCATGTATTTGGAGTTCAGGTTAATTACACTTAAATATTATAAGTACCAGTTATTTAAGAAATTAAATTATAAAGTTTGAACAATCTTAAAATCATGAATATATCCTAAAATGGGACAAACACTAAAATATTTTTCACAAATGTAATAATTTAACAAAATTATTAAAGAGTAAAACTAATAAAAATATTTTTAAAAGAGCCTTCAAACTTACCCCTACAATACACAAACCCAATTTTTTGTTTGTTAATTTTACATATTTTGATTACTAATGAATTATTAATTTTAGAAAACTACACGCACAGCCCCCAAATAAACCTCATGTCATTCAAATAGCTAACAATTCTTTAAATAATCTATATAAATATTTTATTCAATTTTATTATTAATGTCATATACAACTGATTAATTTTCCTTTAAAAATGTACATAAATCATACATTAATCAATTAATATGAATTTATGTAGATAGTTTAAAAATCTACCCACATACTCCAATAAATCTCACAACCCAAAATAATGTTAATCAATTACCATTAATTAATATAGAATTAACAAACCACTACCTACCCAACCCCGAATAAATACAACAACCTAAAAATATATATTTTTGTAACATATTTTTAAACAGGAACTTATTAAATACATAACAACATTTTACCATTAAATATAGTAAAATAAAAGCCTAATACAATGCAATAAAACAGAATAATAAGAAACAATATTAAAACAGTGAAAAAATGACTTGCCTATATTGGTGCACAATATTTTTATAGTCACAATATTCTGACCAAGAAATCATGGTCAAACAGTATTTTTTAGTCAATATTTAGTTCGAATGCCTGTGTTTTTATATCCTGCCACTAGGTATTAGAGAGATATGCCGCTGTAGCAGACTGACCAGTTTTAAACTATTAGTAGCCTTTCAAGATGAGGATCACATGTTCTTCCTTGCGCCTGTTCACACTGCATAGTCTAGATTTTTTTTTATTGCTGACCTTTTTGTATGTCTTTGCTAAGAATTCACAGAATCCCTTTATCTTTTTAAGTTTGTCTGTGTGGTGGCTATATGCCTTCTAGATTGTACAGTTAGATGAAGTAAAAACAAAGCAAAGCGCATACAACCTTACTGAATGACTAGGTAAAGAACCTCTATTGAATTTTATGATCCCCAAACATATAGAGCACATATAATTTACTACACCTTACACCCCGAACTAAAATTCAGAATTAGCTGCACCTAATTGTAAAACTCAAATTAGTTAAGAGGGAGAGTTGATGATAGTAGGAGAGAGGAGTCTGGAACTGAGTCGGGGGAATCTTGGTAGAATGCAAAAAGAGATTTAAGTTAATCTTTTCTTATCCGCAGTTCCTTCAGATGTAGTGTAATATTCCTCGATTGCGACCACAAGCTCAAAGAAGTAGCTTTTCTCCCACCCTTTTCTAATTATTTCACAAATCAAATGCCCCAGGAAACTTGCTGTTTCTGAGGTAATGATGGGAGATGGTACAAAAATGTTGGTACAAAATTCTGTGGTTTTACAAAAACTTGTCTCTCTCGCTCAAAATCTACCTCTGCTTCATAAGACTGAGGAAAGTAATTTTTCTCTTTTGATTTCCGACACTGATTCCATAATTCAGCATCAGCTCTTTCTTTTCTTTGTTTTGCTAATCTTTATCCGGCATATGCCATAAAAGTAGAAAACACAGTATATACAACGCTTAAAGTATGAGCACATAATTTAAAATATTTAAAAATATGTGGTCGACAGATTATATAATGAATTTCAACAAAATCAATACAAAAGAAATCAGCACACAATTAAATACCTAGATCTTCATATAATTTTCTGGTTGTTAATTCTACTCTTATGAAATTTATCACAACATAACAAGTATCTACTGTGCGGAGGTGCTGTTAAAAACACCATGTCGGCTTTATATTGTCTAAGATTATCTCTTCGTAGGAATGGGACCAGAAAGGAGGTAGGGTGCTGAATAAAGTGGACAGATCAATGTAAAATGAGTTGTTAATTGTTTAGAAAAATTTTCAAACTGGCGTGGAGGAAAATCATGTTGCCAGATTCCCTGCAAGGGAAAACGTACCTTAAAGTGCACCGTACGTAATCTAAGAGTAAGATGAAAACTGTAAGTGGTCGTTCTCAATCCATTCTAAATAAGGTTCCATCCCACTTGTAGTTGACACTGGGGAATATATAGTTATTGCCTCCTTGAACTGGGCCCTCTCCAACCGCGGCTTCATACTATAATCAAAGTATCACTGTTTGACTGTATCTTTATAGCTAGAGGTTATTGATTACGGATTGTTATACAATACCCGGATGCCTATCGACTCAAAGGTTTTAAATAGGTAAACCAAGGTATCCGCTCCACATTATCGAGTGTGAGGCAATCACCACCAAGAAAAGTTGTAACTAATCTCACCTTCTTTTTACCCCAACTCTTAATCCATAGCATCAATGGTGCTAGCCATATTATATCTTCCAGGTATGTTAGCCCTAATTCCTTGTGGCAAAGTAAAGTGGCAGTACCTCTAGATTCTGAAATAGTCTGCAAATGAAACTATTTTCAACCCGTTGAAGGTCCCGCATGTTGCTATGGCCCCACGGGCCTGCTCCATATGTTCCTGCTGAGATGCACTTATATTTATTAATCCATCCATTTCACTGTTCAATAAAGCTAACATATCCACACTTGCAGGTTCCGCTAAAGAGATAATCAAAGGAGGCATGTAGCGAAATAGTCAGGGTTCTCTATGTGCATGATAACAACCCGTTCTCATCCTTCTTACTGTTTCTAGGCTCTGTAGACACTTGTGTAATATTGCAGGGAAAAAAGTTACATGCATTCTCTGGGACCTCAATTAATATATTTGTGGTACTTTGGTGTTCAACTGCTTACACTTGGGTTTTGAGGCGTTAGTATTTCCTTAGTAGAATAATACAATGTTTACCTTTAGATTCAGATGGTGCAGTTTTGTGGAAATAAGTCCGGCCTTATTCAGGTATCTGGCTTATGCCTTTCTTACATATCTTTCAATGGTCAGAAATCAAGATAGTTCTTGATCTTCAATGCTGGAATACATGTCATTCTCTGTATATTATCTGTACTATTGGATATGGGTTTCTCACAGCTGAATTTAATTCCATCATTGCTATGCCTGCCTCTGACTTAGTACTGTCACCGTTGTCTTCCATCTCTGAACTAATGTCACATTGGTAACATACTGAGGCCCCCATCAGGAAGGGCCTAGTAAATGGGCTGGATTTTTCCCACACCATGGATTACCGATAATAGGAGTACTGATAACTGTGGATGGGGAAAATCCTGGCCATTACAAGCACGAACCTGACTGCCCACTAAGTGATTACTTACTGGGGGGAATTGATGATTCTCGATCTGATTCCCAGGTAATTTCTCATTACCCCCATGCATTCACATTGAGATTTCGATTGGTTTCAGCAGCTGGAATCTCCAGCTGAAAATAAAAAGATCTGGTGATCCCACAGACTTCATTATTCGGATGGGGTGGTAACCTTTGCTATCGGGTCCCGGTGGTGTGATTATCGCTGAGGTGAACACTGTTTGTTCGTGTCACCCAAGGAATTTAGAAAGACTGTGTGATTCAAGCCACGCTTCTTTGGATACTTCCCCTATTCGAGTGGACACATTGTATATATAAGGTATTACTTCCAGTACCTGGGCAAAGATAGTGATTCCCGCCCCACCCCTGTGGGTGGTCCTGTGGACTAGCCGGCCATTCCGGCCCTAGGCTTGGCCAGGGCCCTCAAGATTAGAGTACCCATGTCCTGATGAAGCCTACATCATCTGGCTGAAACGCGACCGCGACTGCGTCAACACCTTTTGTTTTGAATGGAGTCCCCTGTTACAACTTAAGAAAGATTTGATTTTTGTCTGATATGCACCTATACAAATAGAGATTGGGTAGATGTTCTAACCCCCTGGTGCTTTTCTTTTGGGACTACCACTTTGTTGTGCACTCCAGTATAAATCAAGAGGAGGCACTTACTTTAATTGGTGTATATATATTCTTATATATCTTTTGAATTTAGGATACAGATAAATGTTTGTTTATATTGTAAATGTTTTGTATATTTGTATATGATGTATATGTGATATTTTGTATATAGATTGTTGGTTGTTGTGCCTCCCTAGATGTCCGCTCATTTGTGTGTATATGAATTAGCCTATATATTTTTCCAATGTTTAATTTGTGACTCACAAGATAATTAGATGTTTCTTGTTTGAAAATTAAAAAAGGATTGATCCCTTCAGTACCCTTTGTTGCTACTTCTTCATCCTTGGATGTCTCCTGCTCAGGTACGGGAGGGTTAAGTGGGCAGAACCCCTAACCATTTTTTGCTAGTATAAAAATGAAGTGGCAACTTGTAATAAGGGCCTGAGCGCGCTGTATGTTTGCCATTGATGCGACCTACCAGTGCATCCAACTTACCACTTGTCCTAACTGCTACCTCAGAGATCCGAGATGGATTATCAGTAGTCTGTGCATTCATTCGCAGCATGGAGTACCTATATTGACATCATGACCCGTAGAGACAGCCCGGCTAGCAGTAAAGCAGTAGCAGTTGAGTAAATCAGTGAACATTTCTTGGTGAGCTGTAAGTGTGCTCTTCTGTGTGCATGGGTACTCATATCTCTATTTTTATTTGTCCATTTGCACATGACTGTCGAGTTTGTTTGCATGAGTGTCTGCCTTTTGTTGTGTTTTATGTGTGTTTTTCGAATCTGTTAATATAGCCTTATAGCCCGCCGTAGAGGGCTATACCGGCTATTAAAGGCCCTCTCCAGCGTTAAAGTCCCGAGCTGAAGGTGAGGTCTTTAATAGCCGGTATAGCCCAGCTACGAAGGGCTATAAGGCTATTAGAACATTCTGCCACTAGAGGGCAAAATGTTCTAACAAAAAAAGAACAAAGCCTTATGGGAGCGTGAGGGGATTGAAAATTAAAAAAGGATTGATCCCTTCAGTACCCTTTGTTGCTATTTCTTCATCCTTGGATGTCTCCTGCTCAGGTACGGGAGGGTTAAGTGGGAAGAACCCCTAACCATTTTTTGCTAGTGTAAAAATGAAGTGGCAACTTGTAATAAAGGCCTGAGCGCGATTTATGTTTGCCATTGATGCGACCTACCAGTGCATCCAACTTACCACTTGTCCTAACTGCTACCTCAGAGATCCGAGATGGATTATCAGTAGTCTGTGCATCCATTCGCAGCATGGAGTACCTATATTGACATCATGACCCGTAGAGACAGCCCGGCTAGCAGTAAAGCAGTAGCAGTTGAGTAAATCAGTGAACATTTCTTGGTGAGCTGTAAGTGTGCTCTTCTGTGTGCATGGGTACTCATATCTCTATTTTTATTTGTCCATTTGCACATGACTGTCGAGTTTGTTTGCATGAGTGTCTGCCTTTTGTTGTGTTTTATGTGTGTTTTTCGAATCTGTTAATATAGCCTTATAGCCCGCCGTAGAGGGCTATACCGGCTATTAAAGGCCCTCTCCAGCGTTAAAGTCCCGAGCCGAAGGTGAGGTCCTTTAACAAGGAAGAGGGACTTTAATAGCCGGTATAGCCCAGCTACGAAGGGCTATAAGGCTATTAGAACATTCTGCCACTAGAGGGCAAAATGTTCTAACAAAAAAAGAACAAAGCCTTTTGGGAGCGTGAGGGGATTGGAATCCCCTCAGGCTCCCTGAAGCCTTTGTTCACAGCCAGAGCTGTGAACAAAGAAGCATTGGAATGTTGGAGCCCCAGGCTTATACCAGCAATTATAAGCCCAGAGCACTCCATTGTTTTCAATGGAGCTCCCAACATTCCAATGTTCTAATATGTATTCATGGGCCACAATGTTTGATGGCATTTGTGTATAAGTGTCTGTATGCCTTGTTATGAGTCTTATTGGCTTTGCCAATGCTTATTTTTCTTGGATTTAAGATTCGGATTTCAAGTTTCTATATTTGAAGTATTGCAGTGACCTATGTGCAAGTGAATTACAAAATAATCTTATAGTAAGTAAACAAACCTGTTTCACAGCAAGATCATCACTTAGGGCCTGATTCACAAACTTTTTTCTCTGTTTCTTAAGCACAAACAGCACCACTGCAAACGAAATTCCGCATCCCGATTCACGGAATAGCTGATCGAATTTTATGTTGGTAAAATGATCTCGGGAAAGTGAAAAATCCTGCCTGGTGTCTTTATCAGAACAGATGCACTTGCAGATAAAGCATTAGAAACTCACTGTATATTTCTTGGTGGGGCACGGCACTTTGCAGAAATAGTTGAATATTCCCAAACTAAGGGCCTGATTTCGAGTCTGCCGGTCTTCTGACCTCCAGACTCGTGGTGGCGGTCCACCTTCCACCATATAACGACTTCGAAAGTTGTTGTGACGTAGTACCACAGACTGCGCCAGGGACTAGTTGTTCCCTGGCGGTGGCGCATCTGCGCCACAATGTGAGATACTCAGCGAAACTGGCGCAGTCCGCTAAGCATATTACAAGTTCCACCACAGCCAGCCATTTCATGGCGGGGGGCTGGCGGTGGAGGAGCAAAGAAGGCCCTACAGAGCCCCTATTCCCCCCCGCCACGTGGATACATTCAGAGAGGGGACGTGGGGGGCACACACCTTTCTGTATACCCCCAAAGTTCCAGCAAGGCATGGATGTCACCGTCCATGCCGTGCTGGAACTTTTATGCCATTCCCATTGCGGTGCCTGTTTTTCAGGCACCGCCATGGGAAAGGCGAAGGACCAGCCGTACACTAGTTCAACTCGTAATATGGCAGGCGTTCCTTGCGCTGGTTTGGTGCAGCTTTGCCGACAGAGAGCTGGGGCAACTGTGCCCAACTCGTAACCAGCTCCTATGGCTTTCAAAGTCTTAATGCGGCGAACGGTGGATCACCACCGCGAGTTTGGCTTTCGGAAGACCACCTGACTCGAAATCAGGCCCTAAGTTTCTGTTCTCTGTTTCCTTAGTTTCCTTCTAGAAATGTACATTTATGTTCTCCTCTGAAAGGGAAGATAAAACCTCGATATTTAGTGGGGAGTGGGGTGGCAGGGCATTTTCTACACTTGGGGGCTTCTTGGGGTGGAGTCTATCGGGTTCCAGACGTTGAGTGTGCTAATGCATATTAGTGTAGTTGGCTGGATGGCTTGGTGAGTTCCCGGAATATAAGATGATTTGTAGGTTTAAATTTTGAATCGGGGAGGCGGGTAAAATGAGTACCATTACATTGTCTTTTTGAAACAGCATTACATTGTAATGTTTCGAAATATCAGAAGTATATGAAGTGCTATTTAAAAAGTTATTATTTATTCATATTTAATATTTTAGGGGAGCAGATTTCGGACTTTTCACTTATGGCCTTGTAAACCAGTCCTAATTTTCCATTTTTGAGCCATGCTCATATGAAGGAAAAGCACATTGGATTTCTGACTATTTAATGGTGCAGATATTTAATTCCTTCTCCATATCGTGCTGTACAAGGAGGCTAACTTTACGTTTTGCATTCTAATACTGCATCATTGTAACCAAGTGTGCTTAAAAATCATTTAGTGTGAAATTGGAGGGTAATCGGCTGTTGGTGTTCTCCAATAGCACATACCCACGGGAGTGTGCAGATGGTGAATCTGGGTGTTACAAAGGGACCAATCACTAATTACATGCATGGGTGTAACGGACAAAATAGAACTGCTCCTCGTCTAAGGTTTAACCAACGTCCCAGAGGTCCTAGTGCCTTACTGCCTTCCTTTATAGGAAAAACACGCTTTAACAGATGCATTTCTTTTTTCCTCGTATTTTTAAATGCATCCAAAAATGTTGGACATTTGTTGCTTTTAATGTGAGCAGAATCACAAACGTATTTCCTTTCACTGGTGTTTATGTTGAGTCATCGTCGAGGCATGCCCATCTGCACAAAGCGAGCAATAAACAGCCTCTGATGTACACAGACGCTCAGAGGTTACATATTACCATCATTATTAAAGCCTGTATATATGTCTAAATTGTCTAAATCATTTTGAACCCTTTTTCCCATTGTGTATTTTTGTGTGTCTCTTCATAGACTGGAACAGAAGGATGTGCTTTTTTGATCCACTTCTGGTCAACTTTAGCACCAGACAAAGGTTAATTGGTCACCTTTCCAGCTTCCCGTATATACTCATCCGGATATGTCTTTTCTAACTTTGTTAACCGAATCTCTGATCATAGTTGACCACCTCTAAGAAACTGGGGGCCTTATTTATGAAGGCCTTGCGCCGCCGATGCGCCACTTTTAAAATGGGAAAAAGTGACGCACCGGCGGCGCAAGGCCTTCATAAATTAGGCCCTGGGATTTTAGCGACTGAAGTCATTATGGCCTTCTAATTTGTTGGATGGTAGCAACTAAACATCGGCTGTTATGCAATTAAATATATGACAGCCCTGATACTATTTGAAGGTTGAGTTTAATGGGTATACAACTAAAGAGACTTTTGTCACTTGATGTTCTTCCTTCATTTGCACCTTTCAAGGCCTGCTTTGCTGTCAGATCTTTCTGACCATTTTTCGTGTATGCCAAACGTCAGACAAATGTTGCTAATGTTCTTGATTCGTATTCTTTTTTTTTGTAAGGTTTTCAAAAATTTCTGATCACGAACCTTTGGAAAACCTCAGATCAGTATTACATGGTTGTCATTAACATCTTTTCTCTTTTAAATGCTTTTTGCTGAGCGCATAAAAACGTACTGTTAGAGACGATTAGGATGCATCGCCATTCAATATGGCGGCTGCGCCTGCTGCACGTTTGCCACGTAAAATCTGTGGTATGGCGTATGCACGTGTATACCTCATGGTGTTTGAGCCTTTTTTCAAATTTACAGTTCTAACTTGGCGAATAGCTTTGTCAGAATGGTATTTTAAAATTGAAAATAGACGAATAAGAAGTGGCGAGTGGCCCTGCGGCGTCAGTAGTACTTTCCAACACACACGCATGCACGCGCTCTCTCCCCCTGCCCTCCCCCATTGGCTGTTCCTTGGGGAATATTTCTGCCATTAAGAGTTGAAATATTGCAATCTACATACCCATCCCAAAGTCAAGTGCAACTGCCAGCTAAAAAAATCATTGGGTATGACAGGACTTGGACTAACGGTTACTCTGCATTTCACCCAACTGAACTACCCTCCATTCTTAGTCACCAGAAACTCTGTCTTGCATGGATGTATTGCTGAGTGATATATAGCAAGCGTGAGTATGCCTGTATGTAGTGAGTGGCAAATCTGAGCATGGTTTTAGGTTTATGAAGTTTTGGATGTCTAATCTGGGAATGCCTTGATGGTAACTAAGTGATGGGTCGTAAATATCAGCAACCCTTGATAATTACAAAGTGATTTGTGACAGATTTGATCAGTCGCTGAAAATTGTTGAATGATGGATGGAGTACATATGTTAAGGACTTTGCACATTTATGTTTTTGCGCATTCTTAATGTGTAGAATGTGGTTTGAAACTCCATTACACATGTGCGCATTGACATTTACACACTGATATAGCACCATGGTTTAAAAAGAAAATTCATATAATGAGTAGAAGTGTGTTTTCCTACCTAACTAGGCCTCAATTTGGGGCTAGCAGCCATCCTGATCAAAAGACATGTCACCTGCACATTTCACTGTTTGTTATTTCTGCAGCACACAGTCAAGCAGAGTCATACTTGTTTATTTCCATTGTCATTGTTCGTTCTGTTCTCAATTAATCTCCTGAGCTTGGTCAAAAAACTGTGGGGGATATGTACAATGAAGCGTGTCTTTAGCCTCCTGGGCTTAACGACACACTCCACCACTTCGGAAACACAAGGCTGCACCATATTTACAAGAAAGAGGGGGTGTGGCCAAGATGGCGGCGAGGTAGGACGCGATCTCCGGAGCTCCGTCTCCCCGCCTGCCAACATCAGCTTTGCCTAGCGGCAGCCGAGGCAGACCCGGAGACAGTGGCCTAGCACACGTGAACCGAGTAAAAGCAGGGGCCTTCAGTTAGGGGCGGTCCGCACTGGGGCTCGTCGAGGCCAGCATCCGGAGCACAGGCCCCCGCTGGGCGATCCAGAGGAGAGGAGGTGAAGCCGCCAGTAGAGCCCGGACTGCGGCACCGCCATCCCTGGGACGCCTGGAGTCTGAAGGCTTGAGTGTGAGCAGCACTATGGTGAAGTGACACGAGAGGCCCGCCGGGAGTCCCGAGGCCGGCGGCGGTGCAGAAGTGAGGGGTCTGCCTACGCGTGGGCCGCAGCGACACGGAGACGCCACTGGTGCTTAAGGCGGTCGTCGGGACTGGCCTCCACGACTCGAGGCGGGAGAGCACATCCGCAGAGCCAACTGCCAAGCTGGCGCGGCTGCCTGCGGTAGTGCTAGAGGCCTGGAGAGCACGCGCGGCGGCTGCCAGCGAGACACCAACACGTCGCACCGCGTAGCTGGAGGCGGCGGCGGCAACTTCGAGTAGGGAGCCTTGGACACCACTAGTAACAGGGATACAAGAGGCGCTGGAGACTGGGCCTCAATTTTGAGAAGTGGAAAGCTGCCGCATGGAGGCTCGCATGCGGTGAGGGCGAGGGCCGCGTTGGGAATCTGACTGAGGGGGCTGCAGACTGGGGGGAACGGCTGGTGTCCCACATCGCGAGCCCCCGGGGCAATCGCTCAGAGCAACAGGTACCTCCTCACTCAGGACAATTGCGCATCGAAGCGGCTGGCCCGGGCAGCGGCCCAGACCGGACCCGTCTGCATGGTCACAGCGCCTCGCCTGCACCGCATGCCCTAGCCCGGTCCTGGGTTGGGGCCCGGTGCTGAACACACATGCAGAGGAAGGGCAGTGACGATATTCCTGGACTTTAGGCGAGAAGGGGTACGAAAAGATCCTCCAGACGGTCCGAAGAGAGGCCCCACAGATCACTGGGATACCCTCTGGGCTGGGAATCTTTGCTGCTGGGCAGCACCCTGCGGCACCCGCATCATAAGTGGACGTCTCCTGGCGCTATCTGCAAGCTTGTCTCGGGTCCTGGGGATACAGTGGATCTCTCCCTGGTGGTGCCAGACCTGGCAATTGTGAAACTTAACGAACGGATTCAGCGTTGATGGCAGGGCCAACAGAATGTCCTCTTCCAGGACACGGAAGGCGAAACCCCTGACTGACATCTTTGGCAGAGCTCATTCTACCCCCAACATCACGACAGTTTCACCTAAAATGGCGACCCCGCAGACCTCTTCCAGCAATGGCGATGATCCCATTACTAAGGCATTCCTAGAATCCCTTTTCAGCACTCTCAGGTCTGACTTACAGGCAGTGAAGGCGGACCTCACAGCTGAAATAAAGGAGATCCGGAATGACGTAGACGAAGTGGGGGAGCGTGTTGCAACGCTTGAAGATAAAAGCGACTCCACAGCAACCGAAATCTCTATGCTCCAACAAGAAATAATTTGCCTTCAGGATCAACATCTGGATACCCAGGTACACCTCGATGACTTGGAAAACAGATCGCGCAGACACAACATTCGGATACGTGGGGTGAAGACAACAAACGACACCAAGGATCTCTTTACCTTCACAGTAGGCCTATTCCGCCATATTCTAGCAGTTCCAGATAGCACAGAGATCGTTCTCGACAGAGCGCATCGAGTAGGCCCTCCACAGGCGCGCCTAAAGCCCCGCCAGTTGACATTTTGGTCTATGTACAAGACTTTAAAAACAAAGAAGACATCCTTCTGAAGGCGAGGTCCCTCCACCCTATCTCATATAACGTCCACTCTCCGGTGCTCTACCAGGACCTGGCCCTGATCACCTTGCAGCGACGTCGTCAGTTCCACCCGGTGACCGACCACCTTTGGCGCCAGGGTATCCAATACTCGTGGGGCCACCCATTTCGCCTCATATTCTGACTTAACGGCAAACTCCATCAGATGCGCTCACTCATTGAATCCTGCCGCCTTCTTGCCCTCACAATTCCTAGCGAGGAGGATGACAAACAAAGCACCACCTCCATGCCAGAGGTCTCGCCCTCAGGGTGGCAACGCCATGGTCGATGCCATTGTGCCTGGAAGCCAAACACAGCGGACATTGCAAAGGGTCAACAGGACGCTATAGCTTCGGCGGCGTTGGCCCTGGCGGAAACGAGCCAGAATGTTGAATGAGGGTCCGAATTACATCTCCCTGGCATGGACACTCTGATTCCAGGTGGGCGGCGGGGGGAACCAGACCCCACACCTTGGTCACACTACGAGCCCCAATCTGACGACCTCCTGGTTGCTCCGGGCTGGTGGACACTTTTTCTGGTTCTTGTTCCTTGTCCTTGTTCCATCCCCGCCTGTTTTGGTTAAGACATCCCATCGGATTGTAATTGTATGGGGTTTTTTGTTTGGGTTTGGGTTCCCTCGTCCACCTCTTTTTGTTGTGCGTTTGAATTCCTCTAGCCCCCACGTACTTAGGCGACCACCCCGCCTTTTACTCATTGCTTTGACTCCCGACGCACACAGCTTCCTGACCGGGCTGCTGACCGATGACACCACATGACACACTTAAAGTCTACACGCTTAACGTGAGGGGTATGAATAACCCAATCAAACATAGGGCGGTTCTTAGCTACTTAGAGCAATCTGAGGCGGTCATTTCCCTCCTGCAGCAGACGCATCTACTCTCTAAAGACCACCACAGGTTGAAGGCTAGGGCCTTCCAAACGCAGATGTTCTTCTCTAACACGACCAAATCAGCCGGGGTGGCAATCGTGGTCTCCCGCTCCTTTGCCGGCAAGGTTCTCCAGAGGGAGGCGGAAATTAAGGGTCGGCTGCTCGCATACCAGTTCTCTTTGGGCAGGGTGACGTTCACTGTAGGATCTATATATGCATCTAATGACGGACAAAACAAATTCCTCCTCCATGCACTTCAAGAGGCGGCTGTGACGGCAGACCGCCACCTGCTACTGGGTGGAGACTTAAATATGGTTTTCGACAACGACCTTGACCGTTCCTGCCAGAGAACGCATCAAGCAGGGGTCCTTACACAAGTGGGACGGGCTCGCCTCCAGGATCTGGGGTTGGAGGATCTTTGGCGCCACTTCCACCCGCGCAACCGCAGTTACACCTTTTATTCTGGGGCTCACAAAACGTATGCACGGCTAGACTATTTCCTTAGCTCTTCCTCTCTTAAGGTCCACGCACTAAACACCGAGATTCTGACAGCCTCCCTCTCTGACCATTCCCCGGTCCTGGCCATCTTTCACCTTCTGCCCACAGCGCGACCTCTCAGACACTGGCGCCTCCAAGATACGCTGCTCCATCTAACGCCTGTTGTCGATCAGGTCCGGAAAGCCATTTTAGACTTTGTCACCATTAACGACACACCCGATACATCCCTGGCTACACAATGGGGGGCATTGAAGGCAGTCATTCGGGGGGAGTTTATTACTATATCCTCAGCTCATAACAAGGAGAGAAGCCGCAAGAGGGCAGAACTCACTCAAAGGGTCTCGGAACTTAAACAGATGCACCAGCGAACAGGTGTATCCCGTGCTTGGCGTCAGCTCTGTGTGGAACGTAAACATCTCGCCGCCCTGGACCCGGATAAGGCCGAATATGCGGCACTTAGGCTTCGTCACTCTTACTACAGAGGGGGGGACAGATGCAGCCGTTTTCTGGCCAACATGCTATTTGGACACCGGGTGGTGAGTCTGTGTTCGATGTTTTAACTATCGCTGAAACGTTCCGAGACTTTTACGCTGACCTCTACTCGGGAGACCCTCTAGATGTCCAAGCCAGTGCCGAATATATAGCCACGGCCAACATGCCTTCCTTGTCACAAGCTCAAGCGGATCACCTTGATAGGGCTATACAGCTGGAAGAGGTTATCTCAGCAATCTCGCGCCTCAAATTGGGTAAATCACCTGGGCCGGACGGCTACATAGCCGCCTTTTCTAAGACATTTTGCGGCCAGCTGGCCCCCATCCTGACCACGTTTTTTAATTCCTTTGAGCGGGCGGGCACTATTCCGGGGGACATGCTGGAGGCAGCGATTGTTGTTATCCCGAAACCGGGGAAGGGTACAACTTTCTGTAGCGCATATAGGCCTATCTCACTTTTAAACATAGATATTAAATTATACACTAGTATCATAGCGGCCCGCTTAGCACCCTACATGGCCCAGCTGATTGAACCAGACCAGGCCGGTTTTATCCTGCAGTGACAGACTAGCGACAACACCAAGCGCATTCTCCATCTCATTGAGCGGGCGTCCCGCACTCAGGGAGAATACATGCTCCTGGCCATCGATGCTGAGAAAGCATTTGATAGGGTGCATTGGCCCTATCTGGAGATGGTCCTGATGGCAGCTGGCTTCGGGGAGAAGCTGCGGACTCGGATCTTAAACTGTTACCGGTCCCCCATGGCGACAGTATGGGTCAATGGTCACACGTCTTCACGCTTTCCTATTTAGAGAGGCACTATGCAGGGGTGCCCTCTATCACCCCTCCTCTTTGCGCTATATATGGAACCCTTGGCGCGTAGAATTAGACAGCACCCTCTAATATCTGGGATTAAACTTGGGGGGACGTCCATACGGTAAGCCTTTATGCGGACGACATCCTACTGTCTCTTTCCAACCCCATCACGGCTCTACCTGCCCTCTTTATTGCACTACACAGCTTTGCACTTGGATCGAGTTTTAAGATAAACATGGACAAATCGTTAGCCCTCGATATCTCCCTTTCACCGGACACTCTTGCCCATCTGCAGGAGGAACACACTGTGACATGGGTCTCGGACGCGATTCCCTATTTAGGGGTTAATTTTGCTCCCACTATACAGGCTACCTCCGAGATTAACTATTCTAACCTCCGCACTCGTATTCGGGGTAGGTTACACAGGTGGAAGCACTGCACGATCTCATGGCTTGGACGGATTGCGGCCACCAAAATGACCATCCTTCCAGATGCTTCCCCTCCGCCCCCACGGGAATGGATCCAGCAGACCCAGGCAGACCACGATTTCGATACCAGATTGCGGTTCTCCCGCCAGAGAAGGGGGAGTAGGGGTGCCTGACCTTCAGTTATATTTCCACGATGCCCAACTTAGATACTTGGTGGAGTGGCACCGCCTAGAATCTGAAAAGCACTGGCTATTCCAGGATCAGGCGGTGGCAGGTAGGCCGTTACAGGGGGTGCCTTTTCTCAGCAAACAACATAGGCCTCGAAACTTATATGCATCATATGTCACAAGCATGATAATGGACTCCTGGGACCGCACAAATGTCTCTAATCATTTGACCACCTTTCCCTCGCCCCTCACGCCGATTTTCGATAATCCCGAATTCCAGCCTGGTACACTTGCCTCTGCTTCTAGGAAGTGGCGCGCTTCTCCATGCAGAGCCTTTATCCATCTCTTCGACTTAGATGGCATAATACTGTTCCCGCAACTCAAGGATCATTATGGTCTCACGGAGCAAGAGCGTTTGCCATTTTACAGGTTAGACCATGGGCACTGCACCCGACTGTCAGGCCACAGGCACGGCGTCTTCTGACCCCATATGAGAAATGGCCCGTGACACGCACCTCCGACAAGAAAATCATATCTGATCTTTATAAAATGCTCTTAACAACCCCCACATACACCCATAATGCGGGCAGAACTCGATGGGAAAGAGACCTGGGGAGATCACTGACTCACAAAGAGTGGGAAGGAATCTACCATAGGGCGAGACACTCAGCGTATCATATGGGTCTCACCGAGACCTTGACTAAGATCGCCACTTATTGGTACTACACACCCGAACGCATTCATCACTTTGACCCGCGCCGGAGTGAGTTGTGCTGGAGGGGGTGCGGGGAGGTGGGCACCCTGGAGCACGTCCTCTGGAGCTGTACTTGTCTGCAACCATACTGGTCCCAAGTCCTTGATGAGGTAGATCTTCACTTTGAAACACAGATTCCACGCTTTCCCGCTTATGTCCTCCTATGCCTACCCAACCCGCAGACATATCCTCTAAGTCACGGAAAGGCCGGCTGATTGCAATAGCATTGGGGGCAGTGGCGCAAAACATTCTGATCCACTGGCGCTCTACTCAACTCTCGACACATACCGGCTGGCTCCAATGCTTGTGGTCAGTGTTGGGCATGGAGAAACTCACTCTTACCATGGCCGGCAGAGGGTCTGAGTTCCCTGGGATTTGGCTACCCTTCCTCTCTTTGCTAGTCTCGGAATTCAGGAACTCACATGCCCTCGGTTTCTCCGACTCCTACGCCTCACGGACACACAAATCCCAAGTGCCGATCACAGGAAGACTCGCAAGCCAAGACGATGAACACTGGCCTGCCTTTTTCCTTATTGTCTTTTCCCACTCCTTTTTTCTTTTGTTAAAGGTGGACCAGGGGAGGGAGGTAGGTGGTTGGGGAGGGGTGTTTTTTTTTCTATCTGTTGTGTTTTTCTTATTGTCCAATTCTGAGGGCCGCTCCATGCCTATTGCCTTTGGTAACACTATATACTGCGACCTTGTGGTCCCTAATGTGCCGTATTAACGGAGCAGAGTGCCTTGCCTTGTTCTCTTTGTTCAAAACAATAAAAAGATTTAAACCATATTTACAAGAATGAGGTACAGCCTTGCATTTCCCCCTGCGATGGCACTAAGTTTAACAACTTAGCGCCAACACAGGCACCCTTCCACCAGAGTGCAAGGGTGTCTGTGTGCTGGGAAAGATTGGTTATGTGTAGGAAGGTGTCCCTTCCGGCACATAAACAATCCTAAAATGCCATTTCGTAACTTTCATGTGTGCTGCTTCATGTAGCACACATGAAAGTTACAAAATGGCATTTTTTTAAAAGGTTTGTTTATTTACAGGAAGGGGCACCTTCCTGTAAATAAACAAACCATGGCATTTTGTTTTTTCCATGTATGCTGCACAAGACAGCACACATGGAAAAAGCAGGATTTTTCTGGTGTTAATTTTGGTGCTGCCTCCTATGTACGCCACCCTTGTACAGAGGGGGCAGCATCAAATACAATGGGTAATGTGATGGAACGCCCACCACAACACCCACTGCACACCTCTTTCACGCTAAGCATATTGTGAAAGAGTGCCTTATGTACAAGACAGCGTTAAGCCACGTTAAGTGGCTTAACTCTGCCTTGTACATAATAAGGAGGTGGGGGAGCCAATATACCCTTGGAGGCATGGGCAAGCTATGTGATAATGAGTAAAGGGATGCCTACAAGGGATTTTGTTGAGAATTCTTACTCTAATATATGATACATGTAGTTGCTTTTATGTTCAACCCCAAATGGTCTTGAACAATCTGTACTTATATAAAGATATTAGAAGCATACACAGTAAATGAAAATTTCAAAAGCACAGGAGAATCTTTTTCCAAAAGTACAAATGTTTTTTTAATATGGGTAAAATTAAAAAAGGGTACATTCAAATATAACAATACAACATGATTGAGGATGTGTGAAACTACCTACAAATCATGAGCACAATCATCTACTCCACATATTATGATAAGTGAGGAATCTGGAAATACAGAAAACATTCACTATTGTACAACAAATGTTACGGAAATAGATGAGAAAGTCGACTTTTCGGTCTGTTGTGGCAATTGTCCGTCAGACAATCTTCAGGACGTACAGTTGATTGTTTAAAAAGTCCCTTAGCATCAGTCCGCTTTTCAATTAGGACCTCTTATTTGTGGAAACAATATACTGATAGTTCTTTCGGATCTATTCGCTCTAAGAGCACTGCTGCTTGCTATCCAATTTAACCCCTTCGACGCTCATGACGAGCTGGGCTCGTCATGCAGTAGCCTCCTGCTACGCTCATGACGAGCCCAGCTCGTCATGAATAATGGTGATCATGATTTTCCAGCACAGGGGAAAAATCCCCATAGCATTCAAAAGGTTAAAGCAGGAAACGTTTGTCTGTACATACAATTAATCTACACACACGAGGTATAAGCTTACCTCAAATAGTATGAAATGTTAGTAACTCGCTGTCAAGTCGAGTAGAAGTTAGCCTGGCTCCGTAGGGGTATCATTCCAAGGATACCCCTATGGAGACAGGCTAATTTAAACTGGGGTGGTGTGGTGAGCAAAAGAATGATGGATTAAGCCCAGATTCTTGTGACTGGGGTAAATGTTTCAATTGTCCAGCATTCCGTCCATCAACTATTTCTTTTGCATATGTCGCCATAAGTGGGAAGGGTATGCACAGACGTGGGTCCCTTGCTCACTACATCACTGGTTTCAAGCTAGCCTGGCTGATGAAGGGTGATGCCCTGAAACCGGTATCAGGATGCTTGTTTCCGGTCCAGGGAGGACCTGGCTTGGCAGTTCTGGCAGGACTGTTCCCACAAAGAACAGGGTCAAGACTGATTTGTATATGGCTGGGTCCAAACAGGGGTGGTGTGGTGAGCAAGAGAATGATGGATTAAACCCCGATTCTTGTGACTGGGGGTGAATGTTTGCATTGTCCAGCATTCCGTCCATCAACTGTTTCTTTTGCATTTTGCATATGCCGCCCTAAGTGGGAAGGGTATGCCCAGACGTGGGTCCCGTGCTCACTACACCACTGGATTCAAGCTAGCCTGGCTGATGAAGGGTGATGCCCTGAAACCGGTACCAGGATGCTTGTTTCCGGTCCAGGGAGGACCTGGCTTGGCTGTCCGGGCAGGAATGTTCCCACAAGGAACAGGGTCAAGACTGATTTGTATATGGCTGGGGCCAAACTGTGGTGGTGTGGTGAGCAAAATAATGATGGATTAAACCCAGATCCTTGTGACTGGGGGTGAATGTTTGCATTGTCCATCATTCCGTCCATCAACTGTTCCTTTTGCATATGTCGCCCTAAGTGGAAAGGGTATTCCCAGACATGGGTCCCGTGTTCACTACACCACTGAATTCAAGCTAGCCTGGCTGATGAAAGGTGATGCCCTGAAACAGGTCCCAGGATGCTTGTTTCGGTCCAGGGAGGACCTGGCTTGGCAGTTCAGTCTGGACTGTTCCCACAAGGAACAGGGTTAAGACTGATTTGCATATGGCTCGGTCCAAACAGGGGTGGTGTGGTGAGCAAAAGAATGATGGATTAAACTCAGATCCTTGTGACTAGGGTGAATGTTTGCATTGTCCAGAATTCCGTCCATCAACTGTTTCTTTTGCATATCTCGCCCTAAGTGGGAGGGGTATGCCCAGACGTGGGTCCCGTGCTCACTACACAACTGGATTCAAGCTAGCCTGGCTGATGAAGAGTGATGCACTGAAACCGGTCCCAGGATGCTTGTTTCCGGTCCAGGGAGGACCTGGCTTGGCAGATCAGTCTGGACCGTTCCCACAAGGAACAGGGTCAAGACTGATTTGCATATGGCTGGGTCCAAACTGGGGTGGTGTGGTGAGCAAAAGAATGATAGATTAAACCCAGATCCTTGTGACAGGGGGTGAATGTTTGCATTGTCTAACATTCCGTCCATCAACTGTTCCTTTTGCATATGTTGCCTAAGTGGAAAGGGTATTCTCAGACGTGGGTCCCATGCTCACTACACCACTGGATTCAAGCTAGCCTGGCTGATGAAGGGTGACACCCTGAAACCAGTCCCAGGATGCTTGTTTCCGGTCCAGGGAGGACCTGGCTTGGCAGTTCGGGCTGGACTGTTCCCACATGGAACAGGGACAAGACTGATTTGCATATGGCTCGGTCCAAACAGGGGTGGTGTGGTGAGCAAAAGAATGATGGATTAAACCAAGATCCTTGTGACTGGGATGAATGTTTGCATTGCAGCATTCCATCCATCAACTGTTTATTTTGCATATGTCGCTCTAAGTGGGAAGGGTATGCCCAGATGTGGGTCCCATGTTCACTACACCACTGGATTCAAGCTAGCCTGGCTGATGAAGGGTGATGCCCTGAAACCGGTCCTAGGATTCTTGTTTCTGGTCCAGGGAGGACCTGGCTTGGCAGTTCAGTCTGGACTGTTCCCACAAGGAACAGGGTCAAGACTGATTTGCATATGGCTGGGTCCAAACTGGGGTGGTGTGGTGAGCAAAAGAATGATAGATTCAACCCAGATCCTTGTGACAGGGGGTGAATGTTTACATTGTCTAACATTCCGTCCATCAACCGTTCCTTTTGCATATGTCGCCCTAAGTGGCAAGGGTATGCCCAGATGTGGGTCCCGTGCTCACTACACCACTGGATTCAAGCTAGCCTGGCTGATGAAGGGTGATGCCCTGAAACCGGTCCCAGGATGCTTCTTTCCGGTCCAGGGAGTAGCTGGCTTGGTAGTTCAATTTGGACTGTTCACACAAGGAACAGGGTCAAGATGGATTTGCATATGGCAAGGTCCAAACTGGGGTTGTGTGGTGACCAAAAGAATGACAGATTAAACCCAGATCCTTGTGACTGGGGGTGAATGTTTGCATTGTCCAGAATTCCGTCCATGAACTGTTTCTTTTGCATATGTCGCCCTAAGTGGGAAGGGTATTCCCAGACGTGGGTCCCATGCTCACTACACCACTGGATTCAAGCTAGCCTGGCTGATGAAGGGTGATGCCCTGAAACCGGTCCCAGGATGCTTGTTTCTGGCCCAGGGAGGACCTGGCTTGGCAGTTCGGGCTGGACTGTTCTCACAAGGAACAGGGTCACGACTGATTTGCATATGGCTCGGTTCAAACAGGGGTGGTGTGGTGAGCAAAAGAATGATGGATTAAACCCAGATCCTTGTGACTGGGGTGAATGTTTGCATTGTCCAGCCTTCCGTCCATCAACTGTTTCTTTTGCATATGTCGCCCTAAGTTGGAAGGGTATGCCCAGACGTGGTCCTGTGCTCACTACACCACTGGATTCAAGCTAGCCTGGCTGATGAAGGGTGATGTCCTGAAACCGGTCCTAGGATTCTTGTTTCCGGTCCAGGGAGGACCTGGCTTGGCAGTTCGGGCTGGACTGTTCCCACAAGGAACAGGGTCAAGACTGATTTGTGTATGGCTGGGTCCACACTGGGGTGTTGTGGTGAGCAAAAGAAAGATGGATTAAACCCAGATCCTTGTGATTGGGGTGAATCTTTGCATTGTCCAGCATTCCGTCCATCATTAGGGAAACGTATACCTCATATGTGTAGATTAATTGTATGTACAGACAAACGTTTTCTGCTTTAAATTGGATTGCATGCAGCAGTGTTCTTAGAGCGAATAGATCCAAAATAACTATCCAGTATATTGTTTCCACAAATAATGGGCCCTAATTGAAAAGCGGACTGATGCTAAGGGGCTTTTTAAACAATCGACTTTACGTCCTGAAGATGGTCTGATGGACAAATGCCACAACAGACTGAAACGTCGGCTTTCTCGTCTATTTCCGTAACATTTGATGTACAATAGTGAATGTTTTCTGTATTTCCAGATTCCTCACTTATCATAAAATGAGGAGTAGATGATTGTGCCCATGATTTGTAGGTAGTTTCACACATCCTCAATCATGTTGTATTGTTATATTTGAATGTGCCCTATTTAATTATATTTTTGAAAAAAGGGGGGCCCTACAGATGTAATGTGCTTGCTAGTCGCAGGGAAAAATGTATTAGGTAAAGAGTAGCAAGCTTTCAATTAATTCAAGGGTTAAAACATTCTAGGCATCATGAAAACAGGTGTAACAACAAAATGTGCCACTTGTAACAACTGAGTAAGACATTATCTGATTATGAAAATATTTTATTCAGTTATTACATTTCTTTTTGTATTTTTTAGTCTTACTGAATTGTATAAATATACATATGTACAAAATGAATAAATAAACACATATAATATGTACATGCAAGCAAAAGAAAATCAATCCAAATGCTACAATCAATACTTTTGTCTTTCTTAAAAAAATTGACAGGTTTGATGAAGGCTAGCGGTAGATATCATGTGAAAGCTTGCTACTGTTTCTTTACCTAATACCCTTTTTAATTTTACCCATATTAAAAAACTTTTGTACTTTTGGAAAAAGATTCTCATGTGCTTTTGAAATTTTACTTTACTGTATAAGTTTCTAATATCTTTATATAAGTACAGATTTGTTCATAGGTTCAAGACCATTTGGAGTTGAACATAAAAGCAACTACATGTATCTTATATTAGAGTAAGAATTCTCAACAAAATGCCTTGTAGGCATCACTTTACTCATTATCGCCTTGTATATAAGGCAAGGCCCCTATCGCCACGGGAACGTCAGAAAAAGTGACGTTCCTGTGGTGATAGGGGCTTGCACATTTGCCCCTGTTTCTTTAGTTCAAGGTTCGTCAGCTCCCTCACTCTACCTTGTTCATTCATAATAGCTTGATGTTGTTCATGTATCTAATTGGTTCTACCATCTCTGGATGGCATTAGCCTGGAGTGGGCAGATTAAGATTCATGTAGTGGGATAGAGATTTGATGCTAAAGTAATATGAAGCATAATAAAACTATGCTCTGATTTACTGAGAATGTAACACTTTTATCATATCACATTCACCCAATGATTTGCTGATTTCATATGCAAAAATAATGTATAAAAACATACATTTTTGGGGATGAGCTAGAAGACTTTCTTTAAGACTTAGATGCTGCTAGGGATGCTGCCCGTTTCTCTGTTGATTTCGCTGCCCACTTGGGACTTAGAAAATTTTTGATTTTGCACTTCTCTTGTTGAGAGCCTTCATGGTAATTGATCTGTACCATATTTATTTAAAAGTTTTTTAATAAGTCCTTTAAACTATTCCGCTGATCTGGAACTCAGTTCTTGAGTGGGCCTTTTACTTAATTAACTGTTTTTCTGATATCTTGATGTGTTGGAAGGTGCCTCACCTTGGGGACACATTGCCTCATAAAATTGAGGTTTAATGCGTCTCCAATTCATCGAATTGTGGAAGTTCTGTTGAGGTATAGTTGTGGGGTGTCAAAATTGCACGGTATATACCAATTACTGCAAAGCAACTGGCATAGTTTGAAGGCTGCAATTTACTACAAGTATTCTAGAGGGAACAATATAAGCGGCTTCTCAGGGGTAAATTAGAACTTGTTTTCATGGAAAGGTTAGAGGCCATTGTTTCAAAAAGCGCTTTAAAATGAAACCTGAGAACAGATATAATAAATAAGCAAGGGAAATCTTGATACCATGTAGGTCCTGCATGTCATGAAAAGACAGCAAAAGGGCAGAACAGATGTGTCTAATGATATTTTCTATAAGTACATGTATAAAGGCATGTGAGAACTATTGGAACAATTGTGCTAAAAGCACAGTTAAAACTTGGAACCATGTATGACTTTATATCTTGAACAGGTAGGAAATTAGGACGCTAGAGATCTTCACAGTGAGGATGATGGTGTATTGTAAAGCTAGGAAAATCTTAATAATAGTGTTCTGGTGCTAATTAGATAAGAGGGCATATCAAGGCAAGGACAACACCAGGATCAAAGTGGGAAGAGATAAGTCTTAAGAGATTCGCAGAAGCATAGAAAATTAGATTGCATGTGGATAGAGAAAGGGAGAGAATGACAGTGTTTGTGTCCAAGGTTAGAGAAAGATCTAACACCGCAGCTAGTGCAAAAGATCTTGGGAACCCTCAAAAGATAAAGAGAGTTGGAGCCCCGAGGGCAGATTGGTTGATAGTGATGGATTCCTTCCTGCAGGTAACAAGGGCCAACTGCAAGAATGGCCTGATGACAAATGCAAAGTGGATTGAACAAAGAGCCTTTAGCAATGTGAAGGAAGTATAAGCTTATCAAATGATGCGAAATACAATTATTCTGGAGAAGTTTGAAAAGAAGACAGGTGGCAGCATTTTACACAAGCTGAAGTTGAGCAGTCAAGCAAAGTTAGAGACTGTTGAGGCCCAGATACTTAAGCGCGCAGAATGTTACCAAATGCCACCGTCATCTTGACGCAGCAGTCAAGAGATATATTCAGATGGCTAACCATGGCAAGGTTTAGGGAACAGGTCTAGCAAGGGGTGGCGAGGGAGCTGATCCTGTTGACAGTGGGTGGTGATTATTGATTGGCTCACTGGGAGAATGAGATAGTGAATATTTCCAGCATACATATATGTTAGAACTCCTACCTGGAAATGGAGTCCATACGTCTACTGTTAAGTGAATTCTCCTACATATACACCTCGAAAGGCGAAGAGAGGGAATTTGTATCAGTTATATGTAGCTGAGGCCCTACAATAATAAAACAATGTTACTGGACAACAAAGTAAAGCAAGCAATATGTCAAAAAATACACTTATTTTTCCCACAAACATACATCAAACACACCTTTTGGCCTTCCTCTGTTTTCATTTATTAATAGCCTTCTAAAAGGTCAGATTGCTCAAAAGTGGGTCTTCAGATCTGCTTTTAATTTTTGAATTAATCCCCCCCCAAAACTTGAATCAAAACAAACCTGCTGAAAGAAACTTTTAAGCCTAAATTCTTCATTTGAGCACTCTCATTCTCTCCCAGTCTATTCAGAAATCACTTAGGGGCACATGCATCAAGACATGCTTTTGCGAGTCTTTAACTGCGATTATTAAGGAATTGCAATTAAGGACTCGTACAAGCCTATGCATGTAGGAATTGCTATAAAAATAGCGATTCCTCAACATTCCTTAATTGCGACTCGCAAATTACAAGTCGCAATTAAGAAATGGCTTTCCATTCCTTCCTATGGGCATACAGGCCCATAGAAATGAATAGGAAATTGCATGCGCAATTAGCGAGTACCAATAGGTACTCGCAAATTGCGCATGCAATTTCAAGGGTACATGGGTGTCAAAAGGACACCCTGTTGCACCCCTGAAATTGTGATGTGCACCCATAATGCGCACACACATGCCCCAAGGGCATGTGTGTGTGTAACCTGAAACTTCGAAAAATGCACTTTTCAAAGTTTCCGCTAAATACCATCAGGTTGAACTAATCAGTATTTAGCGGTCCATCATAGCGAAATCGCTATTTTAAATGCAATCTTGCATTGCATTTAAGGCATTGCAATTTGAGATTCCTTAAATGCAATCGCAAATTGTGATTTTTGCATTTGGGATGATGCATCCCAAATGCAAAAATTGCGGTCGCAAAGGGGCAGATTCTACGAATCTGCCCCTTTGCGACCGCAATTTCAAATGATCCATGTGCCCCTCAGTTTCAAGCCTAATGGAGAGGCATAACTAAAGGGTTTCGAGTCTGCTTTCCTATGAGAAGCCCTTTTTCTTCAAGGATAATACTACTACAAAACAATGGAAGACCACCTCATACCTAGTGGTCTTTATCAAAGTTCTCTGGTCTGGTGTTTCTTCAAGACTGCAAAACATTCAGGAGTAGTGGCTTTCTTAATTGATGAACTGCATTGACTAACGATGATTAGATGGGGAAGTCCCATAAATAGCAAGGCTCCCCCTGTGATGTATTTCCTATGGGTACTGTATTGATCCCCCTATTCCTGACCCTTGTCTGGTTAATAAGTAGCTAGCAGCCATCTAACGGCGCAAAAACCTGTTATCTGATTAAGCCACACCACGGCACAGAAGCGCGTTATCTGATTAAGTCATAACGCATGCCATCTAATTAGGCAAGCGATATTCCTCCAGCCCCCTGATAGGCATACGGAGTTCTCAAAACAAATCAAACCTACAGCGACCTGGGAAATCCCCGCAGCCATTGTTTTGATTTCACCGAGAACTTCAGTAAAGAATGTGCTAACGATCAGTTCGTATGACATCCTTATTGACGTATTTATGTCCATCCTTACGTCAATCTCGGCACCTTTCAGGTATAAATATTACTGACATTGCCTTAAGCAAACACACGCGGTGGTGACGAGATTGGAGCAGCAAGACTTGCCGAGGAGCCCAGCTGAGAGCGAAGCCCACAGACGCTGCCCCTCCTTCCTGACGCGCTGAGAGAGAGACGCTGCTTTTCTCCTGCCGAGAAATCCAGCTCCGGCGCTTCCAAGCCGCCCTCGCAGGCAGCTGGAATATCAAGACTTGGGATAAGAGATACCAGCCCTCAAACCTTCTAATTCCCAGGTACTGAACTGAATAACCCCTTGCAGAGAATTCTTGAGTCAGACCCTTGGCAAAACAAACTTAACTTAAACTGCTACTTATCTACTCCCGCCCACGTATTAGGCTTAGGTCAGGTACACTGGGGTAGGCGTGGTTAGAAGCACCAGTTGAGTACGATTAGTCAAATGTATATATGTATGTATCTATTTTATCCATTTTAAAGTATCATATGGCTCAGAAACCATATCAATGATTTCACAGTATTATTTTATAATTCTGTCTTTACTGTATGCACTTTACTTAACTATAAGTATTGCAATAATAGCGATTCATTTCTCTTGTACGAGAAAAGAGACTGATCAATAAATAACATCTTTTATTGAACACGCCCATCTCTTCCTTTCTCTACAAACTGGTGAAACTAAGAATGCACTGAACTGACTGAGTAAAATAAGTTGTCTTTTGTTTTCACACGACTCTAGAGATACACTCTTGATTAGGGGAGAGCAAAGTTGTCATGTTCTATGGTTGTCAGAAACTAAATCCCTTCTTGTCTATCCAGGGAGGTTCAGATCCTCCTTGCCTATTCGAGAAAGTTTCTAGTGAACTCTGAGCTAGCTGGCAAATACAAAACTTTAAGTCTAATATCGTCAGTAGAAGACCTAGTTAACCTCTGCCCTAGGTCTATACTATTGAAGATATTATTCCAATGCGCAGAGCCTATTGGGATAATAGGAACTACACTACACCCCCATCATGGTCGCATATGTACTTGAGGCCCTCATACCTAGCAAGACATTCAGCATATCTAATAAAGGCTATGTTACTGCTTTCTTTTTCTTTTTTTCTAAACAGATTTTATTGAAGCGTTTGTCACCAATACAGCAGGCTACTATATGAGACAACATTGCTTCATACATAGGCCTTTTTATAAGTCAGACATCTCCATATTTCATAACATAACATAGTATAATATACATTACCATCATAAGCCCAATTCTCCCTCCCCTTGTTACTGCTTTCTGTTACACCGGCGGAGCAATCCAGAGTACAGCTTCATTCAGTATTTACATTGAGACTTATGCTTCGGGCCATAATGCGCAATGCACAATTTATTACTGGTCATGACATTATCGACCCTTCACAAAATGGTTTCAGAAGTGGCAACATCACAGAGTTGTCACTTGCTGCTACCACTGACTCTATGAGAATGCAGGTGGAACACGGCGGGATGGCTGTCCTGGTCTTTTTGGACTTATCGGAAGCCTTTGATACTGTCTCGCCCACACAAATGGTCAAATGGCTACAACAAATAGGGGTGGGCGTAAAGGCACTAGAACTGTTTCACTCTTTCCTTGTTGAGAGACGGCAGAATGTAAGTTGTGGTCAGTTTAGAGATAAGGCCTTCAGCCTTCCATTTGGGGTGCCGCAGGGCTCCTCTCAGCCACACACTTTTTAACTTATACGTCAACCCATGGCAGCTTTAGTGAGATCCTTTGGATCCCAGTTAGTATCTTATGCTGATGGAGCACAAATTATTGTGTCCTTCAATAATAAACTACCTGGGATGGATGAGAAGTTCAAACTTTGCATGACTGGTGTGAATAGGTGGATAAAGGATAATTTCCTTAAACTTAATGCTGTTGAGAGTGAAGTTATGGTCTGCAGAGCCCAGTACTCTATCTGGTCAGAGATATGGTGGCTAGACACATATGTGTCCCTTCCAACTCCCACGGAATCAGCAAAGAACTTAGGGGTTCTGTTCGATACCTCTCAAACTTCATTCTGCAGGTAAATTGTACCGCAAGCACCTGCATTTATATAATTTGATCACTCAGAAATATATTCCCTTTCATTCCTGAGGATCTTCTCAAAACAGTGGCTATCAGGTTAATCACCTCACAATTAGACTACAGTAATACTGTCTGTTTAATATAAACAGCTACTCTCTAAATAAACTTCAGTTGGTGCAAAGTATCCTTAACACCCTGAAACATCTCTCTGTGAGATAAGGTGCTCGAGATCTCCACTGACTTCCAGGCAGGAAGTGCGATATTTTCAAAGCACTCTGCATTGTCCACCTAGGCTTTTACGATCAATTTTAAGCAGGATAGTTACTATGCCAAAATTACGAAAGGCAAAAAGGGGGCACAAGCTCCTTCTCAGTCGCAGCTGCCAAATTATAGAATACCTTGCCAAGCCACTTTGCATTAATTGGTTCTTTTGCCTCTTTTCAAAAACACCTAACACCTGGCTTGTTTGGCTCCCCGAGGGGGTTTTGAAATTCTGGAACACAGTGCATTGAAACCTGTGGGTTTAGAGCACTATCCCCCAGATTCATCATGGCCATGTTTTGCGAGTACTTAATAGCGAATTTTAAGGATTCGCTATTAAAGACTCGCAAAACGGGATGCATGTAGAAATCACAATATTTTTTGCGATTTCTACTGCTTCCTTATTTGCGATTCGCTAATTGCTAATCGCAAATAAGGAATGGCTTTCCCATTCATTCCTAAAGGCCCATAGGAATGAATGGGGAGTCATTCCTTATTTACGATTAGCAATTAGCGAATCGCAAATAAGGAAGCAATTTCAAGGGTGCCAGGGTGTCCAAAGGACACCCTGTTGCACCCCTGAAAAGGTAATGTACACTGATGTTGTGCACACACATGTCCAAAGGACATGTGTGTGTGTAACATACAACTTAGAAAAATGCACTAAAGTGCATTTTTCTAAGTTTTTGCTAATTACCACGTAGTTAGACTTCGCGGTAAATAGCGGCCCCAGATTGCGAATTCGCAAATTTAAAATGGTACATGAATTGCATTTAAGGAATCTCAAATTGAGATTCCTTAAATGCAATTAATCGCAATTTAGCGATTTCTAGAATTGCGAGTTTTGCATTTGGGATGATGAATCCCAAATGCAAAAATAGCGCTCGCAAAGGGCCAGATTCTCAGAATCTGGCCCTTTGCGAGCCGATTTTGGTTTGATGAATCTGGCTGTAGGTAAGTTTCTTTTTCATTTCATTTTCATTCAATGCCTCCTCCAGCAATACCAGCAGAGGCAGTCCATGCCCAATTGTCCATTCCGATGAGAACTTCTCGGGCCACACTATTAGGCAGAGGATACAACCCTAGACCACGTGTTTAACTATTACCTGTTTAATGGGTGACTGGACTGACAGAGACTGGGAAGAAGAGAATTTTCCCTGTCTAGGCGGCAGAGGATAATCACCTGGATCCCCGTTTACTCGGCTGGGGGGAGATGTAAATTTTTTCGCAGTAGACGAATATAATAGAAGCAAGTTGCTGCAACACAAGAAATACATATCTGGTTCAAAAAATATTTTTTTTGCATAACTCAGGCACAATAAAATGTAAAATAATAATATTTGGTTACATTCAGACAGCAAGCAGCCTACTCCTAAAGAAAGAAACATGCTGTATACATTATGTACGGTTGCTTATAAATTAATTCAATGCTTTCTGGATCTTGCAAAAAAAAAAACAATGAGGTGAAAAAAAGCAGTTTACACATTCCTTTGAAGTTTTGTGACTGTACTTGGCTATTAAGATTGCTCGTTTACTTTTCCTTCTTTGAAAATAAAAGAAAATTCTAGCATTTGCGCCAAGAATTTTCAATTCTATTAAGGACACGGAGGTGAGGAGTATTGCTTTCTCTTTCTTTACTGTCAAAACACAGCAGCCAATGAAAACATTTTTATAACACTTAAAACTACATTTCCCATGATGCTCTTGCACCAATTATGTCCCATCAGACCCTATAAGAGCCATCATCTCCTTCCCATGAGCCTCTTTCTCTGCTCGAGCTTTCAGTCCAAGTGCGAACATTTAACTTGTAAATCCACAAATAATATCCTCCAACATGAAAGAATCAACCAAGAACCAGGACGTTGTCCAACATCTTGAATCTGAAGATGTTCTTATTTGGTTTTCTTTTCAGAACCTTAAATAAAATGAAATAGAACAACCCGTAATTTCCGTTAATCATAAATCATATCACATACGGGTGGGAATTAATTACAATACATATTGAAATACAACCAGGTGGGATAATCCTCGCCTCCGTGTCCTTAATAGAATTTAAAATTCTTGGTGCAAATGCTATCAAATATTGTATTCTATTACAGGACCGGAGGCTTCGGATTATTGCTCGTTTAACGCTTTCCAAACACCACTGAAGTTATATCACCCACCGGTTTATAGTAAAATTGCTTGAAAGTCGATTCAGATGACCAATCAGCTGAACTCATAATGTTTTGAATAGTTGATCCCAACATACATGTTTTTGATGCCATGGCACCACGTACAGAATGTGCCCCAAACATCTGAATATCAATACCAGCTTCTTGCATGACTGACTTTAACCATCTGGCTATCGTAGTCGCTGACACCAGCTTAAATGTTTTTGCAGAGCAATCAGTAATTGTGTAGAACCTTCTGGCTGCAAGGGCAGACTGCAGTCTTCGTAAGCCTTCAAACACTGCACCACACATAACTTAGCATTAGCGGGAAAAGCAATATATTCAATACTGCATGGTAACGTCTTTGTTCTACCCGTAATGTTAAATGAATCACCTTCAGGAGTAAATACCCTACCTGTAAGATCCAGTGCACGTACATCAGAAGAACGTCTGCATGCCGATAAACACAAAAGCATAACTAATTTAGCTGACAACAGTTTTCTGAACAATAAGTCATTGGCCGGCCATTTATCAAAAGGAGAGATGACCAGTGACACATCCCATAAACACGAATGCTTAGGTTTAGGGAGACTGGTCACTCTAATGCCTTTAAGGAACTTGCACACAACAGGGTGCATACCCACAGGTTTACCATTCACCTGTGTGTGGCCTGCTGATATAGCCAATCGAAAATGATTAACTGAACGGTAAGCTAAACCTTCTGAGGCCCTATCTGACAAGAAATTCACAATATGGGATAACTCTGCCCCCACGGGATCCACGTGCCATTCCAGGCACCAACATACCCATCCATTTCAAGCTGAAGAGTATCTTTTCCTTGTTGAAGGGGCCCAGGCCTGTTGACTAAGGAAGCATCCTGGGGAAGTCGCAGCTCATCTCCAATAATATCGGGAACTAGGGCTGCGACTTCCACAGGGGAGTCACCAGAATCACTTCTGCCTATTGTCTGGTTATCTGGGAAGTCACTCTGAGAATTAGTATGAAGGGGAGAAAAGCATAATTTTGACCCCCTGACCAATCCGGAAGGAAGGCCTCCGTCGCATTTGCTAATGAGTCCAGTTTCCAGCTGAAAAACATCTATAATTGACGGTTCAGTCTGGAACCAAATAGATTTATCTGACATGGACCGCATATCGTCTGTAACCACCGGAATAATTGAGGTTGGAGTTACCAAGTGCTGTAATCCTTTAGAAATCTGGAATTTCAGCCCGCCACACTTTTGTTCTGTCCCGGAATGTATTCCGCTATTACCGATATTTGATAGCTCAGGCAATAGTGCCAAAAATCTTTTGCTAGCTCCACTAGTAGGGACAACCTTGTACCACCCAACTTGTTGATATATCTCACTGCCGAGATATTGTCCATCCTGAGAAGGATGCAACAAGAGGTCTGCTTGGTAGATAATGTGCGTATCACGAAGGAACCTGCCAGTAACTCCAGGCAGTTGATGTGGAGAGATAGTTCCTGAATGGACCATCTTCCTCCTGTGGAGATATCTCCACAACGTGCCCCCCAGCCCTAATGACTGGCGTCTGATTCGATAATGACCTCTGGCTGGGAACCGAAGATTGCCCTACCGTTCCAGGCTTCTACGTGTCCCAGCCACCATTGCATTCCCTCTCTTGCTTCCTGAGGTAACGGAACGAGATCTGTCTACGACAGACCCTTCCGAAGATGTTGAATGGTTTGTCTCTGAAGAGCCCAGTAGTGAAGAGGGCCTGGGAAGATCACTTTTATGGAGGAGGCCAGTACCCCCACTACTCTGGCAGTTGAGATTTGTCTGTGAGTCTATCACAAACCCCAGAAAATACATCGTCTGTGATGGACAAAGAGCCGCATTGGGTTCGTTAATTACAAAGCCCAAGTTCTGCAAAAGGGATATCGTCATTTGTAAATGCTGACTGGCTAGTGAAGAAGTCTGAGCTATGATGAGGATATTGTCCAGATAAACTATCATGCGAATACCCTGTTCTCTTAAGTGGGCTATCACCGGCTTCATTACTTTGGTGAAGCACCACGGAGCTGAGGCAAGCCCGAAAGGAAGGGCCGAATACTCCAACCATCGGTTCCTCCATTGGAATTGTAGAAAACGATAATGGGGAGAAAACATGGGGATGGATAGGTAAGCATCCTTCAGATCTAGTCTGACCATCCAATCTCCCTCTTTCAGTAGGTCCGCTGACAGATGGATATCATCCATCTTGAAATGTTTGTAAACCATAAAGTGATTGAAGTCTCTCAGGTTCAACACAAACTGTGACCACCACCCTTTTTCTGCACTAAGAATACCGCGAGTCGCAATAAGCAATCACGTGTTTCTGAAGCAACTCCTTGATTTCTGTATCTATAAAAACACACTCTTGTTGGGAAAAATTGAGATGTTTGGGATATGTGTCTTGGGTTGGTATTTGATAGAAGTCTAGATAGAAACCCTGAACAGTCTGTAAAACCCATGCATCTTGTGTCAACATTCCCCAATTGTGGACGAAGAATTGAGTACGAGCCCCCAAAGGTAAGGGAGAGACTTCTTTAACTCTTGCCTGCAAAATTTTGGGCTTGGAAACCTGCTCTGTTTCTGCCCCAGAGGAAGGGACGTCTATTGAACTGCTGTCTTGTGGGATAGTAGGTTCCATGGCGGCCTGGCGAGCGTCCCCTGCCTCACCCGGCCCTGTTAAAAAAGGCCTGCCTGTAAAACGAGTTTTATCCCTGATTGGGCTTAGTCCAGGGACAGAAAGGTCCCCACGTACTTCAAGACTCGTTGACAAATCTTTCACCGAATAGATTGCCTTCCGCAAGTGGCCCAGGTTCAGTGGAAGCCAAATCAGTAAGGTTGGAGTCCATTCGCATCAGCAGTGATTTGTGTCTCTCGGTAGAGATGGCGCAATTTGCGTTTCCTAGGAGGCATATTGCCCTCTGTGTCCAGCCCGCCAAGATGTCTGGATCCACTGGCGTGGCTGATTCCTTTGCTACCAAGGACATTTCCAGGATCTTGGCCGAGGGTCCTGTGACATCCAGGAGCTTATCATGGCAACCCCGCCAGGCGCGGTCAATCCCTTTCTTAGGATCCTTTGCGAACTTTGTGTCTCTGCCACTTTGTCCAGAATGTCCGGTCTAGGGCACTCTGAGCGGAGCCTGTTGCGCACCTCTTTATCAAAACCCTTTCTAAGGTTGTCATGCAGATAAGCTGTTACATCGGGGGCCGGAGCCCAATCTGAAGAATGAGGGTGAACTATATCTGTTGGGTTAAATGTAAAAGGCGTATTTACAGGCAGCATATCGGGTACTATAGAGGCTGTCTTTCTAGACCTTTTCTTCTGAGGGGTCTCCTCATCAGTTGTGTTGGTATCTATGTATATCTTTTGTTTACTTTTCACTTTCCCTCCAGCAGTGTTAGATGGAGTGTAATAAACATGGTCTTCTGCATTAGCCTGAGGCAGAGTCGCTGACGCTCCTGCATGGGGCTACTGCCTCGACTTCGACTTGCTCTTATCAGCAGGAATATCAGTTTGGGGTTCAGCCGGGTTGTTAAACCCGTGACGTTTTGCAAAATTTTCTAGTTGTTTGGGGATAGGTTTTAATGCTGGCGCCAAGGCTTGCTGCGCAGTACTAGGGACCATACTGGATAAACCTACCCCCACTTGTGGCGCAGCAATGGGGTGGCTGGGGTGGGGTGGTCCAAACCGGGCAGCACGATCTTTGGGGGCGGTGTCCTCCCCCCCACCTTACCTGCGGCCGTTGCATGGCAGGAAAGGCAGGAATTGACAACACACCCCGCCCGCCCTCTCTTGCATGCGCCCGCTGCGCGTGTCAAGCGCAGGGACAACCACGGACAGCTAAAGGTCTAGCTACGCCACTGCACTTGCCGCATCAGAGTAAATCTGGATGATTCATCACTAACCCCACAAGGTCACACCATTAAAACATCTCATAAAAGCCAGCCCTAATCCCACTGATACCCTCACTGTGTATGTGGAAGAGAAGTCCACGCTACTAAGGCTGTCCCCAATCTTCTACAAAAGAGTGTCCTTGCTCTCACCACACAGCAAGCATAATTAAGGTGTCCCTATAATAATTTAATAGCCCTAACCTAAACTTTCTTCCTAGAAAAAATGTCTTCCAACAACCCCAACACTGCATTTCTTTTCTCACTAGGGAATTGTGCCTCCTTCCCTACCAAATCCATCTCTATTTCCAAAATGTCAGAGACGCCACTGACCCCACTTTGGGGTCATTGGTTCCCCAAGTTTCAACCACCAACCACTGAAAAATATCCCACTCTGACACTAGCTTGTTTCTAACTCCTGACAAAAACATAACATATTTATGTGTATTTGTAAGGTACATGTTCACCCAGAAGGGTATCTTGGCACTGAAATAACAGTTGTTTATTGCTAACCAACTCAATTAGATTAATTATGTCAACCTCATAAGGATGAAGGGTGGAGTGGACCCACAGGGATTAGACTTGTGAAAATTACTTCAGACACAAATTCCCTCAGTGAATGTATTAGTCCATTGGGCCACCGGACCTTGCCTAAAAATGAAAAGATTCTAAAGCAGTCACACAAAAAAGAACCACTACAAAAACCTGCTTCACTTTTCAAGCAGTGAACATGAAATAGTACACCCTCTCAGTTATGTGTATCTGGCACTGAAACATAATTTCCAACAATTCATAGTCTTCTATGTGGACGTCCAGAAATCTGAAAACTGACTTCATATCACAATTTGCCATAAAGGCTGCCGGTCCTGCTACCATGATTGGCGCAACAGCGTTATCAGCGTTATCAACTGCTTTATCAACTGCAGCATAATGCACTGAGCTTATTTCACCCGCTATGAAATCATTCAATGGATAGCCCTTCTGGCATTGGCAGATTTTTGATCAAACAGAACTCTCCCTTCTTCTTCCTAAGGACTACCCCTATTTGTGATACAATTAAAACCTGTAATGGCCACTCATCAAATGGGCCTTCCATTTAGCCTTTTGCAACCATTCATCATTCATCACCGTTACTTTAACAACAAGATGATCTCTTAACAGAACGAAAATTTCCAGTCCACCTGCTAAATTAAGGGTCCCGATAACCTAATCGAAAGCCCTCACTGAAACCTTCTAACCTGCAAACTCTCTACCTTAACTGTCATAAAAGTCATTTACCAACAGACTTTAACCCCCTTTCACCATAGTAGCCTACTTTTGCCAATGCCCACCTGCACACATTGTCCCCTTCCCTCCATCACTTGGTTTAAGTAGGGAATGCCATGGCATGGGGCTTTGATTTATCGCCCACCCGGCCCACCTACTGAATTTGTGGAAAGCATTGGAGATGCGCTGAGCGAACTTACACTTAGGTTCGCCCACTGTACGGTGTTGGGAGACCTAAATCTCCATTTAGATTCCCCTAAGGAGTCAGGGACTATTTGTTTCATGGACATCATTAATATTCTTGGCCTTACTTTGTTAACGTTGGAACCTACCCATACAGCAGGTCATGTTTTGGATTGCATTTGCTCTAACTCTGACTGTTTGATAGTTTAACCCCCATGTACCCAAACCTGGTCAGACCACAAACTTATTCCATTTGACCTCCTTGTAAAACAGAAGACTCTGGCGAAATGTACGAAAATAGGCTCCGTCAGTCGTAAACCGGATTGAATCCATGCCCTCACCCAGCCCGATCTTTTGGAGAAATTAAGAGTCAGTAAACCCGCATTAACAGGCCACATTTTGACAGATAATCAGTATTTCTGTGAGTGGCTGGCAACATTTGGCTCGTCCTTGGACCTAATGAAGAAAAATAAAAACTCAAGCTGCACTAAAAACAGAAAGAGTGCTCCATGGTTTTCATTAGCCTTAAAAATAGAGTTAGGAGAGGTGAGGTCACTTGAGCGGAGGTGGCGAAGAAATTACGAGGCGGCTGCCCGTGATACATATAAATCGGCACGTAGGAACTACCACGCCGCAATCAAGTCGGCAAAAAAAGCACATTACTTAGAGGTCATCTCCTCTTCTGGCAAGGGACAGAAGGAGATTTTTAAGATAGTTAACAGCTTTACCAACCCCACAGCACTTTCTCAGAAAATTCCCCTCTCTCTCCCGCTCTGTAATACCATAGCTAATTATTTTGAGAAGAAAATCTCAGACATTGTAAAGGATTTCCCTCCAGCGCTACCCTCCTCGACGAACGTGGAAAAAATGAGGACGGGTAATGTGACAATTAACACCCCTCGTTTTGACTCATTTGCGCCTATTTCTCTGGAGGATTCATACCAGGCCATTTTAGCAATTAAATCTGGATCCCCATTTGATCCTTGCCCGCCTATGGTTTTGCGGGCATTGGTTGAGGATATAAACCCAACCATTAATAGCATTATTAATTCCTCACTAGCCACGGCTGAAATCCCAGGCGACTGAAAACGCGCAGCGGTCATGCCACTTCAGAAAAAAACCCTACCAGATCCAACCACTCTGTCCAACCTGCGTCCTATTTCCGTACTCCCTGCGGTGTTCAAGCTGACGGAGAAATTCGTTAATAACCAACTTATGAGTTTTCTTGAGGAGAATGACATCCTACACACCAATCAATCAGGGTTTCGATCCAAACATTCGACTGAATCTGCCCTTTTGTTTACGGCAGAGACTTTACGAATGGCAATGGACCAAGGGAAGAAGGCCGTCTTGATTTTACTCGATCTATCGGCGGCCTTCGATACGGTCTCACACACTATCTTGGTAGACCGTTTGGGTAACGCAGGTATAGGAGGAGCGGTATCGGCATGGCTTACAAACTTCCTCACCCAGAGACGTCAGTTACGGTATTAGGCGACTTCAAATCTGAAGAAAAAGTCATCAGCTCAGGGGTCCCACAGGGCTCTAGTTTGAGCCCTGTACTTTTCAATCTTTATATGGTACCCCTGATTGAGCTAATCGCCTCTTACCAGATTAGTACTATATCGTACGCTGACGACACGCAGCTGATCCTGGTGTTGGACAGAGAGCTGCCTGGTGCAAAGGAAAATCTGAAAAATTGTCTTACGGCTACATTTGAGTGGATGAATAACAATCACCTCAAATGTAACTCAGGGAAGACAGAAATACTACCTTTTGGTTCTCAGAATCTGTTTTCCCCTAAGCAATGGTGGCCTGAGGATGCGGAAGCTCCCCGTAATACTATCTCCTCTGCGCGAAACCTGGGCATCAAGTTTAATGACCAATTATCGTTTAAGCAGCAAGCAATAGGTGTTACCAGCACGTGTTTCCATATTATAAAATCCCTTAGGAAGTTCTTTGACCTTCTTCCTCTTGCAGCCAGGAAAACAGTTGCAGTAGCATTGATAACATCTACACTGGACTACTGCAACAGCCTGTATGCAGGTACCAACAAAGCAGTGCTCCACAGGCTGCAGATAGTCCAGCATGCTGCTGCCCGTCTTGTACTTCGCTGGCCAAGAAGGTCATCTGCTTCGGCCGCGCTTAAGACCCTACATTGGTTACCCATTCTCAAGCGTGTCCTATTTAAGGTCCTTGTTATTACGTTTAGAGCCTTCCAGTCACAAGGACCGAGATATCTGGTTAACGGCTTCAAACGCTATCTGCCAGCACGCTGTTTGAGGTCTTCTAATCAAAATCTCTTGGTAACCCCCAGATTTAGATTGGCCACTAAAGGGGGGAAATCTCTCTTTGTATTAGGCTCCAGAGCTTGGAATAAATTGCCACCGCAGCTTCGGCTTATAGCTAAGGAGAGCCTTTTTAGGAAATCTTTGAAGACATGGATCTTCTCCCTCACTGATGCGGCCTGTAGGGCACTGGTGTAAGCTTGCAATGTGTTCAAAGTTACCTTTAGTCCACCAATCTTTTCCAGCGGGGTTGGGTGTTGAGCGTCAAGATGCTCCTTGGAGCGGTAGTAGCGCTATACAAGTGTGAACTTACATTACATTACATTACATTACTCAGCATTACACTTCAAACTCTCATGTCAAAAGTTGCAGTACTTACTGTTCCAGAAAGTTTTGTTTAAAACTCAAGATAATCCACTGTCCGATCTTTGCCTCTAAACTATTCCTTCTATCCTACTCTAGGTGGCCCGCCTTTGAAGAGATGATACAGCACACTCACTGCTGCATATATATTGTCGGTGCACACCTTCTAGGCGCCATTCATTGTAACCAGAGGTACATGTCCAAATTACCCCACTTCCCATCACCATCTTTAGCCAACCTAGCCCTAAAGCTCTCATCATAGCGTACCTATGCCATGCCCCCAAAGAGTATTTGCACTTTTATAATCACATCAATGTACTTAAAAAGCGCAACACTTCTCTCACAATATACAGTCACATACATTAAAATGTCCGCTCTCCAATTATACATTTTTAACTAGCACAGTTAGCCTCTTACACAGTTCCAACTCTACCTACTTGAATCCCTCCTTTGCCCTCATTTCTTTATGTTGTGACTTGAAAACGTATTTGTATTTTCCTTTCCTTATGTTTTCTTTTGTAGCCACTATAAAATGGTGCCCAGCAGCTTAGTTGTACCCATATTGGGCAATTTAGCTGTGTAACATTTGTTTACTCTTCTTTTCTCCCCACCTGTCACCTTCCCTTCCTTCCCCAAGATTTCTAGCATTTTTCTGTCTTACTCCCCCCATTTGCCTTCAAATTCTCTTCAATTTCAATGTCTTTATGTACAACATATGTTCCCTTCCTCAACCATTCTTCTTCATCTGGTGGCAATCAAGCACAACTTGACATGGCTACCATCCCTCTCTCTCCAACATGCCCTTTGACCCCTCCATACATGGCCTCAAAGTCGCTTACTGCACTGAGGCCTGAAATGCAGGTGCAGCTGACCACAATGTGTCAACTCCATTCTTTGTTGCTGCACTAAGGGGTCATCTTTGGTCTGACAAGCTTTCTTCCCAACAACTCCACTCATTCTCACCATCCACATCTTCACCTTTCATGACCACAATTTCCCCTTTTTCCAAGTCCTCTTCCTTAAACTCCTCAAAGTTCATCAGTGAGTCATCACACTCTGCCTCATCAACTGTCATTCTGCCAAGGCCACGCATGTTCTGCAGTTCTCTATCATCAATACCCTCATCAAGTCAAAGCATCCTTTTTGCTCATTATAGTGTACTACATCGGGGAGCCACCACACCCTCTATGGCCCATCATCCAGCCCCTCACCATCAGGAGGTTGGCCACACATTGTACCCTACCATGTCTTCTGACTGGGGTAGTTGAGCCACACAAGACTGTCTTGGCTTTTCTGCCACAATGCTCCATTTATGGCGATGATGCCCTTTTTTGCCCCTAACTCATGCCTAGTCCCTATAAATCAATGTATTCTCACTCCTGCCTAATTCACCTATATTGAAGTTATCCTTTTACCGTACCCACTAACTAGACCTTTTCCTCCTTTTGCCCACTTCTATTTCACCTTCAATGCCTCTGTCAAACAGATCCCTTTTCTCATTGCTACACTCTTCCCTTCACCACTACCCTATCACATCTCTAGTCTCCTCCCTTTTTTTAATCACCTGATTTACCTGACCCTTCGTAGGCACTACTGCTTGTCTCTCCACATCTAATATTTCCCCAGGCACCTCTACTAAACTTTTGCCTTAGCTGAGGCAACAGGCTCCTTCTGAAGGGAAGCACTTCCTTGTTTACAATAAGTGCGGCCACCCACACCTCCTTCTGCTTACTGAAAGGACTCCCTGCTCCTCCCACAAGTAGCAGAGCCGTCACCACCTTTTGGTGAGTGCTGATCATTATGCCACATCCTTCCTGGCGCCTGCAAGGAGTGGGCACCCCTTTCTAGCCTGCCTCGCAACCTCTCAAGCGACCCTGAGCAGTGAGTGCCCACCCTGCCCACTGCATCCGTGGCCCTATCTGTAATTCTCACCTCCACAACATTGACCGAGCACGAAGCCTAGTCACATTGCACCCACTCCCACTGCACAAGCCACTGCTACCTCCTTTTCCCTCCTCACTTTACCCTGCAGTGGGAGGGAAGCAAGCTAATTCTGCAGCCCCTACTCTACTTGCTGAGAGCATTGGAGGATTTACCCTCCTAGGCATCCAGTCCTGGCCCAAGACACTAAGCATTAATAAATCCCCCCTATATGCCTCCTGAACACCATCAAGGCATTCACAACTGCACTCTTCCGCCATTGGCCATACCCTTTAGCAGGGCTTTAAGTGGGAAAAAAAACTGGGGGTGCTATAAAAGGGGCGTGGCAAATTTCTTAAAGTGGTGTGGCCTATCCGAGTAGGGGCGTGGTCTAAATCAAGATAACTAGCATTGTGTGCTTAAGAAAATCATAAAGTCGCATCCAGCAAAGGATAATAAAACAGGCAAAAAAGTATATTTATTAAGTATAAGCCATAAAATACCAAACACTTTAAAAAAACATTTGATATTTCCAAACTTAGAATTTAAAAACCATCTTCACTAAAGGATGTGTCATTAAATTCTGAGTTCAGGCAGAGGCGCAACTAGAGGCAAATTTCCGGGGTGGGGCTAAAAAAAAATTTCAGGGGGGGGCTGAATCTTTAAGCAATAGTCAGAGTGGAGCTGCAGGGGCTCTTAGAAGGGGTGAGACAACAACAATTCTTCATTAATATGCAAATGGTCTTTTAAAGACCTGTGAAGTGCTCGGGTGCGGCTGTGTGTGTGCCCGGGAAGCGTCTCATCCCAGGCTGCCACGTACGACGGGGGGGGCTGAAGCCCTTTGAGTCCAATGGGTGTTGTGCGCTTGAGTTCATGGATACCAGATTCCTTATGTCTATCTTGCCGTTATGGGAAGATATGCAGGTAAACATGTCACACAGCATTCCCCGTGTTATCCTATGGGCAAGATAGCCTTTCAATAGTGAAAAACGAAATTGGCAATATTTCACTATCAAGACATGTTACCAATACTAGTAACACCAAACAAAAACCGGGACGTCTGCTCACCCTAAGTTTGACCTTTGAGGCCGGAAAATAGAACCCCCTAGAGCCCCCTTTCCAGGCCCTCCAAAAAAAACTGGGGGGGCTCAGCCCCCCACAGACCCCCCCCCCCCACTTAAAGCCCTGCCCTTTAACTATTTACGGATTTGGAGAGTTTCAGACAGTCAAAGGGGACAATGTTCATTAAAACCATTACCAAAAAGTGTTCCCCTTCAAGCAATGCCTTGAGATTAGCAGGTAGTCCCTATGTACCTTTAGTTCTGACAGGATTTCAGTAGTAATATGTACTACACTTGCATAGCTTGTTTAGTTAAAAAATATTATCCCATTTATTAAAAGCGTTTCACAAAATGTTCTTATTGTGATATGAGTCTCAATATTTAACATGACCTTACATCAAAGTTTTAGCATGGTATTTCTCCCAGCATTTCGAATTTCGAGACACTCCCCCAATCATGATTCATAAAAACATCACATCACAATGATAATGCACAATATTTTAAAAAACAAGTGATAAAAACCGATCATGAATATTTTAACAGCAATGTTGACGTGGCATTTCGGCGGGTTCCACGGTTCACCCCATCTTCTTCAGGACATATATTTTGTTTAAACATTTATTTCCCCACACTTAAGTCCCTCACAGCTAGAGTTTGTTTGGTCACCCTGATCAAGTTTGTTCTCCCCTTGACTCCTTATCTCCCTTCCCACTAAAGGCTTGTTTGATCTTCTCTGCATTGGTTCAACTGTGTTTTGACTTGTGCCTTTTTATGTTGTTTTTTTCTCCTACTTTGGGGAATCACCTCTCTCGTTGCTGGAATGGGTGGTATTGTCTTAGTAAACGGGATTCATCTACTGCCTTTCCACTCATTTCTTGTGATGGTCCAGTTTGACTTCCTTCTGACGTATGCATATCATGTTTTGCATTCAAACTTGCATTTGATGAAAAGCTGTTCTTGTATCACTTTATTCTTCACCTGTTGTTCTTGTTAGCAAATACTGTAAAAATGTCGTAGAAAATGTTAAAATCCTGTCTGATTGATAGTCATTTTCCGTCTCAAAAACGCTTCCCCTGTTTCTTACCCCTTGTTTTGTATGGGTTGACAATTCTAATAACAGATCTGTGGTGACGGTCTAGTCTCCCGTCCCCGGAAAAGGAAGTAGGGGACGGGAAGCGGAAGGCGGCCATATTGTGATTGGCGCCGACCACTGTACTTAGCGGTCATTGTTTCCCGGCGCTCCGGGAATAAAGAAGGTTTAAACATAACGGCATCAGCGTGGTTTGTACTAACTTCACAATGGCGACGAGTGATGCGTTGTAGACCTCACGCACGCGTAGCACTACGCGGAAACGCCGCGCGGCCCCAAGTCGGCGCCGCAAGCAACCCGGAGCGCGGCAGTGGAGCAGGGAGAGCGTCAGAAAGGGCGCGAATCAAGGAGGCGCCCCAACGATCCATTTTCTACTGCCCCAGTACCAAAGGTATGAAAAGAGACACCTTCAGGCAGTAGGATCTGAGAAAAAGAATTACTTGTGACAATTATGCATTAGTCACCTCCGGTGCTGCTTTAACCCTGGAAACAAGCCTTGGCAGCACACAGTCACTGAGGGTGCTACCCACCTTTAGCTGGTCAAGCAGCATCAGGCACCCTGGCGGAGCAGCGGTCGGGCATAGCGGCGCCCAGCTCAACAAGCCCTGCCACAGGGGACAGCCAGCAGGCGTCTACGAGCTCCTCAGGGAGGGAGAGGGGTGAAGATAGCGCCAGTGACTTCAGTGAGGGAGACACGACTGAGCAACACACGCCGGGAAGCCCACCGAGTCGGACGCTCCCCATTCAGACCCTTCGGAGGGGTGCACCTAAGATGGCGGTCCAGTCTTCTTCCCTCACCCAATTGGTGCCATTCCTGACAAGGTGTGGAGAACCGGAGATGAAATGGGAAGACTGGAAAAGGTATTTCCTCAACTATCTTGAAGCCCTGGAAGAGGAAGGCGACACTCCGTTCACGAGCAAGAGGAAGAAAAAGATATTATTACACAACTTAGGTCACGAAGGGATCAGAATCTATGACACCATAGTTAAAGGCGAGAGGGCTGACACAGACACGGATGTATTCAGTCACGCCATCGCGGATCTAGACGCACACTACAGGCCTGTTGTGTGCGTCGCAATAGATAGATACAACTTCTTTCCAAGGAAGCAAAGGAGTGGTGAGACGGTGGACGAATATGTCGTGGCCCTGCAAAAGTTGGCCCTCACGTGCAAGTTCGACAGGTTGCATGACGACCTCATCAGAGACCAAATTATTATGCACACTACCAGCTCACACGTACAGGAGAAACTTTGGGTAAATGGAGATGCTTCCCTCAAAGAGATTTGGGCCATGGTCATAAAGGCAGAAATGTCAAAGCGTTGCGCTCAAGCTGCCAAGAAAGAAACAAGTGGACCACAGACGGTATGCAAGATCATGGCGCCAGCGAGGAATGAACGACCCAGGCAAAGAGAAACGCAAAGGAATCAAGACGGAAGAAGACCCCGCAACAACAACTATGCCCAGGCGGACAACCGTTCGAATAAAGGAAGTAAGCCGAGCTGCTACAGGTGTGGCAGTACCATGCACATGGGAAATGATAAAGCGTGCCCTGCCTTCAGAGCAAAATGCTCATACTGCAGTGTGTTCGGGCACTATGAGAAGGTGTGCCGCCGAAAACCCAAAGGAGCGGTGGTCAGATATGTGGACCAGGAACAAAGAGAGGATGCAGACGACCAAGAAGACACAGAGGACCAGGAGGAGTTCCTATACATCGATGTCCAGGTGCTGGAAATGGAAGGGGAAGGAACAGACAAACCCAGACTAAACATGCACATTGGTGGGATACCACTGGAAATGATCGCGGACAGTGGAGCACCCATCTCCATCATACAACGACAGGTTTGGGAAGAAAAGTTCGCCACCAAGATCAAAGAAACACTGCACCCGATGGATTTGAGACCGGTAACGTACACAGGACAAAGAATTCCCATGTTGGGGTATTGCCCCCTTCTGTTTGAGTTCCGTGGTCGCCACGCAACATGCAAACTATACATCGCCGAAAAAGGCCCCTCAGTATTGAGCTGGAAAGATCAAGGAGCTTTGGGAATACAACTCAACCCGGGAGGCATTGAGAAAGTCTTGCTGATGGACATGGAAAGGACAGACGACGCAACGTCTTGGCAGAGAGCGTACCCCAAAGTATTCAATGGACAAATTGGTGAACTGGCGAAATACAAACACCTCATAAAGCTAAAAGAGGGAGCGAAACCAGTGGTGCACAAGGTGAGGAACATCCCGTTCCGCAGTCGGGAAGCTTTACAATCGGAATTGGACAGGCTGGAAAAAGAGGGAGTGATCAGAGCGATAGAGAGTGCCGAATGGCTTTCTCCCCTGGTGGTAGCCCAGAAGCCCAATGGTAAGGTGCGGCTGTGCGTTGACCTAAGAGAGCTGAACAAAAACATTGTGATCGACAAATTCCCCCTACCACGAATAAATGAGATGCTAGCCAGGACCAAAGACATCAAATGGTTCTCCACAATAGATTTGTCGTCGGCCTACCACCAAGTAAGACTACACTCCTCGTGCAGCCATCTTACATCGTTTATCACACCTTTCGGCTGCTACGAATTCGTGAGAATGCCATTTGGACTAGCATCCGCAGCGGCGGTCTTTCAGAAGCTTATGCACAAGTTACTGAGGGGTGTGGAGAACGTACAATTTTTTCAAGATGACATACTGGTGATGGGGAAGACCAAACAGGACCATAACGAGAGGCTCCACAAAGTGCTACGGACACTACAGGACAATGGCCTGACGGCAGAATGGACCAAGTGCAGGTTCGGAGTGAAATCAGTCACGTACCTAGGGCATGAAGTGAGCGAACACGGGATACTGCCAAAAAGAGCCAACATGAAATCCATTCAAGACGCCCCCACGCCCACCAAGAAGGAGGATGTTCGGTCATTTCTAGGAATGGCCGAATACTACAGCAAATTCATTCCTCATTTTGCCACAACAACGCATCTCCTACGCCAACTCCTCAAGGAGAAGAACAAATTCGTATGGAGCCAGGAGAAGCAATCAGAGTTTGAAGCCCTGAAACAGGAGATGAGCACTGCCATTCCCTTGAAAGGATTCGACCCTAGTGCAGAGTCCATCCTCACCACAGATGCCAGTGACCGTGGCCTAGGGGCAGTCCTAATGCAGAAGTCGGACAACGGAGAAATATCGACGGTCTGCTTTGCTTCAAGATCGCTTGCATCCAACTAGGAGAAGTTTAGTGTGGTGGAGAAGGAGATGCTGGCGGTGGTATGGGCGATGGAGAGATTCAGACAGTACTTGTGGGGGGCGAAGTTCTTGGTCAGAACGGACCACAAGCTGTTAGTCCGAGTACTGACCTCAAGTGGCCATGCTCACGCGACACCTAGGATTGCCAAGATGACTCTTAGGCTGCTGGACTTTGTGTACGAGGTGGAACACATTCCTGGGCCGCAGAACAAAGTGGCGGACTTTCTGAGCAGAGCAGCAGCAATGGAAGCAGTGGATAATAGTGAGAAACAAATATGGGAAGGTTATGTGGTAGCCACCATTCAGGATACAGAGGAAGTGATCAGCGCCCAGGAGTGGGAAGAAGCATACCGAGAAGATGTCGACCTGGAAGCCATCAAGGGATATGTGGTCCACGGGTGGCCAGAGAAGAGACACCACAAGGAGGAATTGAGGAAGTTCTGGGAAGTAAGGGACGATCTATCATTGGCAGAGAACCCCATTTTTTTGCTCAGAGGCGACAAAGTGATTCCTCCACAAGGCATATTGGAGCACCTGATGAACCTACTGCACGAAGGACACCAGGGAATCACCAAGACTAAAGCTCTAGCCAGACAAGCATACTGGTGGCCCGCCATTGATGCACAGATAGAACGACATGTGCGGAAATGCGAGTCTTGTGCCAAGGCAGACAAATCACAGAGCATGTTAAGACCACCTTTGGGAAAATTCCCCGTTCCGGATGGGCCATGGGAAATGGTTTCAGTGGATATCATGGGCCCCATTCTCAACAAAGAAGGAACACAGAAGTATGCTGTAGTCCTAATAGACAAATATTCCAAGTGGCCAGAGGTGGAGATAATGGAGAATGTGGACACCGAAGCCGTGGTGCGCTTCCTACGTACCACGTTTGTCAGAGAGGGCATCCCAAAAATTATCACGTGTGATAATGGGCCACAATTCACTTCTGCGAAATGGATTGCCTTCACGACCAGGAACGGCATAGAGATAAAACACACACCTATCTACCATCCCGCCGGAAACGGTCAGGTGGAACGGTTCAATCGGGTGATCATGGGCACCATTCAGGCGGCCATAAACGATGGTATGGACTGGGAGAAGGAATTGGAGAAGATGATCTGGGCCTATCGTATCACCCCGGGAAGCACGGGATACAGCCCATTTAAGGTGTTGAGAGGAAGAGAAGCCTTTACTAAAGACAACATGGCATGGAGGAAGCTAGTGGTGCAAAGCAAATGGTCACCGGCCGTGGTCAGGAGGAATCTAGAGAAAGCACAAGAAGTGTACACGATGCACTATAACAAGAGACGTAACGTTCAGGGAGTAGAACTGGAGAAGGGAGATTGGGTGAGAGTTAAGCTGGCCATCCTCAAGAAGAAAGGGGAAAGCAAATTTTCACCACCATTGCAAGTGCTAGAGCCCTACGCCCGGTCTGCCCTGCTCAGTGATGGCAAGGTATGGTCACAGGACAGAATGGCCAAATGCAGCAAGATCTTGAAGTGGGGAAACGAAACTGAAGAAGGAACACAGCAAGTAGAAGACGATGGAGGAAGAGAACGTAGCGGAAGGGGAAATGAGAATGTAGGAGAAGGAGAGCAGCAGGTAGAGGACAGCGAAGGAGAATGTGGGCCGAGTGAAGACATGAGGAGCGGATGCAAGGTAGAAAGCAGCGAGGATGGCAGGGACAGAGAAAGAGAAGATGAAGGAAGAAGGTCAGACAGAAGAGAACCGACTGAAGAAGGTAGCTATGAAGTGGTGAGAACCAGAGTTGGAAGAGCAGTAAAGGTACCAGAGAAGTTCAAGGACTATGATATGGACTGGAAGTAAGGACTTTATTGTATATTTTGTGTTGTTGCATAAAGGGGGGAGATATGTGGTGACGGTCTAGTCTCCCGTCCCCGGAAAAGGAAGTAGGGGACGGGAAGCGGAAGGCGGCCATATTGTGATTGGCGCCGACCACTGTACTTAGCGGTCATTGTTTCCCGGCGCTCCGGGAATAAAGAAGGTTTAAACATAACGGCATCAGCGTGGTTGGTACTAACTTCACAAGATCCTCAATCTCTCTGTAATCTTTCCATATCTTGATAGGAGTACTGGATCAGGATTTGGAGTATTGTCTAGGAATAGCATGCCGGCTTTTCAGCCCATTCCTTCAGCATTCTGGACTTGAGATTCTCATTTGACAGGATTGAGACACGTCTTAAACCCCTGTATACACAATTTGCATCAATATAAAACTGCAGCAAAATTAGCCTCCCACCATTTATTTATTTTGTGTTTTTAAAGTTTTTAAAGTTTGTGTAATTGTTGTTTCTAATATAAATTGACATGTCAGCATTTACTGTCCCCATTATTAGTGTTATTAGCAAACAGCTAAACTGTCGCTTCTTCCCTCCTCCTGTCTCATTCAGTCGCTCCCTTGGAGCAATATTCAGACATTATTTAGCTCTACCTGTTTTTAGGTCGAGCCTAGAGCAAGCGCTTGTTTACATTTGCCTGTCTCGCGCTCGCGTTAATTTGGAAACAGATGGTGGTCGCTTTCACTTTCGTGCCATGCTTATTTCCTCTTGCTTTAAAGCTATTTTTTGATGCCTCTTTGTTGATGCTTTCTTCTTTGTGTCACTTTGCACTATATTTTGTTTTTAACCGTAAAATCGGCCTGATTTTAGTTTTCTTACTGTGTGCCTGTAAGTTAGTTCTCCTGCAACGACGATGTTGACGTGTTTCCCACAGCACCATATGCAGGCCTCGTAAACAACACTTACACTCCGATATATAGCAATCCTCCTAGATGGCTAACGGTATTATTCAGTTGTGTGTCCCTTTGCCCTTACTTCCTGCCGCACTCCCTTTCCCTGTTCTAGAGAACACAGGTTTGTTCATCTGTAAGCCTCACTTACGGTGACTCAGTGTCTGCCCTGAAGTTACAGTACTTGGAAAAAAAAACTCTCACGCAACATGCCAAAAATGGCAGCCTCTGCTGTACATTTCCTGCTGCTTCAGAAGAGAGCGTCATTGCTTGCTTTACCCCGTGGGGATTAGCACCATGTTTACGTTCTGCTTAACAGTTGGTGCTTATGGAAGGAAGTATAGTATAAACGGTTGCTCTTTCTGATGACGTGTTTTTGGGACTTTATCCTTCCTTTTCGGAGGGACACTTTACCTCTCAAGAGTAATTTTCCGGAAGTCAGCTGAATGGCTGTCTGGCTGGCATACCAGACATTCCAGAGTACAGCCATCTCCTCGTTCTGCTGCAGCCTGAAGAGAACCGGGATGAGTTGCCCAGCCTGCTGTTTATAAGACGATCCGTGCACAACCTCTGTCGACATACCCTGGCCATATACACAGCCCTTAAAGGGCCATGCCGTACTGAGCAGACTGACCCTACAACTATACACTCCTGGAAGCGGAGTGAGGAACCTCTCTTCTGTGGAGGTGTGCACAAACAGTACTATTCTGTTATAGCCAGCCTGGTGTTACTACTATCACCACGTACCATTTAAAAAAAAAAAAAAAACAGACTAGGGGCCAGATGTAGGTAGCCAAATACCGGTCGGTAACGGCCGAATTCGGCCGTTACCGACCGGTATTTGGCTTTCGACATGTAGGGGGATTGCAACAGGGCATTTCGGTAATTTTACCGATTCGGTAAATATACCGGTCGGTAAATTTACCGACCGGTATTTTTACAGAATCGGTAAAATTGAGATGTAGGTGGGACTCTTCTGAGTCCCACAAGCCCTACAAATTCGGTATTTTACCATCAAATTCAATTTGATGGTAAAATACCGATTCAGGTGTGCATGCACATGTGTGCATGCACACCTGTGCCATATGACAGGCAGACCTGCCCTTAGGGCAGGTATGCCTGCCACATGGCCCCAGAACCTTTTTTGGGGGTGCTAGAGGGTGTCAAAGTGACACCCCCTGCACCCTTGTCAAAATCGGTATTTACCGATTCGGTAAATACCGACCGGTAATGCCCCATTCATTCCTATGGGCTTCAAAGCCCATAGGAATGAATGGAGCATTACCGGTCGGTATTTACCGAATCGGTAAATACAGATATTTACCGATTCGGTAAATGGAACATCTGGATGTTCCTACATACCCCCCCTTCTTATTTACCGATTCTTAATTACCGAATCGGTAAAATTCGGTAATTAAGAATCGGTAAATAAGTTCTACCTACATCTGGCCCTAGGTCTACTACTATGTACTCTGCAAAGCCTATTGTAATAAAGACGATCCAGGCGGTGATAGCGGGATAAAGTATATGTTTTTAGGTCTCGCCTACGACGAACGCGCTGAAAGCGCGTTCTCGCAAGCGAGAACTATAGTCGTCGTCTCAGCAGTCTGAGACGACGAAATGAGACAAGACCTGGCCGCGCGCAGCATTTTCCCATAGGATAACGTTGTGCGCGCGGCCAGGTCTTGTCTCCACGGCATGCGAATGCAGACCGGATCGCGTCGCGCGCCTCTCTGGAATGCAGGGGGAGTCTGCAGAGAGGCGCGCGGCGCTGATAAACAGGCAAGAGGCGCGTGTCGGAATCCGACTCTGCCAGGCTGCACGCGCTTTGCGGACGGCATTTATTTTCGCTGTTCTTGTTTCCTGAGTAGTTGTTTGTAAATGCCGTCCGCAAAGCGCGTGCAGCCTGGCAGAGTCGGATTGAACACGAGGGCAGTGCATTATAGAAGGCTAACTGTTTACTGCGTTCTGCTGACTGCCTCTGGGCATACTCAATTTGAGTGAAATGTAACTTATCTGATAGAGTTGCTCAAGTGAGTTATCGACTGCAAGTTTATAGTCAAACTGGAAGGAGCCTTCAATAGTTAAAAGGTGGAAAGTATTTGCAGACGAGATGTGACCATTTTGCTGAAAACGCATACCCAGCTTGAGGCACAGCAGTTTGGACATTTCCAGGGAGACTTCCAAACAATACAGAAAGCTATAAAATATGTAATTTAAAACAACTGTGCTAAATGATGGTTAGAACCGCTCTCTCAAAAGGGAGCTCTCTAGTTCTGTACAATGGGCAGATTGTAATAGTGGCGAAAATGTCAGGGAAGGTTGGCTCTTTGTCTATATTTTAAACTGCGCAATACCTCTACCGAGAGAACCGCACATCATATAATTTTTTTGTTGTTGCAGTTTTTATATAGCGCCAACTCCACAACTCTGCCAGTAGGTATTGGAGTGCTTTACATTAGCACCAGTTTCATTACACGAGGAAACATTCATTTTTTTGAAGGCACGGGGAGGTTATGTGATTTGCTCAGAAACACAGGATGTTGAGCCCACGCTGCGACTCGAACCCGTTTCCCCACTTGCAAATCGGGTAGCTCTGGCCGTTACGCCACATCCTATTTAATTGAGCACTAATATATTGCATACATCTGCTTCTACTTAGCACCAATTTTAGAATAGAGATATTAATATTCGATCCAAGCCCAATGTGCACAGATTAAAATTAGACCTGGTCTCGTTCCATAAATAATCATACGGTTCATTGTCCAATGCTCTGTTCTCCAAGCATTGAAAGCATATTTTTAATTATGGGCTGGGAGTTAAAGGTCATTCAAAAGGCCCTTTATTGCTTACTGCTTTATTTTTTTAGTTTTCATTCTGGTTGCTCTAGCCTGCAAACCAATCGGGGCAGTAAAATGCTGTCAGGCTGACAATATGTGCCTGCTTCATTTTATATGCAGAAACCTACTAAAGTAAATGAATGAATGCCCTGAATTCTAGTATTTTTTTTGAAGGTAGATAATTATAATATAGTTAGTAAAAAAAAAAAGCCAAATCTAAAATAAAAACATGTATTGATTCTAAATTAGGCCAAGTAAATGCACATCGAGTAGTCAATAATATTTCAGTGTTACAACATTTGTGTATGAATATTAACGATTCCTAAAGAGATTTATGAAATGTAAAATTGCATCAATAAATGCTGCAAGTAGAAGTCACTTTTTTCGCACAAAGTCAAGATGGGGTAACCCTCTATAAAGGTGGAACGGATTGTCATTGAACGTAAGAGGCTGTCTCAATCACCTAGCTGATTTTCTGCCAAATTATCGAGGGAGTTCACGAGCCGGGTCTTTGAACTCAGTTTAGGGACAGCTAAAATGGGCTTAGCAACAACTATTCAGCCCAGAAAGAAAGTCAGTTCATTCTGTTACCAATCTAAAACAAGCATTTGCAATGTGTGGTAAATGCTTTCTATATCTTTTCCCTTTTTACCACTGCATCAGAATGTCCTGTGACATCATGGAATATTTAAGTGCCTGACTGTGGCTAGAGAGTCAGTTGGTCATCTCAGGCTGAGGAGCTGGTAGCTCGCTCCTGGTGGGGTTTCTCCTTGTAACTTCCTATCCTGTAACTTGCCACCTTACTGCCTGCTAATAAAGAGGGATCTACTACTACACCTGGACTACGCATCCTTGTTTGTGTACCACACAATGCAATAGGTCTCGCATTTATGCGACTTTGACCTATTGGCATTGTAAATGACAATGTCTTATTTATGTTTTGGTTTTTGAAACATAAATAAAAGGCATTGTAATTTACAATGTCAATAGCTTAAACTTGAGTAAATGCGAGACCTATTGCATTGCAAATGCTTGTTTTAAGTTTCCAGGAAAGTGGACCTCACCCACAAGAGCGCTCCGTGAAGCAGCAGCTGAAGTCTTAATCATCCGTTACAATCTCTAACAAGAGCCTCAAGCTCCTAGGTTACAGAACCACTGATCGGGATGGTTCTATAACCTAGGATACCACACCTATCCCATATTATTGTACTTAGCTCGCCTATATGACTGAACGCAGCCTAAAACGTCACTTCACAAAGCTCTCCCGGTCCCTCGTGCTTTGGACTGCTCAACTCTGCTAACTTATGAACTTCACCGCATAAAGCTGTTCCTGTGTTTTGAGAGGCATTTCTTATTTTCTGGACTAAATGGATCGTGTCGAACTATTCTGCAGAATTAAAACAGCTAGGTAAAAAAAACGAGATCATTTGCCTTTCGTCAATCAAAACACCATACTTAGTCACACAATACATTTCTCAACGCACTGTTAGAACATTTCTCAAGTTATACATTCTTGTCAGAATTAGAGTGCTACGAAAACTATCTCAAAATTAAGCGCTTTCCTTCCTCGTCAGGGGAAGGAAGTGCTACAGAAATGATAATGTAATACACTTTTACAAAACAAATTGGGGCCAGTCCAGTCGGCAAGGGCCATGCTACAAATAGCTGAATGAACGCAGCAGGGAAGGCCCCCACACAAAGTAGAAACATATGCTACTGCTTTCTAAGTGCATGCTATTGAATGCCTGCCACATCTTACCACCTAGTAGCGCTGCTCTAAGCACAAAGCTTCAGTGTTAAAGAACAATAGATGTTGTAGAACCCAGTATAATGTGCTGCATTTCTAAATACTTTAAGGTTTACATTCTTATACATTATTCCCTCAGACTTTCCATACCGATGTTGTATGAAGGAAGTATCAATGGACAAGGGGCGTGGCTAGCAGCCGATGAGAGCGGACGCAGCCTAGTGAGGCTCCCGACCCTCGGCCCGCTTATCCGTCTTAAATCCGGAACCAGACGTGGTATCCCCGTGAATATCGGGTCGATCCCACGGTTATCATCTGTGCCTGCTCCGGTCGAGTGGCTAGCCGGCAGACCAACCACAACGAGCGCTACTGGCCGCGAAGTGCCCGAGACGACGGAGCACAAAATGGCGGCGTGGAGGCGGCTGAGGACTGCGGACTGTCATCGGATCTGACCGGGAGCCCCACTGTGCGGAATCTACGGACCAGTGAGTGAGGGGTTGCACCCGATTAACACCCCGACGGAGCCGAACCTTGAGGGTGCCGGTGCGGGACCCGGACGGCCTGGAGGGAATCCGGCCCAGTGAGACCCGAAAATTTACGCCCCGGCTTGGGGGCCTACAGCCCCCCTGGAGGTGGCGCGTCAGCGCTTGGAGGAGCAGCGAGCGCAGCGCCGCGAGCAGGCGGGAAGCAGACCGGAGTGCCCGCGACGTCAGCAGGACTTCGCCGCTGAGCTGCAGGGGTGCGGAAACGATGGCACCGGGCGGCTGCTGGGAGCTCCGACCTTGCGGCCCTGTGCCCCGGAGGGTGCACTCCAATCCCGGGGGCCGCTGGAGCGGGGGTCGGGACCCTGCATCGGCCCAGAGGTGCGCTCTGCCCATCACCGAACAACAGATGTGTGACATCGGGAGTGGGGAGCGCTGACAAGCGAGAGCCCCGCCGCTCTCAGGAACATTGCACCGGACCCAGGCCTCGGGGCCTCCAAACAACGGAGAGGTGACATCCGACTAGCGCTCCTTCAACAGGCCAGTGTGGAGCCTTGGTGGCAGGCGGCAACAGGGTGCAACTGCTTCGATCCCGGAGTGACAATTCGACTCCCTGGCTTTGGGGTCTGCTCCCCCCGGAGCGCGCAGGAGAGCGGTCGGAGGCCTAGTGCTGCAGCCGAAGCGAACGTCCGCGGAGCGAAGCCATCTAACAGAGAAGTGGCCCAGGCGACTGCTTAAAGAGCCCGACCCGAGCGAGGACAAGGACCTGAACACAGCTGGGCTTCATCACTGGGGAGAGTGGCCACGGACACCCCTACTGCTCCCCTGAGGGAGGAACGCGCCACCGCAGCGACAAGGCCCCTGAAGCTCGACAATCACCGCCAACAGGGGAGCCCCGGCCACGCAGAACGAGGGACGCCACTACCTAGACGGCGCCCCCCTCCTACCTAGTAATACGAATCGACCATCTGCTGAGTGCACTACCTACCTCAGGCTGCCCAGGCAGGATCAGCTGGTACGTCAGAGGCATGATGGGGAAACCGCGGGGACCAAAAGGAGATGGAGGCCCGACCACAGAGGCTTCAGAGGACCCACAGCAGCCCCGATCAGAGTTACAACTGATGCAAGACAAGATCCTCGAAGCTATTGCGGCCACGAAGGACGCTCTACACCGGGACATTGCTCAGGTATCGACGGGCCTGGGGCTCCTGAGGGCTGACCATGGGAAACTAGCCGATAGGGTCAAAGAAGCAGAGGTTGCTCTGAAAGACATTGTGCCGGGCCATAAAGCAATGGAAGGGAGGCTCACGGAAGCTTTGGACCGCATCAAAGCACTAGAGAGGAGGGCGGAAGACGCGGAAAATTGCAGTCGACGGAACAATGTACGCTTAGTGGGCCTTCCGGAGAAAAAAGAAGGGACGGACATGATGGGTTACTTAGACAATTGGCTGCGGACAGTGGTGGCCCCGGAGGGCCTATCCCCCTTCTTCACGTTAGAGCGGGCACACCGTGTACCAGCCAGGCCCCCGAAACCGGGTCTACCCCCACGACCAGTGGTGATCAAACTGCTCCACTACAGAGACAGAGACTGGCTTTTGCAACGAGCAAGGGAGGCGGGGCCCTTCCAGGTAGATAACAGTAAAGTCACGCTGTTCCCGGATTACACCTTTGAAACTCAAAAACTATGGGGCATATTACCAACAACTAGCGATAATTTTTGTCTCTAACTTGTTTAGAGACAAAAATTATCGCCGTACATCGGCGATTTTTATCGCAGATAAACCTTGCTATTAGCAAGGTTTATCGCAAATGCGATAAAAAACGGCCGCAATGCATGAATATCGCTGAAAAGTCAGCGATATTCATGCATTATCGAGCAAATGCTCTTAGCCATGTTATCCACCTCCCATTGGATAACATGGTGAAGAACTGCTCAGGGCAGGTGTTAGCTTTTGGAGATATTCGCGCTTAGCGCGAATATCTCCAAAAGTTGGTAATAGGAGATAGCGATGTTAGCGACTGTTTCCAGTCGCTAACATCTTGGCACGCCCACTTTGCATGTCATACCAGACATTCCAGAGTACAGCCATCTCCTCGTTCTGCTGCAGCCTGAAGAGAACCGGGATGAGTTGCCCAGCCTGCTGTTTATAAGACGATCCGTGCACAACCTCTGTCGACATACCCTGGCCATATACACAGCCCTTAAAGGGCCATGCCGTACTGAGCAGACTGACCCTACAACTATACACTCCTGGAAGCGGAGTGAGGAACCTCTCTTCTGTGGAGGTGTGCACAAACAGTACTATTCTGTTATAGCCAGCCTGGTGTTACTACTATCACCACGTACCATTTAAAAAAAAAAAAAAACAGACTAGGGGCCAGATGTAGGTAGCCAAATACCGGTCGGTAACGGCCGAATTCGGCCGTTACCGACCGGTATTTGGCTTTCGACATGTAGGGGGATTGCAACAGGGCATTTCGGTAATTTTACCGATTCGGTAAATATACCGGTCAGTAAATTTACCGACCGGTATTTTTACAGAATCGGTAAAATTGAGATGTAGGTGGGACTCTTCTGAGTCCCACAAGCCCTACAAATTCGGTATTTTACCATCAAATTCAATTTGATGGTAAAATACCGATTCAGGTGTGCATGCACATGTGTGCATGCACACCTGTGACATATGACAGGTAGACCTGCCCTTAGGGCAGGTATGCCTGCCACATGGCCCCAGAACCTTTTTTGGGGGTGCTAGAGGGTGTCAAAGTGACACCCCCTGCACCCTTGTCAAAATCGGTATTTACCGATTCGGTAAATACCGACCGGTAATGCCCCATTCATTTCTATGGGCTTCAAAGCCCATAGGAATGAATGGAGCATTACCGGTCGGTATTTACCGAATCGGTAAATACAGATATTTACCGATTCGGTAAATGGAACATCTGGATGTTCCTACATACCCCCCCTTCTTATTTACCGATTCTTAATTACCGAATCGGTAAAATTCGGTAATTAAGAATCGGTAAATAAGTTCTACCTACATCTGGCCCTAGGTCTACTACTATGTACTCTGCAAAGCCTATTGTAATAAAGACGATCCAGGCGGTGATAGCGGGATAAAGTATATGTTTTTAGGTCTCGCCTACGACGAACGCGCTGAAAGCGCGTTCTCGCAAGCGAGAACTATAGTCGTCGTCTCAGCAGTCTGAGACGACGAAATGAGACAAGACCTGGCCGCGCGCAGCATTTTCCCATAGGATAACGTTGTGCGCGCGGCCAGGTCTTGTCTCCACGGCATGCGAATGCAGACCGGATCGCGTCGCGCGCCTCTCTGGAATGCAGGGGGAGTCTGCAGAGAGGCGCGCGGCGCTGATAAACAGGCAAGAGGCGCGTGTCGGAATCCGACTCTGCCAGGCTGCACGCGCTTTGCGGACGGCATTTATTTTCGCTGTTCTTGTTTCCTGAGTAGTTGTTTGTAAATGCCGTCCGCAAAGCGCGTGCAGCCTGGCAGAGTCGGATTGAACACGAGGGCAGTGCATTATAGAAGGCTAACTGTTTACTGCGTTCTGCTGACTGCCTCGGGGCATACTCAATTTGAGTGAAATGTAACTTATCTGATAGAGTTGCTCAAGTGAGTTATCGACTGCAAGTTTATAGTCAAACTGGAAGGAGCCTTCAATAGTTAAAAGGTGGAAAGTATTTGCAGACGAGATGTGACCATTTTGCTGAAAACGCATACCCAGCTTGAGGCACAGCAGTTTGGACATTTCCAGGGAGACTTCCAAACAATACAGAAAGCTATAAAATATGTAATTTAAAACAACTGTGCTAAATGATGGTTAGAACCGCTCTCTCAAAAGGGAGCTCTCTAGTTCTGTACAATGGGCAGATTGTAATAGTGGCGAAAATGTCAGGGAAGGTTGGCTCTTTGTCTATATTTTAAACTGCGCAATACCTCTACCGAGAGAACCGCACATCCTATAATTTTTTTGTTGTTGCAGTTTTTATATAGCGCCAACTCCACAACTCTGCCAGTAGGTATTGGAGTGCTTTACATTAGCACCAGTTTCATTACACGAGGAAACATTCATTTTTTTGAAGGCACGGGGAGGTTATGTGATTTGCTCAGAAACACAGGATGTTGAGCCCACGCTGCGACTCGAACCCGTTTCCCCACTTGCAAATCGGGTAGCTCTGGCCGTTACGCCACATCCTATTTAATTGAGCACTAATATATTGCATACATCTGCTTCTACTTAGCACCAATTTTAGAATAGAGATATTAATATTCGATCCAAGCCCAATGTGCACAGATTAAAATTAGACCTGGTCTCGTTCCATAAATAATCATACGGTTCATTGTCCAATGCTCTGTTCTCCAAGCATTGAAAGCATATTTTTAATTATGGGCTGGGAGTTAAAGGTCATTCAAAAGGCCCTTTATTGCTTACTGCTTTATTTTTTTAGTTTTCATTCTGGTTGCTCTAGCCTGCAAACCAATCGGGGCAGTAAAATGCTGTCAGGCTGACAATATGTGCCTGCTTCATTTTATATGCAGAAACCTACTAAAGTAAATGAATGAATGCCCTGAATTCTAGTATTTTTTTTTTGAAGGTAGATAATTATAATATAGTTAGTAAAAAAAAAAAGCCAAATCTAAAATAAAAACATGTATTGATTCTAAATTAGGCCAAGTAAATGCACATCGAGTAGTCAATAATATTTCAGTGTTACAACATTTGTGTATGAATATTAACGATTCCTAAAGAGATTTATGAAATGTAAAATTGCATCAATAAATGCTGCAAGTAGAAGTCACTTTTTTCGCACAAAGTCAAGATGGGGTAACCCTCTATAAAGGTGGAACGGATTGTCATTGAACGTAAGAGGCTGTCTCAATCACCTAGCTGATTTTCTGCCAAATTATCGAGGGAGTTCACGAGCCGGGTCTTTGAACTCAGTTTAGGGACAGCTAAAATGGGCTTAGCAACAACTATTCAGCCCAGAAAGAAAGTCAGTTCATTCTGTTACCAATCTAAAACAAGCATTTGCAATGTGTGGTAAATGCTTTCTATATCTTTTCCCTTTTTACCACTGCATCAGAATGTCCTGTGACATCATGGAATATTTAAGTGCCTGACTGTGGCTAGAGAGTCAGTTGGTCATCTCAGGCTGAGGAGCTGGTAGCTCGCTCCTGGTGGGGTTTCTCCTTGTAACTTCCTATCCTGTAACTTGCCACCTTACTACCTGCTAATAAAGAGGGATCTACTACTACACCTGGACTACGCATCCTTGTTTGTGTACCACACAATGCAATAGGTCTCGCATTTATGCGACTTTGACCTATTGGCATTGTAAATGACAATGTCTTATTTATGTTTTGGTTTTTGAAACATAAATAAAAGGCATTGTAATTTACAATGTCAATAGCTTAAACTTGAGTAAATGCGAGACCTATTGCAGTGCAAATGCTTGTTTTAAGTTTCCAGGAAAGTGGACCTCACCCACAAGAGCGCTCCGTGAAGCAGCAGCTGAAGTCTTAATCATCCGTTACAATCTCTAACAAGAGCCTCAAGCTCCTAGGTTACAGAACCACTGATCGGGATGGTTCTATAACCTAGGATACCACACCTATCCCATATTATTGTACTTAGCTCGCCTATATGACTGAACGCAGCCTAAAACGTCACTTCACAAAGCTCTCCCGGTCCCTCGTGCTTTGGACTGCTCAACTCTGCTAACTTATGAACTTCACCGCATAAAGCTGTTCCTGTGTTTTGAGAGGCATTTCTTATTTTCTGGACTAAATGGATCGTGTCGAACTATTCTGCAGAATTAAAACAGCTAGGTAAAAAAAACGAGATCATTTGCCTTTCGTCAATCAAAACACCATACTTAGTCACACAATACATTTCTCAACGCACTGTTAGAACATTTCTCAAGTTATACATTCTTGTCAGAATTAGAGTGCTACGAAAACTATCTCAAAATTAAGCGCTTTCCTTCCTCGTCAGGGGAAGGAAGTGCTACAGAAATGATAATGTAATACACTTTTACAAAACAAATTGGGGCCAGTCCAGTCGGCAAGGGCCATGCTACAAATAGCTGAATGAACGCAGCAGGGAAGGCCCCCACACAAAGTAGAAACATATGCTACTGCTTTCTAAGTGCATGCTATTGAATGCCTGCCACATCTTACCACCTAGTAGCGCTGCTCTAAGCACAAAGCTTCAGTGTTAAAGAACAATAGATGTTGTAGAACCCAGTATAATGTGCTGCATTTCTAAATACTTTAAGGTTTACATTCTTATACATTATTCCCTCAGACTTTCCATACCGATGTTGTATGAAGGAAGTATCAATGGACAAGGGGCGTGGCTAGCAGCCGATGAGAGCGGACGCAGCCTAGTGAGGCTCCCGACCCTCGGCCCGCTTATCCGTCTTAAATCCGGAACCAGACGTGGGATCCCCGTGAATATCGGGTCGATCCCACGGTTATCATCTGTGCCTGCTCCGGTCGAGTGGCTAGCCGGCAGACCAACCACAACGAGCGCTACTGGCCGCGAAGTGCCCGAGACGACGGAGCACAAAATGGCGGCGTGGAGGCGGCTGAGGACTGCGGACTGTCATCGGATCTGACCGGGAGCCCCACTGTGCGGAATCTACGGACCAGTGAGTGAGGGGTTGCACCCGATTAACACCCCGACGGAGCCGAACCTTGAGGGTGCCGGTGCGGGACCCGGACGGCCTGGAGGGAATCCGGCCCAGTGAGACCCGAAAATTTACGCCCCGGCTTGGGGGCCTACAGCCCCCCTGGAGGTGGCGCGTCAGCGCTTGGAGGAGCAGCGAGCGCAGCGCCGCGAGCAGGCGGGAAGCAGACCGGAGTGCCCGCGACGTCAGCAGGACTTCGCCGCTGAGCTGCAGGGGTGCGGAAACGATGGCACCGGGCGGCTGCTGGGAGCTCCGACCTTGCGGCCCTGTGCCCCAGAGGGTGCACTCCAATCCCGGGGGCCGCTGGAGCGGGGGTCGGGACCCTGCATCGGCCCAGAGGTGCGCTCTGCCCATCACCGAACGACAGATGTGTGACATCGGGAGTGGGGAGCGCTGACAAGCGAGAGCCCCGCCGCTCTCAGGAACATTGCACCCGGACCCAGGCCTCGGGGCCTCCAAACAACGGAGAGGTGACATCCGACTAGCGCTCCTTCAACAGGCCAGTGTGGAGCCTTGGTGGCAGGCGGCAACAGGGTGCAACTGCTTCGATCCCGGAGTGACAATTCGACTCCCTGGCTTTGGGGTCTGCTCCCCCCGGAGCGCGCGGGAGAGCGGTCGGAGGCCTAGTGCTGCAGCCGAAGCGAACGTCCGCGGAGCGAAGCCATCTAACAGAGAAGTGGCCCAGGCGACTGCTTAAAGAGCCCGACCCGAGCGAGGACAAGGACCTGAACACAGCTGGGTTTCATCACTGGGGAGAGTGGCCACGGACACCCCTACTGCTCCCCTGAGGGAGGAACGCGCCACCGCAGCGACAAGGCCCCTGAAGCTCGACAATCACCGCCAACAGGGGAGCCCCGGCCACGCAGAACGAGGGACGCCACTACCTAGACGGCGCCCCCCTCCTACCTAGTAATACGAATCGACCATCTGCTGAGTGCACTACCTACCTCAGGCTGCCCAGGCAGGATCAGCTGGTACGTCAGAGGCGTGATGGGGAAACCGCGGGGACCAAAAGGAGATGGAGGCCCGACCACAGAGGCTTCAGAGGACGCACAGCAGCCCCGATCAGAGTTACAACTGATGCAAGACAAGATCCTCGAAGCTATTGCGGCCACGAAGGACGCTCTACACCGGGACATTGCTCAGGTATCGACGGGCCTGGGGCTCCTGAGGGCTGACCATGGGAAACTAGCCGATAGGGTCAAAGAAGCAGAGGTTGCTCTGAAAGACATTGTGCCGGGCCATAAAGCAATGGAAGGGAGGCTCACGGAAGCTTTGGACCGCATCAAAGCACTAGAGAGGAGGGCGGAAGACGCGGAAAATTGCAGTCGACGGAACAATGTACGCTTAGTGGGCCTTCCGGAGAAAAAAGAAGGGACGGACATGATGGGTTACTTAGACAATTGGCTGCGGACAGTGGTGGCCCCGGAGGGCCTATCCCCCTTCTTCACGTTAGAGCGGGCACACCGTGTACCAGCCAGGCCCCCGAAACCGGGTCTACCCCCACGACCAGTGGTGATCAAACTGCTCCACTACAGAGACAGAGACTGGCTTTTGCAACGAGCAAGGGAGGCGGGGCCCTTCCAGGTAGATAACAGTAAAGTCACGCTGTTCCCGGATTACACCTTTATAACTCAAAAACTATGGGGCATATTACCAACAACTAGCGATAATTTTTGTCTCTAACTTGTTTAGAGACAAAAATTATCGCCGCACATCGGCGATTTTTATCGCAGATAAACCTTGCTATTAGCAAGGTTTATCGCAAATGCGATAAAAAACGGCCGGAATGCATGAATATCGCTGAAAAGTCAGCGATATTCATGCATTATCGAGCAAATGCTCTTAGCCATGTTATCCACCTCCCATTGGATAACATGGTGAAGAACTGCTCAGGGCAGGTGTTAGCTTTTGGAGATATTCGCGCTTAGCGCGAATATCTCCAAAAGTTGGTAATAGGAGATAGCGATGTTAGCGACTGTTTCCAGTCGCTAACATCTTAGCACGCCCACTTTGCATGTCATTAGTGATAAATATCACTGACATGCAAAGCAGGGCCCAAGATGGTCGCTATCTCCTATTAGCTGTCACTAACTGGTGTTAGCGACAGCTTGGTAATAGGGAGATAATTTTATCTCCGCTTTCTTAGCTTTTAAAGCCAAAAAAGCGGAGATAAACCCCCTTGATAATATGCCCCTATGTGCCTCGTTCCTGTCCATTAAAAAAGAACTGCGCACGGATGGACTGCAGTACTCGCTTTTATTCCCGGCAAGACTCCGAATATTAGTAGATGGGAAAGCTTTATTCTTCACAACGTCGGCGGAGGCATGGTCCTGGTGGGACACTTACAAGGCTGGGACGGATGGAGCCCGCTTCGGAACTGAGGAGGAGTTCCAGCAGAGCTCGGTGCGACGATCCAGGAGACTCCGGAAACGTGGACGGCACCGGAAAAAAACGACGGATTCTAAAACAGAAGAGGAACAGAAAGCGGCGCTGCAAGCGGTGATGGAGGTCTCGGGCGTGGCATCAACGCCACTGGAGAGAGAACCGATCTCGGAGGAATTGAGAACGCGGTCGGAAACTGAACTGTCAGAAGTGGACAGTACAAGGGGCCCGACAGTCACACCACAAACCGCAGAAGAAATTTTCGGCAGCTGAAACTGGGACATGGAGGGACTGGCTGCGACAGTCTAACTAGTATGGCGCGCACGACCACTTGAGCAGGCGGTCGTGAGACTGGACTAACGTGAGTTTAGATGCATATTGAGGGGCGGGGTAACAGGGAAGGCAACTGAACGTAGCAGAAGCTAGTACACGCACCCAGAGGCCCATAAGGCCGCCGCAGTACAGACTGCGGAGTAAGAAGTTTTGAGAGCACGTTGCTCACTTGTTTGGATGGGGGTAACTCTTTTGCAGTTAAGTCCTGTTCTGGGGGGGGGGGAGCCCGGAGAAGTTGGGGTTACTCAGGGCATGGCATGGGGGGAGGGGGGAGGGTCTGAGCTGGGAGGGAACGGAGCTCAGAGAAAGGTGGGAACGAGGTTGTTGGGGACGGGTGGGGCTGGTGTCGTACCTAGCGACTGGCCGCTGTTGGAAGTAGACCTAGACCGACTACACCGGGATAATGGATAGTGTGGGGTCGTTAAAATGTGTGTCCTGGAACGTGCGGGGTCTGAATTCAATGACAAAGAGACACAAGATACATTCCTACCTTGTCCGCAGAGGGGTTCACATTGCCTTTCTGCAGGAGACTCATTTAACTAAAAAAGAAGGGGTTGCACTGCAAAGGAGGTGGAGGGGTCACCTGTTCTACACTACGTATTCAGCGTTTGCCAGGGGAGTACTAATTTGGATTCGTGCGGGGGTTCCCTTCCAGGTCACTGGGCACATTGTAGACCCAGATGGGCGATTTGTAGCAGTCGAAGGCTTGCTCAGAGGTCGCCATATAGCACTCTGCGTCATTTACGCGCCGAATGCTGAGCAGGCATCGTATTTCACTAAACTATCCCGGCTGTTAGCTACCTATTTCACTGGTCCGGTACTGATGGGGGGGGACTTCAACTCTATCGAGGACACCACCTTAGATAGATCACACCCGCCACTGCATGCATCCCCAGTACACAGATTGGCGAAACACAGATCACACTGGCAAGAGAAGTGGGACCTGACAGACGTATGGCGAGTGCAACACCCAACAGAGAGGGACTATTCCTTCTACTCCAGCATGCACGACCTCCACGTCCGCATAGATGCATTCCTGTGCTCCCAGCCGGTATTACCGATGGTTGCCCGGACGGAATATCTAGCACGCACGATATCAGACCACAACCCCTTACTCCTCACGCTAGCTTGGATGAATGGAATTACGCCGGTCCCGACGTGGCGGCTCCGACCAGACACTCTGGATGACCCGCCGTTCAGCGCAGCGTTAGAAGACAGAATCTCCCAATACTGTACGGAGCTACAGAATGGGATGCACTCAAGGTAGTGGTAAGGGGACACTGTATAGGGAAATTTGCGGGCGCACGGCGGACACTCGTGGACGATTTAGACAAGGCTGAACGAAAATTGAGAGATGCAGAGAAAACACGACCCAACCACCCCGAGCTCCAAGATAGGGTATGTGCAGCGCGAGAGGCGGTGGCGGTAGAGGTAGAGCGCCTACGTAGCTTTGATTACAAAACTTATCTGACTAAAGCTCTTGCTGAGGGGGATAAGACAGGGGCACTCCTAGCCTGGCTGGCCAACCCCAGTAGGGGCAATACCCCGATACTATCCCTGAAAGGGTTGGGTGGAGAAGTGTACAACTCCCAACTGGACATAGTGAATTGCTTTAGAGCATATTATGAAAGGCTGTACAGGAGGGGCTTGGGGAATCGAACCGCGGCGATAGAAGCCTTGTTGACCGAGATCCAATTGCCTCATTTAGAGAAGGAACAAACCGAAGCAATCGGAGGCCCGATCAGCCTAATGGAAATTAGAGGGGCCATAAAGAGAATGGCGCGTAATAAAACGCCAGGAATGGACGGACTGCCTATCGAGTTTTACGGGAAATATATAGATTTACTAGCCCCAAGACTACAAATAATATATAATGAGGCCAAGGAGAAGGGCGAGTTACCCCGATCGATGCGCGAGGCAATCATGATTCCCCTGGTAAAACCATGTAGAGATAGCACAGATTCGGCTTCGTACCGACCGTTATCAATGCTGACGACGGACTATAAAATCTTAAGCACAATCCTAGCCACTAGACTGGTAGCCCATATGCAGGGGCTGATCCATGGAGACCAATCGGGCTTTATTCCTACTAGGAACACGTCACACAACATTCGTAGACTGCTTAGGCTAATAGCGGATCCTCCACCGACCGCAAGAGCCCCTATGGTGCTGTCGATCGACATTGAAAAGGCTTTCGATAGTCTAGAGTGGGACTACCTGTACAAGGTGATGCAAAGTTTTGGCCTAGGCGAAGGTTACATACAATGGACACAGGTGCTCTATGCATCGGCGGGCGCTAGGGTGAGAGTGGGGGCTTTGATATCGGATCGATATGAGGTGAACAGGGGAACTAGACAAGGGTGTGCACTTTCTCCCCTATTATTTGCTCTTGCAATGGAGCCGTTAGCGACACTGGCTAGGCGAGGTGATTGTTACCGCGGATTGAAGGTTGGAGGAACCCACCACTATATATCATTGTACGCGGACGATCTTCTGCTCTTCTTAGATAATGCCGAAGAGGCGGTGGAGGGCGTGGAGGACCTACTGGCGCGATTCGGGGGCATCTCTGGCTTAAACGTGAACTGGGCGAAAACTTGCCTCTTTCCCCTCCGGAAGGCGGAGAAGTGTCCATTGACCCGCCCCGACCTACGCTGGGAACCTAACTGTCTGCACTATCTCGGGGTATATATCTACCACGAGCCCGCAGACCTATTGGACGGTAATATAGGCCGATGTATCCGAGCGTTGCAGGGCAACATGACCTTCTGGGCCACCCTCCCTCTATCCATGACGGGCCGGGTGTCCCTACTCAAAATGATCGCCCTCCCACGATTGTTGTACTTTTTTAGGACCCTTCCTATATGGATACCAGGAGAAATTTTTAAACGCCTAAAGTCTCGGATAGTGTCCTTCCTGTGGGGGACAGGCAGGCGGAGAATAGCATTGGCGACTCTGACTCGCCCGAAGAACGAGGGAGGATTGGCGGTCCCTGACTTCGAGCTCTATTACCTGGCAGCACAACTGCAGTTCTTCACGCAGGAGGTGGCAAGGGTATATCGGCGTCCGGAACAAGAGAGGGACGTTGGCACCCCCCGCCATGTCCTGGCGTATATAACCCTACAACAGAAGCTAATACTCAGAGGGCTGTCCCATGAAGAACGGACGCTGCGGCTATGTTGGAACCGCATGCAAAAACGAGCCGGTCCTGGGCACCCGTATGCACCCGAGATCCCAATGGGTATGACATAAGCGCTACCACATGGTGGAGACTGGTCGAACCTCCAAATTTGGGAGGAGGCTGGTCTACAGATGGTGGGAGACCTTTATACCGATGGGGTGCTGTCACCATACCAGACTCTGCAGGAGCAATACGATCTCCCAAGAGGAGACTATTTACTACACGCGGCTGTGGTGAGGGCTATACAGGCACACTGGGGGGAGGGGCTAGTTGAACCCAAAACGTCACCGGCGTGCCAATACACGATGATGGCAGCAGGGACTTTAAAGGCAGTTACGTGTCTTTACTCCAGAATGCACGCGGAGAATATACAACCTCTTACGCGCCTCAAAACTCAGTGGGAGGCTGACCTACAAAAAGAAATCCCAGATACAATGTGGTCCCAATTGGTTCAGAGAGCCAGGAAGGGTACCAGAAACGCCCGCTTCCAACTGATACATCTTTACATACTCCATAGGGCCTACCTCACCCGAATAAAATAGCGCAATACTTTGGCGCAGAGGACGCAGCATGCCCCAGATGTGCGCTACTAGGTGCAGACTTATTACACATGCTGAAGGGTTGTCCACAGCTGCAAGAATACTGGAGGGGAGTGGGGGACACCCTGAATGAGGTAACGGATAGAGAACTGCAATATGACGGTGCGGTTACACTCTTACACTGGTTTCCACACACACGCAAAACCAAACTATCAAGTAAATTTATAGACATGGGCCTACTTATTGCAAAGAGGGAGCTCACCAAGGGGTGGAAATCAAAGGCAGCGCCGACACACCGGAAATGGCTGAACGAATTTCTGAAATGGGCTGCAGCAGAGAGCACGATTAGGTACCAACTGGCCCGACGCAAGTCGGACGAGAAAGCCCAGGAGGCAGCCCTAGCGTGGGAAATCCTGGTCCAAGCTCTCAGGGACAGTGCAGTGGAGAGTGAAGAGGAGGACGAGGCTGTAGACCCAGGGGCCCCAGGGGAGGCGGTTCCAATCCCAGCGCTAACACCGGACACACACCCAATAGTCGACTTCAGACTCCTGAGACTACCTACATAATTGAGTATACTAACACCAGGCGCAGGCGCAGACACCAGGGGGAGGGGGGGGGGAGGGAGAGTGAAACGACCCAGATATAACAGAGGGCTCAGCAAACGTCTGCTGGGTAATGGGGGGGGAATGTTGAGAAAAGTTAAAAGCGGAGAGCGGTGGACTGCTGAGAATGAATGCACCTAGCGATTAGGAGAGTGTTCTTAATGATAGAGACGCCACCCGGCCTCCGGGATGCGGGTTATAAGGCTGTGTACGCAATGACCGGAAAGAGCGAAGGAATTTAAGGTCCCGCACAACTTCTTGCAAATGTGTTATATAACTTGCATTGAACTCTGCAATAAAAAATTGTTTTACATAAAAAAGGAAGTATCAATGGACAATTACCCTGGAGGGCGATCGATGCATTATGTCATACATTTCATTTCATTGATGTGGTGCTGTATTGAAATTGAGGAAGGGCATCTCTGTATTCATATTGTGACCAAGGCATCTAGAAGTAGAAATACGTTGATATAGAGCTTTTTCTTTGGGGCTAAAATAAAGTATTTCCAAGCTGGAATGTGTGTTTTCCTTGATTTGGAGTGGCATATGTGATGTTCATGACAATAAGCATGGTATTTGCATCTAAATGATGCACACTAACCTCGGTTGAGCCGAAGGAGACAGCGCTGGGTTTTGTGGACTAACATAGCCTAAGTAGGTAGAGACCAGTCTTGTGTTGCTTATGTTCTGAACCAGAAGTGACCTGACAACTTCCTACTGGAGTAGGGTCAAGACTGATTTGGATATAGCTTGTCTCTGTCTGGTATAGGAAAGTGGATAAATGATAGACTGAAAAATGCGGCCCTGCGATCACCAGTGGGGGGGGAGGGGAGGGGGTTGATTAGTTCAAGAAATCCTTCCATCTCTTTGTAGTGGCATAAGCAAGAAGGCATTAGTGAATACGAACATTTTGCTGAGCTAAAGCCTTACTCCTTCTATAAATTCGTTCTTAGCACTATATTTGATGCAACAAAGACAAATTGTGTTATAAAGAATCGGGAAACAACCTTTACAATGCAACTTTTACAACGAACTACCATTACAACGAAACTTTTACAACGCAAAAACATTTACAACGCATACCATTACAACGCAGGATTTTACAACGCAAGTACCTTTACAACGCATACCATTACAACGTAAGTATTGGTAAGTATATAATTATTTTAAAAATATTATATGTTTGGGTTTTTGGGTAAAGGGGTATTTTTAGGGTTCAGGGTCAGTTTTGGGTTTTTGGGTAAAGGGGTATTTTTAGGGTTCAGGGTCAGTTTTGGGTTTTTGGGTAAAGGGGTATTTTTAGGGTTCAGGGTCAGTTTTCATTTTTTGGGTAAAGGGGTATTTTTAGGGTTCAGGGTCAGTTTTCAGTTTTTGGGTAAAGGGGTATTTTTAGGGTTCAGGGTCAGTTTTCAGTTTTTGGGTAAAGGGGTATTTTTAGGGTTCAGGGTCAGTTTTGGGTTTTTGGGTAAAGGGGTATTTTTAGGGTTCAGGGTCAGTTTTGGGTTTTTAGGGTACAGGGTTAATTTGTAAAAATAAATTAAAATTATATTTAAATTAAATTAATTAAATGAAATTAAATAAAATTTAATTATATTTTAATAATTTAAATTAATTTTTTATTAAAAAAAATATTTTTAGGGTTCAGGGTCAGTTTTGGGTTTTTGGGGTACAGGGTTAATTTGTAAAAATAATTTAAAATTATATTTAAATTAAATTAATTAAATAAAATTAAATAAAATTTAATTATATTTTAATAATTTAAATTAATTTATATTAAAAAAAATATTATATACTTACCAATATTTACGTTGTAATGGTATGCGTTGTAAAGGTACTTGCGTTGTAAAATCTTGCGTTGTAATGGTATGCGTTGTAAAAGTTTTTGCGTTGTAAAAAATTCGTTGTAATGGTAGTCGTTGTAAAAGTATGCGTTGTAACGTCAAACATCCAAAGAATCTGAAGTTAATATGTGTTTTTACAAGGACAGGTGAGCGGAATACACATTTAAATTTTAGTTATATATTAGATATTAAATGCAATTAATGTGCTTGACCCAATACTTATTTATTTATTATATTTATGTTGCTGCAGTGCCTGTGTACCAGACCTGGAATGGGAGCAGATAGATACAATAAGAGTGAGGAATATGTAAAACAATTATGAACGGTGGGCAACAGTGAACGTTTTTAGCATTCAGAAGACAGTTTATGTGTAGGTTAATTAAGTAAGGAACTTTTAGCTTCCAAATCAAAGGTTATCTGCAAAGGCTACAGCATCAGGATTTACCTCAGTTTTTCCCTTTTTCTATTCATTGCAGCATATTATTTCATGCCATAATATTGTATTGACACTTTAAATAAGCAGAAACAGTAATGAAGGAAGGATCAATGAAGAAGCAATGTTTTCTCTGGGCACATACACTTGAGAATTTTAAGGCAGATGTTTATATTAGTTTGTTCAAAAATTAGGAAAGTAAATGTCCTAGAAATTATTTATAGGGTTAGGATAATAAATAATTTATGTATGTATCGTGTTTTGTTCCATCAAATATTGCTGGTAAAAATATTATGGAATAGATTCATTATTACTAAGCGATTCAAGTTACACATCTCTTTCAGGAAATGATAAAACCCTGATACCGGTTTCAACAAGCTTGCAAAGATCAAGGACTTCGTAAACAGGCATAAGAAATCAGAATATAATTAGCGAGGTATGGCCATGTTGAAAACTAGCAATTCATTTGTGCATTGTATTATCAGTATTTATAGGATGTGGCTTTAAAGCTAGAATGGCCAACCTTGAAGCTGGGGAACCAAGTTCGAGTCTGGCGAAGGCTCAAGCATCCTGATTCTGGGCAAATGCCTTAGGGCCTGATTACAATGGTGGTGAACCCACCACCGACAGGCTTTCGTTGGTGGGCTCACTGGAGTAATTTCCCGCCCGCCATATTATAATGGCGGGTGGGTCCGTGTTGGTCAGAAAATCCAACAGCCACGCAACCAACAGGCTCCTTGAGCGTCCCAGTGGCGCAGGGGCCTTCCAATCCCCAAAATGGTGCCTACCAGGCACCGCCATAGGGATTAGGATGTGCCTCTTCTCCAGCCTTTCCATGGTGGGTGAACCGCCATAGAAAGGCTGGCGGGGATGGACTTTGAGGACCAATTGCTGGCCGCCCTTGAGCAGAGGCAGTTCGGTATCATACTTGGGGGGCACCTAAGGTGCCCCCTACATTTCCCTGCACCATGTGACAGCCACTGCGTGGTGACTGCCACATAGTGCAGGGAAATGCAAAACTTTGAATATTTTCTATTGCGGTGGGTGCTGCAACCAGCAGCATCCGCTGCAATGGAAAACAAGACACTTGCAGCCACCGTGCTGGCGGCCGCATTGTAATGCCATATGTGGGACCGCTGCCTTATAGGTGGGCGCTCCCCATTAGACCCGTAATCTCCCTGTGCCTAAAAATGAGTGTCCGTCTGTAATACATTGGTGCTCATGTAAATCATTGTACTATATAAAACTGCAAAAAATATTATGATGGCATTCAAATATATATTGAAAGCGGGCAGCCAGGAGGAAACGTAACAAACAACGCAGGTGCGCCAAACAGAACAAGAAAGAAGCACAATCAATGGAATCGCCGCTAGCTATTGCAGGCGATTCCGATGTCCAACCTCCCACAGTCATAAACCTGACAGATCAGCCTCTTTCCACCAAAGAAACTTCGATATTGGCACTGGGTTTATCATATAGCGTGAAAAACAACTTTGACTACGCAGACACAAAAATAGAGCTGTTCAAATATGTTAGAAAACGAAAGCTGCGCAAATACCACAAGGTACACAGCAAAGCCGAACTTCCCATCCAAGACACACCAGATGCTCAGCAACCTTCCTTACCAGCCCCTGACGAGAGCCTCCTAACTGTGTTGATTGGGATGCAAGAGGAGCCTACAGCATGGCAATCTGGCCCACGTTTGGGACAAATTCACAATCTGATTTCTACAAAGTTCAAACCAAGATCCAAGTTTTGTCCACTTATGATCAAGGACAACATTGACCAATTCCATGACAGGGTTTCCCAAGAACTGAGAGAATTGTATTTGAAGCACAACACCTTTTCCAAAAAACACAATTATCAATTGATAAGGAAATTGAAGAACAATATTGATGTGATAGTAAGACAATCCGACAAAGGAGGAAATGTCGTACTGTGGCCTCGCAATATGTATCTAAATGAGGCAATGGGGCAACTAAATGACCGCACATGTTACCGAAGAGTCGACATCAACGAGGTCAACCTGGCCAAGAACAATGTGTACTCTAAACTTATGGCATGGAGGAGTGCAGGAGTAATAACGATGGATGAATTCAAATTTATGAAAAACGAAAATCCCATCACTCCGGTCATCTACTTTGTGCCGAAAATACACAAAAACAGTCAGGTGCCACCAGGGCGCCCTATCATATCGGCATGCAACAGCATATTGGAGAACACCAGCAAATATGTTGATTTCTTTTTGCAAGATTTTGTTAAATCACTGCCCTCCTTTGTACTGGACACAGGAGATTTCCTTAAAAAGTGTATGACATAAGGTGGAAATCCAGCTATCTACTAATATCCCTTGATGTGTCTGCATTGTACACAAGCATACACCACAGGGATGGCCTGAGAGCAGTACAACATTTTTTGAACTCTCGACCAGAGCAACTAAGAGACCACACACGCATGATTATGGACATGATTAGTTTATGCTTGGAGAACAATTTCTTTCTTTTTGGAAAGCAATACTTTCAACAAACCAGAAGCGTTGCAATGGGGGCCTGCTTCTCTCCCAGTTATGCCTGTTTACACATGGGATACTGGGAGGAGCAGGTCCTCGCACTCAAATTTGCAGACACCATGTCCAATAAATAGTCAAATGGTTAAGGTACATCGATGACCTTTTTTTAATTTGGGATGGCTCTGCACAAGAAGCTGTTGATTTTATTGATAAATTGAACAACAACGAGTTGAACTTACAGTTCACCAGCCAGATCAGCGAAACATCTATTTGTTTTCTAGATGTAGAGGTCTTTGTAAAACACGGAAGGCTGGAAACAAAAATGTATAGAAAAGCCACAGAGGGTAACAGTGTTTTGCACTCCAGCAGCCATCATCCTGCTCATCTTATTAGGAGCATACCTTACAGGGAAATGCTCCGTATAAGACGCATTTGCAGCACTGAAGAAGATTGCAGGGTAGCCCAGTCATTATGTAGAGACAGATTCATACAGAGGGGTTACAATGGTGAGGTCATACAAAGAGCTATGAACCGAGCGAATGCTCTGGATAGGGCATCTCTATTATCAATAAATCCTCCTGACTTGGTTGGGGCTCAGACATCCAAATCAAGGGTGAACCAGGCAGCTGCTGGCACAGCAGACAGTGAAACACGATTGATTTTTACTTATAGTAATCAACACTGCACTATAAGGAATATTGTTAAGCGCAACTGGTCACTGATTACCAGTGATCCAGTTCTAGGAAAAGCTATCTTGGGGGCCATCAAGATAGCCTATAAACGCGCTAAGACAATGAGTAACTGTCTAGTGTCCAGCAGCCCAGAGATAAGGACCAAGAATGTGTGGCTAGGAAGGCTTTTTACATTGCTCTTCTTGCAAAGCCTGCAAGAATGGGGTAAGCAGAACAGAATACTCTACGCCATTCAATAACATACATACCATCATTAAGGAAAAACTGACGTGTCGCACCAAGTACCCAGTGTACGTGCTGGAGTGTCCCTGTGGTCTACGCTACGTGGGTAGCACAAGACCACAGGTGCGCAAACGCATACTCCAGCACCTCAGGGCCATTACCAACGGCGACACTGCGTACCCGGTGGCCAGACACTTCGGTGAGGTCCACAACAAGAAAGCGTCTGTTTTGCGGTACTTTGTAATCGACACGGTCTCACCGCAGAGAAGAGGCGGTGACCTGAGTTACTTTTGCGCAGATTAGAAACACGTCACATCATCCTACTCGACACCAAAAATCCTAATGGGCTCAATGCAGGGGAGGACTGCCACACGTATCTATAAATACAAACCAACATACATACCAGAATCAGAATTATCCAATAGAACGGCTGCCTCAGACCCATATTTAGTCAACTTTATATTAAAAATGTTATTTTTTCACATTTTGTATATTATTTGTCACACAGGGTAGCACGTAACAGCTTTTAACCAATATTCATTTGCCAAATTTGCACACATATAGATGTCTGTCTAGTTTTAAAGGTGTCTACAGCCCACTCGGGCAAAATCTTATCACAGTAGCTCAAGATCATCTGTAAATAGAGAATAGAGGGAGCAATATTAACCCCTTTAAAGCGTTGTAAATAGACCTCCCCAGTGCTGCGCTGTCCATTGGAACTAGTGCTGAATGGACGTCCAACGGTCGTGCGCAGCACTGGGGAGGTAGTGGCCGTGACGACCGTTGGCCGACGGCAGCAATTAAGGGGTTAAACGGTCCTCTACGTTTAGTCAATAACAATGAATACATTAGGGAAAGAACCATGTTATTCTGTAGAGGTACAAGATACTTACATCTTTTTTTAAAAACAGTATGTATGAATATTCATGTATAGTGTTGGTAAAAAATGTTTACTGCATCATTTGCACATTGCATCTTTTGCACATCCTTTACCACCCTTTTCCCCAAATCTTTTCCCTTTAGACTTGCTGCTTTTTTGTATATAGATGAATTTAACTAAATGTAACATGCGTGTTATTATACACAAAATTATTGTTTACTTGCATGCATGTACCAAAGTTTACTGTATAATATGAATTAATTTATTTATTTAATTATCTATTATCCCTTGACATAGTTATATCAAATAACATAGCTACTAGTCAATAACGACATCATGTATCTGCATTTACGCAGTTAGCAAATGATCATAGTAATTAATCTATGTTTATGACGATATTGGCACGCACTTATTGGTTACCAGCACTTTAAATGTACCACATCCGCCCTACAACGTTGTCATGTGATCAAGGTGCTCCGAGCACCGAAACGCGTCGTGGTGAGCAAATAAATCACTGCACTATACCTGGGTTTGCTTCGTCTTTTTTGCTGCCAGACCGCTGCAGGACGTACTTATGCTGAATATATATATATATATATATATATATATATATATATATATATATATATATATTACCTACTGGCGGTCGCCAGTAGGTATATATAGTTAGGATTTTTTCTCTATGGGTTTTTTGAAAATTCTATGTCTAATAACTTTGGCGTTTGTGGACGGAATTGGCTGAAATTTTCAGGAAAATGGCACATTTTGTTTCTGAGCAGCCCCTGAAAATTGGGGGGGGGGGTTCGTCCAGGGGGGGTCGAGAAAAAAGGGGGGTCCCAAAACGTGTTTTTAACATTGAGTTTTCCATAGGGCGGTTGGCCTCACTTTTAGCCCGAACGGCTGAATGGATTTGCACGAAACTTGGCAAAATTGTAGGGACTGGTAGCCCGATGTGCCTTTTGTAGGTCTCAATATATGTGCTACAGTGGATTTTGAGAAATTAACGTTTAAAAAAAGATATATATCTGTAACAGCGGACCGGGCAGCGCTCCAGGACGCGTACTTTTCGCGCAACGGAGCTTTGTGAAGCGAAGCTGATTGGTTCTCCGGCGTCTGTCAACATTCCAAACAGTCCGTAGCGGCCGCCATCTTGTCTCTCGGTAGGATCGAGAGACAAGAGGAGGCCAAAGCGAAGGGGCAAATGACCATAAGGGGGAATAGTAGATCCTCGCTGACCCCCTAGGTTTGATGTGGAGGTTTTAAAAGGGCCCCGCGGGGCAAAAAAAATAAATAATAATAATAATCGAACGGCTGAATGGATTTGCACGAAACTTGGCAAAATTGTAGGGACTGGTAGCCCGATGTGCCTTTGCTAGGTCTCAATATATGTGCTTCAGTGGATTTTGAGAAATTAACGTTCAAAAAAAGATATATATCTGTAACAGCGCACCGCTTCGCGTACTTTTCGCGTTACGGAGCTTTGCGAAGCGAAGCTGATTGGCTCTCCGGTGTCTGTAAACATTCCAAACAGTACGTAGCGGCCGCCATCTTGTCTCTCGGTAGGATCGAGAGACAAGAGGAGGCCAAAGCGAAGGGGCAAATGACCATAAGGGGGCATAGTAGATCCTCGCTGACCCCCTAGGTTTGATGTGGAGGTTTAAAAAGGGCCCCGCGGGGCAAAAAAAAAAAAAAATAATAATAATCGAACGGCTGAATGGATTTGCACGAAACTTGGTAAAATATTAGGGACTGGTAGCCCGATGTGCCTTTGCTAGGTCTCAATATATGTGCTTCAGTGCATTTTGAGAAATTAACGTTCAAAAACAAGATATATATCTGTAACAGCGCTCCGCTTCGCGGAGATAAAATTATATCTGTATTACCTAGCTGTTGCTAACACCAGTTAGCGACGGCTAGTAGGAGATAGCGACCATCTTGGGCCCCACTTTGCATGTGAGTGATATTTATCACTAATGACATGCAAAGTGGGCATGCCAAGATGTTAGCGACTGGAAACAGTCGCTAACATCGCTATCTCCTATTATCAACTTTTGGAAATATTCGAGATAAGCGCGAATATCTCCAAAAAGTAACAGCTGCCCTGAGCAGTTCTTAGCCATGTTATGCAATGGGAGGTGGATAACATGGCTAAGAGCATTAGCTCGGTAACGCATGAATATCGCTGAGTTTTCAGCGATATTAATGCATTGCGGTCGTTTTTTATCGTATTTGCGATAAACCTTGATAATAGCAAGGTTTATCTGCGATAATTTCTGACGGTAAAAAAATCTTTGCAATGCATCGTTAGGGATAAATATCGCTTAACTTTGGTAATATGCCCCAACGTCTGTTAACGTTCGATTCGAAGGAAATCAGGAAGTGTTGAAAAACATTGTCTGCGCCATCTTGTCTTTTTTCAAATGCCACACTTTTGTCGTGCACGGCAGCCATTTTAGATGCCTTGACCAGACCCACTCTGTGCACGCTGTCGATCCTTAGCAAGGCTCCCCACCCTCGCAAGCATCTCACCCAGGCAGTGGTCATCCCCGCTCTCTGTCTTATGCATGGGTAATAAACCTCCCCCCATCTGCGCTGCTCTTCCCTGAGAATCACACCCTGTGCCCGCCCGACACCTCGCTTTCGCCCTATTCACTACCGCACCCTCTGACACTCCTTTTCCTCTGTGTCCGATTGTCCAGGCCGGTCCTAGGCTATCAGCTAGCCCTGCAGATGTAGTTTATGGCCACAGCTGTAAAGAATCACCCCTCTTCAAAGGAGTTATAGTAGATCAAGGCCCACACTCGATGAGATCCGTCACAGCAGAAGCGTTGCTATTATCTGAAAACCATCCTGTATTGTGATTGGGGAGGGGACCGAGCGTGAAGCGGAAGATTCCAGGGATGACTCTTTGTACATCAAAGTTTTTACAATTATGTGTCACATTAAAAATATATAGCACTCCGACAAAGTAGTAAGATTATAAAACTTTAATAATTTATAAATATATACAAGAAAACAAAAATAGTAATAACATATAAACATTTTTAGGGAAAAACAACGAAGTAGCGGTCGGCTGTGCGAATAGTCCCAATGCAGCACAACGTCCAGATTTCCGGCGTGGGGCGTCGCGGGGGGTGGGTCATCAGTAGCAAACTGTTGTGCGAATAGTTCCAAGGCAGCAGAACGCGCCGAAATCTAGATGACACGAAAGTGATGTCTAGTAAGTTGCCACCCAGCAAATAACGGCGTGGGGCGTCGCGGGGGGTGGGTCATCAGTAGCAAACTGTTGTGCGAATAGTTTCAAGGCAGCAGAACGATGGCACCAAGGTGATGTCCAGTAAGTTGCCGCACTGGTTTTGGTATCCTACAATGCTGCTCCGAATAACGGCGTGGGGCGCCCCGGGGGAGGCGGCGTGAACGGGCCTCTCCAGGTGGAGTGTCATCTGTTGTAGTGGGGCGCCCCTTTACCGTTTCAGTTGCCATTCCGTCCGTTTTTGGTCCACTGTGTCAAAAGCCGCAATTCAGCTGAGTTGCGCCCACTCTTGCGGTGCAGCGATAGGCGGCTGTCACAGGACTCTCAAAATGGCGGCAGGCTCTTTCCTTTTTGGGCCTGGTCCACTGAAATGGCCCTGGGACACCTTGGAAATCGGACGCTTGTCTGCTAGGTCTTGGACCCCATTCTCGAAAGCGTCCCCTCCGCCTTGAGAATTCATCAAAAGTTTTGGGGGCCCCGACTCCTGCAGGCTTCTGGTGGGGAGCGGCTGCCATGATTGCTCGCGGAATGACCACGACGGAGCTACGAGATGGTGGTGCTCTCATGCTGACGCCAGTTTAGTCTGAAACATCCAGAAACAAGGTGGGGCTTTCATCGTTTGGGAAAAAAAAAAAGTTTTCATCCAATGAAAAGTGTTGTTTTTAGGTCATATGATCAAGCCTTCCATCATTAGGAAACCAAAAGTAAAATGAACCAATGAAAAGTTTTATAAACAAGTCACATGACCTGTTATGCGGCATAGGGTATAAAATGCGGAGAAAATACGTTGGCACGTGAGGCGGCGTCAGTAGCGGACCGATGTGCGAATAGGCCGAAGGCAATACAACGCGCCAAGATCCGGATGGCACCGAGGTGGTGTCCAGCAAGTTGCAGCACTGGTGTGGCCATCCTACAATGCTGAAAGTCGGCGTGGGGCGCCCCGTTGGCCTGTGAGTTTGCGTCAGTAGCGGACCGATGTGCGAATAGGCCGAAGGCAGCACAACGCGCCAAGATCCGGATGGCACCGAGGTGGTGTCTAGTAAGTTGCCGCACTGGTGTGGCCATCCAACAATGCTGAAAGTCGGCGTGGGGCGCCCCGTTGGCCTGTGAGATGGCGTCAGTAGCGGACCGATGTGCGAATAGGCCGAAGGCAGCACAACGCGCCAAGATCCGGATGGCACCGAGGTGGTGTCTAGTAAGTTTTCGCACTTCTGTGGCCATCCTACAATGTTGAAAGTCGGCGTGGGGCGCCCCGTTGGCCTGTGAGATGGCGTCAGTAGCGGACCGATGTGCGAATGGGGCCAAAGGCAGCGCAACAATATTTTCTGACTGACACCACAAGGCGCTGAGATGCCAAGATCCGGATGGCACCGAGGTGATGTCTAAGTTGCGGACTGATGTGCGAATGGGGCCAAAGGCAGCGTAACAATATTTTTTGTATGGAAGATACCACTAGGCGTTGAGATGCCAAGATTCGGATGGCACCGAGGTGATGTCTAGCAAGTTGCTGTACTGGTGTGGTCATCCTACAATGCTGAAACTCGGCGTGGGTCGCCCCATTAGCCTGTGAGATGGCGTCAGTAGCGGACCGATGTGCGAATAGGCCGAAGGCAGCACAACGCGCCAAGATCCGGATGTCACCGTGGTGGTTTCATAGTTGAGAGGCACTTCATCTGCAGTGGGGCGCCGAGATCCGGATGGCACCGAGGTGATGTCTAGCAAGTTGCTGTACTGGTGTGGTCATTCTACAATGCTGAAAGTCGGCGTGGGGCGCCCCATTAGCCTGTGAGATGGCGTCAGTAGCGGACTGATGTGCGAATGGGGCCAAAGGCAGCGCAACAATATTTTCTGAAGAGAAGACACCAAAAGGTGCTGAGATTCCAAGATCCGGATGGCACCGAGGTGGTGTCTAGCAAGCTATGCAGTTGAGTTGTGTGCGCACTTGCGGCGAATAGGTCGAAGGCAGCATAACAATGTTTTTTGAATAGAAGACACCACAAGGCGTTGAGATTCGGTTACCACCGAGGTGATGTCTAGCAAGTTGCCGCACTGGTGTGGCCATCCTACAATACTGCTCCGAATAACGGCGTGGGGTGCCCGAAGGGGGGGGGAGCCGGCGTGAATGGGCCTTCCTAGGTGGAGGCTCGTCTGCTGTAGTAGGGGGCCCCTTTACCGTTTCAGTTGCCATTCAGCTGAGTTTCGGCTGCTCTTGATGCTACAGCGACAGGCGGCTGCAAGAGGACTCTCAAAATGGCGGCCTGTTCTTTGGATTTGGGCCTGGTCCACTAAAATGGCCCTGGGACACCTTAGAACTCGGACGCTCGATTTTTTTTTCCTTTCCTGTACATGCAAAAAAAGGTAAATGCTTGGTACGTTACACGCTTCATCTGCCACGATGAACTCTCCAGAGGAACCGAAAAAAAATATAGTTGTGGTAACTATACCATGCATCGTCATATGGAGAGGTGGCACCAATTAATTATAGTGCTGCATAAAAGAGAGATTTGGAGGAGAACCCCTGACCTGCTAGTACATTCATCAAAGAAGTGGCACTGAGAGCTTCAGAGGCAAGGGAAACGGTCCCAAATATTTAGAAGAACTTTGGAAAGATTAAAATGACATGTTTAGATTGTGGCAAATTAATTTCATGTGGACAGATGAGTGTTACTCTAATAAATACAGCATATAAACATCATCATAGTCGATGGTTGGTAGAGACATTTTGACTATATCCTGGACCTGCCCGTCCTCGCCCAAAATGGCGCCGGAATAAATGGGACTCGTAACTCCTTGTTGTGTACTGGTTGCAGAACCTTGAAATCACGAGATACGTATGCAGTTTTGAAGCACATGGCGGGCGGGGACGACAATTGATTGACTATTTTGACATCCCTATTGATATTAAGTTCTGATGTGTTATTGATTACTGTACTGTTGAAAGTTCGAATTAACGTCACCCATGGTACTTGCCCGCAAATGTATATCTAGATAATTTTATTGTAACTGGCCCTGTCGTATTTTTTTTTTTTTTGTAAAATTTTTATTTTGATTTGCAAAAAAAAAGAATAAACAGACAAACATCGGGCTGCGGAGGAACCGCACATTACTCCAGAACAGGGCAAATCATTGTGCATGCATCAGCAGTGACCCAGACTATATTACAAGCATATCCAGGCCAGGAGCGAGACCACATAGTAATTAGGACCACAGTACCAGTGGCCTACAAGCCTAGCAGTAGGCCAGGCCATCCAGGATAACCAGAGCTGCAATAAGCTGGGCCCCAAACCTCCAGGTTCCATACAAGCGGTGCAAATAAGCAGCCCGCGGACCCTCCACAGCCCATAAACCATGACAACCAACTGCCCCATCCCACCCCCACCCTCCCCCCTGGTAGTGACGCCATTCACTCATCATTCATTCCACATCCATATTACACTTGAAAGAGGTGCATCGATCTCAATGAAGCCGGACATACCGCCGAGGGTAACCCCTTAGAGAGAAAGTCCACCAGGGGACCCCACTGATATCGGAAGTTCTTATACTGGCCAAGGAAGATGTCCGCCACTCTTTCCAAACTGAGCAACCTCCAAAGTCGTGCATGCCATAGTGACACTGCCGGGGCATCCTTCTTTTTCCAGGCCGCAGCCAGCGTGAGTTTCGCAGCACCTAGGCATAGCCACAAAATCTTCTTATCGGCCCTGGTCTGATAGACAAGGCCAGGGTCACGCAGCCCCAGCAGAACACAAGCCATAGACTCATCAATGGGATAAGTCAGCACTTCCTTTATATGTGAGAGGATTTCCTCCCAGTACGGACGGATCACCGGGCAGTCCCACCAGATGTGGCGGAAGTCCCCCAAAAGCCCGCAGCCCCTCCAGCACTTATCCGAGGTCGCCGGGAAAATGCGGTGAAGCCTAGTCGGGCACATATACCATTGCATGACCGTCTTGAGGTGGGCTTCCCTCAGGTGCAAGGAATGGTTAAAGGTCGTCAGGTCTCGCCAAAGCGCCGACCATTCCACATCCGAGATATCGCGCCCCAGCATTTCTTCCCATTGCCCCATATAACGAGGTCGGGGAGCTACCGTCGATTTGAGCAACAACCGGTATATGAAGGAAATGGCCCCCTTCATGGCGGATGTGCGTAATATAAAGGTTTCAAAAGGAGTCGGCGGTCTCGTAGCCGCCTCCATCACCCCAGGTGACGTGGCCCAGTGAAGCAGCTGAACATGCCGGAATCGTTCAGTCTGGGGGACCCCATAATCTCTCACACAGTTAGCGAAAGTTAGGGTGTCCAGGCCGTGGAACAAATGGGTCAACGCCCGACACCCCCCCTCCCTCCACACCGCAAACGGCCCTTCATGAAGCGCCGGAGGGAAGGCCGGGTTGTAATGCAAGGGCGTAAAGGGCGAAGGGAACGTGGTCCAACGGTCGTCCGCCGCTAGCGAGTCCCACACCTTCAACACTGTGCTCGTAGGAGTGCATATATATGCGTTGAGAGGTCGGTCCTTCTTCGGTTTCCAGGCTAAGTCCCAGATCGACCTGCCGGCAACGCATCGGTCCATATGGAGCCAATGTTTCTCGGAGGTCTGTTGCGACCACTCCACCAACACTCGCAGTTGCGCCGCTTTGTAATATAACTGCAGGTCAGGGAGCCCGACTCCACCCTCAGGTCTCGGCCGACGGAGAACCGCATAGGAGACCCGTGCCTGACCCCCTTGCCAAATGAAGCGCAATACTTGAGTCTTGAGCCGTCGAAAGAAATCGCTGTCTATGGGGATAGGCAATGCCTGGAACAAATATAAGAATTTAGGGAGGAGAACCATTTTCACGGCATGAATTCTGCCCAGCCATGACAGAAATTTCGGTTTCCACCTGTCCAATTCCGCCCGGGTCTTCGCCAACAAAGATGGGAAATTGGCCTGGAACAGCCCGCCCACTGTCGGAGTCAGATGGACCCCTAGGTAGACGATCGAACCAGTGGCCCAGGCCAGCGGAGTCAGCGGCCGTACCCGGTCCCTCTCGGCCTCCGAAAGGTTAAGATTCAGGATGTAGGACTTGCTATAGTTGACCTTAAAACCGGCCACGGCCTCAAACTCCAGTAAGACCTCCCTGATGAACTGCAGCGAGGTTTCCGGATCAGTAATAGAGAACAAGATGTCGTCTGCAAAGAGCGAAATCTTGTGCTGTTCCCCCGCGAACGGCAGACCTCTGATCCCGACGTGCTCCCGCACCGCTACCGCCAGCGGCTCGATGCTCAGCGCGAACAGCAGGGGGGACAGCGGACAACCCTGTCTAGTACCCCGAGCGTGAGTAAAGAACGCCGACGTATGACCATTCACCGCCACCCGGGACCGGGGGCAGCAGAAATTAGCCTTCACCATAGTGATGAAAGCCTCCGAGAAACCAAAGGCAGTCATGGTATTAAACAGAAACCCCCAGTCCACCCTATCGAAGGCCTTCTCGGCATCCAGGCCCACTAGGACCGCCGGAATACGAAATCTTTCTGCCTTTTCTATTAGATGCACCACCCGACGAGTGTTATCATGCGTCTGGCGCCCCTTGATGAAGCCAGACTGGTCTGGATGGATTAGCGCCGGCATAAGGTCTTGTAGCCTACGCGCCAGGATCGCCGAGTATAGTTTGGCGTCCAAATTAAGAAGCGCTATCGGGCGAAAGGAGGCGCATTGCGCTGGATCCTTCCCCGGCTTCGGCAAGACCGTAATCATCGCCTCCGCCAAGGAGCCAGCAGAGGAACCGGAGGAGGCCATGTCATTAAAAAGGGTGACTAAGAAGTCGCAGATCTCGGAAGCGTAGGATTTATAAAACACAGCGGTGTAACCGTCTGGGCCAGGTGCTTTGTGAAGCTTCAAGTTCGCAATAGCATCTAACACCTCCTCCCTGGTGATCGGGGCCCCTAAAAGCTCGTTCCATTCCCTGGACACCTGCGGAAGGTGCATACGCCCCAGGTACTCCCTCTGGGCAGCTGCTCCCAGCCTTTCCCCCCCGTATAGATCCGAGTAAAAGCGTCCGAAAATGGCCGCCTTTGTTTCGTCCCGGTGCTGCAACTGACCCACAGAGTCGCGGATCCCCCCAATGTACTCACGTTCCCGCCTGTCGCGAAGCTGTCGGGCCAGGTGCCTCCCCACCTTGTTACCACAAGAGTAGGACTGTCGGCCCAATCTCAGTAGCGTGAACTCCGCCCTGTTATTGTAGTGCGCCCTCAACTTCCCCCGTACCGCCGTGAGAGGCCGGAGGGTCACCCTCGAGGGGTTAAGTTTATGCGCCCGCTCGAGAGATGCCAGTTCAGCCTCCAGTGCCTCCCGATCCTTGCGGCGCAACCTGTTGAGGTGTGCGTTAAGGCTCAAGCACGTGCCCCTAACGGACGCCTTAAAGGCATCCCACGTGTTGGATACAGAGGTATCGGATGGCGGATTGAGGGTAAAGAACTCCCTAATGGCCACCCGCAGCGCCTTGTTAGACTCCTCGTCCCGAAGTACCGAAGCTGGGAAATACCATTTCCGTTGCCCGGTATCTGCCGACGACCAGCGCAGCGTAAGCACTAGCATGCTGTGGTCCGAGACCGAGATGGGCAGGATGGTGGAGTCAAGAACATCTCCTCTAAGAGCCTGGCTGAGGAATACATGATCCAATCGTGAATATGAGTGGTGTACATGAGAGAGAAATGTGTAATCTCTGGACGTTGGATGCATAAACCGCCACCCATCAACCAACCCCATTTCCGTAATCTTTTGCCGTGACAGCTCAGAGAACACACCAGTATCCGCCCTGCGAGCGCCTGAACAATCCAGCGCCCTGTCCCACACCAAATTACAGTCCCCCATGAGGAACAACCGCCCTTCCACAAAATCACTCACTTTATGCAGCAGGTCTTGCAAGAACTTATTCTGGCCAGTGTTAGGAACATACGTCACAACAAAAGTACAAAGCCTCCCCTGCACCAGCCCTTTCACCATCAACCAACGGCCCTCCCTATCCGTGCGTACCGCCACCGGTTGAAAAAGTAGCGAAGTATGGAAGAGGAGGGCCACCCCCTTATGCTTTGTGGACGCAGAGGATCTGTATATTAGGGGATATGCCTTATGCTTAAGACGCAGCTCATCTTTGCGTGCAAGGTGAGTCTCCTGAAGTCCCACTATGTCCAACTGGTGGTCAGTTATATACTTCCACACCTTTTGCCTCTTCTGCGGGGAGTTCAGCCCCTTAACATTCCAGGTCCCTAAGCTAACAGGCATCGTGAGACACCAAACTAGACTCCTCTATGACTCTGGAACCCGCCCACCACCCCCGCCAGAAGGAACCCTGGTCACAGCACATAAGAAAAGCATACTCCCGCCAACCCTCCTCCCCACATTCCCAACCTCGAACCCCACACCAAATCACCCCGCAACTCTCAAACCAACGGCGCCTCCCATCCACCCTCTCACCACCACATGATACAAGCCACAACACGTCCGCGTCACCACCAGAACCCCCCCACATCCCCAACCCCAACACCCCAAACAGCCCCCCCAAGACCCTCCCCCCCCCGGAAACCCCCACACACCCCATCCAAAGTCCACAAAAGTCCTCCCAGGGCTGGCGAGGAGACAGCAGCCGAAGTCCCCTGTAGGCCGAAGGAAAGGGAAACAGTGAAAGTGGAAACAAAACAGAAACAGAGAAGAAAATACTCATCAGTCCCAGTGGTCCACAGGTCACGAAGTTACGACCACGTCTGGGACCGGTCGGGAAGACCATCTCGGTTCCTCCCAAGGTCACGGTCTGGGGAGTCTTCTTCGAAAGTACATCCATTCACCCAGACCGGGGGGGTCCATGCCCCTCCAGCGCCGATCCGTAGTTTCAAGTCACCGTCACGCCGCTCCAGAGCTGGCCTGTGACGCCGGCACCGTCGCTGAAACCACTGATGCCACTGCACTTCCCCTCTCCTGCTGGCTGGCATCGCGGTCCGGGCGCCCCCTCGCCGGAGAGGACCCTACTCTATGCCACGAGGAGGACCGACGTCGCCTCCGAGATGGGGATGCATTCGACCCCTGGGACGGGGCAACCTCCTCCAAACCCAAGAGCTCCTTTGCCTCCCGAAGGGAGCGCATCTGCATCAGCCGATTCTGCCACCTGAAGATGATCCTGAACGGGTGCCCCCAAGAGTAGGCGATGTTGCGTTCCCGCAAAAAGGAAGTCACCGGCCGAAAATCCCTCCTCTTCTGAAGTGTAGACGCTGCAAGGTCCTGGAAAAGCTGAGGATGATGGCCCCTAAAGTGCAGCGAATCGATGGCCCTAGCCTTCCGGAGGATGCGCTCCTTCAATTGAAAGTCATGTACACAGACAAGGATGTCAGGGGGCGGCCCCCCCCCTCTCCTGGGCAAACCAACGCGATGAACTCTATCCATCTGGATATTCTTCACATCGTCCTCATCCAGAATCTGCAGCAACAGCTCCTGCACATATCCTCGCAGGTCTCCCGACTCACCATCCCACGGTACCGCTTTAATGCGAATGTTATTCCGCCGGGAGCGGTTCTCAAGATCTTCCATGTGTGCCTGCAGGTCCAAGTTCTGCTCCGTGAGGCGAATGACATCTTGCTGGAGTAAATGGACATCATTGGCCGTGCTCAAATCATGGTCCTCAAGAGTCGCCACCCTTTCTCCAATCCCATCAACATCTCGCCGTACTTCCCGGAGATCAGAGGCCAGTTGCGCCCGCAGCTCAGAGATGTCCTCCTTAATGGAAGCAAAAAGTTCGGTCATAAAAGCCTTAGTGGCCGGGGCCTCGTCATCGGACATCCCGGCCGACCCACCTGCTCCGGGGGATGCCGGCTGCTGCGACGATCTAGCTGCGCCGTCCTTCAGCACGCGTCCCTTGCGGGCCTGGTTAGCCATAATGAATGCCGGGCGCCTTGCACCAGAGCAAACGCTCCACTGATCACCACCAGAACCAAGCAGCACCCAGATCCGGGCCTGCAGACGCAGCAGTTGGCCCCGGCGGGCAGTCCCACTCTGTGTCCGCCACACAGCTCCTGGCCAGAGGCTCCCAGCGAATCCCCGGCGCCCAGACACCAGGAAGTAGGGGTGCGCAAAGCCCAGTGGTCAAGAGGCCCCCAGTCAGCTACGAAAGCCCTAGAGAGGCGGTACACGAAGGCAATCCAGACAGCAAAAGTCCATGAGCGAGCGCCATGCACTCAAACAGCCGACTGAGCCAGGCAAAATGGCGGCGCCACGCTCCTCGACCAGAGCACCTCCGGGCCTCCAGGTATGCACCCCCAACAGCACCCCTAGTCCGCACCAGCTCGCAGCGTAGGACCGGAGCCTCCCCTGGAAGTCCTGGCACAGGCAATGGAGTCCAGCAGCTCTTGACCTGGCAAATGCGGCCTCTGGGAAGCGCCCGGGGCCTCTACCACACCTCCTGGCCGGTGCTCCCGGGCCCCCACACTTCTCGCCAGTCAGGACCTTCCGCCGCGCGGGTACACCCCCACAGCCAAGCGGCGCCGTGTCAGTCCATAGAAGGCCTCCAGGGCATGCACCACCCCAGGGGCAGTCACTAGGTCGCCGCCACACCAGGAGCCGGCAGCTCCCCCGACATGTCCCTCGATGGGCCCCTTCGGCCGGCCGGGCTCCCTCCGCACCTCCCCCGTCCAGAGCGGGGGGTCACTCACCAGGACTAGGTTTCCTGGGGTCCTCGCGGAGCCCGGTCCTCGCTGCTCCACAGGTGCACCTCCGGACCCCGGCGGGCTCAGCGGCGCCTCCCCACACCGAGGCCTCCGGGACCTCTCTGCTCTCCAGGTCGCCACTCGCCGGCACCCTCAGGCCCCACCGGAGATCGCAGCTGCCCCTCGCCGCCTCCGCCGACAGCCCGCAGCCCAGGCGGTCCGATGTCAGATGACCCAGGGCGGGGCGGGGCGCAAAATGGACCTCCTCCGTCGCGGTAGGCCCCGCGACTCGCCGGGCCGGCCTCCGCAAATCGAGACCGGGGATCCACAGGCCGCAGAGCTCCGCCGGTCCCGCAGCCTCCCTGAGCGATCTCTCTCCTCGCCGACGGCACCGCGCTCCACCGCAGTGTACCGGCGACCCCCGCCACCGATTAGGGGCCGAGCTGGGCACCAGGTGCCGCGCTATTAGCTGCTTTGCCGGATCGGCGCCGGAGAGACAGGGAAAAAGCGTCCTACTCCGACGCCATCTTGGCCACGCCCCCGCCCTGTCGTATTTTAATTATAAAATGTACGTCCACCGATTCCGTAACTGTTAGACACCTTAGTTCTTGCAACCTAATGGCCCGCCCGTTACGTTCCTCTACAGTGTAAATGTCTATTCATCATATACGATTACAGTTTGCTCTGTGGCAGGCCCACGTGGTTATAGGCTCGTATTTGTATAATGAAATTTTCACAATAAAGGTTTTTAAAAGAAAACATGGTAGTAGTATATACATTGGTAAAGTTTTTAATAATAGTGACTGTTTTAGAATCATTAAAAGGCAAGTGAAATAAAGCAGACCAATTACATGAAGGGTAAAAGGTATAATACGAAGGAACGCAGTAAAGATAAATGGTCAAGGGCTGTTGTGTTTTCTATTCCTGCAACATAAAGTGATCGATAAGAATCTCATATTCAGGCGTATCGGCGACTAAGACAGCAGGTCGACCCTCTTTTGCTCAACGGCTCCGTCATGGGACGAAGAAACGCTCTTTTTCTCGAAAAAAGAATATATTTTACTTGCAGGACAGTTGTAAAATTTCCGGGAAAGTACATTAGCCTGGAACATTATAACATATATTTAAGAAAAAATAATGTTCGGAAGTAATGAAAAGCGTAATTTTTAGGTCATATGACCAAGCCTTTCATCATTACAATAAGAAAAGTAAAATGAACCAATGAAAAGTTTTATTAACAAGTCACATGACTTGTTATGCTTACGTTACGCGCTGCGCGCCCCGGATGACTTCCGGATGCGCTAACGCGGCGCGTCATATGACGCATTACGCGACAACGCAGGTCCAGAATATAGTCAAAATGTCTCCACCAACCAGCGGTCGGAACACAACCCCTTTCAGCAGGCTAAATAGTTCTGTTAAATGACAACAGAAGGGACAGGCAACAAGAACCATCAGTCAAAGAGGGGAGGGCTAGTTCTTCTCTACCGGGTTACATTGGGGCGCTACCGGAACTGATCGAATTGGTAGTCTACAGTGTTTCTGGATGTTTCAGACTGAAGCTGGGGTTAGCATGAGAGCAGCACCATTTCGTAGCTCCGTCGTGGTCATTCCGCAACCAATCATGGCAGCCGTTCTTTATCGTTATTTTGGGCGGGGTGGGTGGCGGAGCCGAGCTGTTTTGCAGCCATCATTGTGTGGAGTTAAGTTCATCTCACTAGTTTTGTATTTGTCATGAGGGGTTGTTCCTAATGTTTCTATTTTAGCGAGGTCAAAAAGAGATCCCATTAGTGGCCTACTGATTTTGCTCGATTCCTTTTCTTTTTTTTTACACGATTTTTCGTTATCTGCAAAGACTAAACAGAGTATTGCGACTCTGTGTTTGTTTGTAAATAGAGAATGAACCAAAGAGAACTAATTCTAAAACAGTAAATACTTGGATAACAATCAATCAAATGGAGAGAGAAGCAGGCACGACGGATTACAACGGGGGCAAAGGCCTGCGTTAACTACCTTTCACTATCTGCAAAGAGAGAGTACTCCTAATAGAAATGAGGGGGGGGGGCACCATTCAAAGCAGATCAGTGTGCATAAACACGAAAATGTTTTCACTTACCACGTACTTGACATTCGACAGCTTATGATATTTGCTATTAAAAAACCATTGAAATTCACTGAAAAAACCATAGGTTATAGACCATATATAGTTAGGAATTAGCATTTACAAAACCTTGAAAATTCACTGAAAAAACCATAGGTTATAGACCATATATAGTTAGGAATTAGCATTTAAAAAACCTTATTTTACTCACACAAAACCATTGAAATTCCATATATAGTTAGTTGCACTAACTATATATTGCGCACCCGCAATCCACTGCTGATCATGTCACATATTACATCATTCATGACATGGTCAGTGACATCACTGATGACATCACTGATGACATCTCAAATGACATCACTGATGACATCACTGATGACATCTCATTTGACATCATTCTTGTGCTAATACGATAAACCTCTTCAGACTCTAATATAACCTTAGATACACTCAGTGTATACAGACACTCACACACTGCCACTCATCCATGGAGTTACTCACACACCCAGTCAGTCATGCAAAGAAACAATCTCACCTCCATTTCTTCAACTATACAGTTAAACACACCTTACTTATTGAAACATATACTAACACATATTTACTCTCTTATACAATCCCTGATACAAGTTCACAATGATCGATACAACCACTCACTCATTCAGTGGCTCTCATGCACAGTTATTTATATATGCCAACTCTCACATGTACTGTGTTTTACATATGTACTTACTATGACATGTAGCATTGAGATATCCATTCACTCATCAATACACTCATGCACACAGTCAACTGCCCATGTAGCTGTTTCCACATGCACTCTTGAACTCATACACCTAGTGAATAAACTGCTCACACATCTATGCATAGAGTCACACACCTTCCAGCCACCCCCACACAAACTCAATCTCCCATAGAAATACTTGGGCAACCAATTAATAACACATATAGCCTCTCGTATAGCTAATGATCAACACATGCAGCAGTTTACAGAACAACAGACATAATGATGCACAAATTAAGACAGTTTAGTTACTAACCCATGCATTCAGTGAGACACATTTAATCACTCACTCATACAGTCAGTCACGCACCTACTAAATCCTTCATCCAGACACTTATACATCCACTCATTCTTCAATATGTAAGACATATTTTAACTTTACAGAAACATACAGTCACTGGATGTTGTCATCAGTGATGTCATCAGTGATGTCATTTGAGATGTCATCAGTGATGTCATCAGTGATGTCACTGACCATGTCATGAATGATGTAATATGTGACATGATCAGCAGTGGATTGCGGGTGCGCAATATATAGTTAGTGCAACTAACTATATATGGAATTTCAATGGTTTTGTGTGAGTAAAATAAGGTTTTTTAAATGCTAATTCCTAACTATATATGGTCTATAACCTATGGTTTTTTCAGTGAATATATATATATATATATACATATATATATATATATATACATATATTCACTGAAAAAAACATAGGTTATAGACCATATATAGTTAGGAATTAGCATTTAAAAAACCTTATTTTACTCACACAAAACCATTGAAATTCCATATATAGTTAGTAGTACTAACTATATATCGCGCACCCGCAATCCACTGCTGATGATGTCACATATTACATCATTCATGACATGGTCAGTGACATCACTGATGACATCACTGATGACATCTCAAATGACATCACTGATGACATCACTGATGACATCTCAAATGACATCACTGATGACATCACTGATGACATCTCAAATGACATCACTGATGACATCACTGATGACATCTCAAATGACATCACTGATGACATCTCATTTGACATTACTGATCACATCACTGATGACATCATTCATGTGATAATACGATGAACCTCTTCAGACTCTAATATAACCTTAGATACACTCAGTGTAAATAGACACTCACAGACTGTCACTCATCCATGGAGTTACTTACACACCTAGTCAGTCATGCAAAGAATCAATCACACCTCAATTTCCTCAACTATACAGTTATACACACCTTACTTATTCAAACATATACTAACACATATTTACTCTCTTTTACAATCCCTGATACAAGTTCACAATGATCCATACAGCCACTCACACATTCACTGACTCTTATGCACAGTTATTTATATATGCCAATTCTCACATGTACTGTGTTTTACATATGTACTTACTTTGACATGTAGCACTGAGATATCCATTCACTCACCAATGCACTCATGCACACAGTCAACCACCCATACAGCTGTTTCCACATGCACTTTTGAACCCATACATCTAGTGAATCAACTGCTCACACATCTATGCACAGAGTCATACACCTCCCAGCCACCCACACACACACTCAGTCTCCCATACAAATACTTGAGCAACCAATCAATAACCCATATACTTACTCATATAGCTACTGATCAACACATGCAGCAGTTTACAGAACAACAAACATAATGATGCACAAATTAAGACAGTTCGTCACTAACCCATGCACTCAGTGAGACACATTTAACCACTCACTCATACAGTCAGGCATGCACCTACTAAATCCTTCATCCAGACACTTCTACATCCACTCATTCTTCAATATGTAAGACATATTTTAACTTTACAGAAATACACAGTCACTGGATGTTGTCATCAGTGATGTAATTTGAGATGTCATCAGTGATGTCATTTGAGATGTCATCAGTGATGTCATCAGTGATGTCATTTGAGATGTCATCAGTGATGTCATCAGTGATGTCACTGACCATGTCATGAATGATGTAATATGTGACATCATCAGCAGTGGATTGCGGGTGCGCGATATATAGTTAGTACTACTAACTATATATGGAATTTCAATGGTTTTGTGCGAGTAAAATAAGGTTTTTTAAATGCTAATTCCTAACTATATATGGTCTATAACCTATGGTTTTTTCAGTGAATTTTCAAGGTTTTGTAAATGCTAATTCCTAACTATATATGGTCTATAACCTATGGTTTTTTCAGTGAATTTCAATGGTTTTTTAATAGCAAATATCATAAGCTGTCGATTGTCAAGTACGTGGTAAGAAAAAACATTTTCGTGTTTATGCACACTGATCTGCTTTTAATGCTGCCCCCCCCCTCATTTCTATTAGGAGTACTCTCTCTTTCCAGATAGTGAAGGTTAGTTAACGCAGGCCTTTGCCCCCGTTGTAATCCGTCGTGCCTGCTTCTCTCTCCATTTGATTGATTGTTATCCAAGCATTTGCAAACAAGCACAGAATCGCCATACTCTGTTTAGTCTTTGCAGATAGTGAAGGATAGGTAAATGCAGACTTTTGTCCCCATTGTAATCCGTCATACCTATTTTTCTCCCCATTGATTGATTGATTGACTCGAGCATTGAATTGTTCGAAGTTGGTTCTCTTAAGGATCTTCTCTGCCTGCAAACGGGGAAGAATAGGAATATTCTCTCTCCCTTTGCAGATAGTGAAGGGTAGGTAACGCAAACCTTTAACACATCGTGCCTATTTCGTTCCTCATTGATTGATTGTTTGCCCGAACATTGACTGTTTGGGAATTGGTTCTTTTTGGAGGTATTCCCTGTTTGCAAATAAACGTAGGAAAATCTTTGCAAGTAGTGAAAGGGTAGGTAATGCGGACCTTTGTCCCCCGTTGTAATCTGTCATGCCTATCTACTCCCCACTGATTGATGCACCTGTTTCACCCGGACCATTTACTAGAGATAGGTCATCTGGCCCGACCAGAGAGCACCCCTAGTGAAAAGGACATATGCAATAATAACGAAGTGATCACTGTATCCTGTTAACAGAAACTTTAGCATGAAACAACCTGGAAAGAAAGGAATAGGAAAACGAAAATCAGTAGGCCACTGATGAACTTTTTATTAAATAACAAACAAATAAACGATAACAATACGTAATGATAAAACCTATTATTGTCCTACAAACAAGAAACGTTAGAAGTAAGCCCGTAATAAGAAACCTGAAAACAGTAAGAGAAACCAAGTGTGACATTGCAAAGGCCACAAGGCAACGAGGCTTCATCGCCCCTCACTGCCCCAAAACGTGTCTGTCCCACCGCCTGCCACGGCCAAATAACGGCAAACTGGGAAAGATACAAGTCAGCAGACATCCGCCCCATTCTGGAAACTTCCAAAGTGCAACAGGTTTCCGGCTACGCCCAGCCGGAAGCAACACATATAAGGCGGGTCCTGCTGCCAACCGTCGGCAGAAGATCATCACGTAGGGTGTAGCCGGAGGAAAGGCCGAGGCCAATGGCACCCGTCCAGGGGGATTGCTACGACCACCCTGGAGAGTTGCAAGGGGGGGAATGTCTGTGTCCTCGACCCTCCCCTCTCTCTCCCAGTCCGGCCACCATCAACCAGAGGCCGAGACCGATGGGATCCGGCCGCTATGGCGGTAACCCTGGAGAATTGCAGGTTAGACCCTCTCTCTCCCAGTCTGGGCCAGCATCCATGGAGGGCCTGGGAGTGGAGAGGCCACTGCACGAAAGGCCCAGGAGAGGCACCACACTCCAAGGCCTGCCCCACCGGATGAGCCAAGGAACCCGTTCATGGGGCCAGAGCAAAGGGCGTCCGGCCGCCATCCACCGGAGGTCCGGCCCAAAGACAGACGGGACATTTCTTCTTTCTTTTATAATGGCTGCGACAACACTGGGGGGGGATGTCTTGCACATGCCTCCGACCCCCCGCCCCCTCGTCCTAATCGCCTGGTCCGGCCATAACAAATGTCAAGCGAGACGCCGTGGGGTGCACTGGGTGGGAGAGACGGTGCAAACAGGCCTCTCCCGCCTCCCCAGGTGGAGGCTTCCCAGCTGCACCCTCAGCGCTCCAGGCGCCCGGAAAAGGGTTCTTCCACTGTGGCGATGCTGCAACATCTCGCCCGGCAGGGTGGAGCCCGTCCGCTAATTTGACCCCGCGATCGCCGGTAGCTACCGAACTCTCAAAATGGCGGTCGACCTGGCAAGAGCGGGCCCAGCATAAAGAAATGGCCCGGTCACTGGTTGACTCCACCACCGTAGTCCTCCACGACCTTGAAGATTCTAGAGGAGCCGCGGGAGTCCCCGACCCCCGCAGACACCCCCGATGGGGAATGACTGCCATGATCGCCCGTGGAGTGACGAAACTGTAGCCGCGGGACGTCGGCGCTCCCATGCTGGCGCAAGCCTCAGTTTGAATGACTAGAATCCTGCAGACCTCAGTTCCGGTGAAAGCACAGTGTGACCCGGTAGGAAAAATTGTTGCACCCCCTCCCCTTTTTGACTGATGGTTCAAACCACTGATCCTTTCCTTTGCCCTTTTAACGGAACTTTGGACTGCCTCCCCCCCCCCCCCGCGGCGCCCCACGCCGTTATTTGGTGGGCGGCAACTTACTGGACATCACCTTGGTGCCATCCAGATTTCAGCGCGTTCTGCTGCCTTGGAACTATTCGCACAACAGACCGCTACTGACGACCCACCCCCCGGGACGCCCCACGCCGGATACCCAAATCAGTGCGGCACCCAGGCAACATCTTCTGAATTTTCATAATTTGAAAGAACTAGTAACATGTCCTCATCAGGAATTTCCTCTTCAATCATCTCATCAGGAATCTCCTCATGAAAAGTCTGCAATGATGATTCTTGTAACTCTATGGTCTCCAAACATTCGATAAATTCGCCATCAAGAGATTGATCAAAAAAATCATTCAAGTCATCTCCTCCTTGTGAGAATATTTCATTATTGGTGCTGTCAATTTCAATAAATGTAGTGGATAATTCAAAAGAAATTACCACGGTCTCTTCATTGTTTAAATGTTTTTACTGTTTTTGTTTTGTTGTATATATTTATAAGTTATTAAAGTTTTATATTCCTACTACTTTGTTGGAGTGCTATATATTTTTAATGTGACACATAATTGTAAAAACTTTGATGTACAAAGAGTCATCCCTGGAATCTTCCGCTTCAGGCTCGGTCCCCTCCCCAATCACAATACAGGATGGTTTTCAGATAGTAGGAACGCGTGTGGTGTGACGGATCTCTTCGGGTGTGGGCCTTGATCTACTATAACTCCTTTGAAGAGGGGTGATTCTTTACAGCTGGGGCCATAAACTACATCTGCAGGGCTAGCTGATAGCCTGGGACCGGCCTGGACAATCGGACACAGAGGAAGAGGAGTGTCAGAGGGTGCGGTAGTGAATAGGGCGAAAGGGAGGTGTCGGGCGGGCACAGGGTGTGATTCTCAGGGAAGAGCAGCGCAGATGGGGGGAGGTTTATTGCCCATGCATAAGACAGAGAGCGGGGGTGACCAGTGCCTGGGGAAGATGCTTGCGAGGGTGGGGAGCCATGCTACGGATCGACAGCGTGCAGAGAGAGGGTCTGGTCAAGGCATCTAAAATGGCTGCCGTGCACGACAAAAGTGTGGCATTTGAAAAAAGGCAAGATGGCGCAGACAATGTTTTTCAACACTTCCTCATTTCCTTCGAATCGAACGTTAACAGACGTTGGGGCATATTACCAAAGTTAAGCGATATTTATCCCTAACGATGCTTAGCAACGAATTTTTTACCGCTAAGCATCGTCAGAAATTATCGCAGATAAACCTTGCTATTATCAAGGTTTATCGCAAATGCCATAAAAAACGGCCGCAATGCATTAATATCGCTGAAAAGTCAGCGATATTCATGCATTACCGAGCTAATGCTCTTAGCCATGTTATCCACCTCCCATTGGATGACATGGCTAAGAACTGCTCAGGACAGGTGTTACTTTTTGGAGATATTCGCGCTTAGCGCGAATATCTCCAAAAGTTGGTAATAGGAGATAGCGATGTTAGCGACTGTTTCCAGTCGCTAACATCTTGACATGCCCACTTTGCATGTCATTAGTGATAAATATCACTGACATGCAAAGTGGAGCCCAAGATGGTCGCTATCTCCTACTAGCGGTCGCTAACTGGTGTTAGCGACAGCTACGTAATACGGAGATAATTTTATCTCCGCTTTCTTGGCTTTTAAAGCCAAAAAAGCGGAGATAAACCCCCTTGATAATATGCCCCGTTATCTCTCCCACACTACCGGTCCCCCTGGGCTTAAACGCCGAGATGGTAGGGACTGCATCCCGTGGAGATAGGCCGACACGTCACTCAGCAGAAAAACAAGTCTATAAACATACAATAAGTTAAAAGTCAATCATTCTTCTTTCCTTGTAGTACGCTCCCCAGTCCACTTCCCGTTACGCTAACCGGGCGCACCCCACCAAAAAAACGATTTTTTTTTTGCCCCTCCAAAAAGAACCAATTTTTGCACTCTATACTATAAGTCTTTTTTTATACTACAATCACTTCGCTACAACCTCATAAATTAAAAATAAAAATGAATAATATCTCAAACAATTTTTGATTTCTAAATATAAATTTATTCTTCTGAATTTTCATAATTTGAAAGAACTAGTAACATGTCCTCATCAGGAATTTCCTCTTCAATCATCTCATCAGAAATCTCCTCATGAAAAGTCTGCAATGATGATTCTTGTAACTCTATGGTCTCCAAACATTCGATAAATTCGCCGTCAAGAGATTGATCAAAAAAATCATTCAAGTCATCTCCTCCTTGTGAGAATATTTCATTATTGGTGCTGTCAATTTCAATAAATGTAGTGGATAATTCAAAAGAAATTGCCACGGTCTCTTCATTGTGATCCATTTTATTTTGAAATTTCTTGCTGTAAATTGCAGAAAAAAATAATCACTTTCATTTATCGTTTTTAGTAATACATAATATAAAACTAACTTTATCAAGTATTTAGTATAACAGAAGGACTGAAAATGAATAACAGAAAACATTTTTCAAATTATCTTAAAGTGTACAACATAGTTCCCCTTACAAATTAACAACTCACCTTTTTGAAAGTAGGAGAAGTGTTAGTACTGTGTAAATCAAACACCAGAAATTGAGCACCAAAAATTCCTCACAAATGTACCTCAGACAGTAGTATCACAAAATGGCTGTGGTTTCCTCTCATTTTTGATATATACATAACCAATTAACTTTCATCACACACAAATACAAAACCAAAGTAACATTTTAATTGGTTCTAAATTTCAACACTTTCAAATGTGTTTTCCCCATGCAATTTTCCATAGGACATTTAGATACGTCTACAGCTTGAATGGCTGAACGGAATTACACCAAACTTGGCAAAATGGTACATCAAACCTAAGAGGTCAGTGAGGATCTACTATGCCCCCTTATGGTCATTTGCCCCTTCGCTTTGGCCTCCTCTTGTCTCTCGATCCTACCGAGAGACAAGATGGCGGCCGCTACGGACTGTTTGGAATGTTTACAGACGCCGGAGAACCAATCAGCTTCGCAAAGCTACGTAACGCGAAAAGTACGCGAAGCGGAGCGCTGTTACAGATATATATCTTTTTTTGAACGTTAATTTCTCAAAATCCACTGGAGCACATATATTGAGACCTAGCAAAGGCACATCGGGCTACCAGTCCCTACAATTTTGCCAAGTTTCGTGCAAATCCATTCAGCCGTTCGATTATTATTATTTTTTTTTTGCCCCGCGGGGCCCTTTTAAAACCTCCACATCAAACCTAGGGGGTCAGGGAGGATCTACTATGCCCTCTTATGGTCATTTGCCCCTTCGCTTTGGCCTCCTCTTGTCTCTCGATCCTACCGAGAGACAAGATGGCGGCCGCTACGGACTGTTTGGAATGTTTACAGACGCCGGAGAACCAATCAGCTTCGCTTCACAAAGCTCCGTAACGCGAAAAGTACGCGAACTGGAGCGCTGCCTGGTCCGCTGTTACAGATATATATCTTTTTTTGAACGTTAATTTCTCAAAATCCACTGGAGCACATATATTGAGACCTAGCAAAGGCACATCGGGCTACCAGTCCCTACAATTTTGCCAAGTTTCGTGCAAATCCATTCAGCCGTTCGGGCTAAAAGTGAGGCCAACCGCCCTATGGAAAACTCAATGTTAAAAACACGTTTTGGGACCCCCCTTTTTTCTCGGCCCCCCCTTGACGAAACCCCTCCCAAATTTTCAGGGGCTGCTCAGAAACAAAATGTTCAATTTTCCTGAAAATTTCAGCCAATTCCGTCCACAAACGCCAAAGTTATTAGACATAGAATTTTCAAAAATCCCATAGAGAAAAAATCCTAACTATATATACCTACTGGCGACCGCCAGTAGGTAATATATATATATATTTATAAAAATATAAATATAATAAATATATATATGTATATAAATATATATATATCCACAACAAACTCCAGCATACGAGAAATAACCTCACTGGTGCCGCAGCCTCAATTTCAAAACGGTATTTATTGTCTGCAACGGGAAAACCCGACGCGTTTCGCAGTTAACCTCACTGCTTTATCACGGGTGAATTAATAAAGTGCAATACATGTATTTAAAGGTGCAGGGTTCCATTACGTCACAGTCATAGACATAGTAAACATACTTAAACATTTGAGATCGATGCAGTACTTACAAATGTATTCAGGTATTTGAATAAAGAACTACATTTTCATTTCTACAAATTCTGTTTTTGATTTGTAATTCATTACATAATAAACAACGTATTTATATCATACTGGCTGATCGCCATGAAAGTCAATAAAGTTTTTCAAAAACAGACTTGTTCTTCGCAATACAGCCCCATGTTCAGTGATGATAGTTGCTCGAGTGAGCTGTTTTCAACATGTTCTTTACAGTCATCCTTTTTTAATTCTTCTAATCTGCAACAAAATCAAATAGATTCTATGTTATAAAACTAATGAACCCTTTGTGATGGATCATAAACGAAAACTTTAAAAACTTTAAAAAGATACTCAGTAAGGAAGGTGAAACTTCGTATTTTAGAGCATTTACGGGCAATTGCTAAACACGATAGACAGTATCCTGTTACCCGGCACTTTAATGACAAACACAATCAGAATCCAAATCTCCTTAAGTACTGTGTGTTGGATGCAATGCCACCGAGAGAAAGAGGTGGGAACCGCACACTAGAATTAAGGAAACTTGAATCAAAGATGATTATAAAGTATAACACAATGATCCCATTTAGTTTGAATTTTGACGAAGAAATGTCAATACATCTGAGATGAATGACTAGTCCATTATCGCAGCCTTCCTTACTGAGTATCTTTTTAAAGTTTTTAAAGTTTTCGTTTATGATCCATCACAAAGGGTTCATTAGTTTTATAATATAAAATCTATTTGATTTTGTTGCAGATTAGAAGAATTTAAAAAGGATGACTGTAAAGAACATGTTGAAAACAGCTCACTCGAGCAACTATCATCACTGAACATGGGGCTGTATTGCGAAGAACAAGTCTGTTTTTGAAAAACTTTATTGACTTTCATGGCGATCAGCCAGTATGATATAAATACGTTGTTAATTATGTAATGAATTACAAATCAAAAACAGAATTTGCAGAAATGAAAATGTAGTTCTTTATTCAAATACCTGAATACATTTGTAAGTACTGCATCGATCTCAAATGTTTAAGTATGTTTACTATGTCTATGACTGTGACGTAATGGAACCCTGCACCTTTAAATACATGTATTGCACTTTATTAATTCACCCGTGATAAAGCAGTGAGGTTAACTGCAAAACGCGTTGGGTTTTCCCGTTGCAGACAATAAATACCGTTTTGAAATTGAGGCCGCGGCACCAGTGAGGTTATTTCTCGTATGCTGGAGTTTGTTGTGGATAAATTGGGGAGTGGCGTCCCTGCCGTGTTGCCCGCCGCATGAAGTGGCTTGGATTTGCTAAAAACTACGTTGTGATATATATATATATATATATATATATATATATATATATATATATATATAGATATATATATATATATATATAATATATATATATATATATATGTATATGTATGTATACATATACATGAAAACTCCTTGCCAAAGGAACACTAGAGCCAAATAGTGGTATTCAGTTATAGACTGGAGTACCCTTCTTGGAAAGTGGGTTATTAGTAGTGGTAAATATGCATCTACCACTGGAAATGAGGCCTCTAACACAGACCGGGGCTCAGAATAGGTCTCAATAAATTATTCCCATGCTCAGCCCTTGGCAGCTTGGCTGCGTGCAGTCAAACTTAATTTAAGAGACATGTATGTAAAGCATTTAAAAATAGCAATTCAGGGGGCGTGATCTCGCTAACCATGGAGTGAGACTCACTCCGAGGGAGCTCCCGCCTGCCTTACCTGGCTTAAATTTCGGCACCGGCGCACTATCTGAATCCCTACACGGCCCGGCTGGACACCGGAGGAGCCCAGGAATCTTTTGGCCATGCGGCGCGGTGCTGCGGAGGCCAGTGACTGCAATTTCGGCAGTGGGGCACGGAGCTGGCCCACGCGGCCTCCATCTTGTTTGCCATGAGCCCGGAGAAGGGATTGCGAGAGAGGTCGTGCTTCCTGGGACGGCCAGTGTCGTCCGAGACGCCCCGCTCCACGGACTAAGGCGGAGGTGTGATTTCCCACTATGCTGCACCAGATCATTAACATGCAGGATTATGGGACAGGTAGTCCTTGCTATGGAGCGCTTGAGGCGCATGCATGATTAATCTGCTGCAGGTGAGCCCCCTACCACTGAGGAAGGAGGAGCTTATAAAAGAAATGCTGTCGGAGATCACGTTCTGGGACTTTGGCATTTGAAGAAGGCTGTCTGCCGAAACCGGTCATGCCCGTCCTTGAATAAAATGACCTGTGAAGCCCCGCTGTGTCCTTTGTCTCTACTCGAAAGGGAGGAGAGTCTGGTGTGATTTTAGCATGCTGCCTGTGGCGCGCACAAGGGACCATTTCATACAGTGGTCACGGACACATGGGAATTACTTTTGTGGTTTAGCCGAGGCATCGGACTTCCGTGACCCCCCGCCATAACCTCCTGGGTGCTGAGAAGCTGCTGTCAATCAGCGGGCCAAGACTGCTTGGAGAGACGCCGTCACTGCACTTGCTTCTCCAGACTCGCTACCTGGTTGGTTGGTGGCTGAAATTAGGGGACACGAGGTCGGTGAACTTGTGAATCTTGCTGTGATTTCCCACTACGCTGCACCAGATCATTAACATGCAGGATTATGGGACTGGTAGTCCTTGCTATGGAGCGCTCGAGGCGCATGCATGATTAATCTGCTGCAGGTGAGCCCCCTACCACTGGGGAAGGAGGAGCTTATAAAAGAAATGCTGTCGGAGATCACGTACTTGGACTTTGGCATTTGAAGAAGGCTGTCTGCCGAAACCGGTCATTCCCGTCCTTGAATAAAATGACCTGTGAAGCCCCGAAGTGACCTTTGTCTCTACTCGAAAGGGAGGAGAGTCTGGTGTGATTTTAGCGTGCTGCCTGTGGCGCGCACAAGTTACCCTTTCATACAGTGGTCACGGACACATGGGAAATACTTTTGTGGTTTAGCCGAGGCATCAGACTTCCGTGACCCCCCGCCATAACCTCCTGGGTGCTGAGAAGCTGCTGTCAATCAGCGGGCCAAGACTGCTTGGAGAGACGCCGTCACTGCACTTGCGTCTCCAGACTCGCTACCTGGTTGATTGGTGGCTGAAAGTAGGGAACACGAGGTCGGTGAATTTGTGAATCTTGCTGTGATTTCCCACTACGCTGCACCAGATCATTAACATGCAGGATTATGGGACTGGTAGTCCTTGCTATGGAGCGCTCGAGGCATATGCATGATTAATCTGCTGCAGGTGAGCCCTCAACCACTGGGGAAGGAGGAGCTTATAAAAGAAATGCTGTCGGAGATCACGTTCTGGTACTTTGGCATTTGAAGAAGGCTGTCTGCCGTAACCGGTCATGCCCGTCCTTGAATAAAACGACCTGTGAAGCCCCGCTGTGTTCTTTGTCTCTACTCGAAAGGGAGGAGAGTCTGGTGTGATTTTAGCATGCTGCCTGTGGCGCGCACAAGGGACCCTTTCAGACAGTGGTCACGGACACATGGGAAATGCTTTTGTGGTTTAGCTGAGGTATTGGACTTCTGTGACCCGCCGCCATAACCTCCTGGGTAATGAGAAGCTGCTGTCAATCAGCGGGACAAGACTGCTTGGAGAGACGCCGTCACTGCACTTGCGTCTCCAGACTCGCTACCCTGTTGGTTGGTGGCTGAAAGTAGGGGACACGAGGTCGGTGAACTTGTGAATCTTGCTGTGATTTCCCACTACACTGCATCAGATCATTAACATGCAGGATTATGGGACTGATAGTCCTTGCTATGGAGCGCTCGAGGCACATGCATGATTAATCTGCTGCAGGTGAGCCCCCTACCACTGGGGAAGGAGGAGCTTATAAAAGAAATGCTGTCGGAGATCATGTTCTGGGACTTTGGCATTTGAAGAAGGCTGTCTGCCGAAACCAGTCATTCCCGTCCTTGAATAAAATTACCTGTGAAGCCGCGCTGTGTCCTTTGTCTCTACTCGAAACGGAGGAGAGTCTGGTGTGATATATATATATATATATATATATATATATGAAAACTCCTTGCCAAAGGAACACTAGAACCAAATAGTGGTATTCAGTTATAGACTGGAGTACCCTTCTTGGAAAGTGGGTTATTAGTAGAGGTAAATATGCATCTACCACTGGAAATGAGGCCTCTAACACAGACCAGGGCTCAGAATAGGTCTCAATAAATTATTCCCATGCGCAGCCCTTGGCATCTTGGCTGCGAGCAGTCAGACTTAACTTAAGAGACATGTATGTAAAGCATTTAAAAATAGCAATTCAGGGGGCGTGATCTCGCTACTCATGGAGTGAGACACACTCAGAGGGAGCGCCGGCTTGCCTTACATGGCTTAAATTTCGGCACCAGCGCTCTATCTGAATCCCTACATGGCCCAGCTGGACACCGGAGGAGCCCAGGAATCTTTTGGACATGTGGCGCGTTGCCAGTGACCGTAATTTTGGCAGTGGGGACCGGGGCTGGCGTGCGCGGCTGCCATCTTGTTTGCCATGAGCCCCGGAGAAGGGACTGCGAGAGAGGGCGTGTTTCCTGGGACGGCCAGCGGCGTCCGAGATGCCCCGCTCCACGGACTAAGGCGGAGGTGTGCACCTGGGCAGACAAGCGACGGCTAGCGACTGACGCCCCAGGACGTAGCGGTTGCAGCGCATCACAGCGAGAGAGCCCGTGGCAGTCATCTTGGGATCTTCCCGGCAGAAGTACGTTCATGCCGCGGCTTCTCCTGTGGGTCTCTCTGCACATTACTGGGGCTTTGAAGGGCCTGCAATGTCGAGACAGCAGCTACCTTGGGTGTTGTGATGCAACCAGAGGCTCTACGTGGCCTGGCCCTTCCCTGGGGGTTGCCGCTCTTCACCTCTGGGAGTTTCTTCTGGGTGCTGGCCCTGCTCTTGCCTCATCAACAGATTGGCTCTTTCTCCCCCCGGAGTGCATTGTGATAGCGCCTATCTGGGCGGGATCGGCGCCTGCTGTTTTGGGACCTTACTGTGCTGTGATATCTCTGTGTAGTGTCATATTGTCAGTGGAGCGCGAGTATTCTTGGCAATACTGAGCCTCATTGGTGGTGCTGGCAGGCTGGAACATGTTGGGGCCCCTTTGCTGAATAAGGTGCGGGCTCGGAGGGGTTGTGGTGCTCTATATGGCCTTCCTTGCCGTGGTTTTCTGTTGTGGCACATATTTTGACGCTCTGAGTGGAGTTATTTTGCCCTGGTCCATGCTTGGCCCCTGCTTCCTTGGGAATTTTGCCTACAGAGGTCGGCTGCCCCCTTCCCCACTCTCCAGACCTAGGTCTTCATAGGGAGTATTTTTGTTTGAAGGGCCATGCCATGCGCTAAAGCTGGGAAAGAAGCTACCGCGACTTTGAAAGATAATCCTGTAACGTCATTGTGGAACAAGCCTGGTCCTGCAGCTTCTGTGACTATGGCCTCCCCATCTGCAGGCTCTTCGGATACCCTCACTCAATCCTTCATGGCTAATTTCTTACAAGAGATCAAGCCGGAAATTGGATCCCTCAGATATGAAGTCCAAACATGTATCAAGGAATTCAGAAAGGACGACACAGAAATTGGGGAGAGGGTGGATGACCTTGAGAAGATGGTGGATGCCCGCATGAGGGATGAGGAGCATCTCTGGCAACGTCTAGCCCTCCTTGAAGAACAACACATCGAGCTCCAAATAAAGCAGGAGGATTTGGAAAATAGGAGCAGGCGTAACAACCTGCACCTCCGAGGAGTTCTTAAAGGGGCAGAGGGCTCGGACATCATAACTTTTGTTGTGGAGCTCCTCCACGAGATTAGAGGGGATGACGACGCTTCCCCGCCGGCACTCGACAGGGCACACTGAGTGGCAGTACCCCCTGGACGCTTTGGACTAGTCCCTGACATACTAACCAGGGTTCACTTCTTCACGTTGAAGGAGGCAATCTTGAAAGCAGCGCGCAACAAATCAGAATTGCTCTATAAGGGATCCACTATCCAGCTTTTCCAAGACCTTGCACCCACCACACTCTGGCCCGCAGGGATTATAAACCTGTTACTGACAAACTCCGCGAATTGGGTATCCAGTACCAATGGGGACATCCTTATGCTTAAATCTTCAATTGGGAGACTAAACGCAGGGTGCTACGTTCTCTCCAAGAAGCTACCCAGCTGGTCCATCTCCCTGCCTCCTCTGTACCAACTAGCCCTTCACGATTGCCGCCCCTGAACTGGGAGCCTGCGAAGCCACAATGGGTTAGAGCGCTTAGACTGCGCCAACCATCTAAACATTGTGTATGGTCCTATTCCCAAGCGAAGCAGGTCATCATTCATCATCTCCGTTCTATGGATGGCGAGAAGTCTCCCACTCTCCCTCAAGCAAAGGCGGACTGAGAGATGTTCGGTGCTAGAAGGTTTGACTGAGCTTTGCCCTTAACGCTTCGCGCTGGAGCGGCGATGGGTTCTCATAAGCAGTAATCCTTTTCTCTTTGCCTTGGCTACAGCTTGGCTGCGGAGCCGGTGCTTCCCGTTTGGCAGTTGTGTTATGATTAACAAGACTCACCCCACCTCCTATTCCTGAGAGAGTGCCTTCTCTGGAATGACTTATGCTATTGAGCCTAGCCTGTTCTAGGACTGGAATAGGACTTGTTGGCCTTTGTTGGTTTTTGAAGTTTGGAAAATTTACGTACGTTGTCCTTGGAACACTCAACAACAGAAGCTTTGCCAAACGGATAAACCCAGTAAATAGAACAACAGGGAGAAGAGTTACTAACGGAGCCAACGTCCTAAAAATCTCCACCTACTTTCGTTACACTTAAAATAGTAAAATGTGGTAAAAAGGCTTTCCACGGTGAATTAAATTACAAACTCTCCGTAGAGGTTCCTCTTAACGAAATGTCGCAAGCTGTTGATAGAAAACAAGAGTCAAGGCAATGACATTGAGGATTCTCCCTATACTGGCCATGACCCTTTTTACAACAACATTGCGTCCCACTGGTAAAAGGCCAAAAACGGCACTTTGGAGAAGTCAAATAACAGTGACATTTGCCCTCCTCCATCTCTACTTTGTCTTTTTTAATGAGTAACTGAAATTAAATATGTGGATCATATAACAGTATTTTGAAGTATATATGATCAGATGTTTTATAACAAGTTTTAATGTATGCAACGGTTTTAATTAATCATGCATAATAAAGAAATTCCCTTTCTCTCAAAAAGACTCGCCCCACCTCCTATTCCTAAGAGAGTGGCATCTCTGGAATGACTTATGCTATTGAGCCTAGCCTATTCTAGGACTGGAATAGGACTTGTTGGCCTTTGAAGTTTTGCTCCATATTTCCTTTTTTTCCCTTTACCCTTTTTAGGTCTCGACCTACAGCATTGCTTTAGCCATGCTTGTTTGGTCTAGATTATAGTAGGGCTTTCAAAAGTCTACCCAAACTGCTGCGGATCGGGTACAGTTCATGTTAACCAGGCGTGTGCACATCGGACACCCACACCATTGCCAGCCACATTCCACACCATTTGTCTGAGCCTCGGCATCAGACTTCAAAGGAATGCGCTCCCTCGCCACAGCAATGCCGAGAGCTTGCGGTTTTTTGGATCCATTTCACGAGGCGGTGCACGTTGCCTTCCTCGTCTCCCGGATAAAAATACTGCTGCAGGCCACTTTCGTCTCACTCCTGCAGGATTCGGCAGAAATCAACCTAACACCACACGGGGGTGACAACGTGCAACTTTTCCGCCGAATAAACAGAATTTACATTTCAGAATGTTATCTCCCTACTTGTTTTAACGCACTATCATCGTGATGAATTTGTGACCCGCCAGTGCCCCTCCCCCTGTTATTTATCACGTACCAGAAACCAACTACAGAAACCGCATCTTTTTCCAGTACAAACTGGGCGCAACCACTTTACCCCATGGGGTGGCTACACACCCCCACCTCCACTTCCTCACTTCCACCCTCCGAAGTTTTAGAGGCAGCCTGCCAGGCTTGCGACGAGTGATGGTGCTCTTGCGCTTCTCTGGTACCAGCTCTGCACTGACATGCGGGGTTGTCGTCGGCCGAGCGCTTTACGTCTCACAATGAGTTTGGTAAGCAAGCAAGCGCTATATGAATTCAAGCAAAGTACAAAACACGTGCTCGGGCAATCGGATCTGTGTTGCTGCCTCACTGAAAGCTACCTCACAATCCTTTATAAAGGTGACAATGAACACACTGAGAGGACTGTGCATGTAACCTGCACGCTGTGACAAATCTTGTTACACTTCCGGTGTTTGGTCCTATATTTCAGGTTCGTTTTCCACTTAATTGCACCTTTCTTTTGCTCTCTTGATGAACGGGTGCGCGCATGTGCTTGCTTAGGGCAGGTCACGGGAGTTTGCCCTGGCTCGACATTCGCCAGCATCTTTCATCACTGCAGTCATCTGCCTCCTGAGTTACGCCTTTGTAACTTGCACACATGTCACTTTTTCCTCCTGTAATGCACCGTTTGCTACCTCTTGTATTTTGTTTGCTCACAATTGTCACTTTTACCTCATGTAACCCGCCCCCGACACAGCAATGCCGAGAGCTTGTTTTTTTTTGGATCCATTTCATGAGGCGGTGCACGTTGCCTTCCTCCTCTCCCGGATAAAAATACTGCCGCAGGCCACTTTTGTCTCACTCCTGCAGGATTCGGCAGAAATCAACCTAACACCACACAGGTGTGACAACGCGCAACTTTTCCGCCGAATAAACAGAATTTACATTTCAGAATGTTATCTCCCTACTTGTTTTAACGCACTATCATCGTGATGCATTTGTGACCCGCCAGTGCCCCTCCCCCTGTTATTTATCACGTACAAGAAACAAACTACAGAAACCGCATCTTTTTCCAGTACAAACTGGGAGCAACAACTTTACCCCATGGGGTTGCTACACCACCCCGCCTACACTTCCTCACTTCCACCCTCCCAAGTTTCAGAGCCAGCCTGCCAGGCTTGCGATGAGTGATGGCCAGGCGCGGTGCGTCCATTAGGGCGATTGGGCGTTGCCCCACCGAGCGTTGCCGTCACACATCTAACTCTGACTCTCTCTCTGACTCACCACAATGCAATCCCTGTATCCATTCCCAGGCCGATGGAGGCAGTCGGCTAAGAAAGGGGGCGGGGCAGCACTACAGCAGTTCAGCTGCAAGTGTCTGATTGACGTGACATCCACCATAATAACACATAACAGGTGGTCAGGAGCGCACAGCAGGTGTGCGCATGGTCTGCTTAGGGCTTAAACATTTTGCACCAGCCCTGAGCATGCGCACACTAGGCTGCTCATTAGAAGAGCGAGGGTTGTTTCATGCCACTCTTCTAATGAGCAGCCTAGTGCGCATGCTCGGGCTCGACACAAAAAATTTTAAACCCTAAACACAACATGCGCATTACTGCTCAAGGCAATCCTGGTGCTGCTGCTGGAGCAGCGTCTGGATTGGCTGAGGGTGGTATTTGCCAAGGCGCCAATGCGGGAGTCGGACCTCGGCCCAGGACCAGGAGGACTAGCAGTGGCAGTGCAGATCCGGTAAGTTTATTTTTGTTAATAATGGTGTTTTTTTAATCTCCCCGTGCGTGCCTGATTATGTCTGTATTTTTATCGCATGTGGCAGGCCAGTCGTCTTGAATGATGGTAACTGTCTGCAGAGCTTGGTGACAGCCTAGGCTGTGTCGGTCAAAGGGTCGTAGTTCTATGTTATACTTAACATTCACACTGACTGTGCTCACTTCTGTTTTGTATAAGCTGGTAAAAAGTTGTAGTGTAGCTCCTATTTTCCCAATAGGCTCTGCGCATTGGAATAGTACCTACAGCAGTAAAGGCCTAGGCCAGACGTTAACTAGGTCTACTACTGTCGATACTAGACTTAATTTTTGGGTTTGCCAGCTAAGCTCAGAGTTCGCTAGAAACTTTCTCGAATGTTCAAGGAAGGATTAACTCCCCTGATTAGACAAGAAGGGATTTAGTTTCTGACAACCATAGAACATGACAACTTTGCTCTCCCCTAATCAAGAGTCAATCTCGAGAGTCGTGTGAGCACAAGGCAATTATTTTACTCAGTCAGTACGTGCATTCTTAGTCTCATCAGAATGTAGAGAAAAGGAGGAGACGGGCGTGTTCAATAAAAGATGTTATTTATTGATCAGTCTCTTTTCTCGTACAAGAGAAATGGATCGATATTATTGCAATACTTATAGTTAAGTAAAGTGCATACATTAAAAGCAATAGTATAAAATAATACTGTAAAAACATTGATATGGTTTCTGAGCCATATGATGTTTAAAATGATTAAAATATATTTACATACACATATACATTTGACTAAACGTACTCAACTGGTGTTTCTAAATACGCCTACCCCGTGTACCTGACCTAAGTCTAATACGTGGGCGGGAATAGAAAGTTACAGTTTAAGTTAAGTTTGTTTTTGCCAAGTGAATAACTAAAGAATTCTCTAGGAGGGGTTATTCAGTTCTGTACCTGGAATTTAGGATGAATGAGGAATGGTATCTCTTTCTCTGCTCTCGATATTCCAGGCTGCCTGCGAGGGCTGCCCAGAAGCGCCGGTGCTGGGTCTCTCGGCTTGAGATAGCAGCGCGTCTCTCAGCGCGTCAGGAAGGCGGGGCTGTTGCCTGCGGGGTCTGCTTCTGCTCTCGGCTTCGGCAAGTATGGCTGCTCCGTCTTGTCACCACGCGTGTGTTTGCATAGGGCAAGGTCGGCAATATTTATACCTTAAAGGTGCCGGGATTGACGTAAGGATGGACATAGGTACGTCAATAAAGATGTCATACGACTTGCTCGTTAGCACATTCTTTACTAAAGTTCTCTGTGAAATCAAAACAATGGCCGCACGGATTATCCAGGTTGTCATAGGTTTGATTTGTTATGAGAACGTCGTATGCCTTATCAGGGGCTGGAGGAATGTCGCTTGTCTAATTAGATCTCAAGCGTTATGACCTAATCAGATAACACGTTCCTGTGCCGTAGTGTGACTGCGTCAGATAACGGTATCTGCATCATGGGGGATTTCTTGCCTCATGGGCTGACTGTTAGTTAACTAGCTAGGTAGGTTAACCAGAATATGGTCAGGAATAGGGGGATCGATTCAGAACCTATAGAAATACACGACACCCACTCCACGCTAACTATGGTCATATCTACTAATCTATGCATAGTATAACATAGTACAACATACTATAGAGTATAGTGTATACCTTACCACCCCAAAATACATAAATGCATTTTGAAATTTTCAAATATACTGAAAAATTGCAGTCATATATATTGTATGCACTTAAGCTATGAATTAAATGCAAAAGTAAACACGCATTGTTATGCATTATTGCTTGTTGGTATATGAGAAATACACATGAAATGGCTCTTAATATGGCTATACAGAAAAAAAGTCGAAACCATTTCATCACATAAAATATATTGTGAACATACCAGCGGGCAGCTAAAGTCTATATAAAGTCTATAAAGTATCTAAAAAAATAGAAATCTTAGTTCTCTAGGAATAGTTTCTTACTTTAAGCAGAAGGTCAGTGTCCCGGGGAAAAATATATTGAAAAATATTTTAAGGGCTTGCTGAAAAAAGTTGCTGTCCGTGAACTGGATTGTAATTGTTCATGTGACTTTATTTTTTACGTTGAAGGCCGGATTCAGGGAACGCCGTGTGCGAGTTTACTCAAAAGTCTCTATTTCTGTTCCGGAGAGAACATCATATCATTCAGGCTTTCGAAAAAACTGTCAACAGCTTCATGGGAAAGTTCCACTAAGTCGGAAATAGGGGTAACCATGCATTCATGCGCATGATTGTCTGCATTGACATTCTGATTTGCATTGCTGACAGAAGGTCGTACCTGTTCGATGCTGCTTTCATCTTGAACTTCACTACTCTTCAATCGCAGTGGTGAAGATTCCAGGAATGCCGTCATCAGAATTGGCAGCCTTTGAGGGCAGCACAGTGCGTGAACCTTGGTAGGAACCAACAGTGTATCTGCATCCACCGGCGCATCCGATTGTAGCGTCAGACAGGTGTCTAACACGCATTCTTCTCCGCATAGCAGACACCTTAGTACAGGTAAAACACACCTTTGCCACATTGGTCGAAATGATAGAAACCAAGTCATGTTCAGGTCTCTAAGCCGGGAGAGTCCCAGGATTTTTGATATCCGGTCCCGGTATCCAATGGCTAGGATCGTATCTTCCATTGTCGCGAGAGTTTGATCTGTGACATGGGTTGCCATATCGAAAAATAAGGACTAGGAATAGGATTCCTGCAATTAGTCCTAGGATTAGGGGAAGTCCGCCAAAAATCGAATGGACGAAATCTGGAAAAATACCCAGTATGGCTTTGAATGGTGTTAATGCCATCGAAAATACTGTCTTAAATACCTTTGAGACCCCTGTGGTATCAGAAATATTTAAGATTTCGCTCAGGATTTCCGCGAAATGTACGGGGGAATTGGTTGATAATAATGTATGTATCTCTGCAGTCGTCCTTGCGACTTGTAGATCATAAGTTTCTTTTGATGACGTGAGCCTTGTAGGCGTCTGAAGAAGCACTGTTTTCATTCTGCTTAAAGTGTCTATTCGAATAGAAGTAATTTTCAAACTGGGCCATGCCCTCGCCTCCCTGTCTGGAAAGGAGCTGGGGAACAAAGAACGTCCACAGCACTTGACCTTCGCCGTCGTAGTGACGAGATAAGGAGTCCCGGGCATAAGACTACAACATCTGCGGTCTACAATAAGAATGTAACTCCCATTATAGAGTCTTTGAAAGAATGGTTCTATTTCAGTTGCAGGTGCGCCTTGCTGGTGACATGAAAGGTTGTATGAATTCCCTTCACAGGCTCCGTGCAAACTAATACCGTTACACAGAAGCGTGCCGCTTAGTGACATAGCACAATTGTTGCCACTAAGAAACACTTTCTGTCCTTTGTTACTGACACATGCATGTGAATAGGGCAGGTTCCAAGTTGTTTTAAGGTACCCCGATCCCAATTTCTCGTACATGCCAGCCTGTATATATTTTTGGCAGTATTGAAACCTGAAGGTTGAGATTGGAATATTTATGATTCCGTGGATTATCCATTCACTGACAGGTCGTTCTGACATTGTCAACGGTAATCTTTCTAGTTTTTCAATGCTCAAGATTGTATAATCAGCACCCTTCTGCGCCATACCGATTTGTCTATCAGTAAGGTTAAAGATTTGGAATAGTGACGTAGTGTTGATTAAACGCCAAGGCACATAGCCTGAACGCAGATTTTGTAACGTCCAGCCAAGCTGTACGATAGAACGCAATTGTGACTGACCATGTTGTAATAACAGTAAGTCTTGCGATAATATATCGATTGCTGAAGACACAATGCTGTCCAATGAAAAAATTCTGGAGGACAGAGTCATTAACAGAAAGTGATTTTTCCAAATTAATACGGTCAATTTCCCGTATTCTTTCTGCTGTCTCAATTTGAGTAACCTTCCTGGCCTCATTGTATGCTGCATATACAGAGGCTGCTATGAAACGCTTTTGACGCTGTTTGCGTGGTCCCATTATGAAATCACGCAAGTCAGCACCATCAGTAAGTAAAGTTAGGTGTTGCTTAATTTCAGGCAGTGTGGAAGTTTGTAGCCATTGAAGGCATAATTTGCCCACACTGTAGGTTGTTATTATCCCTGGGTGATGTCTTTGGGGATATCTAGGGTCTGGCCTGGTCATTTTGAAACCCTGTGTTTTATTCAGGAATCTATCTTGACAGTTATTTGTATCTGTGGGCCAGATCAACCATTGTTTCCAATCAGGATGTGTTCTGTTTTGGATAAGTATATGGTTTATGTCTATTTCTTCATCTGTATCAGAGTTATTGCTAAACATTGTTGGCTTTGGAATAGACAGGTTATTTAAATCTTTGATTTTGGCTAAGCCAAGACAGGTGGTTTGTTGAACAGTGTCATTTAAAAATATCATTTGTTCTGGGATCATGCAGGCTCTAAACAAAGCTTCTAAACCCTGTACTTGCCATTCTTTTGTGCCCCAAACACTTTTCAAATCAACATTTTTGTCCCAATAATCGAATCCAAAAGTATTCATTTTTTCAAAGAATGAATCAGAATAAATCAATTTTGTGTTGGTTATCATGGTTTTGGTCCCTGTCTTGTTTGACAATTTATAATAAAATGTTTCAGCATTACTAGTGTTAAAACCTTGAAAGTATGAATATTTGTCATAAACGGTTCTAGAGCTCCCTTTTGGAGGTGTAGCACAATGTTCCCATTGATTAAAATTTAAAACATTTCTAGGTTGTGCAGATTTATGCAAGAAATGGTTACCATAGTGGTTATAGCAATACATACTATCATAATTTGTAGAACCTTGCAAATAATCATGTTTTGTAAATTTAGCAGACATTACTAAGTCAGACATCATATTGTTTATACTTTCAAAGTCCCAATCATCAGCAAATGAGTTTGGTTTTGCAAAGTCACTCAAAGAGATCTTAATTTGGTGTGGATATTTCAGGATCTCGACCGGACCATAAATTTCATAGTCAGTGTTGTCCCAGGCTACCCCACCAGGTATTGGAATTGCTGTGAAGTTGGCTGAAGAAAGTTCTGAAGAAAGTTCTCGTTTCTCGACGTGTGAAGATGTGTGTGGTTTGAGGACCAAGTTGATGTTCTGACTTGCTGTGTCCATTTTAGCATATTTTCCCTCAATGAAGCGTCCCAAAGTAAATACCATGATGAGCCAAAGTATGAGGATAAATGCACCAAAACCCACCCAAAATTCAATCCATGGAGAAATCAGATATGTTTCTTTTAGTTGTTTCAAAAGTTCCTTCGCTTTGTCTTTAAAGGATTTTGATGATGGCTGTGTCTTTTGTTCGCTGAAGCCTTCAGAGGAATCATCGAAGTTGATGAAGTAACCGGATGCAGTTCTGTCAATTGTTCCAATTGGTTCAGGATTTTTGTTTTTTGCATTTTCACTTGGTACTTCAGTATAGATTGGTGTGTCTCTGCTAAATGTCTTTATTTGGGTTTTCAGAGGTCTAAGTTCTATTGCATTGTTGCATAGTCCTTGTTGTTCTTCTGTAGGCGTTTCGAATGTGATGAGCCTCTTTGTTAGGACCTCTGTACTGGTAGCAAACCTTGGTGTTCTGCTACTTATTGGGAGTCCACTTGGCCTACTGTTTGTTATTGGCCACATGTTGTGGTTTTACCAGGTCGATGGATACAACTCGGTTCTCCTTTTTTCCAGCAAGTGGCGGTAGTACAACTGATCTTGTCCCGTTGACAGACAAGACAGGAACTGCTTTTCTGTAAGAAGGCCCAAATTCCTTCTTTACCGCGATCTTCTCCCTGACTAGATCCCCGACTTTTGGAATCCAGACAGGTCTTGCTGGGACAGGTGGTGATTCTTCAGTGGTTGTTGGCTGTTGTTTCAACTGTATGTTGCTCAGGTCTTTTCTTGTTTTGTTTAAGTCCTGCAAAATAGCCAAACGGTCTTTGACATCAAAGCTTTTTTCTGTTACCACTGAAGTCTGACTATCAAGGTCAGAGATCAACATCCTAGTTCCGAATAATAATTCGTACGGACTGAATCCCTTCAGAGAATTTCTTGGCAAGTTATTTAGACTACGTTGGACACTTATTAGATGTTTGACCCACCCAGCTCCCGAACCTAATATCCTTTCTATTATAGATTGCTTTCTGTCTTGGTTTTTTCTTTACACCATCCCATACCCTCAGGAAGGAAGTGAGAAGATTCCCGCTGGGCTGTGCTCATTTGGTCATTCTTTTCCCCCCAGGCTGGATTGCCTGAGAAAAGGAAAAAAAATGGTCGAACGTAGCATGCTCTTAGCGTATATGCCATTTAGACTCGCAAATCTTGTATAACAGTCCGGACGTCAGCTGAGTGCTGTGGATCTACATTATAAGTGGGAATTAGCCTGTATATGTTAATCGCAAGCCATTCTTTTTGCTGGTAACATTATCTGCCTTGATACGACGAGGTATTAAACTGCTTCTCTCCCCACTGCGATCTCTGTTGCAGTTTGGGCAGTTTTTTACAAAGATGGTAAGATGGAGGCTCATGCCTGGCCACCAGTACCGTGATTGTAAATCTTCCAGAGAATCTTTTAATTTAAGGTGTCTGTGACCCTCGCCCATGTGTGCGTCTGCGATTAACAAGTTTCTCCTGTCCTTGTTTGGAATCACTCTATCCCCCACTCCATGGATTCGAGCAAAAGGGACGGAGTTTGCATCGATTATGTATGTATAATTGAGTGGATAGTTGATCGGTAACGCTGAGCAGTCGCCTTTTGATGACGTTTTCACCGCCAGCAATGTTTCACCGTCAATGTATTTTAATGTATGCTTTTTTCGATCTACGGGAGCCGATTTAGTGGCTGCCGCTGCGGCTGTCTCAGCCAATGAATTCCCCACAACGTGAACGCCATCACGTTGATGACTCAGTGAGTGAGTCACGTGAGTCTTTGGTAGTTCTTTCTTCAAAAGAGCTACTTGTTCCCAGAGAAGTCTCTGCTTTATTGGTGCACCTGTGTCATCTTTGTAACCGTTCTGAATCCATGTCTGCAAATCCTTGTTATATGCTTTGACGCAGAAATATGAATCTGACACTATAAGTGTCGGGAATTCGCGATCCGCATTATCTAGCGCCATTTTCAAAGCTATTATTTCAGTTTGCATTTCTGAATTTGTTTCTACTGAGTGTGATTTTGTTAATAGAGGTCTTAGTTTACCTCCGCGCCACACTTCTTTTGTGATCTCACATGTGGGATTGTATGCATGTTCTCCCCAAACGGAGGGTTGAGCATGTCCATCTGTATAGATTACACAGGCGTAATGTCGTAGAGGCAGAATGTCGATTGGCAGAGGATACGTCTTTTCATATTTTAGATTTTCCAATTCTTCTAGTTCTTAAAAGACTGTCAACCAGGCAATACTTGATCATTCATATCCTCCGTACTGGATTTTCAGATGGGCAATTCTGGATTTTTTGAAGTTGAATTTGTAACCCTCTGCAGCGAAACCAAGTATTATGGTGTTCACTCTTTTCAAGTGAGTTTCCAAGTCATCATCTGTTAAGTAAATGTCATCGACATAAGATAATGCTTCATCATCATATTGTTGTAGTAATTCTGTTACTCTCGCTGAGAATACCCCCGGGCTATTCTTGTACCCCTGGGCTAACCGACAGAATTGTTTTTGAGTGCCATTTACTGAGAAAGCTGTTAAATATCTGCTCTCTGGTGCTATGTTTTGACAAAAGAATCCGTTGGAGATGTCCAAGGTAGTTTTGTATTTTTTGCGCACTATGTTATTCATTAGTGCAGCACTGTGTGAGTTTTGCACTGCAAAAGTTTTGCAACATGTGTTAAGGTGTCGGTAATCCAAAACTAGACGGTATGAATTGTCTGGTTTGGAGACCGGAAACAAAGGATTGTTCATTTGTGAGGTGCAAGTTTCAATCACCCCCTGGTATTCTAGCTGATCTAGTATTTCATTTACTTGTTTTTTAGCTTCTTGCTTAATTGGGTACTGCCTTTGTGCAGTTGGTTGTGATTTTAACTGGATTTTGTGAGGAGGAGAATCCTCATCCCATCCTACATGATTTTTATATAAAGCAGGTGCTAAGGCCACTGCCCACTTTCTAGCAAGTGTGTATTTTTTATGAATCGGGATTTGATTCGAGTAGGCAGGCATAATTACTTCTTCGCCATGAGGGCACTCCCTGACAAACTCTGGTGGCCAGTCTTTTTCAGCTAGAAGTATGTCATAACCCTTTGAGAGGTTATCCCAAAATAGTCCCCTTATTTTCCTAGTCTTATCTCCCTCTATACGTAATGTTATCTCGTATATTTTGTGGGGCTTGCTAACTCTGGTATCTGCAGTTTCCACTTGAAGGTATTCATTCGTGTCCACTGTCTCCAGATGATCCATAAGGACTTTGCGAGCTATGCTCACCTCTGCTGCGCTGTCTAGCATTGTCTGAGCCCACTCTCCGTTTTTCAGTTGTGTCCTCAGTATTCTCGGCATTGTTAACTACCTTGATACTGGCTACCTT